>NC_141694.1:1704985431-1706185431 GCF_964263255.1 Lissotriton vulgaris
GAGATCATCCAAACTCCGCTTGTTCAAACTTTATTGAAAGAAAAGAAAACCTTGTTTGGCAACATGCGATCTGAAAACGACGTGACTGCAATTCTTCGATGGACGATAGACTACAGCCACCAAACACAAAATGGCTGCACGCACATGATGCTGAACCGGATGGCTCAAAGCGCGTCCGTGCATGCAGGCGTCCACAAGCAGCCCTGATTAGCGTAGGTGCAGAGACTATTCCAGAGGATACGCAGGTGAGCTCACACGTGCTGATTAAGACACGTGCAACATTTTCAAACCGCAGAGATGCAGTTAAACGGTCATTGTTGCCACAAATGAAAATAAACTTAGTAAAAACCACTTAAGAAGAATGTTGTAAGACGTACATTGTATGTTTCACTTGGAGTAGCCCAATTGACATAGGTCAAACAGCTGTAGTTTGGTATGAACAAGTCTCAATGACGGTTAAAAAATCACAGAAAAAAGAAATGTCTCGCCAATTTCAGCACGTAGCGTGTAGCTGTTTTGCTCACATTATCCACCATCACCACGAGTTGCTTCTGTGACAGGCAGTTCATGTGCCTGATTGTGAGAGCATGATAACCACTCAGCTTGCACTCTCCTCAGACTCCACAACTAGTTTCTTTGTAAAACTCTTCATGTGCAGGTGAGATTGAAAACGCTCACAGTCTGATGTCTCAGATGACACTAAATTGTCGGTAAAGCTGCCACAACCAAGTTGAACCAGTGTACACAAAAGTACATCCTTTCCAACGTCGTGTGTACTCACTCATGACAAAGTATGAGACATCACGATACTGTACAGAAGTCAAAACAAACAATGCTTGTAGAAAGACCAACTACCACAATGTATAGCCATACATCAATACTTTATCCTTCTGTGCAGATTCTCATCGCAGTGCCCAAGCACGTACCAAACAACTAAATGTGCACAACTGCTGTAATCCAGATGACAGCTTTTCAATGTGTTGAGCTGTGTATACTTCACTAAATCCTTACACCCAAGTGAGAACAGAGAAAAACACTTCACTAAGATCGTTTGCCAACAGGTAGAGCCACACCATCTCTGTGTGGTACCTGTGAATTACGTTCACTGAGTTTAGTCTTTAAGTCTCACTTGAGCAGCCACAAATCCTTCCCGCTGTAGATACATCCATACAGCAGATACTAAAGGAAGTGGTAGGATGATTCTTAAATCATGCATACCATAACATACAGACCATACCTGTGGTCTTGTCCATGGAGTAAAATCAGGCAGGACACAGGTTGGGGCCGTCCGATGACAGGATACTGGTGGGGCTGACTTGCCTTTTACTCCATACTGCTTCATGTATTTTTATTTCTTTTTTTCCTTTATAGTTGCGCTGGTTACAATGTTTTCTTATCAGTCTCCGGATTACTGTTCAGTCCTTAAGTACGTTTGGGTCCAGGTCCGCTCGTCGCCAAAAATATGTTGTACTTTGTACATGAAGACACTGGTAGCCAGGTTGTAAGTTCATAAAGTCTTCTTTATTAATCCAAGTCTTGTAGTATCAAACAAGGATCAGCCATGTAACAGCTCTTAACCCAGCTCCAATATCTCCTATGCCAGCCCCACCAGGAGCAGCCTGCCTAGCTGCTCAGCCCATCTCCAACTGTCACCCACTCATCCACACAGTCACCCAGGCATTCAATTCATCACAGGCACACCAACATTCCGTCACCATCTCTCACTCTGGCTGAGCAGCTAGGAGGACCTAGGCTGATTTACATAAGGGTGCAAACCTTAGAATATAACACATTACCATCGGGCAATAGATCAATTGCAGCAACAGCGTGGGCAGCTGCAACGCTTCTTCCTATCTACTTAAAGGACACTTTGAGTGCCATGGCGGCCTCTCCCTCATTTACAGCTGCCCAGCAAGTAGTGACAGCTGAACCGTTTAGGCCTTTTACAGCTGCGCAGCAAGTAGTGCCAGCTGCACCGTTTAGGCCACTCTATCTGTGGGGCCAGTTCTGATTGAGTTAGCAGTGAGATGCACTACTTCGCCCATTCCCTCACCGCTGCGCAGCACTTAGTGCCAGCTGACATTCTGGATACAAGGCTTCAGGCCCTATTACAATTTTGTGGTACTAGGAAATGTTTTTCATGTAGTATGAAATGTTTTTCAAGTAGTATGATTTACGCGCCCTGTTCTGAGTACCTCTAAAGGTGGTTTCATGATGATGAGGTTGTCGTGCATATTTTGGTTATGCTAGTGAGATTTTGTTGCACCCCGTGCTTTTTGCCCCTAATGTCAGTGATTCTCAGGAGATTAGGGTCCAATGTTAGTCTGTTGATATTATGGGCGTACGATGCAGTTGGTGCCGAATGTGATTTTTGCTACAGGCTGATGCTAAGTATAGGGATCATCAGTGGATACTGGGTGTTCGTCTATGATCTGTTTTACTTTTACTAAATTTGCTTTGTGATGGTTCTGACAGTGGCCCAGTTGGCCCTGTCATATGTAAACAATTTCCTTTGTAAATATCATCTATTCTAAGGTTTGTATACCTAGATGAAGTGCCCAACAAACACCAGCGGAACCACAGAGACTTCCAAGCCCCCCATCTTCTTCTGCTAGCGATCTGTGCATAACCACCTCACCTCCCGGATGGCACATTAGTTCAGCTATCTTCACCAGACGTCTGGAATATATGCCCCCTCTATGTCCTTTTACTTCCCCTCACCACGGCTCTCCTAGTAACACCCTTCTCTTATTCCCCCACCCTCCTCATCTTCATTGTCCCAATATGGCCACCACGCTAGTTAAGGCTGGAAGTAACTGCTACAAAATCATTTATTCTCCCAACCAGACGAAAGCTTCAGTAAAACGATTGAAGCATAACACTATTGAACGTTTCCCTGATTCCCTTTTTGTTGATCAATTTTACAATGGTCGGTTTGGGAGGCTCAAAAACGATCTCATTTTCTTCACTCATAACACCCCCTCTTGGTCCACCAACGTTACCTCCTCCTCCTCTATCCCTAATGGGAAACAACTAAAAATGTCCCCATCTGCGTGTATCAACAGCTCCCTTACTATCTCACTCTATAACAACGGTACTGTCATGATCCAAGGCAAAGACACCTGTCTCTCTCTCTTTGACCACCTCTTCCCCTCCCTACTCCCCTCTTCTGAGACCGGGTCATCCCATGACTCTTTATCTAGCTCCACCCATTTCTCCCTTTCTCCTCCCCTGACCCCCCAAACTCTAACAGGCTGCACCCCCGAGAAGCATAGGTCGGCCATCAACCCTCCCCCTATTCTGTGCCCTCCTCTCACTTTCCTTCCCCCCCACAGTACACCCCCCCTTTATCACTTCAGCCTTACCTCTAGCTAATTCGCTCCTCGTCCAATCTACACCGTCCCGGTACTCCAATCGCATCTCCTCCCACCTATTCCTACCTGCCACCCCCCTTTTTAGTCCACCGCTCCTCCAACCTTCTCACCCAGTTAACTTTCCTTATGCTCCCGTTATTCCTCCCTCTGCCCCTATTCTCTCCCCCCTCCTCCCCTTGATATTTACCCCGATTTCTCCACAAACCCATTACATTTCTCTCCTTCCCCCACTCCTCCATCATTGCTATGCTACCCCTTCTCCCGCCTTGGTAACCCTTTCCATTTTCCTCCTTCGGGCCCAGCAGAACCATTTCCTTTATTCAACTTCCCTTTCTCCCAACTCCCCTCACTCTGCCAGATGCCCAGTCCCTCACAGCCACCTCTCCGAGCTGACAGGACCTCTCCAACCACCTCCCCTCCTTTCTGCCCTAACCTCCTACTTCCCTATGATTCCCCTCTCCTTCTACCCCACCGCCTTGAGCCGCACCCATTTCCCCCTAAATTGGTCCTTAATTCCTTTCCTTCTTGCAACGCCAACAAATGCAACGCGCCCTGCACCTCTGATACACCAACTCCCGCTCTCAATCTCCACTTTTCCCCTCTTATGAACCATAGACCCCAACTCTCCTCCTGTCCTCCTCCTGTCCTATCTTCACCACCAATTTCACCCCCTCCTGTTTCCATTGAGTCACACAACCTTTCTTGCTCTACCCTACTCTCTCTGGAAATTAAGCTAGGCTCTCTTATCACCTCCATCTTCCAGCTTGTAGCTACCATTTCATTTTTAAGCTCCAAGATCTCCACTTTTCCTTACACCTCTACTCCTTTGGAAAACTCTCACCTTCCCACAAGCTGCACCTCGCCCCCTACCCCACTACTGCCAAGCATAACAAGTCGTCTGCAACCATCGTTAATCCATACAAGCCCTTGAACGCCACCCTTCCTCAACTTGCATCTCCGAGTAACCCAACTATCTACACTATTCCGACCATCTCCTCTGTCAGAGCCAAGGATCCACCTAAACCCGCCCGTGCACCCCCTTCTAAGTACAATATCCCTATCACTCTTCATAACCCAAGTGCCCCGTCACCAAAACAGTCTTGACAGAGCTGCGCTGTCTGCTCCACAACTGCAGATCTGCAAGAAAACACAAACTTGAAATCTCCGATACCATCACCTTTCACAATATTGACATGCTCTTCCTCACAGAGACCTGGTTCAACGATATCTCTCACTCTATGTTTGATCTCCTATTACCCACAGGCTATTCAATTCTTCGAAATGACAGAACTGAAAAAGTTGGGGGAGGTGTTGAAGTCATCTTTAGAAACTCCCTTCAACTTAAGGCTTTTCCTATTAGCTCCTTCCGCACTTTTGAATGCCGATCTCTTGAGCGTCAACTACACCACCGCTCACCCCTCAGATTCCATGCCATTTACTGCACGCCTGGCAGCCGCTCTGCATTTATGGAGGAACTCACTGACTTCATCAGCGACCAATACTCGCAAAGTGACAATCAGACTTTCGTGGGTGACTACAATATCTACTGGGGCTTACCACAAGACTCTTCCGCAAATTTGCTGGCCACCTTCCTCTCTGCAAACAAGCTTATCCAACACTGCACAGAACCAACACACTCCAAGGGCTCAATCCTGGACCTTGTTATCTCTAAAGCAGGCATGCTTTCTATTGCCACCCCTATTCATGTAGACTGGTCTGACCACCTCCTCATCCTATTCTCTCTTCACCTTGCACACTCTATAACTCTTGGCCCACCTAAGAAGGCTACCTCATGGTTTTGTGACACTAAAAATATTGACACCGTTTCCCTCTGTGATTCAGCTTTGCTGTCACTTCCAAGACTAGACCAGAACTTAGATGTTGGCGAACTCACCTCCCAATGCCTCACAGTTCTTGCAGTGGAAATCAATAACATCGCTCCTCTCTAAAGCAAAAGAAAAGGCCCATTCGCTCAGCACCTTGGGTCAACAAATCCCTCTATGGAGAAAGGAAGCACCTAAGACTCCCGGAGAAACAATGGAGGCAAGCACCATCCACCAATAATTTGACCACGCTTCGTTCAGCAAGATCCAAGTACCACAAGCACATCTTCCTTGGGAAAGCATCGTACTTCAGACCCCTCCTTGATTCAGCCAAAAATAGACCCAAAAAACTATTTGATCTCATCAAGAATACTAACTGCTCTCCCCAACCTCCAAGCTTGAGGATTCTACAAAAAAAGCAGCAGATTTCGCTGTATTCTTAAAAAGTGAAATCACTGGTGGATCAGGTCGCTCATCCTATCTCTCCAGAGGAGCGCAAATCACTAGTCATTTGGCAGAAATTTGACCCCATCTCTGAAGATGCCCTCCTCATTTACATCCGCGAAACAAAGCCCTCCAGCCATTCTCTTGACCCCATCCCTAGTGCCATTGCCATTGACTTCTATACCCATTTGCTTCCCTATTGGAACACTCTAGTCAACCTCTCCCTCTGTCAAGGCTCCCTTCCTGTCCACTTCAAAACTGGGCAGGTCACCCCTCTGCTTAAAAAACCCACTGCTCATGCGAATGACCACAACATCACTATCCTACCCTTTCTTGCGAAGATCACAGAAAGATGTGTAGCAAAACAAATCTCTCGTCATATCAAGGACAATGATCTTCTTGACAATTTTCAGGCCGGCTTCATCCAAAACTGCAGCACTGAAACAGCCCTGCTGCAAGTGATTGATGACGCGCTGCGGATATTCTATACTTGCACCCACAATGTTCAATCTCTATTTAGAACCACTGGGAGATCTCTTAAGTAAATCCGCGGTCCACTATCATCTATACGCAGACGACACTCAAATCTACCTCAAGGTTGCCTCCACTCACGATCTCTCCTTCCTAAGCTCTACTCTGGACTCCATTCAAAACTGGATGTCAACACGTCAACTGATTCTGAATCCCTCCAAAACTGAATTCTCCCTCCTCTCCTCCTCACTCTCTCCTCCCCCGGTTCAGTCATGGATGGATCAGTTGAATCTACTTAACAATAAACCCATCATTGTTGACAGCGCAAAATCCCTGGGTGCCATACTCGACAAAAAACTCAATCTAATCTCCCACATCAACTCTATTGCAAAGTATGCTCGATACCACTGCGCCTTCTTTGGGGAATTCGTCGCTTCTTCCCGGAGCAAGACCTTAAAACCCTGGTCCAATCAATGGTCCTCTCCAGACTGGACTACTGCAATTCTCTTCTCACTGGACTCCCCAAATGCCACCTGTCCCCCCTTAAATCTATTCTCCACTCAGCAGCTCGCTTCATTTATGGGGTCAAAAGAAGCGACCACATCACACCCATGCTATCCACCCTCCGCTGGCTTCCCATCGAGGCAAGATCTATCTACAAGACTGCCTGTATCACCCACAAAGCCTTGCACTCCTCGTCTCCTTGCTACCTGGCGAATAAACTGAAACTCTCTGGAGGATCTAGACCATCACGTAATGCGGAACATTTACTGCTTGAACCTCCCACTTTCAAGAAGGAAAGATCGATGGCCCAATCATTTTCAGGCAACGAAGTGAGAATCTGGAACTCACTTTCCCCTCAGCTCCGGACCACCACCTCCCCCCAGGCCTTCAAAACTGACCTCAAAGTTCTCCTCCTTCAAAGACACTTCCAAATGTAATTCACATCCTCTCTATTATCTGAAGGAAGACCCTCCATTATAGAGAATCCTTTTCTCCATGACTATGGAAGTGCCTTCCCAGTGTGTTCTACCAGTTATTGCAGTATTATCCTTTGATCCAGCGCTCCTAATGAAAAACTGTCTCAAAAACACTACTCATCTTCACAATACTCACCATTAATCATGAATCACTACTAAGGCCCATAAACTAAAGAGATAATTTTGAGCGACTGTATCATGTGACCTAATTAAACACACTATTCATAAACTATTTACAAAAATATATACAACTGCAGTTTATCATTTCTTACCATGGTTTTAATCATACGACATTTAATTAAGTCAGTAAGGCGAATGGATCTAATAATGATAACTAGACCATGAATAAACAAGACCAGCTTGTAATTTCAAAAATCTAATTTTATTATCTTTATTTTATTCAAGGAAAGAGCATTTTTATTCAGAAATCTTTATTTTATTAGCACTTTGAAAGCACCATTCAAGGAAAGGCATATTAGTCTGACATTTTTAAAAAGGTAAATCAATCGGCATGAATTAAAGCAAAATAATAGTTTCCATTCCCTAAACTCTATTTCCCTGTCTAAAACTCTCTTCACCTAAAAGAATATTTAATTAAGTCTGCTGTCCTTATGTGCGCCAGAAGTCCATCAGCACGTCATTCAGGAATCGGGAAGCAAGAGCCCCCTCCTGCCAGTAGGGCCAGATTTTATACCTTTCTAACTAGCTAATCTTCTCAAAAAGTGTTCTTTTTTGTTGCCATCAGAGTTCTCATTGGCTGACTTATGTCAGACCATCCATGTCATCACCGCTTTCAAACCAAGAACGGGCTCTTCTTTAGCCCTATTGTTCGTGTCATTTCGCTTCCTCGAAAATGTTTCAAAATGAGTTCATTCAAGTTACAATTCTCTACTTCCTTGCTTTGGCAATCCTGCCGCTTCCTGTCCTTGGACAAAACTCCATGAGCACAATATGCACGTCTTTTATTCAACAGTAATTTCTGACAAAATTGTCATCGTGGTAGAACTCTCCACTACTCGAGTGTGCAAGGCTCTTCACTGGACAGGTTTCAAAAACGCCATCTTTTTGTAGGCCCAAAAGGCCTTTCAGGAAACTAGTATTTAAACAAACACAAGACAGTAATTAATTAGAGAATTGAGACCCATTCTGTTACCCACCCCCTCTTCTAATTATGTACCGGGTTAATTATGTTACCTAGCCAAAGCACATGCTATTAGTACTGTTATACTTATTATGGAAGTTTAACTTTGCGAGTTTGAACGAAATCTCATTCAACATCTCGCTCCATCAACTCCCTCATCTGGTGATTTCATAATCACCAAACCACACCCAAAAATTTTCAGCAAAAATTTTATCTATATTGACCATGTTTCAAACATTCACTGTATTAGTATTTCTAAACCTTTGATTCAGCAGTCTGTCTGTAACTCTCATATTGAGCTCTACGCATCTCTTCCAGTTCTATTCCCTTCTCTCGTTCTTCTCTGAGCTTATAAATTCTTTTCTTTTCCTTCACATATTTCTTTCTCTTATGTATCATGCAACTAATTTTTAGCAAAAGTGTCACTATAACTATAACTATTACAGGATAAAGTATTTTTTTTATATAAATATGTTTATTGTCATTTCAGGGTCACCAATACATTGATATACATTTCACCTCGCATTAGGTACATATTGTCGTACGGTGCCGTTCTCAATTTTACGCCGTCTTTACCACATTTTCCGTTTACCTTTTTCTTTTTGCCCCCCCCCTCGTGACAATAAAAAAAATTACTTCATACTTTCTTTGGTCCTATTTTGTTTCAACTGCCCCCACCGCCTCCCCCCCGGCACATACATATGATATTGGGTTTTCGCTTTGCGAGCAATGTCCATTCTCCAGTGTTCCGTTGCATAATTCCTGTACAACCTGTCATTCTCCCATTACAAAGTTACAACAAGATACTGTCTGTTTCAAGTCTGCAACCTGTACGACAGTCTACTATCACATCCACCAATGGCGTAGGCATTCACTGGATGTGCGCCTTTGCGTGTATTTCAAACTCCTCCACCAGCGAATTCCAGTCTGTGGAGATCGGATGTTTGCGTAGACCCCTTCTTTCCTCTCTTTGTAACTCCTGCCCCTCTGCCTTTCCCCAACTTACCTTCTTGTTACTCCAGGACTCCACACTCGGTGGTTTCACCGACTTCCATTTCATTGCTATCATCCTCTTTGCTAATAACAGTGCTAGATCTACGAATCTAGTTACTACACTCCGCCTCTTTTCTTTGTGTCCCAGCCCCACCATGTTGTATAGAGTTGAATCATATGGTCTTCCTGAGTCAACCTCCTCTAGGATGTGGTGGATTGTGGCCCAGTAGTATCCCAACTTAGGGCAGTCCCAGAACATGTGTAGCATGCCTGCGCCGTCACGGCGACATCTGGGGCATTGGTTGGAGGACTCAGGGAACATCGCGTGAATTCTGTGTGGGGTTAGGTACGCCCTATGCACAATCATGAGTTGAATGAATTTGAACTTAGGGTTTCGTGACACTTTCTTGGGGAGCTTTAGTATCCTTTCCCAGTCCTTATCAGTAATGTCCCAACCTGTGTCACCCTCCCAACTTGTACGCAGGGGCTGCAGCGAAATAGCTTTACTCGTCCTAATGCCCTTAGTGAGCCATTTTGTTAAGTGGCTGCCTGCACCCATGAGATATTGCATGGTAAGCAGGGCCGTCGTTTCCGGTTCCATGCCTTCTCTCGCCCAGTGTGTGCGTATGTAGTGTGTGATTTGTGCATGTACTAGAAACATCGACCGCGGCGTTTGATGTAATTGCATAAATTCTGAATGTGTAAGAAGTCTACCCTCCGAGAAGAAGTCCCCTACTTGTGTTACCCCAGCCTCATCTACGTTCTGTGAGTGTTCCAGTACCTAAGGGAATGCCCAGAAGGGGTATCGTGGGTGCATAAGCCTGTTGACTGCTAATGTACCTGAGTGCTGCTCTCCACTGCTGTATTGCTAGCTTAAAGGGGGGGGGCCCCGATGATGTTATTTTTGCTTTGGGGAGCAATAGTCGGTGTATATGACCTCTACTCCTATCCGCCTCTGACATGTTCAATTCGTGTAAGTGTGGTAAATAAAATATTACCCTGTCATAATTTCTATACTTAAACAAAAGGTCATGCATTAAATGAGAGGCAGAGTCCGTGGTGTCCGATTCAAAAGGGCTTTATTTCAATAACTCGAGTTAAGGGAGAATCGGGTTCCATCACCACTAAGGTTCAGGAAGGGTCGTCATCTGAACTTTATTCACAGAGTACAATATTTATATACGGAATATACATTACATTGCATAGAGAAGGAGGAGCGCTCCAGGCAGAGCAAGAGAAAGAGAGAGATAAGAGCATGTGGGCGTGCATGAGGGCGTACATGTAGGCGTTCACTTGAGAAGTCATAGGTGAGTCATAGGTGGGTGGATACATGGAGGGGGTCTGCATGGCCAGCTGGAACCTTTGCCCTACTTGTGTGCGCTACTTGGTCATGACGTGCAATTGATGTGTAACTGGGGAAAGCTGGGGGGAGCTGACTTTCGATCTAGTAGAGAGGCCTTCAGTGTCAGGACGACCTGCACATCTGGTATTATCTGGTATCTTAGTTTGGAGGATGTATTATCTGAATTAAAGGTCGCTCAAGCAAAGGTTGCTCATCTCCAAGAGCCAGTGCAGGCATATATTTCTTCGTTCATTGCGTGGGGGCTTTGGGCTTTCTATGGATGCGAGCTGTGTAAATCACTTAAATGTAGACAGAGAGGCTAGGCTCTATCTCTGCAACCGGGCTCTGTTTACCTTCTTCACTAAGCAGGAATGTGTTTCTGTGGAGCAAGTAGATAACTGTGTGCAAAATACTGTCTTGGCACCCCGGGCTGGGCCCCTCTCGGCTGAGCCAGAAGTATGCGAGAGGTCAGGGATGCGAAGCTGCAGCCCTCAGAGTGTCTGGAGTCATGAAAACCTTAATTCGGGTCCTGGCACAGGCTGAGCTACAAAACGGGTTCATCTCGACTTTTAAACGTGCACAATGCAGATACATTGGCAACATAGGCCTCAATGCAGAATTAACGTTTCTTTCATGGAAGACTTGATAACTGACATCCTAGTGTAGGACGTAAATGCAAAGGCATCATTATGGCGGCCATGGAGGGAAAAATGCATGGATGACATGCACATACACTAAACGTTGGGGTACACGCAGGGGACACATTGGCCATATAAAATTTCATTTTCCTCATTCCCTCCTTGTCCCCTACGTACCCTTCAGGACACATCTATATTCATGAGACCGTATATCTGATCATACAGCATCATTTGTTCGTCTTTTTTCTTTTGTATATGTGGATGGGGAATACAGGCAGTGGCACACAAGCCGCAAATCGCCGGGCCACATTGCAAACAGGGACAGAGGTCGAATATCATGAGCAGTATCATTGCTCTGTCAGCCTGTGTATGTACCCTGTTCGTGTATTCCCTTAAGTCTATTAGCCTTAGTTCTTCCAAAAGTTCAGCATGCTGAATAAGAGCCTCCTGCAACTGCGTTAGGTGAACGTCGGTGCCCGCCGCTTCACCCTCCAGCACCGCTAAGCTTCCCTCCACTGCCCTTAACTTCTCCAGTACTAGGCGCTTCACTCCAACCTTAGTGCCCATTGCCACTCCGCGTAACGTTGCCTTGAAGGCGTCCCACTCTATTTTTCTGCTACTGGCAGTGTTTTCGTTCTCTATGAAGTATTTCGTGCATGCATCTAGCAGTGAGGACTTGAACACTTGGTCCTCCAGTAGACCCGGCGATAGGCGCCATGTCGGATGGGAGTGGGTAACCTCCCCCATTGCAATGACAATTCCACCGGATTATGGTCCGACAGTGTCTTACCCATGTGTAAGACCGAGGTGATCGCCCCTCATAGTACCCTGGAGCAAAATATGTGGTCAATCCTGGTGTGTAACCTGTGCGGTGGTGAATAGAACGTGTGTTCCCTGTTGTTTGTATGTAGGACCCTCCATGTGTCATCTAGTTCCCACCCGCATGCCCAGTGTGCCAGCGCCTCAGCTTGTTTCTTACTATCCGTTGTGTGCAGTGGTGGGTGTGACCTGTCTAGCGTAGTATCCAGTACTGTATTGCAATCCCCTCCTATCACCCAATGTTGTCCTACCCAGTCCAATAGTACTCCGCTAATGGCACCAAGAACAACTCCTCATCCACGAACACACAACAGATAACCGATCCCAACCACCTAAAATGCATCCTGCTCAACACCCGCTCACTCCACAGACACGCCATCGACCTCTGGAATCTGCTTGACACCATCTCTCCCGACGTCGCCTTCCTAACAGAAACATGGATGAACGCCTCATCAGCCCCAGACATCACCATTGCCATCCCGGAAGGATACAAGATCATCCGTAAGGGCCGCACCGACCAAACAGGAGGAGGCATCGCTATCGTCCATAAGAACTCCATCCGCATCTCAACCAGCTCAGACGTCAACCTTGCCAGCGCCGAACACCTTCACTTCCAGATCCACACCGACCCCAAGACCACACTCAGAGGCACCCTCCTCTACCGACCTCCTGGATCCCGCGCACAATTCAGCAACGACATCACCAACTTTATCACCCCACACGCCCTCCCCTCCGAAGAATACATTCTACTGGGAGACCTCAACTTTCACCTGGAAAAGAGCAATGACAGCAACGCCACCACCCTTCTGGACAATCTCGCCAACCTCGGACTCAAACAACTTGTTCATACCCCCACCCACATCGCAGGTCACACACTCGACCCTATCTTCACCTCCAGCAAACATGTCTCCTTCAGTCACACCACAGTTCTCCATTGGACGGACCACAGCTGCGTTCACTTTACCTACAATAAGACCACAACTCACAACCATCCTCAACCTACTCTGCGAAGAAACTGGAACAAAATCACCTTCGACCAGATCTCCTCATCGCTGCTTCAAAACCCCCTTTGTCCACTCCTCAAACCCCGACCAAGCAGCCATTAACCTCACCCAATGGCTATCCAACAGCGCCGACATCCTAGCACCGTTGAAAAAACGTCAAACCAAACTAGGCAGCAAAAACGCCTCCTGGTTCAACGATGATCTTAAGAAATCAAAGAAACTCTGTCGCTCCCTCGAGAAGGCCTGGAAAAAAGACCCAAACACCAGCACCAGGGACGCATTCAAAAACGCCACCCGCATACACCACCAAATGATCCGGACTGCAAAGAAAGCCGCATTCAATGACCGACTAGATAACAACGCCCACAACAGCAAGGAATTATTCAACATCGTCAAAGAGTTTACCAACCCCTCAGCCAACTCCAACGACATCACCCCCTCTCAAGACCTCTGCGACTCCCTAGCTTCGTTCTTCCACAACAAAATCGCAGACATCCACAACAGCTTCGACAACCAATCCGGAGACCAACCCACCCAACCCTCTGCAGGACCCTCACCCCCCCTGAACACCCTTAATGAATGGAACCCAATCTCCACTGAAGACACCATCCGCCAGATGAACTCCATCCACTCAGGATCCCCCACAGACCCATGCCCTCACCACATCTTCAACAAGGCAGATTCCATCATAGCACCACACCTCCGAGACGTCATCAACTGCTCCCTCAACTCCGCCACCTTCCCGGAAAGCTGGAAACACGCCGAACTCAGCGCCCTTCTGAAAAAACCCACAGCTGACCCCACCGAACTCAAAAACTACCGCCCCATCTCGCTCCTTCCATTCCCAGCCAAAATCATCGAGAAAGCTGTCAACAACCAGCTCGCCGCCTTCCTCGAAACCAACAAATCCCTCGACCCCTCAAAATCCGGCTTCCGAGCCAAACACAGCACGGAGACCGCCCTCATCGCCGCAACAGACGACATTCGAACTCTACTGGACAATGGAGACACAGTCGCCCTCATCCTCCTCGACCTCTCCGCAGCCTTCGACACAGTCTGCCATAGCACCCTTCTACAGCGCCTCAGAAACATCGGAATCCAAGGAAAAGCACTGGAATGGATCACCTCGTTCCTTGCCAGAAGAACCCAAAGAGTCCGCCTACCCCCATTCAGATCAGAAGCCACGGAAGTCATCTGCGGCGTCCCTCAGGGATCTTCACTCAGCCCCACCCTCTTCAACGTATACATGAGCCCCCTCGCAGCCATCGCATGCCAACACAACCTCAACATCATCTCCTACGCTGATGACACCCAACTAATCCTCTCACTCACCAAAGACCCTAACACCGCCAAAACCAACCTACATGAAGGAATGAAAGAAGTAGCCGAGTGGATGAAGCATAGCCGTCTGAAACTTAACTCAGACAAAACAGAAGTCCTTATCTTAGGAACCTCCCCCTCCTCCTGGGATGACTCCTGGTGGCCAGAGGCCCTTGGAAAAGCACCCACCCCGACGGATCACGCACGGAACCTGGGCGTCATCCTAGACTCCTCACTCTTGATGTCCAGACAGGTCAGCGCCGTCTCATCTTCTTGCTTCAACATTCTTCGCATGCTCAAAAAAACATTTAGCTGGATCCCCACCGAAACCACCCCATACGCCGGTACCACCGCAAAACTCCAGAAAAAACTCCAACGCATCCAGAACGCATCAGCCAGACTCATACTAGACATCCCGCGTAAAGACCACATCTCCAGTCACCTGAAAAAACTCCACTGGCTCCCCGTCAATAAGAGGATTACTTTCCGCCTCCTAACCCACGCACACAAAGCACTTTACGAACTTGGACCCGAATGCCTAAACACACGACTCTCCTTCTACTTGCCCCCCCGCCAGCTACGATCTTCCAACCAAGCCCTTGCTACCGTACCTCGCATCAATAAAACCACCATGGGAGGTAGATCCTTCTCCTACCTGGCAGCTAAAATCTGGAACTCACTCCCCACTCACCTTCGTCTCACTCAAAACCATCTGGCATTCAGAAAGCAACTTAAAACTTGGATATTTGACAAGTAATTCCCCACCCTTCCTCAAGCGCCTTGAGACCCTCTGGGTATGTAGCTCGCTATATAAATCCATTTGACTTGACTTGACTTGAGTTGGGGGCGTATATACTGCCCAATACTATACCTATGCCATCCAGTGTTCCCCGTAGAAACACATATCGTCCGTTCCTGTCCACCCTCTTTTCCGCTAGTGTAAACGGCACATTATTCCTGATCCAGACCGCTGCCCCCCTTGAGAATGCTGAATAGTCTGTGGCATACAATTGGCCCTTCCATTTCCGGGCTAGTTTCTCTCCCTCCGCCCCGTTCAGGTGTGTTTCTTGCAGGTATGCTATCTGTGTTTGTCTCCTGTTCAGCTGTGCCCTTACCCTGTGCCTCTTGTGGACCGACCCCATACCTCTTGCGTTCCCGGTGCAGAACTGGTAATGGTTAGGCAATGACATTACATGTATTTCCCTTTCTCTCAGACATTCCCCTTGCTCCCCATTCATGTATCAACAAAATGTAAATTTTCTGTGCCAAACTGTTGCGCAACTCTCCAACTTTGAGGTCCCCACCCCACAACTGTGCGGGACCAAACCATAGTACCCAACAGGGGTATGAACTGGATGCGGTCATGCCTTCGCCTGGGGAGGCGTGTGCTCAACCGCTCTTTCTCTGCAGGTAGCAGTCAAAGGCCCTCCGTCGTAGTCCCCATGATCAACATTTGGCCTGGTTCCCTTACCCACCCTCTATACAGTTTTCCAGTGCTACTTATACATCACCACTCCGCTTCCGTTCCTCCCTTCTTCACATGTCCTCTGCCATCTGCGCCGTTATGCGCGGAGACCGGTGTAGACTAACGTCTGTGTCTGATGCTACCATGCTTGAGCTGTCTTGGCTGTTCGACACCATATCGATGTCCTTGTCATGTTCCGCCAGGGCATTAGTCGTAAGCAACACCAATTCCGCCGACTCCTCTCCTCCAGTTGCCTGGTTTTGCCCGTCCTGAGTTGATTCCGCCTCCGTAGCTCCATCTTGGGTCAAGGTGTTGCCCCAAAGCGTGGATTGCTTTTGTTTCCGCGCGTCTGCGGAAGTGCCTCTCGATAGGGGCGTTGGTAGTGCCACTTCAATCCATTCCGACGCTTCCTCCGGGTCATCAAAAAAATTAGATTTGCCATTGTGGATAATTTTTACTCTTGCTGGGAAAAATAGTGCGTATTTCATGTTGCGCTCTCTCAGAGTACGTTTCACTCCCCAGAATTATGCCCTGGCTTTCTGATCTGCTTGTGTAAAGTCCGGGTAGATCGAGATCGCTTGGTTGTCATATTTTAACACTCCGGCCTCTCTCGCCGTTTTTAAGATCGTGTCCCTGTCTCTGAAGTGTAAGAGGCGTGCTATTAATGGCCGTGGTGGTGCCCCTGGCCTTGGCGGTCTCGACGGTACTCTGTGTGCTCTCTCGACGCTATACATCTGGGTGAGTTCCGCAGGGTCCACTATTGTCTTCAGCCAATCTTCCACGAACCTGGTCGGGTTGGTCCCTTTGCTTCGCTCCGGCACGCCCAAAATGCAGATGTTGTTGCGGCGCAAATGTCCTTCCGCATCGTCCACCCTGTCTCTCAATCTCTTGAGCTGTTTTTCCAATACCTCCAGGCGTGTGGAATGTTCCGTCTGCTGCGGTATGAGGTCGGTCAGGGCCATCTTGTTCTCCGCTACTTTTTCAGCCAATTTCTTATGGTCATCCTTCAATAGGGAGAGGCCAGTCGACATCGTGTCAATTCTCGCTTCAAGCGCCTCCCTAGAGGCCCTTATTTCTCTTAGGATGCAATCCAGCTTCCCATCCTGCGCACTCATTCCAGTTGGTGGGATTATTTCGTCGTTTGTGGACGCTATCTGATCGTCCGATCCGGAGGGCCGCGCCGTGCCATTGGTGACCGGGTCCGGCTGTCGAAGTCTATTTCGTCCCATCTTGACCTTCAGTTTTTCACCCCGCGGGTTGTCTCTGGGTGCTGACCCCCTTCCTCACCGGGGGCAATTGTCCGTTTTTGCGAGCAGTGGTACTTCCACTAGGGCCTGTTACGCTGTGGGCTTGCTCAAGTGGCGTATAACCAGTGCAACTCCGGGCTGTAGCGTGCCTCAGCAGTCTGTAAATTTGGTGTGCCTTCCTCTGTTAGGGATCCTCTATACCGCTTGTATCCGCAATTGGCTTCCGCTGTAGCTTGGGGTGTCGGCCGCGTAGTATACCTTTGACCCCTCGGTACCTCTGCGCTGTGCTTGACTTTGGCACCCTCGGCGCGTGATTACCGCCACAGCCAGATCCGGGGTCCCGTCCCTGCTCCTCTCGGTAATGGGTGTCCTCTACCCCCAGGTGTGTGCAACCTTCCCCACCTCCTTCTCTGTCGTGGGGCTGGTGCAGACCTTCACTGGGTTACCCCCTGCTGGGTCCTATGTATAGGATGGAGACCGGCAGCATCTGCTTTTTCTTCTGCCCCCGGGGCTGTCCCTGTTTTCCTCCTCCTGTGTGTGGTCTGCCCGTCTTGCTCTTCCGTCCGCATCCCGACTAACCGTGAGATAGTGTCTCCGGACCCTGCAGGCCTCCGGTCTGGGGACCGCCAATCTGTGGGGGGGCACTGGGGCTGGGCCGTTGATGCCGGTTGCCGCCAGCCACACCGCTCGCGCCTCTCAATGGAAGGTTCTGGGGTGCCCTTTCCCTCGCCGCTTATGCGCTGGGGCTCTGTTATTATCGATGCGGGGGTCGGTCGCTGAGTGCTTCCGCTTCTGTGCCCGTATTCGCAGCAGCAGAATCGCTAGGGTGTGGGCGGTGTTCCAGTGCTCACAGCGTACAGCCTTACTCCTTTTCTCTCGCCATCGGGGTGCCACTTCCGGTCCGGCACGTCTAAACTGTGGGTCGCAGCTTCCCCATGTCATCCAGGCCTCACCATGACTTCCGATTTATTTCCGTATAGGCCGGCCGCTTAGTGCTCCCGCATTTGCCCCCGTTCACTCAACAGGATAATCAGTAGGGAGCGGGCCGTGTTCCGGCTCTGGTCTCCGGTATTTACCCCTCTGCGTTCGGCCGCACTCCCTTGCACTTGCCGCCGGGCGGGCACTTCCGGCCTGACTCAGCGTTGCTGTGGGTCGCGGCTTCCTCCGGCTTTCCAGGCCTCACCGCGTCTCCGATTGCAATCGTCCGTTAGGGTGTCCCGGTTCCGCCTGCGGCTCTCCCGTTCAGTAATCAGCCTCGTTGTGTCACAGGTGTACCGTAGGTAGGGTTGTTTGCCAGAATCAGGAATCAGGATAATTGGCAGTATTTTAGGGGGATTCATGGACGGAGCTCACTCAGCCCACGTCCTACATGCTCGGCTGTTAGCCACGCCCTACAGGATAAAGCATTTTACCAATGATTGAACTACCAATCTCATGAAACCAGTTTTTGATTGCTGCAAATCTTTTGCTCAAGCGTTCTGAAAAATTATCTTCTTCTAGGGGGTTCTATCTCTGAGTTTAATTCTGTAATATTTCTAATAAACATCTCTATGTTCTGGCTCTTATCTGGAATATAAGTACAGCAATGCTGGACATGTAAAATTCCACAAACTCCTCCCTCTTTTGCTAGCAGAATGTCTAGAGCAAGACGGTTCTGCATAACCATTGAGCGCATGGCAATAATTTCAGTATCAACTAATTGAAAACCACTTGCAGTATCTGTTGACAATCTGTCCACAATTGTAGAAACTTTTCTGATTTTATTTGCATTCAGGGTTATTCCCACCATAGGTATAATTACATCAAATATATCTCCCAGAATTTCTGAAAAACTTTCCCTCTTGTACCAATTTCAAATGAGCCTTCTGAATTTCTATCTATGTGAAAAATCTTTGGAAAAACTAAACCAATATAACATGTCCCGCACCAGTGGTCAGGGAGACTGAAGTAAGCTTTATTCCCACAAACAAAATAAATTCCAGGAAAAATTGGGTCTTTTCCTCCTTTAAATCCCCACCCTCCTAAAATATGATAGGTATCTTCACATTGACTAGCGCCTACGAAATAATTATCAAATTGTGTGTTATCTCTCCTTATGCACAGCTTTCCACTAACAGGTTTATCTATGTGTATAGCTACATTCTCATTTCTGCCATTAAGCTTTTCATCCTCACTCTGCCAAAACTTAGATTTGGTTTGTTTCAGCATCTCGTTTCTTTTATAAATCGCTCTTCTCTCCTCAACCATGTTTAAGAGAGACTTTTCTTCCGTTCTCAATTTACATGTTAAATTGTTTCTAAAAGCGTATTCGTAAGTGAGTTCATTAGTCACTATGAAAAATTCCCTCATCTGCTTACCATGTTTTAGTTTATTTAAGCTATTGTCAATCTTTAAATTTGCAAAAATCTCATCATAATCTGAGTAATAATACTCCAGGCGTCCAGTTTTATAAAATAAACTAGCTATTACACTCTAAGTAATACCATAAGTGAGGAGAAGCACATTATATGTCACCCCTTCCGAAACAGAAGCAGGAAGATTCACACAGATGTAGAAGTCTTTCACATTCATCACCTTAACATATTCAGATAAAAGTCTAGAAAAGGTATTACTAGAAAAATCACCAACAGATCTATCTTGGTGGATCTCTGGTTTGTGCTCAATGACTCTATTAGTCTTACCTACTACATCATGAATAACTTGTTTAGTCTCAACTTTACTAGTCATATTAGCTTTGTACATTTCTTTGTAAATCCCAAATGGGAAAATGACAGCTAAAATTAGCCAAACCAAAATTATTAGAACCACACAAATAGAAGACATTTTGCAACATCTTCTTAAAATAGAGCATCTCAAAATATTGTTAGAATTAGGCATCTTTTACTTGAGACAAAAGCCTTTCAGAAAAAACAAAAACAAAAATTTAAAAATCACTAAATATACCCCCCTTATTTACTTTTTTTTTTTAAATAAAGAATCCCTTAACAGCTTTTCTTCGACCTGGCGTCTTACATCAACGTATTTTTCCAGCTAACACAATTTCTTCGACCTTGTGTCACCTAACACATTTTCTTCAACCTTATGTCACCTACAGCTTTTAACCTAATGTGGAAACACACTCAATCAATGTCACTGGTGTCATCTATCTCTTCTTGGCTACTACTGCTCACTTCCACCACTGGTGGGAAAATTATGTACGTCCACTCAGGAGACTTATACTTCTGATTAGGCTTTAACACTCTATTTGCTCTACTGCTAATCACTTCTATTTTCTTTCCTGCTCCACTTTTCTTTTCTAAATCACTTTTCTGACTTGAAATTTCGTCAACCTGTTCTTTTGATTTATTCACTAATTTGAATTTCAGGCCCTCCTTTTCATTTGGCCAATTATCTCCTTTTCTTGAGAGTTTCTTCTTTGGCTCACTTTGATTGCACTCAACTCTCCAGGCTCTTTTTCTTGATCTTTTCACATTGGATTCATCATCACTTTCATCTGTTTCACTCTCTGTGAAATCAGCTTTAGATTCAGGCACTTCTTTACTCGGCAGCTTCACTCTGTTAGGAACATCATCCTTATAGCTGGTACTTGGTAATTCGTCTTCTTCTTCTTCTTGAATTACTTCCAATCCACCAGTTTCAGAATTTTGGTCCCTTCTTCCAGAGCTTCCAACCTGCTTTTCAATACTCTCCTGATCTTGATTCACTTCTTGATTAGACTCTTTTTATACTTCTTTTTCTAGCAGATCTTCTTCATTTTCAGAGTCTACTACCACGATTTCTAGATCTTTTTCATTCAATGCCTCATTCGCATTTGAATCTTCCAGATGTCGACTTTCTTGTCGATCTTCAGGATCTGGATTTCTTTCAGGTTCTTCTTCAGAATCTGAATCAGTTGTTCTATCACTTTCTTCGTCAGGATTCCCAGGTGGTGGTACTCGAATGGTATGACTCGCAAGAATCCACCTTTTCAGACCTCTACACTTTACTGCATTTGTTGTGACAAGAATCACCTGTCTTGCTTTCTGCCACCTGGGTACCAGACAATTTCTTCTTCGATGAACTTTTGTCCTCACCCAGTCTCCTGGCAAAAGATCATGAGCCTGTTCTTTTTCTCTTGTAAGTACTTCAGTTCCTACCTGATGGAACACAGAAGTCACTACATTAGACAATTGTTTACAGTAGTCCTAAATTGCACTATCATTTATACTTAAAACTTTTTCTACTGGAACAAATGCCTGTCTCATTACTCTGCCCATCAACATTTCATGAGGGCTTAGACCAGTTTTTCTATCTGGAGTACTTCTCAAAGACATTAAGACAAGTGGAAGTGCATCAGTCCACTTCATTCCTGTAGCCAAGCACATTTGTGCAAGCCTATTTTTGATTGTACCATTGACTTGCTCAACAACACCTGACGCTTCTGGTCTGTAAGCACAGTGCAGCTTTTGTTTTATACTGAGTGCTTCACAAATCATCTGTAACAATCTGTTTTCAAAATGTGTGCCGCGATCAGTCTCAACCATCACTGGAAATCCAAACCTAGGTATGATCTCCCTAAAAAGCAATTTTGCCACAGTAACTGAATCATTATGGCGAGTTGGAAACGCTTCCACCCATCTTGAAAACAGACAGATAATCACTAAGACATTTCTCAATCTGTTATGTGGCGGCATATCAATGAAATCCATCTGTAACCTGGTGAAAGGACCACCCTCCCGTCCTATGGTTCCCAAGCTTACAACTGTCTTTCTGTTTGGATTGATCTGCTGGCAAATCAAGCATCTCTGGCAAAAGGACTCTGCAATAATCCTGAATTTTGGATTAAACCATGTTTGCCTAAACAACCTAATCATTGAGTCTCTGCCTAAATGTCCTGGACCATGATACATTCGGGCCATGTCAGCAATCATGCAGTTTGGCATTACTGGTCTGTCATCTTTGTAAACCCAAATGCCATCTTCTTCTCGCTGTCTGCAACCTGCTTTTAACCATGTGACTTTTTCCTCATCATCTGCCTCATCTTGTAAATCTTTTACTCCTTGCCATGTCTCAACTACAGATGTTAGCATAAGTGAGTTCAAAACATGTTCATTGTTTTTCTTCCGATTAATGGACATATTGTTTTTCGCACAGAACTTCACGATTTCATCAGCATATGCATTTCCTTTAGTCATATACAGCCAGATTCATCAATGTCAAATTCTGCGATTTCTAAATTGCGAGAAAATGCGAATCGCAATTAAGAAATCGCAGAATGGCATCCATGAATATTTGCGAGAAAAAAAAGCGATTTGCAATCGGCCGCAATCGCCGATTTCGAGTCCCCGAAAATCGGTAAATATTTGCAGAATCGGCCGACACCCGTGTTGAAATTGCGTTCTCGCAATTACCGAAATCGCAAATTGCAATCTTGCTAACTGCGAGATCGCAAAAACGGGAAGTCCCATCCTGAGCACAGTGATGACATCACAACCAGGAAGTAGGCAGGTTCCACCCTCATTCAGCAGTGAGAGCCTGAAGTGGAAGCAGCATTATCAGAGCTCCCCTCCAGTGTGCCTACAGGAGTAAACCAGGAGACGCCCCAGTGGCAAGCATGTCACAGGAAGCTGCAGGTGGATCTTCCAGTTGGAGAAAGAGGAAAATAGAATTTTCAGAGCAAGAGCTCGAATTTTTGATCGAAGGAGTCTGCAAGGACCACAATCGGCTCTTCGGTGAAGACTCCAGAAGGGTGCCTGAGGCCGATAAAAGGCGGATATGGTTGCGCATCCGCGCAAAAGTGAACTCTGTGGGGGTGAGCCAGCGCTCCGTGGACGAGCTCAAAAAACGCTGGTATGACCTCAGAGGGCGGGCCAAGGAGAAGATTGCGGAGAGGCTGGGGGAGCGTGTGGCAACAGGTGGAGGGGAGCCCACTGTCCCACCGAACACACCACTGGAGGACCGAGTGGAGGACACCATCAATCCGCAGGCATGCGTGGGTGTGATCCAGCTGGACTCCTCCTGACCCACCCAAGACACACCAGGTAAGTGCCATGCGACTGCGACCCCCTGTCCCCTAACAATGCCCATGACTCCAGAGCATCCCACATCAAACCCCAGTCATGCAGCCAAAGCACACCACTAAAGCGCTATTGCATTGTGGGACATGTAGTCTGACCACAATTACCATCTTGCCCCCATAAAGCCAGACATGTTTAGTGAGAGTCAATCCTGCAGCGAGTCAGGGAATGGTAGTCTGCATGCATGTAGGAAGCCTAAATGTGTAAGAAACATGTCACTAATCAACGTCCACTTTACATCACAGGTGGCGCTGAAGTCCCCAGCACAGACAGCGATGCCCTGGTAATTGAGTACATCACGGAGGACACAGAGGGAGACACACATCTATCCCCACAGCCCGGACCATCAGGGCAAGCTGCCACACCAGCGGTCATTACACCACCTGCCCCTGTGCCAAGTGCCACCCCTGTGCCAACAGGCGCTGCAGTACCACTGCGCATCACACAACCACCAGTGGGGCTTGCAACACCAGCAGCAGTTCGCCAACCAACCCGCCGCCCTGTGGCTGTGAGGAGCCAGTCAAGTGGACTGGTGAGGGAGCAGCGCAATAACAACTCCCGCGCTGGCAGGGGACAAAACGTGCAGCCAGGTGGGCTCTCCATTGAGCGCCGTATGCTACATGTGCATCAAAACCAGGCCCGTCATCTTGCGGCTATCCACCTCCAACTGAACAAGACCGCCCGAAATGTAGCACAAATGTCAGACCGCATGGAGAGGATGACAGCTGCTATGGAGGCCAACACACAGGCCATGTACAGTCAGCGGGATCTCAACCGCCGCAGAAACCGCCAGCTGCTGACCCACCTGTCAGCATACACGTGGTCCAACTACATAATTGGGAACGCGACCTCCCAGCTCTCGCGATGCTCCTTGGCCATGCAGGTCCAAATGGTCCAGTGCTGCCAGGACGTCGCAAGAGCTCTGGAGCAGGTGTCAAAAGCTGTGCAGGGCATGCTGGCTACCGGCCATGGCCAGGCGAGGGGGGCTGACGACACTAGTGAGGCTACATCCAGCCAAAGCAGCCAGTCCGTTCCACCGGTGGTAGCACCCCGCCGCAGCAGCAGGCCCTCTGCTGCCTCACGGCCAAATCAGGAGGAGGATGTTGAAAGGAGGTTGGGAGCATCTGCCCGGAGGCGGCATTGAACAGTAGAACATTTACATGAGGGGCCATGCTGATGCTACAAGCATGCCCTCCTGAAGAGCAGACATATGATGCAATATGTCATTCATATACCAGTTTGGGGTATGCCCAGTTTATTGTGCTGTAACAATTACAAATATTCTGACTAACTTAATCTGACTCATGTCATTATTAATGTTGTCATGCATGAGTTAAGTAATGAGTGTGGGGAGTGGGTGCACTAGAAATAGTTCATGCAGATTTGGTTGTGGCGCCTGTGTCCTTCTGCAGGATTCTCACCTCGTGCGTGACGCACATCTGCAGGTGGTCGGTTTTCCCCTTCTGACTCACTGCCAGAGATGTCTACAGGTATCCTGCGCTTGGTAGCAATGTTGTGGAGGATTGCACACACGGCCACGATGCGGCAGCAGACCTCTGGCTTGTATTTGATGGCCCCACCAGTCTTGTGCAGTATGCGGAATCTGCTCTTCAAAAGGCCAAATGTCCTCTCAATGCAATTTCTTATGCGTATATGTGCTGCACTGTAACGCCGTTGCTGTGGTGTTGCAGGGTTGAGGTATGGTGTGAGGAGGTACTCATGGAGAGCGTAGCCGCTGTCACCTGAATGATAGGAGCAGAGGGTGAGTGCCTGTGCTGCGCAGCTACATTATCACACTATAATATTGTGGGGCATGTGTACTTACCCAGTAGGTGTCCTTCACCAAAGTCTCCCCTTGCCAGTCGTGTGTGAATGCCACTGTGCCGGAATATGAAGGAGTCATGTGTGCTCCCCGGGTACTGTGCCACTATGTCCGTGATGATTGTCTTTGCATTGCACCCCATCTGGATATTGAGGGAGTGGTAGGACTTGCGGTTGCGATACATGTATTCTGTTTGTGCTGGTGGGCAGATGTGGATGGTGGTACAGTCAATGCATCCTATTATATGTGGAAATTGTGCTAAGTTGTAAAATTGCAGCTTGGTGTCATTCAAGTCCTGTTGGCTGGAGGGGAATGAGATGTAGTGGTGTAGCCGGGTCAGCATGGCCTCCAGGAAACTCCTTAGGCAGCGGGACATGGTGGGCTGGGATATCCCCCCTTCAAAAGCGACTATCCCCTGGAAGCTTCCGGAGGCCAGTAGGTGCAGGCTGCACAATACCTGCACATGAGTGGGAATGGCATTGGTCCTCCTTGTTGGGTGCTGCATCAGGGGGTCTAGGTCCCGGATCAGCTTCATAATCATTGCCCCATTTAGGCGGTACTTAGCGTAAATTTGCTCCCTGGTATGGCCCAGAAGGGTGACCCGCTGACAGAATATCCGCTCCTGGATCCTACGTCTGTTCCGTGCTGCTCCCTGTAGCCTTCGCCGCCTGACCACCATGTAGAGTCCTGGCATTGTGAGAGTCCTCAGGCTCCAGCTGCATGTCCTTAAGTGTGTTTGGTCAGGCCTGCACCTGATGGTAGTTTGCTAAAGTTTTTTTTTTTCTTTTTTCTTACTGGTTACCTGGTTTGGGTTCTCCTTAAATTGCGCGTTGCAAATAGCGATTTTCGGCGTTTTCGCAATCAGCGATTTTTCATGAATGGCGATTGCGATTATTTTGCGAGTTTGCAAATGATTTCGCAGAATCCATGGTTTCTCGCAATTTCAGAATCGCAAATGGGCTTGTTCCAGGATTCTGCGATTTTATTTGCGGACTCGCAATTTTTTTTTGCGAATTCGCAATTTTGGTATTTTCACTATCATGAATTCCTTTCATTCAAATTGCGATCGCAATTGCTAAATAGCAGCTATTGCGATCGCAATTTGGCTTCATGAATCTAGCTGTAAATCATTTCCTTTTTGGTGTGCTGTACATTTTACTACAGCAATGTTCTCTGGCAACTGGATGCCATCGATCAACCTTTTGAATAATTTTGCATTTCTAATAGGTGTTCCCGCAGAAGTTAAATAACCTCTTTGAGACCAGAGATGGCCATAGTCATGGACGATGCCATACCCATATTGACTATCAGTCACTATGGTAATTTTCAATCCGGTTGCTTTTTCACATGCACGAATTAAAGCAATCAATTCTGCTATTTGAGCTGAACGAATTCCTTTAAGACAAGAGGCTTCAACCACATCTGCAATTGTACAGACAGAATATGCTGCACTCAGAACGCCTTGCTCTGTCCTCAAGCATGAGCCATCAACAAAGTAAACATAATCAGACTCAGGCAACGGAACATCTTTTATGTCCTGTCTAGGTTTGGTGCAATATTCTTAAACATCCAGGCATTCATGGTCAATGTCATTCTCATTTCTGATTTCTGTCACTGTACCATCAGGCAACAATGTGGAAGGATTTAAATTCACACATCTTGCAATAGACACGTTATCTGATCCCAGAATAACTTTTTCATATTTTGTCAATCTGTTACTCGTTAAATGTTGAGTCTTGCTTCTGGTAAAAAGAATCTCAACTGAATGGGGAACATATACTTTTACAGGAAACCCCATTATTACCCCTTCCCTTTGCTCCAGACTCACACTTGTTGCAGCCACTGCTTTTAAGCAACCTGGTAATGCTTTTGCGACAGGGTCAACAACTGCTGAGAAGTAAGCAATTGGCTTTCTCAGTTTCCCATGTCTCTGAATCAAAACTGATAATGCACATCCTTCCCATTCACTGCAATACAGCTCAAATTCCTTCTCATAATCCGGCATTCCCAATGCTGGAGCTTCACACAAACTTCTTTTTAACTGCTCAAAAGCCTCTTACTCAATTTCTGTTAAGGTAATCGGGTCTTTTATGTCTGCTTTTGTCAGTCTCTGTAATGGTTTTGCAATTACCGAAAATCCACTAATCCATTGACGACAATAACCTACCATTCCTAGAAACATTCTGACCTGTCTCTGTGTTTTTGGAGGTTGCATTGCTTGGATCATTTTTATTCTTTCAATTGTCACTTGTCTAATTCCTTTTGCAATCCTGTGACCAAGATATTTCACTTCCTGTTTACAAAACTGTAATTTTGCAGGTGACACTTTATGTCCCTCATCTGCCAAATGATTCAAAAGAGTAATGATATCTGTCACACAGTTGTCTTGTGTTTTTGCAGCAACAAGAAGGTCGTCAATGTATTGCACTAATGTCGATTTACCAGGCAAATCTAGATTTTCCAAGGATTTCTTTAGCAGCTGATTAAAAATAGATGGACTTTCTGTATACCCTTGAGGGATACGACACCATGCTAAGATACGCTCTTGAAATCTGAACGCAAAAATTTGTTGGCTTTCTGGATGCAATGGAACAGTAAAGAATGCATTGCAAAGATCTATATCTGTATACCATTCTGCATCATGCGGAATCAGGTCAAGAATTACCGCTGGGTTTGGTACGACTGGGCAACATGGGACAACTATTTGATTAATCTTTCTCAGGTCCTGAACAATTCTGAAAGTTCCGTTTGGCTTTTTGATTCCCATAATTGGTGAATTACATGGACTGCTTTCAATTTCTTTTAAAACACCTTGCTTTATACATTTTTCAATTACAGGTATGCCACCTTCAATAACTTCTGCTTTCATTTTATAGTGAGGAATGTTTGGATAATTTGCTCCTTATCTCACTGTTATTTTAACTGGGTCTACATGTTTCATTAAACCCATTTCATCTCCAGACAAATCCCAAATTTTAGTATTGACTGTCTCTTTTAATTTTTCAGGTAAATCATTTTTTTCAAAAGCAGGAAATAATTTACTTTCTTCTGCTTCAACCATTAACATTGTTAATTTATAAAGGCCATCCTCTTTTTCTGGAGTTTGAAGCTCAATACCATCAGGTGAGCAATATATTTTGCAGTTCATTTTACAAAGGATGTCTCTTCCTAACAAATTTACAGGACTGCTATTACAGACTACAAATCTATGTTTGTCTTTAAATTTGTCAATTTCAACTTTAACTGGTTCTGTTAAATCTGTTTTAATTTGTTGA
Source organism: Lissotriton vulgaris (assembly GCF_964263255.1). Classification (NCBI taxonomy): domain Eukaryota; kingdom Metazoa; phylum Chordata; class Amphibia; order Caudata; family Salamandridae; genus Lissotriton; species Lissotriton vulgaris. The sequence continues at coordinate 1,705,013,646 of NC_141694.1, forward strand.
TTAGCTATGCCAACTACTTGGATGGTGTCACCAGAGAGAGGCAGGTTTTCTATTTCCACTGATCTAACAGTAGAACGGGTAGCACCTGTGTCCACTAGAAAAGTGATTTCTACATCATTCAATTTACCATTAACAAATGGACCAGACTGATATAACTCAAGAGTGGCTTCAAGCACACACTCTTCCTCCTCTCTCAGGCACCGTCATAAGTAATCCTCAGACTCACTTCCATCATTCTCTTTCAACCAATATTGTTGAGAAACATTCAACACATTCACTCTTGGTGATCTGTTTACCTGTTCACCTCCGCAGAATCCTGTTTCAGAATTTTATCTCTGCACATTAACACAATTTGGAAGTGGCGGTTGTGGAATCTGACTGCTGATTCACTAACTGTTGCTGTAGCTGCTGCTGCTGATTTATTTCGTTTAACTGTCGCTGTAGCTGTTGCTGCTGATTTATCTCATTCTGCATCTGTGAATTTAATGATGTATTTTTGAAATTTCTGGGCGGATTTTTACACTCACGCTTCCAGTGTCCAATTTCACCTCAATTAAAACATGGGGGTTTCTGCTTTAGTTCTTCAATATTACCTGTTAATTTTGGCTTATTAAAATTACCCTTAAATTTCCCTTGATTCTGGTTAACATTTTTGTTTTCCAAAGTTGCAATTTGTTGTTCAGCCACTTTTACCTGTGCCCACATTGCTTTTCCTTTCATCTTCTTTTGCTTAGCATCTATCTCAACACTGCAGTATTTTGCTTTTCTCAGGATGTCATCAACTGAGAGTGATTGCCAACCAACTATTCCTGATCTGATCATCTCACCAATTTCAGGTTTCAAGCCATATACAAATCTGTATATAAAATGGCAAATATCCTTCTCACTCAGCTTCTCATAACCACTGTATTGTTTAAATACCAGCAGTAATCTTTCATAGAAGGAATGTACTGATTCTTTTAGTTCCTGATTTGGTCTATCAATTTTAACCCAATCTACTTCTTTTGGGGGAATCTTGTTTTTCAACCACACAATCACTTTATCATACAGATTTATAACATCAGGTGAAGGTGCACCTGTTACTTTATCTCGGGCAGGTTCTTCTTTGGGCCAATCTATTGAAATTTTACACTCTGTCCAAAGATCTGAAGGAACAACAATGCCAAAGAATCCATCAAGATCAATCCACAGAACTTTTGAGACCTTAACAAATCTCTCTACCTGTCGATACCATTCCACAGGTTTTTCTCTCAGTCTGGGAAAATCATTTGTAAACAGCAAAATGTCCTGTCTTGTCCATGGAACATGAACATACCCTCCGCCAGCTATTTCTCTCATAGGAAACTCAGTTGCAACTTCCCCTCTTTCTCTTTTGTCTTCCTCTCTTTTCTTTGTCCATTTCACTCTCCATTTGCTTAATTCACCTAAACTTTTTAGAAACACTATTAATTCTTTTATATGAATTATCCTTCCTGTGGTGTTCATGTTTTCAATATCTTTTTCAGAGAAATCTACTCTGTAATGTTTCTGCAAATATTTCTGTCTACTCAAATCTATTTCTAATTCAGCAGCCATTTCTTCTAACTGAATAATATATAAAAAAGTTGATGCCTAGGGCAAAACCTTAAGCTGAATTATTTTCCAAAAGATAAGAGAAATTAATTATCTCTTCCTATGTGAAATATATCACATCACAACAACGAATTCTACTTCATTTACAGTCCTCCATAGTCCATCTGAGTTTCACAACACGATACACGTTTCTAATTGATTTGTTTATTTTTTGCATCAACTAGATTAATTGGTTCCAGGTTATTTTGATTTGTATACCTGAATTTTCAACTACAAAAGACAAAAAACAAACACGTATATCTACATCATTATACACACACATATATATACACAATATCCACACATTGATACCTTTATGACGTTTTTCATATATCCTTCTTCCAAACTGTAGCCCTATTTTTTGAGAAAAGGATGCTTTATACAAAATTAACCAAGCATTCCTATAAACACACGATCTACCAGAACTATAAAGCAGAGAAAAAATAATAAGGTATAGCTTGTTTCAACCTTTCCAATTCTTCAACTCCTAAAGAATTAAATTATACTAAATATCCTTCTTTTGCTGGTGTCTCCTTGAAATGTCGACGCGTTTCAGCCCCATGAGTATGGGCCTCATTAGGACAAGGGCTAATTAAGATCCGTCGTGGTGTGTGAAAGCACACGCCGATAGAGGTATCCTATTTTCTTCCTAGTGGTAGTAATCTTCGTGGATACTGCAAAGATGATAGGCCACTGTATCTATTTGGGCAATGTTCGTCGCTTGTGTCTCTAGGCATCAGGTGAGGTTTCACGGTCCGTTTTGTATTCCCGATAATTTATAAATAGAAAGAATGTCCCTCCACGGCGAGGTCCTTCGGATGCTTCATCAAACGCCAACTAACTGATCATATTTGGTTTTCGTTTTCCATTGTATGCTTTTGCAAATGAACAACAATTCATCATCCTGATATAACTTTAAACTGTCAGGTCCAATAGTGCCAATAATTAATTCCTCTAAATCCGCTTTCAATTTTGCAACATCAAGTAATTAAAATCCTGGGGGCTGTGGAGTTCGTGTCAAATCTATTTTACTCATGCTCTTTTCGGAGTTCCAGAATCAGAACCTGCAATAGATGGAGATTGATCATTTGAAAAACTTTCATTAAAAGTTAAGTCTGGCATCTTTTTCTCTCTGTGAATTTCTGATAAATCTGAATAAAATTTTTCAGCTACTTTCTGAATTTCTGCATTAAAGGGACAGTCAAAGCTGAATGTCTGATTTCTTTTTGATCAAAAACTGGAACAACAGGTCCAATTGTTACTGGTACCGTTACTGAGTCCATACCTTTAGTTAACTGCTGTATTAATTCTTCCTTTGATCTTAAATATTCTGAAATATCTGAAATATCCTCAAGTCTTCATGCTCTTTTTACATTTCCTGGGATTTCATTTCCCTGAACTGGAGATTCAGATGTATCAGTTCTTGTTTTTACTCCTTCAGGAATTTTTGCATTATTCTGATTTAATCTAAGTGGAGACTCATCATTAATTTCTCTAGGAGGAGCACTTGGAGAAGTTCCTTGAGGAATTCTCGGAGTAGACCATGAACAAACTGGTTGATAAGGTGGCGGGCGTTTTGTCTTTGTAATGTAAATCTCTTCTAAAACTGGATCTTTTAATTCACTATCTTCAGCAATATTATTTTTCTTTGTAGAATTCTTTTGACTTATTTCCTCACCAAATCTTGCTGGGTACAAACCATCACACATATTAGCTCGTCTCCAACGACGCATTCTATCTTCATGAGTTTCTCGATTAATGTCTAATTTAGTGCCTCTTGTTACACCTCTGTTTTCTCGTTCTAATTCAAACATCTCATCCTCCCATTCAGCTAACGCCTCAAATTGTGTAGGTCTGGGTTTTGGTACGAGAGACATCATTTTTCTCTCAAATTTTTCAACACTTTAATGTTAAATGACCCATCTTCTGGCCATGCCAATACACCATCATCTTTGGTATATTCCATCCAATTCTCCATCCAAAGGCAAGTATGATAACCATACTCACCTTCCATATAGGCTGCAGGTGTTTTATACTTATGAAGTAATTTTCCACCTCGCGTTTCAATTTTCTTGTCACTTTTGAAAATATTTTTTAATTTCTGAAACCATGTAGGCTTCTTTTCATCATACATGTATTAATAACTCATGTTTTTAACCCCTTAGATGCTCATTACGGAACGGTTCCGTCATGAGGCACAGTGGAGCTGTGCTGATGACGGAACCGTTCCGTCATGACCACACCCATTATCATTATACTCTAGCACCTCAGGGGAATATGGCTAGCAGCGATGAGGTTAAACAAATCCGCTTACTTCAAAAAAGATCGTAAATATTTTCTTGTTGTTCCGCTATTCTAGCCACTCCGCGAGCGAAACTCACCAACAAGCCAATCAGGTTAAGCCACGTCACTACTCTGTTCAGCCAATAGAATTACTGAATTTCAGAATGAGCCAATCAGGTACGAGCCTGTCAAGTCACATGAGCCAATCATCTCCGTTCCACTCCTTGAACTGACCCCTCCTTTACAAAATATTTTCACAGCGCCATATTTTTACAAAACTTTAATGGAATTCAGTTAGTAACTTCACATAAACAAACCATTTGTCTGTTTCGCTAAAATAAAGAGATAGCTTTTTCAAACAAACAAGTATGCTTTCGCGTGAAATAGACGACGCTATTTTCACAGAATATTTAAATTCGTTGATAGAAACAAGTAGCCTTGTTCTACCCTTCTAGCACATATAATCATACAGAAAGAATCCCTAACCATTCATACATGAAATTATTGGTAGGACTTTAACCCGCTAAAAAAAATCCTCACTTGCCAGTAAGAATAGACAATGCTTCCCTACCCTTCACTCAAGCTTGGATAAATTATACTACTCTTTTCGCAGTGAGTTTTAAAACAGGATAGTTGTCCCTATACTCAAAAACTACGATTTCATAGACAATCCTCACTATACATTTAACCTAACATACCTAGGATCCCTAAACTTGTGCTGTACGTCCACAACACTAGTGATGTATGTCAATACCACTATTTTGAAACAGAACAAATGCACTGTGTAACCTCACTTGTCACACTTATTTTTTGCCGGCAAACCAGGAATTTTCACACTACTGGAAAAAACCTTTTGACTACATGTAACAACTGAACAAACTTAACATGTTTTAGACATGTATCCTATGTATCTACCATGTAGCATGTCAGTTACCATAGTAACCGTAACTCTGCTACCAAGTAATTGATCCAGCGCTCCTAATGAAAAACTGTCTCAAAAACACTACTCATCTTCACAACATCACCATTAATCATAAATCACTACTAAGGCCCATAAACTAAAGAGATAATTTTGAGCAACTATATCATGTGACCTAATTAAACACACTATTCATATTTACAAAAATATATACAACTGCAGTTTATCATTTCTTACCATGGTTTTAATCATACGACATTTAATTAAGTCACTAAGGCGAATGGATCTAATAATGATAACTAGACCATGAATAAACAAGACCAGCTTGTCATTTCAAAAATGTTATTATCTTTATTTTATTCAAGGAAAGAGCATTTTTATTCAGAAATCATTATTTTATTAGCACTTTGAAAGCATCATTCAAGGAAAGGCACATTAGTCTGACATTTTTAAAAAGGTAAATCAATCAGCATGAAGTAAAGCAAAATAATAGTTTCCATTCCCTAAACTCTATTTCCCTGTCTAAAACTCTCTTCACCTAAAAGAATATTTAATTAAGTCTGCTATCCGGTCCAGAAGTCCATCAGCACGTCATTCAGGAATCGGGAAGCAAGAGCCCCCTCCTGCCTGTAGGGCCATATTTTATACCTTTCTAACTAGCTAATCTTCTCAAAAAGTGTTCTTTTTCGTTGCCATCAGAGTTCTCATTGGCTGACTTATGTCAGACCATCCATGTCATCACCGCTTTCAAACCAAGAACGGGCTCTTCTTTAGCCCTATTGTTCGTGTCATTTCGCTTCCTCAAAAATGTTTCAAAATGAGTTCATTCGAGTTACAATTCTCTACTTCCTTGCTTTGGCAATCCTGCCGCTTCCTGTCCTTGGACAAAACTCCATGAGGAGCACAATATGCATGTCTTTTATTTAACAGTAATTTCTGACAAAATTGTCATCGTGGTAAAACGTTCCTCTTCTCGAGTGTGCAAGGCTCTTCTCTGGACAGGTTTCAAAAACGCCATCTTTTTGTAGGCCCAAAAGGCCTCTCAGGAAACTAGTATTTAAACAAACACAAGACAGTAATTAATTAGAGAATTGAGACCCATTCTGTTACCCACCCCCTCTTCTAATTATTAACCGGGTTAATTATGTTACCTAGCCAAAGCACAAAAAGCAGCTTTCATATTAACCTTCTTCTTTTAGGCCATAAGGATCCTCCACGAGCTTTTGCCACAGAAAAGACACGACAAACCATATTGCACACAAATAATATACAACATGCCATTAATTAAACAGCTGCATTTAATACTGACAAAGACAATAGACAAGGTTAGTTTATTATTTTTCCACGTACTTGCAAATGCAACATAGAAGCACATTAGTCCCGCATGTAGTGTCTGCAATTTTTAAACTAAGTTGGTTATTTATTTCAACACATGCTATTAGTACTGTTATACTTATTATGGAAGTTTAACTTTGCGAGTTTGAACGAAATGTCATTCAACATCTCGCTCCATCCCCTTCTACCTGTGTTTGGTACTCGTTTGTAACACGCACACGTCACTTTTCTCTTGTAACACACTGTTTGCTACCTCTTACATTTTGTTTGCTTGAGATACTTGCACAAGTGCCACAATTGCCTACGTAACGCTTGTTTTTGTGCTCGAGTGTCTGCCATGTATTGCAGTATTATACCTCTACTTGTACTTGTACGCTTTTGTAACCTGCACACGTCACTTTTTCCTCCTGTAATGCACCGTTTTCTACCTCTTGTATTTTGTTTGCTCACAATTGTCATTTTTGCCTCATGTAACTTAACGTTTGCTTTTGTAATTTTGTTCACTTGTAAATGTAAAGAATGACGGTCCAAGTATACGAGGAAAAGTGAGTTTATTGGACAACAAGCAGGTACAACCTTATCCTGTCGGGCTCCGCACATAACAGTTACTTCCCTACGTTCTGGATTGTACTAGTGGTGCATCATCCAACACTATGGTAACTGGAGAACGCACCACGAGCACGACGCCACGTCTTCTCTCTTTACAATAATAAAAACAAAAGAACAATAAAACTACACAATACAGTTTGCAAAATATCTTCACAAAATAACAATGCATAATGATAAAATAACAATGCATAGTGATAACTGTAACCTAACCCACACCCCCCTTCGAACAATAACCTCAAAAAGAAAGGAAAAAGAAAAAAAACAAAATTACAGAAGCATAAGATAGTTTACATCACATAGCTCCTAAAGCGAGTAGGAGCTTTAATTTGTCTACCTATGCGTGTGGTATGCAGGTTACAAGCAGAAGACGAAGGAAGCAGGGTGGACGAACTAGTGGAAGGCAACTGAGGAGGAGACAAGGCAGGTAACTGTGGAGATGATTGCAAAACATTACTAGTAGAAGTTCTAACAGCTTCCTTCTCAACAAAATTACCTTGCATGACTTCATCCCACATCCATTCAAAAGACGGGTCAGGTCCAGTGTTGCCCCTTGAAACTGAAAAGTTCCCCTTACATTTTGCCATCCTATTATGATGCCAAACCTGGTTATTGCTCAGCTTAGCAGACTTCGCGTATAACTCCACAACCTGCAATGGATCAGAAAATTTACTTTGACCTTTCTTAACCTTAGTGTCAAGTTCAACTCTGACCCAATCCCCAACTTTGAGTTCAGCCTCTTTAGTAACATTTTTCCTTCCAAATTCACTAATGTGAGAATCTTGAATTTTCCTTAATCTTGAACGAACTAGGGCAGGAGACCACTTACCACAAATTTTCTTAGAGTTCCACGCAACATTATCCTTAGTAAAAGGCTCCCTACCTCTAAGGATCCTGAACGGACTATAGTTAGTACTTGTGGGAGTGATTCTATAGGCCCAAATGGTTTCAAGCAATTCATTTTCCCAATCCTTATCAGCACAAATAGAGGCCTGGATGCTCCCCATGATTACTCTGTTGAATCTCTCAACAATGCCGTTCCTGGCGGGATGGTAAACAGGAGTCTTTTTAGGAGTGATACCATTCCTCTCTAAGAAATTTAAAAAAAACTCAGATCTAAATTGTGGACCATTATCAGTTAAAATGTTCCTCAGAACACCTTCTTGCAGAAATAACTTGCGAAGAAACGCAACAACAACTCTCGCATCAAATTTCTCAGTTACCTTAACTTCAGGCCACCTGGAGTAATTGTCAATCACAACTAGGATATGTTTGATACAACCTTCACAATTCTCTACAGGACCCAGCCAATCCATGCTCAAATCCTCCCAAGGATAAATAGGAATGTGTCTAAAACCCGGAGTAGGTTTAAATACACATAAGGATTTATCTGCTTTAGCACAAATGTCACACTCTTGAACAAACCTCTAAACCTCCCTGTCCAATCCTGGCCACCAATATGATAATTTTACTCTAGACTTCAATTTCATGATGCCCAGGTGACCTTCATGATTGATAGACAGAATGTTGTTCCTTAAGAAACAACGAACAATAACTCTTTCACCTCTACACAAATGGTCGGCATCATCAATGCAAAGCTCATCTTTGACTTCCCAAAAAGGTTTAAGCTCGTCCTTCAAATTCGATTTATGTGGCCACCCATCAACAACATAGATACGGATAGAGCTCAGATTCTCGTCTTTAATACAGCACTCATCCCACTCTTTCTTAGAAATGGCCACTAATCTTTGGTCATTGTCCTCATGAATAACAGCAACCTCACTAGACTCAAAAGAGTCATATGAATCCTCACAACCAGGTAAGGGAGAACGACTTAAGTAATCAGCAACAACATTCTTTTTGCCAGGAAGATATTCAACATCATACGTATATCCAAGTAACTTAAGACTCATTCTTGCAAGTCTTGGGGTGGCCTTCAACATCCCTTCAGAGGTAAGGATTTTCAGTAGGGGCTTGTGATCTGTTCGCAATGTGAATCTAGTGCCCCAGACAAATTGTCTAAATTTTCCAATACTCCATACAACGGCTAGCATTTCTCTCTCAATGACTGAAATCTTCCCCTCGAGAGTGGTTAAAGATCTGGATGCGAAAGCAATTGTAACCTCAAATCCATCACCCCCAGACTGTGAAAAAACAGCCCCTAATCCTTTACCACTGGCGTCAGTAGTGATTATGTTGTGAGAGGTGTGGTTAAATGCTTGGAGGGGAAATGCATTAACAATCTCATTCCTTATGTTATGAAAGTCGTTTTGTAACACAGCATTCCAAACAAATTCTTCTCTTACTTTGAGTAGTTGTCTAAGATTAAAAGTCTTGTCAGCAAAACTCCTCACAAATTTTGAATAAAACTCAACCATCCCTAAAAATGACCTAAGATCTTTAGAATAGGGAATAGGAGCATTTTCGATTGCTTCAACCAACTTCTTTTTTGGAAAAATGCCTTTTTCACCCACTTCATGCCCTAAATAGGTCAAGGAGTTCATACCAAATTTAAACTTTTTCAATTCAGCTGTTAACCCATTGCACTCAAGTATTTTTAAAACAGATGTAAGTCTTTTGTCATGGTCATCTCTGGCTTTGCCCATTACCAGTATATCGTCCTAGAAATAAGTTACGCACTCCATGCTCTTGAATAACTTATGCATCAGGCGTTGAAAAACGTCCGCTGCCAAAGCCAGACCAAACGACATTCTTATGAATTGATAGCACCCAAAGGGAGTTATGAATGCCGTTAGTTTTTTACTCGTCTCGTGCAGAGGAATCTGATAGTAAGCCGATACCAAGTCTATAGAAGAAAACCATTTTATGCCGCAGCTTTGTGCTAAAAGTTCATCAATCCTGGGGAGAGGAAATTTATCGACTACAATGTTTTTATTCAGGTCTCTTAAATCAATGCATAAGCGGAGTCGGCCGTCAGATTTCCTAGCAACGACCAATGGAGCCAACCATTCAGAGCTTTCTATCGGCTCAATGACTCCCTTCTTTTCTAAGATGTCCAATTCCTACATGACATCTTTCCTGACGCTCAAGGGGATGTTCCTTGCTTTATGGCAAATTGGTTTGGCACCATCTTTTAAAATAATTTTGTGTGTGAAACCAATTAATTTCCCAATTTCACCTGAAAAAACTTTTGGAAATTGCAGAGTTATTCTGTCTAGGAATTCTTTGTTATCCTCTTCAAGGATCAAAACCTGAACATCACTTCTAGCATTTAAGATGATGCCTAATGCACCTTGATCGATCCAGCCAAGAACGGATGGACCAACTTCAGCAACATATAACTTGCCCAAACACTTCCGCCCTTCAAATTCGAAAATTTCCTCAACAAACCCCACCATGGGAATTTTTTTACCAGTACCCGTAACAGGCTTAATATCAGGTGGCAGTAACTCCTTTTTTAAAACATCTGCGAATAATTTTTTCCATATATCACGTTTAACAATCGTGTAAGGGGAACCAGAATCAGGTACAATGTTAATTAAAACTCCCCCTATTAAGATGTCACAAGTGGGTTTTTTAGATCTACAGTTTACGTTCAAAACAGCGTTCTCATCTTCCCAAAAGTCAAGGATGCAGAAGATGCTGTCATCACTGGATGCATCATAGTTCTTAGCATTTGGCTCGTTAGAGTCATCGATGCATTTTACCATTTTCTTATCTTTCCCAGATTTGAATTTACACACTTTAGAAAAATGTCCTATCTTATTAAAAAAATTACATTTTGATTTTAAGGCTGGGCATTTTGGATCATTGGCATAATGTCCATTGAACCCACATCTGAAGCAGCTAGGGATGCCTTCTTTTTTATCTTTAAAAGATGGACAAGGATTGGCATTTTTTTATAGGAGACAGACGATTTATAATTGTTCTTTTTGGTAGTTCTGAGACACTTTGCTAACAATTAGGCCTTCATCTTTATCATTATCCTTGACAGCAACTTTGGCGCATCTCTTAGACATCTCTGCCTTCCTAACAATAGCGAAAATTTCGTTAAGTGGAGAATCTCCACAAGTCCAAAGTTTTTCTTGAATAGAAGTATTGTTGCAATGCATTACTAATTGGTCCCTAACAAAACTATCATGAAGGGTGCTAAACTCACAATTAATGGCTAACTTTTTAAGAGATGAAACATAGTCTTCTACAGACTCAGATCTACCTTGTTTCCTTTTAAAAAACTCATACCTGCTTATTCCTACACAAACTGGAGGGTGGTAATGCATATCTAAATCCTCCAGAGCATCCAGGAATACAGTGTTGTTATCAGCTCTAACCTTTTTTTCCATTTGATTAAAAATTCTATTGCCTTCAGGCCCTAGGCTATGTAGAAGCATCTTTTTCTTTCTATTTTGAGAGAAAGTATCATCTTGTTCTTCTTCTAAGGCCTCTATATAGTTTAAAAAGTAGACCTTCCAGTCTGACCATTTGATTGATGGTTCACCAGGACGGGGCAAGAAAGGAATAGGAGTATTCAACACTCCCTGTGATGCCATAGATAACAAATAAAGTTAACCTGAAAATAAAGCGTTAACAATAAAGCAGAATAACAAAATCGAAATATACAGCAGGTATAATGAGTTAAGAACAATAAATACAAGTATAAAGAAAGGTGTGCATGTCACCGAAATTGTTCAATCTAACATGCGACAATGGTGTGCATATCACCGTGGAAACAAATCTTCAGAACTGAAATTGTTCAATGTGACATGCGACAATGGTGTGCATATCACTGTGGAAACAAATTTCAGAATACTCCAATGTTTCTTAAATTTACTGAAAAAAAATAAAATAGTACCTTGAGTCCGTTCGAGTAATTCCGAAAACTTACGATACTCGAAAATGAAATAAATAACACTCGTGGGTAAAAAGACAAGCAAAAATGAACTTGAGGAAATTGATAGAAAGGCAAGATGGAGTCACGTTGCGTGACCTTGATCACGTGATGATGAGAAGCGTGACGTGACGGAGGTGAACTTCACCGCGTAGTAGAGATTCCGTCGGACGTCACACAACCAACAGGGGAAGAATGGAGAGCTTCACCACCAGAACGTGCCTCCCGCTCCCGAACGTTTGCTCGATTTGAAGAACGCACAGGTACCGTTTTATTTCGCCAACGAAGTACTGTTGTCTTAGCAAAAAAAAAACAACATGAAACTTGAAATGGCTAAGTTGAAATTGTATTCCAATTAAAATAACGAGTACCAACAACTTGTGCAAATAAGTGATTATCGAAATATTTTAGTCAAGTAAGGTAAACTGAGTTTAACGAACATTACTCCAGAGGATTATTATAAAAGTTTAGATATCACCCACGATATCAAAAGATTCAACACGTCGGTACTCACGGTACACAATGTTCCTCAAGGAGTTCAATTGCTTAGGAAAATGAAGCCTTTTCAAATTTAAAATCCAGGAAAGGAGTGAAGGATAAAAAAAAATGTCTGCATAGGTTCTTGATCTTCCTGCTTGTTAGTAGAAATCAGATCCCATCTTCTGTCGCCAAAATGTAAAGAATGACGGTCCAAGTATACGAGGAAAAGTGAGTTTATTGGACAACAAGCAGGTACAACCTTATCCTGTCGGGCTCCGCACATAACAGTTACTTCCCTACGTTCTGGATTGTACTAGTGGTGCATCATCCAACACTATGGTAACTGAAGAATGCACCACGAGCACGCCGCCACAGTAATGTTTCTCCTCATGTATCAGTTCACTTCTGTTCCTACTGTGAAGTGCTCTGACACCTTCGGGTAAAGTCCACGCTATATAAAAACGCATAAATTAAATAAATAAATAAAATAAATTAAAGGGGCAAGATGCCATATGTTGCGGAGAGAATGTTTTTTTTTGGGAGGGGGATCGGAATCGCACGCAAGTAGCTGAATTTTGACAGACGTTCCTGCTGCTCAATACAAATGGTACGACAATGTTTAGGTGGCGAAGTTTCCAACAGCTGCGTATATCGTTAGCATTGTACTTTATAAAATCGTTTGCTTGTAAAATAAAGACGTTTTAACTGTCCTAAAACATATACCGAGAGTAATTTAAACGGCATACATGTATTTTCAACGTACCGGCTAGTTTATTAAACTGAACCCGCATAGAACATAACGCTCGTTCAGACACAAAGCAGCATTTAAGAATATTCTAAAATGGCCGCTACATTCACAGCCCTCCACGGTGTGAGTTTTAATACCAGCATGTTAAATCTTTTGACATAGTGTTCGGATATAGGTACATGATCTGGGTGAAGCGTTACTCTTTACTGACGAGTAGCAAAGATTGACTTTGGTATTATTACGTACCACCTCCCTCCCTATTAAGTACCGAATAGTTTACTCTGATCAATATATATTTGGTTACACGTATCACAAACCAACATGTCCGCCAGTGTGGTAGCGTGACTTCCCCATAAACATAGAAGAAGTACTACTCGGTGGTGCTCTCTGCGCACTCTGTGAAACACCACTACAAGCACACGTGAGCCAGCCCACACTTCCAGGATCTAGTGAAGGATTGTTTCTGTTTTAGAGTTCGTAACTGTCATACCTGTAGTAGCAATGATGGCTCTGGAGGTGGACAGCCAACGTCCCATCTCTCCTCAATCAGAGGGTAAGTTGTGGCTATCTATGGATAGGTTAGGCGAAGCGGGAGTAACTCCTGGTGGCCCATGTGCGTGGTAGACTGGAAGTGTAGTATCTGTACGGTCACTGGACACTGGGAAAGGGTACTGTGTGAGGAGTCGGACGCGGCCGGCACACTGAGCACAGGTCTGCACACTGAGCCCAGTCTTTCAGAACATGTGTAGGCTCGCACCGCAGGGTTACTGAAGCTTAAGCTATAAACGAGTTACATACCTGACAGACCGGATAATATAATTTTGTTTGCGCATTTCGTTCATATTGTATGTGAAATGTTTTTTCATGCTACCCTACTACATAGTATATTATGGGAATCTATCCAGGATGATTTCCCTCTGTTTACAAGTTGTTACTCTTTAGCTCGCAGCCTAATCGCCAAAGAATGTTTTGCTTTTAAGAAATGTACAATAGGAGACACGTTAACCATGTTAGCCAGCCTTAACCGCGCTAACCATGTTAGCCAGCCTTAACCGCGCTAACCAGTCTCTTCCTAATCAAATAAATGAGTGTTGGAAATATACTATGCTAGATAAATGGGTATTATAAGCCTACTTACACTAAAAAATGGATAGTCATCACGTAGTCTGCTCTGATGGTTCAGGGGAATAAAGCATTAACTCCAGTAATATGTGTTTAACGGCATGGTCAGAGGTTTGAATCCATTTGACGCCACTCAGCCTTTCATCTTTCAGAAGTTGATAAGGGAGTGCTATTTAGTTGGGAAACAATAAACACTGGTTATTCAGCGTCAAGTTGCCCCAAAAGATGAACATGTGCTTTAGTTTCCTTTGATAGGCATTGGGCTCTGGGCTCAAGCTGTGTACGGTGCCAGCTGAAGCCTGTGTTATTTTGAATGGTAGCAAGGATTAACTCCTGGGTCTAGCAAGGTTGCTAGAATGAGCAGTTTGTTGTTCATATACACTTCACTGGTGCTGTCGTTTGGTATTTTTTTTGTTAATCCTAAATGTATTATGATGGGTCTTGCCTTCCTTTTTTAAGAATCATCCCCCCCCCCCCCCCCGCTTTTAGGAAATGCTGAAATGTTATGATTAATAGCATCCTCACCACATGTTGACGTTGCTATGGCATACTTCTCTTTAACTGGCTATTCCCTCTATAGGCACTTAATGTCGCTCCAGAGTGTTGATCTTTGACTAGCTTCAGTTTGCAAATTATGTTGTCTGAGTAGACGGTGCTCTGCTAGTGGCTGTTTATTTTTATAGCCTTATAGCCCGCCGTAGAGGGCTATACCGGCTATTAAAGGCCCTCTCCAGCGTTCAAGGCCCCGATCCGAAGGCGAGGGCCTTTAACAAGGGAGAGGGACTTTAATAGCGGTATAGCCCATCTACGAAGGGCTATATGGCTATTAGAACATTCTGTCACTAGAGGGCAGAATGTTGTAACAAAAAAAATGCCTTTTGGGAGCGTGAGGGGATTGGAATCCCCTCAGGCTCCCTGAAGCCTTTGTTCACAGCCAGAGCTGTGAACAAAGAAAACATTGGAATGTTGGAGCTCCAGGCTTATACCAGCCATTATAAGCCCAGAGCACTCCATTGTTTTCAATGGAGCTTCCAACATTCCAATGTTCTAATATTGCTTATTATTTCTATATTATTTTCCTTCAAGTTTGTTTGGGGCTGTGGCTGTCAAACATGTCTAGCATCGAGCATGACAGTGGATGGCATGTTAGCAACACAGATGGTGAAAATACAAATCGTGGAGTAAACCAGTCTTATTCGGAGCAACCTGAAAATTATCAGCCTCATATCTGGTATTTTGTCCTTTGCATTGCAGAGCCTTTCTCAGTGTCTTTGTGAATTTCAGTAAAGCCTTTAACCTGCAGCCGTTAACCTGGATTGTATTGCATTGCAAAATGTGCACATATTTGTACACTTAGTACCCTAAAGTGCTTCCTTGCATGGGTAGCACGCTACGCCATTTAGGATGTGTGGTCAGAAGTGTGTTGTCTTTGTTTTGATCTTATGTGTGAAGTGTTTCAACGTCGTGTGTGATGATCACAAAGGAGCAGTTATTGTGCTAAAGGACATAGTACTTAAGTGTAATGAAAGAAGAGGTGTGAGAGAAGGCGCATAGTTGAGGATTTTCAGTAAGGTGACCGCTTTTAGCAGCTCTGCAGGTCCCTTTATGAAATTTATTATGATCCTGTTCCACTTAGCTGGTTATTTTAACTAGGTTTCCCATTCAGAGATATTTTGTTTAAAGTTTATGGTCCTGAGCAGCCTTTATTTGGAGATAGAAATGGTGGAGAAATCTGCTGGGATGGACTTTGGTAACCTCATTCCATAGCTGATTGTCATTTTGAGTTGTCAAAAGTAGTCACAGTTTGTAACATGTTGGAACCTGCAGTGGTGGACTATACTAAAGTCTTCCATTGGCCAGCAGAATCTCTTAAGTTATTCCATGCCTGTTGTGTTGTGATGGGTGGCTTAATGCTGTGAACTGGTACACTACTGGGCGACAGGACCCATAGAAATTTTGTTTTATGTAAGTGTCGGACTGTCTCACAGAATAAGGGAATTATTTTGTAGCCTGTGTGAACTACAATCGACTGCCTGACCTTTTGAGTGTATGGTATTAGCGTTAGTGTGGGCCAGGATGGTTTCGTATTGTGGTTGCATTATATGGGACTTGTTGCCCTTGATAAGGCATAACATCAAATCAAATAATAGTTTATTTTTATTAGTTAACAAAAACCATCACAATATACATATAAAAGCAATCCTTTTTAAAATAATCACTTATCCTAGAAACATGAATTAATATTGCTACAGCTCAGGATAATCTTATTGTCTTGATAAAAAACATTATCATTGTAAAATGTATTCAGTCATTAATATAGATACTCTTCACCGATGCTCTAAATCGACGTACACCTCAATATAAAATTCACAACTCTCTAAGTGTCAACATTTTAGTACTGTTTTAACAGGGTATAAATATTGTGTAGTCATTGTACAAGGCAAATTCTTCATGCTATGGTATGTAGCTCACAATTCTGCTTAACTGCTTTATCGTGAATTTGTAAAAATTTCAGAAGTTTGCAGTTTAACTGAGGATCTGTAGGGGCCAGACTTCTCATGATGGCTGTTCTACACGTACGTATCCCTCTCTCATTAAATGGGTGTTTTAAAGAGTGTGCGGCGTACATTATTCAATTTGGGACATGTGGTGACCAAATGCACAAAATCCTCATTCGGAGCATCACATAGTCTGCACTTTTTTGGTCCTTTGTATCTCCATTCTGGTATGTCTGACAGAGACAGCAGTTCACCTAAACGCATGGCCAATAGTTTTTTCTTAAAATACACCCGATATGTTAAGTGTAGATAAGTTGCCGGTTTCAATGTGACATAGGTTTGAATTGTCATCCAGGCATGGGATCGCTGCGAAAATATGCTTTTGTCCTTAACTAGCGAATGTATTTTTGCAGTTTTGTTCATGGCTTGGCAAAAAGTGGTATGCAATAGATTCAAGTCCCATAAGTCACCCGTATTGACACTGATTCCCATTGAGCACTGATCAGAGGGCTAGACTGATTGTTTTGTAATTTATGCATGGATTTAATGAAGTGATATCTTCTTGCTATGATTTGTTGTGTCAATCCGAATTCCAAACAAATTTGAGCAGGGGAGACATTACAGGGCAGACCAAAGACCCGTCTGTATATTTTGACTTGTAATCTATCCACCATTTTGGATTCCTTTCTATGCATCACTGTGCTTGCATAAGTAATAGATGGAAACAGTTTAGCTTTGAATATAGAGAGCAATGGTTGATAAGAGGGGCCATCTAATTTTTTTGCAAGTAAACTGAATGAATGTTTTATAGCATTATTTTTCCTAACCATATATTGTTGGTGTACACGGAAGTTAAAATTTTTATAAAATTGAAACCTAAATATTTATAAACACTGACTTCTTCTATGGTTACATTATCCAGCCTGATCTTTAGTGCAGCATGGGGATTATTCCCAATACGCATGTTTTTTGTCTTGGTAATGTTAATTTCCAATTTATTGAGTTTTGTATATGCCGCAGTTTCTTTTATCAATCTTTGAAGTCCAATTTCTGTGTGATTCAGCAGCACAATGTCAGCATATAGTATATGGGATATCTTTAGTGAACCTAACCTTGGAGCGGGCAAATTGACTTGATGTAGTTGGTTGGATAAAGCCGCAGTAAAGAGGTTGAACAGGTGTGTCGCTAGCACACACCCTTGCTTAAGATTCCTTGCTGTTGGTATTTTTCTCGATATTTTGGTCCCATCCCCTACCTTAATCTGAATCCATGTTTCTGTGTATACCGATTCAATTGCTCTTAGCATTGTTTCTTGAATACCCCACTGTCTCAATTTAATCCATAGAACTGGTTGATTAACCCGGTCAAAAGCTGCTTTCAGATCTATAAAGCAGAGTTGCAGTTTCTTCTTTTGCCATTTGCTCTTTTCCGCAATGGATTCTACTGTTGTCATATTAATTAGCGTAACATACCTTTTCCGAAATCCGGCTTGTTGTGGTGGGAACAAGTTCTTAGAATTAGACCACTCTATTCAGGGGTGTGGAATTTAATAAAATATCTACTTGTCCATAGTACAAGTAGCTTCATAAATCTACTTGTCCTGTACAAAATCCACTTGTCCCTTTGGTGCCATCATGTAGTGCACCATCAAAAATTGGCAGCACTCATTATTTTAGAGCTCGGATAATAGCCTCTCTGGTTATATCAGGCTCATAGTATAGAAGGATTTGAATACTAGTCATTACCTTATTTTGCCACTTTTCTGCAGATCTACCCATTCAGCCTTTCATTCACCCACTGATATCTAGTATTTCACCTTTACTTTGGCTTCCATGCATTCTTTTATCAGTCTTTCACCATTCTGTTTGTCAATTCATCCATCTACCCATCCATCCCCAAACATATCCATCCATCTCAGCCATCTGTTCATCCTTTCGGTCACCCATTCTTCTCATCCATCCATCAATTTACCCTTTCACTCTTTCATCCTTCCGCTCATCCATCAATTTACCCTTTCACTCATCCATCCTTTTACTAACTGATCCACCCACCCTACAACCCATCTATCTTTTCACCCTTTCCTTCATCAACACATCCATTGTCCATCCACCATTCCTATCATCCATTCTTTCACTGATTCATCCATCTAGGAAGCCACACTTACACTCATGCTCACTCATCTATCTACCCTTTCACCCACACATCCATCCTTTCAATCACTCATCCTTACACACTAATTATGGGCCTTTGTCTGCCGAGCTGCAGACAGAAGAGGCTCATCAAGAGCTCCACCCCACTGTATCTGCTGAAGCGAGTATCCTTCCAGCTCCAAATCTATCATTCAAACTCATCCATCCCTTCCTTCCTTCTATTCAATAATCCATCCTTCCTTTCGCTTATCCATCCATCCACTTTCACCCCCTCCATCCACCCTTTCACTCATATCCATCCACTCTTTCACTCATCCCTCCCTCCATCTAGCCATCCTTTTGCTCTTCCTCCTTTCCACTCCTATCCATCAACCCTTTCACTCATCCCTCCATCCATCCTTTTGCTCTTCCGTCTTTCACCCCATGCATCCTCCTTTTTACTCATCCATCCTCCCTTTCTCATCCCTCCATCTACCGTTTCACTCAACTATCCACCCATCAATCTATCCATCCTTCCACCCATCAATCTAGCCATCCGTCCACCCAGCCATCCTTCCACTCACCGCCCAGCTATCCATCCACTCACCCAGCCATCCACCCACTCCATCAGCCATTCATCCACTCTTTCTCTCAAACATCAATCCACTCTTTCTCTCAACTTTTATTCAAGCATCCATCCTTTCACTCATCCATCCACTTTCACCCCATCTATTCACTCTCCATTTCACTCATCCATCAATTCTTTCATCCATCCACTTTCATTCCATCCATTAATTCATTCACCCTTGCACTCATACATTCATCCATTCTTTCACTCATCCATTCTTAAATACATCCTTTCACTCATTCATCCATGTATATATCCATCCACCATTTCATGTTAATTATGAACCTTTGTCTGGACCTGCAGAAAGAAGAGGCCCATTAAGAACTCCACAGCTGCTGTAGCTGCTAAGCGGCGTGTTAAGATGCCCCTGGTGCACGCACAAAGTGAGATGAGAGGCCCAGTGCAAGGAGAGAAATGAGGGTTCGCCTGAGGATTGCATCAATTCCCCATGGGCAAATGTATTAACTTTAATGTAAGCCCTGGATGCGATACAATATGAGAGGCCAAGGGGAGTGGGTCAGGACAGTCAGAGGGAGCAGCAGAGGGGGGTGGGGTGGGGTCACAAGTACAGGCACTGGGTGAAACATAAGGTGTACTGGCAAAGCAAAGTGTAAAGGAGGGTTGTGCAGGTGCTGCATGAGAAGGGAAAGCATGAGCTTTACTGTGCCCCGCTCCCCCCCCCTATTTAAGAATGAAGGAGTGAAAGAATGGATGAATGTATGAGTGCAAGGGTGAATGAATTGAAGGATGGGGTAAAAGTGGATGGATGAGTGAAAGGATGGATGAGTGAAATGGTGAGTGAATAGATGGGGTGAAATAGGATGGATGAGTGAAAGGATGGATGCTTGAATAAAAGGGTAGATTGATGGATGAGAGAGAGTGGATTGGTGGTTGAGAGAAAGAGTGGATGAGTGGCTGATGGAGTGGGTGGATGGCTGGGTGGATGGCTGGGTGGATGGCTGGGTGGCTGGGTGGATGGATGGATGGATGGGTGGGTGGGTGGGTGGGTGGGTGGAAGGATGGATGGATGGATAGATTGATGGGTGGATAGTTGAGTGAAACGAAAGATAGAGGGATGAGTGAAAGGGTGGATGGATAGGAGTAAAAAGGAGGATGGATGGGGTGAAAGACGGATGAGCAAAAGGATGGATGGAGGGATGAGTGAAAGGGTTGGATAGGAGTGGAAGGGAGGATAGGAGTGGAAAGGAGGGGTGAAAGATGGAAGAGCAAAAGGATGGCTAGATGGAGAGAGGGATGAGTGAAAGAGTGGATGGATATGAGTGAAAGGGTGGATGGAGAGCTTGAAAGTGGATGGATGGATGGATACGCGAAAGGAAGGATGGATGTATGAATGGAAGGAAGGAGGGATGGATGAGTTTGAATGATAGATTTGGAGCTGGAAGGATAGGTTGGGCCCCAAGGGCGTCGTGAACCACTCGCTTTAGCAGATACAGTGGGGGTGGAGCTCTTGATGAGCCTCTTCTGCCTGCAGCTCGGCAGACAAAGGCCCATAATTAACGTGTAAGGGTGAGTGATTGAAAGGATGGATGTGTGGGTGAAAGGGTAGATAGATGAGTGAGCATGAGTGTAAGTGTGGCTTCCTAGATGGATGAATTAGTGAAAGAATGGATGATGGGAATAGTGGATGGACGATGGATGTGTTGATGAAGGAAAGGGTGAAAAGATAGATGGGTTGCAGGGTGGGTGGATCAGTAAGTGGATGGATGAGTGAAAGGGTAAATTGATGGATGAGCGGAAGGATGGAAGAGTGAAAGGGTAAATTGATGGATGAGCGGAAGAATGGGTGAGCGAAAGGATGAACAGATGGCTGAGATGGATGGATATGTTTGGGGATGGATGGGTAGATTTGGATGTGGATGGGCAGATAGATGAATTGACAAACAGAATGGTGAAAGGATGATGATAGAATGCATGGAAGTCAAAGTAAAGGTGAAATGCGAGATATCAGTGGGTGAATGAAGGGCTGAATCGGTATATCTGCAGAAAAGCGGCAAAATAAGGAAATCACTAGTATTCAATTCCTACTATACTATGAGCCTGACCTAAACAGAGAGGCTATTATCCGAGCTATTATATAATGAGTGCTGCCAATTTTTGACGGTGCACTACATGATGGCACAAGTGAATTTTGTACAGGACAACTAGATTTATGAAGCTACCTGTCCCATGGACAAGTATATATTTTATTAAATACCACACCCCTGTTTTAGATTTGGCTTATGGTTCGTCATTTCGGTCACAAATTTGATCCAGGCATTTAATACTGTGGGGGATGACATTATGCTATTCTCCATGCCTGTTTCAGCTTTGCCAGTGAGTTCTGGGAGTCAATGGGTTGACCTATTTAATTGTTTATAGGTGGTAAGTGCACTTCCTTCATCGATTGTTGGAGCAGACTGATATCTGTCTGGATGAATATTTATGGCTATATGTTGGATTGAGTGATCACTATCCGTTGTGCACTTAATTTTGAACGTACTTAGTTGCTGTGTTAATTGCAAGGAAAGAATAGTATAGTCAATTACGGACCTAGTCAGTGGTCCATAACAAGTAATATTTGGAGGATTATCGTCCGGTGTTCTCCCATTAACTAAAAATTAATATTCTAGCAGGGTAACCAAGTCCTTGCCTACTTTGGTGGGTTTCCTCCAGGGATAGGCTGTTTGTTGGTTTACTGACCAAATTTCATTTTCTACTGCTAGCTGGTCATCATACTCTGGCGTGTGAATGAGAAGAGTAATAAAATCACCTGTAATCACAATATTCCAATTCAGGAATTACATCGTACTTCAGGCATAAAAGAGCTTAATGCGATACCGCACGCTGCTCCAGAATCCATGTTTTATTTTTTTCTCCAGTGGTTTTTGGGACTAGTCTTGTGCTTGCAAGGAAACCATTTCATTCATTTACTCTTTTTTCTGTGTGGTAAATTAAATTAATTGGATTTAGGCGTGATCTTAAGTGGGAAAGCGGGTATGTCCATTCATGTACATGGTTGGCGGCATTAGTAAATGATCAACAGAGATTATTTATTGTTAGGCTAAAGGGGTTTGACTTTTTAAAGGCTAGGTTGTGATCTTTGAAATGAGGTATGGACAATTTGCAGTAATACAAGAATAGGAATTCAGACAAAAATACATGTGATATAGAGTAAGCTGTTCTCATGCAGAGAGTGGAACTTAAGTAGAGAGTCAACTGAAAGAAAAAGAGGGGCAGTAATTTAAAATTTTAAGGCAAGGTCAATATTCCTGTCAATACAGAGGAGGCTTTTTTCAGATTGCATGCAATCTGAGAATGCAAAAAATAGTAAAAGTAAACAATACTATTTGCATGTTAGTGCTATAGTTGGTACTTTTGATAAGCAATAGAATCGGTTATGAAAAAGGGGTAAGCCCAAATAAACCACTGGGACTTGGGTATCAAGCAATACAGTAGGGAAGGTGGTCCCAGTAGAACAAATTTAAGAAGCACACAAATTTCAAGATGTCTTATGCAAAAACACACACTAGTAAAACAATGTTTGTCGTACAATGTTATTTAATCACATTGAACATATGCTCTTATATCACCAAGAAATACAAATTTGTACCTAGCAAGTGCCCCACGCAAAAAGAGGGGAGGCGATTGGAAACGTTTGTGTGCATCAAATGAGGTTAGGAGAAGTGAGAAGGGAAGGTAGTGACAATACATCCATCACATCAATATTTCCCCAGCCTCGCCGTTAACAGAAATTTACTATCAGGCCATTGTTCATACTATCACTGTTGACAAACTGGCAAAACAGGGAAACAATGTATACGTTTCGGCCCCACTATGGAGTAGGCTGCTTAAGTCCTTACGACGGGGTCTTTCTCAGGACTGAATAGGGGCACCATAGACCATCATCAACTGGATGGTTGGATAGTGTGGGAGGGTCAAATGGCTCCAGGACGAGAGAGCGAGAGGATGGCACTTCAATGAATTACGAGGGTTCCACAACACCTCTTAATATCAGGAAAATGGGAAGTAAAAATTCAAACATTCAAATAAGGTATGGCCAAAAAGATTCCAAGGTTCTGAATTAAACTGTAAAGTAGGAACACAGTTGTGCCAGTCGTATATTAGGGCCCACGGTTGCCGTCAGTCTGCTGCCATCAGAGGTACGTCCGTCTATGGTAGGCGACTTGCTAGGTACAAATTTGTATTTCTTGGTAATATAAGGGCATATGTTCAATGTGATTAAATAACATTGGACAGCAAACATTCTTTTAGTAGTTTGTTTTTGTTTTTGTGTAAGAGGTCTTCAAATTTTTGTGCTTCATTAATTTGTTCTCCTGGGACCACCTTCCCTTATGTAAAGCAATGGAATCAGGCAAACGTTAAATCCAATGAAAGTTTAACGCTACACCACCTCCTCAGCAAGAACTGGAGCAGCTCAATGGCTGGAAGCATACATTAATGGCTGACTGCATTTTGAGACGTTTAGGCCTTCAGGTAGCATTAAAACTATCTCTCTTGAATGATGGACAACATCCGTTTTTTTCCCTGGCAAATCCCAATTTTGAGATTAGTACTACCACTCCTGAAGAAGTAAGCACTTCCACATGAGGATACCTAAATACAACATTTGACAATGAGTAGGTGTCGACTATCTGTTACTGATGAAATTTGAGCTGATATTTTCCTTGATGTTTATCTCATTAAAAAAATATTATGTGATCTTTTTATTCTATGGGTTTTCAAAGATCTATTTGGCAAAAATCGCAAAAAAATACACGGATAAATCATATAAAAAAGCAAGTATTGTGCAGAAGGCTTCTCGCGCCCACCAGAGCAAACCTCTTTGCTGGTAGGACTCAAACTACTTCTTCCATACTTGGCCAATAATTCAATCAGCCTTTGGGTCAAATGGTAATCCCAGATGACCTGGTTGTGTTGGAAGGCCAGAAAGTTCTCATTTGAAATGTTCTGCCTTTGAGGATGTCTGATATATTTGCTATGTATCCCATTTCCTCAAATGACAAGAAAGCTCTCTAGTTTGCACTAGGTATTGTGACTTAGACTGCTGTATGACTGAGAGTCTTTGCCCAGGCAAGAAAGAGTCTGTGTCCAGGGTATGTTTCAACTCCATTGTTATTGTTAATTTTGACTTGTAGAGCGCTTAATACCTGCAGGTCTCTAAGTGCTGCAAGAAGATCAGCGATAGTCCAGGGTGGGTGTTGTCTCTCAGAGGGGAGTGCTATGCCCGGGCTTCAGTGAATAATGGAGTCTTCAGTTTCTTCCTGAATGGAAGGAGGCTGCTCTCGGAGCTAAGCTGACCAGGCAGCCTGTTCCATAATTGCGGGATGAGGACTGAGAAGGCTCGACCACCTTTAGTGGTGTAGTTGAACCGTGGACATTTTAGAAGGCCCTTCTTGGAGGACCTAAGGGTGCGGCCGGGGACGTATTTCACCAGACTTTCTTTGTTATGTTTGGGTACCTTTCCATATAGGGCCTTAATGTTTGATACATAGGCCTTTGAATTTAGCCCTCTGCTTGATGGGGAGCCAGTGCAATTGGTGCAGTAGGGGTGAGGCCTGAATGAGTTTTGGCAACTTGAAGGTAAGCCTGGCGGCATCGTTCATCACCACCTGGAGTTTTCCCAGCAGTGAATCGGGCCGTCCAATGTAAAGTGAGTTCCCATAGTCAAGACGGGCCAATCAATCAATCAATCAAAGACATTTGTAGAGCGCACTACTTACCCGGAGGGTCTCAAGGCGCTTGGGGGGGGTGGGGGGGGGGGGGGGTGCTGCTACTGCTCGAACAGCCAGGTCTTGAGCTTCTTCCTGAAGGAGAGGTGGTCCTGGGTCAGGCGCAGGTCGTTCGGAGGGAGTTCCAGGTCTTGGCGGCCAGGTAGGAGAAGGACCTTCCTCCTGTTGTCGTTCTTCGGATGCGGGGAACGGCGGCCAGGGCGTGACTGGCTGATCGGAGATGGCGTTTGGGAGCGTAGAAGTTGATGCGGTTGTTGAGGTAGCTCGGGCCTTGATCGTGTAGGGCTTTGTGTGCGTGGGTGAGGAGACGGAAGGTGATTCTTTTGTTGACGGGGAGCCATTGGAGGTCTCTCAGATGTCCGGAGATGTGGCTGTGTCGTGGGATGTCGAGGATGAGTCTGGCTGAGGTGTTCTGGATCCGCTGGAGTCTCTTCTGGAGCTTGGCGGTGGTTCCGGCGTAGAGGGCGTTGCCGTAGTCCAGTCGGCTGGTGACGAGGGCCTGGGTGACCGTCTTCCTGGTCTCGGTGGGGATCCACTGGAAGATCTTCCGTAGCATGTGCAGGATGTTGAAGCACGACGAGGAGACGGCGTTGACTTGTCTGGTCATGGAGAGGGAGGAGTCCAGGATGAAGCCCAGGTTGCGTGTGTGGTCTGTCGGTTTGGGTGCGGTGCCCAGGGCGGGGGGCCACCAGGAGTCGTCCTAGGCGGAGGGCGAGGAGCCCAGGATGAGGACTTCCGTCTTGTCTGAGTTCAGTTTCAGGCGGCTGTTTGTCATCCACTCGGCTACGTCTTTCATCCCTTCGTGAAGGTCGGCTCTGGCGGCGGCGGGGTCGTTGGTCAGGGAGAGGATCAGCTGGGTGTCCGCGTAGGAGATGATGTTGAGGTTGTGTTGGCGTGCGATGGCCGCGAGGGGGCTCATGTAGACGTTGAAGAGGGTGGGGCTCAGCGAGGATCCTTGAGGGACGCCGCAGATGACTTCGGTGGCTTCTGACTTGTACGGTGGTAGACGGACTCTGTGTCCTTCCGTCGAGGAAGGAGATGATCCATTCCAGTGCCTTCTCCTGGATTCCGACGTTGCTGAGGCGCTGCACTAGGGTGCTGTGGCAGACAGTGTCGATTGCCGCGGAGAGGTCTAGGAGGATGAGGGCCGCTGTTTTTCCGTTGTCCATCAGGGCTCGGATGTCATCGGTGGCAGCGATGAGGGCAGTCTCGGTGCTGTGGTTGGCTCGGAAGCCAGACTGTGAGCGGTCGAGGGATCCATTTGTCTCGAGGAAGGAGGCCAGCTGTTTGTTGACGGTCTTCTCGATGACTTTGGCTGGAAACGGGAGGAGCGAGATGGGGCGGAAATTTTTGAGTTCGGTGGGATCCGCTGTAGGTTTCTTGAGTAGGGCGCTGAGTTCGGCGTGCTTCCAGCTCTCCGGGAAGGTGGCGGTGTCGAAGGAGGTGGTGTTGATGTCCCGCAGGTGGGGTGCGATGACAGCAACGGCCTTGTTGAAGACGTGGTGAGGGCAGGGGTCGGTTGGAGATCCGGAGTGGATGGAGTTCATCATGCGGACGGTGTCTTCGGTGCTGATCGGAGTCCAGGCGCGGAGGGTGGTGGTGGGGGGCGGTGGTTCGGTCGTGGCGTTCGTCGGTTGAGTGCTGAAGCTGTTGTTTATGTCCGCGATCTTGTTGTGGAAGTAGGAGGCGAGGGAGTTGCAGAGGTCTTGCGATGGGGTGATGTCGTTGTTTCCGGCGTTGGGGTTGGAGAGCTCTTTCACGATGTTGAAGAGTTCCTTGCAGTTGTGTGCGTTGTTGTCCAGCCGGTCCTTGAATGCAGTTTTCTTGGTGGCGCGGATCAGTTGGTGGTGCTTCCGGGTGCAAGCTAGAGGGTGGTCATGTTTTCCGGTGTTGGTTCCCTTCTCCAGGCTTTCTCGATGGCTCGGCAGTTCTTCTTGGAGCTCTTGAGTTCGTCGGTGAACCATGGGGCCTTCTTGCTGCCGGGTCTGCTGGGCGGGGTCCTCAGTGGGGCGAGTTTGTCCGCACAGTTGCTGATCCACTTCGTGAGGTTGTCGGCGGCCTGGCTGGGGTTCGCTGAGCTGGCGGGAGGGTGCTGGCTCAGGGAAGCGGCGAGCTGGTCGGCTGTGATCTTGTTCCAGCTTCTTCGAGCAACCTGTTGCTGGTGGTGGTGGATCGTCGTTCTTTTGAAGGTGAAGTGGACGCAGCTGTGGTCCGTCCAGTGGAGTCCGGTGGCGTGGCTGAAGGTGATGTCTTTGCTGGATGAGAAGACGGCGTCGAGTGTGTGTCCGGCGAGGTGGGTGGGGGTGGACACCAGCTGCTTGAGACCGAGGTTGTTGAGCAGGGTGATGGTGTTGCGGTCGTTGTTGTTCTCCAGGTGGAAGTTGATGTCCCCCAGGAGGATGTAGTCAGCGGAGGGGAGGGCATGCGAGCTGATGAAGTCGGCGATGTCCTCGCTGAATTGTGTGCGTGGTCCCGGGGGTCGGTAGATCAGGGTGCCTCTGAGGGTGGTTTTGGGGTCCGTGTGGATCTGGAAGTGCAGGTGTTCGGCGGTTGTCAGGGTGTCGTCGGTGTTAGTCTTGATGCGGATGGTGTCCCTGTAGATGATGACGATGCCTCCTCCAGTCTGGTTCTCGCGGTCTCTTCGGGTGATCTTGTAGCCCTCTGGGATGGCGATGGCGATGTCGGGCGCTGAGGAGTCGTTCATCCAGGTTTCCGTGAGGAAGGCGACGTCAGGAGCTGTGGTGTCGAGGAGGTTCCAGAGTTTGATGGCGTGTCTGTGGACGGAGCGGGTGTTGAGGAGGATGCACTTCAGGTGGTTGCTGCTGCTGTTCGGCTTGGCGGGTGTTGGTGCCGGACAGGTCCGGATGCAGGTGAACTTGCAGGCGTGGCAGCTGAAGGGTCCGTGGGTTCGTCTCGGGATGGCTCGGTAGCAACCCGGGATTCGGCCGGTGTTGAGTGCGTTGAGGGTGGCGGCGTCGTAGGTCCGGCTGGTGTCCAGGGTTCCTGGCACTTGGCGCGGTCCAGGCGCGGACGGGCGCAGACGGGCTTACCTTTGGCGCACCTTTGGCGCGCCCGCTGCGCGTTGCACGCTGCGCGTTGGCCACTCTGCCATAAGAGGAGAGTGGAGGGGGCGGAGCGAGGGAGGGGCAGCTGGGAGGCGGGAGCGGGGCGGCGAATGGGAAGGCTCCTGGTGGAGGGGGGCGGGGCCGCAGGGGATCAGCGGCGGGGAGCGGGGAGGTGGCGGGGGCACGGTGGGAAAAACGTCGGACTGGGCAAGAGACTGCAGGAAGAAAAAATGCTGGGCAAAGCGGGGGAAAGCAGTCCCAACACAGGGGGGACAGACGAAAGTGCTGAGGCAGAGGCAGGAACAAAAGGTCACGCAGGCAGCAGAAGCGGCGCTGCGCTCCAGAAGCAGAGACCACGCCTCGTGGTCAGGGGCACAGCTGCGAGCAGCGGCGGGAACGGGGCAGCAAGGGCACACCCACGGGGAGTGTGCGCAGTGCGTGGAGGAGTGACCGGCCCAGAGGCACAAAGGGCCAGGATCAGGGAGGCAACCACTGTCCGCATGGTTGAGAAGAAGAGGATAGGGGAGAGTTTCCTCAACTGGCTGAGTAAGCCCACACAAGTCCCGAACACAGTAGAGACTTGATTGGCCAATGTGAGTTTGGCATTCATTTTAATGCCAAACTTTTTATCACCGGAGCTGGAGACTGGGTGTCTCCCAGCTCGTGTGGCCAGTACTGGGGTTCCAAGGGCTGCTGCCACTGGTGACAGCCATGGGGCTCTTAGGAACCTTACAGTCAGTGAGGTAAGAGGAGGCCAAAGATAGGTTGTATCACTGCCTGTCCCAAGTGGGAATGCCTTTCACCAGCAGTGGGCAAGGGATGCCAAGGCAGGTCGTTGGCTGATGGTTAAATTAAGGATTATCATAAACCACAAAAGAGTCAGGCCAAACGAAGGAAAAAGGGGAGAAAGCCAGCACGAGGAATCACTCTTGTTAAAAAGAACCTTCAGTCACCAACCTAGTTGTGACATGCTTCATCATTGGGTCCCCACCAGAGAGGCCGAAAGCCTCCCCGGTGTGCTACAACGGAACTGGCAGGTGCAATGCGGGCGCGCACGCTTTTAAATATTTGATTAGCGGCCAAAGCCGTCACCGGGACCCATGACGTGAAGTCATCCATTACTTCACATTTTACTGGCTTTCGGAAATCCTGAAGGCCTTAACGGATAAACCGTGAGTTTGTTCGTTGCATTCCCCACAGGTTAGGGTATGCCTTAACGCGCGTATACTGCTGTGGAGGGACGGTCCTGACGAATGATTCGCCAATTTGCATTTTTGAAGCAGAAACATGTTGACCAATCTTTTCATTTAGTTTAATAGGATGTGTCTGGTCAATCTAACCAGATAGGAAACATCCAAATCACTTGTTTTTAGTGGTACCTCGTTTTCCACCATTAAAAATTCTTTTGGGAATAAACCAAGGTATCTTTTAAACCATACACTTTCACTATCTCACTTACACCATTCAAAAACCTGCTCTGCTGTAACCAGGCGTCGTAGCACACCACAGAGGCATTCGGCCTCTCTGGTGGGGACCCAATGATGAAGCATTTCACCAACTAGGTTAGTGAGAGGGTTCTTTTAAACAAGAGTGATTTCTCGTGCTGGCTCTCTCCCCTTTTTCCTTCGTTTGGCCTCACTCTTTTGTGTTTATGATATTGATGAGGGGGACCAAGAGTGATACCCTGTGTATCCCTCTGTCTCTTGTTGTTTTTACATAAATTAAGGATTAGCCACAGATATATTGGCCTACTGAGCTGGAGTCCATGAAGCTGCGCTTTAGTCAACACACAAGGCCTCCCACTCCCAAAGACGAATAAACTTGGCACAAATTGAAGCACAAGTCCAGGGTATCAAAATCTACTGGGATCCCAGGAAGAGCTGTAAGAAGCCCATGATTATAATTAATTTTGTCTTATTTCAAACAAGAAAAACCTTAATTAGCATGGATGGGTTCCCTTATAATATCTAGGTAAGAGATGTGGATGCTGCATAAGTAAATTACATAAAACTGTGTCTGCCTGTATATCACAGGGTGTGTGATTTAAATTGCACACAATTTAGCAGTATGAAACGTGAAATATGGACCGTATTTCCAAGCTCCCTGTGAACTATGGATTTTGTCACTAAACTGAGATGTAGCCTCTAACAAATAAAGAGGAGGGACAAAAACGACTTATTTTCTGCAGACCTGCACCCACATATTTCTATGTGGCATGCTTCATCATAAACGTAATTGTTTACCAGGTGGGCTCAACCTCTGCCTTGTGGGTACCACTTTGATATTCTTCTAAATAGTATGTAATTGACCTGGGGGAATGTAAACAGTTAAAATGCCTCTCGGTGTCCCCTCTAGGGAAACTTCATTACTGGTCACCCACAGGTCAGGTTGAAAACCTGAAAGTGGACATCTTGGGAAAATGAATGTCTACCTTGTCCAATAGTCAATATCTGTTGTCGAGCAGTCTTAGCTTTTGTTTCTCGAAGAGGCATTTCCCCACTGCTAATATTATACACCCAACTCTTAGTCGGGTGAACCCAAACCTAAATCAGAACAGAGTTACTTACTATTTAAGGGCTTCCATTTGGCCTTATGGGAAATGTGGGCCGGGTGAGGGAGAGAAACAAATTTCCAATTCAGTAATGTTTTGTAATGCAACCTTCTCGCGGTCTAGTCTGGAGCTCAAATTACACCAATAATATACAGTTTAGTACAATTAGTATGCAGCAATCTCCTGCGCAACTGTTTTCTGTGTTGCACAGGAGATTGTATTGGTCACGTTGGTGGCCGCTGCCTTTGAGTTCCCTAGAGCAATTGTTACTAGCGATACATCTTTCTCTACTTACTCATTGGTTCTGCGCAAGACACTACCCAGCCACGCCTCTTTAGCTTATGTTCTATTTGGGGTCTTGCTGCATACTAAATGTACTAACTATATATTATTGGTGTACTATGAGCTCCAGACTAGACCGTGAGAAGGTTGCAGAAGACCTGTTCAAAAATCTGCATGCAGGCCTACCTGTCAGTAAAGCAGGGAACCCCAAAAATAAATGAGGGCCTTAGGGTAAATTTCGGCTATTTGGCTACACTGGATGATACCAAGCAGAGAGGATCATCCCCTAGAACTTGTGATTTGACTGATCCACTGCAGATAGCATCCCCTTCTATTCAGTGCCTGGTGGCCACACGCAAGCTGCCTAGTCTGATTGCGCGGGACCCCGCAAAGGGATGTTGTTTGGTGATGCAGGGGAAGGGTCCGCTCTATCCAATTGTCTATGAGCCATACGCAGTAATGCCAAGGGCTACAGGATCCCCAAGCGCTTCGTCTCCGTGTCTCAGCCGAACAGCCTGCGGCCCTAAAGCCAAAGGTCATCTCGGGCCGTTCAGGCTGCTCCGTGCTACTGCTGTACAATCAGAGTGATCCCAAGCCCTTACCTACGTCTTCGCGTGCCTCCTCATTTGCTTACCGGCCTCCTGTCTCTCTGATCGGCTAAAAGGCACAATACCTTGCACCAGCGCCAAAGTCTTTCTCCATTGTATGTCGCAGGACTCCAGGCATAGCCCAACCTAGTGCCCGTCATCTTGAGAAGGCTGCGGCTCCTCTCGCTCAGCTGCATGCGGCAGTCTTGTGCCCGTCTCTGCCCTCAACTCTATGCTGCCAACAGTCAGGGTGATCCTCTCCCCCACACAGTGCCATCAAACGGCAGCAGGGGCACAGGATTCTGACAGATGACAGGGGGGACTGCGGAGCTCTTCCTCAGAGCATGCAGTCTGCCATCATGCTTAGCCACGCCTCCCATCCTCCACACAGAATGGTACTTGTTGTTTGGGAATGTCCATGGGGAATGGATCACTTGTACTTGCAACCAGGGATCAGGAGTTCTAACCATCCTTACTTAATGTGTTATAATCATTCAAGGCATTGTTCCTGCATGTTGTGGCACGTAACCTTCGTGCAAACGCATGTCACGCCTTATAGCCACTAATCGGACCACCTCACATAGGCATTCACAATACCTCGCCTAGTCATGCAAAAGATACGAACATCTACTGTCTATTGTGCTTCAGTTTAACATATCAACATATTTTTATAATCATGCATAACTCCCCACCCTGCATTGGATTCTAAAAGAATTGCCATTTTCTTATTTGCTTATTCTGATGACATGTTCAAGTTTAGTTATTGACAAACATCATCATGAGACTGTTTTAACCATTTTTATTATTCAGAATCGCCTTTTTGTCTTTCTTTTACTCCACACTCTAGGTACTTCTGACCTTTTATTCAGATATACGATTTTAAAAAAATTCAGTCCACTCGAGCACCTGCACCTTTTCCTTTATTACTGATCACTACTGAAATAACCAGTGGTTCCCTCCAGGTAGAGGAAGCATGAAAAGAAACCCAATGATGATGCTGTCACGTATCTGATTAAGGCAGGGAATCAAGATATACCGCCTAACGACCTGTCTACGTGAATGAGGGTTTTTAAAGTAATGACTGTTAGAACTACTGAACCCTGGTTGCACATATAAGTGATCCATTCCCCATTGATATTGACTGATTACTAGGAAGCTGGTTGGATCATAGCTCCTTCTACCTCCCCCATCCTTGATTTCACGTTGTTTGAGAATGACCATAATGTGGTGATGTTGTACATCTTTTCTGTTTTCCGATCTCCTGTATGCACTAAGATGTCCCTGGGGGTCCTTGTCCGTTTGTTTGCAGAGGCTTCTCAAACGTTTCTTAATGAGATTAGACATGGAGGAATATGTGGTCACACATACCAGCTGTTGGGTGGCCTTCTTATCCCGAGTATACAAATAAGGTTTGCCCTATTGTCCTTCCTTGCCCTCTTAAGTGAGCTTCTGACAATGTGTTTAGGGTATTTTCGTTCTCTCAGTTTCTTGCTGAGTAGTTCAGCTTGTTTCTCAAAACCCTCCCTCCAGCTCCAGTGCGACGTATTGTCAAAAAAAGGGTCCCACCTCCAGATTCTCTTGTAAAGGCCACGGGTGGAAACTCTTAACGGAGGACGCTATTCTTGTTTGTGATTTTTATATCAGTTTCGGTTTTCAAAGTATTGTCATAAGAAATGTTCACACCAAGGAACATCTTTGTGGTTGTATCTATGATTGATGTAAACCTCAGGAAATTGCTTTGCACATTAATCAAATCCAGTAACTCCTTGGCCTTCTGATGTTCACATTGTTCCATATTATCAATATATCGTCATTATATTGTTTCCACAACACTGTCTCATCTCTTAAGGTGTTCTCTATATTTATGCGTTCAAAGTGGTGGGGATACAGTCAGGTGATACTGGGAGCAAAGGTACTTTCCAAAGAAGCCCCATGCACCTCTAAGTACAAGGTTTTCTCATTTAAAAAAAAAAAATCCTCATCAGGCAGTCGTATGCTGGACTGCTCAAACTGTCTAGGAGTGTTGTGGAGCTATTCTCCAGAGAATGAAAGATCTTCCAAAAAGGAAGGCTGCTATACTAGCTTGAGAAACCAGGCCCAGTGGTAAGATTTACGTTGCAGCGTTTCTGCTCTTGCTGTAACCAATGTCTAATAGTTGCTGTCAGGTCATTAACCCTGGGGCTGGTTCTTTAACCTCTAACTGCTGTAAGTGTGCCTGCTGTAATAGCCCTAATGAAGGGGTCACTTATGCGGTCTTGATGGCCTTAATGAGATAAGATCTTTTGCTTATTGCCAACCTACTAAAACTTTTCATTTTTTTGTTTGATTTGTCGCTCACTTACCAAACAACAACACGTATTCAACTTTCTCTGTGACTACAAACCTGATGCACTAGTTCTTACTGAGACCTGGCTTCATGCAGGCTTATCGCCAGATATTAATGCTACCCTGCCAGCTAACTTATCTCTGGTTCGTTTAGGCAGACAACACAAACGTGGTGGAGGAATCACTATTATTTTTAAAAAGGAGTATACTTGCAAAATTGATGAACTTCAAATTCCTGTTTGTGAAGCTTTGAAATTTACACTTATGCCCAAATTCACATACTCTGGGGTGCTGATTTACTGCCTACCTGGATACCCTGGAAATTAGTGCACCTCTTTACCTGACCTTTTCGTCCCCCATATCTTCCGTATTTCTAATTTTACTCTGGTTGGGGACCATAATCTTCATCTTGAGGATCTGGACAACATCCGCACTAGATCCTATTTCGAGGACTTGAACGTCTTTGAATTGATGCTGCACAGTTACCTTCTCTGGCACACCATGGGGCACCACTTGGATCCCATTTTTTTCAAATATCAAGCATTTGCTGACAGACCCTCCACTTTGACTGTGTTGCTCACTGCAAAGTGTTGGAAGGATGCTGGTGTAAGTCATATTCTGTAGATGCTAAGTCAGAATATATAGAATCACTTAAAGCTTACCACGCTTCTTTTAAGTCTGCCAGTGCCTCATATTATACAGCTAAAATCACTAAGGCACAGAATTACCATAAGACTCTTTAAAGGGGTGAAATAACTTTCGGATGTTAGTAACACCCTATCCAAGCCTTCTCTTTCCCAACAATAATGTGATGAGCTAGCTCTCTTCTTCCCTCACAAAGTGGAACATATTCATTCTCAGCTAGCCAAAGATTTGCTGCTGATAACGGCGATCTCCATGATAGACCTAAAGTAATTTCCAATTACTTGGCATCTAAAACAGAATGAGCTGCTAACTTAAGTGAGTGGTCTCCTCTAGACCGGCCATCCTTTTGTTGGTACCCTGCATTCAATTAAATCTGGCTCTCCACTGGACTATCTTACCCCAGATAAGCGTTTGCCTGTTTGACTCGCCTGTCCTAACGACAATTATGGAGGTTCTGAATACAGGGGCTGGTACCTCAGAGGTGGGAGGATGCTCTAGTTCGCCCTCTATAAAAAATAAAAGCCAATTTGACTACTGACTGTCTCTCAAACCTCTGCCCCATTTCCTTGCTATCTATTTTCTTCAAAGTGCTGGAGAAGCATGTCAACGCCCAACTCTCCTCGTTTGTTAATGCTCACTATCCTCTCCACCCTTCCCAGTCGGGTTTCATGGCTGGGCACAGCACTGAGTCCGCCCTTTTGGGTGCGACAGAACATCTGACAATTCCAGGATGAGGGAGGTACTGGCGCACTATTCTTACTGGACTTGAGCGTGGCTTTTGACACAAGTGTCCCACTCTATCCTGGTTCATAGGCTGGAGTCAATAGGCATGACTGATTTAGCCCTTGGGTGGCTTATCTCCTTCTTAAAGGATCACATGTTTCAAGTTTCCTTTTCCAACGTGAGGTCCCAAGCACAAATCTGGACTTCTGATGTCCTGCAGGGATCCATTTCATGCCCCTTACTGGTCAAAAACTATGTATGTCTTTTGGCGAACCTAATAGAGATATGTGGTCCCACTCTTTTTTCATATGTTGATGATACTCAGAACTGCATCTGGGGATGACAAATTCCCGCTTGGTTGAATTAAAACTCATTTAAATTTAACAGTGAAAAGACTGAGGTCCAAGTTCTAGGCACCAAGTGCTTCATTTAGGGTGCCAAACACTGGCCAGAATTTCTAGGGACCCCTCCCACTCCGGTATCCTACTCCCACCGGATTTTCATGTTGATTATAAGCTCTCTATTAAGCTGCAGATAGCTAAGGTAACTGCAGCTTGTTTTGCAGTCCTTAAATGGTTGAAAAAGATTTTGTGACTCTTTAGCGGCCCAGAGGACCTTTATTCAGGCACTGGTTATTTTCTGCCTGCACTACGGCTATGTGCTGTATTCAGGCGCATATAAGTTGTCTATACAGCGCCTGCAAATTGTTCAGAACTCCGCTGCCAAGCTGCTTTATCACTTACCCAGATATGTTTCTCATTTGCTTAAAGAACTTCATTAGCTTAAGGTGTCCAAATGCATTGAATTCAAAGCATTGAGCTATATTTTCAAGGCCAAATTTGGCCTGGGACCGCTCTACATTCAGGAACTAGTAGCTCCCTATAAGCCCACTTGGCTATTAACCACATCGATGCTAGTGTTATTTTCCTGCTGTGCTGACTTCTCAGGATTACCATTGTTCATGACGAGCTCAGCTCGTCATGAGTGTATGGAGGTGTACATCATGACGAGCTGAGCTCGTCATGAGTGTCCAAGGAGTTAAGATCCTCGACCCAAGGCATGTTGCACCCTGTTTTCGCTTAACCCGTATGAAGGGCCATTCCTTTGCCCATCAGGGCCCTAAGCTCTGGAATTCTTTACCGGGCTACCTAAGGAACTGTCAATCATTTCTCACTTTCCGTTAAATGTTGAAAACTTAGCTATTCTGAAATCTGCATTGTGGGACAGCATATCTGTGACTGTCTTATGGCAGGAAACCCTTTGGGGTAGCTGTGCGCACTACAAGTTGCTAATAATAGTAATGTTTTGTGCCCTTCAGATGTGTTAAAATCCGCTCCACCGTTGGACGCAGTAAAATATTACTGAACTTCGATAGAGTTTCTAGGATGGAATTTATCCCAGATTCTAATGAACTGCTGGGTACAGGTGTTCTATTCTTGTGGATTTTTGGAAGGTTATAAAACGCAGGTACCACTAGGGCATCTGCTATTGGAAATTCAGCTTTCCTTTTTGATATCCATCTATGGACTTCGCCTTCTTCAACAAAGAAAACCATTTCCCTCAGTAAGGATTCTACTGAGTTGCTCTCGAACTTCTTATAATTCCTTTTTATTACCTAAAAATAGGACATTTCCCCCATGTAATCCTTTTCCATTTTGTACAACTATTGCAACACCCTTATCAGCAGGTTTTATTAGCAATTCACACTCTGAGATGCCAATTTTTCAGATTTTGACATATTCTGAAAAGTATGCGGACTCCAAATTTAAATGGATTTCCAAATTGTAGGACTTCCTGTTCAAACAGATATCAGACTTATAGATGGTATAAACTTCACTCTTTTTCAAACCAGAATCTTATTTCTTATCATGGAAACATCCTTTCAGTTTCAATTTTTGGAAATTACCGTGTGATTTAAATTTGTCCATTTAAGCAGTAGGGTCAAAACCCAGACCTTTATTCAGTCCTAATATTTGGTGCTCTAAGTGGTTTATCTGACAAATTACAACTAGGTTGACATACCTGTGCCCAGTTGTGTCTTCTTTGTCATGCTTCTAGTATTTACTCTGGACCCCTGTTCTGCCCATTGTACTTTGTGTTATTTTCTTCTTTTTCCTCTGACCTCTCCCATAGCCACTCCCTAAAAAAAGTAAACCTATTTGGGTGCGTAGGGATGCCCTGACTAGGGTGTGGGATTCCTATACCTGCACGCCCAGGACGTATTGTTTGGGGTCAAGGGCAACACATTTTAATTTTTATTTTGTCCACTGGACATGTAGTCCCAACCCCCTGCAGCACATAACCTTTAGCTGCCAGTTTAAAGTGGCACTATATGGACCTATTTAAGAGAATTCGCTGCAACTAAGGTGAGATTTCTATCAATATGTTTGAACTGTTCAAACTTGTGTATGCATGGTCCATTAATGCAAAGCCTTTATTATCAGGGTGAGCTCCCTCCGGAAATGAAGTGAGCTGTGAGTTTGTCTTGCATTACTGACAGTGGTCACTGAACAAAAATGAGTTCACAAAGATTAACAATTTAAGCCTACTTGTAATGCCCTGATTAGCTGCAAATAGGTGCAGAAACTTGAAACTAAGATTGGTGATCGCTTTCAAAACAAAATCGCCAAAAAATGAGTCTAGAAAAAAAACTTTTGCTAAACTAATGTGCAATTAAAAGTATAATTTTGTTGAAGCGTCGTTTGGTGAAACCGGTTTGTTAAATGCCAATATTTCCAGTCAAGTTTCCCAATGGAGAATCGGTGTAAGACCAATTTCAGCAAAATTATGGGAAACATCCAAATAAACAACCATTGCCAAAGTCAATACGTCTTCCTTAGATTACCACCCTGATAGTTTTGCCAGTGTATGTTTTATTTAGACCTGGTTTTTGCAAACTGTTATTTTTTAGGGGGGGGGGGCAGGGTGTGTGTGTGTGTGTGTGTATATAGCTAAATGATATAATTTGTAATTCATGAGTGATGTAATATGTGAGTTCATAAGCACTGCATGGCTGGGGACAAGGTATAGTTATCTCAGTAAACTATAACTAGTGAATTTCAGTGGGAATTTTCGCGCTCTGCGGATGAAATGAAGAGTGGGCGGGGTTCGGACGGCCCCCGGCCGTCCTCCGCACACGCTCACCATGACGTGTGACGGCCGGGGGCAATCCGCAGCATGCAAGAGGTTGATACAAGGCCTAAACATGACATCACTTTAACCTTGGTGTTGTTTTCCCTATTACTTTTTTTAGTTTAAAAAAAATGTATGTAAAGTTAGATAGTGGGTATGTATATGTGTGTATGTGTGTATATATATGTATATGTATATGTGTATATATATATATATATATATATATATGTATATATATATATATCTCTCTCTTGCGAGCAGATTCTATGCAGCACCCGCCGCAAGAGTGCAAACAGCGCCTTTGATAGAACTTTGAGCCCCGCAGCAGAACTGCACGCGCTGAGCACCGCCATGCGACAACTTGGGAGGAGTTAGCAAACATCCAGTTTGCTGGGTTCACGGACATCATTCCGTCCCCTACCCCATCACCGAGTCGTCGCCTGGCTGGCGAGGGGATGCCTAGAGGATGCTTTTGAGGTGCAGCACAAGCAGACGGGTAACAGAGCATCAGCGGCATTTATCTCAGCTGGAATACAAGTTCCATAAGGCATCGTGCATCCAGTACCGCCCAATCAGGGGCGTGCCATATATGTATGTAGAGCTGTTTCCGGCCTTCCTGAAATCTACTCGTCGTCCTCTGAGGAAGAGGGACTACACCCTCGAAACGCGTCTGGACTAAAGACGAAACAGGACTTTCATCAATTTCCCCGTCCTTGACAGCTATCCAAGCACTCTGCCCATTAAAGCAACCTTGAAACATCCCCGCGAGTGTGCAGTGATTCCTTCACGTGAGCGGCATATATATATATATATATATATATATATATATATATATCTCCTACTGGCGGTCGCCAGTAGGTAGTTATAGTTAGGATTGTTTTCCATAGGAAATCCACAACATTCTATTGGGAATAACTTTGGTGCCAGTTGAGGAATCTGCCTGTAATTTTCCTTAAATTTGCCTCGCTCCGCTCCTTTCCTGGAAGTTTGGGGGGATTCATCATGCTGGGGCCGAGATAAAAGGGGGGGTCCCAAAACGTGTTTTCCCCATGTTAATTTCCATAGGGCGGTTGGACTCACTTTTAGCCCGAACGGCTGAATGGATTTCCACCAAACTTGGCAAAATTGTAGGGACTGGTAGCCCGATGTGCCTTTGCTATGTCTCAAGATATGTGCTCCAGTGGATTTTGAGTAATTTAGGTTAAAAAATATATATATATCTATATGTGCGCCCCGGTACGCACACCGGGGCGTGCTCCAGCGCGCTACGCGAGTTTGCGAGCGGAAAGCTGATTGGCTCTCGGGTGTCTGTCAACATTCCAAACAGTCCGGAGCGGCCGCCATCTTGTGTCTCGGTAGGATCGAGACACAAGAGGTGGCAAAAACAAAGGGGGAAATGACCAAAAGGGGGCAGGGTAACCCCCCCCCCCCCTGACCCTTTAGGTTTGATGTGGGGGCAAAAACTATTTTTTTTAAAAAAAAATTCGATTTGCGCGTGGGGGGGGGGGGTCGCGGAGAGGAGCGCCCGGTATGCGCACCGGGGAGCGTAGCATGGGGAAAAAAGAATGACAGATTTTTAAAAAAAATTAGCATTTTTTTTATAAATTGGAGGTAGTTTTAAAATACTGTTTTTTTTTTTCTTTTTGTTTTATGTTTTTTTTGTTTTTTGGAACATTTTTTTACTTTTTTTGGCTTTTATAAAACAATTTTATATTTTTTTGTTATTTTTATGGGGACAAACAAAAAACAGGGAATTGTAAACGGCTCAACTGGAGCAAAAAAATCAGGAAAAAATTAAGGTTTTTTTGGGCACTTTTGGTTGTCACCAGCACGGTTGATGAGTTTAATGCTTTGCTCACCATAGGAAATTGTCCTTCCACAAAATTTGCAAACAATTTTGAAATCTCTAAACTGGGTTTGGATGTTTGGGACCATCTCCCTTGTCTCTGGACCCGATGGAGTAGGTTGCTTACTTTGTGAGTTGCTGGGAGAAGATTGGGAAGGGTTTCTGGTCAGGTCTCTGACCTCTGCTGCAGCATAGTTGTTTGGGTGCCGGCGTTGCATGTGGCAAATCATGGTGTTGTTGCCAAAAGAACACTTTTTGGCAGGGTCCCCCTGGAAATAACAGTGCCACAGATCATACAAGTAACCTTTGGTGCATTAACTTTTTTGAGGCCCCTTGGGATTTTAAAAAACTCCCAGACTATGTGCTCCTTTGGCTTATAGGTGGTAGTATCTTCAGGCAGGTACCGCCTCTCCTCCTCCTCCTCCTCTTCTTCTTCACCACTGTGGTGTTGTGGGGGTCCTTGTGGTGGTGGTGGTGGTGGTGGTGGTGGTGGTTGAGATGCTCCTGCTGCTGCTGCTACTGTAGCCATTTCTCAGTACAAATAGGTACAAATAGGTCTGCAAACAGGTCTTCCTAACTCAAAGTACAAAGTGAGAATGAGGAAAAAAGTTGGGGGGTTTCATTATTTGGAAAACAAAACTGTCCTGAACCAATAAAGTGTTATTTTCAGGTCACATGACCCAACGCGCTTACGCTACGCTCCCCGGGGCGCTTACGTAGCGCGATCGTATGTGCTCGAGTACTTCCGGGTGCGCTTACGCCGTGCGTATCACGCGGACGGGCTATGCGATACGTCACGATGATGTTTTCATTCGCGGAAATAGCGCAAACGGGACGCTCAGCGGTACGCGCACCAGGGCGCGCCGGGCCTGCGCTTACCGGTGCGCTCACCGGTACGCGCACCGGGAGCACTCCAGGGCAAAAAAATTAAAATAAATCAACAATATACATTAAAAAAATAGGATTACATAAATATACAATATAGGATTAATTATAAAAAATATTATATTTCATAGCTATAGAAATTTGCTAATTAAAAACCTTTGAAATTCACTGAAAAAAACATAGGTTTGAGGCCCTATATATAGTTAGGAATTAGCATTCAAAAAACCTATGAAATTCACTGAAAGAACCATAGGTTTCACACCAGTTATAGTTAGGAATTAGCATTTAAAAAACCTATTAAATTCACTGAAAAAACCATAGGTTTCACACCAGTTATAGTTAGCTGGAAATTTTACTGACATAAAACCATTGAAATTCCCACGTTATAGTTAGTTGGACACTCTATAACTTGCACGCCTGCAATGCACTGCTGATGACATCACATATTACATCACTCATGACATGGTCAGTGACATCACTCATGACATCACTGATGACACCATCCAGTGTATGTGTCTTTATGAAAAATAAATGTTTTATATATGTATATGTAAAAGTCGATAGAAGAATAAATGTTTTAATAAGTGTGTAAATGGATGTTTTTTTTAAAAAATTGATTGTATAACTGACTTATTAGTATAGCTCAGTGAATAGGTGTATTAGCGAGTAATCTTTAAATATTTAAATATCTGTATCAGTGTTTCACTTTGTGTATAAGTGGCTGCATGGGTTGGTGAGTAGCTACATGTGTGTGTGTATATGGGTTATTAGATGGTTTTTTTGTATCAGTATGAGTGTGTGTATGGTTTGGTGGGGGTATTACTTAGCACATAGATGCATCAATGACTGACTCACTGTTTGTATGTGTTTTGAAGACCGCATATGTGCAGGACTGTATGGGTGGATGAGTGTGTATATATGTGTGTGTTAGTGAGTGAATGACTGTCTCACTAGTGTCTTTATCAGTACAGTAACGACATATGTTTTAATCTAGTATATGTGAGTATTGATGTATGGTATGTCACTGTTACAACGCAACTTTTACGTCGTAATGCTGTTACAACGCAGCTATTACAACGCTGGTTCCATTACATCGGATGCTATTACAACGCAGGATATTACATAGCAGATGCTATTACAACGCATACCATTACATCGTAAGTATTGGTAAGTATATAATTTTTTATTTTATTTAATATTATGTAATTAATTTAATTATTTTTAATTATAAATAAATATATTTATTTATGTTTTTTATTATTATAAATTAAATATATTAATTTAATTAATTTTTATAATAAGTATGAGTATAGGAGTATATGTTTTGGGGTACTGAGGTATATGTTTTGGGGTGTTTGGGTATTTTTAGGTTTCAGGGCTGGGTTTGGGTTTTGGGGTACAGGGGTTTTAGGGCAGTGTTTGGGTTTTGGGGTACAGGGGTGTTTTTAGGTTTTAGGGCAGGGTTTGGGTTTTGGGGTACAGGGGTGTTTTTAGGTTTCAGGGCAGGGTTTGGGTTTTGGGGTACAGGGGTGTTTTTAGGTTTCAGGGCAGCGTTTGGGTTTTGGGGTACAGGGGTGTTTTTAGGTTTCAGGGCAGGGTTTGGGTTTTGGGGTACAGGGGTGTTAGGTTTCAGGGCAGCGTTTGGGTTTTGGGGTACAGGGGTGTTTTTAGGTTTCAGGGCAGGGTTTGGGTTTTGGGGTACAGGGGTGTTAGGTTTCAGGGCAGGGTTTGGGTTTTGGGTTACAGGGGTGTTTTTAGGTTTCAGGGCAGGGTTTGGGTTTTGGGGTACAGGGGTGTTTTTAGGTTTCAGGGCAGGGTTTGGGTTTTGGGGTACAGGGGTGTTTTTAGGTTTCAGGGCAGGGTTTGTGTTTTGGGGTACAGGGGTCTTTT
The DNA here is from genome assembly GCF_964263255.1 of Lissotriton vulgaris. NCBI lineage: Eukaryota > Metazoa > Chordata > Amphibia > Caudata > Salamandridae > Lissotriton > Lissotriton vulgaris. The sequence goes on from NC_141694.1 coordinate 1,705,056,535, forward strand.
TAGGTTTTAGGGCAGGGTTTGGGTTTTGGGGTACAGGGGTGCTTTTAGGTTTCAGGGTTTGGGTTTTGGGGTACAGGGGTGTTTTTAGGTTTTAGGGCAGGGTTTGGGTTTTGGGGTACAGGGGTGTTTTTAGGTTTTAGGGCAGGGTTTGGGTTTTGGGGTACAGGGGTGTTTTTAGGTTTCAGGGCAGGGTTTGGGTTTTGGGGTACAGGGGTATTTTTAGGTTTTAGGGCAGGGTTTGGGTTTTGGGGTACAGGGGTATTTTAGGGTTCAGGGGTAGGTTTGTGTTTAGGGCTGATTAAATTATATTTACCATTTATAAATTAATTAAAATACATTTATTAAATTAAATTAATTATATTATATTAATTACATTTTTTAATTAAATTAATAAAATAAAATAAATTATTTTAATTAATTTTAATGTAATTACTATTTAAAAAATATTTAAATCAAATTAATTTCATTATATTTTTTAAATAAAATTAATTATAATTTTTTTTCTCAAATTAAATTAAATAAATTGATTTTAATTTTTTACATTAAATTAATTACTATTTTAAAATGTATTTTAATTAAATTAATTAAATTAAATTAATTAAATTCACTTAATTACATTTTTTTTAAAAAGGTATACTTACCTATACTTACGATGTAATGCCATGCGTTGTAATAGCATCTGCTATGTAATGCCATGCGTTGTAATGGCATCCGATGTAATGGATCCTGCGTTGTAAAAATTCCGATGTAACGGAATGCGATGTAAAAAACCGCGTTGTACTGACACCAATCCTGATGTATATAAGTGAGTATATGTGAGAGTCAGAGATTGTAAGAGTTCCTGTTTAAATAAGTATGTGTTTCTATAAGTGATTGTTTAAGAGAGTAAGTATGTGTAAGTTTCCTTAGAAGTAAGGTGGTAGTGTGTGTATAGTTGTATATGCAAATAAATGGATGTTCAATAGTTTATTTGCATGTGTGAGTGTGTGTGAGTAACTTTTGGATGACTGTCGGTGTGTAACAGGATGTATAGGTGCATCACTACATATGATGAGTGAGTATATGTATGAGTGACTATAAAGAACTGTTGGTGAATGAGTGGATGTGTATATAGATGGTGGAATTTCTGAATTGGTTGTTGTAACTGGTATGGGTATCTCCCATTTTTAAAAAAAATAATTTCTATTTTTGAATGTGTTTCAAGGGTTACATTACACTGAAAGGAGGTCTGTCACTCTGTCACAAGGATGGAGTCATCAGTGATGTCATGAGTAATGTCATGAGTAATGTCATGAGTGATGTAATATGTGACGTCATCAGCAGTGCATTGCAGGCGCGCAAGTTATAGTGAGTCCAACTAACTATAGCGTGGGAATTTCAATGGTTTTATGTCAGTAACATTTCCAGCTAACTATAACTGGTGTGAAACCTATGGTTTTTTTCAGTGAATATATATATATATATATATATATATATATATATATATATATATATATATACACACATACACACATACATACCCACACCCACCCCTCCACCATTGCCGGTACAGAGATCATCGGCTGTCGTGGGCGGTCCGAGTAGGGTAACTGGTATCCCAATAAATTCACTCCCAACACACTTCCTGATGAGGATGATGCTCGGACACCCGGGTTAACTTGCAAGTAAAATTTATTTTAGGCAAGTAGAAAAACGACGCGTTTCGCCATTATGGCTTGCTCACGAGCGTGAGCAAGCCGTAATGGTGAAAAGCGTCGTTTTTCTACTTGCCTATAATAAATTTCACTTGCAAGTTAACCCGGGTGTCCGAGCATCATCCTTATCAGGAAGTGTGTTGGAGTGAAATATATATATATATCTCCAATAAAGATGACCCCATGTGCGGTTCAAAAGTTTGATTTCAAACTGCCACCATCAAACGTGTTTCGACTGTAAAACAGTCTTGTTCACTGATAGCGAGAACAATGAACGCGGACATTTTTAAAGTGCATTACGTGCTCCAAAACCAAGTCAGATGACCAAACTACAAACGTGATTGTGAAGACAGACTCGTAGTTTTTCAATACACCGGCGTAGTACACAGATAAAACCAATATATAACTTCGATCGCAATTTATAGAATATTTAATTATGCTCTCCATAATTAATTGTAAAAGGAAAGCCATACATATCCAGTATCTACATATTTTTTGTAGAACACTCATATACATTACTAGTCATTACGATCTTCGCATTATTTACCGTCTGTTGTGACAACATGCTTCAGTAGGTGAGCGTTACATTCCAAGCATTCACTGTACATCAAATCGTTAATTTAGCTCAAGTGAGCTAAATGTCATCACACTTCCTTTATATAAATTCAAATATAAATTCAATTTTCCTTCAGAGATAATTTCATAATTGCCCCAAGTGGGCCTACATGGTTAATCCATTGCGAAATCATTAATTGATTTGCCTGTCTAAACGGCGTGTTTTTATAAAGTTTGATAAATGTATAGTGTATACTTTTATGGTTGTAATAACCCAAATAAAGTTTTAATGACTGACTGACTGACTGACTGACCCTTCCTCTGAGGTGTTGAAAGTTTCATTTAATCTTTAGAAATTCGATTTGCTAATGGCTAAAAATCATTCGCAAATCCATTAGATCCCAAACTGTAGACTTATTGCTACCTATTCTTTAAAATATACCTACAGTGGATTTTGCCTTCACCCTGTGACGTCAACCCTCAACTCATACTTTTAGCTGTTTGGTGTGATTTTCTGAACTCTTGTGAGTGCATCCTTAGGAATGCACGAGGAACTACTCTGTAATTTACTCCGAATTATCATACCATTTACTTTCTGTACTTAATCTCCTATTAGCATTTTATACAAAAAGCAGTCTTTTTATGGCACTCTTTCCTCCGCACTGGCAAAGTTAGTCTAGCTTTAACGTGCTAAACAGCATTTGTGCATGCACCACATGCAAATAGCACTTGTAAGTGTCCGTTTGTTTGCATTGGCACTAAAATGCATACACATTATGCCAATGCTTTTTCCGGATTGGAGAACAGTCCTGAACCCAACAAGAGCAGCACGTAGAAAAGTAAACCGCAAGTCCACGCTTTAACCTCCAGATGGCAGCAGACCATTAAACATGCATTTCCTTCCATTCACTGAAAATCATAATAAAAGTTTATACGAGAAGGCAGCCAAAGCATAGAAATATGTTCAATGTTTTTTACATTTAGACTACACTGTGGTTACAGAGTGAAATACATTTTATTAAAAAAAAATGTTGTCTTTTTTTTTTATATAGCGCGAACTTGACCTGAAAGTATCAGGTATCAGAGCACTTTACATGAGCACCAGTTGCGTTACACAAGAACACATTCATTTTTTGTAGGCACGGGGAGATTAAGGGCCAGATGTATCAACACATTTCCCCATAGACCTAGAATGGGCAAAACCCTTTGATACATCTGGCCCTAAGTGATTTGTCCAGAATCACAGGATGATTAGATTCATTGCCGAGACTAGAACTCTGTTCCCCAGATTAGGAATCGACCGTCCTAGCCATTATGCTACATCCTCTATTTGCGTTGTGCACAGTATGATTCACAGGCGTTATATTTCAATAACGGCAAAAGTGGTCAGTATGAAGAAATAAGCTGGTGCAACAAGCAGCTATATACAGATGATTGTTAGCAGCCTACATGTAAATTGCTCTTGAAGTGTTATTACGAAGCAAGGACTGACAAAGCCAGTAGGTGTGGCTTTATGGTGCATGAACGCGTGTGCGCATGTATTATCACATTAAAGTCAAACGTTTCTAGTGGACTCCTCCCTTCCCTTCACTGCACAGCTCTGCCTGGTAGCTGCTGTTACCCCCGTTGCTGCAGCTGACCAACGGGTCAGGAGTTTGAGGCTCTCCTCCACTCGCAGGCCCCTGCCTGAGCCTCATATCTGGTGGTCTAGTAGTAGAGCTTTACTGCTCTGCTGCTGGACTGCCCTTCTGTCTCTTTTTTCTGCTTTCCTCTACCTCTTTTGCCTTCCTTCTTCTTTTTGCATGTTTGCACTTTTTTACGCTTCTCGCAACTTTTGATGCTGTGATCCCCCGTGGTCACAACCCCCTCCAAGGACCCTTACTGCCTCCCAGCTGGCCAGCCATTCCCCCACACATTACTTGATGGTGGCAACTGCACAGCTGTGCTAAATGCCTCCCAAAGGCAAGCCAGTCTCTGCCTATCCATGCCTTGACTGCACCCATCTCCGGGGACCCTGGTTCAAGGACTTTCCACCGATACGACACCAGCCCACTCTGCAACCTCAACACAGGACACCACACCGCCTGCCACCTCGTGTCACTGAAGGACACCCACGGACCCTTCTCCTGCCTGAATTGCAGCCAAAACCTTGCCCCCCCCCCCAACACACCAACTTGTCGCCCAGCTGACTAACAGCGCACCCGACCAGCTCAACTGCATCCTCCTCAACAAGCTCGCTCACTCAACAAACCTGCCACAGAAATCTGGAACCTCCTTGATGCTGCCTTCTTCACGGAAACCCAGACCAACCCCATCTCTTGTCCGGACATTACCACCGCCATCCCTGATGGCTACAAAATAACCAGCAAGAACTACGCCAACCGACCAGGAGGAGGCATCACCATCTTTCACAAGAACAACCTCTGTCTGACCACTCACTCGAATGACATAACAACAACCATGGAACACTTCCATTTCTAGATCCAGACCAACCCCAACTTCACCCTCTGTGGCACCCTCATCTACAGGCCTCCTGACCCCCGGCCGCCTTTCACCGACGCCATCGTAGACCTCATCGCACCCCAGGCTCTCGCATACACCGATTACATCCTACTCGGCAACCTCCGCTTCCTTCTGGACAATGCCAGTGGCCAGAACACTACACCCCTTCTGGAGAACCTCGCAAACATCGGACTCAAGCAGCTAGTCACCGTTCCGACCCACACAGCTAGACACCCACTCTTCCCCATCTTTTTTGTCAGCGGCAACATCACCTATGGCCACACCATCAAACTCCTTTGTACCAACCACCAACTGAGTGAACTTCACTTTCGACACTCCCACCATTCACCACTGCTCTCACAGCCCTCCCGTTGTATTTGGATCAAGGCCACCAAACAGCTCATCGCCTTCCTCAACACTACCACACTGCCGACATCAACAGACGCCAGCACTTCAGCACGCAACCTTCATGGATGGATCTCCAACTGCCCTGACACTCTGGTGCCCTTCAAGAAGGAACAAGGCAATCAACACTCCAAGAAAGCCAGCTGGGTCACCTCCGCCCTCCACTAGTCCGGACGCACCTGTAAATTACTCGAGAAGAGATGGAGGAACAAGAAAACCCCAGAAACCTATGCAGCCTTCAAAACCGCCATCAACGCACACCACCTCCTCCTCAAAACCACAAAGAAAATGTCCCTCCAAGACCGAATCATCGCCAATGCACACAACAGCAAAGAACTCTTTGACATCGTTGAGGAGCTTGCCAGGCCCAACAGCGAGAACACAGACGTCCCACCCTCCCAAGACCTCTGCAGCAAATTCTGCACCTTCTTCCACCACAAAATGGGGGTAATCTGCCACCCCTTCGACATCAAAGACAGTGCCACAACTCCCATCACCACTGCGCGCAACCATGCCGCACTCCAACAGATCCCGCTCAACTGGACTCCGCTTTCCACAGACGACGCCCTTAAGACCATGAAGAGCATCCACTCCGGAGCCCTATCGGAACCCTGCCCATATCACATCTTCCATAGAGCAGCCACCTCCATCACCCCAGAGTTTTGCCGCACCATCAACTGCTCCATCGAAACTGCCACCTTCCCTGACAACTGGAAACATGCAGAGATCAACCCCCTGCCGAAGAAGCCATCTGCCGACCTGACAGACCTCAAGAACCGTGGACCCATCTCCCGCCTCACCCTTCCCTGCCAAGGTCATAGAGTAGGCCATCAATGCCCAACTCTGAGTTCATCGAAGAGAACCACTTCCTTGACATCTCTCAGTCCCGCTTGCAAAGTAACCACAGCACCGAGATCGCACTCCTCGCCGGCACCGACGACATCCGCTCTCTCCTCAACCACAACAAAACCGCAGCCCAAATCCTATTGGACCTCTTGGCTGCCTTCGATACCTTATCCCACTGCACCCTAATTACAATACTCCAATACGCTGGCATCCTGCACTGGATCCACTCCTTCCTTAACGGCAGAACACAGCGAGTTAGACTACCTCTGTTCCTCTCAGAACCTACAGACATCAGCTGCAGAGTGCCCCTCCCTGAGCCCCACCCTCTTTAACGCCTACATGGCCCCCCTTGTGGCCATTGTAAGACCTCACGGGCTCAACATCGTCTCCTATGCATACAACACCCAGCTGATCCTCTCCCTCACCAACCAATCCACAGCCGCCAGAACCAACTTTCCCAGCTTAATGAAGGCCGTTGCCACCTAGATGAAAGATAGCTGTCTCAGGCTCAACTCGGACAAGACCCAAGTACTCATCCTGGGATCCGCCCCTTCAGCTTGGGACGACTCCTGGTCGGACACCCTAACCCTCCACCTCAGGCAATCCCCGTCGCTGACACAATTCAGAAAGGATCACAAGACACTTACAGAACTTGCACTATTTGTGGCAAAACATATTGGGACCTAGTCACAAACTGCTTTTAGTAGTTTATAAAGTTGTACTGCTCATGTACTACAAAATGCTATTAGCAAACCTACGTGTGAAGACCTTCACTGCCACCTCTTATGATTTTTGGCGAAGATCTCCGTTTTAGTGTTGAATGTGGGAGGCACATGGGGTAGTGGCTGTAAAATGCGGAACTCTTCTAAATAGGAGGAGGTCAGGGAAATTTAAAGAGGAGTGTAGGTAGGGATATGCTAAAAGAAGGCAACATTTGTATCTATAGCATCCATTTTCCGGTTGTTTTTGTCTCTTCTCACTCCTAAGTTTGTTAACAAACATTGGCAAAACCTTCGGAAGCCAGTGCAAAAGTCGAACCTATTTGCTTTGACGTTACTTGTATTATTACACTATTGTAATGAGCATAACATGGTTTAATGTAGTCTCTCCTCTTTTCAGATTCTGAAGGTGGTTCAGATCTTACAGAAGAGTTTTCGTCAGATGTGGAATCTGCGGACATTGAAAATGCTGCTAGTGATGAAGAGAGCAATCATGAAGCCGATAACCAAGAATGCCCTGGTTCAGGCTGGGCTGATGCAATGGCAAAAATTCTAAATAAGAAGACCCCTGTCAGCCAACCCATCATATTGCTTAAAAACAAAAAACTGCAGCAGGAGAAGGAGAAAGAACGACAAGAAAAGTTGGAGAAAAGGAAGCAGGTGTGTGAATATAGATGCATGATGTTATTTTAAGCGGTCTTCTTAATGATTGAAAAGCAGAGCTCATGCAGCCCTGTCGACAACTAAGCAGGAGTGAATGATTAGTCTTTTATATTGTTTCTGATCTAGTTCTTGTACATCTGAGAGAAACGTGATTAGAGTCTATCAGTTGAATTGGTCACTCACACAAATAGATAAAAATATGCACCTATCATATTAATTATACTGTGATTAATGGTCATGTTTTTGTCAAATAAAACTTATTTTCTGTGCGTTGACTTCCTTGAGGAAGGCAAGAATGTTTAACCTCTTGCATGCTCATGACAAGCTCGGCTCGTCATGAGCCACGGTGCTCCAGTGCTCATGATGAGCTCAGCTCGTCATGGCCAGTGGAACGCTCTGGTGCGGGGAGAATTCCCCCGGTGTGCTGAACGTTCCACGGAGCCAATGCACCTGTGACGAGCTGAGCTCGTCATGAGCACCGGAGCACTGTAGCTCATGACGAGCTCAGCTCGTCATGAGCATGCGGGCGCTGTGCGCGCCCCCCTCCCCCCCAGCACAGCTCGTCAAATTGTGATTTTTTTTTTTTTTTTTTTTTTTTTAAAAGATGTTTCCATTTAAGTATTTTTTTTTGCCTGGTAACAACTTTTCACTTGAAAGATGGGAGTTTTCTCTCCTTAAGGAAAGACTATTGAGCAACCAAAAGGGAGGGTCCCTCCTCTGGCATTGACCAGCAGGATTAACACACAATGGTGTAAAGAGGTGGTATAGATTAGGAGTGGGGAACTGTTAGCCAGGTGAAGGAGTTTTAGGTGGTATTGCTTGGTTTCATGGTTCTCTGCTCCACCAACCCCGCTGTCCTCTCACTTCCCAAGACTGGGATCACTGTAACTTGCCTCTGTGGCAAGAACAAAGAGGAAGCAGTTTGGAAACTAGCATTTCCTCTACTCACTCTCACACCTCTGCATTGCACACATTGGTTACCTGTGTGGAAACATCATCTCACCCGGGCCCTCCTCTCCAGCCGACTGGACTATGGCAACGCTCTGTACGCAGGAGTCGCAGTTCGCCTCCTGACGACTACATGCCATACAGAACGCCCTCTGCCTTATTCGTCCTGGATCTCCCCATCAAACCCACATCACCCCCTACCGCAGGGAACTCCACTGGTTCTCTGTACAGAAAAGATGCCAGTTCAACATCCTGACCCATACATACAGGGCCCAACACAACTGTGGATATGCATACTCGAACCACCACCTGAAATTCCATCAGCCCACCAGACACCTTTGCTCTGCATCTCTCTCCCTCTCCCCCTCTGTCACATGTCTTTTTCTTTGGAAGATTTAGGAGATTTTTACTTATCCATCTGCGCTCCAACTTTTGCCTTGCAGCCTTGTTCTAAAGTTGCATGCAGTAAAAGACATTGTAGCCACTGCATGGTGTGAAGCTGCTTTTTTCCTCACTTACCTTACTTGGCCTATTGTCACTATTTGGAACTACAAACACCTCAGTCACACCTTCCAGCTGAGATGCCGTATTAGAGGGCACTGAATGTATCCGGTGTCTTGAACCATGAATCAATTTCATTACTTTGCAAGTCACCCCTACTTTTTTTTATTATTGAAGGTCATGGATGGATGTGGCACCAGTCCCTCTACTGATCTACTGAAAACAGCGGTCAGTTGTTCATATCTATATCTATATCTGTCGTGCTCTGCCTACCTATCTGTGAGGAGGAATGATCCTGGGTGTGTCGATCACTTAGGGGTACCTTGACTATATACATTAGTGGCCAGCCCTTGGTCACGGTCGGGCACCACCTTGCATCCTGCGGAGGTCCGTGTGCCGGGGATTGATTGACATACGGAAAGGTGATTTCTACGTGACGTCCGTTGCAAGGACATCCCACCCCTGCAGCTGTGAGGGTCCGCTTGCTGTCAGATTGGACAGTTTGAGGGGGACAGGTTAACATCCTCTTTTCCACTAAAACAGAGGTCGCAGGACTAGAGCTAAGCCCCCGATGATTGTTTTATCAAGGATTGGTGATGGCGCCCACTTGGGTTGTGATTGCATACTACTGGTCCCAGAATGCATTGGGGGTGATTAACATGCCAAAAATGAAAATAAAAAAGAATTTTACCAGTTAGCGTATTGCCTGCCATCATTTTCTTAAAACTGCCTATGAAGAAGGGTTTCAAAATACCGGAAGCGCGTCGGCTAAGAGTATGGGGAGCGTGCTCTGCCTACCTATCTGTGAGGAGGAATGATCCTGGGTGTGTCGACCACTTAGGGGTACCTTGTGTGTGTGTGTGTATATATATATATATATATATATATTCACCATCAAAAGATATACTTGCACTCGTCCAGAGTTGTGAAATAGCAGGTTTAATTCAGTACGCCATTGCCTATGACAGCACTCTTCTCCACCTACGTGTTTCGACCGGCAGGTCTTGGTCACTGTAACAAACATTTGTCCTACTTCTGTTTCAACATTTATACCAGTAAAATCTATTAGCACATTATGATGCATTATTGGTCTGGTACTTTAAAAGTGTTACATTATCATTTTTCTACACAGTTACATTTCTTTTCATGACAACTCCGAGTGTGTTTTTGCTAACTTGAATGCGGTTATGATTTAATGCACTCCTAGTCTACATCAAAGTCTATAGTAGCGGTCCTTCAACTGAGTAGGCAGTAGAAATGGCAGAGCTTGTCAGCTCCCATTAGAAACTAGCACATTCCCACTGCCAAGAATTGTATCTAGAACAATGTCTCCCTTGGGACATTATCCTGCAGTGCATACTGCCTTTTCATGCTCATCTACTGCTCTCTTCTCCTACCTCAAGGGCTGATCTTCTCAAGGGATGAACACTCTGCTAAACTGTTACAAAACAGAGTACAACTGTAATCCAAGGTGTGTATTTGCAAGTGCTTTGAGAGTAAAGAGTATTCTACTGCACAAAAAATAAAATGTATTTTGAGCCAGTCTCTAGGTCTGCTTGTCTCCTGAGAATATCTTTCCCTAGAAATAACTTCTAAAAATGTCCGTAGCTCATTATCATCCGTATGTTCCACTGGCTCAAAGTTTTAGGTCTGACGTAATCCAGGACATTTTGATTTTACTAAATTTATATGTGTAATATGCTTACATGGGCTCTTATCCAGACTACGTATTCTATTGGTATTTTATTGTGTAATTTACATTTTTAATCTGCCAAGTATAACATATAGTGTAGTAGGTCAGCCCACTTCAGCCACTGGCTAACTTTAATATGAGAGATGGCATTATACCCTTTCACAAGTTGCACATACACACTAAAAGAGGTTCCCGTAAGTCCCATGAGCTACTATGGTAATGTGCCTTTTTGAAACCATAAAATACTTTTGATTTTAGCCACTGTGTTTTTTTAAGATGGATGAAGACCCGGCAGCTTCCTCAACAAAGTTTTGCAAAAACCATGCTAAACAAGCACAGATCAAGCTAAAAGTCTGCTGGTCAACACCAGCCCCATTGGCTTCGTCAGTGCTTGTTTATTTTGTCAAGATCCCTCTAGTCATTTAAAAAAATATATATTTTATCACTGTCACAAAAGTGGAATAAAACGGCATATTCACGGACCAATATTTGTTTAATTTCTCTTTAAAACGATGCATGTAAAATGTGAAAAGTGCACCTTTTGTGTAGCCACCTCCATCTGTGCCAGGCTCTGCTCTTTCAATGCATAGACTGCTCATTTATACCCTTGTGCCAAAAAACCTTAGACTGGAACTGATTTACTGTGGTGATATTAAAAACAAATAATAATTTTTTAGGGTTTATGTTCAACTTTAGTTAGGTGTATGTGTGTGTTTTGCATGGATAATCAGCTACTTGGAAAGTTTTTTTTTTTTTTTTTAATTTTAATTGTGTGCTACAGACCAGCATTAAAATATGCATTATTTGTCCTTAACCGGTATTTGCTGTTGGAATCATTTGGGCATGGTGTAGTAGGGATAGATTTGAGATTTCTTACAGGCTCTTTGCTCTTAATAAAAACAATTGTCGGAGATCTTGTATGAAGACTACAGTTGACTTAAATTGCTGAAAGGATGCACTAGTATGAAGAAATGTCTTCCTGGCAGTGTTAAGTGAACAAAGCCTTTCGTTACTGATGTAAAGACGTCTCTCCTAGTCAGGCCCTTTCAGCTCTGGTCCTCAGTTTAGTCCCTCTTGCATTGCACAAAGAACCATTTGAAGGAAAAATGGCAACATTGAGAATTTAGCTGTACTGTAACTCCTCCTCTCCTCTGACAAAATATATTATTGTGCTGGCGAAGCCTCTCAACCACTGTTTGCATTTAAACGGAACTTGAACATCATGGGTTTGATCAGTGTTTGGGCGAGTGGTATACACCGGATTAGTGGGGCGGTTGCAAAATCCCTTCATTTTCAGGTAGAGCTCCGCTCCTTCCAGGATTCTGCAATGTGTAATGTGCTAATTTTACACGGGTTGCTATGCTCTAGCCAAATGTTGCAAAATACTCTTGATCTTAACCCGTTCGCTGCGGCAGAAATTTCCCTGCTGTGCGGGCGGATTTTACGCGTGCAGAAATCGACGCACACGCTCACCGTGACGTCCGACAGCCGGGGAGTTAAGCTCAACTGGTCCAAAAGTAAAGGAGTGGAAAATTGTCTCCATCACCTAATCATGCCTATCATAACTGACGGTGTTCGTGTTTTTGTAGAATTTGATCAATAAACCTACAGAAGGGTGTCTTGGAATCCTTTACCTACAGCATGCACCCAGCAGGCTGTAGGAGTGACCATGGCTGTGGGTTTCCTTGTTACCATGTGAATATGATACTTGTTTTTATTCATTTCACAGCCAATGTTTTCTGTTAGCGAGCACGACGGTAACACAACAATGTGCAAACGACGTGTGTTAACTTTAAGCAACCTTTAGTGTGTGACATTTCATGTTTTAATAAGTTGTCTGTAGTGTGCACTTTTCCCCTCGAATCAAGCAAGCTGTGCTATTTCCATCTGTATTTTATACACGATCTTAAATAAAATTACTATGTACAATTATGTATGGACCAAAAATAAAGTATTTTATAGAATGGTTAAACCAGTTGGCTGTAAAGGTGATGAAGTTTTTTTCGAGGATTGTGGTCATAGTCTCATAAATTGAACGTGGAGTTTAGAGATGTGGATCATGAAAGGCATTGAGGCCCAACTGTAACACCATTGCCATGGGTACAGGCATGCAAATATAAACAGTTGTGGTAGCATTTTCCTAGTGATAAAAGAATATGCATCAGTGCTTTAGAAGTAGCAACAACACTACAGCTGTGCGTAAAAAGTTGGTGAACGAAGGCCAGCTGTGTTAAATTCAAAGCTGGCGAGTTGCATGCAGAATGAATATTTACATTACATACGACATGAGATAATGTATGAAAGAATGACCATTAGAAATAGAATGCATTGGGTGCCTCCTGTGGCCCTGTAATGTTCTTGCCCACCTTTGACACCCCTCGCTTGTGTATTATCTGTTTTCATTCTGTTGTCCAGGGGTCTCCAACCTTTCCATTGATAGGCGCAATGTTCAATGAAAAACTCATTTACTAACATTATTAGAGTTTTAATAGTACCCACTGCAGACAAGATTACATTATTAGGCACCACAAGATTACCAGCATTGATCACCTCCGTGCAGCAAGAACAGTTGCCAACAGTAATGTGAAAAATACTTTGTCAATGTGCCATGTCTTTATATTGGCCCCAAGTTATTATGGATACTAGTAATATGTCTCCCTAGTACTGCCTGATTTATCACCGAAATAGCTTTAAATGTATTTTTAAAGTCACCAAGCACCAGCTTTTGATTTCTGAGAGCATGCACATTTTTGTCTTGAATACACACTTTTTTAAATTTTGGTATACATGTATTAATTCAACTAAGTAAAAACTTCTAATTAAGTAGGCTAGGGTGCACAGGGGAGAGCTACTTGCAGGTAGCTGGAGAGCTACCAGCAACTTATGAGCTACACGTGTGAGAAGCCTGCTGTAATCATTTCTCCTTTCTAATATCAATGATGGAAGTCTGCTTTTTTGCATGTACGTATACCTTTCATTTTGTTCTACCTTCTCCCTGTTGTACTAAGCCCCATAACTATCGTGTGTACTTAGTCCAGTCAATACTGAAAGGGAAACCGAAATCGCACTGTGAATGAGTAACAGTGTAATTTACACATTACTTCTTGGTCATGTCCTTGTCACATCTGTCTGTGTTCTAAGTGGCCATGGTAAAGAGCTGCACTTAACAAGAACTATTGTAATTCATTCTGTGTGAATATTGAAGAAGAACCCAATTCTACTGGAAAATTACTTTATATTTTAGGATGACGATAATAGTATGTCATCATCTTTTGACACTATACCCTTAACTCACTCCACAAAAGGCTCCTATAAATAATACTCCCTAAATGTTACTGTCCTCATACCTATACTATTGTATCACAGTGGCCTGTAAATGCGGTCTAATACTGTGCATAGGATTCTCTATCTCTTTAATACATCTCCATGCTATCTGTTATTTTTGATCCTATACTACATACTTTACTACATCTTTCTGTTTGATTTTTCATTTCCTTTACCTTGCCACTGCCTGTATTTGAATTTGTGTCTCCTGGAAGTTAGTCAGCTTATGTTAAGCCGTATTTGCTCTTTATCTGTTGACTTTTAATTTCCTGTACTACACCGTTTTTTGAGCCGGCTTGCTCCGCCACTCTCTCATTTCCTGCCTGTTTGCCACTTCACCATTCAGCAACCTGCCCCCTTCCCAGGATCTACTTAATGGAGGACTCAGCACGGGGGCACCAGAGGCAAGCCAGTCTCCACCCATCAGCATCTAGACTGCGCCCTCCACCGACCCCAGAGAACTCGAGAACTACCGCCCCATCTCGCTACTTCTCTTCCCCGCCAAAATCCTCGAGAAGGCCATCAACCGACAACTCACCAACACCTAGAAAACGTCAACTTGCTGGACCCCTCCCAGACCGGCTTCTGCGTCACCCAGACCGGGACAGCCCTGATCGCTGCCACCGACCACTTTAGAACCATCCTCTACCGAGGAGACACAGCACCCAGATCCTCCTCAACCTCTTAGCAGCGCTCAAAACTGTATCCCCTACACCCTTATAAAGAGACTCCGTCACATCGGGATCCAGGGGAATGCCCCCAGATTTATCACATCCTTCCTCACCAGCCGAACTCAGAGAATTTGCCTACCACCCTTTATGTCGGAACGCAAGAGCATCATTTGCAGCATCCTGCAAGGTTCATCCTGGCCAATATTGTCAGAACCCATGACCTCAACCTCGTATTCCACGCGGACGACACCCAGCTCCTTCTCTTGCCCTCAGAAGACCCCTCCACCACCAGGACCAACTTCCACAACTGCATGACGAGCGTCCCTGACTGGATGACGACTAAACTGCCTGAACCTCAACACAGACCAGAATGAAGTCATGATCTTTGGAAACATCTCCCCGTGGAACAACACTTGGTGGCATTACAGACTTGTACACACAGACCAAGCCCACAACCATGGGATCATTTTGGACATCAAACTCACCTTGAAATGCCAGATCAACGCTGTTGCCTCCGCCTACTTCCACACCCTTCTCATGCTCCGGAAGGTCTTCAGATGGCTCTCTGTCGACCCTAGGAAAACTTTCTCTCAAGCCCTAGTCACCAGCCGGCTTCATCACAGCAACACACTATGCAAGAATCACCACCCAACTCCTAAAGAGACAACATAGAACTCAGCTGCCAGACTCATCCTCCACCTCCCCAAACGGTCCCACCTCAACCCCCACCTCAGGAACCTCCATTGGCTCCCCATCCAGAAAAGATGCCGATTCAAGATGCTGATACACGCCTACAAGGGCCTCCAGGTCCAGCAACCACCGCCTGAACTACCACCAACTCTCCAGACACCTGCGCTCTGCCTCCCTGGCCGACACTCTCTGCATACTTCCAAGCAGTAGCAGAGAATGCTCCTACTTCTGCCTTGCCACCAAGTCCTGGAACGGCCTTCCCCCTCCACCTCTGAACGTCATCCTTTCTTACAGAATTCAGAAGGGGACTCAAGAAAAGGCTGTTTGACTGATTGCACTAAGAACCTAGTGCTTGGATACCCTTGAAGGTGATTAACCATTCTATAGAAATCCTGATAGATTGATTGATTGATTGATCTTTGCCTCCTATACTGCACAAGGAGAGACTAGGAGTTGGTTGTGGGCTCCATGAACTGGACTCCACAAGAAACCACGCCTGAGAACTTCTCAGTGTGAACTGTGAATCATCCCAGTCAGTTGCCCATTATTTCTTAGAATGTGGCTGGGATTGTTAGGTGTTTCGAAGACATGGGCTGTAGAGGGACTTTAGAACAGTACTGAAGTAAGGTGTTTGCAGTATATTTGGTGCCTCCTTGAATTAGGGTTTATTGATCTTTTACTTAGTAACCAGAATACACAAACGACCCCCTGGGTAGGCAGCAGAGAGAGTACAATACACTGCTGAAGATTGCCAGCAGAGGCACATGTAAAATAGTTTTAGAGGAAAGGGAAAAGGGATATCATGTTTGCAGTAATGGTCTCTAGATGCTCACCTTAAAAAATAACTCTGTGATCATCAACATGTACATCCCATGAGAAAAGTTAGAAAGGATTAGATGTTTAGTTGTTTGTTTTCTTCACTACACGTATTAATAAAGCAATGCTGTAAAATTCCCATTGTGGTCATGGGAGATTTTAAGTTCTGGCTTTTTGGAAATGATAATGTATGTTCTGATCCCTTGGAGATTCCTGTAGGTCTCTTTACTGGTGGAAGAGGTACTCGGTTTTATGAACATCTAAGGAGTATGCAATTTTGGCCTGGATAAACAAATTGATGTTTTTGGGCTATTGACCATCTCAATTTTTTTAACTGCCATTTGAGCAGTGTTGTGACAGTGGCCCCGGGAGAGTAGGCTATTTAGTGTATACAGAGCCAAATTCGGGAACATCGTTTTCAATGGATAGCCTGTCGAAATTGTACTCTGGTATTGCTCAACCATCCCATATACACTGCTTGACTCTCCTTGGGACATATAGTAGGTTTGGCAAGACATGTGCAGAGGAATGTGTGATTATTGGAGTAATGCTTCTTACCTGCATAATTTTCTAATTTAGTAAATCTATGACGGTTAGACAGAACTAAGGGTGAGGGGAGCTTGATAACTCCTGAATAAGTAGATTCCTCATTTTTTTTATTATGTATTTGCCCGGTTCTACTTGGTCTGAGAACGCTCTACCTGAAATTGAAGTCTACATCCTTTATGTTAAGTTATATTATGTGTATTTGTAAAGCGCACTATTACCAGCAATGGTATCCTGGCGCTGAGCAGGCGTGTGTGCTCCTACTCCTACCTATGGTAGGTTGGTTAATTAAAAAGCCAGGTCTCTAGATTGTTGCAGAATTCAAGAAGAAAGAGGGAGGCTCTTGATGTGGGGTAGGAGAAATGTAAGAGTACACCCATCCTCCTGATCTGGTTCTGTATATGTGTGGGATGTTTTCAATTAGTCCTGTGGAGCGGAGGTGTGTGTGTGTGTGTGTGTGTGTGTGTGTGTGTGTGTGTGTGTGTGTGTGTGTGTGTGTGTGTGTGTGTGTGTGTGTGTGTGTGTGTGTGTGTGTGTGTGTGTGTGTGTGTGTGTGTGTGTGTGTGTGTGTGTGTGTGTGTGTGTGTGTGTGTGTGTGTGTGTGTGTGTGTGTGTGTGTGTGTGTGTGTGTGTGTGTGTGTGTGTGTGTGTGTGTGTGTGTGTGTGTGGGTGTGGGTGTGTGGGGGTGGGGGTGGGGGGGTTTGTGTTACTATCCTTGTGGGGACTTGGGTGTGATAACACACTCACGCTGTGGGGACTTGATTGCACTGTGGGGACCTGAACCCAGGTCCCCACAATGCAATGTCTTCTAAATGATAAAAAATGACTTCAAGAACATGTGTGCCAATTTTTACAACTTTTTAAAAAATGACCTTGTGGGGACCTGTGTTTCATCAAGTGTGTTAATATTTTTGCTCGCTCTGCCCCCGTAGCCAGGAGGCGGTACTGCAGTCTTAAACACACTTTGCATTTAAACACACTTTGCTCTGCAGAAACAAACACTAGCAGCAGCAAGGACAGACATTTCAAAGGAAAAGCTCAATAATTTGTGGTTAGCCAAATATTTTTCAGGCATATTAACCTTACAATAAATAGTTATTTATGTAAAGCTATTGAATTTAGACTTTTTGTGTCTGAAAATTGTTAGTGGGTTTATGAACATTGCAAAAGCAATTTGGGCCAGTTTCAAATCCGAAAATGCTTCACTATTGCCATTTGATGCATGTCTGCTATTAAAAAATGATGGTGCACTGCACTGTGATTCAATTTAAACTGATTTGATCCTGTTTTGCTTATAACTTACAGCCATCAATGTCTATTGTTACATTTTACTGCTTGTACCAGGACTTCAGAGTCTTTATTTTGCTTTTCCTTTGTTTGGATATTAATAGGCACAATGGAATATGTTATCTTAGATGATAGCTGGATGAGCGAGTGATTCGGGTTGCATTTCACTAAAGGCTACGTTCTTGCAGAGAGCAAACTGAGGCACTGGTATGCCCAAAGTACTGTGCAAAGTTTCTTTTTAACAGAAAAGACATGTTCTTATAAAATTAATGAATTTCTTTGAAGATATATTCAAATATTGTCATAATATGTAAATACATTAAAATCATTTGAATTGCTTAATTTAAAAACTGTTGCTAAACCTTTACAAATTAAAACCATTGTTTGACATTCCAAAGGGTAGGTGAAGAACAATTATATAAAAAAGGAGGATGCACCAAGAGAGTTTTTGTTTCTCCTGGTTGCAAGTGTACATTGTGCAATCACATTCATTTTGTCCAGTTAGCCAGATTTTGACTTTTCTCCTTTATTGCTGCTTAAGTTTTATGAAAGGATGCATGGCAAATGCGTGGTGTTATCCATGAAACCGCCCTTGTTTATTTAAATAGGAAACAGTACAGCTTGTGCTACTCATTTCCCAATTTGGGGCCAAACTCATAGAGGCATTCACCACTATTTCAAGGCGTAGTGAGAAGAGGAGTTCTCGACTGTAGCCCATACTGGTCAACAGCACTCCAGACCCCATGTTAACTCTTAAAGAACACTGGGAGCAAGATGTAAGTACACTCGAAGAGAAAGACTGGGTGGAGGGTAAAATGACCCTCAGACTATTGGTGGTCTCTAAGAGATTGAGGGTGAAACAGCTTAAATACCTGCACAGGGTACATTATAGCCCTATGAGTAAGATGAAACCAGTCACAGATCCTTGTTGCCAAAGATGTGATATGGAGTGGGAACCTTTTTCACATGATATGGGACTGCCCCAAAATACAGGTACCGACATAACATCTACGACATCCTGAGGTATGTAGTGAACAGACAGATAGAACTTGAGCCCAAGATGATAGTGCTAGGATGGATGAATGAGTTAGAAGGTAGCGACAGTAGTCTATCAGCTGCCCTGGGTTATCTCATATCCAAAAGAGACTGGCTAGACAGTCGAGATCTATGACAACCCTAACAGTGGCTGCATGGACCCGTGGAATGGGCTACTGTGCCAAGGAAGAATAATTTGTATATAAGTCAATAGGATGTTGCGCAAGGCAAATTAAAATATGGGGCAGTGGCTCAATTATTCCAACTCTGCCATTTAGTAATTTTAACTTTGCGTTTGAGAGACTATGGGTACATTTGATTCTAAGTTGATTGGCACCAAGGTTTTTAAGTGACACCCAATGTGCTAACTTTTTATAGGAAATGGGTGAAGCTTAATGGCAGTTATCTGGCAAGCACAAGGGTCATGATTTTAATAGTGCAGCAGGTTTAGTGGCACTGTGACCAAAAGCTTCAGGCACCCCACTAAATACCTAATATGGCTATATTTTATTCCTGAACATGCAACCACAAGTGCAGACCACAAGGTTATGATTTGAATGAGACAGCAGGTGCAGTAGCACCAGGCCCAAAAGTTGTCATAACTCCTCTAAACAAATAATATTGCTATATTTGACTACTAAACAGGCAGTTACAATTGCAGTTATCTTACAATTAAAAGGGGCTTGATTTGAATGGTGCAGCAGGTGCAGTGGCACCTGGGCCAAAAGCTCTAGGGACCCCACTAAACACCAAATATTCCTATATTTAACTACTAAATAAGCAGTCACAAGTGCAGTTACCTTGCATGCACTAGGGTCATGAATTCAATGGTGCAGCGACACCGGGGCCCAAAGCTCTAGGAACCCCTCTAAACACTAAATATTGCAACATTTTACTATGAATCAGGCAGTCACAAGTGCAGTTACCTTACAGGCAATTGGGTCATTATTTGAATGGTGTGGCAGGTGCAGTGGCACCAGGGCCAGAAGTTGACATAACTCCTCTAAGCACCAAATATTGCTATATTTTATTACTAAACAGGCAGTCAAAAATGTAGTTATATTGCAGGCATTAGGGGCATGATTTTAATGGTGCAGCAGGTGCAGTTGTACCGGGCCCAAAAGTTGTCAGAACTCCTCTAAACAGATAGGGGCTTATTACGATGGCGGATGGACTTCACTCCGTCTGCCATCGTCCCGGGGATTGGGGTCGGTTGCCTATAAGGCGGCTGTACCGCAGATGACATATGATTTACCGCCACCACAGCAACCGCAAATGGCATGTTTGCATTTCCCTGCACTACGTGGCAGGCACCATGCGGTGTGTCTAATAATGATCTCATAGCAGTCCCATCAGCTTCACAATTTCTTCTTGTTCATTGAGTCCCTCACTGACTGAGTTGACGGCCAACGGGCGTGCGCAGCACTACAGAGGTAGTATTTGCGATGGCCGTTGGCCGACGGGCGCACTTAAGGGGTTAAGGGGTTCTCATAGGAGAAACCTAATGCATTTCCCAATGCTTGTTTGTTTTGTTTTCAGCACTCTATGGGAGAACATGTTTTCTTTCACTCCACCCCTGTATTGTGTTTTGCCTCCCTTTCAAATCCTTGCCCTCATCTGTTCTGTGTTTTTGTCATCCCTCGTCTTTCTGTTGCTTCTCCATAACTTCCCTTGTCACTGGTTAGTTTTAATCACTGCTCAGAGCAGTGTTGACCTCCTACGCCTGCACTCTGCTCCTCTGTTTGTCTCTTGTCCCTCCTCATCCTGTTTTAGGAGGTCTTGACAGCTGTGATTTCCTACCAGGTCACTCCCTTTCCTAAGTGTGCCATCATGCACTTTAAAAAAAATTACTGCTCA
The DNA here is from genome assembly GCF_964263255.1 of Lissotriton vulgaris. NCBI lineage: Eukaryota > Metazoa > Chordata > Amphibia > Caudata > Salamandridae > Lissotriton > Lissotriton vulgaris. The sequence goes on from NC_141694.1 coordinate 1,705,077,287, forward strand.
ATGTTGCAAATCTGCCAACCTGGAATAGAAAATTAAAAAATAGAATGCTCCTGCATGCATTGTGACACAAAACATGTACACATATACATCATCACGTTGGGGCTGCCATAGCATCATGATGCATAAGTGCACATAAGTGCTGATGTGGCGCACTTTCCTTTTGTTGATAGTGATGAACAGCAGAAGAAGGGGTGTATTGCTTTGTTTGTACTTTTTTCTGGCGCTTGTGGGACTGTAGTTGTACAGAAAAAGGAAACATACTAGTTACAGATACATTTGTGCGCCAATCTAAAATCAATTAAAAATTTCAAACTCATACAAAGTAGTTTGCATTGTGTGAATTTCAAAAACAACCTACAGTTACTGCATGAGTTGAAATAGCTTTGTTTTTAAACAATTATTTAAAAACTTGATATGAAAGATGTTCCTTTCATTCGGGATATGCAATTAATTTTGGAATGTGAATTTAATTATATTCATAAACGTGTCTATCTGATGATAGTCAATTTTTGCATTGGTTTTCCAAACTAGGCGATCTTGGTACTGAAATGCCCATTTCCACTTTCTGGGAATGAAAGTTCCCGCTCTGTCTTGGCTAACTCTGCAACCTGAAACATGCAGGCAGTTGTATCCTGTTTGCAGCCCTTCCAAAGTACCTGTTGATATGCAAGTTGAGAGCCTCGCAGTGCCCTCCGTTGTCATGACTATGGCCGAGGAGAGGTGTGAAGGCCTCTACCCCAAGATCAGCATAACAAAGGGCCGAGAGCTTGACTTCCCCAGCAGTGAGCCTTCCCGGGAAACACCTGCAGCAGGCAGCAGGCTGTGGTTGTGAGGGAAAGGGAATACAGGGGCTGGGCGTGTGTTGCGTCACACGAAGCTGTCTGCACACGAGTTTAGCATACTTGCTTTTACCTAAACGTCATAGCCTTGAATTAAGTACGGCATAGACGTTTACAGAATGCTTTTCACTGAAAACGAACTTTTTCAGAACTGCACCTCTCAAATGTGCAAGGAAATGAAGGCAAGGGTATCTATGTATAAAACAACATGCGATGCTTGTATTCTGTTTAGTTGCAAAACACATTTCAAAAAGGTTAGTGCTCTTTCTCCATATGCAAAAAACTTTGATGCACAGTGTGCTGTCAAATTTTGAATTTTACACTAAATCTCTTTAAGTTGTAAAATGTTTAGTGATCTAATAATGGGCAATGAAAACAGCAATCTGAATTTAATAAACCTTTATCAGAGTACTACAAGAAAGGTGAGTGTTCATAAGCATAGGGTAATTAAAGATTTAGTGCAAAAAAACTATTTATTTCACAATATCATCTCTCTCTCTATTGTCCATATAAAAATGAGCATTTAAATCTGGAAGTCTAGCTGGTGAAGAATGAGTTATTAATTTTGTTAGGAGAATTTAAGGAAATAGTTTTGCATCTCGACACCAGTTTTAACAGTTTCTTATGCGCTAAACAAAAACATTTTGCAAATCTAAGGAAGTTGCTTAATCTTCATTCTTGACTGTCTTTACATTCTGCAAGCTCATATCATATCCTTGTTTCTGTAATCCTCACTGCTGGTCCTGCACGCATTTTTCAACGTACAGTATCTAGAGTTCGAGAAGCTCCTTTTAAATAAGTCTTCCCTGTAGATTGTCCTGTTGTTCCTGGAATGTATAAGCCTGCTGTATGTTGAACACAACAAAAATGCAAAACGCAGAGTTTCATTTTGCTGATGTTTTTCAATCAGCCACTGGAACTAGACACATGTGGAGTCATAGACAAATGGGAACATAGAGAACAATGAACAGAGGAAGGTAGACATGGGAGGATATGGAAATGAACAGATGTGGGAAGACAGAAAAACACAAACAAAAAGAGAGACAATATAGGATGCTAGGATTCGGGTAGAAATATGAAAAAAATAACGATACAAAAAACGAGCATTGGCATAGCCAATAGGTCTCGCCTTTGAGACCATATTAGCCATGCAGCACACAAGCTGCGAGTTTACAAACATCAGAAAGAAGATAGAGCAACCAGTCACATCTCGTTTAACAGTGGTAGTTGCGCTGGACAATTTTTTAACCATGTGTGCTTGAAGCTTTGCGTTTATAAATTGATTTAAATTGTAATTATAACATATTCAGCGTGTTCTAAGGCAATTTATCACCACGAGGTCTGACACTTCCCGGGAAGCCTAGGTGGAAGGAAGAAAGGAGCACAAATAATACTAATTGGTGCTCATGTACATCTTTGGGTGGAGTTTGCAATAAATAAGAGCAATATAAAACTGAAGAATGGATGTGAAGAGGGGAAGAAGGAAGGAAGGCTGGGAGTGAGGGGAGAAAAAAGACCAGAAAGAGCGCAAGAAGGTGAATCAGGCAGAGAGCGTGCATGTGGGAGAAGGAGAGGAGAGAAAGGAGGAAATATAGTGGTGAGAGGAAGAAGAGAAGGAAAAAGACTGAAGGTGATGACAGAGAAAGGGAACATCATGTGGGCATGAGAGGGAGAGTAGCAGGGAAACAGAAAGGGCCAGAAACGGGGGGACTGAAAAGAGAGTAGAGAGGCAGAGGAACGAGAAGAAAGACATAGTACAACAGAGGCAGTGGGAGAGGGAGACAGTGGAAAGGAGGAGAATGCAGGAGAGCGGAAGAACGAGAGCACAGAGTTGTTAGGGGAAAAAAGAGAAAGGTTGTAAGCACCAGAGGGAGAGAGAGTGAGGAGGCAGAAGCTACACAAGAAATATATGGAAAGGAGTGAGCGAGGGAGTGGGAAGGGAAAGCAAAGGAATTAAGACAGAAAAGCACAGAGAGCGAGACTAATGGATGGTGAGGGAGTAGAGAAGTAGAGTGAAGGCGCATGTGTGTGAGAAAGGGAGCGAAGAGGTCGAGTTAAAGAACATGAAGGTTATTGGTGAGGTCAGGTCATGTGATGCTTTTTATAACACACTTGAAGACATGGCCCTTGCGCACTGCAGTAGCGGAGGCCTGGATGCTGCATCCAGTCTCGTGCCCGGCGCAGAACTCAGACCTACTGTTCACGTGCACAGATGAACAGATGAATGCATCGTTAGATGCACTTGCCACAAAACGAGCAGGGCAATGATGAAATGGCTAAGACAGCGAAAACTGATGAGTGCACATGTGCACAACAAGAACAGGGGCAAAACCTATAACGTCTCGTAAAATAACCGAGCTCTGTGGGACAATGCACGGACTACTGTCGCTTGCAACCACGGGTTGAGGGTTGGCAGGTCCCAGTGACAAGCAGTCCATTGTAAACTCAGCTTAATAGTGCACCCTTCTCTGAGTTCTGTAGTTGGAGCTTACAGCTGTATTTATATCACAGAGAACACAGCAACCCACAATCGAACCGCTATATTTAAAAAACTAAAGTTGTGACATGAAGGCAAAGAAAATAATGACCTTAAATATAATTGTAGTGCTGGCGTCTAGCGGCGGTAGAGATCACGGTTCCATCAGACATTGGTTTATGGATCCAAGCAAAGCGAGATTATAGGGGAAAGCATTAGAATGTGTCATCGGAACAAAACAATTGAAATACAACAGCCATCCTAACAGCAGCGTCATGCAAAGAATGAGAAACAATGCCTTATGAAAGCCAAGAAAAACACATCTGAGTAAAGCAGAAAACATCCTATTGCGCCCGCAGTGAGAAGAGGAATATGTCATGTTGAGGTCAAAGCAAAGATGTGCCATCACGACAGTGGAAAACAAGCAAAAGCGAACGCACGGTGCATTGTGTGCATACATGCTAATAGACCCGATTCAGGCGGGAGACTACCGATTTTTCAAGCCAAAAATTGCTTTATTTTAGCCGTCTCCCATCTGAAATTGCATTCTGTATAATAGAAGTCAATGGGGAATTTTCATTCTTCCAGTTTTTTATTTCAAATCTCTCACATCCCTGTACTAAAATGTTGGCATGTATGGATGTGTGTAACCTGACCCACGAGGAATGCAGCTGCCACCCTATGCGCCACTGCTCGCTCCCGAGAGCAAAACGCTGTGGGAGTGAACATTAAAAATGAAGGTGGACCATGCACCCGCCATTAGCCATTTGCGTGCTTTCATTACTGGAAGACACAACCAAAGCCAGTCCTTATGTGTGGGAGATGTCAGACCCACACGGAATAATTTAGAGTGCTTACAAGAAGCCTCGCAGAGCAGCGCATGGGTGCTGGCTCAGGCTCGACCTAAACATAGGCATAAGAAGACACACACTCAGGTACCATAAGGATTTGGAACAGGAAGACGCAGAATGAAAACTGAGGGAGGTTGAGTCATGAGACAGTGACATGAGGAGATATAGAAACAGAAGACAAGAATGTTCGAGGTATGGTAAAAGCAGGAAAGCACACTAACTGGAATTCACTGCCAATGAGACAGGCTTACATGAACTCTGATATAGGGAGACACAAATATTGGCACAGAAAGAAATGAGCATCAGTACAGGGACACTGTAACCGTGAGAAATAAACTTTGAGATATGGCCTTAGGACAGAGCAATGGAAAAGGGAGATGTAACGAGGTCAGAAAAAGATAGAGGTATGCATTAACACCTTCCTGGAGCTAATTGAAGAAGTTACAGCACCACATGAGGAGTGCAAGAGGAAGGCTGTCACCTTGGTAAGTCTGACCATCAACTGCCACCCACAATGTCCTACCATTCACTCTCACACACACATCAGACTTACACAAACTCCAGAACAAACCATACATTCCAGACTTGCTACCCTCATGTAACGTTCCACTGCCAGCTCTATCACAGGGGGTACAGACACCAAGACAAAGATATTTTACAATAGGACATCGGTCATGCACGCCAGTTTAGTGAATCAAAAACTCTAGCAGGGTTATTTACAAAGGTAACTTACACATGTGTTTATTTACACATGTAATTTACTCTTTTGCTTTTCAGTTAGAACTTTTCGCTATTCTCAAAATCTGATTTTAAAGTTAATCTAAAGTATATAAACCTATATGTCTTCACTTCCCGAAGAAGTAGTTAAAGCCAAATGTACAATTGTAAGTTGCTACTGCTAAAAAAAACAGTAAGTCCAGCACCAAACATGTTTAACTACTGATACTGCACTCACTCGTTAGGACTGTTTTACGTTTGAGGGACAGCTCTTGCACTTCTCAACTGGGCTACTATAACAATAATTAACAGTACCAGCACTTTTCATGATGGCCGATGTATTTGTGAACAGGAGTTTTGCATCCTTATTGGGACTTTACAAGCACCTCATCTGGACTGCTGCCTCTTTCATGGGGTTTAACCATGGGGCATGGCACCTACTGGCACAGCTAAACAAGAAAGCACAAATATGCCTCATAATCTTACATCATTCCACTTCCAACAGTACTTTCCAACAAAATTCATCACACATATAGAGCCATTATACTGCATTAGACAGAATACTTCATGTACATTCTATACAGGTCAGATACGCCACATTGTCCATTATGAAGATGCTTCTGTGAGAGAGGGCTTTTTGCAGCTTCGTCATTAACTTTTGCCCCCATTTTCTCTACTGTTAGGTACTGGTGTAATGACTCTGTAGTGCCATGGGCTCTGTTTACCAGGCCTCAGTGCATTTGCTTGAACCCTTAAAAGTATATGTTTAATTGCCTACCCCCAAATGACATAAGTTAACTTACATATAAATCCCTAGTATATGATACCTGGAGTGTCGTGGAGTGTCGTGGAGTGGGGTAGAGAGGAGTAGAGTACAGAGGAGTTTAGTGCTGTTGAGCTGAGTCGAGGGGTGTAGAATGTCGTAGAGTGGCATAGAGTGGCGCAGAGTGGTGAGGAGTGGCATGGAGAGGAGTGTTGTAGAGTGGAGTGTCATAGAGTGGGGTAGAGAAGAGTAGAGTGCAGAGGAGTTCAGTGGTGTAGAGCTGAGTAGAATGGTGTAGAGTGGCATAGAGTGGAGCAGAGGGGTGCGGAGTGGCATAGAGAGGAGTGTCATAAAGCAGAGGGGCATAGAGTGTCCTTCAGTGGAGTGGTGTAGAGTAACATGGTGTATCATGGAGGATCGTAGAGTGGAGGGCCGTAGAGGGGAGGGTGGGTCATAGTGGGGAGGATCGAAGAGGGGAGGGTCGAAGAGGGGAGGGTCAAAGAGGGGAGGGTCAAAGAGGGGAGGGTCAAAGAGGGGAGGGTCAAAGAGGGGAGGGTCAAAGAGGGGAGGGTCAAAGAGGGGAGGGTCAAAGAATGGAGGGTCATAGAATGGAGGGTCATAGAATGGAGGGTCTTAGAGGGGAGGGTCGTAGAGTGGAAGAGCATAGAGTGGATGGGCATGGAGTGGAGCTGAATAGTGTTGTAGAGTGGAGTGTCATAGAGTGGAGGCTTGTAGAATGTCATAGAGTGATGTGGAGTGGCTTAGAGTAAAGTGGAGTGGAGTGGATTGACACAGAGTGGAAAAGAGTGGAAAAGAGTGGAAGGGCATAGTGTTGTGGAGTAGAGTGAGGTATAGTGGAGTGGCGTAGATCGAAGTTGAGTGGCGTGGAGTGGCATTGCGTGGAGTGGCATAGCTTTAAGTGGGTTAAAGTAGCCTAGAGTGGAGTGGAATAGGGTGTTGTAGAGTGGAGTGTCAGAGTGGAGGCTCGTAAAATGTCAGAGTGGAGTGGATTGGCATAGAGTGAAGTAGAGTGAAGTGAAGTAGAGGGCCAAAGAATGAAGGGGCATAGTTTTGTGGAGTAGAATATCGTAAAGTGGAGTGGAGCGCTGTGGAGTGGAGCGCCGTGGAGTGGAGCGCCGTGGAGTGGAGTGCCGTGGAGTGGAGCGCCGTGGAGTGGAGCGCCGTGGAGTGGAGCGCCGTGGAGTGGAGCGCCGTGGAGTGGAGCGCCGTAGAGTGGAGCGCCGTAGAGTGGGGTGCCATGGAGTGACATGGCATGGTGCGGGGTGGAGTGGCATAGCGTGGAGTGGCATGGCACAGGGTGGAGTGGCATGGCGTGGAGTGGCATAGAGTGGAGTGGAGTGGCATAGAGTAGAGTGGCATAGCGTAAAGTGGATTAAAGTTTGGGAGAGTGGAGTAAAGCTTTTTTCATGCTTGAATTTTGCTAGGTAGTATCTGCCAAAATTTACATTTTGAAACTGGTCATGAAGAGGAAAAATGTGTGGAAATCGAATTTTATAACCCAGATTCCACACATTATTTCTTATTCTTATTCTGAGAAGAAAATTCATATTTGTGCAATAAGATTGCCCCCTGGATAAAATCACCAAGAATCTCCTTTAGAGCTGGTTGGAGTGGTATCCATGGCAGAATATTGGTCTGACCAACAACAGTCTTTTTTTGAGTTTCTGAGCCCTGAGTTATCGGGTCCTCAAACCTCTGAGCTTATTTTTCTAAGCCAAGAGACACAGGATGTGAAGACTTCCTAGGAGCATCGGGGGCTGAGGGAGGCTGCTGTGCTTAGACACTGTCCACACTCATACTTCAGCATGGGAAGGAAAATGCTTTTCCCAGCTGAAGATGAGGAAAATGTGCCTTCCAGCCACTCCTGAACCTTCTACCGAATAGGACACTTTACCCAGCACACACTTACAATGCTTGCCATTACCACACATTTTTTACTCCGCAAAATCTTTTACAACACAGAGATTTACAACGCAATCCATTACAATGTATTGTCCTTTACAACACAATTTACTATTTTAACTCCACCAGAGTGTTGTAATGGTTTGCATTGGAATATATGATGTTACTACGAATTCAAGTTCCACGCATGGCAATACCACGCGAATTTTAGTTCGCAAGTGGCTTTACCACGCTGGAATTTGCAACGAAGGATTATACCACGCATTTTAACGTCCTTTAAACACAAATAATAAAGATTATTTTCTTACCTGACACCTTCCTGTCTTTCACCAGCAGCCCGTACTTCCATCCACCATCGAAACAAGCGTCAAAACACGTCTGCCAAAATTAAAAAAGGACTGCTATTTTGACGTAACGGCACGTCTTTGGGGGAGGCACTTTCCTTTTACCTCGGTGGTACTGAAGTGCGTTTTTTTTAAATTTAATTAACCCGCTCCTTTGTTTATTTTTGGGGGGGAGACCCCCCCAGGCCCCCCCAGTCCCTCCCCCAGCCGACCCCCGCCAACCCCCCAATCCCACGCTGAACGACTGGAAGGAATTCCACGCCTCCCCCTAGCCAGAACGTATATGCGTGGTAAAGACTGTCGTTGAAGGCATACGCGTGGAAAAGACGTTTGCGAGGTAAGTGCCTCGTAGTAAACGTCACGCGTAGAAAAGCCTTCGTTGAAAATGATGTTTCCCTTTGCATTGTAAAGCCCTGCGTTGTAAAAGATTTTGCGGAGTAACGTAGTCATTTTATAGGATGTTTACCCCCGGCGACCAAGAAAATAAAAACCCTCATAACGTCTACCCCCTGTTCTAAGCAGGCGGTAAATGTATGTGAATTTAGGCCCATTTTTGTCCCAGAAGGGAGAGAAAATGCAGAACTGGTGCTGGAAATATATGATCTGCATGTTATTTACCATTCGGGAGGGGGGGGGGGGGTTGCAATCCTTATTTGCTCAAGGGAGACACCAACTAGAATACCCTCACAGACATAACAGTGAGAATGAGGCCAGATGTGTGCTTTTGAGTGGTTCCTAAAGGGAAATTAGCGCACAGTAATTCTTCTAGGATCAGAATGTGGACCTAAAAGAGAGGATGAGGACTGGAAGATTACTGATAACTAATCCAGACATTAGTATGACCTGGGAAGCTTTCACATCCAGAGCTAAATCACAATTGCTCTACGCATGTTGACAGTGAGAATTTGGAACATTAATATCTCATTCTAAGCAGTGGATGCAAAAACACTCTGGTACAAAAAACATATAAATTGGGTGGGTAGTGTGTCTTTACACCAGATTTACAAGTTAGTGTGCGCGCAATCAGTTTTTGTACTTCACCATTTATGTGCCATGTTCCAATCTGCAAAAACAGGTGGTATAATCATGCACAAAATGCCAGTGGACCCAGTTTACACCTGAATGGTAATCCGTGGAGGGCAAGGGCGAGCAAACATTCTTTTTATACCAGTTTTGTAATTCAGGTAAAATGATGCTGCATAGCTGATTTGTGCCTTTTACCCAACAATGAAAGAAGCACCATAATAGTAACTACTCTTTCTGCAAAATAACGGGTGTTACTATTACCCACCATAATCGTGGTCAGTTTAAAAACTGTAGAAGAACGGAAGGTTGAGTGGGTTTTATTGGGATTCCAACACGACCTACAGATTGGCACACTTTTCAGCATCTAGCATTTAACTCACTGAGCCATTTTGACAAAGGGAACAGAGGTATTTTGGCAAAAGGAGCGGTTTAATAATTGTTTTCCTAAAAATTCTAACAATGCAAACTGCAATGTAATCAAATAGGCTTACTTCAGAAATACTTAATGTCAGGGCCTTCGTTATTATTTGTGTGGGAAAACCATATTGGTAGTTAGTTACCAGTACCATATGCTAAAGTAATTTTAGGTGCAGAGCTCCTCAGTGTTATGCACTATAAAATGAGAAAGAGAGAACCAAATACAGCTTACTGGTTTAAAAAAAAAAATCAAAAACAGTGCACTATTTCAGTTAGATTATCAGCTTCTACATTAGACAGAATTAGATGTCGATATTCAGTTTCAGGATACAAGTCAAATTAAGTCAAATATTCTCGTGACCAGTTCAGTGGGTTTCCATAAACCTATAAGCCTGCAACAGGGTCCAGTCCACACTATTTTGAATTGGTAAAATGGGCTGACTGTTTTAATGCTCTGTCATTTTGTTAATGAAATGCTATAGAATTATGCTACCTCACTTCCTCGGTGTATTCCCCACTTTACAATGCAGGATTTGTTGCATGTGGGAAGCTATAATATAAAGTCATACAAGTAAAATGGAATCCCTTCTTGAGGAGCCGTTAATTATTCTGTAAATCAATTCTACACATCAATTGTAAATAAACCGGAATTATTTTTAGCATTTACTGTTGAGATGTTCTAATCCCTTACGGGACATATACTGCAGAAATAAATATGGTTAATTTAGTTTACACATACCAGGTATGTTCTTGCAAGGGGCAGAGCTTTCTTGGAGTTTGGGACTTTTAAAATGGTAGGTTTTCTTGAAAGCGCAATTGATTTGAAAGTGACTCCAGGATGACTGATCGCCCCAGTCACAGCATGGGGCAGCTACACTTAACAATGCGGTAACTAGCGCCTCTCTTCACCTGGGCCAGGCTGCCAGGCACACCCTTCCTTCAACAGTAGCACAAAACACGAGTTAAAGGATTTCATTAACATATCTATAGTTGCAGAGCAGCTGCTCGCATCCCCCAGGCCCGACCGGAATCTCCCAGCATTAGCAGGACTTTAAAATGCACTGTGTCTTTGGCCTCTACGAAGCTGCAGCGTAAAGTGAATTTCAGAGTGAAGTCTGGCAGGTGTATACACCCTGTAGGAAATGCGGGCTGAAGTTAAATAATTTACAGGTATACGGCCTTACAATTTGTTTTATTATTAAATATACATTTTGCTACTGTGTGTAATAAAAATATAGTTTTAATACATAGTGACTCCTTCAGTTTGTAATAAATATAGATAAGATGCTTTAACTCATATTACTGCTCCGGTAAAAGTCGCAGTTATATTGCAGGCCACAGCGTTTGAAATTACTGTAATGCACAGAAGCCACCTAGTTAAAATCTAACTGTGGTTTCATAAACTGTTCAAATAACGAAAATATTCTAAATTTTTTTATAATCATGCACATTTTCTTTAAATGTAAATGCCAGCCACATTGAGAGGAAAAAGAAAGAAAATGCGCACAATCTTTAAAAGCATAGGTCATAAGCGAGCCCCAATTTTACTTTCTCAGCTTTAATTTAGCATTCAACCTATTGCAACCTAAAATACAATGATAATGCAAAGGGGTACGTTGGTCCTGGTTTTAGGTTTTGAGATAGATCGAAGGTTGGTAGGAACAGAAAATATGGTGTAGTATGGATATTGTGTAGGGCTAATGCCTAAAGTGCTGAAGAGACTTGTAGACAAACAGTACGCTAATCTATATGAGGAGTTGAAGGTTATCATGCACAACATTTACAAACTATTATGCTTTTATTACATGGTTGGTATGCATTTGTTTTTGTGTCACTGATTAAATGTATGAATATTACAGACTGTTGTTCAAACTTCATAAAAGGGATGTTTTCTATATTAGGAATGTTGTTGTGTATAGTAAATTACAATTGTTACACTGTGTATCACACAGTTGTCAAGAAGTCTCCAAAACCTTAAATCAAAAACTAGTTTCCAGATGTACAAATCTCTATTGCTGTCAAACACTGCTTCTGATTCGCAAAGCGCCAGACTAACTGACCTATTTTGTGATGTCAAATTTGCAAATTAGCTGGATTTGCAAAAGCAAACTGGGTTTTCCCTATCTATTAATCAGGTTTTAGGAGTCTGTAAACGTATACCAGCTCCTACATTGGGTTTTAGGAGTGCTACCAACTAGGCTGAGTCACAATTTGTAACCTATGTCATTATTATTAATGAGGTAGGTTGGATTTTGAGCCACTTTATACAGGAATCTTGCAACCTCGCCTATTTATGCATAGGTCAGTTTGCAAAATTTTAACTGGATTCACAAAAAGTCAGTGAGACTATTTCTGGTGAATTCAATCTTTTGTACATCTGGCCCATAATCAGAGGATCTGCAAACTCAAATTGGCATTTGCTATTCTTTCTGCAATGTAAATAGGCAGGATCATGAAAGAGGTATGATGAATTATCAAACCCTGAGTTGGGGTGGTATCTAATTCGCAAAGGGTACACTCTCTCCTTTGTAAATCGTGCCAGAGCCATTGGGGAAGTAGAAATTGGTCTAGATTAAACCATTTTTTTTTAACACGGGACTTGTGCTTTAAATGGACATCAAGTTGCTGCTTCTTAAAAAAAATGTTTAAGGATGAAGGTCTGATATGCTTTAAGCAAATCATTTCGCCAAGGGGATTCTCCTTCAGCACATCCCTTGTTTGTGAATGGAAATTATTGACTAAAGGAAATGTAAATTGTCATGATGTTCCTGCAAAGGGGATACTGACTGTCAGGCTCTTTATCCCGTGATTTTAATGCTGGATGTGACAATCTGCGTGCAGTTTGTGCTCTACACATTTATATAAAATCATCCTCACAATAGTACTAACGTTGTCATGCATAAGGAAATTGGTTTGCAATGCTATTGTCACAAAAAAGGCCATTTAGTTGGGTATTTATGGTTTTTGTAACCAGCTATGCATTATGTACTTTCTTACAGAAGAGGGTAAAATATGGTCATTCATACTGCACCTACAATAGTAGAAATGCTACCCAGTTAGGGAACACTAGCTACTATCCTAGCAATATTTGTACATGCCTACAGAGCCTACTGTAATAGGTCTAAGAGACCCACTTGGTAAGGAGTGTCTACCCTAGTGATAGCTATAAAAGCCCACAGAGAATGAAGCCTTAGGTTGATAAGACCCATTCAGGACTGAAAAATGTGCTATCTTATGACAACCATGATGTAACCTAAGCCTACCGGTGTAAGACGGAAACTTTTTGAGCCAAGGATGTCATGGGACTGTGAATGGGTTTCCTTCCAGTTGAACAAAGATTTGTTAGGAAGCAGCAGTAGTCGCTGCAATTGAGTGGGGGTGGTCGGCGGAAAGGAAGCGGAGAGGAATACAAAATAAAATAAAATGACTTGCCTAGGAGCCACCGACTGCCGACTCTCCTCCGTCGTCTTCTCCGAGCCGCAACAGGAAGCACACTGCCGCCCGGTGCCCCTGCCCAATCACAACACTGCAATGCAGAATTGGTTTTGATCTGAGCATTGTGGTTCGGCGCTCAGATGGGAACAGGTAGACTATGCATGTTCCCCACCAGGCTCCATAATGCAGCCTGGTGGGTAACATGCTCAGGACTGTTTGGTCGACCCAAGAGGACCGGCCAAACCATACTGCGTACTTTAGAGTGTGCTTAACACTCCTCCCCCTGGCCTCTGCTCTAGCCAGCACAGCCCCTCCCGCCGCCCGCCCTGAATCTAAGCAGGAAGAAAAACAAAAATGATAATATTAGTTGTCATTTTCGTTTTTCTTTTTAAACTGCACCCAGAGCAGATGGGCAACGATCCTCCGCCTTACCGGAGGAGCCGCGGCTGGGAAGCAGGGACTCCAAAATTGATTACTCTGAAGTGGTGTGCCTGTATCAGGCGCGCAACACCCATTGTATCAAAAAGAGATAACCATTGTAGGTTTGTAGCCTCCGGCTCTATCACGTCCTAAAAAGATCAAGCATGGATGATGCCACAGGAAGAAGCAATTCATTCAGGGATTCCACTGGGATGTTACATAGCCCCAAAAACCCACCTCTTCCAGGAAACATACATCAGTCTTTCCAGGTTGTTTTCCCACAGATTAATCTAACTCCTATTGTTAATATAATTTAGGATTTTTCAGAATTGCCAGGCAACCAGGGGCCGTAATACAAATATGGTGCATTTTCTTTGTGCCATGGTGCAATTTTCAAAAGGGGTGCCCTGTGCAAACAAGGAAAGTGTGCCATATTGGGATGAAGGCACTGCCTCCAAGGTATCACCCCTAGGGCAGCGCTTTCAAGTGAAATACAGAGCTCCGTGTTTCACTGTACAAGTGGCAAGCCACCTGCACTTTTACGAGGGGATAGAGAGTGACTGAACCCACCTATAAGGGGATGTCTGGGGGGTCTTTAGAGTCCCCTTTACCCCCTCCAGAGTTCTGCCATCAAGGGGTGTACTGACTGTGTGCTGCCTTTTTGTGGAGCACTCTCAGTGCACCTCCTGAGTGCTTCTTTGCCTTTACGCCCGGGTCTGTAGTATGGCGTAGAGGCAAAGAGACTCCCTCCTTTGGATGGGGCATGCCCCCATGCAAATTAGGGAACACCCTCTGATGATAGAGCTATAAATGCACCAGTGCTATCTGTAGTACAGAAGGGGCGGCACAAGCATTTGCAGCCTCTTTTGTAATACGAAAGTGACTCGGATGCGCAGAGAGGGTGCAAACGCCGCTTGCGCCCCAGGGCACTTTGTGTAATAAGGCCCCTGCTGTGCTCTTGCCACATTGTATGTTTTTTTTCTACTATTACCTGTAACACAGCATGCGATGTTGCACCCACGCAATACATGATAACCCCTATTGCCATGTAGTGTGCAGTACTAATCCCTTGTACCAACTAGCTCTTAGGATATGATTTATATGAGGATGATGTATATTTTGGTTGATTGTATTTTGTTACGTATTATAATTTATCTAATCGAAATTGTTTAAACAGCCTGTGCCTATAATCACAATCCTCCCCTGTGATTGGTCAGACCACCACATCATTACTTTCTTCATCAGGGAAACAGTGAAACTTAACGCAGCCCAATCTGCTAACCCAAAAATTTGGAAAAGAGACTTGAAAAAACTCAAGCCCAACACCTTGCCCATTCACTCACATAAACTACTCCTGCCTCCGGAGGACCTCTCCTCCGTAAATGACCTCACCAATCATTATCTTAACACAATGACTACGGTTATCAATGAAGCCGCTCCTCCACAACTAAAGAGAGTTCCTTCCAAAAACTCTAAACCCTGGTTCAATGACCTGCTGAATGATGACAGATGCTCTCTTAGAGCCTCAGAACGGCTCTGGAGATCACTCCCTTCTGCTAAACACCTGAAAACGCTAAGAAGGAAGAGAAAAGACTATTAGAGAAAGATCAAACGCACTAAAGCAGAATTTTTCTCTCACCAACTAGATCAGGCAAGAAATAGACCCAAAAAATTGTTTGAATTAATCAAATCACAATCTAGAGACGAACCTAAACAACTACAAGATACCTCAGGTACCCAACCCACTTGTGAAGAATTCTCTGCTTTCTTTAATACCAAAACAGAAAACATCAAGATGGATCTTCTCAATGACCTCGCAGTCCTACAGTCTTACCTTCCTATAACAATACCTCCCTCTTCTCCAACTCCGCCACAACAAACAACCTCAAAACTTCAACTAAAAAATGATGCAGCCTGGTCTTCCTTCGACTCATACACTGAAGAAGCTGTAGGCAAGATTCTGAGCACCTTCAAGCCAGCCAACCATACCACCGATCCTCTCCCTGCTAACGCAGTTAAAGATCTAATCCCTCTGATCCTGCCGCTCTGGACCAGGATCATCCACAGCTCTCTACATCAAGGGTGCATCCCTGACGTCCTCAAAATAGGGCAAGTCACACCCATCCTAAAAAAACCCACAGCTGACCCGATGGATCTTAACAACTATCGACCTATTTTGAACAGCCCTACCCTAGCCAAACTCTTGGAAAAATGCATCTGCCAACAATTGACAAAACATGTTGACCTCTTCAACCTCCTTGACAATCACCAATCTGGCGTTAGAGTAGGGCATAGCACCGAAACAGCCATGACTCACATTATCGATGATGCGCTACAAATACTCGACCAGAATGGATCATGCCTCCTCATCTTGCTAGATCTCTCCTCTGCCTTTGATACGGTCAAACATGAGAACCTGACTGAACTACTGAACCTCAGAATGGGTCTATCAGGGTCAGTGCTCAATTGGTTTACCTCCTTTCTTCAAAACCGGACCCAAAAATTCAAGGTCAATAACTCCTTCTCCAAACCAGAACCAGTAACTCTTGGAGTCCCACAAGGGTCCGCTCTATCTCCAGCACTTTTCAATCTATTCATGGAACCTCTTACTGTCTTGTTGCAAGCATCCAACGTCCAATTCCACATGTACGCAGATGATACACAACTCTATCTGAAGATTTATACTCCTGAAGATGTCAAACTACTCATTCAAACACTGGTGAACACCCAAACATGGCTAACTGAGAACCATCTCAAGCTTAACGCACTCAAAACTGAATTCCTACTTATAGCTCCACCCTCCAAAATTCCCCTCCTCTAGGATTGGTTCAAACACCTCACGGCATTCAACGTGCAACCAACAATCATTGACTCAGCTAAATCTCTGGGTATAACCCTTGATGGCAACTTCAAAATGCATAAACACATTGCCAACCCAACAAAAGGAGCAAATTTCCATATTAATATTCTAAGGAAACTTAAACCCTTCCGACCAAAAAACGACTTCAAGATGGCAGTTCAAGCTCTAGTTATCCCCAAGATCGAATACGGAAGTGTCTCTTTACGGTCTCCCCAAAGCTACACCAGCACATCTAAGAGCCACCATCAACACTGCAGCCAGGCTCATCACGGGCTCAAAAAAAAGGTCCCGCATCTTCCCAGACCTAAAAGCATTGAACTGGCTACCATGGGAAGCCAGAATTCACCTAAAAATAGCATGCTTGACCGACAAAGCCATTCACCATAAAGCACCCAGCTATCTCTCTCGGAAACCGTCTATCTCAGGAGGCAAGAGATACACAAGAAGTGCAGAAAGCCTTTTACTGAAACCACACAGATTTAATAAGGCGAAAACTTACAAACGCTCGTTCTCAGGAATGGCTCCTAGGATTTGGAACGCACTACCCCCTGAAACCAGACTTACCACATCTACTGCACTGTTCAAAAAGGAAGTAAAGGTGATTCTCATGGAAAAATTCACATGAGCCTCACTGGAATTCACGACCTATATAGATGCAAACAGACAATCTACATGGCACTTTGGCTCTCTCTGCCCGCACCTTTCTCTGTATCCCATTTAGCCCAACTTAGGATTCAGTTTTTGATCTACCTCTCTTGTTTATTTATGCACACTATACCCACACATGTCTGTATTTCTGTACTGTGTATTTTTGTATTATGCTTTATACCTCTTACTGCTTGATATATACCGTGATTGTGCACTGTTTTTGTATAAATTTAATTGCTTGTAAAGTGCTCTGATATCTGCAAAAGACTGGTTCGCGCTCTATAAAACTTTGAAAATAAATAAATAACTGTCATACTAGCTGCCATGCCATTCTGCCCACAATTATACTAAATGATCTACTCAGCAATAGGTGTTACCTATCCTTACGCAGCAAATGCTAACCAAGACCTTCATCTTGTAATGGGTGCCATCCTGACTAGGCACCATGGTATCTTGTAAAAAATCTATATTACCATGTTTTCAGCTACTGAGACGGGAGGAGGACTCTTGCTACACACCTGAAAGCTGTGCCGGTCCAAACATATTTTGCTCTAAATAGCCAGAACCCCAATTATTTTTTTGTCTACTTTGCTATAAGACAACAGGAGGGGTCTGTGATACCTAGCCTTTTCTCTTTTTCTTTAGAGTCATGGCTATTCCCACCTCTCTGGGAGCTGTGGATGTTTAACTGGGTGGACTCCCATACAAAGAGGGACATGCTGGACAGCCAGCTGGAAAAACATCATTGGTACTTCTGGAAGGTCCACTTCAGACTTAATTTTAATTGACAAAGGATGGTAAATATAGGGATGCTTGATTTTTGTGAGATGTGCTTGTCTCACAACATTTTCCATGACGTGTTATCAGCATAGGATTCAGGCTGCACTTGACTTCAAAAAGTGGATTTGTGGGCGGCTGGTGTTTCTTTAATTTCCACACAGTTACATTTTCCACTACCTTCAGAACCCAACTCATTGGCTTTATAGTTGAATATCCCCCTACTGCCTTGTGATTACATAGTTGTCTTCTACTTCATGGGTGGCATAATATTTGTGAAACCTGATATGTTACAAGCAGCGTCATACACAATTAAAATATGTTTTTTAATGTGTCTTCTAGTCTGCTACTGCCATGAGTATTTGGCTCAGATACTTGTAATTATTAGGGATGTGGTGAATTTGCTCAACTTATTTTTCCCCAAAGTAACACAAAATTTCAGGAAAATAGTTGCTCAATTACACAATGTGCACCTCACATGACTTTTCTAGGTGATAGGTGATGGCTGTGGGCATACACAGAACAGAAAAGTGACAAAATGTGCAGACAGACAGAGATTGGCTTAAGCAGAAATTGACTAGTTCATTAATAAAATGCCTCCCTGCTAGACAATTTCTATTCAAACCAGCACCCAACAGGCGAATATAAGTAAATTTTGCCCATTTTACATAATGTGACATTTATAAATTACTTGGGATTTCACCCGACTAATGAAGATTATGCACGGGCCTAAATTGTACCTGACACTTGGATAGCTCACAGTTTACTAGACCAAGTAGCACTTGATCTGAACCATTATACTGACCTATGATGAGTCATATCTTTTGGAATGGAAAATAACTGTGCAGATGCTAAATTACAGTGTGGAATTCTGCACAGTATTTCCAGCTAGTTTTAGCAGATTGTAAGTATAAGCGGGGGCTTCCGAGAGAGTGGAGGTGGATGGAGGAGTTTGGAAGGTTGGGGAGACAAAGTTCAAGTTCAAGTTCAAGAATTTATATAGCGCACTACTCACCCAGAGGGTCTCAAGGCGCTTGGGGTGAGGGAATATTATTTATGGAATAGCCAGGTTTTAACCTCTTCAATGCTAATGACAAGGGTAACTCATCATGCACTGCCCATTCATTTCAATGGAAATCTCATTATAAGGGGCCTAACTCCAATAGCGTCCAAGTGGTTAAGTTCTTTTCTGAAGGAGATGTGGTTCTGTGTAAGGGGGAGGTGAGTGGGGAGTGAGTTCCAGGTCTTGGCCGCCAAGTAGGAGAAGGATCTACCTCCCATGGTGGATCTTTGGATACGTGGAACTGCGGCGAGGGCTTGATTGGCGGATCTTAGTTGGCGGGAGGGAGTGTAGAAGAACAGTCGGGTGTTGAGGCATTCGGGTCCTAGTTTGTAGAGGGCCTTGTGTGCATGGGTGAGGAGACGGAACGTTATTCTCTTGTTGACGGGGAGCCAGTGAAGGTCTTTCAGGTGGCCGGTAATGTGATCTTGGCGAGGGATGTCCAAAATGAGTCTTGCTGATGCGTTCTGGATGCGTTGGAGTTTTTTCTGTAATTTGGCTGTGATTCCGCCGTAGAGGGTGTTTCCGTAGTCCAGTCGACTCGTGACCAGTGCGTGGGTGACAGTTTTTCTTGTCTCGGAGGGGATCCAACGGAAGATTTTTTTGAGCATACGAAGTACGTTGAAGCAGGAGGATGAGACGACGTTGACTTGTCTGGCCAACGAGAGTGAAGAGTCTAGGATGAAGCCAAGGTTACGTGCGTGGTCTGTGGGTATGGGTGCTGTGCCCAGAGCCGAAGGCCACCATGAGTCGTCCCAGGCAGAGGGGGATGATCCTAGTATGAACACCTCCGTTTTGTCTGAGTTAAGTTTTAGGCAACTGTTTTTCATCCATTCGGCTACTTCTTTCATGCCTTCGTGAAGATTGGTTTTGGCGGTGGTAGGGTCTTTGGTGAGGGAGAGGATCAGCTGGGTGTCGTCTGCGTAGGAGATGATGTTGAGGTTGTGTTGGCGCGCGATGGATGCGAGTGGACTCATGTAAACATTGAAGAGGGTGGGACTGAGTGATGATCCTTGTGGTACGCCGCAGATGACTTCGGTGGCCTCTGATTTGAATGGGGGAAGTCAGACTCTTTGAGTTCTCCCAGTTAGGAACGAGATGATCCAGTCCAAGGCTTTTCTTTGTATGCCGATGTTGCTGAGGCGTTGTATGAGGGTGCTGTGACAGACTGTGTCGAAGGCGGCGGAGAGGTCGAGTAGAATGAGGGCCACTGTTTCTCCGTTGTCCAGTAGTTTTCGGATGTCGTCTGTAGCTGCGATGAGGGCGGTCTCAGTGCTGTGTTTGGCTCGAAAGCCCGACTGTGAGGGATCGAGGGAGTTGTTGGATTCAAGGAAGGCGGCGAGCTGGCTATTGACGGCTTTCTCAATGACTTTGGCCAGGAATGGGAGGAGGGATATGGGGCTGTAGTTTTTAAGTTCAGAGGGGTCTGCTGTGGGTTTCTTCAGGAGGGCGCTGACTTTGGCGTGTTTCCAGCTTTCTGGGAAGGTAGCAGAGTTGAAGGAGCAGTTGATGACATCACGGAGATGGGGTGCGATGATGGAGTCTGCTTTGTTGAAGATGTGGTGGGTACAGGGGTCGGTTGGCGATCCAGAGTGGATGGAGTTCATTAGGCGGATGGTGTCTTCAGTGGTGATTGGGTTCCAGGTGTTGAGGTTGTTAGACAGCGGTTTAGGTTCGGAGGGGGGAGGAGAGGATTGTTCGTTGGAAATGTTCTCGAAGCTGTTATGTATGTCGGCAATTTTGTTGTAGAAGAAGGAGGATAACGAATCGCAGAGGTCTTGGGAGGGAGTGATGTCGTTAGAGGCTGCGGTGGGGTTGGTGAATTCTTTGACGATGTTGAATAGTTCCTTGCTGTTATGGGCGTTGTGGTCGAGTCGATTCTTGAATGCTGAATTCTTGGTGGATCGAATCAGTTGGTGGTGTTTACGGGTGGCTGCCTTGAAGGTGGTCATGTTGTCGGTGGTTGGGTTTTTTCTCCATGTTTTCTCGAGAGTACAGCATAGCTTCTTGGATTTCTTACGGTCATTGTTGAACCAGGGGGCCTTTTTGCTGTCCTGTTTGTTGTGATGGTTTTTCAAGGGTGCTAAATCATCAGCGCTGTGAGTGATCCATTGTTTGAGTTTGGTGGCGGCTTGGTTTGGGTCCGAAGAGAGGGCGGGTGGGTTTTGGTTGAGCGATGTGAGGAGTTGGTCGGTGGTGATTTTGTTCCAGTTTCTTCGAGGAATAGGTTGTGGGGGGTTGTGGGTCGTGGTAGTTTTGTAGCTGAAGTGAACACAACTGTGGTCCGTCCAATGGAGAGCTGTGGTGCAATCGAAGGAAATGTACTTGCTGGAAGTGAAGATTGGGTCGAGTGTATGTCCAGCTACATGGGTGGGGGTGTCGACAAGTTGTTTGAGTCCGAGATTGGCCAGGTTGTCAAGGAGGGTGGTGGTGTTGCTGTCGTTATTCTTTTCCAGGTGGAAGTTGAGGTCTCCCAGTAGAATGTAGTTCTCGGAGGCGAGGGCATGTGGGCTGATGAAGTCAGTGATGTCTTCGCTGAATTGTTTACAGGTTCCTGGGGGCCTGTAGATGAGGGTGCCTCTAAGTGTGGTCCTAGGGTCGGTGTGGATCTGGAAGTGGAGGTGTTCGGCGGTTGCAAGGTTAACGTCGAAGCTGGTCGGGATTTGGATGGTGTTCTTATGGACGATGGCGATGCCTCCTCCTGTTTGATTGGTGCGGTCTCTTCGGGTGATCTTGTAAGTGTCCGGGATGGCAATGGCGATGTCGGGTGTTGATGATGCGTTCATCCAGGTTTCTGTAAGGAAGGCGACGTCCGGCGATGCAGTGTCGAGTAGGTCCCAGAGTTCAGTTGCGTGTCTGTGGATCGAGCGGGTGTTCAGCAGGATGCACTTTAGGTGGTTAGAGTCGGAGCTGAGTTTGGAGTTAGTGGATGTGGTATGGATCTTGATGCTGGTAAATTTGCAGGAGTGGCAGGCGAAAGGACTGTGGGTACGTCCCGGGGAAGCTTTGAAGCATTGAGGTGTGCGTTTGGGGTTAAGGGCTAGGAGGGACGAGGCATCATACGTTAAACGGGAGGAGTGGGGGTAGCGGGAGCTAGGGGGTCTGGCGCTGAGCCCAGTCCAGGCGCGGACGGGCGCAGACGGGCTTACCTTTGGCGCACCTTCGGCGCACATGGGGCGCGATCGCTGCGCATGAACGCTGTGCGTAAATGCGTCAGTCATAAGTGGAGGAGTGGAGGGGCGAGGGAGGGTCAGCTGGGAGGCGGGTGCGAGGTGTAGGGGACGGTCTCCAAGGCAAAACAACAACAAAATGGCCGTAGCAGCCACAAAAATGAAACTAGAGAGAGGCTGGGCTAAAATCAAGCAGCTTCTACGATTATTCTACAAAGCGCTACAGATCTCCAAAGCACAATTCTGTAAAGCGCTACAAATATTCACAGCACAAACTTATGGCTACGAGCTACACAGCGAGTGCAGACAATATGAATATAAATGCAATTTGGTAGGGCTTATCGCAAAATAGCGCGATTGTACACGGCAGTCAGCACAGCTATAATGATCTAATGAGGGCAATGCGCGCAGCCTAGCGATCTCAGGAGTGAATCAGGGAGCCAAACGATGCCTGGATTAGAGCAGGGAGCCTGGGGAGCGACCGCTACTGAGAGCGTCAGGAAGAAAAGTTCTGGCAGGGGGGCAAGTGAATGCTTCCCTGTTACCAGACAAAATGCATGTCCAGGATTGGGGATGAGGATTGTCTGCTGTTGCAGCCAAAGCTTCATTAAATTTTTCCAGCTGGAAATTTCATCCAGGAAAATAAGATCTGGTGTTCTCGTACCCAGGAAAACTGCATGTGCAAAACCTGTCCCAGTCGTGATAGGGCAGATTTGATTTCCAAATGAGAATTCTGCTCTGCCAGACACATAATCAGTACCTTACAGGTTATCTTCATAACCCACTGTCATAGTCTTTCTCATCACAGGCCGTACTAATGAGGTGGACTCAACCTCGGAGAAAATAACTTGCATTTATAAACACAAACAATCTGTAGGAGATAGTTTTCTTGCCCTCCAAATAAATTTTCTAAAAGAGAAGCTGGCCAATTATATAAGCACTCCAGGCAAAGCAAAGCTGTAGGTGAAAGACTATGGCAAAGAAACTTGGATTAGAAGAATTAGAGATTACCATTAAGCACTCTAGGCTTTACATAAATGCTGCTATTCCCCGTCACATTCTTACTAATCAGGTATGTTCAATTAGAGTTGTTCTGGCCACAGACTATCCTGTATATGAACTAAGAGGTTTGAACCTGCTTCCCCAATTCCAAAGTCAGCAGCTCTGCTGTAACACCACATCCTCTCTCCTGTAGCACTCTGAAAACCCATTGTGGTTCAAGGTTTCTGACTTGACTTCAGACTAAGAAGTCTGTCCGCATTGTATTTGTGGAACAACAGGGCCAGTGAATATGTTACATTTAAGACCGCAATTGATAATGTATTCAGCAATATGAAGATTAGGTCTCCCTCTTTCTTCAAAAGCCAAAATATTCACATACCATCCATAGTAAAGGAAGTGTTGCTGCTAACAAACAATTGTCAAATACCATAAATGAATTATGTGACCAGACAAAGCAAGAAGTACGTCAATATAACGAGGACACTGAGTTAGGGGTGACACTTAGACTTTTCCTTGCTTCCAAAATTATGTGAATCTGAAGGGCAGTGGCAGATCGCCTCCAACTCCTTATTTACCGGCCGCTTCGTGGGTCAGGCTGAAGTATTCATCCAAGTAGGTGTATGGAGTTATCCTCCAAGTAGCAGGAAGGCTACTACCTCAGACAAGACCTCCATGTAATCCTGGAGGAAGGGTTGGCTTGAAGTCAACAAGTTGGGCTGCATACTGCTAATGACAACCATGAGTACCAAACAACATGGATCACTTATGATGAAATAATTTTAACACAGCCAGGAATCCCCAAGAATCTTTCTCTTTTATCTTTCTGGGGATCTTGATGGATCATATCAGGGTGCTGCAGAGGGTGTTGTTGGTCTGGATCTGGAAGTGGAGGTGTTCCATGGTTGTCATTTGGTTGTTTGAGTGCGTGGTCAGTCCGAGGGTGGTGTTGTGGATGATGGTGATGCCTCATCCTGGTCGGTCAGTGCAGTCCTTGCAGGTTATTTTGTAGCCGTTGGGGATGGTGATGGCGATGTCCGGTCCGGATCAGGGGTTGATCAAGGTTTCCATGAAGAAGGTGATGTTGGGAGAGGCCACATTGAGGAGATCCCAGATTTCTGTGGCGTGTTTGTGTAAGGATTGCACGGCCTGCCTTTGGCACCCCAGCGATTCAGCCATGCAGCAGCTGCCATTAAGTTGTGCTGGGGGGCTGGACAGGGAGAAGGATGGCAAACAAAGGAAAGAAAAAGGTAAAAAAGTAAAAAGCTGATTAAAGACAGAAATCAGAAAAGAGAGGCAGAGGGACAGCCCAGCAGCAGAAGAATGTGACGCACTACCACTAAACCACCAGATGTGAGGCGCAGGCAGGGGCCTGCGGGTGGAGGTGAGCCTCAAACTCCGGACCAAGCGTTAGCAGCAGCAACAGGGGCAGCAGCAGCTACCAGGCGGAGCTTCACTATGAAGGGAGCAAGTCCACTGGAAGGTCAGTGTTTGTTACTTCCACTCCAATCTAAGGGGCCTATTACTATGGCGGGCGACCGCAATGGCAAATGGGACAGCCCGCCAGAGGTGCAGTGGTCTCGCCATGCCAATTATGATGCGACCACCACCCTGGGAGTCGCATCCTGCATTTTTTACTTTGCGGTGGGTGGTGCTGTAGGCAGCACCCGCCGCAATGTAAAAATTGCATGTTGTGCATTGGTATGCACAACGTAACAGGCACCGCGCAGTGCCTGCCACATTGTGCGTGGCAATGTAGGAGCGTTCCATAGGTACCCCACAAGTCAAGCCACCCACCCCCCCCAAACCCATCGGGAGCCCGCCACGGTCCCCCAAAGTGTTCACCGCATGCCTTTACATGGCGGAGACTCTCTGCCATGGAAAGACATGCCTCCGCAGGCATAGTAATATGGATGGTGGTACCTGCAAGACACCACCACCATACTGTGTGCCTTTTTCCCCCGGCCGGCAATCTGACTGGCAGAAAAGCGGCAGACAGTTTTTCCGTCCGCCACGGTACCCCTTGCCATACTAATATGGCGGGGGTGAAACAGGGACATTTGGCGGGCGGATCACTACCACCAGGCTGGCGGTGGTGATCCGCCTGATATTCTAAAGGGCCCCTAAGTAACAGTAGGGAAAATGTTGGACTTCAGAGGAGTTCAAATGGCCATTTCTACTCTAGTCTAAACAACAGTAGGGAAGGTTTTGAACATCTGAAGGGGTCAAATTTACTATTCCTATTCCACCCTAAGCAAAAGCAAGGAAAGTGCTGACTTTCGGAGAGGTTAGATTTACTCTTCCCACTGCAATGTAAGCAACAGCTGGGAAAGTGTAGGACTTCAGAGGGATATTAGATTTGGTATTCCCACCCAAAATATATATAAAACAGAAGGGAAAGTATTGGACTTCAAAGGGGTTATATTTACTATTCTCATTCCATCCAAAGCAACTGTAGGGAAAGTGTGGGACTTTGTAAGGGTTATATTAACTACCCCCACCCCAATCAAGCAATAATAAGGAAAGCATAGGAATTGGATGGGCTAGATTTGCTGTTCCCACTCCCATTTAAGAAACAGTAGGGAAAGTGTTGGACTTCAGAAAGGTTACATATACCATTCCAATACAGTCATTTAAAAAAAGTATTTATATACCTAAAGCATCAAATTATTAACCATAGTTAAATTAAAAAATATATATTATATACATTTAAATAAAATGCACAATTTATTATAAATATACAAAATAAATGTATAATTAAATGAAATATTTAAATAAACATACCTAGAATTCACTTCTCTCACAACTACTGAAAAAAAACACAAACACCAAGAAGATAAATAAAAATATAAATAAAACAATACTAAAATTAAAATAAATGAAACATATAAAAATAATAAAACTAATATACACTTGTTGATATATATTACTAATTTATCCTTGCATAGTCTAAAAAAACTATTCTTTCATTTTAAATATTCAATGAAAAAATTATATAATGATTTATACATTAAATATTTAAAAAACAAAAAATTTATAAAAAACAATTTTCATTCAAATAAAATGCTGCTAATCTATCTATAACTAATTATACCATAAAAAATATAAATTAAAAATCTGAAATTAAACCCAAATAAATGAAAGAATTAAAACATTACATGCTAACCATTTATATATTGATTTTACCTTATATTACTTAACATTAAAAAACAATTTGTTAAAATATAATTAACATCCCTCCATATTCCCCTAAAAACCCAAATATCCCCCTACTAAATTATAAACTACTTAACATAGGTATTTGTAGATCGCACATTAACTCTTACGCATCTTGGCGCTAACAGATGTTTATGGTTACCCAATAGTACTGAGCCACCAGACCCATCTAATTACCTTTTGAAAATTCAGTTACACATTTAAAATGTCAAACTATATTTAAAAAAGACAATTTTACTAATATTATATATAAATATATATATATATATATATATGTGTGTGTATATATATATATATATATATGTGTGTGTGTATATATATATATATATATATATATATATATTCAATGAAAAAACCATTGGTTTTAGGCCACATATAGTTAGGGATTTGCATTTACAAAACCTTATTTTACTCGCATAAAACCATTGAAATTCCATATATAGTTATAAGCGCTAACTATATATCGCGCACCCGCAATCCACTGCTGATGATGTCACATATTACATCATTCATGACATGGTTAGTGACATCACTGATGACATCACTGATGACATCTCAAATGACATCATCCAGTAACTGTATGTTTCTGTAAAGTTAAAATATCTCTTACATATTGAAGAATGAGTGGATATATAAGTGTCTGGATGAAGGATTTAGTAGGTGCATGACTGACTATATGAGTGAGTGATTAAATGTGTCTCACTGAGTGCATGGGTTAATGACTAAACTGTCTCAATTTGTGCATCATTATGTCTGTTGTTCTGTAAACTGTTCCATGTGTTGATAAGTAGCTATATGAGTAACTATATGGGTTATTGATTGGTTGCCTAAGTATTTGTATGGGATACTGAGTGAGTGTGTGTGGGTAGCTGGGAGGTGTGTGACTCTGTGCATAGATGTGTGAGCAGTTGATTCACTAGATGTATGGTTTCAAAAGTGCATGTGGAAACAGCTGTATGGGCGGTTGACTGTGTGCATGAGTGTATTGGTGAGTGAATGGATATCTCAGTGCTACATGTCAAAGTAAGTACA
Source organism: Lissotriton vulgaris (assembly GCF_964263255.1). Classification (NCBI taxonomy): domain Eukaryota; kingdom Metazoa; phylum Chordata; class Amphibia; order Caudata; family Salamandridae; genus Lissotriton; species Lissotriton vulgaris. The sequence continues at coordinate 1,705,104,260 of NC_141694.1, forward strand.
TATGTAAAACACAGTACATGTGAGAGTTGACATATATAAACAACTGTGCATAAGAGCCAGTGAATGTGTGAGTGGCTGTATGGATCATTGTGAACTTGTATCAGGGATTGTATAAGAGAGTAAATATGTGTTAGTATATGTTTGAATAAGTAAAGTTTGTATAACTGTATATTTGAGGAAATGGAGGTGTGATTGATTCTTTGCATGACTGACTAGGTGTGTGAGTAACTCCATGGATGAGTGACAGTCTGTGAGTGTCTGTTTACACTGATTGTATCTAAGGTTATATTAGAGTCTGAAGAGGTTCATCGTATTATCACATGAATGATATCATCAGTGATGTTATCAGTCATGTCAAATGAGATGTTTTCAGTGATGTCATCAGTGATGTCATTTGAGATGTCATCAGTGATGTCATCAGTGATGTCACTAACCATGTCATGAATGATGTAATATGTGACATCATCAGCAGTGGATTGCGGGTGCGCGATATATAGTTAGCGCTTATAACTATATATGGAATTTCAATGGTTTTATGCGAGTAAAATAAGGTTTTGTAAATGCAAATCCCTAACTATATATGGCCTAAAACCAATGGTTTTTTCATTGAATTTTCAAGGTTTTGTAAATGCAAATTCCTAACTATATATCCACTATAACCTATGGTTTTTTCTGTGAATTTCATTGGTTTTTTAATAGCAAATATGAAAAGCTTAAAAATGTCAAGTACGTGATAAATAAAAACATTTTCGTATTTATGCACGCTGATGTGCTTTGAACGCTGCACCCCCCCCCCTCCCCTCTTTTGTCTTAGTAGTACTCTCTCTTTGCAGATACTGAAGGGTAGTTAACGCAGGCCTTTACCCCCGTTGTAATCCGTCGTGGCTGCTTGTCTCTCCATTTGATTGATTGTTGTCCAAGCATTTACTGTTTTACAATTGGTTCTCTTTGGATCATTCTCTATTTACAAACAAGCACAAAGTCGCAATACTCTGTTTAGTCTTTGCAGATAGTGAAAAATCGTGTAAAAAAAAATAAAAGTAATCGAGCAAAATCAGTAGGCCACTAATTGGATCTCTTTTTGACCTCGCTAAAATAGAAATATTAGGAACAACCCTTCATGAGAAATACGAAAATAGTGAGATGAACTGAGCTCCACACCATGAGGGCTGCAAGACAGCTCGGCTCCGTCACCCACCCCGCCCAAAATAACGACAAACCCTATGCAAATATTAAAAATATAGACAACACACCAGCAAAGAAACAGGGTAAAACATTTTATTAAAAAACTATTTACATAACGTTGGTTTATAAGATGATGTCAGTAGTGGACCGATGTGTGAATAGATCGAAAGCAGCACAAGGCTCCAAGATCCGGATGGCAAGCTCCTGGATGTTGGGTGCCATAGTTTAGAGTTCTGAATTTGAGCCTTTTTCAATGTCTGTGCTTTGTTGAATCAAATTTGCGGCTTGACACAAAGCTGACTCAAGCGTTGCTACTGATGCTATGCAGACCAAAACTGGTTTTCAGTTTGTACATTTTTCTAGATTTTTAATCCAAGTTTGGTTGACTTTGTAGAACGATGGCTTCAAATTTTCAACATACGGTGTGGTGGCACTGACTGGGAGGGGGCGCTTCGCTCCTGCCCCCTCCCCAAGTAAGATTTTCATACGTGAAAGTACGTTAATGGTTTTGGTCCCTGAGATGCTTCGATGTCACTGCCATTCTCAAATAGCATAAGTTCTGGATGTTGGGTGCCATAGTTAAGAGTTCTGAGCAGCGCTTGTAACACTGTCTGAAGCTTATTTCCACCTACTGCAGCTTCACTATTCTCAAAGTAAGTGAGTGTCGTTTGTGGACCTGACTGCATTAGAAAACAATGTGATATGTTACCTTCCTAAACAGCTTGATGGAGGCCCCTGAGGGGCGGTGTGATGGCCATGGACTCGGAGAAGACGCTTGGCTCCGACACCCTCCCCAAGTCTTATAGCACTGGTGTAGCCTGAGATCGCCCCCGACATAGGCGGCCGGCTTCCGGGATCCGGCGGAACTTTTTGCCTTTTGATGACTCTTCAATTCTGAACCTTGTCCCATCCAGCTGAGTTGCGCCCACTCTTGCGGCTACAGCGTCTTGCCCACCATCCAGCTGAATTGCGCCCACTCTTGCGGTGCAGCGATAGGCGACTGCCACAGGACTCTCAAAATGGCGGCCGGCTCTTCGGTTTTGGGCCTGGTCCACTAAAATGGCCCTGGGACACCTTTGAACTCGGACGCTTCCCTGATAGGGCTTGGGTCCCATTCTCGAAAAGCCTCTCCTCAGCCGTGAAGATTCTACAAAAGTCTTGGGGGCCTCCGACTCCCGCAGGCTTCTGGTGGGGAGCGGCTGCCATGATTGCTCGTGGAATGGCCACGACGGAGCTACGAGATGGTAGTGGTCTCATGCTGACGCCAGCTTTAGTCTGAAACATCCAGAAACACTGTAGACTACCAATTCGATCAGTTCCGGTAGCGCCCCAACATGACCCGGAAGAGAAGAACTTGCCCTCCCCTCTTTGACTGATGGTTCTTGTTGCCTGTCCCCTCTGTTGTCATTTAACAGAACTTTTTGGACTGCTGAAAGGAGTTGTGTTCCGAACGCTGGTTGGTGGAGACATTTTGACTATATTCTTGACCTACGTTGTCGCGTAATGCGTTATATGACACGCCGCGTTACCGCACCCGGAAGTGATCCGCGGCGCGGCGCGCAGCGCGCAACGTAAGCATAACAGGACATGTGACTTGTTAATAAAACTTTTCATTGGTTCATTTTACTTTTGTTAATTTAATGATGAAAAGCTTGGTCATATGACCTAAAAATTACGCTTTTTATTGTTTTCGAACAATATTTTTTTTTCAAACATATGTTATAATATTCCAGGCTAATGTACTTTCCCGGAAAATTTACAACTGTCTTGTAAGTAAAATATATTCCTTTTTCGAGAAAAAGGGCGTTTCTTCCTTCCATAACGGAGCCGTTGAGTAAAAGAGATTCGGCCTGCTATCTTAGTCGCCGATACGCCTGATTATCAGATTCTTATCGATCACTTTATATTGCAGACATGAAAAACACAACTGCTATTAAGCATTTATCTTTACTGCGTTCCTACATATTATACCTTTTATCCGTCATGTAATTGGACTGCTTTATTTCACTTGCCTTTACTGATTCGAAAACAGTGACTAAAAGTAAAAACTTTACCAATGTAAATACTACTACCGTGTTTTGTTTTAAAAACCTTTATTGTGAAAATGTCAGTATACAAATACGGGCCTATAACCACGTGGGCCGGCCACGGAGCAAACTGAAATCGTATATGATGAGGAGACATTTACACTGTAGAAGAACGTAACGAGCGGGCCATTAGGTTGCAAGAACAAAGGTGTCTAACAGTTGCGGAATCGGTGGACGTACATTTTGTAATTAAAATACGACACAGCCACTTACAATAACATTTTCTAGATATACATTTGCGGGCAAGGAGTTACGAGTCCCATTTATACCGGCGCCATTTTGGGCGAGGCCGGGCAGGTCCAAGATATAGTCAAAATGTCTCCACCAACCATCGGCCAGACCAGAACCCCTTTCGGCCCTTTATGCTACAAGATGGTGTCTTCCATTCAGAAAATATTGTTGGCAGCATTTTGAAAGGAAACAGAAACAGCCGTTCTCCTAGTGAGTTTCACATTGTTACATTTAGGAAGAATGTTGAAGAGTAGTATGTGGAAAATCTGAAGCCATTTTTCTACAAACTCTCAATCAGACTTGGATGGAAAAAAAAAACCTGAAGAATGTACAAACTGAAAACCAATTTTTGTCTGTATAGCATCAACAGTAACGCTTGAGTCAGCTTTGTGTCAAGCCGCCATTTTCATTCAATCAATAGCGTCCCGCTGCACACATTCAGGGACCTGGTCGTGTCTTCAGATGAAACGGATTGTAGGAAAAGAAGCAGAAAGGAAAAGGAAAAAAGTTCCGCCGCACCTCGGGAGCCGGCCGCCTATGTCATGTGCCACCTTTGGCCACACCAGGGCAATAGTGAAGCTGCAGCAGGTGCAAATAAGCTTCAGACAGTCTTACAAGCACTGCTCAGAACTCTCAACTGAGGCACTCAACATCCAGGACTTGCCATTCGGATCTTGGCGCCTTGTGCTGGTTCCGACCTATTCACACATCAGTCCACTACTGACATCACCTCATAAGCCAACGGGGCACCCCACGCCGACTTTCGGCGCAGCATTGTAGGATGGCCACACCAGTGCGGCCACTTGCTGGACACCACCTCGGTGCCATCCGGATCTCGGCGCGTTCGAGTCACTGTGCCGGAAGAGTGACCGGAACTCAGCTGAACACGCCGTCTTTCGGCGCAGCATTGTAGGATGGCCACACCAGTACGGCAATTTGCTGGACACCACCTCGGTGCCATCCGGATCTCGGCGCGTTCGAGTCACTGTACCGCAAGAGTGACCGCAACTCAGCTGGACACGCCATCTTTCGGCGCAGCATTGTAGGATGGCCACACCAGTGCGGCAATTTGCTGGACACCACCTCGGTGCCATCCGGATCTCGGCGCGTTCGAGTCACTGTACCGCAACAGTGACCGCAACTCAGCTGGACACGCCGTCTTTCGGCGCAGCATTGTAGGATGGCCACACCAGTGCGGCAATTTGCTGGACACCACCTCGGTGCCATCCGAATCTCGGCGCGTTCGAGTCACTGTACCGCAACAGTGACCGCAACTCAGCTGGACACGCCGTCTTTCGGCGCAGCATTGTAGGATGGCCACACCAGTGCGGCAATTTGCTGGACACCACCTCGGTGCCATCCGAATCTCGGCGCGTTGTGCTGCCTTCGGCCTATTCGCACATCGGTCCGCTACTGACGCCGCCTCACGTGCCAACGGATTTTCTACGCTTTTTGTAGCCCTATGCCGCATAACAGGTCATGTGACTTGTTTATAAAACTTTTCATTGGTTCATTTTACTTTTGGTTTCCTAAAGATGGAAGGCTTGGTCATATGACCTAAAAATAACACTTTTCATTGGTTTAGAACATTTTTTTTCCCAAACGATGAAAGCCCCACCTTGTTTCTGGATCATTCAGACTGAAGCTGGCGTCAGCATGAGAGCACCACCATCTCGTGGCTCCGTCATGGTCATTCCGCGAGCAATCATGGCAGCCGCTCCCCACCGGAAGCCTGCGGGAGTCGGGGGCCCCCAAGACTTTTGTAGAATCTTCACGGCTGAGGGGACGCTTTTCGAGAATGGAGCCCAAGCCCTAGCAGGCAAGCGTCCGAGTTCCAAGGTGTCCCAGGGCCATTTCAGTGGACCAGGCCCAAAACCGAGGAGCCGTCCGCCATTTTAAGAGCCATGTTGCAGCCGCCTATCGCTGCACTGCAAGAGTGGGAGCAACTCAACAACATGGTGAGCGAGACGCTGTAGCCGCAAGAGCGGGCGCAACTCAGCTAGATGGCCGCCACCTGGGGAGGCCCGTTCACGCCGCCTCCCCCACCCCCGGGCCGCCGCACGCCAATTTTCGGAGCAGCATTGTAGGATACCAAAACCAGTGCGGCAGTTTACTGGACATCACCTGGGTGCCTGTCGTACATGTTGTGTCAGCCATGTGACACTGGACACAGTCCCATCAACATCTCAACGCGTTCTGCTGCCTTGGGACTATTCGCACAACAGACCGCTACTGACGAGGCCTCCCCCCGCACCACCCGGGACACCCCACGCTGTTTTTCTGTGCTGCATTGTAGGATCCCAAAACCAGTGCGGCACCCAGGCGACATCACCTGGGTGCCGTCCAGAACTCTGCACGTTGTGCTGCCTTGGGACTATTCGCACAAAAGACAGCTTCTAACCATTGTTGCTTTTTGTGTTGAAAAATGTTTAAATGTTTTTAGTTTTTGTTCCGTTCGTTATAGTTAATAGTTAATAAAGTTTTATAATCTTACTTTGTTGGAGTGTTATCTATTTTTTAAAAAACGGGTGAATGGGGCCTTGAATCGGGTTATTGTCATGTGTGGGCTTTGGAAGTGTGCTGATGCAGGATCGGACATTTCAAACTCAAATGCACGTTCTTTTTCTTACCTTTCCGAAGCATGGAGCGCAATAGCAGGCAGAGAAAGGGTAATGCACGTGTTGAACACTACCTGACCTGGCAAGTTGCTGGCAGTGCCTCCCCGCCCGCTCCTAAAAGAGGGCACACACACACCGCCGCCCCGAGTACTTCACAAATCTTTAAAAGACCATGCGCTTGTTCATGAGGCTTAAATGGTTTATCACCTCTTCTAGAACCCCTGCATCGACCCTCTGACGTTTCCTGGAAAAATTACCATGTAACACAATACCAAGCCCTGTCAGCTGAAACCCCCAAGGAATCGTGGGGCATATTATCAAGGGGGTTTATCTCCGCTTTTTTGGCTTTAAAAGCCATGAAAGCGGAGATAAAATTATCTCCCTATTACCAAGCTGTCGCTAACACCAGTTAGTGACAGCTAAAAGGAGATAGCGACCATCTTGGGCCCCGCTTTGCATGTCAGTGATACTTATCACTAATGACATGCAAAGTGGCGTACCAAGATGTTAGCGACTGGAAACAGTCCCTAACATCGCTATCTTCTATTACCAACTTTTGGAGATATTCGCGCTAAGCGCGAATATCTCCAAAATCTAACACCTGCCCTGAGCAGTTCTTAGCCATGTTATCCAATGGGAGGTGGATAACATGGCTAAGAGCATTTGCTCGATAATACATGAATATCGCTGACTTTTCTGCGATAATAGCAAGGTTTATCTGCGATAAAAATCGCCGATGTGCGGCGATAATTTTTTGTCTCTAAACAAGTTAGAGACAAAAATTATCGCTAGTTGTTCGTAATATGCCCCCGGGTTTTTGCTTGCAGAAATCGGGAGGCGGGAGACTAGCACTGAAATCAGTAGTCACACGCCTGAATCGGGAGGGTTGGCATGTCTGAATTCTCTACAGCTGGGGCCATAAACTACATCCGCAGGGGTAGGTGATAGCCTGGGACCAGCCTGGCATCTAAAATGGATGCCGTGCACGACAAAATTGTGGCATTGGAAAAAAGGCAAGATGGCGCAGCCGCTGGAAGAGATGTATCAACATATATGAGCCTCCTCAGCCACCCTCAGGAAACATAGGGGATTAGGATACGTCTCCCGCACCCCCTTATACCTAGTAATTTAATTAACGAAGCACAAAATGGCGAATTCCCGTTTCGCTACCAGTTTGCGGCCCAGTTCGCGGCCCGTGAAGCGCTTCTACCGTGAAAAATCATTTTTTTTTTCTTTTCCCCACGGGACCCTTTAATAACCCCAACAACATTCCTAGGGGGTCAAGAGGGGGATACCTTGCCCCCTTTCATTAAATTCCCCCTTAGTTTTTCACCTCTTCTTCTCTCTCGATCCTACCGAGAGACAAGATGGCGGCCGCTCCGGACTGTCACGCAGCAAAATAAAAAAAAGCTCACGCACAGCCGCTGGAAGAGATGTATCAACATATATCAGCCTCCTCAGCCACCCTCAGGAAACATAGGGGATTAGGATACGTCTCCCGCACCCCCTTATACCTAGTAATTTAATTAACGAAGCACAAAATGGCGAATTCCCGTTTCGCTACCAGTTTGCGGCCCAGTTCGCGGCCCGTGAAGCGCTTCTACCGTGAAAAATCATTTTTTTTTCCTTTTCCCCACGGGACCCTTTAATAACCCCAACAACATTCCTAGGGGGTCAAGAGGGGGATACCTTGCCCCCTTTCATTAAATTCCCCCTTCGTTTTTCACCTCTTCTTCTCTCTCGATCCTAACGAGAGACAAGATGGCGGCCGCTCCGGACTGTTTAGAATGTTGACAGACACCGGAGAGCCAATCAGCTTTCTGCGCGCAAAGTTCCGATAAGCGAAAAGTAAGCGGACCGGATCGCTGCCCGGAGCGCTGTTACAGATATATATCTTGATTTAAACGTTAATTTCTCAAAATCCACTGAAGCACATATATTGAGACCTAGCAAAGGCACATCGGGCTACCAGTCCCTACAATTTTGCCAAGTTTCGGGCAAATCCATTCAGCCGTTCGAGCTAAAAGTGAGGCCAAAGGCCCTATGGAAAAATGAATGGGAAAAACGCGTTTTGGGACCCCCCTTCTTTCTCGGCCCCCCCCTTGACGAAACCCCACCAAATTTTTAGGGGCTGCTCAGAAACAAAATGTGCCATTTTCCTGAAAATTTCAGCCGATTCCGTCCACAAACGGCAAAGTTATTAGACATAGAATTTTCAAAAATCCCATAGGGAATTAATCCTAACTATATATACCTACTGGCGATAGCCAGTAGGTAATATATATATATATATATATATATATATATATATATATAAAATTAAAAACAATGTTTATTACAAGTATACTAAAGTACCCAACATTAATTACAACAATTGTCTTCATTACCATATTGTATACAATAAAAAATCCATTCTGAATTTTGATATTCTGTTCCACTATATTTTTGCAGTGGTGATTTTTTTGACAACATATTTATGTCACATGATATTTTGGAAGGTTTCTTTTCACACAAAAACTTCTAGTGCACGACTATCAAATTGTCCTTCTCTTTTCCTGAACAAAGGATTCACCAGCTCCTTTTAGGAAGCCTAGTTTTATAGCCCACACTCACCGAAGCACAACATTTGGGCGCACTCCTCAAAGTTTTGGTGACATTGTGAAAGATTCCAATAGTTAAAGTAGGCACATTCTGAGGTTTTTATCTCCATGAAAAAGACAGCTGTATGTCAGCCAAAGTGACTTTCTCTACTCTTACATTATGAGCATACAAGCTCAGTTCAGGAATACAATTTGTAAGACTCTTGTATACGATTTGCCCTTCAAATAACAAGACCATTAACACTGAGAAAGTCTCTTGTAGCTGACATGGGCACTTTGAGAATGTTTGAACCTTGTTTAAGGATTTCTATTTTACACTCCAAATATACAAGGCTGAACAAATAGAGCTTTCAACTTTGTGAAAGTTTCCCATGTTTCACCTTGTTTGGAAGGAATATAGGCTGAGTGGTAGCACCAGGATTCAAACATGTTAGAGTGGTCAAACATATATCCCTCAAGTGGATTCATTCATTTAAGCCACCAGACTAAAACGATCTGTATGTGTTCTCCAACAAACCTATCAATACACACATCACTGTGGAGACTTGCATATGACTGTAATCACACATTATCACTGTGAGGACTTAAACCTCACTGTCATCGTACAATCTCTATGTGAGGACTTGTACATGACTTTAATCGTGCACTATCACCGTGTGCTATCCGCGTGCATCCCATTAATCACACACAATCTCTGTGGGGACCAGAGCATGTCTATAAATAAACTCTATATGGGCGAGGACCTGGGCATGTCTTTAATCATACTCTATCTCTGTGGGGACCGGGGCATGTCTATAATCACACACCTTCTCTTTGGCAACTGTGGTAATACTATAGTCACACACCGTCTCTGTGGGGACCTTCACATCTCTATAATCACACACTATCTCTGTGGGGACCTGGGCATGTCTATAATCACACAATATCTCTGTGGGGACCTCAACATCTCTATAGTCACACACTATCTCTGTGGGGACCTGGGCATGTCTGTAATCACACACTATCTCTGTGGGGACCTCGAAATCTCTATATTCACACACTATCTCTGTGGGGACCTGGGCATGTCTATAATCTCACACTATCTCTGTGGGACCTGGGCATGTCTATAATCACACAATATCTCTGTGGGGACCTGGGCATGTCTGTAATCACACACATTCTTCTTGGCGACCGTTGTGATATTATAATCACACACCATCTCTGTGGGGACTTGAGCATTCCTGTAATTACATGCAAGCTCTGTTTTGACATGAGGATCATCAGCTTCACATTCTCTGTATGGGGCTTTGTGAATACAGAAAAGTAGTAAAGTTAGACTTTTGGTCTAAGTTTACATTTGTGAAACTGAACAGTAGAAAAGTTAGATTTTTTGTCCAAGTTTATATTTGTGAATCGGCCCTATTTTAATGAGGACTTAAACACAATCATCTTCATGCACTATCTCTGTGGGGACTTAATCATTGCTAAATTAACACAATATCTTTTTTGGGGCTTGCTAAAAACTATAATAAAATACTATCTTTGTGGGGACTTGAACTTCACTATAAAAACACACCATCTCTGTGGGGACTTGAGCATTCCTGTAACTAGACGCAAGCTCTGTTTCAACGTGAAGCTCCAGGGGGTGCCATGAGGCTCAGGGTCAAGACTGATTTACATATAGCTGGGTCTGAACTGGGGTAGCAAAGTGAGCTAAAGAACAATGATGGCTTCAACTCAGATCTGTAACTGGGGGTGAGTGACTGAAAAGTTTGAGCACTCCGTCCATCATGTCCTTGTGTTTGCTTTGACTTGAATATCATCAGCTTCACATTCTCTGTATGGGGCTATGTGAATATTAAAAAGAAGTAAAGTTAGACTTTTGGTCTAAATTTACCTTTGGAAATACTGAAAGTTTAACTTTGTGAATTAGGCCTTATTTTAATGAGGACTTAAACACAATCACCTTCATGCCTCTTTGAAGACTTAAACATCGCTACAATAACGCACTATCTTTGTAGGGACTTGAACATCACTATGATAACACACCATCTCTGTGGGGACTTGAACATCACTATGATAACACACCATCTCTGTGGGGACTTGAACATCACTATGATAACACACCATCTCTGTGGGGACTTGAACATCACTATGATAACACACCATCTCTGTGGGGACTTGAACATCACTATGATAACACACCATCTCTGTGGGGACTTGAACATCTCTATGATAACACACTATCTTTGTGGGGACTTAATTATCACTATAATAACACACCATCTCTGTGGGGACTTGAGCATTCTTATAATTACACACAACTTCTGCGTGGACTTGAACACCATTAGCTTCACACTCTTTATGATGGGATTTAAGCTTTGAATGTGCACACTATTTCTATGGAGACTTAAACACAATGATCTTCACCCACTATCTCTGTGGGGACTTGAACATCTATTTTAAAAAAAATGTAAGCAGGTAATTAAGCTCTGGGTTCCACTTGACCATATTCCTTGGTTCCATATGTTAATTTCTTTATGTATTAATTCCCTTATCTCCTAAGATTTTAAGCACTAATATATAGGTTAAATACAGCATTAAGTATCTTTCTTTAAGCATGATATTTTTCTTGCACATTAACATAATCTGTCTTTAATATACACCCCTAGTATATATGCAGCAATTCATATATGAATAGATTATAATGTTGTTTGTGTATATTGTTTATAAAATAAACATTTAGCCATGTGCCTTTGACTGTATTCAGTCACAAACAGTGTTACAGACTAGGTCCCCACAAGGATGGTAGCACGTGTTCAAGTCCCCACAAGGATGGTGCTGTGCGCACGATTAAATAACAATATATTTGCAAATTTGAAGCAGGATCCTGTATCATGAATTTTTTCCTAACATTTTTCTGTTATTAGTGTAGTTTAAAAACATTGGGAAAGGTTAGTCCCCACAAGGCTGGTATTCACACATAGTCCCCACAAGGATGGTAACACGTGTAGGTGTGTGTGGGTGTGTGTGTGGGTGTGTGTGTGTGTGTGTGTGTGTGTGTGTGTGTGTGTGTGTGTGGGTGGGTGGGTGGGTGGGTGGGTGGGTGGGTGGGTGGGTGGGTGGGTGATGGATGGAGAAGAAACTGTTCAGGTGGATGAGGCCTGGGTTGTGTTTTGCCTTGAATGTGTGTGTGAGGAGTTTGAAATGAGCATGTTTGTTTAGTGGAGCCCCCTAAGGTGTGGTGTGGTGTGAGACAAGTTCTGTGTGAGGGTGGTTTGTAATCTTTTAGTGAGTTGCTTGGTGATCACAGCATAGAGGGTGTTCCCATAGTCTTACTTGCCGATAACTAGGATGTGAGTGACAGTTTTTCTAGTGTTTCCTGGGAGCCATTTAAAGATCTTCCTCCACAAAATCATGGTGTGAAAGCAGGATGCAGTGACTGTGTTGACTTGTGTGGTAATGTCCAGTTTGCTGTTACCAAAGCTAGGAAATGCTCTATTCTGTGTCAGGACTGGAGGCAAGGATTATGCTAGTTCAAAGCGTATCTACAACGGGAGCTGTCAGACTAGGAAGTGGCTTAAAGTAGAAATGCTTAAACATAGAGTCCGAAGACCAATCCACAACATTCATAATATCTTCTAAGCATGCCCGCAGAGAGATTGCTTTAGAAGCCATTGCTCCTCTGGCAGAATGTGTCCCAAACATCTTTGTGCCATTGCCAGCTTCCTGCATTTCCCACTGTACCCATCTGGTGATGGTGGATTGTGTCGCAATAAAGAGCAATAAAGAGTTGACTCTTTCCCTGGGAACAAAAATCTTCTGTCATAGCTTTGTAAGCCTTAATACATCTCATTACACAGAACTTCAGGGAATCTGAAAAACCCAGATATGGGACTATACAAGAGTTGTTTTTTGTTTGTCACGAAATGTGGAATGTAACTCCTTTCATTGGAAATCCTCTTACAGTGATGCCCAATGCCCTGACATTGTATACCCTTCTGCAAGAGATCGGAGATGGGAGTGATGACAATTTGGCTAATAGTTGTATTCGAGAAAGATATTTGTTTTGGGTCCATGAGATGAACAAATTGAGCACCACATTTACACCCTATAAGTCCGAATATCTGGCTTCAGGAGGGAGTGATAAGCAGATGCCTCAGAGTTGGCCAGTGGATGTTCTTTTATGGGATGGCCCTCAATCGAGATATGTCCTACCTTGATTGCCAAACAGAAGGTATTCACTGACCTATAAGCCAAAGTTTTGGTTGCTAAGGAGGCTAACCAATTCAAGTTATTGACAAGTCCTGTTCCACGGTATCGAAGCGTCTCTAGTGACACCAACCCATCCATCTGGACCAAGCCAATCTATAGCTCTTGACTGTGCTGTCTTCCCACGTCTTGGAGAGGAAGTCTACAGCCTGGTGCGAAAGTCCTGTGATTTGCCATCGTCCCGGTAATCCTCCACACCATAATCTTCCTAGAACCTTTCAGAATTAGATGGTAGGGATACCCTGTAGTAGGTTCCAGAGGAGTTGGAAACGGGTAGACGGATTGGAAAATCCCAAGCAAGTCCCATCAGAACTGGAAAGCAGACTTGAGATCTCCAAAAAGGGGTTATTACCACTGCATTCACCCGTTGTCTCCTGACTTGAGAGCTGCGTTCTCATGGAAAATGGGAGAAGGGCATATCCCGTCTCCATTGACCAGTTTTGCTGGAAGGCAGTCATCGCGGCTGCCATTGGATCTGGTCTCCAACTGAAATATCTGGTCATTTGGTGCTCTAACAAGGATGCAAATAGGTCCACTTTGAACGGGCCCCATCTGGATTCTATCACTTTGAACACCTAAGGGTCAATTTTCCATTGGGTGAATTCCCACATGCATCTTTACTGCCAATTCCCCACTTAGTTGGCCGAGCCCGAAAGATGTTCCACCGTGACGGAGATTCTTTTTTGAGGCAGTACTCCCAGAAGCTCTCAGCTAATGCCAGAAGGGGTTTGGACTGTGTACCTTCTAGATGGTTAATGTACTAACTAATTACAATAACGGGATTGTCCTAATTCAATCCACAGACAGGAACCTGGAACTACTAGACAACCTGTTCCCCACTTTCAAAGAGAACCTCTCCAACCATCGGACCCCCACTCACATCCCCGCCAGTATTATCACACTAGACCTCACAGCCCCTACCGACAACTCTTCTTACCTAGCTCAGCACCAGAACGACACACACCTCACCTCCTCCCCCAACACAACAGCCACTCACCCACCTGCTACAACCACCCCACACTCCGCAATCACATACATAAATAACCTCCCATCACACATCAGCCGACCCCACACTCCCACCCCGGTGACACCCACTCATTATACTCCCACCCATCCTCTCCCCCCTGACATCATAGACCACGCCCACAACCCCTCTAACCTAGTTCAGCACCAGATCGACACACATAGCGACAAATCCCACACCCTGTCCCCCCCCTCTCTCAGTCCCCACTTCTACACGCTAACTAACCATACAGAGCACACCACATCTACTACCGTATCCCCCCCGCCCCACGACAGGACCATCTCCAACCTCGACTCCCCCCCCACTCTCAGCCCTCACTTCCCTTCAGGCTCCCCTTTCACCACCATCATACACTCCACTTCCACCCCGCTCCCTCCGCCTGCCATGAATCCCCGCCTCCACGCCCCCAATCTCCTTCATACTTCATCCACTCCCATCGCCCCCTTACCCTCTCAACCTAACACCAACCCTAACGACAACACGGAGCCCTGCATGAACACTAACCCTCCCCCCCACCCGCACGCTAAGTCCCAGGTCAGCCACCCAACCATGACTTCCACCCCCAGCACTAATACTCACCCCACGCTAGACAAGATTATGTCCTTCCTCCTACAACTCAAAGAAGAAATTCACACCATCAAGGATGACATGCACATCATCAAAGAGCTGATCACCACACCCCCTAGACTCGCCTCACCCACCACCATCTCCCCTCTCAACATGCTCCCCTCCCGTCCGGACGACGCTCCTAAGCCATGTCCCACGCACCGGACCGCGATCCATGCCCACAATCGCAACAAGCACAACCGCCACATTCACTGGACCGCGATCCCCTCCCACAATCGCAACAACCGCCCCCTTCGTTCATGCAACTCCCACTCGGACCTCGACACTCTCTCCCTCCTCCGCTCCTACGACCAAGCTCCCCTAAACCTCACAACGGCTCCGCACCTCCCCATCCCCACAATACACTCAAACCCCCGTAGATCCTCCACTCTCAACAACAGAATATCCGTCCCTAATAACCTTAGAAAAGTCCCCCTCTCTCTAGCACCCTCTTCCTCTCCAGACACACCCCGTCTCAAATGCACTCTCATAAACTGCAGATCGGCTTCTAAACACTCCGCCGCCATCGCTGATCTCATCCTCAGATTGGACCTTGACCTAATCATCCTGACTGAAACCTGGTTAACCGAATCCTCTACACCTATAATGGACATTCTGGTCCCCCCTAACTACCACATCATTAGGCTTGACAGGTCTGGCAAGATAGGTGGCGGAATCGCATGCATATACAGGAACAGCCTTTCTGTTCTGAAAGTCCCCATGCCGTCCCTACCCTCTCCAACTTCCTACGAATACATCTGCCTCGATATCATCAGTGATGGCAAACCGATTTGCTCTCTCCATAGCATTTACCACCCTCCCAGAGACCACCTCACCTTTGCCCAGCAAATGATGGACCTGATTTCAACCAACGCAGGACGACAGCTCACCCAAATATACCTGGGCGACTTCAACCTCCATTGGAACGATCTTAACGATGCGGTGGTAAATAGTCTTAAAAGCTTCCTCAGCGCCCTGGACCTCACACAATTATGCAACAGCCCGACCCACGTGAAAGGCTCCATCCTCGACCTCATCATCGCCAAAGAGGGCGCTATTCAACTTGAGGCTATTCAACCCTGTGACTGGTCAGACCATCATATTGTTACATTTCACATCAATGAAAAAGTCAAACTCAACTCTGTTCAACCCACCAGACCTAAAGTTTGGAAAAGAGACCTGAAAAGACTCAACCCATTATCCTTACCTCAGAACAGTCGCGACCTCCTACTCCCCCCTACTGGCGTTACAGATGTCCAATCTCTGACTGACCACTATCTTAGTGCAGTTACCTCAATAATTGATGAGGCTGCTCCCATGCAGCTAAAAAGAGTCCCCGCTAAAATCTCCAAACCATGGTACGACGGGAGTCTCAATGAAGATAGACGAGCCATGAGACTGGCAGAGCGCACCTGGAGGACAGCTCCCTCTGCACTACACCTAAAAACCCTGAAGACAAAGAGAAACTCCTACTTCAGGAAAATAAAACGCTCGAAAGCAAACTTCTTCAGCCTCCAGCTTGACCAAGCAAAAAACCGCCCTAGAAAACTGTTTGAGTTAATCAGAACACAAGTCAAGGAACAACCCCAACCTCTCAGTACCGTGCACGAAGCACCCTCATGTGATGACTTCGCCACTTTCTTTACCCAAAAAACTGACAACATAAAGAATGACCTCCGCGCGGACGCAAGACTCCACAGCACTCTCAATTACATAACACCCACCAAACCTAAAAACAATGCAACTTGGTCAACCTTTGAAACCTACTCCGAAGAAGAAATAGGCAAACTGCTCAGCACCTTGAAACCTTCCAATCACCTCTCGGATCCCCTCCCTGCCAACGCTGTCAAAGATTTCATCCCACTGCTCCTTCCCCTCTGGACTAAAATCATCAACAGCTCGCTCCAAGAAGGAACGTTCCCTGACTCCCTCAAAATTGGACAAGTCACACCTTTGCTAAAGAAACCTACTGCCGACCCATCCGACTTAAACAACTACCGTCCCATTACCAATATTCCCACTCTCGCCAAATTACTGGAAAAATGCGCTCAACTACAACTGACTAAACATATCGACCAATTTGATCTCCTCAACCCGCATCAATCAGGGTTCCGTGCAGGACACAGCACTGAATCAGCTATGACGCACATAATTGACGACGCCCTTCAAATTCTAGATCAAGGTGATACCTGCCTCCTCATCCTGCTTGATCTCTCTTCAGCATTCGACACTGTCAAACACGAGAAGTTACTCGAGCTTCTGAGCACAAGAATGGGTCTTTCTGGGACTGTTCTCAAGTGGTTCACCTCCTTTTTACACAACAGGTCACAGAAATTCAAGAGTAACAACCGGATGTCCTCTCCAATACCTGTATCGTTAGGCGTCCCACAAGGATCTTCCCTATCACCAACCCTGTTCAACCTAGTTATGGAACCTCTCACCACCTTGCTCCGAGCATCCAATGTACTCTTTCACATGTACGCAGATGACACCCAACTATATCTCAAATTACAATCCCCCAACGACATTTTACTACTGAACTCTACGATCAGAAGCACTCAATCCTGGCTTGCAGATAATCATCTCAAACTCAATGCGCTGAAAACAGAATTCCTGCTGATCTCACCCCCGGCGAAGATCCCCATCACGCAAACCTGGCTTAAACAGTTAACTGCACTCAATGTCCAACCCATCATAGTGGACTCAGCGAAATCTTTAGGCATAACCCTTGACTCCAACCTTAACATGCAACATCATATCAGCAAGGCTACTAGGGGAGCGAACTTCCAAATCAATACACTGAGGAAGCTTAAACCCTTCCTGCCAGCCAAAGACTTCCAAACTGCAGTACAAGCTCTAGTTATCCCTCGAATTGAATACGGCAGCATCGCACTTTGCGGTCTCCCGTTAATCAGCACTGCACCCCTAAGAGCCTCTCTAAACGCTGCAGCCAGACTCATCACTGGATCAAAAAAACACTCTCACATCACCCCTGATCTGAAAACACTGGACTGGCTGCCTTTTGAAGCCAGAATACATCTGAAAATCGCCTGCATGACACACAAGGCTCTACACCTGAGCTCCCCCAGATACCTCACTCAGAAGCTGTCAATCTCTGGCGGCTCTAGAATCACTAGAGGCACAGACAACCTTCTGCTAAAACCTCGAAGATTCCGGAAGGTAAAAACATATAAACGCTCTTTCTCAGGAATGGCACCCAGGATCTGGAACTCACTCCCCCCTGAAACCAGGCTCATCTCCTCCTTCACTCTTTTTAAGAAAGAAGTAAAAGCCATTTTTATGGCCAAATACACTTGACCGATTAGCGTGGTTTTCGGAAAGACCCTACTCCGACCTGTATTACTTTGCTCGAACTCTATGCATGTATGATCATGTATGATTATGTATCTCACCTGAATTATTGTTGCTACTACCATCTACGCACACATTTAAATCGCTGTTCGAACTTTATGACTATGTATCTCACCTGTATTATCGATGCTACTGACTATCTATGCACACATTTAACTGTTATATTTGTATTATTGATGTGTTGTTCTACCTATGGGTAACCCCAATCTCTTGCTGGCATTATCGATGCTACTGACTATCTATGCACACATTTAACTGTTATATTTGTACTATTGATGTGTTGTTCTACCTATGGGTAACCCCAATCTCTTGCTGGCATTATCGATGCTACTGACTATCTATGCACACATTTAACTGTTATATTTGTATTATTGATGTGTTCTACCTATGCGTAACCCCAATCTCTTGCTGGCATTCCCAGCCGTGTAAAGCGCTCTGATATCTGCAAAGATCATGTTCGCGCTATATAAAACTTTCAAATAAATAAATAAAATAAATAAATGTATCAAATTGCTGTCACATTGTTTATTTTGAGGATTACACATCATTGACCTTTCTTTCTGGTCCAACAGTTCACTGCGAGTGAGCTGGCCTCGAACTCTAGACAGTCAATATGCAGAGCACGCTCTTGTTTGGACCATTTCCCTCCACAGCATACCCCCAACCTATGCCACTAGCATCAGATTTTATCACTAGGTCCGGTTGGGATCTGAAGATGGTGCAGCTCTTCCATGCCTCCATGTGGTCTAGCCACCATTGGAGATCTGGTTTCACCTCGTCTGACTGGGGGACACCCTTTCAGAGGTGGAATATCTTTAACTATTGTAGGGCTAGATAATGAAGGGGGCCGGGAAAGCTAGCCTGAATGGTTGAGAGGAGGCCTACCAACCTGGCTATCTGTCTGAGGGAAGTATAACTGTTGGCCACCATGCAAATAGCTCATGTCTGATCTAGCTATCTTCCGTGATGGAAGTCTCAGAGTGACTCGGACTGAATCCACTACAAAGCCCAGAAAAACAAGGTATTGCGTTGGGGATGAGATTTCTCGTTGATGAGAAACCGTAAGGATTGGAGTAGGAAAACTGTCAACTGGAAGTGCGCTGTCCTTGTCTATGGCATTGGTCTATGAGAAGTTTATCATCCAAGTAGGCAATGAGTCGGATGCCCCTTGCCATGAGATGTTCCAAGGCGTGTTTGAGAAAGCGCAGAAGATAGCTTGAATGGACGTATTGTGAATTTGAATGTTTGTTGACACCAGTGGAACTGCAGGAATCTCTGGTGAGGCGGGAAGATCGGAACCGTGAGATACGCACTCTTAAGGTCCAGGCGTAGCAGGCAGTCGTTGGGGACGAGCTCTCAGAGAAGATGAATACCCTCCATTTTAAAGTGGAGGAAAACCAACCACTCATTGAATTGCTTGAGGTTTTTGATGGGTCTTTGACCCCCATTGTGCTTATCCTCCACGAACAAGTTGCTGATAAACCCGTAGGGGTGATTGTGTACGGGCCTATGGCACCTTTTGGAGATAAGACTCTGAATTGACCAAGGAGGCCTTCTCGTCAGAGAATCATAATGGGGGAGGAAGATGTGGTTGGACAGGGGTCCATAAAATCCTGTCCTGCACCCCTGGATAGTGTGCACGACCCAAGTGTTGGATGCTAGGGATCTTCAGTTGTGGGCAAACCCTGCCAACCTGCCCCCCAGTCTTACATGGGAGTAAAGGGATTACGCTTGTTGTGAGGGGAGCCCTGGGAATGGCCGCCCCTGTGCCAGGGATATCCTCGGGCTGGGTAGTAGGCCAGAGTATGATCTGGTCTGCGTTTAGCGGCTTGGCCCCAAAATGAAGACTAGTGTTGAAAGCATGTGGCCAAGTACCCTCTCCCACAACCGGCCTGGGCGAAAACCTGGGATTTAAATATTTTGTTGATGGATGACTGGGCCTTATTGAAGGAATTGAATGTAGCCATAAATTAGCTCAGTTCCTTAACAAAAGGATCACCAAAGAGTCCTCTGGAGCCATTGGGCCGGCCTCAGAGGTGTTTAGATCCCCCAGTTTTTAGTAGATTCATTTGAGCAGAGATCTCCACTGCTCAGTGGAAAGGGCACAATTGATATCTGAAAGAGACACGTTAGTGATAGATTCCTTACCTTAGAATATCCCCAGGCGTCAGACTGGATCCGGAAACTTTTGCGTAGCAGTACCCTTGCGCGTCGGTAGGCGTCGTCTGCGGCTCCGCGTCCGTCGTGGGCGCCGTGATGACGTCGTCGGAGTATATAGACGCCGCCTCCGCGTGCTGACGTCAGTTCTTCTTTTTTCCGCGCCAGCCAGCGCAGATCTGGAAAGAGCAGTACTCTAGTCAATTTTTGACTAAGTTTTGGAGATCTTTTTGATCCTTTTCGAAGCCGACGGTGCCGTAGGGATGCCCGGATTCAAACATTGTGTAGATTGCGACCGCACCATGTCGGTTACGGATCTGCACCGCCAGTGTCTGACGTGTTTGGGCATCGACCACGACGACGAGGCCTACCCCGACTGTCGGGCCCTTTCGAAGAAAGCCAGGCGAGAGCGGTCTCGCAGGCGACTCTAAATCCGGCAGTCGGCTCCGCGCCGAGTGAGGTCCCGGACCCACGGGAGGTCGAGGGACAGGTCGCGGGGACGGAGCCGTCACAGCTCCGGGAGTCGGCACCACTCCTCCGGGTTCAAGTCATCAGGTAAGAAGCACAAGAAGTCGAAGAGACATCATCGCTCTTCCGACTCCCCCCGACGCTCGAGCGATGCGGACGGGGTTTCGGGTGACACCGCCCACGCGGCTCCTCGGGAGTCGCGGGCGTCGCGTCCGGCCCCATACCCGGTGGCCCCTGGGCTGCACGCGACGCCGGAGGAGATTGAGCGTTTCCTCATGGCCATGAGGTCCCTTTCTTGTAATGGCAAATACCCAGGCAGACTTCAAACACAAAAGCTGGCTAAATGGTAAAGATAGAAACATAAATGTGTACCAGATAAAAAGTAATGCAATGGACTGAAATGATATCAAAAATAGTTGAAATTTAATAGATGAATACACTTTTCACATAAAATACATAAAAAAATTCATGTGGCTATTATTTAAATATATGTTAGAAGCACATCATGATACATAAAAAAGGATCTTTTGTTTTCCTTTCTATGAAGAATAGGGCTGTGTGTCACACAGCCCTATTCTTCATAGAAAGGAAAACAAAAGATATTTTTGATATCATTTCAGTCCATTGCATTACTTTTTATCTGGTACACATTTATGTTTCTATCTTTACCATTTAGCCAGCTTTTGTGTTTGAAGTCTGCCTGGGTATTTGCCATTACAAAAAATTGTTTTCCCTGACCCAGGAGTCACATCCATATCAGGGGGTCCTTGTTACCTACATGAGGTCCCTTTCTCCTCCCACGGACTCCATGGCGCCTTCGGGCCCAGCGGATCCGTCTGGGGGCCCTAGTGGGTCGGGGGCTTCGACCCCGGCGCCGTCGGGTGCTTTGGCCCCGACGCTGTCGATGCCTTCGGGCTCGGCGCCGCAAGGCCCCACGATCCCGACACCGCCGGTGCCCTCTGGCCCGGCGCCGCAGGGTTCAGCGGCTCCGGCGCCGCGCCGGTGCCTTCGGGCCCGGCGCCGCAGGGAGCTGCTGGGCCCTCTTCGGACGATGGATTGTCTCTGGTGGACCTTACGACCCCCCCCTCCCCCCCCCCCGGCGTCGGTCCGCAGGGTGTCACCCCCGGCGCCGTCCTCGGGCGGCGCCGTCCCCGATGCCTCCTTCACTTCGGTTCCGATGTCGGAGCGGTGCCGCTGGGCGTCGCATCCGATGCCGGTTGGAGATTTCGTCATCTATGAACCGACCCCATCGTTTTACGACCCTGAGTCTCAGCAGATGGGTGAAGGGGAGGATTGGAAGGGGTCTGAGGACCCTCTGACCAGAGAGTGTCAGTCTAATATGGACTGGACAGGAGACCTTGGGGAAGCCAGTGGCCTGGACACCTCTCCAGACACTGGATTTGTCTCTCCTCCTACCGTGGCTTCGGAGGAGGGAGCTACGTATGGTGTGGTGTTGACGAGGGCGGCTAAGGCCTTGGGCCTTCAGCTCCCTGTCGCGGCCGTGAGGACTAACCTCCTCACAGAGGTCCTTAAACCTCAGTCATGCTCGGCTGAGCCTCTGCTGTCTTTTAATGAGGCCTTGTCCGACGTTCTTCTGGGCACTTGGTCCAGGCCCGCTACGGGTTCGCCCGTAGATAGGAACGTGGCCAGGGCCACCGCCCGGCTCCGGGCAACCCATGTTTCCTGTCCACCCACCCCACCCCCGAGAGCCTGGTCATCCAGGCCTCTAATTCCCAGACCGCATTCCCGACGGCCCCGCCGGATCGGGAATCCAAGAGGTATGAGAACTATGGCAAGAAGATGTTCTCCTCTCTAAGTTTGGGACTGCGGTCTTGCAACACCGCATGCCTCTTGGGCCGCTACACCCACTCTCTGTGGGAGATGGTGGCGGAAGTGCTGCCAGAGTGCCCGTTGGAGGTATGGGCCAAACTCGGCCAAGCCCTTGTGGAAGGCCGAGATGCAGCCAAATATTCCATTAGGTGTGGGCTGGATACCACCGATTCGCTAGGCAGAGCGATGGTCTGGCTGAGATCCGCCAATTTTTCGGCAGATGTCCAGAACACTCTGATGGACATGCCGTTCGATGGCCGTCGCCTCTTTGGCGACAAAGCGGACCACACGCTTGAGTGCTTTAAGGACTCCAGGGCCACGGCCAAGTCCTTGGGCCTCTCGGCCCCGCCCCAGCAGACAGTTTTGTTTCGCTCCTTTCGTGGCCAAGGAAGGGGTGTCCCCACACGTGCCGCCAGCCACTCGCCGCAGACTGTCGTCCAGCGCGGCGGCGGCCGTGGAAACCGCCGCAGCGGTGGTCGGGGAAACAGGCGAGGTCAGTCCACACCCTCCCCGCGGCATCCGCCTCTAAACCCTCCTAGTCCGTGCTTTTCGGCCCATGGGACGCCAGTGGGAGGCAGGGTTCGCCATCACAACTCTCACTGGCGCACCGTCACTTCGGACAGGTGGGTGCGGCAGATCGTCCGATGGGGCTACTCCCTCCCCTTCGAGACGACTCCTCAAGCCATGCCACCGCAACACCACCGCGTATTGGGGGATCACTTGCGGCTCCTGCAGGAGGAAGTTTCGGCCCTCTTGGCCAAGGGGGCCATCGAGCGCATTCCTGGGCCAGAAGTAGGACGTGGTTGCTACTCCCACTACTTTCTGGTACCCAAGAAGGGCAAAGGGAGCCTACGCCCTATCTTGGATCTGAGGAACGTCAACGGCTTCCTCCGGAAGGAAAAGTTCAAAATGCTGACTCTGGCTCAGGTCTTAGCTGCCCTGGACCCAGGAGACTGGATGGTAGCATTGGACTTGCAGGACGCATATTTCCACATCCCCGTCCTGCCGGCCCACCGGCGTTACCTGCGGTTCACGGTAGGCCATGAGCACTTTCAGTTTACCGTGCTCCCCTTCGGCCTTACCAGCGCCCCACGGGTGTTCACGAAGGTGATGGCGGTGGTCGCAGCTCATCTGCGCAGGTTAGGGGTCTCAGTCTTCCCCCTACCTCGACGACTGGTTGTTGAAGGCGGGCTCGCCCCAGACAGTCGTCAGCCACCTCCAGACTACGGCGGATCTCCTGCACTGGCTGGGATTTTCCATCAATGTGCCAAAGTCACACCTGTGCCCCTCTCAGAAGCTCCTTTTCATCGGAGCAGTTCTCGACTCGGCGCAGTTTCGGGTTTACCTGCCCGAACAGCGGGTTCGGGATATACAGGCTCTGATTCCGATCTTCGGGCCTTTTTTTCCCGAGTTTCGGTCAGGTTGACGCTGCGGCTTCTGGGGCAGATGGCCTCCTGCATCCTTCTGGTGCATCACGCAAGGTGGCGGATGCGGGCTCTGCAGTGGGACCTGAAGTTTCAGTGGGCCCAGCATCAGGGCAACCTGTCCGACCATGTCCTGATCTCGGAGGGCACTGCGAGACAGCTGCAGTGGTGGTTCACGTACCGCGATTGGGTCAACGGCAGATCCCTCTCCCTTCCCCAACCGGAGCACGTAGTTGTGACGGACGCGTCCCTCCAGGGCTGGGGAGGCCACTTGGGAGAGGCGGAGATCAGAGGCCTCTGGTCTCCGGCGGAGTCCCGGCTCCATATCAACATGTTGGAGCTGCGGGCGATTCGTCTGGCACTGAAGGCATTCCTCCCGTCTGTCCGAGGGAGTGCAGTGCAGGTGTTCACGGACAACACCACCGCCATGTGGTACTGCAACAAACAGGGCCGGGTGGGGTCGTGGACCCTCTGCCAGGAGGCTCTGCGCCTCCGGCAATGGCTGGAACATCAGAGTGACTCTGATGGTTCAACACCTGGCAGGTTCTCTGAACGCCAGGGCGGACGAGCTCGGCTGACGGTGCTCGATGAATCACGAATGGCGTCTGAACTCGGACGTGGCGCAAGGTCTCTTTCTGCAGTGGGGAGAGCCTTGGTTAGATCTATTCGCCACCGAAGAGAACGTGCAATGTCATCAGTTCTGCGCGTTGGAATTTCCAAGGCGGCACTCGCTCGGAGACGCTTTTCGTCGCGAGTGGAGTTGCGGTCTGTTGTACGCCTTTCCGCCTATACCACTTCTGCCCAGAGTGCTGAAGAAGATCAAGCGCGACCGGGTACAAGTCATCCTTGTGGCTCCGGACTGGGCACGAAGGTACTGGTATCCCGAGCTACTCAGTATGTCAGTCGATCCCCCGGTTCGTCTGCCTCTTCAGGAGGACCTTCTGTCGCAGCAGCAGGGGACGGTCCTCCACCCGAACCTGTCCAGTCTCCACCTCCATGCTTGGAGATTGAGCGGCGACAGTTGAGGCCATTTGACTTGCCTCCTGAAGTTTGCAACATCATTCTGCCAGCCAGGCGTCCCTCCACAAAGTCGGTATACGCCTGCAGGTGGAACAGATTGTGGCATGGTGCACAGCAAAGGCTGTGGATCCCCTTAATGCCCCTCTTTCGGAGGTTCTCCTCTTTCTTCTCTCTCTTGCCCAGCAGGGCTCTGCTCTGGGCACTATCAAGGGCTACCTTTCAGCTCTTTCAGCCTTTCTGAGGCTGCCTGACCAACCTTCTTTGTTCAAGTCCCCTATCGTTAATCGATTCCTGAAGGGCATCACTCATACGTTTCCTCCTGTTCCCTTCGTGATGCCTCAGTGGGACTTGAACCTGGTTCTTACATTTCTGATGTGCGCTCCCTTTGAGCCACTTCACAACTGTCCCCTTCGCCTTCTTTCTTTGAAGACTGCCTTCCTGGTAGCCATCACCTCTGCCAGGAGAGTGAGTGAGCTCCAGGCTCTGTCTTGTAAACCTCCCTTCCTTTCAGTCCATCCGGACAAGGCCCTCCTTCCTACCCAAGGTAGTCACGGCCTTCCACATTGGGCAATCTATCACCTTGCCCACTTTCTTTCCGCCTCCGCACCCCTCGAGAGAGGAGGAGAGGCTCCACCGTCTGGACCCGAAACGTGCGCTATCATTCTATTTGAATCGCACACAGCAGTTCCGGGTGGATGATCAACTCTTTGTTGGATACGCGGGCGCTAAGAAAGGAAAAGCGGTGCACAAGAGGACCATCTCTCGGTGGATCATCTTGTGTATCCAGGCGTGTTACTCCTTGCCTAAGAAGGATCCCCCTGTTGGGCTAAGAGCTCATTCCACTCGAGCTACAGCCACTACGACTGCTTTGGGCCGAGGTGTGCCCTTGCTGGACATTTGCCAGGCAGCTACGTGGGCCTCGCTGCACACGTTTGCAAGACATTATTGCCTGGACAGTCAAGTCCGGAGGGATGGCCGCTTTGGCCGTTCCGTCCTCCAGGACTTTCTGGTGTAATATTGGTTCGCAGACCCACCACCACGGGGTTGGTATTGCTGGGGTATCTATTCTAAGGTAAGGAATCTATCACTAACGTGTCTCTTTCAGATGCACAAGTTACTACTTGTGTAACGATATATCTGTAAGAGACATTAGTTAGTGATAGATTCCTTACCGACCCACCCATCCTCCCCGTTCTGCGAACCGATATCTAGGGTTAAGGTCATCCCCTTACAGGGCCCTAGTTTCATGGCACCAGTGTTGGTTTTTGTCATGGCTCTGCGCTTCTGGCGCGGAAAAGCTGTGGCTAAAAACTGACGTCGGCACGCGGAGGCGGCGTCTATATACTCCGACGTCATCATGGCGCCCACGACGCCGATGACGGACGCGGAGCCGCAGATGACGCCTACCGACGCGCAAGGGTACTGCTACGCAAAAGTTTCCGGATCCAGTCTGACGCCTGGGGATATTCTAAGGTAAGGAATCTATCACTAACTAATGTCTCTTACAGATATATCGTTACACAAGTAGTAACTTGTGCGCCTAGGAATATGATTGCCCTTTGAGTCCAACTCGAAAAGATATCTGGGGAAATGAGGGACCCGGAGGTTTATTGCGTCCTCCGCCATAACCAGTCTTTGTGATGGGGCCTTCTATGTCAAGGAGCTTGTCTTGACAGACCTTCCAAGAGCGGTCATTGCCCTTCTTAGGGTCCCATATGTACTTGCCCAGGAATGTTGTCATTCAGGGACCTATTTTGGGAGTTAAGGCTACTTTGCCCTTCTGTGATGGACAAGGGCACTTTGCCGTAAAGCATTCATGGATCTCCTTGTCAACAGATTTGCTCAGCCTTCCCATCACATATATGGTACTTTATCCTCAGGCGCCCAGTCAGACGACCGTGGATATATTAAGTCCCCTAGGTTGAGCAAGTCTGAGTCTATGTCTAGTGTGCTCAGTGCTGTCTAGTGTGCTCAGTGTTGTCGTTGAACGGCTTAGAATCTGAAGAGGGATTCCGAGATCTGTCTGGCTCTACATCCTGATGTGAGCCAGTCGGGGAGATGCTGCCTGCATTTCGGGGTGGGAGGTTCACCAGGATGCTTTACTGGCAGTGCATGTAATTTACACACTCCAGGCAAGCTGTGGGCCATGGTAAGTAGTCAGCAGATTGCGTTGAGTCCAATCGATGCACTAAAAGTGGAATAGCTTATACCCTAAATCAGTGGTTCTTAAAGTTTTGACTTCTGTGGACCACCACTTAATCTTTATTTGAACCCAGGGATCCCCATTAATTCTTTATTGGAATCAGGGGACCCCTAATTAGTCCTAACTAGAAGCCGACAACCCCCAGTGAGTGATTACTGAAAGCCTGTGACCACGGCCTAGCTTTTTTCAATGATTCAAACCTTAAAACAATGCACAAAAAATCAAGGAGCAAGCATTCATCAAACAAATACACAGTTAATATATTCACAAACAAATATTAAAAAATTAAAATGTTGGTGGGTAGGTTGGAGCTTTCTAAATTCAGCTGAGGGCACACATCATCTGTACTGTATTCTGTTTGATGCACTGTCCCCTGGAATCAGACTGAGGATACCAACTTAATTTTTAGCCTCCAATTTCAAATTCCTTCACATTTTACACAAAGTTGTAATTGTTTTTTTTTTACATTTAACTTCTTTATTTATATACACTTTATTAATCTGCTAGCATTATTCAATTTCCTTAGCCGTCACAGACCACCTGAGTAGGTTGTCCAGGGGTCCCCAGACCTCAAGTTAAGAACCTCTGCCCTAAATACAATGAGGTTTAGTGCTCATATGCCTACTGGAAATGTGGTAGCCCATTTAAAATAAAAATCTATAGTATAAATAAAAAACGTTAGTGGAACTCTTCTACCATATTGCATGTTGTAGAATACCATTTATGATTCATTGAGTTGATTACAAGACACAACATTGAATGGCTGGAAAGTATGGGCTCTTCACTCCTTTCAGTTCACAGTGCTGATGGGCAAAGAAGCATACAGTTCAATTAGAAATGTGAAGCCCCTCAAACTATGGAAATCACCTTCTTTCACTAGAGTGTTTTAGTGGGAGTGCATGATGTCCCCTCACAGGCAGAACCAAGAAAGCAAACGAGGAAGACATGGTCACCTGACATTTACACTGTTTATTTATTTTCCTTCCATTTTCATAATATTTACCAGAGGTTCATTTGCAATTTTTTATATATTATATGTTTTGTTCTTTTCCTTCTAAATGGTTAAATACTGAGGTAATGCACCTCATTCCTTAGGTACATTGCGTGGGCTCAGGAAAACCTTGTGGTCATTCCCTGGCAGTACTTTTTCAGCTTATGTGACTCATTCAACTATTTTTTCCAGTCCCTGGAGTTAAATTGAGCTGGAAGAAATGAAGTAACTCTAGTCAGAACCACCCTTCTATTAGCCCCCACATTCTCTTTCAAGTTCTGTTTCACGGCCCAAAGAAGAGAATCGCTAACTTATTCCACATTTATACTTTCAGATGTTTTGGGCGGGCAACAATTCAATTTGCCTGAAAAGATGCTAATTACCAAGACAACTTTGAAAAATACATGTCTTCCCAAGAGCAGACTAGTTCATTTATTGGTGACAGAAATTTTGAGACACCTTTGCCTGAGGTTTGTATGGAGTTAGAACCTTTTCTGGACAGCTTCAGCAGTCTACCTAATACCACATGCAGCTTCTCCGGATACCTAGTCAGTTGTCTCCGGATACCTGGAGTCAGTTGGGAGTCAGTTGTCTCCTGCAGCAGGGGTTCCCTTCTTTGGAGAAGTATGGTAGCTTGTTGTTCAACTTGTGGTTGCTCTGCCAAAGACTAGTTGGCTAGTTTACTCGTCTTTTGCCTTGCAACAAAAGTGGTTTGAAGCTGCATCTTTTTTGAAAGCTTGGACTTAAGCTGCAATTTTGTCTTGTATTGCAGGCATTTGTCAATGCCGTAGTACGAGCTATGTTGAAATCTCTGATGTAATAAAGTAGGATGACTGATTAACTGTTCTCTGCCTTGTACTTGGCCAAAAAGATCAAAATGGCATGTTTTATTAATTTCTTTAATTATGTTTTATTTATAATGCAGCTTGAAAAAAAGCGAGAATGGGAAATGATGTGCAGAGTTAAACCAGATGTTGTCAAAGATAGAGAAAATGAAAGAAATCTTCAGAAAGTTGCCACAAGGTAAGGTTAAGTGTGTGACAACCACTTCAACCATCTGCCCCACACACATACATACAAGAGTAAGGTATTTATACATGCTGACTGTTTTCCTAGTTTTTAGTTTAAAGATGGATGGTTGGGCTAACTGCAGTGTTTTACAAACACAGGCCCTCATTTATAGTGCTGCAGTTATCCCATGTGTTCATATCGTCCCAGACTAAATCCATTAACCAACTTAGCCGTTTCGCCTCTTTCAGCTTTCAGCTTTCCAGTTTAGAATGGGGGATAACATGCAGAACTGGTGTCCCTGCACTTTAATTCTGTATTTGTTCTAACTTGCATTCCTGTCACCAGTTATTACTTGGAAAAAGATTCACTGGATGGATAAAATCCGAGGTGTACAGCATAACTCCAAATACAGGGTTGGAGGGACGTTGGGGGTAAAAGATCTGTGCTCCCGAACAAAGTGTGTCTTTGGAACTTGGAATGTATGTCGTATAATTAATATAGTAAGATGTAAGATGAAGTATGCACTTCATTCCAGCCCTTCCTTTGAGACCACTGCCACTACACATGCATACATGAATAAATGAAGGGACGTGTATAGGACAACTGCACTATCGTAATTGCCTCAAAGATCTTTATTTCTGAAAGAAGAGCAGATTTGGAAATTAGTTCTCTGGTTGAGGAGGTTGTTCGTCCTAATGTGAAGGATCAGATGTTGAGATAACAGATAAGAGATAAGGTGAAATTAGAACAAGCATTGGAAATGCAATAGGGCTCGCATTAGGAAAGTTTGAGCTATTGGTCTTATAAATGAATTTTTTTTATTTATGTGTTTTTTTTTAAATAGCTAAATTAATAGCTTTGTCATTTACAATGACAATAGTAATAACTTTTGCAAATGTGACAGCTATAGCATTTGTAATGCAACATGTTTTGTATTTACGTGACTTAGATATATTGATATTACAAATAACAATGGCTTTTAATTTTTTTAAATAATTAATACTTAATGTATTTAATTTGTAATGGCAGTAGCTTAAACTTTTGTAAATAACTTTTGTGAAGATTATGTTCAGTGTTTTTTATTGTAACGAAAATCCGAGAACAGAAGTGAAATATTAACATCTTTTTGTGATTTGTAATAAAGCGTGAAAGCTTGAAAACAACTTGAAACATTGAAAGAACCTATTTGAACCAGTGATGCTGTGGTTGCGCTGAGTGATGCTGTGGTTGCGCTGAGTGATGCTGTGGTTGCGCTGAGTGATGCTGTGGTTGCGCTGAGTGATGCTGTGGTTGCGCT
Source organism: Lissotriton vulgaris (assembly GCF_964263255.1). Lineage (NCBI taxonomy): Eukaryota > Metazoa > Chordata > Amphibia > Caudata > Salamandridae > Lissotriton > Lissotriton vulgaris. The sequence continues at coordinate 1,705,134,635 of NC_141694.1, forward strand.
GAGTGATGCTGTGGTTGCGCTGAGTGATGCTGTGATGGCGGCGAGTGGTGTGTGCATCGGTTGAGCTTAGTGGGTGCATTGGTGGAGCTGCTTGGTGGGTGCATTGGTGGAGCTTAGTTAGAGCATCGGTGGAGCTGTGTGGTGGGTGCATCGGTGGAGCTGTGTGGTGGGTGCATCGGTGGAGCTGTGTGGTGGGTGCCTCGGTGGAGCTGTGTGGTGGGTGCCTCGGCGGAGCTGTGTGGTGGGTGCATCGGCGGAGCTGTGTGGTGGGTGCATCGGCGGAGCTGTGTGGTGGGTGCATCGGCGGAGCTGTGTGGTGGGTGCATCGGCGGAGCTGTGTGGTGGGTGCATCGGCGGAGCTGTGTGGTGGGTGCATCGGCGGAGCTGTGTGGTGGGTGCATCGGCGGAGCTGTGTGGTGGGTGCATCGGCGGAGCTGTGTGGTGGGTGCATCGGCGGAGCTGTGTGGTGGGTGCATCGGCGGAGCTGTGTGGTGGGTGCATCGGTGGAGCTGTGTGCTGGGTGCATCGGTGGAGCTGTGTGCTGGGTGCATCGGTGGAGCTGTGTGGTGGGTGCCTTGGTGGAGCTGTATGGTGGGTGCCTCGGTGGAGCTGTGTGGTGGGTGCATCGGTGAAGCTGTGTGGTGGGTGCATCGGTGGAGCTGTGTGGTGGGTGCATCGGTGGAGCTGTGTGGTGGGTGCATTGGTGGAGCTGTGTCGGTGGAGCTGTGTGGTGGGTGCATCGGTGGAGCTGGGTGGTGGGTGCATCGGTGGAGCTGTGTGTTGGCTGCATCGGTGGAGCTGTGTGTTGGCTGCATCGGTGGAGCTGTGTGTTGGCTGCATCGGTGGAGCTGTGTGGTGGGTGCATCGGTGGAGCTGTGTGGTGGGTGCATCGGTGGAGCTGTGTGGTGGGTGCATCGGTGGAGCTGTGTGGTGGGTGCATCGGTGGAGCTGTGTGGTGGGTGCATCGGTGGAGCTGTGTGGTGGGTGCATCGGTGGAGCTGTGTGGTGGGTGCATCGGTGGAGCTGTGTGGTGGGTGCCTCGGCGGAGCTGTGTGGTGGGTGCCTCGGCGGAGCTGTGTGGTGGGTGCCTCGGCGGAGCTGTGTGGTGGGTGCCTCGGCGGAGCTGTGTGGTGGGTGCCTCGGCGGAGCTGTGTGGTGGGTGCCTCGGCGGAGCTGTGTGGTGGGTGCCTCGGCGGAGCTGTGTGGTGGGTGCCTCGGCGGAGCTGTGTGGTGGGTGCCTCGGCGGAGCTGTGTGGTGGGTGCATCGTGGAGCTGTGTGGTGGGTGCATCGTGGAGCTGTGTGGTGGGTGCATCTGTGTAGCTGTGTGGTGGGTGCATCTGTGTAGCTGTGTGGTGGGTGCATCTGTGGAGCTGTGTGGTCGGTGCCTCGGTGGAGCTGTGTGGTGGGTGCCTCGGTGGAGCTGTGTGGTGGGTGCATCGGTAGAGCTGTGTAGGTGGAGCTGTGTGGTGGGTGCATCGGTGGAGCTGTGTGGTGGGTGCATCGGTGGAGCTGTGTGGTTGGTGCATTGGTGGAGCTGTGTGGTTGGTGCATTGGTGGAGCTGTGTGGTGGGTGCATTGGTGGAGCTGTGCGGTGGGTGCATCGGTGGAGCTGCGTGGTGGGTGCATCGGTGGAGCTGTGTGGTGGGTGCCTCGGTGGAGGTGGGTGCCTCGGTGGAGCTGTGTAGGTGGAGCTGTGTGGTGGGCGCATCGGTGGAGCTGTGTGGTGGGGCTTAGTGGGCGCATTGGTGGAGCAGCGAACGACCTTTTTCGAGCCCTACGAGTATTCAGAAAGAAGGAATGTCAGAAAATCTCCCCGTTTACATCTAAGGCAGGTTTCAAATCGCCAAACCTCGTCCCTTTGCTTTGGGAGGTAGAAACAAGGACCAGTACCACCCTGAACTCCGCAGCACGGTCAAACCATCACCCAGCTCTGAAGTACGATCCTGGAGCAAGGTCATGTGGAGAGCTGCACGGGTTCCATTTTCGAGACGCATGGGCTCCATTTTCGAGCTTGCCAGTGAGCCAGCCCCTACCGTGGAAGTGCTTTCCCTATCTTGAAGAGTATCAGATGTGCAATGACCTGGAAATGAGGAGGGCACGCCCACGGTGAAGTCACTGATGGCAGATAAATATTGTCGTGCTTCCTAGTGGGACAGATCGTGGCATTTATTTTTCATAATAGTGAACACACTGGTTCATGCCGAGATAAGCGGTGCGAGTGGAGTGTTAGTGCTGCGTTGTCTCTTTAAGGGTGGCTTTCCAAAGTGATGTTTGCACCCCATTTTAATCTAGGTTAACAACCTTGCTGTTTTAGTGGCAGCGCCAGTATTTGCAGCAAACCAGAGTCGTAAAAGCAATGACGTGCGGAAGGTGGTGGTGGAGGGGGGGGGGGCAGCCTGGGAAAATGCGATTGTATGAATTGCTTTGCAAACAAAGAACAAGAATTGGCTGCATAGGATTTGGGACAATAAAAAAACTAATGAAAGCGGAGTGTGAGACACGGACTGGAGTCAGAGCTGAGAAAGGAGGGGTAAGAAGTTGAGTCCTGAGTGCGGCTGAGCTGGGGCTCGGAAGCAAGCTCAGAAGAGGTAGCCCCCCCCCCCCCCAGCCAAGATTAACTGCCCTGCTTAAAGGACATCAAAAAACAAGGGCTTGTCACCCTGGAATTTAGCGCAGTAACAAAATGCACTGTCATTGAGTCCTTATTAGAGAAAGGATGTGGCATAATATACAGAGCTGCCAACTTAGGAAATGGGGAACAGGGTTCGAGTCCCTGCCGGTTCTCTACTATATAGAAAAAGGTTTAAAAAGGTGATTTTAAACAGAATTCAACCAAATTACCAAAACCTAACAATGTACAGGATCGGCTGAACGTACCACTGGGAGACCCTACAGTAGCAAAAGTCCACATTAAACAAGCCTTCGGCATTGCTGTGGTGGGGGTGGGGGGGGTGGGGCGGGGGCGCGGGGAGAGTTTCAGAGTATTTGTCAGTCAGGCAGAGTTGGTAAGAGAAGGATTAAAGTAAGTGAGGAAAGACTTCGCGTGTCCATGTGTCTTGCGGTGTCAAAGTGGGATTGTAAAGGGGCATGTTAAAGCTTCATCCTGACGCCTTGTTAACACTGCCTGCTGTCACGGGATCTTTCCGGCAACCCTTCACCCGACTTTAAACACTGAGCACACTGAAAGTGCCCTTAAAAGGCACTGAGAGACACATTCTGTGTGGGTTTCTTGCTTTTCAGTTTATGCTGCAAAAGAAAGCATTGCAAGGGTAAAGTTACATAGGATTTAGGGAAGAAGGGAAGAATAGGGGAGAGTAAGGGTGACGAGACGCATTGGGAGCAGCAGCCTTTGATGTGCCGGCCTGCCGTGGGCAGTGAATAATTAGGGGAGGAGAAATGCCAGAGCACACGCTGGGGTAGGCTTGTGGAGGGAGGCTTGTGGCTTTGATGCTGTGCACGCGCTTTTTCACGGGCACAGCATCAAATCGCCAGTTTAGGTAAGCTCTGGATAAGCTCCAATATGTGTCGACATCTGCAATGCTTGCGCATTGGCAGAGGTCGAGCCCTAAAAAGTACAATAATAAGAAAAAGGATAGCTTATTTTATAGTTCTAAGTAAATTTGAGTCTCGCATCAATTCGCCATGTATTATCCAAATTTTCTGATAGTGTTGTTGAGTTGCGAAAGTGTAATTAACTGAGACACGAGGCATAATTGGCAACCACTATCAGTTCAGTCCTGGCCCCCTCTATTAAACATATGCTAGGACTTCGCTAGAATGTAATCAATTCTATAATGGCTTTGGTAAGAACATATTTAAAATGTAAATTCTGTGCTGTGAGAAATTGGTTTACTGGTTGACTGGTCAAACAGCAACCACAATCCTTGTCAGTGTAAGGCACAAGCAAACCCCAAATTAACCTGTGCTCATTCCCCTGGTAGCTTGTCACAGAACAGTCAAGCTTAACATTGCGACAAAATTTAAAGTATTTGTGCAACACTTCAAACAGTTAAACAGTGATAACACTACACAAAAAACCTCACACCAAGTTAGACAGAGCAAAATTTGATCAATAAAACAAGACCGACCAAAACTTCAAATATCCAATCAGTAGAACCGAAGATATGAATGAATAAACAATTTAGTGTAAATAGTGCCATAAAGCATAAAACGCCAGCATGGGATATCTGGTCCCGCTGGACCTAGTCAAAGTCACACTTTCAAGCCAATTGTGATGAAGCGCACATCCGATACAGTCACCAGGTTCGGCCCGCTGAGGTTTTACCATATCATGTTCATGCCAAGAGTCCTGTTGGTGTTGCAGAGCCACTAGGAGAGCGACGCAGGAGGCTGTTAGCGAAGCGAGGAGCCAGCTTCGCGGGCGGGCTTTGCTTGAAGTTCGCGATGCTGGTCCCCGAAAGTGGTCAGTGCTGCATTGAGGAGTGTCGGGCAGATGGAGCTTCACTCTGATCTGCGATGCGAGTGCCAAGGTCTCAGTAGAAACAAGCCCATTCGTGGTGGCAAGGAGCCCATAGCTTGATTTCAGCGATTGTAAGCCATGCCAGGGGCCTCGGCTTGAGTGGCACCACTGGGTGGGGGGGGCGGGAGGGGGCAGCAGACTAGCCCTTGTAATCACTCTTAAGTCCTGGGTTCAGGATGTAGTTCCAGGTCCAGTTCTTCTTCCACAAGCAAGAAGGCAGCACAGAAGGACAGCAGTTCATTTGTACCAGCAGAGTGGCAGTCGTTGTAGCAGCACAGAAGCCCCTCTTCCTGGCACAGTATCCACAGATCCAGAAGTATACTGAGGAGTTGGTGTCTGAGGTCCAGTATTTATACACAGTAGTGCCTTTCAGTGGGGTGAAGCTTGTAGAGGTATGCCTTTGAAGCGCACAAGTGCTCTGCCTTCTGGTGCTTAGACTGATTCCATGCACCCCGTAGTATATGTTGGCCTAGAGACCAGCTAGCTCACATTGCAACCATAAGACTCCCTATGCCAAACCGGGAGTAAATTGTTGTTGGCAACCCCTGAACATGAGAACAATTGTCCCCTCAGGGAGCATGGTAACAGATCTAGAACCCTTTTTATCAGTCACCCCTGCACTCTTGTACTCAGAGAAGCATATAGAGAATACACAATGAGACGTTTTCAATATATTTATTGAACCAATGCTATTTGTATACAAAATACATGTGCTGCGATAATCAGTAGACCGAAGCAGATGAAAGTGATTACAAGCACCAAAAAAGTAAATAGCAGGTACAGTTTTACCATGGTGCTCAGACCGTGTATATATGCAGGCATATAATACAAGGTAGTAATCAGGCGTACTCCTACTATGCTCTACTCTATTCTATGTACGTCTAGAGTGTATGTAGGTCCAAAGCCAAGAATCCCCCCTTGGGATGATCGAACCCCATTACCTGGCGGGAAAGAATGTAGGGACCCGTCTTGGTCACGAATTGAACACCCCTCACGGAAATGTCAGGCAGCTGCTTGGCGAAGCCTCAGCATGCAGGATCTTTTGATGTCAGCAAAAGTGTTTCCTCTACCAATCCCCGGGAATTAAAAAGCATCCTTGTGATGTATAAGCAGATTAGCATTGTTATTGATATGTCGATAGAACAGCAATTGTACATCATGCGTAAAGGCCTTGTACTCTGTTTTCGAGGCATCATAATAGGGTTGCGCGAAGCCAGATGCATAAGCAAAGCAGTATCATAGAAACTAATCCAACATTGTCAGGCACTGGAATATGTGCAAAAGGTCACAGCAAAAATGTTATTGTGCAGAAAGAGGACAATGTAATAAAATGTGCAGCGTTGCTACATGGGCCTAACTTGGACACATAACAGGGCAATGTCCCGCTCCTCCCACCAGTCTTGCCCGTGATGGCCCACTCATTCACACCTAAGCTAGTTTAAAACTGCACACCCACAGGCTGCAGTGGCATCAGTCTACCTAAGTGGGTGGTCCAACCAACGCTGCAGGCCCACTGGTAGCATTTAATTTACTGGCCCTGGTCATATGGTATAGCACTGCACAAGGGGTTTACAAGTAAATTAAATGTGCCAAGCACTTTCACACTGGGTAGCAGTGGTAAAGTGTAAAGAGTCCTAAAGCCAACAAAAACGAATTCAGCAAAATTTGCAGGGCAAAGGCAAAACATTAGGGTATGACCCTGCAGAAGGGGCCAAGTCCAACACATGCCATTAGATTCATGTTGTCCTATCACACCTTTAATGTCATATGGACAGGATAGTGTCAGCATCTGTTGAAGTGCCTTTGAAGGCCAAAATAGACACTTGAAATGTTTATCTAGCATCCATGGGCAGATTAAAAACCTCATCCAAAAGTTATCTTAGCATCTAGTAAGTCATGGTTCACATAATTAGGTCCACATACATTTTTTATAATATGCATGTTTCTGTGATGGCTGGTGACAAACCACCTTCGTTCATCTTCTGAGTCTGACATAACTTTCAATTTCAACTTTTTTGAAACTGGAGTACTTGCTCACTTTTATTTCTTAGATAACAGCAGTTACTTTCACCCATAGTCCACTCAAGGCAATAGGTTATTTCAACCGTGTTTTAGTTTCTTGTTACAAGGTAACATTGCCCTTTAACAAGGTAACATTGCCCTTTAACCTAGCACAATTTGTCTTTTCTTAACCAGGAATTTTAAACCCTTTGCAATGAGTATCATCTTCAGGTTCTACATATTTTTAGAAATGGGGGTCTCTAGTTGGCGGAGGTACTTGCCTTTGCCCAAATTGGGACCCTTGCTTCTACTTGGGGTACGGGCTAAACACACTTTAGATAACCCCTGGTCACCCCCTCGGTAGCTTGGCACGAGTAGACAGGCTTATTCCAAAGGCAATGTGTAAAGTATTTGTACCAACACACACAGTAGCACAGTGAAAACACCACAAAAGGACACCACACCAGTTTAGAAAAATAAAATATCTTTATCTAAACTAAGTAAAATGACTTTCAAAATGTTTCAAGAACTTGTACCATAGAAAACAATGGATGCATGACTTTTACACAAAGTACCTGAGGTTGTGTTAAAATTCACAAGACTAAACAGCCACAGAGCCGGAAACAAAGAGATGCGTCCACTCCTGAGACCTTCGGGAGGCGATGCGACAGTCCTGCTGCACGTAGAGGAAGATTTGCGTCGAATGCGGTCTGTAAGGGTTGTAATGCGTCAGTTCTTTGTGATGGTTCCGGTCTGTCGGCGATGCTTCTGGAAAACTTGCCACACAGGTGTGATGCTTAGAAATCTGGGATGCTTCGGTGATCGATGTGGCGGTGTTGCGTTGGTTCTCTTTAGCCGCGATCCCTCAATGCCTTGATGTTTGGTTCCAGTCCAGGGAGGACCTGGGCTGGCAGTTCGGTCTGGACTGTTCCCATTGGGCACATGGACAAAACTGATTTGCACGTGGCTGGGTTCAAACTGGAATGGAACGGTGAGCAAAAAAACAATGGATTTAGGCTCAGATCTCTGTACTGGGGTGAATGTATGACATTGTTATTCATTCTGTCCACCAATTGTTCTTTTTGCATCAGTTTTTACAGCGGCACGGCAATGAGTGGAAATTCTTCTCGCGCCGTTTAGATGTGTCGAAAAACAGCCGCAAGAGGAGCGATGCGTTGATTTTTGCAGTTCAAGTTTCTTCTTTCTTCCAGCTCCAAAACAGCAGCAGCAAATTTCATAAGTCCAAAACTGGCACAGGCACCTCTTGGCAGGTCACAATGCACAGCAGCAGAGTTCAGGGGGACTGGGGGTGAAGTGTTTGTGTCCCTGGGACTTCAGAACAGGAGGCCAGAATACACAGGCCCTTGGAGATCTCCTTCAAGCAGGGGACACAGCACACAGCAAAGTCCTTCTCCTTTACTTGGCAGAAACAGGAACTGCAGGCCAACCCCACACAGCAAAGGGGCAGTACTTCTCCTCAGTCTCTCCATCGCTTCTCCTTGGCAAAGGATCCTCTTGAATTCCAGGGATGACCTAAAGTTCTGGAGTCTGGGTCTCAATATTTATACCACAAAATCCTTTGGTCTTTGGTGGTGGAGAAATCTTGTACTCAGTCAAAATCAGTTCAGTCCTCTCTGGTGCAGCTCCCTGGCAGGAGGTGGAGACAGCATTGTGGAAGGCAGACCAGGCCCATTCACGTGAAAGGAAATCTCCTCCCCTGCCCTAAATGCAGCCCAGGTCTATTGAGCCCAGCCCCGACACATCGAGACTCTATGTAGCCACTTCACATCCCCAGCCCCTGTCACCCCTAAGCCAGACAGTCTGTACACATCCTAGCAGAGGAACACTGGATGGCTAAGCAAGATAATACCTAATTTTTAAAAGTGGTATTTTCAAACACAGAATGTAAAACTCACTCTTACTAAAAGATGCATGTTAACATTGAGTTCAGGCATACTAACCTTTATTTTCTTATCTTGTTCCCAGGGGTAGTTAATTTTATAAGATGTTCTAAGCAACCACACCATTCTATTCTATGGGAAGAGGTAGCCTTGCAATAGTGTAAAACAAAATTGGCAGCAGTTCACTATCAGGTCATGCCACGCACACCAGGGCATGTCCTACCTTTCACATACACTGCACCCTGCTCACAGGGGTTCCTAGGGCCTACTTTAGGGGTGACTAATATGTAAAAAAAGGGAAAGTTAGGGCCTGGCAAGTGGGCGCACTTGCCTGGTCAACATGGCAGTTAATAAACCGTGCCCTGGCACTGCAGTGGCAGGCCTGAGACCTCTTTTCAGGGCTACTCATGTGAGTGACACAATCAGTGCTGCATGCCTTTGATTTAGTATCATTTGATCTACCAGCCCTGGCACACTTAGTGCACTTTACTAGAGTCCTAGTAAATCACATATGCTAATCCGGGATAACCAATCATAATAACAATTTACACAGGGAGCACTTGCACTTTGACAATGAAAGCAGTAGAAAAGTACCCAAAGCATCTAAGCCAGCAAAAACTAATTCCAGCACTGCATCAAAAATACAGGAGATGGAGGCAAAGAGTCAGGGGAAACAACACCAAGGATGCCAGGTCTAACACGTGTCCCCTCCATCTGAAAGTGGGTAGAACCACCCTCCCTCTTGCGAGTTCTCATCACTAAGGTGGAAGAACCTGGACAGACCATCAGCATTGGCGTGTTCTGTACCAGGGCGGTATTCCACCCTAAAGTCCATTCCCTGTAGAGAGATGGACCAGCTCAGCAGTTTCGGATTCTCACCCCTCATCTGCATCAACTATCTGAGGGGCCTGTGGTCTGTCTGAACCCGGAACTGAGTCCTAAACAAGTAGGATCTTAGCTTCTTCAGCTCCCAGACCACCGCAAAAGCTTTCACTTTCAATTGCACTCCACCGCTGTTTCCTGGGAAGTAGCCTCCTACTTTTGAAAGCTACAGGTTGGTCCAAGCCCTCGTCATTCAATTGTGAGTGTACTGCTCCCACACCATGCTCTGAAGCATCTGTCTACACAACAAATTCTTTGGAGAAGTCTGGTGCGCATGACCGATTTCAGGGCATGAAAAGCGGTCTGGCAGGCATCAATCCAGATCACCTTCCTGGGCTGCTTCTTTGAAGTCAGCTCTGTCAAGGGGCAACAATTGTGCCGTACCCCCTGACAAACTGTCTGTAGTACCCGGTGAGACCTAAAAAGGCTCCCAAGCCAGAATGGTGTCAATCTTCGGTTGTAGAGGCGCCACCTGGCCGCTCTCTACCTGGTGCCTTAGGTCCACCACAGACCTCTACTCTATCTGGCACTTACTGGCCTTAATAGTGAGGCCTGCCTTTTCCAGCAGTGCCTTCAACACTTCGCAGAGTTGTTGCAAATGTCCCTCCCAACTGGTGCTGAACACAGCAATGTCATCCAGGTAAGTGGCGCTGAATTCCTCCAGCCCGGACAGCACCTGGTTGACCAGTCTCTGGAACGTGGCAGGGGTGTTTTTCAACCCAAAGGGCATGACCCGGAACTGGTAGTGCCCCTCTGGTATTGAAAACCCAGACCTCTTTTTGCCACATCAGTTTTTTTTTCTTTTTCAAAAACATAGTCAATATTCATATACAGGCATTTATCACACATGTAACATTATAGGTCTATTATCTTAATACTGAAAAACTACTTTTGTTACAAGTTATCCCTCCAAAGTTTCAGTTTTTGAGCTTAAATATATTGACTCACAACTTATCAACCCACCCAACACTCCTCCCCCCCCTCCTACCCCCTCCTGCCCCCTGCCAGTTCGATATCCTAAGTCTATATCTGAGTTGGTCATTAGGTGTCTCTTCCTCCTGCTTCCTGACTATGAGTAGCAATCATGTTGTGGTGTTCCCCGTCCTGGGACTCCTGCTGAGAGTGCGTGGCAGGCTCTACAATCTCCTGTACCAACGCCCCCCCATGCCATCAGTATCTCTGGGAGCATACACCTCAACTCTACTAGTTTTTCTCGTATGTTCCTCTTCAGACAGCACCCATTCTTTTATGTCTTTCCTCCATTTATTTAACTGCGAGCCCTGCAGGGTTAGCCAATGGATCGCTTTTCTCATCTTAGAAATGATAAGCCCCAAAATCAGGAATAGTCTACTCGTTTTACGATTGGGATCCTTGGCAGCCAAACCTTAGAGACAGGTGCTCCCCTCCAAGGCTGTCGTCCACCCTGTCTCTGCCTTTTCAGTTGCTCCAGAACGTCAGCCCATTAAGTTTGTATTATTTGGCAAAGCCATACCATATGTATGAAGTCTGCCTGTGTATGCTGAAATTGGAGACCTTTTGGGTCTCTAGATGTGTTTAACATGTAGCCACCTTGGTGAGCGGTTGGTCATGTGAACTATATTGTATTGTATTGTATTGGCTTAAATCTACTAGATACTGACACTTTTCGGACTCTTTTGTGGATTATTTCCCAATCTTTTGCTGTTATCATGTGCTCACTTACCTCTTGCCATTTCTCTTCTACCTTCAGGGCCTGATCTTTTTATCTTCTCTCAGTGCCCTGTGTAAGTGAGTTACAAACCTCCGGCCGCCCGCCATTGCAATCATGGTGACCAATGTACGTGTGTGCTCTGGGGCTTCTGGGAATGTAGTCCAAAGTTGTCGGGCCGTAGCTGCCATCTTGGCATTCAATTATGCCAATCAGGGAGTACAAATCATAATACCAATTTACATAGGGAGCACTTGCACTTTGACACTGCATCTAAGCCAGCAAAAACGAAATCCAGCATAGCATCAGAAATACAGATGTAGAGGCAAAAAGTCAGGGAAAACCACACCAAGGATGCCAGGTCTAACTCATATTTTTGAGAAAATCAATGTAATCTCATATACTTCTGAAAATTCCATTGGACCACATAAGTTTGAGTAGTATATTGAAACCTCCCAAACTAATCATACCTCATTCTTATTAATATCAACTTAGTAATTGAGAGGAAATGTGTGTTTGTACAGTAGAGGTAGTAGATTAACATAAGGCTTTTCTTAGACCAATTTCAGCAGCCAGTCATATCAACACACAGCCTTGTGCAACAAATGGAAACATCAACAAGTATTAAAACAACAAAAGAAAAGGGCACTGACACCCCTATACCACCCACCGCTATCCTTTCCCATGTCCTTGCCCACACTCTGGTCAGGACTGTTGTCGTCCACAAGAAGAACCCGCTTCCAAAAAGTACTTTGAGTATGCCATTTACAGAAGCTAAAATATGCTGTCCCAAACCAAACTATAACATCACTTTGCTTTTAAACTTCTTTATAACAAGAGATCAGCTGCAGTACAGTAGAGCTTTTGCTGCAAGCTCTTTGTTCACTAATAAAGAGTCTGATAAAAATCCATGTTTTGGTGTAACATCTGCCACTGGCTGGAAGCCTCCTACTGCTTCCGAAACATCAAGTACCGATTAAGCCTTGGTGGGGATCAGCAATATTGGGCTGGTTTGGCCAGGCTGTGATACTCCTTTTACGACTGGGAGCAGGTCTTGGTCATTTGACAACCATTGCTTGGATGATGGAAATGTCCGAGTGTGTCTCTAAGTTGGGGACCGCAGCAGACTCCGACTGGTGCTCGTCCATCTCTTGCTTTGCGCAGCCCGAACAGGTTCCTGCTGCTACAAAGGACTATTCTTCCTCGTTTTGTTTCTAAGCTTAGGGAGCGTAGTATTTTGTAAAGGTCGTGTAGTTAAAAAAAATATATACATATGTGGAGCTGCGAGCACTTGGCCTTTCAACTTTGTTCACCCGGGTGTTAACCTCCATTTTTAGGTCTCGCCTGTCGATGCGCATGCGCATCGAGCAAGCGAGACTATGGTGGCTTATCCACTCTTTATCCAACTTGCAAGGAATCGTGGCGATTCCTTGCAGTGCACGAGAAATTTAAGCTCAATGCGCATGCGCATTGAGCTTAAAAGCGCGTGCACATGCCCCCAGCCGCCTGCCTTGCCTACTCTCCCAGCTGGTGCCGCTCCACCCCCTGCGGCATCAAAGGCTTTCACGGCCGGCCGGCCATGCTTTCAGTTTCACGACCGGCCGGCCGTGTGAAGTACATTTCAAAGCCCGCTCTCCCTGCTCCGCCCCCTGCTCCGGCCGAGACGCATTCCTCCTCCCTCCTCCCCCCTCCTGGGTCAGGTTACCCTGCTTTGCGTAGACTTTCAGGTACCGCCCATCCCGCACCTGGAGCAGTCGCAGTCCACTGAACCCGTCACAGCTGTCGCACCATTTCCATGGTCTTCCACTGGCGAGCCCTCCCGGACCTTCATTTTCATCTTGGGCGCCTTCCCCTCACTCTGCCGATCTCAGTGGTTTGGTTCGTTTTACCTTTAAAACGTGGTTTAACCTATACGGGGATGCCGGTTAGTTTGCATAGAAGCATTCGCCACCTTGCTTGTGTCTTGCATTCCATTCAATGTCTAACGAACCTAAGCTTCGGTAGTTCTTATCACACCCCCTTTTAATACCTGCTCTGATAGTGCTTTCTTAACCCCTAATGCGGTTATTTTCACTGGTCATAAATGCACTTACGGTGGTGGCAGTAGGTCCAGTCACTACGGGGTTTTATAGACGTGCCTATCATCTTGAGTAATACAGGGTATCGTTGCAAGAAGCGTTTGTAATTTCATACATTCCTTAGATGAGGGGGGCGGATAATCTAAAAGCTGTGGTCTCCCACAATTTGAAATAAATACGTAACTATTGAAGCAGAGCTGTCCTGTGGATGGTTTATCAAGATGTATTACTTATTGGGGAGGTGGTAAGGTTTGTCTGCATGTAAATGACAGGGGGTCTGCATGCGTCTTGCTCTTTCCACTTGCTGTAGATATCCATATACGTTTTGTAAAGCAAGAAGTTGGCTCTTAAAGCCTTCGTTCATCGACTTGTCTCGCTGCATGAGCCGTTGGTACAATCTCTTGAAATCCACCGTGTTTGACCTGCTAGCCTACAGTATTGTATATCCGGGGGGCTGTTGATTTTTCTAACTTGTTTTCAGAGATATGGACCTGGAAACGAAATGTGTAGTGTGGCAAGAGCTTGCCTGACTTGGCAGGAAGATATGATAGTTGCGTGGGTAATGTCCACTGGTTCATTGATGGGATTTTTTTGCAAAGACCCACTTTTTTTTAATTTTTGATGGAGAAATTCAGATTACACATTTTTCTGTTAGCGTGGTTAGTTGGTTCGTCTACTAGGCAATTCCCTGATATTTTCATTCCTAGTATGGCAGTCACTGGTATCACCCTCAACCCCTCACCCTCACTCACCCTCACTCACCCTCACTCACCCTCACTCACCCTCACCCACCCTCAACCCCTCAAACTCACCCTCACTCACCCTCAACTCCTCACCCACCCTCACCCTCACTCACCCTGACCATCACTCACCCTCAACCCCTCACTCACCCTCAACCCCTCACTCACCCTCAACCCCTCACTCACCCTCAACCCCTCACTCACCCTCACTCTCACTCACCCTCTCTCACTCATCCTCACTCTCACTCATCCTCACTCACCCTCAACCCCTCACTCACCCTCACTCACCCTCACTCACCCTCACTCACCCTCAACCCCTCACCCTCACTCACCCTCAACCCCTCACTCACCCTCACCCTCACTCACCCTCACCCTCAACCCCTCACTCACCCTCACTCACCCTCAACCCCTCACCCTCAACCCCTCACCCTCAACCCCTCACTCGCCCTCACTCTCACTCATCCTCACTCAACCACCCTCAACCTCACTCACCCTCACCCTCACTCACCCTCAACCCCTCACCCTCAACCCCTCACCCTCACTCACCCTCAACCCCTCACCCTCAAACCCTCACCCTCAACCCCTCACCCCCTCACCCTCACTCACTCACCCTCAACCCCTCACCCTCACTCACTCACCCTCACTCACCCTCAACCCCTCCCCCTCGACCCCTCCCCCTCGACCCCTCCCCCTCGACCCCTCCCCCTCAACCCCTCACCCTCAAACCCTCACTCACCCTCAACCCCTCACCCACCCTCACTCTCACTCATCCTCACTCACCCTCAACCCCTCACCCTCACTCACCCTCACTCACCCTCAACCCCTCACCCTCACTCACTCACCCTCAACCCCTCACCCTCAACCCCTCACTCACCCTCACTCTCACTCACCCTCAACTACTCCCCCCTCACCCTCACTCACCCAAAACCCCTCACCCTCACTCACCCTCACCCTCACTCACCCTCAACACCTCACTCACCCTCACCCTCACTCACCCTCACCCTCACTCACCCTCAACACCTCACCCTCACCCTCAACCCCTCACCCTCTCACCCTCACTCACCCTCACTCACCCTCACTCACCCTCACTCACCCTCACTCACCCTCACTCACCCTCACTCACCCTCACTCACCCTCACTCACCCTCACTCACCCTCACTCACCCTCACTCACCCTCAACCCCTCACCCTCAACCCCTCACCCTCAACCCCTCACCCTCAACCCCTCACCCTCAACCCCTCACCCTCACCCTCACCCTCACTCACCCTCACCCTCACCCTCACACAGTGCAATAGTTCTCAGACCATTTCAGTTAGAGCTTTTAGAAATGTTTATGGCTTTTTTTATTTGTAATACTTTAGCATTGGCTACAGGAAACAAAAATGCTAAACCTTTACAAAAAAACCCATAAACAATTCTAAAAACACTAACTCTAATGGTGCGAGACCTATTGCATTTCCAATGCTTGTTCTGTATACTGCATGTTTTCCAGCACCCTGCATAAACACTCAGGACTACATACAGGCACATGATCGAGAATGCCAAAAACGTATTATCCGTCATCAGAAATACTTTTAAACGGAAAATAATTTGATCAGTTCGATAAAGCCAAAGTTTGCGATAGTTGACCTCAGTTTTGTGGAATGCTTTATTGTTGAACAGCGCACTCTCAAGTAACTCTACTTTATAGATTTTGTTTAATGCACTGTAAATGGCGGAAATATAATAGTTATTTTTATTCCTAGAGGTGTTGTGCAGTTATTCAATGCAGTTCGGAAGCACCAAAGCAATATAAATGAAAAGGTGAAAGAAGCGGGAAGTTCTGAAAGGAAACGAGCAAAGCTGATGTCATCCGTCTCCAAAAAAGATTTTATAAGTGTTCTCAGAGGACAGGAAGAGACGAAAGCAGTGCAAAGTAACACAAGCAGGACACCCAGAAGTAAAAAGGTATTGTGTTTGTTGCAAGAATGTACATTTTTGTAAAATAATTAAATAAGCACACTAGTTTCAGGACATGACACACTTGGCATTCGTATTCGCAGAGTACAGTGGCCTGTCTTTACTACCTAACATGGCACCCCATGGCACAGTTCTGCTGTGATCTGTTTCCCATTCGGTCTGATCCTGTCCCTGTTGTAGGTCGATATCCAGGCCATGCATTGGCATCTGCAGAAGCACTTCATGCTATATGACCTGGCTCCTTGCTTTCAGGGTTCTTGATTTTTGAGGTTTTTTGGAGTGGGCTTACCCACTCATTTAGCTCTAGTCTGGATTGTAAAGGGGGGAAACTCAGATGCTGACTTGCGTTCTGACAAGATTTCCAAGACAGGTGGCCTGACATCTGAATTCGATGTAAAGCGTCTAGATCACAAACACAGACAGGGTAGGTGTAACTTTAGTTAGTGTTTGTTTACACAAATGATAAAAGAAAATGCCATTTTGATGGAGGAATCGTGTTTTTAAAATTCCACCTAAATGTTTAAAATAATTTGCGTATAGTTGGTAATCCGTTGAGCCTAGTAACTTAAAGGGTAAACTTATCGAGCTTGGAAGTGCTAAAGAGAATGTGCACTGTAATCGCAAATACTGTCCATGTACAACAGAACCAAAGAATAGATTCCCAGCACTAAAACAGATTAAGGCATTAAAAAACAAAAATGCAGCATTTTAGTAACTTAAAGGGTGAACTTATCGAGCTTGGAAGCGCTAAAGAGAATGTGCACTGTAATCGCAAATACTGTCCATGCACAACAGAACCAAAGAATAGATTCCCAGCACTAAAACAGATTAAGGCATTAAAAAACAAAGCTATCTCAATAGGGCAGATCTTGGCACGGCCTCTACTTTGTGTAGATTTATTATTGAGCCCCTGGTTTGTTATCCACGTTGATACGCCCGCCAGCTTTTACTTCTGAATGTGGCTGCTACGCTCAAACCCAGGGATGCTCGACAAAAGGTGATGTTGACAATGTCTGTGCCTCCGACTCTGTCCACAAGGCCTTTTAAAATAGTCTGTCAAAGCAATCGTGAATTATTCTGTTTCAAAGCAAACTGTTCCTAAAAAACTTTCAAATACAGTGATAAGTATCTTTAAGTAAAACATTGTTACTTTGTACAGTAGTGTTTCAGTTCCTCTTAGGTTCGCTAGTTTAAGATGTAATCCGTCATGGCATAGATGACAAATAGTCAAATCAAACAAGCATTGGAAATGCAATAGGGCTCGCATTAGGAAAGTTTGAGCTATTGGTGTTATAAATGAATTATTTTTATTTATGTGTTTTTTTTAAAATAGCTAAATTAATAGCTTTATCATTTACAATGCCAATAGTTAGTTATAACTTTCGCAAATGTGACACCTATAGCATTTGTAATGCAACATGTTTTGTATTTACGTGACTTAGATGTATTGATATTACAAATAACAATGGCTTTTAATTTTTTTAAATAATTAATACTTAATTATTTATTTAATTTGTAATGGCAATAGCTTAAACTTTTGTAAATAACATTTGTGAAGATTATGTTCAGTGTTTTTTATTGTGACGAAAATCCAAGAACAGAAGTGAAATATTAACATCTTTTTGTGATTTGTAATAAAGCGTGAAAGCTTGAAAAATTGAAAGAACATATTTGAACCAGTGATGCTGTGGTTGCGCTGAGTGGTGTGTGCATCGGTTTAGCTGTTTGGTGGGTGCATTGGTGGAGCTTAGTTGGAGCATCGGTGGAGCTGTATGGTGGGTGCCACGGCGGAGCTGTGTGGTGGGTGCCACGGCGGAGCTGTGTGGTGGGTGCCACGGCGGAGCTGTGTGGTGGGTGCCCCGGCTCAGCTGTGTGGTGGGTGCATCGGTGGAGCTGTGTGGTGGGTGCATCGGTGGAGCTGTGTGGTGGGTGCATCGGTGGAGCTGTGTGGTGGGTGCATCGGTGGAGCTGTGTGGTGGGTGCATCGGTGGAGCTGTGTGGTGGGTGCATCGGTGGAGCTGTGTGGTGGGTGCATCGGTGGAGCTGTGTGGTGGGTGCATCGGTGGAGCTGTGTGGTGGGTGCATCGGTGGAGCTGTGTGGTGGGTGCATCGGTGGAGCTGTGTGGTGGGTGCATCGGTGGAGCTGTGTGGTGGGTGCATCGGTGGAGCTGTGTGGTGGGTGCATCGGTGGAGCTGTGTGGTGGGTGCATCGGTGGAGCTGTGTGGTGGGTGCATCGGTGGAGCTGTGTGGTGGGTGCATCGGTGGAGCTGTGTGGTGGGTGCATCGGTGGAGCTGTGTGGTGGGTGCATCGGTGGAGCTGTGTGGTGGGTGCATCGGTGGAGCTGTGTGGTGGGTGCATCGGTGGAGCTGTGTGGTGGGTGCATCGGTGGAGCTGTGTGGTGGGTGCATCAGTGGAGCTGTGTGGTGGGGCATCTGTGGAGCTGTGTGGTTGGGGCATGTGTGGTGGTGGCATGTGTGGTGGGTGCATCGGTGGAGGTGTGTGGTGGGTGCATCGGTGGAGGTGTGTGGTGGGTGCATCGGTGGAGGTGTGTGGTGGGTGCATCGGTGGAGGTGTGTGGTGGGTGCATCGGTGGAGGTGTGTGGTGGGTGCATCGGTGGAGGTGTGGTGGGTGCATCGGTGGAGGTGTGGTGGGTGCATCGGTGGAGGTGTGTGGTGGGTGCATCGGTGGAGCTTTGTGGTGGGTGCATCTGTGGAGCTGTGTGGTGGGTGCATCTGTGGAGCTGTGTGGTGGGTGCATCTGTGGAGCTGTGTGGTGGGTGCATCTGTGGAGCTGTGTGGTGGGTGCAGCTGTGGAGCTGTGTGGTGGGTGCATCTGTGTAGTGGGTGCCTCGGTGGAGCTGTGTGGTGGGTGCCTCGGTGGAGCTGTGTGGTGGTTGCATCGGTGGAGCTGTGTGGTGGTTGCATCAGTGGAGCTGTGTGGTGGTTACATCGGTGGAGCTGTGTGGTGGTTGCATCAGTGGAGCTGTGTAGGTAGATCTGTGTGGTGGGTGCATTTGTGGAGCTGTGTCGGTGGAGCTGTGTGGTGGGTGCATCGGTGGAGTTGGGTGGTGGGTGCATCGGTGGAGCTGTGTAGGTGGAGCTGTGTGGTGGGTGCATCGGTGGAGCTGTGTCGGTGGAGCTGTGTGGTGGGTGCATCAGTGGAGCTGTGTGGTGGGTGCCTCGGTGGAGCTGTGTAGGTGATGCTGTGTGGTGGGTGCATCGGTGGAGCTGTGTCGGTGGAGCTGTGTGGTGGGTGCATCGGTGGAGTTGGGTGGTGGGTGCATCGGTGGAGCTGTGTCGGAGGAGCTGTGTGTTGGCTGCATCGGTGGAGCTGAGTCGGAGGAGCTGTGTGTTGGCTGCATCGGTGGAGCTGTGTGGTGGGTGCATCGATGGAGCTGTGTGGTGGGTGCATCGGTGGAGCTGTGTGGTGGGTGCATCGGTGGAGCTGTGTCGGTGGAACTGTGTGGTGGCTGCATCGCTGGAGCTGTGTGATGGGTGCATCGCTGCAGCTGTGTAGGTGGAGCTGTGTGGTGGGTGCATCGGTGGAGCTGTGTGGTGGGTGCATCGGTGGAGCTGTGTGGTGGGTGCATCGGTGGAGCTGTGTCAGTGGAGCTGTGTGGTGGGTGCATTGGTGGAGCTGTGTCGGTGGAGCTGTGTGGTGGGTGCATCGGTGGAGCTGTGTCGGTGGAGCTGTGTGGTGGGTGCATCAGTGGAGCTGTGTGGTGGGTGCATCAGTGGAGCTGTGTAGGTGTAGCTGTGTGGTGGGTGCGTCGGTGGAGCTGTGTCGGTGGAGCTGTGGTGGGTTCATCGGTGGAGCTGTGTGGTGGGTGCATTGGTGGAGCTGTGTGGTGGGTGCATCGGTGGAGCTGTGTGGTGGGTGCATCGGTGGAGCTGTGTCGGTGGAGCTGTGTGGTGGGTGCATCAGTGGAGCTGTGTGGTGGGTGCATCAGTGGAGCTGTGTAGGTGGAGCTGTGTGGTGGGTGCGTCGGTGGAGCTGTGTCGGTGGAGCTGTGGTGGGTGCATCGGTGGAGCTGTGTGGTGGGTGCATTGGTGGAGCTGTGTGGTGGGTGCATTGGTGGAGCTGTGTGGTGGGTGCATCGGTGGAGCTGTGTGGTGGGTGCGTCGGTGGAGCTGTGTCGGTGGAGCTGTGTGGTGGGTGCATCGGTGGAGCTGTGTCGGTGGAGCTGTGTGGTGGGTGCATCAGTGGAGCTTTGTGGTGGGTGCATCGGTGGAGCTGTGTAGGTGGAGCTGTGTGGTGGGTGCGTCGGTGGAGCTGTGTCGGTGGATCTGTGTGGTGGGTGCATCGGTGGAGTTGGGTGGTGGGTGCATCGGTGGAGCTGTGTGGTGGGTGCATCGGTGGAGCTGTGTGGTGGGTGCATCGGTGGAGCTGTGTGGTGGGTGCATCGGTGGAGCTGTGTGGTGGGTGCAGCGGTGGAGCTGTGTGGTGGGTGCATCGGTGGAGCTGTGTGGTGGGTGCATCGGTGGAGCTGTGTGGTGGGTGCATCGCTGGAGTTGGGTGGTGGGTGCATCGGTGGAGCTGTGTGGTGGATGCATCGGTGGAGCTGTGTGGTGGATGCATCGGTGGAGCTGTGTGGTGGGTGCATCGGTGGAGCTGTGTGGTGGGTGCATCGGAGCTGTGTGGTGGGTGCATCGGTGGAGCTGTGTGGTGGGTGCATCGGTGGAGCTGTGTGGTGGGTGCATCAGTGGAGCTGTGTGGTGGGTGCATCGGTGGAGCTGTGTGGTGGGTGCATCGGTGAAGCTTAGTGGATGCATTGGTGGAGCTGTGTGGTGGGTGCATTGGTGGAGCTTAGTTGGAGCATCGATGGAGCTGGGTGGTGGGTGCATCTGTGGAGCTGGGTGGTGGGTGCATCTGTGGAGCTGGGTGGTGGGTGCATCTGTGGAGGTGGGTGCATCGGTGGAGCTGTGTGGTGGGTGCATCGGTGGAGCTGTGTGGTGGGTGCATCGGTGGAGCTGTGTGGTGGGTGCATCGGCGGAGCTGTGTGGTGGGTGCATCGGCGGAGCTGTGTGGTGGGTGCCTCGGCGGAGCTGTGTGGTGGGTGCCTCGGCGGAGCTGTATGGTGGGTGCAACGGTGGAGCTGTATGGTGGTTGCAACGGTGGAGCTGTATGGTGGTTGCAACGGTGGAGCTGTATGGTGGTTGCAACGGTGGAGCTGTATGGTGGGTGCAACGGTGGAGCTGTATGGTGGGTGCATCGGTGGAGCTGTGTCGGTGGAGCTGTGTGATGGGTGCATCGCTGCAGCTGTGTGATGGGTGCATCGCTGCAGCTGTGTAGGTGGAGCTGTGTGGTGGGTGCATCTTTGGAGCTGTGTGGTGGGTGCATCGGTGGAGCTGTGTGGTGGGTGCATCGGTGGAGCTGTGTCGGTGGAGCTGTGTGGTGGGTGCATCGGTGGAGCTGTGTCGGTGGAGCTGTGTGGTGGGTGCATCGGTGGAGCTGTGTCGGTGGAGCTGTGTGGTGGGTGCATCGGTGGAGCTGTCGGTGGAGCTGTGTGGTGGGTGCATCGGTGGAGCTGTGTCGGTGGAGCTGTGTGGTGGGTGCATCGGTGGAGCTGTGTCGGTGGAGCTGTGTGGTGGGTGCATCAGTGGAGCTGTGTGGTGGGTGCATCGGTGGAACTGTGTGGTGGGTGCATCGGTGGAACTGTATAGGTGGAGCTGTGTGGTGGGTGCATCGGTGGAGCTGTATAGGTGGAGCTGTGTGGTGGGTGCATCGGTGGAGCTGTGTGGTGGGTGCATCGGTGGAGGTGTGTGATGAGTGCATCGCTGGAGCTGTGTGATGGGTGCATCGCTGCAGCTGTGTAGGTGGAGCTGTGTGGTGGGTGCATCGGCGGAGCTGTGTGGTGGGTGCATCGGTGGAGCTGTGTGGTGGGTGCATCGGTGGAGCTGTGTCGGTGGAGCTGTGTGGTGGGTGCATCGGTGGAGCTGTGTCGGTGGAGCTGTGTGGTGGGTGCATCAGTGGAGCTGTGTGGTGGGTGCATCAGTGGAGCTGTATAGGTGGAGCTGTGTGGTGGGTGCATCGGTGGAGCTGTGTGCATCGGTGGAGCTGTGTGGTGGGTGCATCGGTGGAGCTGTGTTGTGGGTGCATCGGTGGAGCTGTGTGGTGGGTGCATCGGTGGAGCTGTGTGGTGGGTGCATCGGTGGAGCTGTGTGGTGGGTGCATCGGTGGAGCTGTGTGGTGGGTGCATCGGTGGAGCTGTGTGGTGGGTGCATCGGTGGAGTTGGGTGGTGGGTGCATCGGTGGAGCTGTGTGGTGGATGCATCGGTGGAGCTGTGTGGTGGATGCATCAGTGGAGCTGTGTGGTGGGTGCATCGGTGGAGCTGTGTGGTGGGTGCATCGGTGGAGCTGTGTGGTGGGTGCATCGGTGGAGCTGTGTGGTGGGTGCATCGGTGGAGCTGTGTGGTGGGTGCATCAGTGGAGCTGTGTGGTGGGTGCATCGGTGGAGCTGTGTGGTGGGTGCATCGGTGAAGCTTAGTGGATGCATTGGTGGAGCTGTGTGGTGGGTGCATTGGTGGAGCTTAGTTGGAGCATCGATGGAGCTGGGTGGTGGGTGCATCTGTGTAGCTGGGTGGTGGGTGCATCTGTGGAGCTGGGTGGTGGGTGCATCTGTGGAGGTGGGTGCATTGGTGGAGCTGTGTGGTGGGTGCATTGGTGGAGCTGTGTGGTGGGTGCATCGGTGGAGCTGTGTGGTGGGTGCATCGGTGGAGCTGTGTGGTGGGTGCATCGGTGGAGCTGTGTGGTGGGTGCATCGGCGGAGCTGTGTGGTGGGTGCCTCGGCGGAGCTGTGTGGTGGGTGCCTCGGCGGAGCTGTGTGGTGGGTGCCTCGGCGGAGCTGTATGGTGGGTGCATCGGTGGAGCTGTGTCGGTGGAGCTGTGTGGTGGGTGCATCGGTGGAGCTGTGTCGGTGGAGCTGTGTGGTGGGTGCATCAGTGGAGCTGTGTGGTGGGTGCATCGGTGGAACTGTATAGGTGGAGCTGTGTGGTGGGTGCATCGGTGGAGCTGTATAGGTGGAGCTGTGTGGTGGGTGCATCGGTGGAGCTGTGTGGTGGGTGCATCAGTGGAGCTGTGTGGTGGGTGCATCAGTGGAGCTGTGTGGTGGGTGCATCGGTGGAGGTGTGTGATGGGTGCATCGGTGGAGGTGTGTGATGGGTGCATCGCTGGAGCTGTGTGATGGGTGCATCGCTGCAGCTGTGTAGGTGGAGCTGTGTGGTGGGTGCATTGGCGGAGCTGTGTGGTGGGTGCATCGGCGGAGCTGTGTGGTGGGTGCATCGGCGGAGCTGTGTGGTGGGTGCATCGGTGGAGCTGTGTCGGTGGAGCTGTGTGGTGGGTGCATCGGTGGAGCTGTGTCGGTGGAGCTGTGTGGTGGGTGCATCAGTGGAGCTGTGTGGTGGGTGCATCGGTGGAGCTGTATAGGTGGAGCTGTGTGGTGGGTGCATCGGTGGAGCTGTGTGGTGGGTGCATCGGTGGAGCTGTGTGCATCGATGGAGCTGTGTGGTGGGTTCATCGGTGGAGCTGTGTGGTGGGTGCATCGGTGGAGCTGTGTGGTGGGTGCATCGGTGGAGCTGTGTGGTGGGTGCATCGGTGGAGCTGTGTGGTGGGTGCATCTGTGGAGCTGTGTGGTTGGGGCCTGTGTAGTGGGGGCATGTGTGGTGGGTGCATGTGTGGTGGGTGCATCGGTGGAGGTGTGTGGTGGGTGCATCGGTGGAGGTGTGCGGGGGGTGCATCGGTGGAGCTGTGTGGTGGGTGCATCGGTGGAGCTGTGTGGTGGGTGCATCGGTGGAGCTGTGAGGTGGGTGCATCGGTGGAGCTGTGTGGTGGGTGCATCGGTGGAGCTGTGTGGTGGGTGCATCTGTGGAACTGTGTGGTGGGTGCATCGGTGGAACTGTGTGGTGGGTGCCTCGGTGGAGCTGTGTGGTGGGTGCCTCAGTGGAGCTGTGTGGTGGGTGCCTCGGTGGAGCTGTGTGGTGGGTGGCTCGGTGGAGCTGTGTGGTGGGTGCATCGGTGGAGCTGTGTGGTGGGTGCATCGGTGGAGCTGTGTAGGTGGAGTTGGGTGGTGGGTGCATCGGTTGAG
Organism: Lissotriton vulgaris; assembly: GCF_964263255.1. Lineage (NCBI taxonomy): Eukaryota > Metazoa > Chordata > Amphibia > Caudata > Salamandridae > Lissotriton > Lissotriton vulgaris. The sequence goes on from NC_141694.1 coordinate 1,705,158,450, forward strand.
CTGTGTCGGTGGAGCTGTGTGGTGGGTGCATCAGTGGAGCTGTGTGGTGGGTGCCTCGGTGGAGCTGTGTGGTGGGTGCCTTGGTGGAGCTGTGTAGGTGAAGCTGTGTGGTGGGAGCCTTAATGGAAATTACAACTCTCAAAACAAAAAAAATCTATCCTTTAATGATGCTGGATAAATTATGACAAGTGCTTGCTACTGTTCCAACAGATACATGCAGAAAAATATGTAGGACGTTATTATGGAAGGAACACTAAATCACAGAAAAGAAAAGAGTACGAACCGTAAATGAGAGAGGTTTGTTTGTTAACATCTGCATTGGGAGAAGGTTTTGTTAAACCTGTCGGTGTTTAATTAGTACCGAAGCTACACTATATTTTAAGGAATGACGAATTTTAAAGGTCTGCTTAGAAAATGATAAGTAGCAGGGCAAAGTAAATCGCAACAATGTGTGCAGAAAGGAAAGAAAATATATATGAATGTTGTCTGGGCACGGCAACAGCACATGGCAACATAACTGCGCCTTAGCTAGCTACTACACAGTGCACTCAGTACTTAAACCAAAACTCCGAAAAGCCCTCTTAGGAAGCATGGAATTCGTGGTCCTGGATACAGCATGCATTCCATGTTTCTTTTCAAGCAGAGCATAAACAGTTGTTGCAGCAAGGGGCGGGAAGATAAGGAGACGAAACTGAAAATACGGCCGGCAGGCAGTGAATAATTAAGAGGTGACAAATGACCTGGGACGGCTGCCTTTGATGTGGTAATGCGAGGCAGGCAGGCAGATGGCTGGTGGCATTGTGCACGCGCTTTTTAGGGCTTGCTCTTGCGCAATGACCTAAAAAGCACATGCACTCAAAGGAATCGCCAGTGGTGGTTAAACACTGGATAAGCCCCTATAGAGCTTCCAGCTGTGCACATGCGCACAGCAGGCGAGCCCTAAAAACAGTATGTTAGACTCCTGGGCCATTTAAAAAATGCATTTAAGTGACGAACCTTACTCTGTAAAAAAATCTATAAAATTACTCTTCAAATTGCATAAAATATAAAAGGTGCAAAGTAATGTAAGCTCGATCAGTACTGGAATTTTACAGCACATATTAAATATGTTCCAGTGACTAAAATGTTAGAAATGGGATTCCTGGTTGGCCGAGGTACGTACCCAGACCAGGCAGGAACCACCAGTCTGATCAGGGTAAGCGAAGTACACACTAAAAAATAGCCTATGCTCACCCTCTGGTAGCTTGGAACAGAGCAGTCCGGGTTCTTTAGGAGGGAATGTGTAAAGTATTTGTGCAACAACACACACATAGTAACACAATGAATATGCCATGCATAGATTCCACATAGTGTTAGAATAATATATTATTATTCTAAACAAAACCAGACCAAAACAACAAAAATCCAATGTATAGAAGTTGAGATATTAAATTTCAAAAGAGTAAGTGAAAAATAGCACTTGAAAGCAAATAGCACGTTAAGGATTATTTGGGGTCCCGCTGGACCAGGGCAAAGTCAAAGTTTGGGCCAATCGCGATGGAGTGCCGGCTGCTTTCTGGACCCCCGAAGGGCCCAGTAAACAAAGTACCTTTCCTGGTCACAACTGCAAAACGCGGCGTGAGATAAAGTGGATCCTGCGGGTCGAGGATGCTTAAGATTCTTCTCCACATAGTGATGGTGATGCGTCGGTTCCGATGGTGAGACGCCGTGCCGAGATGCAATGGCTCCATAGAGCGATGTGGCGGGATTCTGAATGCAGTAGAGGGGTGCGTTGATCTCTGAGCTGCTGCAACAAGGTTCCGATGCTTTGGGCTCTCTGGCACGTTGCTGATACTGTGAGCAAAGCATTTTTTTCTCTCCTGCAACTGTTTTGATTTGCCCATTCTGCTACATTCAGACAGGAGACGCGTCAATGTCTGTGTTGCAAGTATGTGGCTCCACTTCACCAGGCGCAGGGGTAGTGATTTTGATATCCTGGAGTCTCAAGCAGTAGGAGGCAAACCAACAAGCCCTTGGAGCACACCTGAAGAAACTGCACAATCTAGCTCTCCTTGAGCAAAGTTGGAGAGCAGCATGCAGCATGGCAACAAACAGAAAAGCAGTCCTTCCAGATCAGTAGTCCAGTTAAAGTCCTTAAGCAGCACTGCAGTTCTTCTGGCAGAGCTTCAATTACACGTCCAGTAGTGTCTGATTTTTGGGGGTTAGAGACCCACAGGGCTTTTACACAAACTGGGACATGTCTAGACTGTTGCTGTTGGCAAGTCTACGAGCACTAAATAACAAGCATTTACAATGCAATGGTTTTGCCTTTGTTAAAGTTAGAGCTATTGGCATTGCCCTTGACATTATTTTTATTTATGTTTTTTGTAAACATAAATAAATGGCATTGTTATTTACAATGGCAATAGCTTAATCTCTTGCCCCTCTTCATGAATGATGAGATTCTTTAAAAGATGTCTGTATTTGTCTAACAAGGTTCCTTTTAAAGTTAAACTGACTGCTTGGAGCTAAGGAGTGGGTGTTCCCCATTGAAGTCGATTCACTTCTGCGGTTCTGGGGAGAAGCTGTTCAATTACTGGTTGCAGGGCACCATTTATGTATTTTGTCATTTATGTTTCTGCTGCATGCAATGCTTAATTTGAACCAGTGGTTGACGGTGGGGCCCACAGGCTCTCATTTTTGCAGACCGGCACTTATTTTCTTGCATCAGACATTTACTGAGAGCAAGAGAGGGGAAAATACACAAAAAGGAAAGAAGGAGGAAGAGAAAGAAAGAAAGAAAAACATTGCAAAGGGATAAAGCAGGAACCTGCAAGAGTTGCACTTTACAAATACTGACTAAGATACAGGGGGCGGGAGTGCCACGTGGTGGATTAGAGAGGCATGAGCTGGATTTAACACTACGAAGCCTTGGTGATTGGTGTACCACATTTAATAGCGCAGGCCACAGACATCCGAGCAGAGCTTTGGGAGCCCGCACTGATTCTTTTACAAAATAAGCACTGGCTGCATGTGGTTGGATGACGCCATAATGCTCTTAGAAGTCTTCAAAGCTTTGAGCCTGGCTTGCTTCCTGCTGCACAGTGCAGCACACACTGCAGGACAGCAAACCTCAAGCACTTCAGAGACAGGCACTTTGCTACAGGTGAACCTGATTTTGGGTGGTGCACTGCCAGTAAACAGAGTGCTCAGGAGTCCAGACAAAGTGTGCAAACAGCTGTTTAAAGCAGCACCGGCTGCGGGCTTCCGAGCAGACCTTTGGGCACCGGCACTCAATCTTTTACAAATTAAGCACTGATGGTGGTCCATCAGGAAGTGGGATTTTACCATTACTGCTGCAATGAAACCGAGTACTGGGGGTCTTAGCCTGATAACGGGGAATAATTGAAGCTTGTAAATGCATAGAAGATGCGAAGCCTAGAGAATATTTGTTAAAGGTAAAATACATTTTTATTTTGTGTATAGTAGCTCCCGTTGGCTGTGTCCAGCTGGCAGTACCTACTTTCAATCCCTGATTAGGCTAGGTTTAAAGACTGTAGTGGGTGAAAAATACGGAATTTGTGGGAATGTGCATGGAGAGTAGGCTGTACTCACTATCCACACCCTTTGCAAGTTGCTGCCGAGTTCAAAACTGAAAGGCAACAAGCATGTTATTAGCAAAAGGGGGTATATTTTAAATGCGGATAGTTGCTGTAAAACGTAGTTCAGTGACACTTTCCGTCACGCCTGCCACAATATGATGAAATGAACGCAACCATAAACTGAAGGGCCTGACTGCTGTCTGAGATTAGTGGCGCGGAGGGACGAAGACGAGAGGAGGAACGGAGGGAGAGCACGCAGGAGAAGCCGGAGAAAAAGGCATCTGGAAAGCAAACATCTCACGGAATAAACGGGGGTCAGAGCCGGACATCTCTCCGTATCCCAAATATTCATCTTGGTGTGCGCGCGCTTCCGAGACGTGCCCCGAGCTCTTTCTGGACATTGCTTTTCTCCCCAGTAATGCGCTTAATCAATAGTGCTATTAGCTTTCATTTTGCTACACAAGCAGTGCTGGGGGCGCTCTGGCTTTTTTTTTTAATAAGCCGGAGTTTCCTCCAGGCTGTTTAGTACTCATTGCTTAAAACCCTATTATTTCCCCTGCATTTTATGGATCTTAGATCTGTGTAGATGATAATAGTTAGGTTTCTATCGGGGGAATTTGCACAAGGAGAACCTTTTTTAAATGTTATTTGTATTTCCTTTCAATGAAAAAAAAAAAGCTGTTTAAAACCATTCTGGTCAAAATAAATATTTCTTTCTCTTCTCAAATACCATCGGGTAGCAAACATGCTGGTACATTTATTCGAAAATATGCACAGAGTAATGTCATCTGCGCTGTCGTCCTGTGAGTTTTAATGGCATCATGGTAGGTAAAATAACGCAATATTTATTTTCGTAATCAAAATATCTACACTCCTGTCAGATACACGCATTTTCAACGCGCCGAGCAGAACAGGTGAATCAAGTGTCTACACTCTCAAATAACAGTTCTGTTTTTTTGCCGCTTTGAGTTCAACGAAGTTTTCAGAAGGGCCCGACCGGAAGTCCAATTGGCTTGCCATCTGTAAGGTCCCAAAGAGTCCGAGGTGTTCCCCTTCTTCCTTCCGTGATCCCGCGGTCGAAATGAAATACGATCCCTGAGGAGTGCAGCAGTTTTTACAAGAAGTGGAATAACTCCATTTTTTACCTCATTAGATTGCACATCTGAGGCTGATCAGCCTTCGTGAAAAAGAAATTCAGAATTCACCAGGCACTTTTTCTTAGAAAATGTTTCTCTAGTGTTGAAAACATAACGGTATACAGCGGACATGGGTAACGAGATAAGTATAGGTGTCAGGTGTTCAACATGCAGTGGAAATAGTGTGCCAGGTGGGTGTTTGGGGTTTCCCCCTAGGCTGCTGGTGGCATCTGCACCCAGTGTGCCAGGTCCTAAACCGAAGAAGCTTCAGCGTACTCTACGCTGTCCCCACTAACTAATCCACTAAAACATTTTTCCATACATATTTTGTTTTTTTACTATCTGTATTGTATTGTTTGAATTGTGTTTAGGGCTGTATGTTAAACATTGCAAGCATTGGCCCTTTAGATGCGTATAACATACGAGTAAAAAATAATGAAATATAAGAAACCGCCCGCACTCACCGTGAAGGGTTAGCCTGTACCCGTCCGCTCTTTTAATGCCGATGTATGTACAACGAAAAAAACGGTATATAATATATATATATATATATATATATATATATATATATATATATATATATATATATATATATATATATATATATATATATATATATATATATATATATATATATATATATATATATATATATATATATATATATATATATATATATATATATATATATATATATATATATAGCTTTTTTTAATGAGCTGTACTTAGCAATTGGGTTTAAGGTCGAAGAAAACCCTAATACACATTATTAAAGAACTAGCACGGGTACACCGAACTCGCTTCGCTCGAGCTGTCCCATCTCTTAGGAACAAGGGGCTGGGGTTACAGAGTCTATTGCGTTCGTTGCTTCTGCCTCCTGGTGCACCTCTCTGCTCAGTCTCCTGACCCACCCCCTGGCTCTGGAGGGACCCTTCTGCTCTGAGAACCACTGCTGGGTACAGATCTCGCTGCTTCCGCCTGTCTCCGTGTTCCTTCCTTAACATACCGGCTGCAGGCAGGGTGGATGCCTCCTCCAGGAACACCAGGGGAGCCCGCTCAGGATAGCAGCAGCCGGGGGTAGAGATCCCGAGTTCTAAATCTGGGGTCAAGTCACGAGCTGCCGGAGGAGTGGGATCATCATTGGAATCCCTGCAGTTGTATTCACTGTCTGAGACTGTAGTGCCCAGAAGAGTAACGGAGTGCACGTGCATCAGGAGACGACGATTGCAGAAGCAGATTGGGCTGCGGCTGTTGTTCCCTGTTCTGCAATGCACGGATTAGGGGTAAACAGTGCGAAATTCAGCTCTCGGCTCCTTTCACAAGGTTGACAAGAGCCACGTCGGAATTCTCAAAATATTCATAATTGGTGGTGCCGGCCTTTTGGTACTCGTGGGGCCACTCTCTGTTTTTCCTGATTTCTGAGCTGACGAATGTAGTTATTGCAATGACGATAATAATGACAGAGTTGACCATAGAGTCCAACAAGGGATAAAACGAGGCAGCGGTAGGGGGGCGGGAACGGGAGCCGAGGCAGCGGTAGGGGGGCGGGAACGGGTTCGTGACACGGAGAGCGGGAGGGGGTGGGAACGGGCAAAAAAAAAAATGCACAAAAAAAAAAGCAAGCACTTACCTGGACTTCTTCCGGGTGCCTTCAATGCCGGAGCAGATTCGGGGGCGTTCCCGGCTTTTGGCTGACGTCGCGTGACGTCGGCAAAAGCCAAAGAATCTCGGGAACGCCCCCGAATCTGGTCCGGCATTGACGGACAGGCCCCTCGTCCAATGGCTAGCCTCCATTTATGGAGCTAGCCAATCGGAGGAGGGGGCGTTTACCCGACCCACACACACAACTCAAGAGGTTTTTTGGCGCATGCGCAAAGCGCATGGCCAGGCAAAACCTAAAAAGGACTATCCAAAAATAGGTATTAGATGAGAAAATGTGAGCTTTCGTTACTTAAACATTGAGGGGTCTCTTGATGACACCTGAATATCCAATTCTTGCTAAACCTTGATAGAGTACTTGAAAGACTGAAATACTTGGTTATGTTTTGGAGTATACAACCTCTCCCAGTGATGGGCAAGAATAGCTCTAGCCAAGATGATTTTTCTGACTTTCGGTTTGTATCGTCTGCAGGTTTCCATGTCCATATGCTGTGGAAGCTGTTCCTAGAGTTAGACCAACTTCTGGGCACGTTTGTGTGGGCTGGTAGAAGGAATAGAGTGAAGCTATAAAATCTGAAGCTATTCTTGTAACATGGGGCCTGAGGTCCAGATATAGAGCTCTACAGCATGACATCCCGGGTTCAACCTGTGGTTAAGTGACTGGGTGAAGCAAACAACTGGGAGACACACCTATTACAGGGCATGTATAGACCGAACATTCTGTCTGATCCTCTCATGATGGCAGGACACTTACCATATACCCCTATATTATCACACAGGTTGGTTGAGTGTGGGAAAGTGTGGTCTGGACCCTCCTTTGCAATACACATGCCATTGTGGTGCATAAGGCCCCAATAGCTAAATGGAAGGACTGATTCTGTAATTCTCTGGAGGTCTTCTAGCTGGGAGGACATTTTTGAATGTTTGCAGGCATGAGGAATATTTGGTATTGGTATTTGGTGTTGCTGTAGGCCTCAATTTGCAACACATGCGTATAGTGTGTACTAACAGTGCAGTGTGTATACGTTTTCCACATGTCCCCATAGCCCCTCCCAAGCAATGGAGGAAATGCTGAATATGGTTTAAGGAGGCTATTGTTATAGCCTTGTTGGCTATTCTGTACTGATCGTCACTACAGGATAAAGGAGAGAGATGAATGCAGGCATGACAAATGTTCTCGGACTGTCCCGACCTAATCACAAACTATGGGACAAAGCCTGCGTGTAAGTTAAAAGAATATCTAACAATGCCAGATTTAAACTAATCCAGTTCAACTACTTTCACAGCACCTACGTAACGCTGCTTAGGTTCATTCAGATCTACCTGTAGAAGGTTTTGTGACTACCATCCTTTGGGGAAATAAAAAAGCGAACTTCCTACGTTTGCTATGGAACTCCCCCCACTTGCATAGTATGGTGTCGTGCAGTGACTAAAGCTGATCACAGTGGGCATCCAACACAGACAAAACAGCACAGCCTGTTAATGGTGGTTACAGAAAAACTAAGTGTAGGTTTGTTGCACTGAGTGCAACCTAAGCAGAAGTATGCATATTCGTACATTGGTTGAGCCCCCAGGCTTCCCATTTGTATCTGGGTGTAAAATCTTACAAAATGGACAACAGTGGAAATGAAAAATGCACAAATTATGACAAATTAACAAAGGATCTAGCAAACGGAGTAGTTCAGGAGCTCACTGTATCCCTCGGTCACAAGACCGCAGTGAATCTGAAAAGATGCCAGAGAAGAGATGAGAAGAAAGGGGCACCCTCAGACAGGAGGCGGAAAGACGCAGTAAGGGAGGGGGAACAGCTATACTTCCGGCTGCATGGCTGGCTGGCTGACTTCTATGGGGTGTCCCTGGATATTCCAGAACTCAATAGTTGGGGAATGATTTACCAAGCGAGATAAAAGGAATGTTACCACACTTGAAGTGAAGTGGGAGACGTGTATGTGGTTATAGTGACCTAAATACACGTTAATCCACGCTTATTTTCCCCCAATCTTTTTGACGTTGCAATATGTTTATATGCTGGAAGGGAAAATTACTAAAAATAAAATATGAAAGAGAACCCGGATATAGATTACTACAAATCAAAATAGATTACTACAGAACCTCTATTATCACCATAGATGTGCCTTTTATCAGGCAACGCCCATGAGGCTGAAAGGCCTTCAGTCCTCCCTACCACCGCTATAAGCCCCACCCTCCACTTGATCTTCTGTGGTATTTCTTTTCTTTTTAGCGCAGGCTGCTGCTGCGTGGGATCTTTCTTATACCCACTAATGAACACCTCCAATCAGCACAAGTGCTAATTTGCGCCGGAAAGTAATTTCCATTTCTAATTGTTGGATCATTTTACACAATGCAAAGTTGTAGTAAATCTGCCTCATTTAGTACCCTCGATTAAACAAGCGTGTTATAAAAGTGTATTTTAGTCGTATGCACTCACGCTATACCTCGTGCAAACCCTTTTTTCTAAGTTTCCATTATACAGACACTATATAACTTAGATGATAACACACTTTAACCCACAAAAAGAAAAGATTTTTTTTTACCATGTAGCCTTACATTTTTCCATCCATTACAATCCAATACTGGCTCCCAAGCAGCCCTTAGACTTCTTGATTAACCACTTTTTGCACACATTCTGTTTCTTTCAGGTAGCAGGCACCTTGGTGAGAAGACTTGCTTCTCCTTTCACTGTTAGCCCCTAACTTTGTTTCATAGAACAGGAGACCCACTCTCTTCCCTTTCAGCCAGAGCTACCTGAATGTGGCCCTTGATTCAACAGTTGTTTTCTAACCACAAATATGGGTACTGTTATTGTAAAATTATTGAGTAAGTCATTCCCAATAGATCTTACACAGGTTAAACCACTGAGGTCATCCAAGAGAAGTTTTTTTTGTTTGTTTTTACTCTCGTGACTCATGATGTTTACTTTATCAGGCCACTTGCAAGGTGTCCCTAAAGGCCATGGGCCACGAGCAGGAACTGTGTGGAGGAGCATTCTGTTCCAAAAAATTGTAATAATCCTAGTGTTACTGCTGCTGGATTTACTGGACGCAGGAACAACAACCCAGTTTTACTGGCCGGAAAATCCAGTAGGTAAAATCACTTAGAAAAGACTGCAATGTAGCCCTGGCTCCTTCCATGCCCTGAACACATGCAAAACATGCGGTAATCATTGTGGCAAACGTGAGGCTTCATTCCGAGATGTGGAACTCAGGAGAAGTGAATTATTTCACCCTTCAAATACCCCAAGCAATGTTAGCAGTAATTGCACAGTGATTAATTCTACATGACTTGGAACACGTGTCTTATTCGCCAAATCTGATGATATGCTTTTATCCTGATAAAATCCATATGAGTGCATACCTTACAATGAATTATTTACAGTTTGTGGGTCACCAAGTCAACCTAGATTGCCAATATTTCTACCTTCTGTAACCTGATAGGCATTAATAAATCTCTTCTATTTTGTGACCTGGCGATACAAGAGGGAGAGGGGGGAGCGGGGGGGGGGGGGGGGTTGAGTACGTGTCATATACGTACACTTATTTGTATATACATGATTGGCTTATTTGAGTTAGCTGTAAGTCCCTTGTCAAGGGGTAAGACATACACTTTAAGAATGTAACTAGAATGCACCTCTGTGGTGTTGCAGCACTGGTTGTGCCATCCACAGAGGTAGCTCATTGATTGTGCCACAGGTTTGCCCTGGTGGGGCCTTTTATGCACAAGGTACTTGGTTTAGCATTTAAAACGCAGTGTGCCAAGGTTCTGCATGACTCTTGCTGTATCGGAGTTCTCTGTTGATATGGTGCAGTGTTGGGAAGAGGTAGAGCACGTGCACCTGTGTGTTACATGCAAGGGTCGTGAATGGCTCCAGATGGTGTCTTCAGTACAACGGGCCTGCTCCTTGCATTGGATTAGCATGAGGGTATGTAGGAAAAGGCTATTGAGCAGTATTTCCTATGTGAAAGAATAGCAGCAGTGTAATGTGTGATATCGATGAATTCGTAATGACAAATCCTTTTCTGAAGTGCGAATTGACCCAACATTGTGTGTGTGGAAATAGCACTTTGGGAAAGAGGGCATTACAATGCTCGTGGGTTTCTGTGCCTGTTGACCTGTCTCCAATTCACATATGGGTGCTGGGGGGACAGCTACATTGTGCATTCTTTCTAGAAGGCCATAAACTATAGGCTCAAGGAAAGCTGCAAACCTCTGACTCTGAGGGGCCTTTCGGGGACGGTTACGTGGGGGTGGGATTGGGACTTGCATTCCAAGGGCCCTACTAAAGATGGTGATCAAACCTCCCGGAGTAGGATGGCAGACAAGACAATTTAGAGTGAGCCTGTGCGTTTCAAAGGTGGCCTTTTGAACTGATCATATCTTCAAAGGCCATTGTGGCTTTAACTACTGGGGCTAGGGCTTATGAGGTTAGAGACACTTTTGAATTTGGAACCATACAACGCTGGTTCGACACCAGGACATCGACACGAGGAAACATTAGGGCAGGAAGGACTGTAACTGGATTATCCACAGACTTGTGGTGGACTTGTGCTTGATGTGCTCCAGTAAGGGGACTATCACTTGGTGGATTTTGCCTAGACGTTGCTGGCCTGCAGCTAAGTGCCAGCTGTTGCTTCATGGAGTCCCTAGGTACTCTCCAATGGCGGATTGGTTTGCCTCCTGTCCATGCCATCCCAGGTACACAAAGGATCTCTCCCTTTCCATGAGATTGTAAGCTCTGCGCTGGGTGCTGCGAAAAAGGGTGGTAGTGATTGTTGGTTGGGACAAGGACAATTCTGACGGACTCGGTCATCACACTGTGCAGAGGAGTGTGCTTGTAAAGATCAGAAGCCCCCTGAGGTGCCGGGACTGGACGAGTGCGGGAAGGTTGCAGAGTCTGAGGTACATCTGCTTGAAAACCAGAGGACCTGTTCTAGCATGTTCTCTGGAATGTGTGGTGTCCGAGGGGTGTTGGGGGACCTGAGCCGGGAGCTGAGACTATCTTTGCCCTCCAGATCAGAAGGACGACAGTGCCTGACACTGCAGTCTTTATCCGAGGTCACTGGCTCCCTCTCCCTGGATCCATGCCACAAGGTACTTTGTTGTGGAGAACATTGTGACTGGTCCCAAGGGGTTTCGTTCTCTCTTGTGAGCATTTTGAGTACCTACGGCTGGCTGCCGGGTGCTACGACAGATCGCACCTTCGCTTGAGGGGAAACATTTCTCCAGACTGGGAAGCACACCGACTTCCTGGGTCATAACCGTTTGTCTAAGGGGGATAGCGATCCCGCCCTCATGCAGGGGCCACCGGGCGCCTGGATGTCCAATCTGGATGAACTAAACTAAGTAACTGTCTCTTTCTGCGTTAGGTAGTTCGAGCAGTCTAAACAACGTGGCGCTAGCTGGGGCAGTGTGTATTGTTGACTAGTGTAGTTGAGTGACACTGGGGCTGGGTCACGAGGCGTAGCCAAAGACTTGTGATTGCTTGGCCATTTAACTGTTGAGTTATGCGATATTGGGGAATGTTGTGGTTGATGAATACCTCGGAATAGGGTATGTATGTCCATGCAGTTCTACTGCAACTGGGAAAGTGGACAATTCCATAGAACTGCAAAGTGTATATTTAAAGTATATATTGTTTTTTATTTCTGTGTGTAATACAAAGACCAGTGTGTTATACTTACTGTGTGGAGCCTGTAACGTCCGCAGTGTGTTACGAGGGTGGTGCTGTGTCAACACTTTACACTTAAGCCCTGAGGATAAGCTTGACTGCTCAGTGCCAAGCTACCTAAGGCTGAGCACAGGTTTCAGACACATATATTATAGTCCTCCTATCCAGGACGGTGGATTCTGTCTAGCTTCAATGCCTCCCAGCCAGCCAGAAAGAGCTAGGTCTAACGCGCCCAACGTCCTTCACACAGCCACCCAGTCATCCATACAGCTGCTCACACAACCACTTATTCACCCCTACAGCGACTCACACCCTCACTCATAGTCACAGTCCACTCAGATTACATTTATTAAAAGCCGTATCACTCAGTAGTACAAAATAAATAGTAATTGAACTTCTGCCGTAGCTTAGTATATATCTTTAAGTCTTAGAAACTTTACGAAACACACTCACTGTAAGATGTCATCAGTTATGTCATTTGAGATATCATCAGTGATGTCAATGACCATGTCATGAGTGATGGTAATATGTGCGGTCATGTGCAGTGCATTGCAGGGGCATAGTTTATAGTTGGCTCAGGCAACTATACCTGTTGAACTTCAGTGGCTTTGTATGCGTGAAATCTGAGCCTAACTATAACGTAACTGTAACCTTTTGGGCACAAGTGGGACAGAAAGTGCTTCAACACATATTCAACAACCAACGCTCATCTTCCACCCAGCCGCCACAAATATAACAAACCTCTACAAAGCACTTTCTGTTCCACTTGTGCTTTCTTGTTCATTTGTATGTCCACACAGTAGTGCTTCGTGAACATGTGCACTGAAGCCCATGTTGCAGCCAGGCATATGTCCTGAATGGGTGTGTTAGCCAGGAATGCTATCGTAGCTCCTTTCTTCCTGGTAGAGTGGGCTTGTGTCCCCTCTGCCAGTTCCTGTCCTGCTTGCTTGTGGCACAACCGTATTGTTTCTGCGATCCATTGTGCAATGGTTCCTTTAGTTACTGGTTTTCCCATGAAACTGTTTGCGAAGGACACAAAGAACTGCTTTGTTTTCCTGTGTCCCTTAGTTCTCTCTATGTAGTGCATGACTGCCCTTCTGGCGTCCAGAGTGTGCAGTGATCTTCCTGCGCTTGTGGCTGGTTTCTGGAAGAAACTTGGTATTTGTATTGTCTAATTGATGTGGAACCTTGACACCACCTTTGGCATAAAGTGTGGGTCTGTTCTCATCACCGCCCTGTCATTATGTATCTGGATGTGGGGTTCTTGCAGCGTTAGCGCCTGTAGTTCACTCACCCTGCACAGCGAGGTGATTGCCACTAAGAATGCTGTTTTAATCGTTAGCATTTGTAGGGAGGCCTTATGAATTGGTTCAAAAGGCTCCTTCATGAGTTCCGTCAGAACCAAATTAAGGTTCCATGCCGGTGGTGGCACCCTCTTTGGTGGTACGATCTTTTTCGCTCCTTCCAGGAATCTCTTTACTATCTGTGATGTGAAGAAGCTCTTGCCTGTTTCTCCTCTTGTGTAAGCGACTATCGCTGCCAGGTGTACCCTTAGTGGGGATGAGCTCAGGTTTTCCTCGAGCAGGTGAGTGAGGTACTTAAGCACTGTTGAGTCCTTCTGCATCCTCTTGTGCAGCTTTTCCTTTCTGCACCATAGTGTGAACCTCTTCCACTTTGACACGTAGCACTTTCGTGTGCTGGGTCTTCTTGCTTCTCGTAGTACACTCAGGGTGCTCGGGTAATTTCAGATGAGCAAACTCTATGTCCTCAGGAGCCATGCTACTAGGCTGAGGCTCTCTGGCTCTGGGTGCAGCACCTCTCCGTCTTGCATGGAGAGTAGGTCTTTCCGTCTACCGAATCTGTGGGGTGCACTCTGTGCCATCTTCATTATCTGTGAGTACCAGGTCTGCCTGCCCCACTGCGGTGCGACCAGTATGAGAGTCCTGTTGCTGGTTCTGCACTTGTTGAGTACTTTCTGTATCAGAGGGATCGGCGGAAAAGCGTAAGCAAATGTCTTCGACCAGCTTATCCATAGGGCATTCCCCAGGAACCCTTCCCCTGGTTGCCTGGATGCGAAGTTTTGGCATTTTGCATTCTGGCGTGTTGCAAACCGGTCTATTGGCGGTGTTCCCCACTTGCCGAACAGCTTCTCTGTTTCCTGTGCATTGAGCTAACACTCGTGGGATGCCGATGTCTGTCTGTTGAGCCAGTCTGCTTTTACATTGTCCTTCTCTGGTAGATGTATGGCTAGCAGGTCTATCTTGAGTGGAATGGCCCATCTCCACATTTCTTGCGGTAATTTTGAAAGCGGGCTGATTGTGTCCCTCCCTGCTTGTTTATGTAGAACATCGCTGTTGTGTTGTCCGTCTGGATCAACACCTTCTGGTTGTTTAACTTAGTCTGGAAAGCCTTTATTGCGAGGAAGACGGTCTTCAATTCTAGGTAGTTGATGTCTTATACCGCATCTGCTGGTGTCCACAGACCCCTCACTCTGAGTTTTTCCATTTGAGCGCCCCATCCCTTCTGGGATGCGTCTGTGGTGATGGTCACCGTTGACGTTGGTGGTGTCAGAGGCTTACCCCTTCTCATGTTCCCCATGTTATCTCTTCTTGCACCTAGTGTGTTACAACCACTAGATCTTCCCAACGACCTGTAGCTTGTGGCCTTTGTTCCTGTAGCCATTCTTGGAAAGGTCTCATGTGCGGCCGTACATTTGGCATTAGATGTATGCATGACGCCATCATGCCCATGACTTTGCTCGCCGTCCTCCCTGTTCGAGCTCGCCCCTTCTGGTAGAGTCATGTCTCCTTCAGCAGTGCTAGTGTTCTCTTCTCGTTGGGGAACACCTTGTTCTGTAAGGTGTTGATCTGTGCTCCCAGGAAGAGTTTTACTTGTTCCGGTTTCATTGAGGATTTCCCCCAGTGGATGGAGAATTCTAGGCCCATCAGTGTGTCTGTCACTCTTTGTGTGTGCAGCTTGCACGTCTTGTATGAACTTGCTTTTACTAGCCAGTCGTCTAGGTACGGGTATACGTGTATCCCCTCCCTTCTTAGGTGTGCTGCGACTGCTGCGAGACACTTTGTGAAGACCCTTGGCGACGATTTTAGTCCGAACGCCAGGGTTGTGAACTGGTAGTGGTCTTTGTTGATGATAAATCTGAGTAGATGCTTGTGCCCCCTGTTCATTGGGATATGCAGGTAGGCATCCTTGAGGTCTATGGTGACCATGAAGTCTCCGCCTTGTAATTGAGGCAGTACCTCTTGTAGGGACGTCATATTGAATTTTTGCGTTCTTATGTACTTGTTTAAGAACCTCAGGTCCAGGATGGGTCTCATTGTCTCGTCTACCTTTGGTACCAGGAAGTAGGTTGAGTACACTCCCCTGTTCCTTTCTTTGTAAGGTACTGGTTCGATGGCCTGTTTTTGCAGGAGTTCTTTTGCTTCCTCTTGAAGTAGTTCTAGCTCTTTCTTTGCTAGCGCCCTTCTTTTCGGTTTTTTGTTTGGTGGTCTCCTTTCTAATTCTATGCAGTACCCGAACTGTATGATGTTGAGTACCCACTTATCTGTGGTTATTTTCTTCCACTCCTGGAAGAAAAGGCTTATTTTTACTCCCACCGGTGTTGCATGTTCGCAGATGTTTAGCTCGTGTACCCCCTTGCTGTTGTATCAGTACTCCACCCTGGGAGTTTTTGCATGCGTGGGCACCTGTCGCGTGACAAAGTCACTTAGAGGCGGGTTGTTGATCCCCTCTTCTATTTTGTCCATGTCCATTCCCTCTCCCGCGAAAGGACTGGCCTCTTTGTTGGTACTGCCAGGGTTGTTTTTGTTGCCCTTGCTGTGTCTGGGTGTCGGACTGGTGGGACTGCTGGAATGCGTGGTGCAATGTTCCTGGCTGGTTTCCTCCCCTCCCGTTAAGTCTTCGTGACGGGGTGCCCCCCTTTGTCCCTCTGAATTGCAAGGCCCCCATGGATCTTGCAGTCTCGTTCTCTTTCTTCAGTTGGGTGAGCTCCTCATCCACTGGAGCACCGAACAGTGTCTCTCCGTTGAACGGGGTGTTCAGGATGCTGTGTTGCACTTCCAGCTTGAAGCCTGAAATCCTGAGCCAGGCTTGCCTTCTTTCCGTGATGCCCATCATCATAAGTCTGCTGGACGTGTCCGCCCCGTCCAAGGCAGTTTTGAGGCAAGAATTTGCCACATTTTTCCCCTCCTCCACAAGATGCGCAGTCCTTTGCTGGTGTTCTTCAGGGAGGTGTTTGAGTAACTGGCCCAGTTCATCTAAGATCTAGTACTGGTGTCTGTTGAGCAGTGCGTTGGAATTTGCCATGCGCCAGGGCATTGCAGCATTCCGTTCAATCTTTCTCCCCATCAGGTCCATCCTTCTGCTTTCCTTGTCTGGGGGTGGCCCTGAAGTTGTTGGCATGTTAGCCCTCTTCCTTGCCGTAGCTGTAATGATGGAGTCCGCCGTGACTGATCCCTGAATGTAGGGCGGGTCCTTGGAGGAATGTTTGTACTTCTCCGTCCTGGGTGTTATGGCTTTGCAAGTTACAGGCTCTTTGAAAGCCTCTCTCCCCTGTGCCTTGACGCTGTCTATCATCGGCAGGTACTGGCTCCTAGTTTGTGTTTGGAGCAGTGTTTCTAGGAGGAAATCTGCCTTCTGCTTTTCCTCGTCCAGTTTTACCCCGAAGGCTGTTGCTGCGTTTCTGATGACTGTGTTGTAAACCCCAATGTCATCAGGCGGCGAGGATCTCTAAGGATACATGTCCTCGTTATCCTCCGGACTCTCGGTGGCGAGGTCTTGCCACTCTTTCTTGTGTCTCCGAGGATGCAGGGCCCAGGATTGTCCTCTGGTCGTCATCCCCCTCCTCCGCGTAGTAGGAGGCTTCTTCTTCTGGATCTTCCTGCCCCTCAGGGCTTCCCGACTGTCCTTCGACGTCGTAGTCCTCTTCCTCGGTTATCTCGACAACCTGTGGTTTTGGTTTCGTCGGGATTAAGAAGTCCTTCATCCTGGCGTCAAATTCTTTTTTGCGCTGCAGGATGTTCTCCATTTCAGCCTCGAGCCGTCTTTTTCTTTTCCATTTCAGCGGCACGTTCAGCGTCTAATTGATCGGCCGCTCTCTTCGAGGGATTGGTGGGCGTCGAGGCGACTTTCGGCGCCAAGCCGGGCTACGACTCCGAGCTGGCTTTCGGGTCTTTTAACAGCGCCGAAGTGTACTTCGGGTCCTTCTCTTTCATCGTCGAACGTTCCTTTTCGGGGCCACTTTTTGACGACTTTTGCTGTTCTCCAGCTTTCGGCGCCTGGGAGTCCCTCTCTGAGGGTCCGCTGGGCCTGTATGTAGCCACGGACGCCGAAGCTTTCGGCGTGGGCGCTTTCGAGGACTTACCCTCGTTTTTTCGAGAGTCTGGGTCAGACTGTCTAGTGTCCGGGGCTTTAGGGGCCGTCGAGTCTCCTACCTTTTAAGGAGTCTTCTTATCGGTCTCTATGACCGTGTAGTCGTCGTCTTCTCCGGTGACGTTGTCCTCTTCGTCTGTTGAGAGCCCCAGGTCTCGGAGGGATGGTGGCTGGCCCTTGCCCTGCATGCTGGCGTTGGCCATCCTCTGCCTCGCTCTAACTCAAAAAGTGTTTTCGGCGTGAAGGCGGAGCAGGCGTTGCAGTCCTTGCTCTCGTGGTCGACCGGTAGGCAGAGGTTGCAAACCGGGTGCTGGTCCTTATGCGTGCACTTGTGGTGGCAGTTACGGCAGAATTTGAATGGTGTGCTGTCCATCTCCTGCGTTAGGGGGCCCCTGAGCGCGCATTCTCCGATGGACGTCTAAGTTCTGGACGTTATCCTGTTCCTTCGTCGTCCCCTTCGATGGTATAGTCTCTCGTCATCCTTTCCAATCTTTTTTCATCCAAAAAAGGCTTTTGGTGTCTTCTTTCTCCAAAAATGTCTGGAGCCCTCTCGGGAATGATTCAGACCCAACCGCGGAAAAAAGAATCTGAAGATGGCGCCCAAGGGTGGGAGCTTCCGCAGGAAGCGTGCCGACGTCACAGGAAGGACACCAAAAGGTGGGACGTCGACACCCACCTGGGCTATGGAAAAAAAAAAGAAAAGACTACGATTCCGGACCCAACCACTAGACCGCGGAATAATGCACAGTATAGTGAATCCAGAAAGATTCACGCTGCAAAGTGGGTGTATGTGTCTGAGTTGGTCTTTGAGTGCATGAGTGTCTGTGGGTGCATGAGCCTCTGAGTGGGACTGTGATTTGGTGTATCAGACTGAGTGATTTTGTGACTGGGTGCATGAGTACGATTGTGTTTTACAAGTGTCTGAGTGGGTTTGTGAGCGGGCACGTGAATCGTTGAGTGGATGCATCAGTGTCTGTGTAAGTGAGTGTGTGAGCCCCTCTGTAGGGGTGTGACTGAGTGTTAGAGCCTCAGTAGATCTGTGAATGGGTGCATGACTGAGTGGATCTGTGAGTCAATGTGCGAGGGTGTGCAGTCTAATGTAATAGCCTAATGACCAGTTTCTCAGATTCTACTGTTGGTCAAATGTAGAATTTTCTTTAACGAATGTCTTGTGTGCTTTTTCTCTATGATGATGCTTATGCAAAGGCAATGCACCCTCACTCTCCTTCAGTAAGCTTTCCATCACTGTGCCCTGCCTCTTCAAACTAATGTAGTTGGGCAGCAAACCGCCTATAACGCCGTATTCTGTCATCAAACTAAGCCTGGGTATGTCAAAATCAGCATAACTCTGATATTGTGTATAACAGATAACCAATGTAGAAGCATTTCAAAACTACTTTGTGCACTACTCGGAGCAGTATTACAACGACAAACTGGAGGCCAGGTTGTATTTCTGTTGTCTCTTTTTTTAACCTTTTAGGTCTGTCTGTTTCTC
This sequence comes from Lissotriton vulgaris, assembly GCF_964263255.1. Classification (NCBI taxonomy): domain Eukaryota; kingdom Metazoa; phylum Chordata; class Amphibia; order Caudata; family Salamandridae; genus Lissotriton; species Lissotriton vulgaris. Next base: position 1,705,177,395 of record NC_141694.1, read on the forward strand.
TTACCAGGCCAGGTTAAATTTCAATAAATAGTATATAAAGATTTTGGAGCAACTATTACAGAGAACATAGTGGGTCTTCTCAAAATAATTTTTCAGAAATTTAAATGCATTATATGAAGCACATTGCCATGCAGGATTTAAAAAACATTTATTCCGATTTTAGTGGATTTGGCACTTTATGTTCGAGGGGCTGCAGAACGGAATTGAAAACATGGTTGTTGTCCTTAATATAATGTTTAGTTAAATAGCACTATTTCTATTGCATTAACGTCTTGGCAGGGCATTGGCCACCCGCTAACCCATCTATTTGTTCTGGATCTTACAGGAATATTTGTATCTTTTGCATGCTAGAACACGATGCATTGCGTATTTATTTCAGGATAACTTCCTTTCCTGGCAGTTCTTGAAGCATGGTGGCTTGTTGCATGGATGCACTCTGTCATCTCATAAGAAAACTCCTCAAGGATTTAGAGTTGTGTCCATACCTGCCTGAGAAAATAACAAGCTGTAATATTTGCCAACTGATGAAGAATCGCTTATTCCATCGCGGAATGGCTGCAAGATGTGTTTTTTAGGAAATCAACCCCTAAACTTGCCAGCCAAACATCCTGAACTCGAGTGTGTAATCCACTAAGTAAAATATTCTAAGACACTACACATGTGCGGCCTCAAACAAGCAAATGTTGCAAAATCCGGATGAGCAGACTGAAAACATACTTTTGCTCAGCAATCACAATAAGCGTCTTTCTGAGAATGGAATAAAAAATATTTAAGAGCTCATTGTCATTGAACATTCGGATGTTGGGAGTATTTTAATAAAGCGTTGTCGTTTTGGAATAACTTTGGGGAAACTGGTTCTAGAGTGTTTTGTATTGAAATCTGTATAAGCGGCTCTTTTGTTGTCATATCACTTACTCCCCCTTTTAAAAATGTCAGTAGCGATACACATTGACAAATCCACTAAAATGTTACAATCGTATTGGGTCTGACCAAAGTTTAAAATGCTAAAATTATCAATCTATTTTCTCGTATTGGCTGTAAGGATAGCTACGTCGCATTGTATTAAGTGTGAGCCCCGACGCCATTGGTTGACCTGCAAGCCTCCCGCCCTCATTCCCACAAATGTTTGACTCTATTTTCTACCCTCCATAAGATTCCCAATCTGCCTTTTTTCCGAAGCACAAGAACTGGGAATTCGTTTTAGGTTCCTAATTGAGTTGTCTTGGTTTCTACTCCCACCTAGTGTTCTTGTGTATAATTACACTTTCCCATAAAGGTTTATAGTGTGTCACTATAATCGGCAATTAGTGTTTTCTGATTATCTGGCTATTAATCCTAACCATAAGATTTCCGCTCAAGAGGAGCGGATCACATCTAAATAAATGTCTTCGTTTCTGGATTGCACTGTGCAGTTGTTATATTAATTAATTATTTCATCACACCAACAGTTTACATTTTCAGACTGGCTTGTTTGTGTAAACGTTTGTCCAGATTTTGACATAAAATCTTAAAAATGCCCTGCTCAGAATTTTAATTGCTATACCACATTTTGTCTCTTACTGTGTATAATTAATTTAAATATCAAGTGCTGGATGTCCCATTGTTTGTGACTTGGGCCTTGGTTTCACATTGCTCCTTTGTGTCCTTACACAAATTACTGCATTATGGTGACATCACCAGAGGCAAACCAGTTCTTACCACTTCACAATTTCCAAATGACTGCAGACGACGCCCAGCACAACAAGCACTGGCGTTGCCAATAGGTCTCGCAGTAGGAAAGTTTGAGCTATTGGTTTTGTAAATGACATTTTATATTTATATATTGTTATTGACAATGCCAATAACGATATATAAATATAAAATGTCATTTACAAAACCAATAGCTCAAACTTTCCTACTGCGAGACCTATTGGCAATGCCAGTGCTTGTTTGTTATTGGTAAGTAGGTGTCCTCAGTAGTGTTTCTTGAATGGGGCATTTGTTTACTTCTTTTTGTTTTACATGTTTGATGATTTTAATTAGTGCCTTAAATCTGAAAAAAAATATTTCGAAGACGCCAAAGAAAGTTAATTGCCTATTTGTGTTTATATTCGAGTTGTATAGCGCTTCATACCACTTGTGAGACGCTGAAGCACATAGATGAAGAGGAGCATGCTACACAGCGAGAAACTGCTTGGGTGGAAAGAAGTTGTATTTGCAGTGTGGACTGTGGTAAAGTGTTCTGGTGTCGTGCATCAGTAATCAGACTGGTGCTCGTAGCCAGTCTTGGGCTCTGGTAAAATTGTAGAGGCAGGAAAATATTGAGAGGTAGAGAGTGGGCCGTTTACTTGGGTCATTTGCTATCAGTAATTATTCAGGTCCCCATGAAAGTTTCTTTTAATTTGTGTAACCATGAGCCATCGACCCTTAACTATGCTAATTGTCTTAGTTGGAGGCCACCATTAAGGAGATGTAGCCCAGTGGTCCGAGTTGCCGGCTTTCGCAATGGCACCGCAGGTTCGAATACTGGCCTCGGTTCAACATCTCGTGATTCTGGGCCAATCACTTAACCTCCCATGCCTCCAAAAAAGTTCAATGTAATCTTGTGCTCATGTAAAGGACTCTAATGCGCTTGGGCCATGTATGCTCGACATAAAAAAATTCAAAAACAAGCATTAGCAAAGCAAAGAGGACTCAGCTTTGGGACCTGTTGGCTTTGCCAATGGTTGTAGCCACGCTGCACAGTATCCCCGATAGTGTGCAGCATGGCTTTCTTAAAAAAACACAAAACCTACAATGTAAACAGGCGTCTTTTTTAGGCATACGCATGAAGCGCGCGTGAGCCTACAAAATAACATGAGCATTTTTTTCCTTTTTGTTTTCTGATCCAAGTTGAATCACTAAAAAAAATAGAAAAAAGGGAGAGGTCGGGGGGGGGGGGACAACAACACGGAGGGGAAGCAATACAAAAGGCGGGTCGGAAGAGAAGGACCAAGGAGGATGGAAACACAAACACTAAGGAGAGGGGAGGGAGGTATGGAGTGGAACAAGCAACACTGGGGTGGGGCAGCAACACAGGGACCACGGGTAGGGGAAATCAACACTGAGGGTGCAGGTGGGGTTAAGTAACATGGAGACTACATGGGAAGGAAGACCGAGGGCGTGGGTGGGTCAAAACAGATGAGCGATAGTGTGCCGATAGTGTGCAGCATGGCTTTCTTAAACAAGGAACATCATACAGCAATCTCATGAGGCACCCAGAAGTGTTTTACTAAGATATTACTCAGACGTCCCCGGCTGCACTTCACTCGGTGCACCTTGTTATACATCAATCTGAGCCTGTCTTTCTTAACGTAACGCATTAAGTTTGCTTTGGTGCGTTTTAAAATAAAGTAATCCAGAATTTTTTCTCAAACATAGTACAAAAATAGTGACACTTCCTGATTCTCAAAATCAGTGCAAATGTTGTGTGGTTATGAGGACAGTGCCTGGCGAGTAACCACAACCCCAGGCTGCTGTGTGGCCGTGAATGCACGTGCTTGTTTGGTCACGTGATTCACGTGAACTCTATGAAAACTGCAGCGCAAGAAGCCCTTGGTTTGACGAAGATTTCGAGCACTTGAATTCTCGCTCCGCTCAATGCGCTTGCGCGCATTGATAGGTCGCGAGACCTAAAAAAGAGAGAACTAACAGGAGAATTCCCAACCACTAGATGGCAGAATTATGCACAACATGTGAATCCAGACAATTCTTCAAGCTGCCAAACTACTCCTACAGGTAAGTAACCATTTTGTTCTTATTGGTTAATATTTTCTTGTATTCCTGAGAAAGATCCCTTTTAACGAAAACTACAGGGCACATGAGTCCGATAACGCACAGTTGTTTCTTGATTTTGACACCCGGTTGCTGTGCCAGTGTTTTGTCTAGCCCCCCTTCTGTGACTGAGGCCCAAAAACTTGAGAAGACCCAATCCTAAATCTTTGTGTTCAGGGAGTCTCGCCTCCATTGTAATGGTAGGATAAAAGACTGAGTTTGAGAGATCATTCGTATTACATTTTTTGGAGTCCTGTTTGTACTCAGTCTCGAATATGGGGTCCATCGTCTGAGCAAAGAGGGTGACTGTGGCACCTAGAAGCTAGGAAGTGAACTTTAGATTTAATTGCCGTGCCTCAACATCACAGCCAGCTTCTGCACATAACATACATATTTTACAGTGCTCTAATAATCTGCTAGGCATCTAAACCTAGACCACAGTCAAATTATTGCTAACATAATGAATGCTTATGTGAAATTATGAATATTCTACAAAGCCAGCAGTGTCATCTAGACACAAACCATTAGTTATCTTTTGCCTCATGGATGCAATATTTAATGTTTAGTCTGAATGAGGCGTGAGGCGACCTCACATTATGTGCTTTGCTTCTTTTGGGTGTTGCAAATTGAGAGCTTGATCACTCTACTCACTATTGCAATAGCTCTTTGTGTGTTATACATTCTACATTAATATCAGTCCAAATAAATTGCACATGCCTATGAATTATGAGATGGCCTGTCCAACAATGAGGAACAAGTTCTTGTTGCCAGCAGTTCCATTTCAAAGCACTATAGGCCATGGCCGACCCTGTGGACCTCGGGCACCAGGCATTTTCCCTGGTGCGCCGCCAGGAGTGGGGGCCGGTTTTGGGCCCCTGGAGCTCCGTTTTTGTTACGGGCCGTAGCTGCAATATCGGCCCCTGTAACAATATCTGCCAAAACAGGCCCTGGCAACTGGCTTGGCCACAGCCCCAACTACCCAGGGGGCTGTCCGAGCACTTTGCCAGGACCGGTTTTAGTTCCCGGTCCTGCTGTAAACGGCAGCTGTCATGGTCACCCAACTTGGTGGTACTTGCTTTATTAACTTTGTGATGAAAGACTAATTCACCATAGTGCAGGGGCAAACCTGGAGTCAGTAAGGTGCCCATTGGTACTCCCTGGACAAGAAACAAGCATCCTTGGACCGGTTTCGGGGTTTCACTCCTCATCAGCCCTGATAGCCTGATTCCAAAGGCACAGTGAACCCGAGACCCAGATCTGGGCATACCTGGTGCACCTTAGGGCGAGAAAGTAAAAGACACAATTGATGGGAGGAGTACAGAACAAATCAAAACATTCACCCCCAATCAAGAGATCTGGGTTAAATCCATTGTTCTTTTGCTGACCATGCCACTCCAGTTTAGACCTGTCCATAGGCAAATCAGTGTTGACCCTGTGCCTCATGGGAACAGTACCACTGTGCCACTGGAGTCAAGCTATCCTGGCTGATGAGGGGTGACACCCCGAAACCGGTCCGAGGATTTTTGTTTTCAGTCCAAGGAGGACCTTGCTTGGCAGTTTGGGCTCAAAGGACCGGGGTGAAGACTGATTTGCATATGGCCAGGCCTGAACTGTTGCCTGGTGAGCAAAAGTATGATGGATTTAACCCAGATCTCTTGACTGCGGGTCAATGTTTCGATTTGTTCTGCATTCCATCCATGAATTGTGTGTCAAAATTCAACAACACACCACATAATTAAACTCCACTACATACGACTCCACAACACAAAATAACAATCCACATAATTAGACTGCATTACACACAATCCCACTCCACATAATTCCAGTACACTCAATTACTATCCACATAATTTCACTGCACACCATGACACACAATTCCACTACACAAATCCCCTCCACACCACACTATTCCATGCCGCACAATTTCACAACTAACAATCCTAATCCAACCCACAGAATTCCATACCATATGCATCCAATCCACACCGAACCAAAACACATGTGTAAAACAAAAACATTGTCATTTACAACCCCAATATAACTAATTTTCACAAATTCAAGACCTATTGCATTGCATATGCTTGGTTACCTTTAGCCATGTTGTACTGCAGCTCAACTGCTATGCAGCATGTATTGAAATTGAAATTTAAACTTTATTGTTTAGTTAATTAAAACTATAACAATTTGATGAATGTCCCACAACAGATATAACAAGCATTTGCAATGCAATAGGTCTCGCATTATTTAAGTTTGAGCTATTAGCATTGTAAATGGCAATTGTTTTTTGCTTTGTGCTATAGTTATTTTTTTACATAAAAAGCTATATATAAAATATGTTTTATTAAAGTTATTTATGCAGTATCTAAATTTTGTTTGCATAAAAGAGTACAATAATATCTTAGTAAAAAAGTCAAATATTTTAATGGTAATTCACCAAATGTTCATTTATGTGTTGGTTTTGAAAATAGCTAAATTAATAGCTTTGTCATTTACAATGCCAATAGTTATAACTTTCGCAAATGTGACACCTATAGCATTTGTAATGCAACATTTGTATTTACGTGACTTAGATGTATTGATATTACAAATAACAATGGCTTTTAATTTTTTTTAATACTTAATAAAAGTGATTGTAATTTTTAATGGCAATAGCTTAAACTTTTGTAAATAACTTTTGTGAAGATTATGTTCAGTGTATTTTATTGTAACGAAATCCAAGAACAGAAGTGAAATATTAACATCTTTTTGTGACATTTGTAATAAAGCTTGAAACATTGAGAGAACATATTTGTGCTGTGGTGGTGCTGAGTGATGCTGTGGTGCTGCTGAATGGGGCTGTGGTGGTGCTGAATGGGGCTGTGGTGATGCTGAGTGATGCTGTGGTGGTGCTGAGTGGTGCTATGGTGGTGCTGTGGTGGTGCTGTGGTGGTGCTGAGTGATGCTGTGGTGGTGCTGAGTGGTGCTGTGGTGGTTCTGAGTGGTGCTGTGGTGGTTCTGAGTGATAATGTGGTGGTGCTGAGTGACTGTACTCACTGTCACTCTGCACTCACTGTCACTCTGCACTCACTGTCACTCTGCACTCACTGTCACTCTGCACGCACTCTGCACTCACTGTCACTCTGCACGCACTCTGCACTCACTGTCACTGCACGCACTCTGCACTCACTGTCACTCTGCACTCACTGTCACTCTGCACGCACTCTGCACTCTGCACGCACTCTGCACTCACTGTTTATGCACGCACTCTGCACTCACTGTCACTCTGCACTCACTGTCACTCTGCACTCACTGTCACTCTGCACTCACTGTCACTCTGCACTCACTGTCACTCTGCACTCACTGTCACTCCGCACTCACTGTCACTCCGCACTCACTGTCACTCTGCACTCACTCTGCACTCACTCTGCACTCACTGTCACTCTGCACTCACTGTCACTCTGCACTCACTGTCACTCCGCACTCACTGTCACTCCGCACTCACTGTCACTCTGCACTCACTCTGCACTCACTGTCACTCTGCACGCACTCTGCACTCACTGTCACTCTGCACGCACTCTGCACTCACTGTCACTCTGCACACACTCTGCACTCACTGTCACTCTGCACGCACTCTGCACTCACTGTCACTCTGCACTCACTGTCACTCTGCACGCACTGTCACTCTGCACGCACTGTCACTCCGCACTCACTGTCACTCTGCACGCACTCTGCACTAACTGTCACTCTGCACACACTGTCACTCCGCACTCACTGTCACTCTGCACGCACTCTGCACTCACTGTCACTCTGCACGCACTCTGCACTCACTGTCACTCTGCACTCACTGTCACTCTGCACTCACTGTCACTCTGCACTCACTGTCACTCTGCACGCACTGTCACTCTGCACTCACTGTCACTCTGCACTCACTGTCACTCTGCACGCACTCTGCACTCACTGTCACTCTGCACGCACTCTGCACTCACTGTCACCCTGCACGCACTCTGCACTCACTGTCACTCTGCACACACTGTCACTCCGCACTCACCCTGCACTCACTGTCACTCTGCACGCACTCTGCACTCACTGTCACTCTGCACGCACTCTGCACTCACTGTCACTCTGCACGCACTCTGCACTCACTGTCACTCTGCACGCACTCTGCACTCACTGTTTCTGCACGCACTCTGCACTCACTGTCACTCTGCACTCACTGTCACTCTGCACTCACTGTCACTCTGCACTCACTGTCACTCTGCACTCACCCTGCACTCACTGTCACTCTGCACGCACCCTGCACTCACTGTCACTCTGCACGCACTCTGCACTCACTGTTTCTGCACGCACTCTGCACTCACTGTCACTCTGCACTCACTGTCACTCTGCACTCACTGTCACTCTGCACTCACTGTCACTCTGCACTCACTGTCACTGCACTCACTCTGCACTCACTGTCACTCTGCACTCACTCTGCATTCACTGTCACTCTGCACGCACTCTGCACTCACCCTGCACTCACTGTCACTCTGCACGCACTCTGCACTCACTGTCACTCTGCACGCACTCTGCACTCACTGTTTCTGAACGCACTCTGCACTCACTGTCACTCTGCACTCACTGTCACTCTGCACTCACTGTCACTCTGCACTCACTGTCACTCTGCACTCACTGTCACTCTGCACGCACTCTGCACTCTGCACACACTCTGCACTCACTGTTTCTGCACGCACTCTGCACTCACTGTCACTCTGCACTCACTGTCACTCTGCACTCACTGTCACTCTGCACTCACTGTCACTCCGCACTCACTGTCACTCCGCACTCACTGTCACTCCGCACTCACTGTCACTCTGCACTCACTCTGCACTCACTCTGCACTCACTGTTACTCTGCACGCACTCTGCACTCACTGTCACTCTGCACGCACTCTGCACTCACACATGCAACAGTAATGTAAAGCTCTCAATGGACCTTAATCGGAGCGCGTTTCTGATTTAAAAGGCTGGCATGAAATAAATTAAGCGCATGTAAATTAGAAAGGAAAAAAAACGAAAAAGCTATTAATATTGGGATAGAGTTTACGACATGCAGAAACCACACAGATTAAAGATGCAATCTGGCTGGGGACAAATGCCCACAGGCAAGACAGCAAACTAGAGAGCGCTAGAGTAAGAGTCTTCAAGGAACAAGAGCGGACGCACCGTAATCTCTTGGTGCTCACAGCTGCTTGGAAACTGTAATCAACGAACACGGGGAAATTCTCCGCATCACTGCCTGTAATTCTCTCCCAGCCTTCCACCAGCCCATCCTCTATGCACGTATGCTCATGTTACGCTTAATAAAATATTGACCTTCTATTCAATAAAAAGTGGTGCTATGTCCTTTATACAGCCACTCCATGTAGGCTCTGCGTCCCCACGCTCCAAGAGAAGCAAGGCACAAAATGTGCACTGCATTCAGAAATAATTTTTTTTTAAACATGCCCTAGCTGCGTAGTTGAGGTTCATTTCCGTCATAATGAAAACAAAAAACCCAACATGAAGATAAATCCTTCAGAAAGAATAACCTTAGCAATTGTGTGCAAATGGTGTGTGATAATTAATAGGAAATGTAATATAATATTAGGAGTGTGCGATATTTGCGTAAATTCTTTTGCAAAAAATACATGGAATTCTTCAATAAGTACACGAAATAACAAAAAAACATCGGTCCAGCATTTGGCAGCTGTTTTGCCATGTACATCCTCGCATTCATTCTTGGATACAAGGACATATTTTGCACTAAGAAAAAGTCGCAAAATCACGCGTGCACGAACAGCATCTGCACACGTTCTCTTTGCAAACCTTGTTTCCTGTGTTTATGCCATGGGATATTGACCCGAACAGAAGCTTCTTTACTTGATCTGGTCACGGTGTAATCACGTAATTGCCATGATTTCATCACAAATGTAAAGCAAATGCCAGAAATTAACTGAGATTACACTGTGTAACAGAAATTTCACCAGGACATACATAAAACCACAGAATTAGCGATAGCATCATAAGCGTGTCCTTTCACTGCAATTGCTTAATCCTCTGCATGTACACGGAAATCATTTGTCAAATATCAGGAAATGTAATCAAATAATGGAACAAAACAATTAAATGGAAAGGATAGCAAGGGTTATGAAAACATGTTCTTTGCTCACATAGATTGATTATGCACTCAGCTGTCTGTTGTACGTGCACCACAATATGCTTACAACGTGTGCAGTCTCCGAAGCTGTACGTCGTTACCGAAAGCACAGTGACAGTCCAGTATGCAAATAAACACAGTGCTAGGTGCTTGTGTGCTGACAAAATGGCCGTCTCTTCATCGCGGGCGCACTCTGGAAGTCAGGCAGCCTTTGTTTGGACGTGGGCGGGGCTCGTCAAAGAAACAGGAAGTAACTGCCGAGGAGGACGTCCGAAACATGCAGGCTTCACGCTGAAGTCCCGGGGCGCTTCAGAGAGACCGGGCGAAAGAGCGAGGGCAGACTGCATGGTAACAGAGGCAACACGGGGCTCCCGAGTGGTGAGGAGACCCCTGCGGCGTGCCAAAAGACGGCCCAGGAACCTGCACACCGAGCCGGTAAGTGAGAGCTTGCAGGCGGGGCGGGGCGGGGGGATTGTCTGTGCGTGTACTCTCGTGTGTGGGCGGCGGCGGCTGGGGGGGCGGGGGCGGCGGCGGCTGGGGGGCGGCGGCGGCGGCGGGCGGGGGGGGGGGCCGCCTGGGGAGGTGTAGTGTGTGTCTGTATGTGTGCGCTAGTGTCTGCCTGCGTGTGCATGTGTTGTGAACAGCCTGCTCTGTGTGTGTGTGTGTAGGTGCGGCGGCGGCGGCGAAGGGGGGGGGAGGGAGGAGGTGTGGCTGTGACTGTGATGTGCGCGGCTGTGATGTGCGCATGCGTGAATGTTGACGCGCGTGCACGCAGCTCAATCCACGCTCGTCACAGTTTTGTGTCCCTCATTCCCCGGTGTCAGGCAGCTATAAGTCTCCGACCCTGGACGCATCCTTCGGATGCGAATTCCAGGGCGAGACCTAAAAATGTATAATGTATCACTAAAACAATTGATAAAAAGACTTAATGATAAGAAATTCAAATCATTAATTGTTCACGTTGTTTTTATACGTTTATGCAGCATGTATAAAAACTGCATAGCAGCCGTGCTGCTTATTATGGATAAATGTGCCTTCTCAAGCTGTTTTCACATTCTTGCCGCAGGCCATCTTGAATGCAAAGGTTTAAAACCAAATATAGCTCCTAATCCTGTGTAAAGCCTGTGAGTCTGACTTAAGTCGCACTTTGCCTGACATTGTTGACTTCGTCCAGAAGCAAGCGGAACAGCAAGGTACCCGGTCTGCCCTTTCTTTTTGTGTCAGAAATGTTGTAGGTTTGCATTGGTTTAAAACCAAATATAGCTCCTAATCCTGTGTAAAGCCTAGGAGTCTATTTACAGGCGAAGGTTACAAGGAAGATGTTTTATTAATGTAGATTAAACAAAACTGCTTATTAATTTTATGTATTTATCATTTAGCTAAAGTTGAAACAGTTAAACAAATATTGTCAACATCTGCATTCCATATTGTTGGCAGCAGGACACTCTCACCCTGATTGTATGAGAGTGGGTGGAAAATTACTGTTTTCGGACGTTGTCAGTTTTTTGGTTTTGCCTACAGAAATTACGCCTAATACATAATTCTATTAGGACGTTTTCAGCTTCTCCTGAGCCCCTTTGGCTTGAAACCTCCCAGTCTTATCTTGAATAGCCAAATTTCCGTATGTGCCAGCCAAGGGGTCTACAGGACCTAGATCCTTGTTTGTCTAGAGCCTTAGCCAGTATTGGATAGGTCTTAACATAGTAATGTCAGAAATAGATCTTGGATTTAGCTCGAATCTAATTGGCAGGTTTGGTGCACTAGTTGCGAGTCTCAAGAGGGTCTTAAAGGCATTTTCAGCTTTTTCAATGGTGTTCAGACTAGAGTGTCCCAATAAATCTGTCCCATACATGGCACACCACAGGCTTGGATCTTGTATATCCACCCCCCCCCCCCCCCCCAGAAATACTTTACTCTTGGGAATTGTCCTCCTGTTACCAAAGACCGTGTACTTAGTTTTGTTTTTGATTCATTTCCAGGCTGTGGGCCTGGCAGAAATTATGAAAATGTATCCAAGAGAGTAGATAGACCATGAGGGGACTTTGATATTAACAACTTGTCATCAGGGAAAAGGACACACCATATTTTATAATCCTTCGTGGAGTCGCTTTTACAGTTTAAAACATAGGGAATGCAGCCATTTATGTACAAGAGAAAGTGTAGGGGGTGAAATACACCCTTGTCTAACACCTCTCCTGATTGGAATGTCTTCCGTCAATTCCCCTGCTGGGCCCAACCTGACCCTCGCAAAGTTTTCTGTATTTAATGCCTGGATCAGGGACAGTAGTCCGCATGGGATCCCGATCTTGTGCAGAGCCACCCAAAAGTTTTGCCCTAGGGGCAAGATCGAATGCTGCAAGCAACATACAGCAACCCCCCCGGTCTAATGCCAGAGTAGATCCGGCTCCACCCTCACCTCCATCTCCTTCAGTTGTGAAATCTGGGAAAGAAAAGATGAGCATTGTTAGGTCTCGTCTCCGCTAGCTCATGCGGTAGCGCGAAGCAAGACTTGTGTAGGGGCTTCAGAAAATGCTCCCAAAGGCTTTTGTAGGCGGATTGCCTACAGTGCATGTGTCCGAGCGCGTGCACATCGCACACCATTCGCACTCATGCTGGTTTACACTTCAAAGGAATCAGCTCCCCCTACCCCTCCCACAAAGCAAGACACGACAAGAACATCAAAGCAACCGCAGCCGCTCTAATTCCATTTGCCACCAGCCACTTCACGCTTTCCGCTGGTCATAAACAGGACCATCTGCTCATGAATCAGAATGCTGGCATGGTTGTCCAGCCCCACTCCCAGCGCTGCCTTTCCTCTGCCTGCTACTTTTCACCCTTTTCTTTTAGTGCTTATCCTCTTCTCTCCTTTTGCCCTTCCTTGTTCTCTCTCACCTGCATAACTCCTCTTTTTTCTCTGCCCTCTTAATTTACACCATTCCTTTTTTCTTTCTTCTCTAATCCTCCTTTCTGATATTCTCCTATTTTTCTTTCCATATTTTTGTTCTTCCTCTTCTTCTACTTTCCACTCGCATCACTTCTCTCTATCATTTCGATCTGCTTTCTCATTTTCTCTCTTCTGGACTCAACTTTTACAATGCTACCACCGCTAGTCCTTTTGTAATGCAAACTGTTTGATTGTAAAGCGCACTGACACCTGCGGGTAAAATCAGCGCTATATAAAAACGCATAAATATCCTTGCAAATGGACTTTACTTTACACCCTGCTTGGTAGTGAAATGCATGGAAATAAAGGGTGTAAGTTTTAGGGTAATCACACTGATGTTTCTATCAAGTTATTTCTGATTTTTGTGTGTTTGGAGGGCGGGGGGGCTCATCTACTTTTATGCCAATTTCGACCATTTTTCTGGCCCGTGCTGATCGGTCGTTGATGTCACCAGAAGCTCCTTTAGCTGCCCGTATCCCAAACAAGCTGAAGATTGCTGGGATTCTTCCCCTTAACCCTCCCCCCCAACCCAGGAGAATAATGGATGCTCACATACATCTCCGCCCTTCCTCCCAGTCTAAAGGTTGAAACAGTGACCAGGGCAACAAGTAACTTTATTATTTCGCCAATTCACATCCTCACGGTGGGCTGAAAAGGGCTGCTTGACAATTGAATGACACTGCATGTAGTGGCCAAACATGATGCCTGTCTCGCCATGGGAATTACTTCTGGCAAAATCTCATTTCACCCCCTCAAGTATTTGAATTTGCTACTTGTCCTATGATGGAAAAAGTAGCGGGTGCCAATATTCTGTTTGACTTACTAATTGACTAATAAACACACTGGGTCCACGGTGTAGGGCATGTCTGTTTGTGTTTTTACGATTTGTTGCCCTCTGCCTAAACAGTTGGTGTGATGGCTTTCATTCCTCCCCTGAAATGGAACCTCTCCACACCTGGTCCAGCCACAAAGGAATCCGCTTCCCACTTCATGGTAATGTGTAGGGTGGCTGAAGTGCTTTAAACCACTCCTCAGGTCATGACTAATGTATTAACAGAACTACTCCGGGTGGGGCAGACCTCTTCTAAGACCTTTTTGCCATTTAATGAGGCACGAACATATAGGAGGCTTGGGCCATGCTTTGTTTTTGCCCATTCCGGCAGACAAATAGTGTGCCCCCCCCCCCGCTTACCTCACAGACTTTTCTTATCTACTACTTCACGCCCTGTGGAAGAAAAAACAGACAGAAAATCTTAAACAATTGAGGAGGCTAATTAAAATGCAGCCAGTCTCTCACACGCCTCTGCCCCTAATGCTACTCGAGCAGTTGTATCACTGAAAGTTACGCCCTTGACATCAGGATAGCCATAAGGTGCTCCCGGACCCACGATCCCTCAGGTTACAAACTACAACAAAGTCACTTATGCATTACTTTTAATTATATATATTTGGCATTTCTAAAACTCTCGAAGATCACTTCTGCAGAACTTTGATTTATATATTTGGCATTTCTAAAACTTTAGCATGGAATGCCTTTGAGCTCATTAAGTGCAAGTGAGATCAAAGGGACAAATAGAGAGGACAGAATGCTACTAGAACGGGAACAACGATATTGCCCTGAGCAAGTTAAAAGTTATTAAAATGGCCTGAAGCATAGGCAGAACTTAAACCATATTTCTGAAAACTCCAGAAAAAGCGAATCTCTTGGGGTAAGCGGAGGAGAGTCACACACTGTTCCTGCTTGCACTGGTAGGAGAATTGTGAGAGGGGCTAAGAGAACAAGGTTGATTAAATCCCTGCAACATCCCCCTTTCATCAGCTCTCTGCCATCCTCGTTAGCTTCAAATGTTTCTGGTTCCTCACAAGGCCCCTCCAGCTCTCGGCTAGCTACATTTTACATTGCCACAGCACCATTGAACGCCACAGCACCACTGAACGCCACAGCACCACTGAACGCCACAGCACCACTGAACGCCACAGCACCACTGAACGCCACAGCACCACTGAACGCCACAGCACCACTGAACGCCACAGCACCACTGAACGCCACAGCACCACTCAGCACCACAGCACCCCTCAGCACCCATCAACGCCACAGCACCTCGCCATGCCACAGCACCCCTCAACGCCACAGCATCACTCAGCACCACAGCATCACTCTGCACCACTCGACGCCACAGCACCACTCGACGCCACAGCACCTCGCCATGCCACAGCACCTCGCCATGCCACAGCACCTCGCCATGCCACAGCACCTCGCCATGCCACAGCATCACTCAACGCTACAGCATCACTCCGCACCACTGAACGCCACAGCATCACTCAACGCTACAGCATCACTCTGTGCAACCATTCAACAACTGGTTCAAATATGTTCTCTCAATGTTTCAAGCTTTATTACAAAAGTCACAAAAAGATGTTAATATTTCACTTCTGTTCTTGGATTTTCGTCACAATAAAATACACTGAACATAATCTTCACAAAGGTTATTTACACAAGTTTAAGCTATTGCCATTATAAATTACAATAACTTTAATTTAAGTATTAATTATTTAAAAAAATTAAAAGCCATTGTTATTTGTAATATCAATACATCTAAGTCACGTACATACAACACATGTTGCATTACAAATGCTGTATGTGTCACGTTTGCAAAAGTTAAAACAATTGGCATCGTAAAGGACAAAGCTATTAATTTAGCTATTTTCCAAACCAACACATAAATAAAAAAATTGTCATTTACATTACCAATAGCTCAAACTTACCTAATGCGAGACCTATTGCATTCCAAATGCTTGTTTTTGCGGAAGCCGCTGCCATTACCCAAAGACCAACAGCATTTTGAATATATGGAGAAATAGGTGACCCAAGGATTGAAGGTCACTATCTATAGCAGAAGGCATGTAAACGTGAGTAGAGCACTATGCACCCCTGTGCAACAAAATGAAAGATTGCTCTAGCAGTAAACCACATGAACTACAATATGGAGGACATGATAATTGGCCATTAGGAGAAAAAAATCTAAATTAATTATTTTGGGCTTCATATGTATAAACATCCTACTACATTGCAGTGGGGAGCCAAAATAATGTCATACGCCGATGACACGCAGCTGTTGTTTACCTGGCCTAAGGACTGCTTAGACGCTCGGGCTGTCTGTTCTTGTTTGACCCATGTTTTCCGATGGCTTGTCTCAGCCCAGCTCAAATGCAACGAGGACAAGTCAGAGCTACTATTTTATGGCAATTTTCCGGCCAATTTTAGGGAGCTTATTTGGCCGACTGATTTTGCATGTCCTAGCTATCACGGAGGCCCGGCCAAAAACCTGGGGGTCTGGTTTGGACAGGATCTTAAGTTTGAAGCTCATCTAAAAAAACTTACTGCAACCTGTTTTGCGACCCTCAAGTCACTCAAGAGATTCCTTCCACTTCTCCACAGGGAGGCGAAGGAGACTGTTTTGCGTGCTTTGATCCTGTCAAGGCTCGATTATGCCAATGCTCTCTACAGTGGTCTCCCTAAATACCTTATAAAGCGAATGCAGATCATTCAGAATGCGGCCGTGCGACTTCTGTTCCATCTTCCACGAAGAACTAGTGCACGTGCCCATCTTCGAGAGCTCCACTGGCTCCCAGTGGCACATCGCATTATGTTCAAATCATTGGTTCTGGCCTTTCGGGCCTTGCATCAGCAAGGCCCACAATACTTGCACAAGAGGTTTACCTTTTACACTCCTCATCGTGCTCTTCGATCGGCCAATCTCCGTCTGATGTCTATGCCCAAAGTCAGATATGCGAGACTGGGTGGTCAGTCAATTTCTGTCCCAACAGCACGGTCCTGGAATGCCCTGCCGCTTTTTCTGAGATCATCAGCTACATTAGCGGGATTTAAGAAAGGGCTAAAAACCCATCTTTTTAATCTCAGTATTTAGTTCTCTGTTTCTTTCTTTTTGGATTGGGTCAGCTTAGAGCTTACATATCGCGCCAGGATACTCTGTAGTAGCAGAGCGCGTAATAAAATGTTTTATAACATTATAACATAACATACTATAAGTAGTAAGGAAACCCACAAAATAACCTAGACTGCATATGAATAGTTTCAGAATTACTACAAGGACAAATATAAGACCTATTTATGGGCACATGATTATGGAATACAGAAGTACAATAGGTAAACAGAAAGAAATCTCATTTAATCCGATTGCCACTCTATAGATATGGTTAGTATTCTCAAAGATAGGAATTCCTTGGATATTAGCTCCCTAATAACCTTCCACCAGTTTAACAAATCACAAAACCTTCTAGACCTATAGCATTTTCTAAATTTTGATATTATATAATTGTTTCTTTTGTGGTAAATAGTTATGGGGCTCAAAGATAAAATGGTGTCCCAAAACATGTTTTTCGACCAATGCATTTTCCATAAGACTATTGTATTTGACGTAGCACGAAAACAGCTGAATCGAGTTATATGAAATGTGGTAGTGTAAAAAGTTTAAGTTAGCAGACATTTAAACTTCATGGTATACATCACCGCTGTACTTTTTGCAGAATTTTAGCAACTGTTGTGAAACGACCACAGTACGTGGCCGTAAAACATATCTAAAAATCTATTAAAATATGAATACATTTGCTGACCTATTACAACTTTAATAATGTGATAATAGGAAGGGGCCTGCTACTTACCTATATCTAAGGGCCTAACCCTAAACACAGCCAACATGTAGTAAAACAAAATGGCAGCCTTTTCATTCCCTGAAAACATCCATTAACCAATTATATACTGGCTTCTTATCATCATGTACGATGATATACCGTGAAACCAAAATATAATGAAGGCCTTGCTGTATTATTGTATTGCGGTACCCATGGTTACTCATGGTGTTACATGGCAATGTGGTACTTAAGTCAGATTTACAAAGGATTGCAAGGTAACCATGCTTGGTCCTGTGTAAATCTCGAGAAACGCTAGGCAGAGAAATTCGCTGTTTTGCATTACTCTGCACACCATAAATTACATTGCTTCTAAATTTCACTTCCATCCATCCATATGCCACTGCAGCCACTCCACTAAATGCTATTCCATCCATTCTATGCCTCTCCACTGTACGAGACTCCACTCCATGCCAATCTGCTCTAATCGACGCTACTACACTGTACGCCACTCCAGTCTACGTTATTCCACTGTACGCTATTCCACTATACGCCACTCCAGTCCACGTTATTCCATTGTACGCTACTCCACTATACGCTACACTCGTGGTTAGAGTTAAGCCAAAACAGTGTTTCTTGAGAGATTGCTCGGGAGCTGCCCGCCTGGGCCCAATGAAAACAGAAAATAGAATGCCGATGGATTGAGAGCAATCTCTTAAAGTCTCTCGGTACTGTAGCACTGTTGCTGCTGCTGTTATGGCCACCTTGATTTGGTCGCTGCCATCTTGCCAAGCTGTGCCGTATCTTCACCTCCACACCTCCACTGCACCTGACTCGCTCTTGGAGTGGGGCGGGTGTGCAGCAGGGCGCTTGGAGGGGACTGAGTTCTGGTTAGGCAGCAGATGGTGTTGTCAGCGCAGTCTCGTGCGCAGTCTAAAAAAATGTTTTGCTTGGCTTGTGGGGCCTCTTTTGCTTAGTGAGCCAGAGAGCATGCAAAGGAAACTTATGTAAATTAAGATGTATTCTATTTGTTATGTATGTGTTGATCTATATTGCCATTAGCATGCGACCATTTCATCATCTGCATCAGTTGTTCAAGTAGTAAATTTGAAAAATTACATATGCAGTTTAGTTTCTTTTGGGCTTCCTTGCTACTTTGTAGTAGGATTGTGCTACATATGAAGGCCAAAGTGGATGAAAAGCAATCGTTGTTATTGTTATAAAAAATTATACCAATTATCATGTCCTCCAAACAGTAGTTTGTGTGGCTCACTGCTAGTTCAGTTTTTCAACTTGTTGCACAGAGGTGCTTACAAAAGATGTTTTTTGTTTTGCTTGTTGGGCCTGTTTTATTTTGTGAGCCAGAGAGCATGCACAGAAAACTATTTTGGATTAAGATGTATTCTATTTGTTATGTATTTGTTTATAGGTTCCCATTAGCATGTGACCATAAATGGGTCTTTCATTTGTTCATGTAGTAAATTTGAAACTTTACATATGCAGTTGAGATTATTTTTTGGACTTTGATACTTTTAGTAGTAATTTGCTATAAGATATTACTAAGTTGGAAAACCTTTAGACTTAAAAAAAATACTTACCTTAACCTGCAGTGCCCAAAAGAATCATCTACACACCCTAAAATCTAATGCTGCCAAATTTCAGCAAAATCCGACTGGCCATTTTTGCGCTATGGGAAATACAAATGTCTATGTAAAATGCCTTGGATTTCAAGCCCGTTTTGGAACCACCTGCCACCCCCCGCCCCCCCCCCCCTTATTTTTTTTTTTTTACACCTCTGTTGGTCCTAGCCCTTTTTGCAGGGTTTATCCCCAAACCTTTTGCCTCCTATTTTTCTGATGACCTGTTTTTGTTGGCTTTAGGACTCTGGGCACTTTACCACTGGTGATCAGTGCTAAAGTGCATATGCAGTCTGTGTAATTGTGATTATGATTGGTTAACCATGATTGGCATATTTGATTTACGGTAAGTCCCTAGTAAGGTGTGCTTGTGTGTGCCCAGGGCCTGTACATCAAATGCTACTAGTGGTCCTGCAGCACTGATTGTGCCACCCACACAATTAGCCTTTCAAATGTGTATCAGACCTGCCACTGCAGTGTGTTCATGCGCAGTTTTCAACTGCTATGTTGACTTTGCAAGTGCACTCACTTGCCAGGCCCTAACCTTCCTTTTTCTTACATGCAAGTCACCTCTAATATAGACCCAAGGTCCCCTCGTGGTCAGGGTGCAGAGTATGTGAAAGGTAGAACATGTACTGGTGTGTTTTACATGTCGTGATAGTGAACCGCTGTGTATTTTTTTTTCTCACTATTTCAAGGGCTAGCTCTCCTATGGGCTATCATTGGAGCTGCTTTGTAACTATTTATATGTGCAACTTTCTATTGGGAACAGCTAGAGATTTAAAGGTTGGGCTCTTTGAACTCAGAATTTAAAATAACACACCTTTCATTAAATGTCGTTTTTAGGTTTCGGCTACCGTCCCACTGCGTAAGCAGTGGGTGGGCGGAGCCGAAATCTTTTGTTAGTAGTATGGGGGCCTGAACAAGCCCCTCTTCTCCATTGGCTGGCCTCGTAAATGCTGGCCAGCCATTGGAGGAGAGGAGCGTCACTGAGTTCAGGGCCCGCCTTGACGCGAATCGGGGGCGTTTCTGGGTCTTTTTTTAAGTCCCGCCCTCTCCTCTTCCCATTGGCTGGAATTTTACCTTCCAGCCAATGGGAAGGGGAGAGCACGCCCCCGAATCCCTACAGGACGCTGTGCTTTCCGAGCAGCGTCTACCGAGGCCATGCCATGAGGTAAGCCTCTGCCCCCCTGTTTGTGCCGTTGTTTCTTGTTCCTTTTGACTCCAAATAACACAGGGATTGCCCAAACGAGTTGCAAACATACTCCCTAGGCTATCCGAAAACCAAGAGAAACAAATTCGACACGTTCAACAGTGACAGTAGGAAAAAATAATAAACCATGTTTTAGAACCCGTGCCTGGCTTTCTAGTGTCTCGAAAGGCCAACAAGACGCTGCCTCATTCTTCCTGGGTCTGTAAAATAAGCACTTTTTGAGTGGCTAATAGTAGTCTCTGTTTACAGCGCTTAGACACTGTCGATGTGAGTCAAGAGGTGCTACATTAGAAAATATATTGTTACTACATGCGGCTGGTATTTTTCTCTTTATCAAGTTCCCAGTCTCAGCTGAGCGCTGTGGAGAGGCCGGTGTGCCGAGCTCGGCCTGCACGGAAGCCACTGCACCGAGCAGCAGATAATATACTGCAGTCCGACGTCCAGAAGGATGTTGCGGACAGGCCGTTCCTCATCCTGCTGTGACCCTGTGGCTGACCCCTTCATTCCGCTGCCTAGATTTGTATCTGCTCGTCGGTGTGGCCCGTCTCCCGCACCTCATTACTGTCCCTGTTACGTAATGCACCGGGCGGCTATCCGTACTCCTGATTCCTAGAACCCGCATTGGTGCCGCAGGCCCCGGTAGAGGTGCATGGACAGAGCTGCCTGTGCAGTCCAGTACTATAACAGACAGCTTGTTGCTGCAGATTAGAGTTGTCCTAGTATTGGAACAGTTTGGGTGCAGGTTTCAGAGCAGAAATAGCAGAAGGTGAAGCTGATTGGGGTGTGTTGGAAGAGCAGAGTTCAGGTGTCAGGCAGAGTAGCGAGGTATGCTGGAATGTATGAGTTACATCGGCACCGCGATGCTCCGATCACGGGGCAGGAAGACATGCCAATAAACCCGCTTCAGCTGGAGACTCGTGGGGTTTTAGGAGAGGATGTGGCTTAACGACCAGAGCGGCCGACCATGAAGCTGGGGAACCGTGTTGAGGCTGGTGGGAAGCTGAAGCCCGGTGCTCCGATCACGGATGGGTGCAGGTTTCAGAGCAGAAATAGCAGAAGGTGAAGCTGATTGGGGTGTGTTGGAAGAGCAGAGTTCAGGTGTCAGGCAGAGTAGCGAGGTATGCTGGAATGTATGAGTTACGTCAGCACCGCGATGCTCCGATCACGGGGCAGGAAGACATGCCAATAGACCTGCTTCAGCTGGAGACTCGTGGGGTTTTAGGAGAGGATGTGGCTTAACGACCAGAGCGGCCGACCATGAAGCTAGGGAACCGTGTTGAGGCTGGTGGGAAGCTGAAGCCCGGTGCTCCGATCACGGATGGGTGCAGGTTTCAGAGCAGAAATAGCAGAAGGTAAAGCTGATTGGGGTGTGTTGGAAGAGCAGAGTTCAGGTGTCAGGCAGAGTAGCGAGGTATGCTGGAATGTATGAGTTACATCGGCACCGCGATGCTCCGATCACGGGGCAGGAAGACATGCCAATAGACCTGCTTCAGCTGGAGACTCGTGGGGTTTTAGGAGAGGATGTGGCTTAACGACCAGAGCGGCCGACCATGAAGCTAGGGAACCGTGTTGAGGCTGGTGGGAAGCTGAAGCCCGGTGCTCCGATCACGGATGGGTGCAGGTTTCAGAGCAGAAATAGCAGAAGGTAAAGCTGATTGGGGTGTGTTGGAAGAGCAGAGTTCAGGTGTCAGGCAGAGTAGCGAGGTATGCTGGAATGTATGAGTTACATCGGCACCGCAATGCTCCGATCACGGGGCAGGAAGACATGCCAATAGACCCGCTTCAGCTGGAGACTCGTGGGGTTTTAGGAGAGGATGTGGCTTAACAACCAGAGCGGCCGACCATGAAGCTGGGGAACCGTGTTGAGGCTGGTGGGAAGCTGAAGCCCGGTGCTCCGATCACGGATGGGTGCAGGTTTCAGAGCAGAAATAGCAGAAGGTAAAGCTGATTGGGGTGTGTTGGAAGAGCAGAGTTCAGGTGTCAGGCAGAGTAGCGAGGTATGCTGGGAATGTATGAGTTACGTCAGCACCGCGATGCTCCGATCACGGGGCAGGAAGACATGCCAATAGGCCCGCTTCAGCTGGAGACTCGTGGGGTTTTAGGAGAGGATGTGGCTTAACGACCAGAGCGGCCGACCATGAAGCTGGGGAACCGTGTTGAGGCTGGTGGGAAGCTGAAGCCCGGTGCTCCGATCACGGATGGGTGCAGGTTTCAGAGCAGAAATAGCAGAAGGTAAAGCTGATTGGGGTGTGTTGGAAGAGCAGAGTTCAGGTGTCAGGCAGAGTAGCGAGGTATGCTGGGAATGTATGAGTTACGTCAGCACCGCGATGCTCCGATCACGGGGCAGGAAGACATGCCAATAGGCCCGCTTCAGCTGGAGACTCGTGGGGTTTTAGGAGAGGATGTGGCTTAACGACCAGAGTGGCCGACCATGAAGCTGGGGAACCGCGTTGAGGCTGGTGGGAAGCTGAAGCCCGGTGCTCCGATCACGGATGGGTGCAGGTTTCAGAGCAGAAATAGCAGAAGGTGAAGCTGATTGGGGTGTGTTGGAAGAGCAGAGTTCAGGTGTCAGGCAGAGTAGCGAGGTATGCTGGAATGTATGAGTTACGTCAGCACCGCGATGCTCCGATCATGGGGCAGGAAGACATGCCAATAGGCCCGCTTCAGCTGGAGACTCGTGGGGTTTTAGGAGAGGATGTGGCTTAACGACCAGAGTGGCCGACCATGAAGCTGGGGAACCGTGTTGAGGCTGGTGGGAAGCTGAAGCCCGGTGCTCCGATCACGGATGGGTGCAGGTTTCAGAGCAGAAATAGCAGAAGGTAAAGCTGATTGGGGTGCGTTGGAAGAGCAGAGTTCAGGTGTCAGGCAGAGTAGCGAGGTATGCTGGAATGTATGAGTTACATCGGCACCGCGATGCTCCGATCACGGGGCAGGAAGACATGCCAATAGACCTGCTTCAGCTGGAGACTCGTGGGGTTTTAGGAGAGGATGTGGCTTAACGACCAGAGTGGCCGACCATGAAGCTAGGGAACCGTGTTGAGGCTGGTGGGAAGCTGAAGCCCGGTGCTCCGATCACGGATGGGTGCAGGTTTCAGAGCAGAAATAGCAGAAGGTGAAGCTGATTGGGGTGTGTTGGAAGAGCAGAGTTCAGGTGTCAGGCAGAGTAGCGAGGTATGCTGGAATGTATGAGTTACATCGGCACCGCGATGCTCCGATCACGGGGCAGGAAGACATGCCAATAGACCGGCTTCAGCTGGAGACTCGTGGGGTTTTAGGAGAGGATGTGGCTTAACGACCAGAGTGGCCGACCATGAAGCTAGGGAACCGTGTTGAGGCTGGTGGGAAGCTGAAGCCCGGTGCTCCGATCACGGATGGGTGCAGGTTTCAGAGCAGAAATAGCAGAAGGTGAAGCTGATTGGGGTGTGTTGGAAGAGCAGAGTTCAGGTGTCAGGCAGAGTAGCGACGGATGCTGGAATGTATGAGTTACGTCAGCACCGCGATGCTCCGATCACGGGGCAGGAAGACATGCCAATAGACCCGCTTCAGCTGGAGACTCGTGGGGTTTTAGGAGAGGATGTGGCTTAACGACCAGAGCGGCCGACCATGAAGCTGGGGAACCGTGTTGAGTCTGGCGGGAGGCTGAAGCATCCTGTGATTCTGGGCAAATCACTCAATCTCTCTGTGCCTAAAAAATGAATGCGGCCCTTTGTAATGTAACTGGTGCTCGGGTAAAGCGCTCTGATACCTTCTGATCAAGACGGCGCTATATAAAACTGCAACAACAAAAATGCAAAATGGCTTCATTTTAGCTGTCTTCCGCCTGAAATAGCCCCTGCTTATATAGAAGTCAATGGGGGTTATATATTTTTCACCACCTCCCACCTTCCTGTTATTAAACGCTGGCATATATGGGAATAGCAAGGGTCGTGTAAAACCTAATCGAGGGTCCTTGGCAGAGCTATAAGAAGAACACAGCTGTTTACAGTCTTCTAAGCCACCATCTGATAACGTGGAAAAAGGGAACCATACAAACAAGAAATGATAATCTGCAACAGACGCCCCGGATTCGAAGGAACCCGTCCTTGATGTCTTCAGACCGCTGGCACGAGACAACCCTACTGTGAAAGCGGAGCTAGGTCTCCGCGCGTGCGCAGAGAGGTGTCCATTTGCCCTAAAGCTGTTTTGCTCCTTCTGGTCTCTCGGCTCCCCCTCAAAGAGCTAATGAAACGTCGTGTAGGGGGCGCAGTTACACATCCCACACCAGCAAAGCTTTCTCCGTCAATGTTGGTGCCTCATAAGCTAGGCCTTCTACCAGTGTCTGCTGTTGTTCATCACCTAAGTGAACCAGAGCACAAGGGGTTAAGCGCATCGAGATAAAATCTCATTATAGAGACTTGCCTGCGGAATTTTTCTAATCGACCGCAGACCGAGATCATTACAGTAGATTGTATAATGTACAGGAGACAACAAGGGAGGGGCGGTATCCGCCCGATGGGGGAAACCCCCTGTTATATTTTCTTCAATTGGCTCTCTGCCCAGAGCCTCCTTTTTGCCCTGGATTTCGTCTACCCCCTCACCCCCCCTCCCTACAGACACACACACTCACTGCCTTACTAACCTAACACCCCATGGATTCCCCACTGTAATCTATTCAACATCAACCGGTTGCTGATGTGGCTTAATTCTTCAAGCCATTGTTAGGTTTCGGCTGGCCGTAGCACTGCGAAGCAGTGCTCCGCCCAGGCGAAAACTTTTGTTGACAGTATGGGGAACTTGAATCCGCCCCTTCTTCCATTGGCTAGCTCCATAAATGGAGGCTAGCCATTGGAAGAGAGAGGCGTCCGTCTTTCAGCGAGGCGATTGGTGGGCGTTCCCGGCGATTTTTTTCTCATCCCACCCCTTTCCCTACATCATGCGGCGGTGGGCGGTGTTTTTTTTTTTCTTTTTCAAGCCATGTTTTTGTCATTTGGTTGCCTGTGGTCTCCGTGTTATGTCGTGCTTGGCTCGTGGCTGTCGTCTCCGTCTTCCGTCTTTGCCCGGTATGTATGCTCCGGTTATCGTGCGTGGCTGTCGTCTTTGTGCCTGTGCTCCGGTTTTCGTGCGTGGCTGTCGTTTTTGTGCCTGTGGTCACGTACTGATCAAGTTATAACGTAACACTGTTCATTACAAAGAAAAAAACATTACATTTTTTTTAACTAAAGGGCTCGAGCCGAGGAATCCATCTTTTCTGTTGTGTTTATTTTCGTTAAAGCACCACCACATGCAGCTTTCCATCGAACATTAGCAGTTCAACACTGTCGAACAGGCTAGAATCATCACTGCACAGAAATGAGAAGTCACGCATATTAGCGCCTTTTCAACTGTGCCTGTCAAGCGCTGCGGCCCGGAGTGCGCTGGCTGCTAATTATAAGAACACCATTTGCTGGAGTCGAGTGGCAGGCAGCTAGGGAGACTTGAGGGCTGGCTGATCGGCTAGCTATTATGTAACATTGGATTCAATCTTACACCACACGGCATACATTTAACTGACGTCCCAATCATGTCAGTAATGCCTGTCAATGGATACTACCGACATATTCAACAAGTGAGGTCTGAGCTTCTGTCAGACTCATAGTTAGCAGCGAGTGGAGCCATTACGTAGGCTTCACGCCCGTGATGCGAGCAGGAGGTAGTTGAATTTAGATTATTGGCTGCTGCCTCAACTGCAATGAGTTCGCACTGCAATGAATCCCGTGACCGACACCGAACCAATGCATCGGGCGGCAGGCAAGACAGTGACTGAACATGGTCTGGACTCACTGCAGTGGCTGTCATGGTGGTTCATTCGCAGTTCACCTGCCCAGAACACCGCCGGGACCCCTTAATGTGCAGCTAGCTGAGCCGGCCCAAGCGAGTCTGATGGCCGACGGAGATAAGGCACAGAGATAGAGGCAAGCCAGGAAGCTGGGTTGTACGAAATAATAATTGCAGCTGCACTCGCTGGTCGCTGCTGCAAAAAAGTAAGTGTGCCTAGCCTTGGAACGAGGGGCTTCATTCAGTTGCTGACGGGCTAATGCTTAACTTAAGTGTCCCATATAATGTGCTTGCACGCACAAATGACTTGAGACAATGCATGCAGCACCTAGTGTGCTGCAGCTACTAACAGACACCATAGCCGACCTCTCCGGCGGTGCAGGAGTCAGTCGTCACCTTTGTTCCCTTCTGTCCGCTGACCCTGTGGGTTGGAGGGGAAACCCCATCTGCGGTGATCCCGAATTTTCTCACCTAACATCCTTTGTCTTATGTGTCAGTCAGTAGATTGTTTTTCACACTGTACTGTAGACGCCCCGGCTTCAATGAGGCCGGATACAACTTTACAATGTGGTAACGAGGGGTGGTCAGCGTCACTCCACTGACCTTCATTAGCTCGGTGGGTTACTGGAGGGGCGCGCTGTGCGGGGTAGGGGGGTGCATGACATGCTGCCGCCTGCTGTCTGACATATAGTTAAGAGCCGCGCATGTGCGCACTGCTCCAGAGTGTGTGCATGTGTGACTGCTCCAGTGTGTGCGTGCATGTGACTGCTCCAGAGTGTGTGTGTGTGTGACTGCTCCTGGGTGTGTGTATGTGACTGTTCCAGGGTGTGTGTGTATGTGACTGCTCCAGAGTGTGTGTGTATGTGACTGCTCCAGAGTGTGTGTGTGTGTGTGTGTATGTGACTGCTCCAGTGTGTGTGTGTATGTGACTGCTCCAGTGTGTGTGTGTGTGTGACTGCTCCAGTGTGTGTGTGTGTGTGTGACTGCTCCAGTGGGTGTGTGTATGTGACTGCTCTGGTTGTGTGTGTGTGGGGCTCTGGGTGTGTGTGTGTGTGGCTCTGGGTGTGGCTGGCACTGGGTGTGTGTGGCTGGCTCTGGGTGTGTGGGGCTGGCTCTGGGTGTGTGGGGCTGGCTCTGGGTGTGTGTGTGTGTGTGTGGTAGTAATTGCTGTCTGCTGAGCTCGTCCGTAGGGTACAATAGCTCTCACATTTGCGAGAGATTAAGCTATTGGCAATGTAAATGACAATGCCATTTATTTATCTGTTTTCAAAACCAACACATAAATACAAATTTTGTCATTTACAATGCCAATAGCTCTAACTTCTCCAAAGGCGAAACCGTTGCATTGTAAATGCTTGTTAAATTGTGTGTTTGAAAATTGCACTTTATGGATGAGGGCATATTCTTTTTTTTTTTTAACCATCACGTGTGTCTCTACCTGCTTCTGGATTCACCATCTGGTTTTAGACTGACCAGGGCTGTTTGTACATTGACTTCAGACACTTGCACAGAGGGAGCTGAAGTGTTCCTTGCATATGCTGATGAGTCATCCTGGGCTAGAGTGGTGGGAGGAGTTGCCACTAGCACCTTAATAGGCTGAGGTTGCCCTGCACAATGCGGTCTTCACCCCCTGTGGTGTGGCTGGACCGGGGATGACAACACTGATTTTACAGAGAAAGAGAGACTTTCTTAACAAAGACTTCAAAGGGAAAAAGGGGTATAAGTTATAGACCTAAAACCCCAGAGCTTTAGATTACATCTGGAATCAAGAGGAACCTCTGCAAGGAGAAGTACAAAAGAGCTGTGAGGAGAACACTGCCCCTTTGTTGTGTGTTGCTTTGCTGGTTTGGCCTGCAGTTGCTGCTTCTGCCAAGGAGAGGACAAAGACTGGACTTTGCTGTGAAACCTGCTTGAGAAGAATCTCCAAGGGCTTGTGGGTGCTTGCCTCCTGTTCTGAAGTCTCAGGAACACAAAGATTTCACATACAGCCTTCTTGAACTCCACTGCTGGGAGTAATGACCTGCCTGGGGATGCCTTTTCCTGGTCTGGACTGCTGAAGGTGGTACCTGCTACAGAAAGCTGTGTAGAACAGAATAAATTCAGCAAAATCAACACTTCGCCCTTCTTGTGGCCACATTTTCCGATGCAACACCGCCTTGCTGGAGAACTTCCTGATACCCCAGCCCGTGCTGCCGAACAAATCGAGACAGTGCCTGCCCGCTACCCGATAATCTGCTGCGAACCGACTCCCACGCAGGCCCCACTGTGCGGCTACAAAAATCAAACCATCACCGTTCTGTGACTATAGAAATCAATGCAGTGCCCGTAGCACCTTGATCGCATCTGCGCAGCAAGTTTTCTGATGCAAGTCCTGCAGACCAGAATTGCCTGGGAAATAAACTCATCACTTCTGCGTGCAGTAGGGCTATTGCATCCCTTCCCCAAGGACTCAGGAACTGACACATTGTTGTGTTTTTGGATGCTTTCCTCTTCCGCAGCTGTTTTTCCCTTGTGGATATTTATGCTTTTGAGGTACTTTGTGTAAAAATCATGCACCCATGGATTTTCATGGAAAAAATTGCTGGAAACCTTTTAAAAGTCATAGTTTGAGTTGTGGATGTTGGATTTTTGTTTGTTTTGGTCTTGCTTGGTTTAGATAAAGACACTTAATTATCTAAACTGGTGTGGTGTCCATTTGTATTGTTTTCACAGTAACAGTGTGTGTTTTGTACAAATGCTTTGCAAATTGCCTCTGAGGGAAGCTGGTCTGCGCGTGCCAATCTACCTTGAGGGTGAGCAGGGGTTATCTAGGTGGTAACTCACTTATCCTGACTAGAAGGAAGGGTGCCTACTTGGACAAGGTGCATACCTTTCCCAACTAGAGACCCTCATTTCGAACATTCTTCTCTCATACAAAATCAGAAACTCAGCAGTTCTAGTTAGTTGGGCTAATTATAGCTTGCACCCCCAAAATGCACTGCTTATAACCTCACATATTACATCACTCATGACCTGGTCCGTGACATCACTGATATCCCAAATGACATCACTGACATCATCCACACAATCACTAGCGCATCCACTCCCACCCCCATAGAACCTTTCATACACCCACTCCTACACAACAATTCACAAACCCATTCACAGTATTTTGGAAAAAAAATGCACTCTGCATAGGAAGATTCCCTATTTTCCCAAAAGATCTCAAAATCGTGTGAGGTGCAAAAAAGGAGCTACTTGAACTTTTCTGTACACAAATGGTGAAGTGTAAAGTTGGCCAAAAAACATCGATGGGGTAAGGCTACGATGTGAACAAAAGGAAGCCTGTTGCTCTAACAAAGGCCATTTAAGGAAGTCTGCTCCATATCTTTAAAGACTGCACCATACACAAGCATATTTAAGCAATATTCGTAACCAGTATATTTCTGTTAACTTTAAATAACTGAGTACCCACCTTTGTATATCTTATTCAGATGCTACTTCACCTTGAGGTGGAATGATTGCAACCCAACCCCTAATACCCTTTAACTACAGCCTTGTACATGTTTTTTTTATTTTGTATAAAAACTTTTATACAATATATTTAATGTTATATATCCTGCATGATAGGACTATGATACTACTTACGTGACATCACCCACGTGACGTCATTGCAGATGTCCTTTGTTAATGAGTACCTACACTTTTTTCACGACATGTGGCTTGTACTCCAGATTCATCTAGCATCTGCGGCCTGTTTGTTGTACCTGGATGCATCGCCTTATCCATAGAATGTGGAGTCTTTTATTGGTTTAACATTTATCGTAATACACTTTTCAAGCACAGTCAGATGCCTCTTGGAAGTCCAGGCCAATTATAAAGTCTGGTACGTATATTGCATTATTGGTGCAATGAGAAGGATTAACGAGCTGCCATCAGTGGTTACAGTTATTACAAAAAACAAGGGTCCTTAATATAGTAAAATAAGATAAAGCACTTAATGAATTTAAAGACAACAATGTGTACTATAAGAAAAATTGTCCAGCCGGACAATAATTTAATCAATTGTAAAAATTCTGAAAAAATGGGTGAACAATTATACAGTGGGATAAAGTCCTGTATCCAGTACATATAACACAAAGGGATAAACCAAGAACATTACACAAAGGGATAATTGGCAGTCACTTCTAAGGTAGGGGGACGCTGGTAATGAGTTAGATTTTAACCAAGCTAACCACATGTAGTAAACACAGTTGGGTAACACAATGGAAAACTAGCGTGAGAACTACATAAACTGTCGACTGCGTTTCGATCCTATGTAAAATAAAGGATCATCATCAGGACTAAAAATGCATTGCCTGGAGGTTAACTACAACCATGTAGGGAAAATACAAGGGGAACAAAAGACAAAGGACAATAGTTTTAGAGTACGGACCTGCATGGATTGGCATACGTGGTATAGAGGAACAAGCTTATTTTGACGACCTTCCATCCGTGGGTGAATAGTGTAACATGTCATTCAACCAGCACAGACAAGTGTATACTGTGGTAAGTGAGTGAAGAGCAATTCAAGTGCTAGGGCCTGGGTCATTGTCTGGATAGTGACAGTGGCACACGTGGGTTGGTTTGGAGGGGTGCTCTGCCTTGGACGGTGGGTGGGAAGGGGGTTTCACCTTCTAATTGGGAGAATCAAGGACACACAATCAGTGTGTTGTGGTCCTATAAGGAAGGAGCCTGGTTAGGACAAGTGGGCGAGGGGGCACTTGGAGCCACTGAGAGTTAAGGGTGGAACTAACATACCTGAAGGAGGATGTTCAGGTCGGAGCGCTGTTGGTATGCGGGCGCCAACATGTGATTTCCGCACGTTTACGGAGGGGTTCCAGGGCTCCATGAGCAATGAGGAAGTCAAGGTTCGGTAGTTCCATGACCTGGTAGTCTGGAGAGAGGGGTAGACGGTTAGGCCAGTGGTTTAGGAATGAATTGTGGGGTCCTGTGCCCAGGCAATTGCGATTGCTTACAGAAGACTCAGGGTCCTATTGTGAGGGATGTAGATGGATACGCGGCCAGCGTGGATACGTTCCTGGCAGCTGCGTTGGTAAGGATTCTTGAGGATGTCCTTTAAGGAAGGAGCCTGGTTAGGACAATTAGGCAAGGGGGCATGTGGAGCCACTGAGAGTTAAGGGTGGGACTAGCATACCTGAGGGAGGATGTTTAAGCCGGAGCCGTGGCAACGTGTGAATCCGCACATTTACAGAGGGGTTCCAGGGCTTCTCGAGCAGCGAGGAGGTCAAGGTTCCAGGGAGCGGGAAGGGTAGTTCCGTGACCTTGTAGTCTGGAGAAAGGGGTAGACGGTTAGGCCAGTGCTCTGGGAATTATTTATGGGGTCCCGTGCCAGAACCAATTGCTATTGTTTACCGAGGACTAAGGGTCCTGTTGTAAGGAATGCGCGGCCAGCGTGGATACGTTCCTGGCAGTGGGTATGGTAAGGATTCCTGAGGAAAGGGGGGAAATTAGGATCAATGGGGTGGTCTGCCTTGAACGATGGGTGAGAAGGGAGTCTCACCTTCCAATTAGGAGAGGGGGGGCGGCAACTGTTCCTTACCTTCGTGATCCGGATCGATCAGCAACCGGACGCGACAAGGCGCAGTGGCTTGTGTCTGCGATCTGCAGTGGCGTGCAAGGAGCTTAGTAGGCGTTTATGGGAGACATCCATCTTGGATGAGGCGGACGTTGGCGTGGTGGAACAATGTAGTGGCCATCTTGGTTGTGGCAAGTCGCACATGCGAGTTATAAGGACATCATTAAACGATTAAACGATTAAAGGAATACTGGTGAGCCAGTGGGGATTGTGCAGTGGTGGCTGGTGAAGGGGAATTGGCAGTTGCTTAAGGGGAGTGGGGCATATGTGTACTAAAAACGGGGTCAGATATAGTGGGGGAAAACAATAAAGCATGCAACCCAACCGCATGCAAGGATAGATTAACCTAGTTAATTCACTAGGTTAAGGACAGTGGTTTACAGAATTATTTAAAGCAGAGCATAACAGAGTTACAGGAGGGAGGTCCAATCTTCGTTTCTGTTGAGGCCACTTTTTATGCTGTCCGTAAGGATGATCATTATCAATTCTTCCTTATTCAGTCGAAGAGCCATATCACCTCCACGGGGAGGTAGTCTCAGTGCTTTAAGAACAGTCCATTTAATGTCATTCTCTGTGTGGCCTTCTTGTGTAAAATGGTCAACAAGTGGGGCGTTGGGTATCTTGCATCGGACCCGGCTGCGGTGTTGTCCAATCCTGGTCTTGATCTTCTGTTTTGTCTGGCCAATATATACTTTGAGACACGGGCATTCAATCAAATAAATCACGTCAGTGGTATTACAATTTGTGAAAGATTGACAGTTTATCTCTACATTATTGAACTTGAATTATTTTCCTTCTATAGTGTACTCACAGACATTACATGAACCACATTTAGCATGCCCAACTAGTGGAGTTTGGTTCCAAATAGCTTCAAGTGTTTGACACTGTGGTGAGCAGGGGAGTGCTGCTCTAACTAAATGATCCTTGAGATTGAAGCTTTTTCGAAAAGCAAAGACTGGACGTTCAATGTCAAGGGTACCAGCATTTAGTAGGGGCCAATGTTTCAATATCGATTTCCTTAAGTCATTAGAAATGCTACTTCACCTTGAGGTGGAATGATTGCAACCCAACCCCTTATATCCTTTAAATAAAGCCTTGTACATGTGATTTTGTTTTGGATAAATACTTTTATTCAATATATCTGATGTTATATATCCTGCATGATAGGACTATGATACTACTTATGTGACATCACCCACGTGACGTCATTGCAGATGTCCTTTGCTAATGAGTACCTCCACTTTTTTCACGACATGTGGCTTGTACTTCAGGTTGACCCTAGTTCTCCAGATTCATCTAGCATCTGCGGCCTGTTTGTTGTACCAGGATGCACCGCCTTATCCATAGAATGGGGGGTCTTTTATTGGTTTAACATTTATCGTAATTAACTTTTCAAGCACAGTCAGATGCCTCTTGGAAGTCCAGGGCAATGATAAAGTCTGGTAAGTATTTTGCATTATTGGTGCAATGAGAAGGATTAACGAGCTGCCATCCGTGGCTTCAGTGGCATAGCGTTTAGGAGGCTTTCAGTGAACTAGTAGTCCTAAGAAACTGACCATATTGCATCTACTCTGCATTAGAGGTTCTTTTCATTCTTTGGGCAGAAATGGCCAGAATAATGTTTTGTTTGTAGTATGGAGTTCTTTGTCAAACTCTTCTATTTTGAATATCATTTTAATGTTTTGTTGAATGCTGATTTATTTTCCGCTTGCAATGCTTGTTAATGTGTAGCTGAACTTTAAAAATGGTATGAAAAATGTCATGTGAACCCCTCAAAAGATCCATGTTGTATTTGTGCCACAAGGACGATTCTTTAAGGGAGTAGCTGAATGCACATTTCTACCTATAAAATAAATCTCAAATTAAAGCTCTGTGCTAGATTCCTAAACCATCTCAGTGCCGCACCTCTCTCTATAAAAGAACTCTTCTCTCTTTTCTGTCTCGTTCTCTCCATGTTCGGTCACTTATACTCCCAACTAGTCTGCGGCGCAGTGGTGCCGGTAAGTGCCAGAATGCTGGCTCAGTGACTTTAATGGAGCCCAGATGGGTTCATTGATCAGCTGGCCACAGTTCTCGAATCGAGACAAGGTCAGTTCAGGTAATCATCATTCCGATGTTACTAAATTGTGTACCAATAAGATGGTATCAGTAACATCAGTTGCTTATGGTGCTAACAAGAGCAGAAGTGGGGAAAGAAGAATCACCTATGTAAAACGTCTGACATTTTATAGTCCGCGCCGTACAAAAACATACATAAGACCAGTTATTTCCTTTAAAAACAAGCTATTATCGTACAGCAATATCCCTCTACCGAACTTTTAGATAAATATTTGCACCAGTGAAAGTAATTATCAGTAGGCTTAGGCAAAATTTTATTTAGGCGTGTGAAATTCCCAAATTGCACGTTGTGCGAAATTTGTGAAATTTCTAGGAATTTTGCATTACATGATTTCACAAAACGTATTTTTATCTTGGTGCGCAACTCGTGTAAACTAGAAAAAAAATCTCGTGAAATACTAGTGGGAGACTGGCTCGCACCGAAAATGTCTTGTTACAAATAATTTTCATCTCAAACTAGTTTATTGCCGATATCTTGTGAGCTATATATCTTTTTTGTCTGGTAACGATGTAAAGATCTGGTAAAACCATATTTATCTACGAATGCGTTATTTCAGTGTATTTGCATAACATTTTGCAAAATTTTGCAACTTAACTCAAATAAATGTTGTTAAGCAGTGTGAAGATTGTGTCTAAGTAATACTGTATATTATTTGGTGTAGGAGTAACTCATGTAATTTGCCGTAGCATAACTAAAAATTACAGAGAAATTCAGTTTGATAGGATGGAATTACAAAAGGAGCTTAACTCAGCTACTAGTGCAATTTTCTTAGTGCAAAATGCATCCTTGCTTCCTAAACTAACCAGAGGATGCATTTTGTGCAAAGGGAATATTACTAAATCCAAAGGGAACAGGAACAGCAGCATCCGCTTGCACTTGGTTTGTATTCTCTTGGGTAGACATTGTTACCCAACATTTCTCCAAATTACGCGAACGGTTGTAATGGCATAATTTCGAGTAGTTTTGTGTCAAGAGTAACATGAAATTACTGTGATTACGCTGGCATAATTAAAACTTCACCCAATCCTACATATATTATCTGTTGAATCTCACTCCTTGTGTCAGGTCACCTGCGTCTTGTTCTTATTAATAAACTCCAGCACTCTTTAGCGCCCTGAAGCCGCTGATACGATTTGAAACTACGTGAAACAACAATAGATAGTTTTGACTTTGACCATTATTTGATGTTATGGGGTTACCTTAAACATAGCCTTGGCAGATCCTGGTGGTGCAAATTTTGCAGTGCCAAATGAGAAGTCTCTAGTTCCATCTCCCAGTGCGAGGTCAGCCGGTGTCTCAGAATATCCTGTTTTACAGCTGTTGTTTCCTAATGAAATTGCTCTCATATGGCTGTTATCTGGAATAGGCAGGCCCTGTCTCTGCAAAGCACCAAACCTTTTACAGTGGGGCGGCAATGTAAGGGTTGAAGGATGCCCTGCAGCTGTTAAACATTTTAACTTCTACAGATAACCAACGTTTTGTATGCACTGTACCCGGAAATGCTGTCCCTATTGTTACATAACTTGTTTATCTCTTTTCCTCTCCCTCAAACCTATCTCGGTATAACTTTTCCAGCTGTTGTAAATCTTTCCTTATCAACGGCTTTTAAGACTTATAAAACGTTATTTTTATTTAGAGGGAAGTTTTCTGGGAATGAATTGAGCCATACTTTTGGATCTAGCTTTTTCTGCCTTGTCTGAACCGCACAAAAGTATTTATTTTTGCAGATTTGCACTTTCGACCTTCCCTTTGAGCTGGTGTGTACTTCGGCTCCTAGCACGCCAACAGAAACCATTCCTCCCAGTTAGCACATACACCATCATAATAAACTGAAGAGGGCAGTCTGAGAATGGGCATCCCACACTCCACTCACTGGGTGGTCCTCGGCCTGCACTTAGTTCTGTTGTTGAACCGAACACCCCCATGAGCAGTGTTTACCCTGCGTTGGTGTTTTTGAAGGGCACAGTACGCTGCACATTCAACAAACAGCTCCTCTATGGCACAGCTCATGGAGTGCTACATCAGGTTGCTCGATTAAAATGCACATAAACAAAAAACTGCCAGACGAATGCTTTTAAATATGTTTTCCCTCAGTTTGCGATGGTCTCTATAAAGGATATTTTCAGCTGCAGTGCCCATCAAAGTGTTTCACTTGTGATCCTTTTAAGACTATGAACAGCACTTTAATGACACAGTGCTCGGTTTATTAGGTAGAAGCATGCTGTATTCAAACATAAAGCTCTGCCCATTCTCCACACATATTTTTCATTGGCTTGTGTCATTGTCCTTTGGAAACTGTGGCTTTTCATTGGTTAATAGGCTTAGTAGTCCCTCCTTTGTACTGCCATGTCTCATTTTGTAACCTCCCATCAGGACACCCTCTGTTACATGTGCTACTCTGTAGACTTGAATTAGAGCCTCTGAGCACTATTTGGTTAAATGCTTTTCTCCTGCTTGCTGTTGCAGGAGGGACACCCTTCAATCAACGCTTTATTTATTTTTTCATAGCACGTCACGCTGATGCAGAGGTGGCCGTGCCTTTAGTTTATTATTTTCTGCCCGGAGGCGGCTGCGTTTTTTTTCTCCTATTTTACGCTTTCACTTGGCAAACAGATGCTTTTTTTTTGTAAAAGCACCCCATACCGTGCTTTCACTTTAATGGCGACCACACCCCTTTTTTTAGATGTGGCTCAACTTAAAAAAAAAAAAAAAAGTAAAAGAGCATGGCCGACATTAACGTGAAAGCGTGTCATGGGGTGCTCTTCCCAAATATGCCTTTGCAATGCAATAGGTACCGCATTTGCGAGAGTTTAAGCTATTGGTATTATCATTTACAATGCCAATAGCTCAAACTCTCGTAAATGCGAGACCTATTGCATTGTAAATGCTTGTTAGTTATGCATATAGACTACTCCTTCACTTCATGCACAGAAGGGCAGACCAGGTGGCTCATGTCGTGCTAAGATAATAGGGATCAGACAGCACCCGGAAAACATTGACAAGCAAAATATTATCAAAATAACCTGTTGAAGTGGCCTATTCAGTCCTTTTCACTGTTCCCACTAACCTGCGCGCCTGCGCTCGCGCGCATTGAAGGCACCCCAAGCGCGCAGTGCTTATTATTTAGCGCGCACATTCTGAGACTGTTCGCGCCGCCGCTATTAACGTGCGAGCGGCGCGAAAACCCGTAATTTGCTGTTCACTTTCACGTGCAAATGGCCCTAGCACTTGCACGATTCCTTTCCTGTCAGTGCGCCGCTGCGGGGCTGATTGAGGGCCATTGAGTTAGTATTCATTTTAATTGCAGCGCACACGGAATGCAATTAATATGAATACTACCTCAATGGCCCTCAATCAGCCCCGCATCTGTGCACTGTTAAGAAAAGAAAAACTGAGTTTCAAACACGACGTGTGCTTTAGCGCACGCGGTGTTTGACACTCAGTTTTTCTTTTCTTAACAGTGCACAGATGCGGGGCTGATTGAGGGCCATTGAGGTAGTATTCATATTAATTGCATTCCGTGTGCGCTGCAATTAAAATGAATACAGACGCTGAAGAGAAAGGGAAGAGGCGCCTGTCAGAAAGAGGTTTGGAGAGGAAGAGGGCGGCGGATCCGAGCAGGGGAAGAGAGGCCGGAGCGGGAGGGGCATACCTGCCAAGGTTTAAGATTCCGATGTGTGACAGTTTCATAATTTCAGTGCGATTATGAGTAACATTTCAAAGACTATGACTGACAATTTCTCGTGAGGAAAATCAAGCAATGAAGACACAGGAAACATTAAAATATTAGAAATTACAAAGGAGAGTGAGGCTGTGGCACGCACAGATAACAGGCTGTATTTCATTATGTAGGAGTTTCAATCCCAATAAACATAATTACCCGAGCTGGGTGGCCGACCCCAATCGGTGAGCGGTGCCCCTACCTGCCCAGCAGCAGGCACCAGATCACATCAGCTGCTGCAGGCAGCCTGAAACTGAGCTACAGGCGCTTCTGGCAGTGACCTCCAGCTCAGCTCTGGAGTTGCTGTTGGATCCGGGCCGACACTGCAGGCAAAGATGATGGTAAGGGACCCAGCACAAGGACCTCAGATTCCAGACCCTGCCCTCTCAGTACATTTGTGTTAACAATGACAAAAACTCAGGGCTGGCAACTAGTAAAACACTGTCTACTTATGGATCTTTAGTCAGATTGGCCCGTCAGCGAGTCACACTGCAACAATGCAGCTGTGTACTCAGGCCGCAAGCCGCACACCCTGCGGAAATCTGCCTTGGTCTTAGACTTTGGTCTAGGTTGCTGGCTGTCCTTGGCCGGCTCGGAAATTATAATTGAATGCCGCTGACCATAAATAAAGAAGAGCACCGGTGGACAGGCTGGTCATATGGAAACAGTAGCATTGTAGACCGAGCTGCAGCATGATTCTGGACGGCCTAAGTTCCTCGCAACCAAACTACCCGCTCTGGCAGTGTCAGCCAGCAGGACGTGACGTACTACCGCTGCCCCTCGGTAAAAGCTATAGGAATGCATAGTTTTAGGAATACAGAGGAGGCCTTTTGAGAGCATGCAATCAGAAGATGTTAAATTCTAAAAATAATTATGCCATTTGCATATGGGATTTCGCATTGCACTGTAGTATTTGTATAGCACGTAGTCCCCCTCACTCCCCCAATGTGGGGTACCCAAGTGCCTACTTACATAGACTGCGTGCTACTCATGTCTAAGTCATACACTTGGAGTCATACCAATATCAGAAACCTCATTTCCAATACATTAAATCAAGACTCTGTACATTAGCCTAGGAGCTGTTTTTTTTTGGCTGTACTGTTGTTTGGAGGCTTTTGCTACCAGCCTTTGCCAAACACAGATTGCCAGCCTTTGTCGTGGGCCCCTCCTTCCCATAAAAATCAGCAAAACATAGGGTCTGGGCCTCTCTCTGATGTCACGTGAGTGACCTGGCCCAAGAGGGAACCGATGTCAGAGAGGCCCTACAACATGAAACATGCAGTTAGATACCTCACACGGCGCTGGTCCGGCCATCTATTACACCTTCTGAGCATTACTACCAGCTAGCACCTGAACGCGCGGTGCGAGACACAGGCTGGTAAATTTAACATGTTTCAGCTGCAGATGGGAGTCCGATTGTGGTGGTTATCCCTCTCCATTGCCATTGGCGGCAGCGATACAGACTCTGCCAAGGCCACCCAGGAGGCTGCAGGCACTGGCAAGATCAGGACACGAACCACTGTGGGCCACTGGAATAGGAGTTTACCGCCCGGTGGCCCCAGCCCGCCTCCAGTGTTTTTAAGGATGGACAGTGAGTTCCCCCACTCACAGGTAGCCATAGCCACGCCGCGATCACTCAGACAGAAGCCATATCACACACTGTGCAAATAGTGGGACACCTTCCAGTACCCAGATGCCCGTGTTATCTTTCTTATTAGCATACCAGCTTGAATACACACCTCCCGCCCAGCATCCAATGAGCACCAGACAACTGGCAAATGCCTGAAGAAAAAGTCAACACATAAATAAAAGGCATTGTCATTTACAATACCAGTAGCTCAAACTCGTCGTAAATGTGTGACCTATTGCACTGCAAATTCTTGTTTTATAATGTTTTTCCCATCCTGCTGGAGTCTTGCTGGAGTCAATGCGGCCCCTGTACTCCTGTGGGCCAGAAAATGTTTCAGAATTTGGCCCCAGGGGGGTCTCTCTGATATAAAATACTGTATATAATATCTGTTTTAATATTCAGAAATTTGCACACGTACAAGAAATAATACTTTTAGAATGTCAGAGTTTTCTTTATGTGAAAGAAAGAGTATGCTGATATCTTGGAATAGCTGTGATGATGGGGCACGGAGGGCCTGGAACAATGTAGCCATGCATCACCCCGAAGGTAATAAAATGCTCACTGCCCACATCCACGTGCATTTGGAGTTTCTATGATTGCATAATATTGCTTGCTATTTCCATTCCTTATAAATGAGGCGTGGTATATAAAGGGCTATACAAAAACACATTATTGTTCCTGCTATTATTATTAGCACACCAGAAGAGGTTGGGCATCACAGAGAATTGTGGGACAGGTGACAATGAGACAGAAGCCAGGGCGGAGGCAGGCCGATTAGGGAATAAGTGCCAAGAAGAGAACCGAGGGTGGAGGGTGAAGGTGGGATGAAGAGGAACTGCGCCGTTGTCGGTAGTAGCTGAGCTCTGGTGGCATGGTGCCACCCCTCCCACAGTAAGCCTCACAGCAGCTGGCAGGCCATAGATATCCACCAACACCAGCTCCTTGTGATCGGACCAGTGACACTGTAACTCCTCTCTTGGCCTTCACTTCATGCACCACCCACCGCCCTAGCCAACCACAGGCTGGGATTTCTCATCCCTGCTTTGGCGACAGTTGTTGTTTCAAAGGAGGCGACAACGGAGAGAAACCGCAGCTATACCGAATGTGCATGAGCAACATTTCAGCGCCGGTGCACGGCCAGAAATCAAGGGACCCAGAAAGACGTAACCACAGCGACGTATAAAAGCAGCGGAGCAACAGCCGGGCAAAATGATAGCTGCCTCGAAAGAAAACCAAAGTGTGAACGCACTTCTAGATGACATAGCCTCATTCCATAACCATGGCTAATGTCACTCAGCGGATTTAAACAAGCATAAGCCTCTGTGTATCCAAATTGCAAATCTGCCTTAAGACCCTTAATGTGGCGCTGTGGGTGTTGAAAAGCACAGTATTTTCAACAAAAGTTTGGAGGGATATTTGGCGCTGCACACACGCGCAGTCTGGTTTCTGGCGCACATAGCCATGGCTGCAGCGCACAGAGACCCTAAACTGCCGCACACAGAGGAAAAAAATTAGAGGGAACATTGGTCCTTTTGTTAACTTTTTTGAAACTGTATGTGGGACTAAACACAGCATGTTCTCTCCAATATGACTATAGTGGGTCGGAAGGGTGGCAATTGTGATGAAGGACCGAAGTAAAGTATGGTCAAGTGTAGCATTAGCCATAAATAATAAAGTATTTTGTTTCTCAAAGGCAGTAAAGAGGAAGAAACTTCATAAAAATAACTGGCACTAAAAAAAGAAAATCATATAAGACATCTCTTTTCTACATATTCCCACATCCTTGTTTTCACCTTGAATTGACATTGGTGGAACAGGTCTTCCAGGATTCTTTTTTAAATTCGGAAGTCCTGGTCAGTAGCCATCAAAACTGTAGGCCTTGGTTCTTGTTGAATAAAGGCCAACCATTATTGCCTACTGAGGTCTGATTGACGAGATAAGTGATCTCCACAAACATCTATTAGATTAATAGAGGGAACCTTGAAGTAAATTTTAGTTTTCGAGTGCCACATACCCTTGAAGGTGCCTCTTCATAAGAATTGAGTTTGGCTGCCTTTGCTCGTAGGTTGTTACCTGGGTCCTCCTCACATTACTTGCCTGGGAAACAGTCGTAAACTGAACATTGTGAATTCTATTTGCTTCCGTGTGGTGGGGGTGTTATATTTTTCAGACACGACTTGCAATGCCAAGTGCTCTAGGGCTGAACGAGGGAAGTTTTT
The DNA here is from genome assembly GCF_964263255.1 of Lissotriton vulgaris. NCBI lineage: Eukaryota > Metazoa > Chordata > Amphibia > Caudata > Salamandridae > Lissotriton > Lissotriton vulgaris. The sequence goes on from NC_141694.1 coordinate 1,705,218,883, forward strand.
TGTGTTCACGTTAGGAATTTGGAAGTATGAGGATTCATTTGTGTGCCCCTTGAGCCTTTGTTGCCAAAGCAACCCCCTCCACCAGTTTTCGTTGTCCAAGAGCAGGATCTGGAAGTTAGTGGTGTTGCGAAATAAGTTTGAAGAAGTACTGTAGGCAGAACCAACATCCTTCTCAAAATCCCTATGCTCGGGAAAATGGGCATTGCATCTTGGACACTTAGGAGAGGTAGCTAAAAAGCACACCTTCTCTTCCCATTGTCATAAAACACCAGGTTCTAGGGAGCCTGTCTTCAGAAAACTTCAGTCTCTGAAAGCGAGCTCTACAGGCACTATTGTATTTGAGACCGGATTGAGTTTTATGGCACATCCAGGGTCACATCGCCTTAGAAAAGAAGGATCAGCCATTAACCACAAGTTCTGCATTTGGGAGATGTATTGACCTCTTCCAGTGCGGAATACAGTGGGGTCTATTCTGACTAATACAGCGGAACTGGCAATAGGTCTGGCATTTACAAGAGTTTGAGCTATTAGCCATGTAATATTTTAAACTCTTGCAAATGCAAGACCTATTGCATTGCAAATATTTAGTAGCGCCCATGCGGCGTTTTAACATTCATGGTGCCTCCTTTCTTTAGACATGCTGCGTCTAAGCAAAGAGGCGTGGACGAAATTAAAGTGAGAGTGCGGCATGGGGCGCTTTGATTAAAAAAAAAAAAGCATCTGTTAAGTTGACAAACAGATTTTTTTTAATAAAAGCGCTCATGCTGCACTTTCACTTTAGTAGCAGCTCCGCACCTTTCTTTAGATGTGGCTTGTCTAAAGAAAGGGGTGTGGCCTCCATGAATGTGAAAGTGCTGCATGGGCGCTAGTAAACCGCAAAAAAAAGCTTGCGCCGCTATGCTTAAAGCGGAGAGTGCTGCTAAAATAAATGCAAAAACCACAGTTGATGGACAGAATGCAGAACAATGTCATACATTCACCCCATTACAGAGATCTGTGCCTAAATCCATCATTTTTTGCACTCCACGCCACCCCAGTTCAGACATGGCCATATGCAAATCAGTCTGACCCTGTGCCTCATGGGAACAGTCCAGCCCGAACTGCCAAGCCATGCCTTCCCTGGAACAGAAACCAGCTTCCTAGGACCGGTTTCTGGCATTACAGCCGTCTTCAGCCAGGCTTGCTTGAATCCAGTGGCAAAGTGAGCAAGGGACTCACGTCTGAGTATACCCTGCAAACTTATTGCGAACAAAGTGGTACAAAAGGGGGTGGTGAAAGAACGGGGTATCTGAACCAATCAAACACTCACACCCAGTCAACAGATCTGGGTTTAATCCATCACTGTTCTTGAGCCCACTCTGCCACCCCAGTTCAGACATGGCCATATGCAAATCAGCCTTGACCCTGTGCCTCATGGGAACAGTCCAGCCCGATTTGCCAAGCCATGTCTTTCCTGGACCGGAATCAAGCATCCTAGGACTGGTTTCTGTATCAGCCGTCTTCAGCCAGGATAGCTTGACTCCAGTGGTGTGGAGAGCATGGGACTCACGTCTGAGCATACCCATCCCACTTGGGGTGACAACTGCAAAAACCACAGTTGATGGACAGAATGCATAACAATGTCGTACATTCACCCCAGTACAGAGATCTAGGCCTAAATCCATCGTTTTTTTGCACTCCATACCACCCCAGTTTAGACATGGCCATATGCAAATCAGCCTTGACCCAGTGCCTCATGGGAACAGTCCAGCCCGAACTGCCAAACCATTTCTTTCCTGGACCGGAATCAAGCATCCTAGGACCGGTTTCTGGCTATCAGCTGTCTTCAGCCAGGATAGCTTGACTCCAGTGGTTCTTGTATGTTTTGCTAAAATTAATGCGGCTGCTATAGTTAAAGGGAACCGCCATTAATCAAAAAAATAAAGCGAGTGGGCTGCTGCGACGTAGTGGGTGGAATAGGGGCTAATCATTACACAAAATTGGTCACAGCCAAGATAAAGCAGACCATGTAACAAGACAAGTAAAGGGTCCAGTCGTTATGGGAGGTAACAAATGCCGAGAAGGCGGTACCAAGGAGGGACTAACGAGCCTAATAATGATTCGGAAGCCAGCGTTTCCGAAGGGCAATGACACAAGCCAAATAAAAATATGGGAGGAGCGCAGGTGGGGCTTCAAAGCCATACTCCGATACTGCATGCCTTGCAGCAGCGCATGCGCTGCCCAGGCTCGATCTAAAAACCAAGGTGGGAAGCAGAGAAGTTCAGACCATTAAGAGAGACTGAATCTTCATTACTTGGGTTTGATGTATACACTACCTGGACATGCTGGAAAGTAGCCGAACAGCTTTTCACCCATCATCTAAGGAGCATCATTAGGATAATAATAAAAATGTTGTATATTGCTTGCTTTCAAAGTTTAGTTGTTTTGTAGCGCTGAGCTTTCCATGTATTGCCAAAACTAAACTAATGTTGGCAACATCTTGGTTTCTCCATAACCCAGTTCTTCTAGAACAAATTTAACTGGAGTACCACCTGCAATTATCTCATCCGTGCACACAGACCGTGGCTCCTATGATGAGATGTTATCAATCAATCATGCATTTATAAAGCGCGCTACATGCCCATTAGGGTCTCAAGGCGTGGGGGGGAGGGAGGGGGGGGGGGGAGGTTTGCCACTGATCGAAGAGCCAGGTCTTGAGAAGTCTTCTGAAGGTCAGCAGGTCCTGGGTCTGTCGTAGGCTGGTAGGGAGGGTGTTCCATGTCTTGGCGGCGAGGTAGGAGAAGGATCTGCCACCAGCGGTGGTTTTCCGGATGCGAGGAACTGTGGCGAGGGCGAGGTTGGCCGAGCGGAGGCTGCGGGTGGGGGTGTGGAAGCTGAGTCGGTCGTTGAGGTATGTGGGTCCGGTGTTGTGTAGTGCTTTGTGTGCGTGGATGAGGAGTTTGAAGGTGATCCTCTTGTTGACGGGGAGCCAGTGTAGGCCTCTCCGGTGGGGTGTGATGTGGCTGCGTCGGGGGACGTCGAGGATCAGAAGTGCCGAGGCGTTCTGGATTCGTTGTAGTTGTCTCAGGAGCTTGGTTGTTGTTTCAGAGTAGAGGGCATTCCTGTAGTCGAGTCTGCTGGTGATGAGGGCCTGGGTGACGTTTTTTCTCGTGTCGGGAGGGATCCATTTGAAGATCCTGCGGAGCATTCGGAGTGTGTTGAAGCAGGATGCGGAGACAGCGTTGACTTGCTTGGTCATGGAAGGGGCGGAGTCAAGGGCGAACCCCAGGTTGCGTGCGTGGTCGGTGGGTTCTGGGGCAGTGCCTAGCGATGTGGGCCACCAGGAGTCGTCCCAGGCTGAAGGGGAGGGTCCTAGGATGAGGACCTCCGTCTTGTCTGAGTTCTGCTTCAGTCTGCTGTCCTTCATCCAGTCGGCGACGGCCTTCATTCCTCTGTGAAGGTTGGCTTTGGCGGTGTGGTAGTCTTCGGTGAGTGATATGATCAGCTGGGTGTCGTTGGCGTAGGAGATGGTTAGGTTATGTTGTTGTGCGACGTGGGCGAGCAGTGCCATGTAGATATTGAACAGTGTCTGGCTGAGGGAGGATCCCTGTGGGATGCCGCAGATGATCTCGGTGGTTTTAGAGCGGAAGGGTGGGAGGTGGACGCTCTGTGTTTGGCCGGAGAGGAAGGAGTTGGTCCAGGCCAGGGCCTTCTCTTGGATTCCGGCGTCGTGTAGGCGTGCTGATAGGGTGCGGTGGCAGACCATGTCGAAAGCTGCTGATAGGTCCAGGAGGATGAGGGCGGCTGTTTCTCCTTTGTCCATCAGGATCCTGATGTGGTCTGTGGCGGCGATGAGGGCGGTATCGGTGCTGTGGTTGCTTCGGAAGCCGGATTGGGATGGGTCCAGTATGTTGTTGTCTTCGAGGTAGCGGGTTAGAAGTTTGTTGACAATCTTCTCTGTCACTTTTGCCGGGAACGGGAGCAGGGGATTGTGTCGCGGGAACGGGAGCAGGGAGATGGGTCGGAAGTTCTTGAGATCCTTGGGGTCTGCCTTGGGTTTCTTCAGTAGGGCGTTGATCTCGGCGTGCTTCCAGCTTTCCGGGAATATTGCTGTCTCGAAGGAGATGTTGATTGTTTTCCGGAGGTGGGGTGCGATGGTTGTGCTGGCTTTGTTCAAAACGTGGTGAGGGCAGGGTTCGGATGGGGATCGGGAGTGGATGTAGTTCATGGTTTTGATGGTGTCTTCGTTGCTGACGTTGGACCAGGTGGTCAGGCGACTGGTGCGGGTGGAGGTCGCAGGGGTGGTGGGTGCGAGGGTGTCGGCGTTGAAGCTGTCGTGGATGTCGGTGATCTTGCAGTGAAAGAAGGTGGCCAGGGAGTCGCACAAGTCTTGTGATGGTGGAATGTCGTTGGTGTTGGAGCTGGGGTTGGAGAGTTCTTTCACGATGCTGAAGAGCTCTTTGGTGTTGTGTGCGTTGTTGTCTAGGCGGTCCTTGAAGGCGGTCCCCTTGGTGGTTCTGATAGTTGGTGGTGTCTGCGGGTGACGTTCTTGTGGGCTGTGTGGTTGTCTGGTGTTCGGTCGCAGAGCCATTTCTTCTCCAGCTTCCGACAGGTGTGCTTGGAGGTTCGGAGGTCTTCGGTGAACCAGGCGGCTTTCTTGTTGGTGTGGTTGTTTGTGGAGATCTTGAGAGGGGTGAGGGTGTTGGCGCAGTCGTTGATCCACTGTTTGAGGTTGGTAGCGGCGGTGTCTGGGTCGGTGGGGTCGGCGGGTGGTCTTAGGGCGAGGGTGGTGGTCAGCTGGTCTTTGATGACCTTGCCCCAGCATCAGCGAGGCAACTGTTGGGTGCGGTGGTGTGTGGTGGTTTCCTGAAGGTGAAGTGGATGCATCTGTGGTCGGTCCAGTGGGGTTCGGTGGTGTGGTTGAAGGAGACGTGGGGGCTTGCAGAATAGATGTGCTGCTCATTTAATTAAGAACCGAGCTCGCCCAGGCTTTCTATTAGCAGCGACATGCCCACTTTGTTGACGGACTAAACGACGTGCCAATGTTATTCATTACCTCGTTTCTAAATGCGTGACCCTTAGCAAGCTAAAAAGTGGCATCAAACTTGTAGTTTGTAATTGTGCTGTTCTGTAACTTTCCTGTGCTCCTTCATGTATGTTTTGCCAGGTTGTGCTATTTTAACTCTCGTTGGGTATTATACTCCTTCAGGTCCATCTAATACAGTAGTGTCTTTTTAATCTATTCGAACTTACCGTTTATCGTTGTAAATGTTTATTGGCTTCTGTTGTATCTATCACTACCCTCCTCACTTGGCGATCACACCTTTTTATTCTTCAGCGTGACAATTTAAAAAATGCTGCAATTCAGCAGGAATGGGCATATTAGAGCCCACTAATGGTCAAGTTTTGTTACATGGTGAAGTTCCTGAAAAACAAACCTCCGACAAAATTATATATGCAAAATGTTGAATGGAACAGGTAATTGTTTTTCCTGCTCAACTATAACTTTATCAAAGGTGATTTGGTAACTAGCAGTGTGTGTGTGTGTGTGTGTGTGTATATATATCTATATATATATATATATATATATATACACACATATACACACACACATCTTGTGCTACTGAAGCGCAAGGAAGGTCGCACACAGGATCTCTTTGTTGCAGGAAAGTATTTATTGACTTGACGCGTTTCGACAGCACGGTCTTTGTCAAAAAGTCATACTATATATGTATATATATATATGTGTATGTGTGTGTATATATGTATATATATATATATATATATATATATATATATATATATATATTTGTGTACACACACACACACCACGCGTGGTAGTACATCCATTAGATAATACATTGTGTCCCTGTGGAGAATCAATGAGGAAGGTTAAACAAGCATTTGCAGTACAATCATTCTCGCATTTTTGAAAGTTAGAGCTATTGGCGCTGTAAATTTCAATGTTTTTTACTTTTGATTTTTTGTTTGCAGTGTAGTGATTATATTTGAAGAACCCGAAAATGGGAAATCGGTTACGAAGGAGGGGAGGTGAAAAAAATGACACCAATGGAAAAAGAAATGTAAAGAACAGGGAAGGACTTGCTGTGAAGGGTTGGGGTTAATACGTGTCTGGATAGAGTGTGATACCAGAGCAGGATATGTGCGTGAGACACAGACAGGGCGAAAGAGGGTTTAGAGAGAAGTGTGCATGAGTGACCGGGAGAAAGAGATGGTTAGAAAATAATGGGTTAGGGGAGACTGGGAAACAGAAGGCAGTTGAAAAGTGTGAGGAGAGGATGTGGCCTAATGTACTAGGTCGGTCGATCTCCAATCTGGGGAACGAGGTTCGGGTATCGGCAAAGACGCTCAACATCCTGTGATTCTAGGCAAATCACTTAATCTTCCGGTCCCTAACAAAAATTACTGTGTCCTTGTGTAGCGTAACTGGTGCTCATGTAAAGCACTCTGATACCTTTGGGTCAGGTTTGCGCTATATAAAACTCTGAGAATAAAAACATGTGGGTGGAGGAGACTAGAGAAGAATGGACGGAAGAGAAAGATGAGAGATTTGATTTTGGAGCCTGATTACCCAGCTATGGAGGGTCAACAATAAGAAATGAAGCAGGGCTTAAGCACAGAAGAGTAGGGACACCTCCCGACAGGGCAACATCTGAATATAACCCCGCTTCAACAATAGACTCCCCCAGTGATTCAGTTGAGTGTCCACATAATAGGGAAATAAACAGGTCATCAATTGATGATCATCTTGCAAGCATCGAAGGACGCAATAGAAGTGCATAAAGTAAACTGTGCGAACTGTGGCGCTTTGCCACATCCCCTCTCTATGCTCTTGGCATGGTTTTCAAGGTCTGTGGTCATTAATGCTAGCATGTTTCCTAGGAGGTTGCTTAATGCAATAAATGTATAATGTACAATATTTTTATGTAGGGCTGTTTCATCATTCGATTTTGGAATTTTTTTTTTTTTTACCACAATGTGGAGGGGCAGAATGGACAGGGCCCATTCACAATTGATCAATTGATGCCTATTTTTGTTTTGCCTAAAAAGCATGTTTACACACGGGACTGTGGTGCTGTATAGAATAACCTATTAAAGACAAATGAAGGCCTGGCTCTTTTGCAGTTGATGGCAGCCCTTCTATTGGTTGCTTATGGAGTAAATACAAGGCTGAAGTGCCTCTACTATATATAATGAATGTAAGAAATAATTTTCATTTCTCCTCAAAAGCAGATGTACAAAAAATTACCAAATCTAGGCCACAACTAAAAGAGTGCGATTTGGCTCTAAAATTAAGTTTATTTTCAATGATGTTCATTAGTTTAGTTTTTCACTAAGACGATTCTCTATTTGGGGAGAGATAGGGATTTAAATGGAAAGGAACACTTCATATTGGTGCTGTTTCCCTCAAAATAATATAATTGCATAGCGCTTCACGCAACGCTCCTAGTGTGGGCAACATGTTGCTATCTCCAGGTTTAACGACTTCAGAACTACAGAAGGCCACTTATACTTTACTAGGTTAATGAGCCATGACCTTTAGATCGCTGCAGATATCAGTGGCGAGCGACAACTCAGTTTCAGTGACTTCACTCGCTCTGCACCACCCTCCTCCCAGTGCAATCCACAGCAAAGCTGTCAAAATAAATGTACACTGAATACCACGTCTGGAAAGACCGCGCATGCGTGTCTAGGCGAGACCTAAAAAATCTTGTTTTGAGGTCAGTGAGGCACTAACCACTGTAAGCCAATGCAATATATTGTGGCTATATTGAACTCCCTAATTCTTAAATGAATAGCAGTAAGTACAATAATCACTTTATGAAGGAGAGTTTTATAGTTTATCCTACGCAGTTTCCTTGCAGGATTTCTGCTACTTTGAGAAACTGAAATATCTGGGCGCTTTCTTGCTGATCTGCAGTAACTTTGCTGAGCTGATCAATCGTAATTTGCAAATAAGAAAATTACCAACCCCATAGGGCCTCACACACCACTGTCTTGGTTAGATGTTATTCTACCTCTGAATCGCTGATCTCAGCCAAGGAAAGATAAGCTGTGCGTGCAGTGACTGAAGTTATCAGGGTAGACATAGCCTTTATTACAGAGGTATGCACAGTGATGTGAAGTGGCCACACGCGGGCATAGCCACTAATAGTACAGGTATGCTCGGAGAGATGTGAAGAGAAGACCGAGTGAGATAGACTTTGAGAGGTGAATGCGGAAAGAGATGTCGCAAGAAGACAGCGACCAAGCCTTTGATGCGTGGTGTATGTGCAGAGAGATGTGAAGTGAACACAGGGAGACTGAATCTCTGGTGAGAAATGTATGTGCAGAGAAATGTGAAGTGAAGACGGAGCTATAATGTTAGGATGAGAGATGAATGCGCAGCGAGATGTGACATGAACACAGGAGCACGGCATCTGATGAGGTGAGTGCACAGAGGGAAGGTCTCTGTTCTCGAGAGACTTGAGTACGGTTTCTGGTGGTCTTCCCTCATAGATTTGTGCACACGGAGGGCTGATCTGGGAGGCTTTGTAATTGGGAAGAAAAGTATGCAAGTTATTTTAGGAAAAATAATGCACTAGACAGAGTGAGGGTCGGCACGCTCATCAAAATCTAATATTCAGCAGATGCAACTACAGACTCCACAGTCAATGAGCACGTTTTCATTTTGTACTGTGCATTAGGATTGGATAAAGTGCCACCAATGGTATGATGCCATGCCATTTTACACGTTTTCACTCCTCCTATTGCCGGTCAACTCGTAGATATGTGTAGACACGGGATTGGCTTTCACATAACCTAGAATTACTGACAAATGTCATCCCTTAAAAGATAAATAACGGAAAACCCCAACATTTATCTGATTTCACAGACGTTTGTTGTAGCTAGCAATGTAAGTAGACTTTGGAGTCTGCAGAGCTGGAGAGGAGGCAGCCGTGCAGAACAAAAGAAAGGCGCAGCCCATGGCAGCCATGTGCAAAGCTGCAGCTCGGCATACGGCGCTGCCACAAGTTCTTGAAACAACATATGACCATTATAATGAGAAGATAACTGTAATTGAGCTGTGCTGTTCTATGAAGAAAAGGAAGTGACATTGCTGGATGAACCATTTAGAAAGCTGAACATAAGAGCGACAGGGCGCTGAACCAATGGAAGCCAGCAGGCGTGAGTTAAGTCATTTAATGATTACTGCAGGTCTTCCAGACAGTGCATGTGCGCTGCCTAGGCTTGACCTAAAAATGAGTGGCCAGACACTTTAAGGAGCAAAACCTTAATGTAAGCCAGGTAGGTTACATTTTAAATAAATTAGTGTGTTCCAGCTCTTCTACACCAGGGAAGAGAACACTGCTTAAATCAACATGAAGCATTCGGGATAAATAATATAGACACAATGGCACCCAGGCGATTGAACAAGTTTGACAATGTTACTGCTTTTTTCTTTTCTTTTAAATTAATTTCAGTACGTAGGAGCATATACATAACCGAATAAGGGAATGTTATTCAGATACATAGGACTTGTGGTAAATTATCAATATGACCTTGAAATCAGCAGTTTAACTGCGAAACAAACTAGGAAGTGGGCAGAGACTGATTTCAGAATGGAAATAGTTTATTTATTTGAAAAGTTTTATATAACACAAACGTGACCCTTGCGGTTATCAGAGCACTTTACAAGTAAATGAAGCAATGACAAAATATTTAAGCATAGTAAAATATACATACGGGCTAGGAGGACAATGAGCTCAAGAGGCTGATGATCTATACCAAGAATTTGTTTATTAACAGGAGTTTGACTTTTTCATGAAGGAGGTAGTGGAGGTAGTCTGTCTTATTTTAGGGGGGAGAGATTTCCAGATTCTGGGTGTGATGCCCGAGAAAGCACTGTTGTAGGTTTTCTTCTTGTTGAAACGTTGTGGCGTTAGCAGAAAGCTGCTGGCACTTCTAGAAGATCTAGAGCCTCCAGACAGCTCAAGCTTGTTGGCGAGATAACTTGGGTTGTTGAAATGTAGATCTTTGTGCATCATACATCCAATTATAATTGAGTTTGTGCTTCGTAAGGGAGTCAGTTGAGGTATTTCAGGTCATGGGTGATGTGATTGAACCTTTTTCACCCCGTGATGCGTCTTGCCGCCGAGTTGAGTGAGGCCCTTAATGAGGCTGTTGTGGCTCTAGGCAGGCCTAGTCTAGTGATCACGAGTGCTTGCACAGCCGACTTTAATTCATTTTGAGGGAGGAAAGGTTTTAGTTTTCGTAGTATGCTTATTTGTAGGTTTACTTCTTTTGAGGTGACATTTATATGCTCCCGCATATTAAGGTTTTTGTCAAGGATTATTCCTAGCAAACTTGCTGACTCAATGATTTGTGGGGTTCAATTGAATGCTGTTAATTGTTTCATCCAATCGCTCATAGAGTGTATCTGGTTGGGTGGGGCGATTAGGAGGAATTCAATTTTTTGGGTGTTAAGTTTGAGGCAGTTGCATGCGAGTCAATTTTGGGTATTTTGAACAGTAGGGGTAAGAGATCAGATGTCTTCGGGACAGGAGATTTTCAAGTATAATTGGATGACATCTGCATAAAGATGATAATGAATGTTGGATGCCCTTAGCATTTCTATTAGTGGTTCCATGAAAAGGTTGAAGATAGCGGGGGAAAGAGAGGACCCTTGTGGGACCCCAAGTGTGACCGGGCGCAGTGTTAGAAAGGGATTGATTTACCTTGACTTTTTGCATTCTGTTTTGCAGAAATGAAGGGAACCAATTTAAGACCCCTATATTCCCATCCTGTGCTCTAGTAAATAGAGTAAGTAATCATGCTTTACCAAGTCAAAGGTCCAAGAGGACCTGACCTCTTCTGATTCCGGGTTAAAAGATGCAGGTAATGCAAATAGTTTCAAAGACCACTATGGCTAGAATCACATCCTGCTTTCCACAGGGAATGGAAATGCAGGGATCTTAATGACGAAGAAAGAGGTGATTAAAGATGGTGAATGAATGGGTCTTGCGTCATGCTTTACTCTTGGCACTTAATTTATTGAACTAATGTATTGATGTACTAATTTTGCTGCATTTACAGAACAAAATGGATCGTTCCCTTATGGAATGAGGCTGCCCCTAAAGTCGTTCAGTTTAATCGTGTTGCGTCCTATAATTGTCTTGAAAGTCAATGTTAAAAATGAAAGTAAAGTAATGAGGATGTGTTTTAAGTGACAGTGTAGATCACAAGAGGTATCAAAGCAAATAATTTTTCGATAATAAGAATGATGCTACTGTAAAAAAAAAAAAAGGGGGGTGTGGAATTACTGGAATTGACATAAAGGTCACGAATCTCTCTGGGGAGCGCCATATGATGTGCTCCCATCTCCAAATAGTCTGCAACCAGATGGCAGGTATCACCATAATATATGCACGCATTCACCCCCACCACATACATGTGTGCATATCAGTCCTTAATTTGTAGAACAAATAATTACTAGGGCCTAAGGTATTTATCATGAGGCTGCCACTTTCACCTCCAGCTACCGAACGCCATCATACTTTTTCATGTGTGACCATTAGGACTATTCCAGGTCACACAAATTTTTATGAATATCTTGGGCGCGCTGGTATTATACATATTTTTAACTGTATATTGAATTGATAAATGCTCTTCCCACGTGCTTGTGCTAAAAGGTAATCAAACCGCGCCACTGTGTGGTGGACTATCACAAACAAAAGCTGGTCTTAAGAATTCCGTGCTGCTGCTGACCACCGGCACAAATTAACCACTGGTGCATACCTAATTCTGAAAGTATGTACAATAACGGGTAGGCTTGCTCTTGATCTCTGCGCAACACACCTTCCCATTCCTCACTTACCTATGGCGGACTGCTTTCTGCCCTATCTCTTTATTTGGATGTCTTGCTCCTAGGGGAGTGGGTTTTGTGGGGGAGAACTTATAATAAGGCCCTGGTAACATAGCATCCTAGTTCAGTGAGTGCTAAGCATCACTATTTCCTGCAGTCCATAACCAGTCCAACACCAACCAGTACCAGACCAGAGCAAGCAGTGCAGGTGGTAAGGCAGTGTCCATTTCAGTGCAAGTGTGTAGTATCTTAGGTTGTATTTAGCTATGCTTGTTCTCCTCTCTGTCTTAGAGTCCTAGGTTGCCAGTGTTCTATGTGGTTGAGCTGCGCTGAGTATTCCACTGGGGACAGTTGGTGATCTCTGTCTCTACCTGGACTACAGATGGTCTTGTTCTCCGCTTGGGTTGTCAGCTTCTACAATAAACCTACGGTTAAACCCTCCAAGTCTGTTGCGGTTTACTACATTTATTTTTGGCGACGGGTGCTGAACAACCCACACAAACCCACCACTTCTGAACGTTTTCGGCAAACAACTGGCTGTTCTACAATTTAAACCATCACCTCGTATTTTCCAGCATTGCGGCATCGACGATCTTATTACCGCCAACTGGAGACGCTCGTCAACTATTTTCTACGTCTTTCGACATCGCCGAAACGTCGTCTCATCAGTGTCTTCATCACCCGGTACTCCTCTAGATGGTAGCTGTACTGCGGTAAGCCGCGCATGCTGTACGCTAGTGCTTGTGGACAATTTGAGAGCGGGGAACTGGATTTTTTTGTATATTGCTTTTTAATGCGCTTTGTGCTGCGCTGGAACGCAAGACTAGGAAATGCGTTCCAGCAACTGAAAATCTAACGAGACGCACGCACCGTCATTTGCGTGACTGTGTGACGTTTGCGTTTCAGCCTGAAACGCATCGTTCGCTTCACGTCATTTTGGCCAGAACGAAGCGCATCAGCAATCCTGTTACACGCTGGTGTTCCACTGTCTACGTCACAAACAGACAATACTCTCTTGTTCAGAGAGGAAATTTCACGGAGCAATTCTATTTTCAGAGAACACTCGAACAATGCTGTGACATCATAAAACACACCTCTCTCAGTCAGGCAAAGTTACTTAAAGTCGTCATAAAGGACTTTGGCAATACAGAATTGATTTTTTTTGTCTTTTCATTCTGCACCAGCTTTACCTTACGTTTAGCTTCCACTTCTCTTACAATTTTAATTCGTTTTCCATATTTCTGGATTCATTCACCATGTCCTTGCAAGGAGTTCTACCACCTGCTCCCTTTCTAGAAACACCTGGTGATCCGCCTATCAAGTGGCGCAAATGGTTTGATGGATTTGAAACTTATATCGGCGCAATTGGTGCGTTCAGATATCGTGCAGAAAGGAAGAAGTACACCCTGTTACACTCACTTGGATTTGAGGGCAGAGAGATTTACAAACATCTTCCAGAGTTAGTACTAACTGAGGGAGAAATTCTAGATGATTACCAACAGACATTAAAAAAACTTGAAACAAGATTTGATGTCCAACCCAGCATTGTAGTTCTACGACACAATTTTTTTAAACGCACACAAAATACTGGTGAGGATGTTGACAACTTCATAACTGCACTGAGGGGACTTGCTTCAGACTGTCAGTTTGAGAATTTTACAGACCAGTTGGTAAGAGATCAGTTCATAGCAAAATGCACTGATAGGACAATTAAACAAAAACTGTTATCCTTGGGAAATCCTACCTTGGAAGAAACAATTAGGGTAGCGAAAAGCATAGAAACGTCTCAAATCTCTGTAAAAGAGCTAGAAGAAAAGAAGAATGAGACTGTCACGGCAGTAAAGTTGAAAGACACAAAACCCCCGTTCAATAAGTTTCCAGATGGACAACAGTCTACCGATAAGCAGAATTCTTTCTTTAATAGAACAAACATTTGTTTTCGTTGTGGTAACCGACCGCATGGTCTGAATGGGAGGTTTCCTGCAAAATTTGTTACTTGTAAAAATTGCAACAGAGTAGGACACTTTGCTAAAGTGTGTCAGATGGGAAAGAACAAAATTTCTTTTAAGTCTAATCCTGTGAAATGTGTGGTTGATTCTGATACCTCACAAACGGAAGATGAGTATGTAACTAAAGATTTGTGCAACATGGTTGTGGTTGTATGAGATGATGGGGTCATTACAGGTGATCCCGAACTATGTGTAGACCCTTATGTTAACATACTAGTAGGTGACCGTGTTCCTAACCTGCTAGTTGATTCTGGTGCACGCATTTCAATGATCACTCTGGATCTTTTTCGTACCACTTGGCCTAACAAGGTTCTCCTTCCCCCTGATCGAAGAGCAGTCTCGTATGAAGAACGTGAGATTACAGTAGCGGGATATTTTGAAGACATTTTAGAATTTAAGGGAAGGAGGATTTTTGGGAAAATATATGTGGTTGAAAAGGGGCTAAATATACTAGGCTGGTTCCACCAAGGCCTGTTTGGCATGCAACTAAGGCCTGGTACAAAGAATCAAGTAGTTGCCGTGAGAGACAGTCCTGAATTGGAGGCACTAATAAATGAATTTCCTCATGTCTTTTCAGGAGAGCTAGGAAAAATAAAATCTTTTCAGCACAAAATAATTCTGAAGGATGGTGCCTGTCCTGTCAAACATAAACTTAGAAATGTACCTTTCAGCATTAGACATGACCTAGAAAAGGAGTTAGAGACATTGCGTGATAAGGGGATCATTGAACCAGTAGAGTCCTCACTGTGGTTGTCTCCTTTGGTTGTTGCCAGAAAACAAAATGGCGAACTAAGAGTTTGTGTAGATTTGCGCTGCCTAAACAGGGAAATTTGGGTTGATTCGTTTCCCCTTCCAAACATTAACGAATTGTTGGCTAGTTTGAAGAATGCCAAGCTCTTCTCTAAGTTGGACTTGGCATCCGCATATCATCAAATCGAACTCACACCTGAGTCCAGGCCCCTCACTGCCTTTGTGTCACCCTTTGGAACTTTTCAGTACGTACGGATGCCGTTCGGGCTTGCCTCAGCGGCGTCCGTATTCCAAAGAGTCATGACTGAGATGCTGAGGGGTATTGACGGGTTGTCAATTTTTCAAGATGATGTACTTATACATGCTCCTGACAAGAACACTCATGACACCATCTTAAAAAAAGTTTTGTCTAAGTTTCAAGAGGTTGGGGTTGTGTTACGGCGCGACAAATGTGTCTTCTCTACCAGTGAAGTGGATTATTTGGGGCATATGATAAACGAAAAGGGGATCTTCCCAAAGTCTTGTCTAGTAGAGTCTATCACTAAGGCCAAGGCTCCGTCTGATAAGAGTGATTTGAAGTCCTTCCTAGGATTGTGTGAGTTTTACTCTAAGTTTATAAAGGATTTTGCAACCAAACTAAGACCTTTGACACGAATGTTAATGAGAGGTGTTCCTTTTGAGTGGAACAATGAGTGTGAAGAGATTTTTGCGTGGGTGAAACAACAACTGACTTCTCCAAATGTTTTAAAGCATTTTGACCCCTCTTTAATGTGTACTGTGACTGTTGATGCCAGTAATGTGGGGTTAGGTGCTGTCCTGTCACAGAAAAAGGATGGTGACCTCAATACGTTGGGTTTTGCATCTAGGGTTTTGTCCAGTGCTGAAACCAAGTATTCTGTCATCGAAAAGGAATTACTAGCTTGCTGGTGGACTGTAATGAAGTTCAGGAATTTTCTTTGGGGTAAGAAATTTTCCATCAGGACTGACCATAAACCCCTTGTGTTTATCCTGAGTGGGAAGAATGTAAGAGGATTCACACCGAGAATCGCACGTCTGTCCTCCAAGTTACTTCAGTTTGATTTTTTGGTGGAATATATCCCTGGGAACAAGAATGGGTGTGCTGATTTTCTTTCCCGTTCCTCTGACATGATTGATAAGGATTTAGATGCAGATCAGGATGATAAAGACCAATACCTGGTTGCTTCTATTGATCTTCCCCAGTTGTGTGCGGTGACCGAGGATGAGTGGAGACAAGCCCTACTTTTAGATGTGACGTTACAGAAGGTTGTCACCTTTATCAAGAATGGTTGGCCTAAGGAAAGGAATCTCGCCTTTGATCTCAAAACGTTTTTGCAAGTTGCAGATGAGCTTACGATTGAAAGTGGTTTGATTTTAAGAGATGACAAATTGGTTCCTCCACTGGTCCTGAGGGAAAGGTTAATTAAGTGTGCACATGAAGGGCACTTAGGTGCAACCTTGACCAAGAGAAGAGTTCGTCTTTCCTTCTGGTGGCCATACATGGATAGAGAGATCGATGAGTTTGTTAAGCGATGTGTCATCTGCTCTAGCTGTGATAAGGTTGTAAAATTACGTACTCAGCCTTTGTCCCCCATTGAGTTTCCTCCTGCACCTTGGGTGAAACTCGGATTGGACATTGTTGGTCCCTTCTATGCACTTGATTTTTCCTCTAGGTTTGCCCTGGTCCTTATAGACTATTATTCTAAATGGCCGGAGGTCAAGTTTGTCAGAGAGGTCACTGCCAAGACTGTTGTTGACTTCCTTTGTGATGTCTTTTTGAAGGAAGGGTTTCCAGAGTTTTTGGTCACGGATAACGGCACCCAATTCGTCTCATCGGAGGTTGAAAATTACTTGAACAGGTGTAGTATCAAACACCTGAAGAGTTCCCAATATCATCCAGAAACGAATGGTCTCGTGGAACGGATGAACAAAGTCCTAGGGGAATGCATTCAGTGGGCTCTGAAGAATAGCTGTGTTGTCAGTAGCTCTGTGAGAAGCATGTTGTGGTTTTACAGGACCACGCCTCATTCCACCACTGGGGTCTCTCCGTTTGAGTTGTTACGCGGTCGGAAGTCTTCTACTTTGTCCTGTCCCGGATGGATGTCCAGGTGGGTGAAAGGTGGGTGTTGGAATGATGAAGCTGTGCGTTCCAATGTTGAGTCTGTTCAGTCTAAACAGAAGGTGTATTTCGATAAGAGGAAGAATGTTAAGGTGATTGATCTGGTCCCGGGAGATTTCGTCTCCATTAAAAAACCTGTTCATGTGAAAAAGGGGCATTCTAAATTCTCTTCTCCTGTTCAAGTGTGTGAGGTCAGAGGTAACTCAGTTAAACTTGCTAATGGGAGTTGGTGGAATAAGAGTCGTTTGGCGAAATGCTCTTTGCCGGGTCAGCCTGGTTGTTCCTCTGCTGTCACAAGTTCCTTACCGGCTGTACACGGTAGTTCCACTGCTGTCACAAATTCCTCTGCCGTCAGTCAAAACCAAGATTGTACGGGACAAACGGTCCTGAGGCGCAGTTCTCGCACTAAGTCTGTTCCTCATAGGTATAGAGTTTAAGTTTTTACTTATTCACAATGGTTTAGTTTTAGCTCGCTTTTTCTTCTTTCCTGTTGTCCTCTCTTCTCTTTTCTCACCCTTTCCTTCTTTCTCCCTGCCTTTGTTTTCACTCTTCCTTTCTTTCCCTTCCTTAGCGCCCTTTCTCTTCCTTTCCCTCTTGCTCGTTTTCCCTATTGTGCTCAGGTTTCTTTCTTAAGAAAAGGCATATGTAGTATCTTAGGTTGTATTTAGCTATGCTTGTTCTCCTCTCTGTCTTAGAGTCCTAGGTTGCCAGTGTTCTATGTGGTTGAGCTGCGCTGAGTATTCCACTGGGGACAGTTGGTGATCTCTGTCTCTACCTGGACTACAGATGGTCTTGTTCTCCGCTTGGGTTGTCAGCTTCTACAATAAACCTACGGTTAAACCCTCCAAGTCTGTTGCGGTTGCTGCAGCAGTGTCCTGTTTTCCCAAGTCCTAGCCTACAGATACTGTCCAGCATGATTATTTTACACTTCCACTTAGAAAGGCAACTTGTGTTTAGGTGAAAGAAGCAAGTGCCCCCTCTGCCTCCCACTGCTGCCCTGCATCTCCCCATCTTTGATGGTTAGTGGTCGAGTGGTTAGTAGACCGGGCTTGCTGGATTTGCTGAGACAGTCCCAGTCTTCCACCATCTGTCCTGACAGATGTCGGTGAATTTATCGGCTTTCAAAGAGGGTCAACTGAACACAGAAGGGTGGGCTAGTGTTCATGTGTTTTAGTGCGGTCATTATCGGAAAGAAATGCAATTAACACAGATGATTCTCTGTTTAAAGTGTGCCTTTAATTACCTGCAGGTGAACTGTTGTCAGTGCTTTCTATGTTGATGGTTTCAGTCATTTGAATCCGCTAGAGACTTCTAGCTGCAGATTCCTTACCTAAGAATTATCCCCAGGCGTTAGACTGGATCCAGAACTTTTTCATGAGCAGTACCCCCACGTGCTAGTAGATGGTGTCGTTTGACTCGGAGTGGCGTAGTCTGAGCCGGAAGTGACCTTCGCGCTGCCAATATAGGCACCACCAAGGCACGCTGACATCAGTTCTTTCCTTTCCTTACTAGCTAGAGCAGATCCAGAACAGCTACTCCTTAGTCATTTTGTGACTAGGTTTTTTAGTTGTTTGTCTAAGTCTTTTTTTATGTTTACCTCAAGGGGTGGCAGCAATCTCTTTGAAGAAAGCCAGCTTCAAGCCCTGCGGCACCTGTCACAGACAGATGTCAGTGACGGGCCCACACCATGTATTCTTCTGGTGCCTTGAATGGGACCACAACTCAAATGCCTGCCGTAACTGCAGCGCCATGCACCCAAAGACCTTGATGACTTAACGATCGAGGTCACAGAGCTCCAGCTCGTCGTTGCACTCCAAGTTTTTGATCAATTCGGGTAAGTCGAAGATCCACAATAAACGTTATTCATTGTAGCATGCTTCAACTTCACCTCGTCCGTCTGCCACCTAGACTTGAGAGCGTCCCACCGGAGGCCTGACTCTGCGGTTGAGCAAGTGCCTGGGTCGGCTCCGCCTCTCCCCGATTTTGCAGGAGATGGACCGATTGCCACCCAATTGAGAGAATTTTATGAGTCCATGCACCTCACGTTTGTGGGGCCCATTCCCTCCATTGTGTGTTCGGGCCCCTCGGGTTTGGGATGGCCCGCTACTGGATCCATACCTTCTAAGCCAGAGCCTAAGCCCTATTCATATGGGCTTGTATGTGAGGAGGAATGGGAGGGGTCACTGGACCCTGAAGAATACTAGCCTTATGAAGTTCAAATGGACCAGTGTGAGGTTCTGGGTGAAGCCAGTGGACTGGATACTGAGGTTCCGTGACAATTGTAAGTGGTGTTTTTAACTCGCACGAATATGGTCGAGTCTAGTATCTATGAACCGCAAATGACGAGTTTTGTAAGTGTGCGCAGTTTCGCTGTGCTAACTTAAACCGTTCGTTTGTTATGTGGGTTTGTCATCTGTACCCACGGGTTCCATCTTAGATACGGCATCCATTTTGTCTCTTGCCCTCAAGTAGCCAGCGAACGGACGCTGTCCGCTTCGCGACCCTGGGACTCCCAAGATATTTGCGGAAGACACATGTTCTTTGAAAGTGTCTTTATGACGAGGGGGATGCTACTGTAAGGCAAATGGCGCCGCTCGAGGCTCATCTTGCCGCACGGGCTTATTGTCTCAGTCGTGCATCTCATTAGACACGTCCCTTTGATGCCTGTATCTCGTGCTTCTCGACACTCCCCTTTTACACCCTTTCCGATCTCCCTACTGTCTCCGTCTTCCTCTGCACCTGTCTTCGTTCCTATTTCGATCTACTTTACTGCTGATTGGAATTTGCTAATGGTGGGAAGATGGGTTTTTACAGTTGGGAACCGCCAAATGTTTCCGCACTTATGTTCCGGATCTTGTGTGTTTCAAAGTGATCTAAGCGACCCCTCTGAGAGCGACTTGTGGGAACCAGGTTGTAAACTATTGTGTATCATGTTATCCTATGGGTAAAAACTGTATAAAAGGAGCGATCCACAAATACAATTTGAAGCAGTCTCCCCGAACTACACTCGATGTACTTCCTGTGACTTCTGTGTTCCCTGCAGTAAATAAACCTTGACTCTTTGACGCCGAAGGAAGTGTCCCGTGTCTCTGTGACTTGTACGCCGGAGCAGGTTACCCACGAAGGTTTCAGGTGTTGTGCCCTGGCACCGCTGGGTCCAAAGAACCCAGTCCTTCAGTTGGCGCCCAACATGGGGCTGCATCAGTGGTACCGGTCCAAGCCCGACGATCGTGAGGAACTTCGTGTGAAATCTCCGAGGGAAGGTGCACCCCGCTTCATCGATCCTGTTGTCGAAATAAGTGGCCCGAAGACTTTTCCCGCGAAGATTCCCGCCTCCTAACGGCTGCGACGGACTGCTGCCCTGACTGTAGACCTGTTTTGGCGCCTGGCGTAGACCTTGGTATAGCGAGACGATTGACGGGCCTTCCTGAGGACGCCATTGATCTTTGAGTTAAGTATTTGTGGGTCGCTCCCAGAGTTCTTGGTTGTAGACACTTTAGCGAGTGTCTTTGTTGTAAACACTTTAGCGAGTGTTTTTGTTGTAGACACTTTAGCGGGTGTCTTTGTTGTACACGCTGTGTGAGTGTTTTTGTCGGTGACACTTTGCTAGCGTACTTTGTTGTTGTTGTATTTGTTTGACGACTGCAGCCGCCAAAGACCGAGGGTTTAGTTCTTTGCTGGGACTTGGTAAATCCCGAAATCCCGTAACCCTTGAAGTTTGTGAAACTCGGCTAGTGTGCAAGATGCCTGGTCGCAGTACTTTGTTCAGTTGCTTTAGACCTTGTGGTGCGGATTCCCTGCTGGAGGACTCGTGTCCGATACCTCCGGTTGGAACTCCTACATATGACTTATATAGCAAACATGGGCTAGGCCCGATTGCTTTTAACGATTATTGGATCAAATATACAAAGAAAGACGGCGATCTTCGTTGGCCACCTCACGGTAGCTTCGAAGCGTCGATCTTAGATAATTTGGAAATAAAGTTGTTCGAACGTAAATCAAGGCCGGCCATGTTTGATGCCTTTCGGTTCTGGCGCAAAGAAGCCCGACAGAAAGAGATCAGACAAAATAAACGTAGTCAGCGAGATACTGTTGCTACTATAGTGAAGAAAGCTGAGCAGTTTCAGCGTGATAAGGAGGATAAGGATAAGGAAGTGTTTGAGAGATTACAGCGTATGTCCATAGACAAATGCTATCCTGTTTTGCCTACGGAGTCGGATAAGAAGGAAGAGGCAGTTGAGGATTCTTTAATGTCCTATCTTATGAAGTCGCCACCTCCGTACGTACAGGGTACCGCAGCTCCTGTGGTCCCTGCCGTACCTGTTCTTCCACCTGTTATTCCTCCACCAGTTCCTCAACCTGCACCTGCTCTTCCGACTGTTCCTGCTCCTTTGCCTATTTCTATTCCTACTGCTCCTCCGCTTCCACATACTCCTGTTCCCGCTACTGCTCACGCTACTGCTCCTGTGTTGTTAACCCCTGTTGCTGCTAACGTCTCTACTCCTTCTCTTGTTAGTCCTGTGTCTTACTCTTCTCCCTCTACTCGTAATCGTGATTCTCCCCTTGCGACAAACTTCTTTCAGTCGCTCGGACCTGTTTTTGGGTCTGCAGGTTCTGATGGTCCACAGAGACGTAGCCAGCTTCCTGGTAATAGAGAACGTGTTGCGCTATACAATATGGCGATGGGTTGGATGATAAACCCTGTTAGAAATCCACCTCGTGTTGTCCTCGAAACGTTTGATCAATTCAACATACCTACTCAGAGATATGTGTTTGATGAAATGTGCAAGTTCTTACATGATCAGATAGCGGCCAATGCGCCTGACGAGGTGCTGACCGCCCTGTCTGAACTCCGGCTTCAGTTCGCAACTGGACTGATAGTCGACACTAATGTCCGACGTGCTATTGAGCGGTTGCTATCTCTTCGTCCCGCTCCTATTCCTCATGCATTGTTCGTTGAGGACATTGAACAACGAGATGGGTCTGGCCAATATCCTATGCGTGAAGTTCCGCCAGTTTGGGTACCCGCTGATAATACTAATGCTAATGCTCCAATACCAGCACATTTCCAGAGAGTGTGGATACACCTCCCTTGGAAACGATCGGAAGTGCTTCAGGTGAAACAAACTTTGCCTGATCCTCGCAAAAATCCTGCGGGGTATTACAAAGAATTATCGCAGCTCGTAGACGCTACGATAATGAATCTGGCCGATATCGACATGTTGTTTGGCAATGTCGTACCGCAACCGGTATGGGCCAAGATTCGTCACCAAGATCACGCGAATGAATTAGGTGGTGATTGGGCTGCCATTACAGCGGCAGACGCTGGACAAGTGGCTGCTACTAAACCCGATCAGTTGATTGAACTTCTTCCCCAGCGAATCATTACATTAATGAAAACGCTTATGCCAGCTATGAGGGTAAATTGGGACAAGTTGTCAGCCTGTAAGCAGAAGAAAGATGAGAGTGTTTCAGACTTCTTTACGAGGTTCGAGGAAACATTCGTCGATCATAGTGGGCAGGATATGGGTACTGAGGGTGGACAGAGGTTGTTTGTGGATAAATTCGTATCGAACTTATTGCCCGACTTGAGCCATAAATTGAAAAATTCAGAAAGTTCATGGGCCGTTTCTACCTCAGCTCAGATATTGGCTACGGCACAATATTACGAAAATAGAGAAAAAGAGGAAAATGACCGTGCCGATAAAAAGACGAAAGAGCTGAAAACTAAAGTGTTGTTACAACAAGCATATCCGCCGCGTTCTAATCAGAATGCGCCTCAGCAGAATAGATCGCAGTCGCAATCGAATTGATCGCAGCCGCGTAATGATTCATCTTTTCAGAGATCTTCATTAGGGTACAATCAATGTGCTTATTGTAGACAGGAGGGACACATTAAATTCAATTGTCCTGCTTTAAATGACCGTAGTGGTGGTAATTCGTCTAGAGGAGGTCGTGGTGGTGCACAGCACGCATCACGTGGTAGAGGTCGTGGTGCTCAGAATGATCGCTCTGACCATTCATCAAATTCTAATAACTGTTTCGATCAACGTGGATCATCGCAAGGACGATCTGCGCAGTACAATGTAGACGATTATTACGTCGATCAGGGACCTGACGATAGTAATTACTAGGACAGCCAAAGACAAGGAGAGGGAGTGGTATCAGTTCCGGTTGATCAGAGAGGGCCTTACGTCGCAGTTGCTACATCGGGCGTCGTTGAGCCTTTTCTGTTGGACACTGGTGCAGCGAAAAGTTCTATCATGCATTCGAAACTCCCTGGCGCACCTTTGTCTGGCTTAACAAATGTTTCCGTTGGATTCTCTGGCGCCCCCGTTAGCAATCCAGTTTCGCGCCCTTTGCCCCTTAAAATTGGGCCACGTGAGCTCGAAGCTCCATTGATTTTGTCTACTGGTTGTGGCGAAAATCTTTTGGGTCTGGATTTGCTTAAACGCTTGTATGCGACTTTGTATTGTTCTCCTGCGGGTGTAAAGCTTATGTTAGGAGAGAGGGTAGTCTCTCCCATGTACTTGTCCCTCGATAAGCTTCCACCGGAATTGAGTTCTCTTCCTGCATCTTTGTGGGCGACGGGTCCAAATGACGTGGGCCTACTTGATATCTCCCCTTATGTTGTTCAGTTGAAATCGAATGTGCGATTGCCACGTATTCCCCAATATCGTATCTCCCTTGATGGTGAACGAGCTTTGTTAGCGATCATCTATGATTTGATCGAGAAAGATGTCATTGAAGAAACTCGGGGAAACGTGTGCAATAGTCCTGTACTGCCCATTCTTAAACGTACTGATCCTACCAAACCGCCTGTTTATCGTTTTGTTATCGATTTACGGGAGGTGAATAAAATTGTGGTTCCTCAATTCCCTGTTGTGCCTGACATTACGGCGCTACTGACTCTGATTCCAGCTACAGCTTCATGGTTTTCGGTGATTGATTTGAAAAATGCGTTTTTCAGCATCCCGATTGCCGAAGAGAGCAGGGACCTTTTCGGTTTCTCTCTTGGTGGACGTAGCTTCCGGTTCAAACGCGCTCCTCAGGGCTACTGTGAAAGTCCATCGATTTACAGTCAAGCTTTGAAGGGTCAACTAGATGCGTTTAGGTTGCCGGTTGGTGCGGCTTTAATCCAATACGTCGACGACTTATTGGTGGCTGCTGATACTCAGGACATTTGCAAAATTGCTACAGTGTCGTTGCTGCAACATCTCTGTGAGTTAAATCACAAGGTGTCACCTTCTAAACTCCAATATTGTTGTCAAGAAGTAACCTACCTAGGTCACTTATTGTCAAAGGAGGGAAGGAGATTGACCCCAGAGAGAATTGCAGCGATTGCGCGCATGGCTGTGCCACAAACCCAAAGAGATGTGCGTGCCTTTCTAGGTATCACATCGTACTGCAGGCAGTGGATTCCTAATTTTTCATTGCTAGCGAAACCATTGGTGGCTCTTACGTGCAAGGATGTTTCGACTCCTTTACCATGGACGGAAGAATGTCAGAAAAGTTTTTCTGAATTACGTGATTCATTGTGTTCGGCTCCTGTGTTAGGTACCCCTGATTACAGTAAACCGTTCACGTTATATGTTCACGAGAGGGAAGGTTGTGCTTTAAGCGTCTTAACGCAACCTTTTGGTGGTAAGCAACGTCCATGTGCATATTTTTCCTCGACCTTAGACCCAGTAGCTAGAGCATTGCCGAGTTGTTTGAGAGCAACTGCGGCAGCTGCGGTCTCCATCCGACAATCAGCAGGATTGGTCATGGATAATATGCTTACGGTGATGGTTCCGCATGCAGTCGATACTCTTTTGAACCGTACGAAAACTCAGCACTTGACGAGTGCGAGGTTATCTGGGTACGAATTGACGCTCTTGGCAAGCCACATTCAGATAAAACGTTGTAATGTCCTAAATCCGGCAACTTTGTTACCAATTAGTGCAGAGTCAGATGCAGTAACAGAACATGACTGTTACTTGCGGACAGAGGAGGAAACAAAAGGTCGTGTGGACCTTAAAAACACCCCATTGGAAGACCCGGATGGCATCCTGTATGTGGATGGGTCATGTTTTAAATTGCCGAATGGTGATGTGACTACTGCTTATGCTGTGGTGACATTGAATACTGTTGTTGAGACTGCGAGATTGAATCAGAATTCTGCCCAAGCTGCAGAGCTGATCGCTCTTACTAGAGCATGTGTATTAGCAAAAGGTAAACGTGTGAATGTGTACACCGATAGTCAGTATGCTTTCGGTGTAGCGCATAGTTTCGGACGATTGTGGCGAGAACGTGGTTTCTTGACGTCACATGGCACGAAAATACAGCATGGCCAGCTTGTGAACGATCTTTTGGATGCATTGACTTTGCCTGCTCAAGTTGCAATTGTTAAATGTAGTGCGCATCGTAAAGTGACGGATGATGTTGGTCGTGGTAATGCGTTTGCAGATGAGATTGCTAAGGAGACTGCCCGGAACCTTAGCACTCGAATGTATGTGACGAATTCGGTTAGGTGGCCTACAGAATCAAGTATGTGTGAGAATACTATAGAGAGTGTGAAAGCAATTCAGAATGAGGCCACCGACACTGAAAAGATGAAGTGGAAAGAAAGTACGGGAAGGTTGGATGTGAATGGTTGCTGGATTGATTTGTCAGATCAGAAAAGATGGATGTTGCCTGATGCGTATGTACTGGCCGTTGTGCAAATGGCACATGGGTTAGCACATATTAGCGCGAAAGGTATTTGCAAGTTGTTGGCTGATGTGTGGAAGAATGATGGAATTACTAAGTGTGCTGAACGTTTGGTGAAGAATTGTATGGTGTGTATAATGTACAATCCTGGCAAAGGAACCCCAACTCCCCCTGGCAGTTTTGCTCCTCCTTTGTATCCCTTTGAGGTGATCCAATTGGACTTCATCCATATGGAGCGATGCAATAACCTGAAATACGTTTTGGTTGTGGTTTGCGCATTCTCCCGATGGATCGAGGCCTATCCCCTCAAAGACAATACTGCTTTGTCTACTGCGAAAATCCTACTGAAGGAATACTTTCCTCGGTATGGAATGCCTAGAGTCGTGTGGTCAGATAACGGAAGTGAGTTTGTTGGAAGTGTGATGAAGAGTGTGTGTAAGGGCCTTGGAATAAATCAGAAATTCCATAGCGCCAATCATCCCCAGTCAGCTGGATTGGTTGAAGGGTACAATGGCACCCTTAAACTAAAATTAGCGAAGATTCAAGCTACGACTGGACTTTCGTGGCCTGATGCTTTGCCTCTAGCATTACTGTCAACTAGGGCGACTGTACACTCCCGAATAGGGCTCAGTCCCTATGAAATAGTGTTCGGCCGTCCTGCGAATGTGTGGGGGGTTCCTAGGCCAGGAATATTCTCTGATCTTGAGTTTCCGATGTTGATTGATTACTTACATGACTTGACTGCTAAACTGAGGTTAATTCATCAACAGGTTTACGACGCCTTGCCGACGCAGACGGAGGGTCCAGGCCACCAGCTCCAGCCCGGAGATTGGGTGGTTACCCGAAATTTTTCACGAAAAAACAATCTGGACCCTCGCTTCACCGGACCTTACCAGGTGCTCCTGGCCACGAGGACTGCCGTTCGTCTTGAGGGGCGGAAAAATTGGGTACATGCTACCCATTGTAAGCGAGTCCCTATTCCTTTGTCGGCAGACCCGTGGGTAAGGAAAGGCATTGCGTCAACAGAAACAGAAACATTGCCGGCGTTTGTACCTTTTAGCGACGCACAGCTTGTTGGAGAACCCTCAGCGCAGCAGAAAGCCACTGTTGAACATTTGTCAGCAAGAGACTCAAGACCAGACCAACGAACTGATCAGCAGGACGCTGTCTCTTCGACAGATCCTTTGTTCGACGTGCAGACACGTCCCGGGAAACATCGATATTCTTTGCGATCTCACACTAAGGACAAATAAAAATTTGCTTGCTTTGCTGAAATTGATAACTGCAATATCTTCGTTTCCCATGATCAACTTTGAACATTCGTATCATTGAAAATTGTTTTGTATATATATATATATCAAGCTTCTTCCTTGTCCACAGCTGAGAAATATTGTGCTAATATATACATATTGTGTATTGAGGGCCGTAGGGCCGCGCGCGTACTTCCTTCTGGACAGTAGGTCTTGACACTAGGTTAAAGACCGTCGGTTCCTAGGAACTCCTGGGGATTGACTATTGCTGCACAGAACGAAGTGCGTCAAGAAACGTTGCGGACGGTCGTAGGGAAATGGCATTTTCGAAGCTGAATGATTTGGAAGGAGCTCAGGCATATAGAGTCAAGCTGCAGAAACTTAGTCGTACGAAATGTTTTGTATCCCAGTTGTTTGTTTTGTTTTTAACTGCTTCTGCATTTTTGGCGGGTGGGGTGTATTACACTATGTCTTACTTCTTACTTCCTACCCCTACTCCTACTCCTTACCCTAACATTACTTCTACTGCTTCTCCTCATTCCTTTCATATGTTACCAGAACACGAACAGGCTAGACGTGTAGAATTCCGCAACAATTCCTTTATCCAGCTCCTCCATCAGCATCAGTTAGTGGTTAACACTACTAATTGTTGGGTGTGTGGGTTGATGCCACATACTACGGGTAAGGGAATTCCATATCTGGTGTTACCGTATAGTTCCCAAGGGTCAGCTCGAGCATTCCAAACAATGCTTCGAAGCGCACTGGGTTTCCACCCCACTCCAGAACAACGTTCCCCCAACGCTGGTCCTACCTCGTATCAGTGGGTGGTATCGATGGCAATACAGGATTTAGAAGATGAGATCTATGATGCTTTTCTCATCCCTAAGGCAGAGGTACAAGCCTATAGGGCACCGAATAGAGGGGAATATAGTACGTTCACTAATGAAAAGCAGCTTAAAAGCTCGCCTCCAATATGGGTCGTACCCCACACTGGTAATCTTTGTCTTGTGGGTCGTGGTTCGCAAGCCTCACTTGGAGTAAGTGCTTGCACTGAAAGTTACGTTCTGCCAATGTCCCCGATCCCTGTGTTTCTGGCTGCCAAGGGTACATACTTTATCTGTCATGATCGTGCATACACATGGTTGCCCGCAGACTTCATGGGCTCATGTTTTGTTGCAAATCTGTTGCCTCCGACGTTTACTGTAGATGCCGATTATCATAAGACTAGAGTTGTACGAGGCGTAATTAGCGAAGAGGATACTGCCGGTCAAGAGGCAGGAGACTTTTTCAAGGGTTTCCTCCCGTTTTGGGGACCTATGGTTAATAGTAGGAACCTGAGACATTTGACTCGAGTGGTAGAATCGACAGCTAACATTACTGCCAGTGCCCTTGGTAATATCACCACAGAACTTCAGGCGGAGAGACTTATGACATTACAAAACCGTATGGTTTTAGATGTTGTCTTAGCAGATCGCGGTGGGGTATGTAAAGTGATCCATTCGAGCTGTTGCATTTTCATTCCAGATAATGCTCCTACTGTCTATCAAGCCATCTCGAAGTTGCACAAGATCTCCGAATCCATACACGTGGATGTAGGGGATTGGACGCTACTTGGTTGGTTTTGGGGCCTGGTGTCGACTTGGGGTTGGAAGATTCTGACGATCATCGGGGTTGTGGTAGTGTTCCTGTTCACGTGTTGCCTTTGTGTGCAGTGTGGTCCTGCCTTATGTGGCCTCTGTGCTACAATGTGTATGAGACAACCATCTGTTACCAAGGGGACTCGGTTGGACAGAGCTATGCTACAACGACATCTTGATGGTCTGATGAATATCGAGTATGATTCCGACTAGTGCTTGCCTACATGAGGGCAAAAGGAGCGTCTGAGGTTCCGTGACAATTGTAAGTGGTGTTTTTAACTCGCACGAATATGGTCGAGTCTAGTATCTATGAACCGCAAATGACGAGTTTTGTAAGTGTGCGCAGTTTCGCTGTGCTAACTTAAACCGTTCGTTTGTTATGTGGGTTTGTCATCTGTACCCACGGGTTCCATCTTAGATACGGCATCCATTTTGTCTCTTGCCCTCAAGTAGCCAGCGAACGGACGCTGTCCGCTTCGCGACCCTGGGACTCCCAAGATATTTGCGGAAGACACATGTTCTTTGAAAGTGTCTTTATGACGAGGGGGATGCTACTGTAAGGCAAATGGCGCCGCTCGAGGCTCATCTTGCCGCACGGGCTTATTGTCTCAGTCGTGCATCTCATTAGACACGTCCCTTTGATGCCTGTATCTCGTGCTTCTCGACACTCCCCTTTTACACCCTTTCCGATCTCCCTACTGTCTCCGTCTTCCTCTGCACCTGTCTTCGTTCCTATTTCGATCTACTTTACTGCTGATTGGAATTTGCTAATGGTGGGAAGATGGGTTTTTACAGTTGGGAACCGCCAAATGTTTCCGCACTTATGTTCCGGATCTTGTGTGTTTCAAAGTGATCTAAGCGACCCCTCTGAGAGCGACTTGTGGGAACCAGGTTGTAAACTATTGTGTATCATGTTATCCTATGGGTAAAAACTGTATAAAAGGAGCGATCCACAAATACAATTTGAAGCAGTCTCCCCGAACTACACTCGATGTACTTCCTGTGACTTCTGTGTTCCCTGCAGTAAATAAACCTTGACTCTTTGACGCCGAAGGAAGTGTCCCGTGTCTCTGTGACTTGTACGCCGGAGCAGGTTACCCACGAAGGTTTCAGGTGTTGTGCCCTGGCACCGCTGGGTCCAAAGAACCCAGTCCTTCAATACTTCTTCAGATAGTGTCATGCTTTCTCCCCCTATCGGGGCTACGGAGAAGGAAGCTTCCTTTTGCAATGGTGGTGCGGGTGGCGGCCGAGGTCCTGGCCTTACCTTGGCTTCGCTGGTAGTTAAGACCAATGCTTGACGAAAGTGCTTCAGCCGGAAGTGACCCCATCGGAACTGTTTCTCCCTTTCAGTGAGTTAACAAGTAAATGTTGGTTGTGCTGCACTCAGATAATTACTGTGGTATTTAAAACTATCTTTTACAAACTTGTGAAACTTAGTATGCACTCAGTGAAGGGGCTCCACCCCATCCCCTAACATACAAATTATAAATTTCTAGAACCTATGATCTAGACACTGTGTGCACTCCTGCGTCCCCAATTGGGGTTTCTTTCTGATGCTATTCCCATGAATGTCATCAACCACAGCGAAACTCATAAATACACTGAAAAAATACTCTGAAAAAACGTGGGACATCCCGATAATTGTACAAATCGAATGTCTGTAGTCCGAAGAATTATGATGCGAAGGCGAAGTGCTTGTTCATGATTCATCCATGTGAAAGATGATCTTTTATTTTCTTGAGTCAACAAATCAATTCGCCCAATGCATTTTGGGATATTTCAAAAGCCCTTCATCAGGAGTATCTTTTTTAAAAGTTTCCTGGATATATATTAGATTTGTTTTTTGTAAATTGTTGACAATTCTTCAAATATCAATGTTGGATGATTTTATGTGGACCTCTGTTAAGAGTTCCAAAACATAAATAAAATAAAACTTGAGTATCTACAAACAAAAATATATAATTTTATCCATTTAACTAACAGAATTTCACTGCTACTTGAATATGGCCTCATATAGTGTGGGACATCTGATCAATTGCAAGTGAGATTAGCTCCAACCAAATGAAATAGTTGATGCAGAAAAATGAAAAACAAATACAGAAGAATTAAGGTGCTTCAAATCAAATCAGGGACATTTGTATAGCGCAACACATCACTCGAAGGTCTCATGGCGCTTCCAGACGAGTCTGATAAAGATGCTAGCTTAATTGTCAAATAGCCATGACTTCAGCTTCTTACGAAAGCGGTTATGATCAGGGATGGTACGTAGGTGTGAGGGGATTTTGTTCCATGAAGCTGGCGTGAGAAAGGAGAAAGATCTGCCTCCTTTTCTGGCGGTGCAAATTCTAAGAGGAGTAAGCAATAATGAGTTGCTAGATCTAAGCACCCTTCATGGCTGGTACCAGCATAGTGTTTTGGACTAATATTTCTGGCCTCTTCCATACATATGCTTGTGGGTCAGACAAAGAATCTTAAAAAGAATTTTAATTGATATGAATTGTTAATTCTTTCAGGATTTGATAGAGTTCTTTACAGGAATTTTCTGCCTGATTTATCCGATTTAGGAGAAATAGTTTTTTTGCCAATTTGATGTCAGTCATGTAGCCGTGATAGATTTTTTTTATAGATTTCACGGTCAGCCATGTTTTTGCTTTTTTGCCATTTTCGCTCCGCGGTTCGGCACAAGACCTTTGTTGTCTTTAATTGGTCTGTGAACCAGGGAGCGGTTCTGGACTTGATTTTAACCTGGGTAAGAGGGTACAATTTTATCCAACGCAGTCAAAATAGCTTTGTCAAAGTCCTATGCCGTTTGGTTTACACAGACTTCTTGGCCTGGATGGTCTAGGCAAAAATGTTTAGAGAAAAGAGGCAGAGTGACTTTCCGCCATGATTTTCGTAATATTGATTCGTTTTTAAGATCGTTTTTGGTCACGTTGTTGGGTATAGCAAATTTTAACTGGTAGTGGTCTGACCATAGTAGTGGAGCTTGGGGGTTAGATTGTGGTTCCTGAAAAATTAGTAAAAAGAAGCTCCAGTGTGTTGCCAGCACTATTGGTGTGTGGGCGGCACTACTGTGAGCGTCTAAGACCACTTGATCAGGTGCCACCAAGGAAAAGTGAAATTGCAAGACTAGATCAGAGGGCGAAGCTAGAAGTACCGAAAATAGCATATACCATAATTGCCATTTAGAACATAGTACACTTGCTTATGCGTGCAACACATGTGAATCAACTGCCACTAGGGAAGCATGCCTCTATCTGTTGTGGTTGTGAGATTTTGTAAGTGCAGAAACTAAAACCGAGCTCAAACCTTTCGACAGTCTGCAACCGACCAGTGTTATGAGAAAATACCTTAATTCAATTTGTGGTGTAAATGGACACGGGGTTCCTAACCGATAAAAAAGAAACCAAGAAAAAAAACACTGAGTCCAAAACATGGTCAAATAGTGGCATGATAAGGCACAATATTTGAATTATACATCGTGACTAGCTCGTAGAGCCTCTGCGTGAGAGAATGAGTGAGGCATTTACTTACATCTTGCGTGGGACTGGGCCCAAGCCCAACACGGGCTCCTGTGAACAGGACGATTGCCTGCCGCCACCAATCTGCTCCAGGAACCCACATTTCCTCACCTAACACCCTACCTCGGAGAGCTTGGTGGTCCAAGCGTCAATGACCCAAGTAAATCCTGGCACATCCCGTACGGCACCCACTGACAGGGAATCCAGGAGGCCAGACAGTCTTGGGAAGAAGATGTTTTCTTCCGCCATTCTGGCACTGTAGTCTATTAACATTTTGTCCCTTTTGGACCGCTATTCCTACGCCCCTCAGACTCACTATGCAGAGTGGTTTTGAAGACAGTGGCCCTGCGATGCCACACCTGGTTGAGGACTGGCTTTTCTGGGCATGTCCAGTCCTCACTCATGGAAATGCCCTTTGATGGATCCTGTCTCTTCAGAGACCAGATTAATTCGGCACTGGAGCGTTATAAGAACCGCAGGGCTACGGCCAGGTTCTTGGGCCTTTCGTGTCCCCTTGTCACCCTCAATCCACCTATCTCTCCTTTTGTGGCCACGGAAGGGGTGTAGCCACAGCTGTGCGCAGACTTTCCAGCCTCTGCGTGGCTGCAGACACGGTTACGAATGTTCCTGTGATCCAAACCTTCCCACCCTGCCTGATTACTATAATGGGCACCCAGTGGGAAGCAGGATTCCCATTACCTCCCCCGCTGGCAGTCCATAACATTGAACAGGTGAGTTTTGCAGATTGTATGGGGCTTTTCCCTCCATTTCAAGACTACCCCTCCCTCCGTGCCATCTGCTTATGACCGGCTGACGGAAGACGACCTTTCACTTCTCCACCAGGAAGTGACCGCTTTTTAGTCCAAATGAGCCATAGAGAGAGTGCCGAAACCAGAAGTAGGTTGTGGTCGCTATTCCTGCTACTTTCTGCTGTCTAAGAATGACAAAGGCCTTCGTCCTATCCTTGACCTATGCTCTCTCAATTTCTTCCTCAAGTAGGAAAAATTCAAGAAGCTCACTCTTGCTCAGGTCCTGTCTGCCTTGGACCCAGTAGACTGGATAGTGGCGTTGGACTTGCAGGACGCATACTTCCATGTTCCCGCCCTGCCTGCCCCCAGGTTTACTATACTCCATCCAGGGGAGGCGAGTGCAAGTGTTCATAGACAACAGCACCGCCAAGTGATACTGCAACAAGCAGGGCAGGATGGGATTGTGGACCCTTTGTCTAGAGGTACTTCATCTCTGGAACAGCAGGGCATATCCCTGGTGGTTTAACATCTGGCAGGTTCTCTGAATGATAGAGCGGACAAACTTAGCAGAAGATGCCTAGCAGACCACAAATGGCATTGCCTGCTGCATAAAGTGTCAAGTCTTTCAGCATTGGGGAGAACCTTGGTTAGGTCTGTTTGCCACTGACGAGAACTCACAATGTCAGCAGTTTTGCACGCTAGAGTTACAAGGTGGCTCTCCCTTGGAGAGGCTTTCCATCTCGAGTGGAGCTCTGGCCTCCTGTGTGCCTTTCCACCCATACCACTCTTGCCCAGAGTTCTCAGGAAGATCAGGAATTAAATGGCCTTGAGTCATCCTTTTGAGTCCGGATGGGGCATGGAGAGTCTAGTATTCCAAGCTGTTGAGCATGGATATTGATCTTTAGATCAGGCTAACCCTTCAGGAGCATCTTCTATCCAATCAGCAGGAGAGGGGTCTCCACCCGAAAATGTCAACGCTCCGTCTTCTTGCATAGAGATTGAGCTGCGACAGTTGACAGCTTTCGACCTTCCACCCAAAGTTTTACTTTTTCTTAGCCGCCAGGTGTCCCTCTACCAAGATGGCTTCCACCAGCCATTGGGCAAAATGTGGGGCATGATGTACAGAAAGAATCATTGATCCCCCTTTTTGTGTCTCAATCTCTCTCGCTCTCTCTCTCTCTCACTCTCACGCTCTTTCTCTCGCGCTCTCTCTCTCACTCGCTCTCTCTCTCGCTCTTTCCTGTTTGTTCTTTTCCTTGCGCAGTAGGGCTGTGTTCTGGGAACTTTGAAGGGATATCTTTCTGCAAACTCTGCTTTTCTTCAGTTGCCTGACCAACCTTCCATAAGCCTTCATTACCTTATGTCGTAAAGACTTATTAACACTTTTTTCAAGTCTAATTTTGGTGTGCTCAAGAGTCCCACCTTACGCATGTAAGGTTTCTCGAATATCTAAGCACAGCACCTCCTGGACGGAAGGTGAACCTCCTGAGCACCCCCACCTTGGCCATTTGGATCTTACACTTTTGGCTACCTTCATGACCTAGTGAGTGCAGCGGACCCCTACACTTTTGATCAACCTTCCCTTTTCCAATCCTCTATTGTACTTATGTTGCAAACCTTTCAAAAGCCTTTGTTTTCTCCCACTCCTTTTGTTATGCCCCAGTGGGACCTCAATCTTGTCCTCACATTCCTTATGTGCGCTCCCTTTGAGCCTCTGCACAATTATCCACTCTGGCTACTTCCCATCAAGACAGCCTTTTTCTTGCCGACATCTACCCGAAGGGTAAGTGCGCTTCATGCCTTGTCATCCAAGTCTCCTTGTCCTAACATCTACCCAAACAAACTGGTGCTTCGTACAAGAGCTTCCTTTCTTCGAAGGGGGTCATTCCGTTTCACATATGCCAAACCCCCACTCTGCCTACTTTTTATGCTCCATCTCATCTCTCCAAGGAAGAGTAGCGACTTCACTATCTGGACCCAAAAAGAGCATTTTTGTTCCACTTTGACCACACACAAAAGAGTTTTGGGTGGACTCCCAACTCTATGTGGGATATGTCGGAGCAAAGACAGGTGGGGCAGAAGAGTACCATCTCACGATGGATAATACTCTGTATCAAAATCTGCAGCGTAATGGCTAAAAAACAACCCACTTGAGCACGTGTGCTCCCTCCACCAGATCTAAAGCTGCAATCACTGCGTAGGCTCGCACAGTTCCAGTTCTGGACTTCTGCCGGGTAGCAACGTGGTCTTTCCTTCACACGTTTAACCAACACTACTGTCTGGACAGTCAGGTCTATAGGGAAAGGCACTTTACCTATTCGGTCCTGCAGGACTTCCTCGTGTGAAATTGGTCTGCAGGCCCACCTCAGAAGAGGTAATGCTTGGGTATTTATTCTAAGGTAAGCAATCTACTGCTAGAAGTACCTAGCAGATAAACAGGTTTCTTAACGCCTTAGCTGGTGAGACTCTATCTAGCTGCAGATTCCTTGCTGACCCACCCATCCTCCATCGCTTTGCAAACTGATTTCTAGGGACAGGACTTTCCCGATTCAGGGCCCTAGTTTTCCACAACACTGGTCAGTGTACTAAGTGGCTCTGCGATTCTGGTGTGGAAAGTCGCAAAAAGTAACTGACATCAGCGTGCCCCCAATATAGGCATTGCAAACGTCACCACATGAAGCCAAACAACGCCACATACCGGCATGCAGAAGTACTGCTCAAGAAAGATTTCTGGATCCAGTATGATGCCTGAGGATAATTCTAGGGAAGGGAATCTGCGGCTAGATAGTCTCTACCAGATAAGGCATTAATGAAGAAATGTAACGTATTCGTCATTCTGTCCCTTGATTGTGGAATATCCCAATTTTGCTTGTCATAATCTAGTCACTCTGTTGTCTGGCAGAATGGAGTTCCACGATCGCTGTTAATACAGGAAGCAGGATTTATCCTGCCCTCTCAGTTTACTGAAAAATACCACTGCTCCTGTGTTTTGGGCGTCCTCCCTTTAAGCCCCACCAGCGTACCAGTGCACCAGTGCTGTGGTATCACCTCTTCATCCATAGAAAGGGATTGTGTAATATCCGTGGCCTTTGTACCCCAGTGCGCCAGCCACCTCCTTGTAGGGGGTAGTCTTCCCAATAGATATATTGCACATAATTGCCATGTTTTCAGAGCCAAACAAAATATCTACACTTTTTTGCAGTGTACATATTTGTAACCCCCATAGCCTTTGCAGGATAGTGATTCCTTTTTGTAGAATAAGTTATCTGGTATGTAGACACCCTAGATATTTCCAACACCGCAAGGCACAGTCGGTAACCGGCCTGGGTGCTCGTAACCGTGGCCTCCTTCCAGCTGGTTCCTCTCGAGACATTGCGCCGTGTTGTAATTTGAGCTGTTAAACACAGAATAACATTGTCTTAACATATGTATTTCATTGCTAAAATGCATGATTAACTTCTTGTAAATTCTGGACTGCGCTGCTATCTAGATTTTTATCGGCAGCACAAAAGCTTTCAGCGATATGGACCGCCATGTTGAAGTGGGGAACGAATTTTACAACAATCCTTGGTTTTAAAGCATGAAACTTTTTTCTTGAGATTATTAAAGGAGTCACTGTTTATTGGTGCGGGTGTTACTGAGGCGCAAGTGTGTGAGCCAGAGCCAGCAGTTGATTGTGGACAACAGTGGAGATTCCAGGACATCCCTCATTGTCGTGATAATGCACTTTGACGGTGTTCACTGTTATTAACTTTATAAAGTTATATGCTTGCCCCGGTGGTTTTGACTGCTTTGTTTCCGTTTAAATTCTTTCAGATCACATTCCTTCCTCTGTAAACTGATTATGGGGCCCCGCGTGAATGAAAGATTTTAAATTGCAGTTTGCAGAATATGGACAAAGGAGTGTTTGTCCTTAAGGCCGCAAAAGTAAAGTATAGCTTTTAGATAATAAATGCAGAAGAATCAAATCGGTGGGTGGGCGGTGTCTTCTCTGGCCTTTGACGTACGTATCTTTTGTATGATGTATGTATGCTATGTTAACGATGTTTTATAGCTCACTATTAGTACGTACAGGTACTCAGGCGCTCTGTAGCAAGTGTGTGAGGTCAGCTCTAAAAGAGCTTAGTCGAAAAGCCTGGTCCTAAGCTTCTTGCGAAAGTCCAGCTGTTTTTTTCTTATTTACCAGTGTTTGATAGTTGGGGAGGATTTTCTTATTTCTTTCTCACTTTAATTCCAAAATATCAACCAACAATCTTGTCAGCAGTGGGGCAACTGGTCCAATCCCCTAGATGGAAGCAGCGCCTCACCGGGGTCACACAAGTACCACTCACCCACCGTGTAGAGCATTTTCCATGCTGTGACCCATCAAGTCAAGGGTTTGAATATGTTTAACTTGATAGTTTTTACTTATACAGAATTAATGCATTGGTGCTTTTATTGCACAAAATGCAGTGGTATAAAAAGTAATATTTCAAAGTGAACCCTGAAATATGGAAAATATTTCAGAGTTCCCTGTGAACTATAGATTTCATGACCACCCAAATCACTCTGCACAGATTACAAGAGCGTGCAGCATGGAGGGCTAAATTATTCAGCAAGTTTATCTACATTATGCTGCAAAAAAAGGAAATTGTATTGCACATTCTATGCTGGGTTCTTGCATTCATTTGAGCCAGAAACAATTTTTCTTTTATGAAATTAGAAATTATTTGACAAACTCGGTGAAGGCTGAAGCCATTGAATTGCATAAATCCACAATCTGGCTCCACACCCCATTAATTATTCTGATTCTAATCAGGGGCCATTGTTAGTTGCTCTTTGAAGAAAGCAGCCATTTCAGTCTAACTATTCCCAAACTAAACATGTAACATGAAAATGCATAACAGATAACGTGTGCATTAAAGTCTTATATTGCCATCTAAAGGTTCTGGTAACATACACAGACCACTCGGCCTTCGGGCCTCGTGATGTATGAACACTTGAATAGCGATATTGGACTGTATTACGCAGTTACCCGTTGTGTGTTTATTCACCTAAAAAAACCCACAATTTTCTATAGTTTATAGTTGAAGTTTTATATAGCGCCGCTTTTCACCTGTGAGGTTTTCCAGGCGCTATCCATGGGCACGGGGAGATTGCGTAAATTGCCCAGAATCACAGGCTATTGCACCGACGCTGATATTCGAACCCAGATCCCCCACTCGGCAGCTCTGCACCACATCCTCCACTATAAATAGGGGACAGAGGTGTGCCTGTGTGAAGACGGGATCTGAAAGAAGCACGTGGGGATAGATTGCTTAACTTAGAATTACTCCCAGGCGTTAGACTGGATCCGGAAAGTTTTTCGTCAGCAGTACCTCTGTGCGTTGGTAGGCGTCATCGTGCAGCTGCGCGGGCTTCGTTGGCGCCTGGATGACGTCGCCGGAGCTACTTGGATGCGCCCACATGCACTGGCGTCAGTTCTTTCTTTTTACGCGCCAGTAAGCGCAGCTCCGGGAAGAGCAAGTACCCCCAGTCACTTTTTGACTAACTTTTTCGAGGCCATTTACCTCTTTTTTTTTCGAGTCAATCGACTCCTGGTGTCGTAGGTATGCCCTGTTTCAAGAACTGTGGGGACTGTCATTGCATATCGGTGACGGACCACCAACGCGTGTGTCTGTACTGCCTGGGGCGTGACCACGACCCCAAGTCGTGCCCCGACTGCCGTACAATGGCGCCAAAGACTTGCGGGAGCGGTCCCGAAAGTTGCTTGATGTCCGGCAGTCTGCTCTGCGCTGCTGGAGGTTCCGGTCCCATGGGAGGGCAAGGGACCGGTCGCAGAGCAGCCATCACCATTCTTCTGGATCAAAGTCTTCTCACTCGGGGTCAGGTAAGTCGAAGGATTCCAAGAAGCATTGTCGCTCTTCGACTTCCCCTCTCCCATCACGTGACGCGGCTGAGGGTGCGGGCGGTGCCACTCCGCGGCTCTGCTGGAGCCTGCAATGTCTCCTCCTGTCTACCCACCCCCCTTTCCGGGTGCGACGCCTGCTCAGGTGCAATAGTTTCTTGCTGCCTTGGCCCGACTCTTTGGGCTGTCTGGCCCTGCCTGTGTGCCTGCGGGGCCCGACGGGGGGGGGGGGGGGGGGGGGGGGGTCCTGCTTTACCATCTCCGGCGGCCCCGGTGCTGCCGCTGGCTCCTGCACAGACGCCGCAGACCTTCCTGGGATCCGTGATCGGACCCGATCGATGCCGGTTGACCTTGTGACATCTCCACCGATGTCGATCTCCCCGGCACCGGTTCCGACATCGCCCGCTCCTCGGGACGACGTCGTCCCCAGCTTCCGCCCTGACCCGGACACGGTGCCGGATCGCGTCGGCCGACGCAGATACTGACGCAGATGGGGCCTTATGTGCCCTATGTCCATCCTCCTTATTTTTAGCCTATTCCACAGACTTCGGAGGAAGGAGGGGACTAGGAAGGTGTCTGAGACCCTGGCATGCTGTCTCCTCCTTCTGTGGCTACGGAGGAGGGAGCTAGCTACGTAGTGGTGTTGTGTAGGGCAGCCGAGGCTCTCCACCTCGGAACTCCCTACGGTGGTCGTCAGGACTAACCTCCTGACAGAAGTGCTCCAACCGGCGGCTACTTCTTCGGAGCCTTTGCTGCCTTTTAATGAAGCACTGACAGACCTTCTTTTGGGCACCTGGCTAAGGCCCAACACAGGGGCTTCTGTGGATAGGAATGTGGCCCCACACCATCTCCGGGCGACCCCTTCTTACTTACCCAACACCCCACCCCTGATAGCTTGGTTGTCCAAGCCTCCGCTTCCCAAAGCGCATTCCCTACCGCACCTCCTGTTAGGGAATCCAAGAAGCTGGATCAGCTTGGCCAGAAGCTGTTTTCATCTGCCAGCTTAGGGCTACGGTCGGTGAACACTGCATGCCTCATGGGCCGTCATACCCACTCTCTGTGGGACATGGTTGTGCAGGTGCTGCCCAACTGCCCGGAGGAGTCCCAGGCAGTTCTTTCCCAGGCGATTGCGGTTGGGAGAGATGCAACGAAGTTCACCATACGTTGTGAGCTGAACATCGCCGACTCACTGGGCAGGTCGATTTCCACGACTGTCGCGCTTTGGCCCCACGCCTGGTTGAGGACAACTGGCTTCTATGGGGATGTCCAAAACACCTTGATGGACATGCCCTTTGATGGCATTCGCCTTTTTGGCAACAAGGCAGTGGTGTGTTGGATCGCTTCAAGGACTCACGGGCTACGGCCAAGTCCTTAGGCCTGTTGGCCACTCGGCCTTCTCCGCCTTCTGCTTTTCGCCCCTTTTGTGGCCCTGGAAGGGGCGCCCCGCAGCGTTCGCAGGGCCACAGGCTACAGCAGCAACAATTTCAGCATGGCCGCGGACATGAGAACAGTTTAGGCAGTTCAGGGGGCTGCGGGCAAGTCAGTCCACCTCCAGAAGTTCAAGATGCTCACGCTTGCTCAGGTCTTGTCTGTCCTAGACCCGCAGGACTGGATGGTGGCGTTGGACTTGCAGGACGCCTATTTCCATATTCCTGTCCGGTCTGCCCACAGACGCTACCTGCGATTCACGGTAGGCCGCGCGCATTTTCAATTCACCCTGCTCCCCTTTGGCCTTACCAGTGCCCCTTGTGTGTTCACGAAAGTGAGGGCGGTGGTCGCAGCTCATCTGCGCAGATCAGGGGTTCGGTCTTCCCCCTATCTGGATGACTGGCTGTTGAAGGCCGACCTCCTGCATTCGCTGGGGTTCTCCATCAATGTGCCGTAGTCGCACCGATTTCCCTCGCAGAAGCTCCTTTTCATCAGAGCTGTTCTGGACTCTGCGCGGTTTCAGGTTTATCCTCCCGAACAGCGAGTCCGGGACATTCAGGCTATGATTCCGATCTTTCAGCCTCTGTCCCTGGTGGTTCAACACCTGGCAGGTTCTCTGAACGCCAGGGTGGACGAACTCAGCCGTCTGTGCATGATGGATCACGAATGGCATCTGAACTCTGAAGTGGCGCAACTTCTCTTTCAGCAGTGGGGAGAACCTTGGTTAGATCTCTTCGCCACCAAAGAGAACGTGCAATGTCATCAGTTCTGCTCATTGGAATTTCCAAGGCGGCACTCGCTCGGCGACGCTTTTCGTCACTAGTGGAGTTGCGGTCTGTTGTACCCATTTACGCCTATATCACTTCAGCCCAGAGTGCTGAAGAAGGTCAGGCGCGACTGATCCCAAGTCATTCTTGTGTGCTCCGGACTGGCTTGACGAGTATGGTATCCCGAGCTACTCAGTATGAGCATCGATCCCCCGATCCGTCTGCCTCTTCGAGAGGATCTTCTGTCGCAGCAGCAGGGGACGGTCCTCCACCCGAACCTGTGAAGTCTCCACCTCCTTGCGTGGAGATTGAGCGGCGGCAGTTGACGTCTTTCAACCTGCCTCCTGAAGTCTGTAATGTTATTCTGGCAGCCAGGCGTCCCTCCACAAAAACGGTATACGCTTGCAGGTGGAATACGTTTGAGGCATGGTGCACAGCAAAGGCTGAGGATCCTCTATCTGTCCCTCTTTCATAGGTTCTTCTTTTTCTTCTCTCTTTGGCCCAGCAGGGCTCTGCTCTGGGCACTATCAAGGGCTATCTCTCTGCAATTTCTGCCTTTCTAAGGCTTCCAGATCAGACTTCCCTTTTCAAGTTCCCTGTTGTAAATAGATTCTTGAAAGGCATCATGCACGTTTCCTCCTGTTCCTTTCGTGATGCCTCAGTGGGACTTGAATCTAGTTCTTACCTTTCTGATGTGCGCTCCCTTTGAGCCACTTCATAATTGCCCTCTTCATCTTCTGACTCTAAAGACTGCTTTCCTGGTGGCCATCACCTCTGCCAGAAGAGTGAGCGAGCTCCAGGCTCTTTCTTCTAAACCTCCTTTTCTCTCTGTCCATCCGGACAAAGTTGTTTTGAGGACTTGTCCTTCCTTTCTGCCAAAGGTTGTCACCGCCTTTCACATTGGGCAGACCATCACTTTGCCCACCTTCCTTCCGCCTCCGCATCCCTCTAAAGAGGAAGAGAGGCTCCACCATCTTGACCCAAAACATGCGCTCTCTTTCTATCTGAGTCACACACAACAGTTCTGGGTGGATGACCAGCACTTTGTTGGCTACGTGGGCGCCAAGAAAGGTCGAGCTGTGCACAAACTGACCATCTCTCGGTGGGTTGTTCTATGCATAAATGCTGGTTATTTCTTGGCTAAAAAGGAGCCTCTGGTGGGGTTGCTCACCCATTCTACCAGGGCGACGGCAGCCACTACTGCTCTGGGACGCGGCGTTCCCTTGCAGGACATTTGTCAGGCAGCTACATGGGCCTCGCTGCACACGTTTACCAAGCACTACTGCCTAGACAACCAAGTACGGAGAGATGTACGGAGAGATGCTTCTTTGGCCGTTCCGTTCTCCAGGACTTTCTGGTGTGATCTTGGTCTGCAGACCCACCACCGGGGTTGGTATTGCTGGGGTTCTATTCTAAGGTAAGGAATCTATCACTACGTTTTTCTTTCAGATGCACAAGTTACTTACTTTCGGTAACCATTTATCTGTAAGAAACATTAGTAGTGATAGATTCCTTATCGCCCCACCCATCCTCCCAGTTTGGCGAACTGATTTCTAGTGTTAAGGTCATCCCTTTCAGGGCTCTAGTATCATGGCGCCAGTGGTCATTATCTTGCATGGCTCTGCATTCCTGGCACGGAAAGTAGTGTACAGAACTGACGTCAGCCCCCAAGTCGTGCCCAGACTGCCGTGCCATGGCGTCGGCGTGCATGGGCGCGTCTAGCTCCGGCGACGTCATCCCGGTGCTAACGACGCACGCGGAGCCGCACAACGATGCCTACCGACACGCAGGTGTACTGCTGACTAAAAACTTTCTGAATCCAGTCTTAAGGCATGGGGATAATTCTAAGGTAAGGAATCTATCCCCGTGTGAGATCAGGGTAAGCGATGTGCCCCCAAAAGTGCAGAGTGATAATGGTGCAACTTTGTGATCGGAAGGCGTGTGAGTTATACTCATGTGAATGCAGTTTCAAATACCTGCTTGTGTGAGTGGTGTGTCCGTGTCGAAACAAGGTGAGCATTGTTCTCATATCTGTGTAGGGTGAACGGTGTGCCTGTGTGAATGCAGGGAAACTGGTGTGCCTGTATAAGTGCAGGAGGAGAAGTGTGGCTTCCGACTGCTGGGTGAGCACTATGCATCTGAGAGGGCAGAGTGAGGTATGTGCCATTATCAGTGCAGGGTGGGAGAGGTACTTGTGTGAGTGCGTGCAGGGTGGGTTTGTGTGCGAGTTCAGGATGGGCTGTGTCTGTGTGGGAGGAGGTTGAAAGGTGCGCCTCTATGAAGGCATGGTGAGTGGTGTGCCCATGTCAGTGCAATTCAAGTTTTGCATTGTTTTGAAAATATAACATAGCAGTTACTGCTCCTACCTGGGACGCTGAAGTCCTTCTCTTAGAAAGCATTAGGGTCATGCCCAAGGTTCTGAATGTGCGGGTGAAAAATGACAAGTCTTCATAACAACCCCCCCTCCAGACAGCCCATTGACACTCCGTCATCAAGGCAAAGAAGTTATTTATATCCATGCTAAGACGTACATATTGATACACACAATTCCGCAACCTTATGTCAGAGTACGGAGGCATTACAAAGGAACCCAAATTCTGGGATTTTGCAGCACACAACACGACTGCATATTACCCATGCTATTTGTTCTGCTATTATAAACCTAAATCTCACTCATTGCCGTTGCCATCCAACAGGTTTGCAATTATATTATACGCCATGAAGGAGGATGGGTTCCGCTTTCTATAAACTGCCCTGGAGGTTGCTCAAAAATCGCCTACGCCAGGTGCTTTGATCCAAAGCAAACACAAGGAGATGATGGACGGAGTGCTGAAACTTTTCAAACACTCACCCTCAATCACAGATCTGGGTTGTATCAATCATCATTCTTTAGCTTACTTTGCCACCCCAGTTCAGACACAGCTACATGCAAATCAGTCTTGACCCTGTGCCTAATGGGAACAATCCAGCCCGAACTGCCAAGCCATGTCTTCCCTGGACCGAAAACAAGCATCCTGGGACCGGTTTCAGGCTACCAGCCCTCATCAGCCAGGCTAGCTTGAATCCAGCGGCAAAGTGAGCAAGGGACTCAAATAACTATCCACAACACACAAGTGTTTACATATAAAGGGTGGAGTACCCCGGGCAGGAGAGATGCAGTGGAGAATAAATCCTCCTTCTCCTAAGCATGTACACATCAAAAAATAGGTGAACGCCTTGGGGTGAGAAAAAGGGAAGCCAACGGAAGTGAACTTTGTCAGCTGCACAACTGTGGGAGCAAACCCATACCCCAAAAATTGAACACCCTGAAATTTTACATCATATGGTTCTTCTACACAATGAATTGCGCTTCAAGGCAACGCCCCAAATATCAATTAGTAGTTGAAAACTGTTCAATTAACTAATGGGGCCCACTCAGTAATTGAGTTCTAGATCAATAACAGTTACGAGGTTTATTAACAAAATCAAAATAAGCGATATAGAGTCGATGCTATGAAGGCTCTCAAATGCAAAGTTATACAGAATATGTAAAGATTTTTAAAAAATAGTCTCAATGGGCAGCAAAAACCTAAGAAAATCGGGCTGCATAGGAAAGTCTTCTGGCTCGCCCCCAAAATCGAGGGGCTTCGTGTATGCAATTCTTGCGTAGAAAAGTAGAGAATCTGCAGATAACTGTGGTGTGAGTGAAAGTATACTTCCTTCAGCAAACTTAAAAGTGCCTTTTCATTTCTAAAAATTAAAAAAACGAATTCAGTACCCTCTATGCTAATCTCATCTGGAAATGTTCAAACAAATGTGAAACATTGGTAAGACTTTCTCCCAGTGAACAGACTAGTTAGTGATGCAGCTGAAGAGACCTTGAGAAACGTGTCGAGTCATAGAAAACAGGGAACATGTAATCAAAAGCAATATAATCATAACCGTGGATATGCACGAGGGACCCGGGTGGGAGGTAGAGGTGGCATCCATCTGGTCTAAAGAGGCGTTTTGCATGAAACACATTAACAAACACATTTCTACACATCATCTGAAATTAGTTTCAGTTGAAATTGTCAATTCAGTACATATAAGAAAATATTATTCAATATTTTTAATGCACAAAATAGAACCCCC
Organism: Lissotriton vulgaris; assembly: GCF_964263255.1. Taxonomy (NCBI): domain Eukaryota; kingdom Metazoa; phylum Chordata; class Amphibia; order Caudata; family Salamandridae; genus Lissotriton; species Lissotriton vulgaris. Next base: position 1,705,263,667 of record NC_141694.1, read on the forward strand.
CCCCCCCCAAAAAAAAAAATCTGACACAGCCAATTTAAAAACGCACAAACCAATCACCCTCTCGAGAATACCATGGGAGCACTCGCATCACTACAAGTTTCCTCCTTGCGTCACAACAGCACCATCCATCCATATTTAGCCTCAAAACCCCACCGTGTGCATGCAGGGTGGTGATGAGCATGGTGTAAAAGTGCGGTCTGAGCAGTGTGTCGGTGTCAGAGGTGTGCTGTATGAGTGCAGGATGCAGCACATCAAAGCCAAACCTATTCGCATTGCTAATGCTTGTTAGTCTAGTTTTGAACTGCATTGTAAGTGTTTCGTTTCATCATGGTTCCACTGGGTGGCACTGTCGTACTTTGTTTTACTCGTAAAGGTTGCTTTTTTCGTTTCCGCATGACTGGAAGCATTCCTTTATAAAGTTTATAGAGATGGTCTTATCGTTCTTTTAGTTCTGCCAGTAAATTTCATACGACCCTCTGTGCTTACATTTTGTAAATTATTGTTTCCTTGCAATTAGCCCTGTGCATATTACATGAGAAGCTTTTGGAGGTGAGGTAATCTGCCACTTTGAGGGGAATTTGGTTCACCGGCCATTAAACATGCTAAATGTTATATTTGTTTTTAAAAATGGCTTTATTAAATCCACATTTGAGTTCCCGAAACCTGCCAAAAGTGTTATTATGAATCGGCACCTGGGGGTTAATACGTGATATCATAAGGGTATTTGATTGCCAAACAAGTTTTTATTAAAAGAGGCAGGGTTTAATAAAGCTTTATCCCGTGACAAAAAAAGATGTTACTCCATATCTTTAATTAATTGGAGGAACTAATTCTTAATAGCGTATCCCCTCTTCGGTATCCATGGCATGCTTTGTGGGAAGTGAAGATGTTTAATGCTTTGCAGAATGTGTTTCCTCTTCTGAATTTCGCGGTTCCAAACTGCTGTATTATCTTCGAGGAAGTGGAAAAGTAGCAGCTTGTTTTTTCCTGAGAAATTCTCCTGGAAGACCCTGCCTTCTGCTGTATTTTGATTTCCAGTACACTATATCCAGATGGTCTCCACAGCATTGTGTGTGCGTTAGTTACCCTCTTTATCGGTGTCTCATAACATCTAATAATGTTATTTGGCTTACCCAGCATTACACGTTATGCTGGGTAAACTGGGACCCCAACCCGACACACGTAGTGCACTGTCACGAGTCCCTATAGCACACCTGAATGCTGGATGTTATAACTTAATTACCTCAAATGCATCCTCTCCTTAGCTACTCAGCCAGGATGAATGTGGTGTCTGCGTGGAATGTTGGAATGCCTGGCTCCTGGTGGGACCTTCTTGAAACCTGTAACATCTTATCAATAAACCCTCTACTTGAGAATATACCTCCTGGCTACCTCTGGTCATCTGTACAAGTTTACTTACAACACTGAAGTACCCATTTGTAACTGGCCAACTGCATTTCCCACTAGTGTTAACTGCTGCACTGCCACTGTCTGATGCCAACCCTCTCTCTCTCTTCCATTGCAGGTCACAGTGAAATCAGAAGGGCCCGAGTGGAACATTCTGCGTGATGACTTCATGATGGGAGCGTCCATGAAGGACTGGGACAAAAAGAGCGATGACGAGGGCGACGCCGAACAGGAGCATACCAATGCCCATGACGAGGGCGACAGTGATTCCGACCGATAGCCTCGCGGGAGGGAGAGCCCCCCACTTCCTTGGCTCTTGGGAGGGTCTCCATTCTGTGAATGGGTGACACGTTCGTGGTCTCGCCCTGGGGACCCTGTTCTTATAATGAAAGTGTGTGTTTTTGTTAAACTAAGCTCTACTGAGCTTCAATCCGAAAATATTTTCCGAAATGCTTAATTTTGTGCATTTTTCCAACACACATTGTCCAGTCCAAACGGCGGCACCTGCCCAACAAAATGTGGATCTGGCCCAAGGTCATTAAAAGTTTATGCGTTAGTCATGAGTTGCCGCGCGCGGTACGCCAGAGTTTCTGCACACTGGCCTGCACCTTTGAACAGCCATATTAATGAACTGCCGGCGCAGCTCAGAAAATGGATGAAACGCTGCGACTTTATGGGTCTTATTTAATGGGTTCCAGCTGTTTGACATGTACAGGGAGTTGCTTGCAGGTGCTTTAAAAAGTGGCAAGCCTATATGTACGTTGTCCCAAAGTACTCAGTCGGTGAAATGTGCGTCAGCTAATTTGCTCATTAAAAATAAAATTGTTATAACTGCTCACAATAAACTAGCATGAATGGCAAGCTATGTTCTACATAGTTAAATGCTCACGTGTTATAATATCCTAATTGCATATAAATATGATTTCATGTTGATGTAGCCTGACACCCCTGCAAGTAACGCTGCGGTAAAATATGATTGAAGTCAAAGGAGCCATAGAGTTCGTGTGATGTGCGTGCCAGCTCATCAGCCAGGAAGGCGGAGCAGCGGTGAAGGGCAGTATTTCTAACCAATTAAGCCCTTAGTTTGTGTGATTGCTTCATTTGAGTGACAGCTGCAGGGTGAGACCCTCAGTCTTGACCCCCTCAACCCCGCATTTGATCCTAGGCCAAGGAGGGAGAGGACCTAAGTGGGGGGTGGGGGGAGGGGGGAGTTTGTGGAGTAGGACACATCCATGGGATAGGATGCCCCCCCAGCCAGCTCTGATTAAGTGAGACATATGGACGAATTTGGGAATAAGTCAGTTACCCATACGTTAACCTCCTATATTAATATAAAAATGGCATCCGAGTATGAGAGAAGCATGCCGTTTTCATGTACTATTTAGTTCTTTTCAAATTATATTTCTTTAGTCTCACCCTGCCGCTGCGATACATATTGCACAGAACAGCCATTATTTGTGTACTCACTTGACATTGGGTCTGTAAGCTCTATCAACCTGCTGGCGCCTACATTTCAGAGCTTGACCCCACCTACGCTGGCGGTGCATTGAAAATCAATTCCAGCATATTTGACATAAGTGTCATAATGCGCGCTGATTGGGTTGTCGGCTTGCCGAGTCCAACATGTTCTTTTATATATACCGTCATCAGTTTGTATTAACTTTCAAGTTCTTATTATCAATATGATTGGTGTTATTAAATGGGGAGATCCAAATTTGCAAATGGGAAAAGTAGGGAAAACGAATATTCAGCACGAAATGCAGTGTTTATTAATGAACCTGTGTGTTATTTTACAAATCGGTTTCAAAATGTATTCATGGTAGTCTCACAGCCTTCAGTTATTTTTCGTAATTCACGTGAATAGCCTAATAATAGGAATAAACCAGTAAAAGGGTTAGCAGATGTGTTGGTTTCCATGTAATAGAAAACATGCATGCAAACACACAGTGGTAATGAGCGGTATTGATAGTACCAAGAAGGGAAGCTTGCAGATATAGTGGTGTTCTAATGTTTTCTCTTAATGCTCAAATATGCTTCATATTTTTTTCAAATGTATTACGTTTGAAAAAAAAATCTAAGATACACCAGGTAAAATTAAACCATACAGAATCTTTTTAAAATTGAGGCCAAAATATCCTATTCATTGAAATCTAGTCATTGGAGCTAACATTATACAAATTGTTTTCCCCCTTCCTAATTCTGAGCCATAAACGTGAATTATTTGTAATATCCTCTGATTAAATCCCCCCATCGTCTGCTCCAAAAGTCCTACTTCCTGGATCACACAAAGCAAATGTACCCCTTTTGGTTTGTGGTATCAGCCCACACATTTGGATCATAGGAACATGTGTCTAGCCCAGAGTTGTACAAAATGGATAACATCTGTAAACCTTTTTTCAATGTAAGTACTTAACCAAAATCACAAAACTAATACCTCTTCTAAGATAGCACAAAGGGTTAACCTGTGCAAGCCCATATAAAAAAAAAAAACAGCAAAACTCCAGGCAGCTCTTCAGCTTCTGCCCCACTCTCATCACTAACTCTTCGCCCCGAGCTTGCACATTGTCCCGTACTTGTTCTTCAAACAACATTTACAGCGGAACTACCTGATGGGCTGTACCAGTTTAGCCTGCTCTAAGCCCCTAAATGAGCAGAGATCTTGGCAGGTTTTTTGGCCAACCCTCTTGAAACATATGGCCTTAAACCTTAGAACATGGCAAATATTTTACTTTCCACTTTGGTATATTACAGTTTCAGGGATTACAGGTAGATAGTCTGGTATGGTAAAGTGGAAATGACAGGGAGCCAGTGCAAATGTGCATTTAAATCCGCTCATTACATAAGATTGAGTGAGGCTTCCATTAAACAAAGAGATTATCTTATTGTACCCATAGAGAGTTCCAATACTTTTTTTTTAACTAAAGGCGACACTGAATATGATAGTTTAATTAATACAAAGACAATGTATTTTTTTTTTTTTTGGTAAACACATTAGGAGTATGTACATCCATTGAAGTAGCGAGATAATTTGGAAGAGATATTAACGTGAATTTGATTAAGTACAGTTTTTTAAAAAAGGTTATCTATTTTATTCTTTTTGTATTTACTATTTAGGTATGTAAATTTCGATGTTTTAGATGTTTGCATTGCTTATACAAATCCGCAATAAACTGTAAACAGATTGGAAATAAAGCAGCTAATAAGTTAAACAGGATTAGCCCATTGGCCCACCCATCATTGACTGTCATACAAGATGTGCAGTGTGGATACACGTGAACTGATAATGCTAATCCTCCCGGACCTGACATCACAGTTAGAATGGGATAAAGATAAGATCACCATTATGAGGTGTTTAGTCTCCTTTGCCAAGAAAGACTAAAATCTAACCAAGACCACGTTTTTGCAACTCCTGAGAAAGAGAGATTTCTGTGGTCCTTTCCTTTGTCAACCCAAATCCAGATGGAGGCTGTACACTTCTTGTTGGGAACGTATTCTTGTTCACTCGAGCTGTCACGAGCGTTCAGGCTTGTCTGGCTGCTCGTGACAAGCTCGTGACTTCAACCTTCTTTGTGCTATTTTTGACTTCCCTACACTTCTCTAATGCCTGAAGGAGATCTTTCAGAAAAGAAAGGAGATATATTGGGAGGGTTTACTAGAAAAGACTAACCAATACATAGAGATGTTATGATCCACAACAATTTATTGGCTCTTTACAAATATAAGCTCGCGTTTGAGAGATTTGTCTTCTGCAGATGCTAACATCATCACATGTCAACAGGAGGGCCATATTGTGCTTCTATCTTCAGATCTGTCTTGTGTGAGTCCTAGATTAGGTTGTCTTCTAGTGGTAATTATAGGTTATTGACCGTTTTCTGTAACACTTGCACACAGGGATGGTTTAAAAGTAGCTCTTAGATGGCATGTTGTAACATTTCTGTGCTAAGGAGGGATGGGTTTGTGGATATTTAGCCAACTGAAAGGATTGTTTTGGCTTTTGGTGACTCTGGACACGTGCAATTTTTTTTGCTTTTTTGCTTATCTTTAAAAAATTTTACTTTAAGGACTATAATGTCACAGAAATTGCAAAATATCCTACCCAGATGGGTATTTTCATTGCTTAATTTGACCATGGTTGTACGTGGTGGGAACTGGCAGACGTTTTCGGGACCAGAACATATTTTTCATCATCAGTCTGACTAAGTCCAAGCGAGAGAAAGGGATTAAGATGTCAAAACCGAATTACAGGGATAAAACAAGGTTGAAAAAACCTGGAAGGGTCAAGTGATCTGTGTATTGGCGTAATAAAGTGGCATCCGCTAGAATCAAGATTAGGCAGCTGTAATGTTCTTAATTCTAATGTACTGCTTCTTTCATTTTCTTTTAAACTGCATTCTAGAAGGATATGCATATGTTAACTGATGTTGCAAACATGTTTGTAATTGAAAGTATGGCTCGTGGCTATGCGCCCGTTCGTAGAGATCGGATCGCTTCTGCTGTGGCAGTTCCTGTCAGATCTTCATTTAATATTTACAAAAAGGGGTGGTGAGGGACAGAGTCTCTGAATTAAACAGAATACTCTCACCCAGTCAAGAGATCAGGGCTAGATCCAACACCGTTTTTTAGCTCACTGCACCATCCCAGTTTCAGAACCTGGCTGTATGCAAATTAGTCTGTTCCTGTCCCAGTGCATGATGGGAACAGGGCAAACCAAACTACAAAAGCCAATTCTTACACTGGGAAGGAAACAAGCTACCGGGGACCGGTTTCTGGCATTTCAGCCGTCTTCGGCCCGGCTTGCTTGAATCCTGATGGTGCAATGAGCAAGGGACTCACATCTGAGTATACCCTTCCACGCTTAGGGTGGACAAAAATATTTACAAAAAGGGGTGGTGAGGGACAGAGTCTCTGAATTAAACAGAATACTCTCACCCAGTCAAGAGATCAGGGCTAGATCCAACACCGTTTTTTAGCTCACTGCACCATCCCAGTTTCAGAACCTGGCTGTATGCAAATTAGTCTGTTCCTGTCCCAGTGCATGATGGGAACAGGGCAAACCAAACTACAAAAGCCAATTCTTACACTGGGAAGGAAACAAGCTACCGGGGACCGGTTTCTGGCATTTCAGCCGTCTTCGGCCCGGCTTGCTTGAATCCTGCTCCATCAGGATTCAAGCAAGCCGGGCCGAAGAAGGCTGAAATGCCAGAAACCGGTCCCCGGTAGCTTGTCTCCTTTCTGGTGAAGAATTGGCTTGGTAGTTTAGTCTGCCCTGTTCCCATGATGCACTGGGCCAGGGACAGACTGATTTGCATATAGCCAGGTTCTGAGCTGGGATGGGGCAGTGAGATAAATAACGGTGATGGATCAAGCCCTGATCTTTGGACTGGGTAAGAGTGGTCTGTTTAACTCAGACACTCTGTTCATCACCACCCCCTTTTCTAAATCGTTTTTGGCCACTATAGGTGTGGCAGGGTATACTCAGACATGAGTCCCTTTCTCACTGCTCCATCAGGATTCAAGCAAGCCGGGCCGAAGAAGGCTGAAATGCCAGAAACCGGTCCCCGGTAGCTTGTCTCCTTTCTGGTGAAGAATTGGCTTGGTAGTTTAGTCTGCCCTGTTCCCATGATGCACTGGGCCAGGGACAGACTGATTTGCATATAGCCAGGTTCTGAGCTGGGATGGGGCAGTGAGATAAATAACGGTGATGGATCAAGCCCTGATCTTTGGACTGGGTAAGAGTGGTCTGTTTAACTCAGACACTCTGTTCATCACCACCCCCTTTTCTAAATCGTTTTTGGCCACTATAGGTGTGGCAGGGTATACTCAGACATGAGTCCCTTTCTCACTGCTCCATCAGGATTCAAGCAAGCCGGGCCGAAGAAGGCTGAAATGCCAGAAACCGGTCCCCGGTAGCTTGTCTCCTTTCTGGTGAAGAATTGGCTTGGTAGTTTAGTCTGCCCTGTTCCCATGATGCACTGGGCCAGGGACAGACTGATTTGCATATAGCCAGGTTCTGAGCTGGGATGGGGCAGTGAGATAAATAACGGTGATGGATCAAGCCCTGATCTTTGGACTGGGTAAGAGTGGTCTGTTTAACTCAGACACTCTGTTCATCACCACCCCCTTTTCTAAATCGTTTTTGGCCACTATAGGTGTGGCAGGGTATACTCAGACATGAGTCCCTTTCTCACTGCTCCATCAGGATTCAAGCAAGCCGGGCCGAAGAAGGCTGAAATGCCAGAAACCGGTCCCCGGTAGCTTGTCTCCTTTCTGGTGAAGAATTGGCTTGGTAGTTTAGTCTGCCCTGTTCCCATGATGCACTGGGCCAGGGACAGACTGATTTGCATATAGCCAGGTTCTGAGCTGGGATGGGGCAGTGAGATAAATAACGGTGATGGATCAAGCCCTGATCTTTGGACTGGGTAAGAGTGGTCTGTTTAACTCAGACACTCTGTTCATCACCACCCCCTTTTCTAGATCTTCATTTAAGGCAGACACACTCCTGTGGGTGCTGCACAGATGAATAAATCTACTTAAGGATACCTCTTGCGCCTCTGCTATTTGTTATTTTTGGTATCTTTACATTTGGCACCGACTGGAGCAGTCACCTAACGATTTTTGGGCTTTTTGCTCCTTTGAATGTTTTTGGTATACCTCCTCGGAATTCAGAGATCCCATTCCCCGCTGTGGATTCATCTTCTCTCCTCTTTCCGCTATCCCTGGGATTTGTGGAGATTCACCTGCACTGAGGATTTCCATGGGACAGATTTCCACTTGCACTTCACTCTCCTCAAGCAGCACCAGTTTTAGCCTGCCTCATTCTTCCGTCCTGCATAGCAGTCTCATTTGACTTGAACTCTGCGTTTTAAATGCAGACAATGACGTGACGTGATCCTGCAACTCCTGATTGGACAGACATCTTGGTTTTGTTGGTTTAACTTCAAGGTGCAAGCATTTTCGACATACTTTACAAGGAATACATGTATTACCAGAAGAGTCATACATCTGACCACAGCAATGTTTATTCGGAAAAGTTTACAATCATTGCCTGTTTGGTATATTTGGTAACAAGAAATGTTGGTAAGACATTTATTTTATTTTATGTTTCAGCATGGCTAATACTCAACAGGTGGTTCATTTCTCTCCATTTTTGCAGAGTCCAGGTAAACCAAAACACCTTGGAGAACTTGATTTCGCTCCTTTAAAAACTTTGTAGTTGCTATTGATTCTGAGAACTATTCTCCAAGAAGGAAAATAGCCCTCTTATTTAGTTATTTAGGTTCGTAGGGGCAACAAATATTTGACTATCTACCAGTGCTAATTCCACCTGCAGGAGATGGTGATTGTTGGAATGTTTGTTCAAAGGCTGTGCAAAGACTAAACACTTTCAAAATAATTTTTTTTTAGAATAACCTAGCATAATGCTAGAAAGATTCAATTTCATGAAAAGGAAACTGGATCCTGATGAGTTAGTTGAGAGCACATTTCAGCTTTAAGGAATTTAGCAGCGAACTGTAACTAAGGAGCTGCATTAGATGGATACATCGGAGGCCAGTTTGTTTACAGCTGCAACTCAAAGAAAATACAAGAACGCATCTTAAGTTGCAGAGGTCCATTGCTTTGTGAGGTTGACATTCCATAGTTTCCTCCAAATGCATTTCTTATGAAAAATCTATATCTTTTATCAATGCGTTTCATGATGATGACTCAATGATGTATCAGTTAAAAACAAAGGTTTTAAGTTGTTCCACAAAAAAGCTGATAGTGTGTGTGTTTTAGATGTGGCTCATGTGAACACTTAAACAGTCCTACACGTCCTGCCTCAGGCAAGAAATGTGTAAAATGTCACAAAATTGGTCACCTCCAATCTGTGTGCTGAGGGAAAAGCGTTATTCATGTTAGTAATGTTCAAACATTTGAGCGTAATCATGTAAGTAGTTGCGATCCAAGATGGTTGTTTACAAGGAGAATTTCAAAAGTTAATATTAACAGTTTCAGGAGTTACTGGTCTTCAAGATCAAAAGGTTAAGGTTCTGTTTTGTCAATTTAAACAAAAGCAAAGGTGCACCACTAAAGTACAAACAAGGTAAAAATTAGATCCGTGTCCGGAGATATATTCTTCAAAGTTATTTTATTTATACAGGATAAAAAAACAGCAGACGAGTTTTGTCCATCAACACAGACTTTTTCAGGGCATGGTTGATTAGCACATAATAAATGACATAAATCTGTGCAGGAAGTTAGAGCAGAAGGAAATATTCTGTATTTCTGTCCGTTTATCTAGTTTGTGTCAAGCTAACAAACAGCCCTTCCCATTAGTTGACCTGAAGGGTGTGGGGTCAATCTATCCAAGACGTCTGTGCCGTAGAGGATATCATAGTACACATCCACTGGCTATTTAATCGAGCATGCAGGAAACCTTTCTTATTCATTATGAGAACAGACGTTGGGGGGGGGAAATCAAGTCGAAGAGAATCTCGGTCCAACCAAGATGGGATGTGCCCAATATTAATGACATAAGCCAACCTTGGTGAGTCGGCAGTCACGATCGGAGCTTCTCCTGTCAGACAGCGTCAGGATGCTACAGTAACGTGTTTTGTCAAGTTAGCGTAGGTAGCATCGACATTGAAATGATGACTGATTCTGGAGCTCCAGTAACCATAATTTCTGACCACCTTTACATTAAAGTTTGGTCTTTAAATGCTGTTCTACAGCAAACTGACGTAATGCCCAGAGCATATGGCGACAAAGAAATTAACATGTTGAGTTATGTTTGAGAATATGTGGCTTGTTTGGGCAGACGTGTATACACTAAGGTTTGTGTGGCCATCAAAGGCAAGAACATCGTGGGTTGGCAAGATTTAGCCAAAATGGCCCTTAAACGTGTGCCTGGTGCTGATAATACTATACAGTTGAATGATGTAAGTGTGGCATTTGTGTCTAACCCCGAGGATGAAAAGGATTTGCAAAAGATTTTAGCTGCATATCCTCAAGAATTTGATAACAAAATTGGAAAATTTACTAAGTATCAACTTTTTATCAAGTTAAAATCCAATGCAGTGCCTGTTGCTCATAAAGCCAGACCCATTCCTCGAAGTGTGAGAAATTATCTTAAAAATCTGTTGAACAAATGGGTGTGTGAAGGTGTCATTGAAAATACTGACTCTTCTGAATGGATCAGCCGCATTGTCGCAGGGTGTAAGAGGAATGTGGACATTCGCTTATGTGCAGACTTCTGCACATTAAACAAAAACATCCTAGTGGGCCATCCATTACTCAAAATTCAAGACTTATTAGCCGATGTTGGTGGTTCTAACTATTATTCCTTTTAGATCTGCGATCTGCATATGAGTAAATTCTGCCAACACCTGAATCCACAAATCTTACAACTTCTGTGACTCTATTTGGAGCATATACGTTTTTGAGATTGCCTTTTGGTCTGGCCTCTGCAGTCAGCGTATTCCAGAAGTTCATGGACCACTTGCTTGAAGGAATCGCCAGAGTCCAAGCCTATCCGGATGATGTGTTCATATTCTCGAAAACAATCGTGGAACATTTGTCCATGCTGGAAAAAGTTTTTAATGTTTTTAATGAGGTTGGTGTCACACTGAGCCTGGACAAATGTACATTTCTCAGAAATAGTCCTGACGACATAGGGCATACTATTTCTTCTTGTGGCATAAAACCAAAGCGTTCCTTGACTTAAGCAATTGCAGAAGTGCCAATTCCTAAAGCTAAAGACACATTAAAATCCTTTTTGGGTATGACTGAATATTACTCCAGGTTTGTACCTGGCTATGCCCAGGTAGTGCAGGCAATACACTCATTGCTCAAGAAAGATAGCTTATTTACTTGGCTCAAAGACGTAAATGTTGCATTCCGAGAAATCACATATTTAATTGTCAATGCTCCTGTTCTGTCGTCCTTTACCCCATGTCAGAAATGTTTAACAGTTTATTTATTTATTTATTTATTTGCATGTTTGTATGGAGCTGTGAATCACTCCCGAAGGAGTATCTCCGCGCCTCTGGCAGCAACTAAAGAACAGGAACTAGTCATAATTTAACGCCATAAGTTGACGCCAGTCATCATGACCTAGGTGCTGTATTATCTCAATGGGTATGGGGCGAGGAAAAAACTATTGGTTATTCATCAAGATCACTTCATGCAAAAAACCACTGTAGCATAATTAAGACAGAGGCACTGGCTTCTACATGGGTAGTAGAGAAATTTAAGACACTTCTTTGGGGCACGAAGTTTGACATCTATACAGACTATTAACTCCTACTTCACCTGTTGAATGGCAATTGTACAGGAAAAGCTTCTGCCAGGTTGGTTTACATTTTATCCCACCTGCATGAATTCAGCTTTGTGATTAAATACATTGCTGGTGACTGAAATGTTCGGACAGATTGCCTTTCAAGATTACCTTTACACCATACTTCTGATGTTGAAATATATGATGAAGTTGAATGTGTAATTGCTACTGTTAAGGAGTTTTGTGAATATCATGGGGTTTTCTCCTATAAAGATTGGATGGATGAGTTTGATAAAGATGAAATTCTGAAAGCTGCTTATAATATGGTACTAAATGGCTGCCCTAAAGAACAATCTCTTCCTGGATCCTTGAAAATCTTTTGCTCAAGTTTTAAGTGAGTTGTCTATAGTTGAAGATATACTCGTACGGGCTGATCTCTGCATTCCCCCTGTTGCGTTGCGCAATAAAAGTATCCTTGCAGCGCATGAAGGACACCTAGGAGTTGGGGGGACTTGTAGAAAACTTTAAGAACATTTTTGGTGGCCCGCCATCGACAGGGATGTTTTGCTTTTGGTCAATGATAGTCACCCATGTCTTCTTTCTGACAAACATTGGAAAACTGTGAAAACACCATTGCATGTGGTTCCATTACCTGAGGAGGCCTGGTCCAAGTTGGCTTTGGATTTTGCTGGTCCCTTAGATCTGTTATCCAGCAGTAAGAAATACATTATGGTCTTGGTCCATTACTACTACAAATAGGTAGAGTTTGAGTTCTCTTCTTCTCTCAGTACATTGTCTGTGATAAAAATGTTATCTAGATTTTTTAACTCGGAAATAAATCCCAAGGAGTTGTTCCCAGACAATGGCACTAGTTTTGTTTCAAATAAAATGAATTATTTTCTTGCGTCATATCAAGTCTAACATCTCAAAGTTGCATTGTATTCTCCTCCTTCAAATGACCTTGTGAAAAGGATGAATAGGTTTGAGAATGAGGGGTTAAAACCGTCATTAGCCTGTAATGAATTTGTTTAGGATTTTTTTTACGTAGAAAGATCTGGGCATACTTAACCACCCCACTTGCCACAACTGGAATTTCTCTCTTTCAGTTACTAAGAAAGAGATCCCACAGTGAAAGATTTTCCAGACTGGTTAGGAGAATTAAATAATAAAAGTAATACATGTGTGTTTTGCTCTGATAAACAAAAATTAAGAACACTTTTAGAGCACGCCAAAAGGTACAGAAGAAATATTTTGACGCCAAGCATAAAATGGGACATCAAGAATTTTTAGTAGGTGATTGGATAATGGTAAAAAAAGCAAGAGTTAAAAAAGGTGCTTCAAAATACTCCCTTCCGGTTCAGGTATTGAAGGTTTCCAAAGGTTCTTTGTTTTTGTTTAAAAGGGGTGGTGGAGCAGAAGAGCAAGTATCCAGTTGTCCCATGAACAAGCAAATCAGATCTTGACAGGTATAAAACCTTCTGAGCTTGAATCAAAGGATAATTTTCATTTTTGGGATGATGTGTTAACTAGTGATGAGAGATCAGTTCCTGAGTCCAGTTTGGATTCAACATGTAGGAATGCTAATTTTTACAATGTTCAAGAAAATCAAGATGAAGTTATAATTCAACAAAGTGATATGATACATGTGGTGCAAGATGACCCTGATAACATCGCTACTCCTAATGATATCAGGGTATCACGTAATTGCTTTTTGCTTGCTAGGTTTACAGATTTTTATGTTTGTTAGTTTCTTTTGTGTAAATAGGGAGATGTGTTTTTAATTCTAATGTATTGCTTTTATCATTTCCTTTTTCGTGCATTATAGAAGGACATGCATATGTTAACTAATGATTGATTGAAAAAGCTTTATTCGAGTTGTACACTCATAAAAGCACACACATATAAATTACATACATTTCTTAAAAACATCAAACAATCTATAACAGTTAGTTTATAGTTAAAAATACATAATACACAGACATAAAAAATTATTTGTCAATTGGGATTAATATAAGCTTTTTCATACAAAGCAGAAACTACATGCATGTTACAGTATAGAAACCTCCGCGTTACGGACCATTCCCGGATTTATACAATAGAATTCATAGCATACATGTTATCCGCATTTTAAATTTAAGATTCATATATATCTCCCAGTTGCTATCTACAAATCAAAACCGTACACAGGAAATTGGGAGGATGTAGAAATCAGAAGGTACTGGTAGCTAGAGCCCTCCTCCTTAGGGACCATGCCCACCCCAAATATTTGGCAGTTCCGACTACAATGAACATTTCAGTGGAAGAACAAATAATTCTTAGCCCCTCAACACCACTTAGTACACCGAGATTCCTACAAACTGGGGCCAGCCAAGATTTCCTTGGATTTACATAAGCCACACATAAGAATAGAAAATGTGCGATGCTTTCATTGGGGGCCCCGCATGACGGGCAACACGCACTACCTCCAGTCTTCCAACTGGACGTCATACACCTCAAGGGGAGAGAGCCTGCCCTTAACTGGAAAAATAATTTCCTGTCTGTTGGGAGAGTTATAGTATCCCAATATTTTTCTAAGGATGGCTGATGTTTAATTTCCAAGAATCTAGCCCCCAAGGATTCCGAGGTTACGCTTCTCCAAAGTTTTTGATCAATGTGGTTCCAATATAGTTCTTTAATACTGGATTTGCTGGGGAATACTTCCCCTAAGGGGTTTTCCCACAGTTTGGAGAGCCCAAGCTCAAAAAGTGCATCTCTTAACGTTTTTAGCCATGCGATTTTGTGGAAAACATCAAGTTTGGCTAATGCTAAGAACCCCTCGGCGTAGTGTCTTATTTCCACGGTTGTCCATAAACGTCTCCAATAAAGGATAGGCCTCAATCGGGCACGGTCAGTAAGCGATCTTCTACCTAAGTCTAAACCAAGCGGTATGAGTGGGGTGCTTTGAGGGAGACTAGTTATCCCTCTCAGGAACCTGTTCTCAGATCTCTGAAGGGTAATAAGACTCTCAAAGCCCCAGACTTCAGCCCCATAAAGGGCTGCGCCCAGGGCCTTTGCGTCATAAACCATGAGAACAGGTTTTATGGGCCTGGTTTTAGATTTTATTTGCTCAACCCTGAGTACACCAGAAATCTGCTGATGTTTCAACACCGCCTTCTCTATGTGTCGTGACCAACCCGGTTTACTTGATATCTCTACCCCGAGATACGTGAAAACATCTACCGACTCAAGCTTAATATTGTTCAAAGAAACATTGGGTCGAGAGTGGCACTTTTGCCCAAAGGCCATCAACTTAGTCTTATTTACATTAACCTCTAGGCCCCGTTCCTTACAAAATGAGTCGAAAATGTTCAAAGCTCTCTGGAGGCCCGACGGGGTTTTAGACACGATCAGGGTGTCGTCAGCGAACATCAGAATGGGGACTCTGATGCCCGCTAACGAAGGTGCATCGACCATTGCGTCCAAAATCCTGTCCACAATGCCATTAATGAACAGGGAGAACAGCAGGGGTGCCATAGCACATCCCTGCCGGACCCCCCGCTCAACTGGGAAGTTAGCAGTGGATTCCCCATTCCTCCCCCACTGGACCTTTGCGTAGTTACTTTCATGCAGACGCATTATCAGCGTGAGCAAGTCAGGTGGGACCCCTAATTTAAACAAAACCTCCCACAGCGTGCGCCTGGGCACCAGATCAAAGGCGGCCCTGAGATCTACAAATGCTACATAGAGCCTTCCTTTGCCCAGGAGTACAGTCCCCCACCGCAACATGGTGAAGCGAAAAATTTGGTCGACCGTACTAGTTGCACGTCTGAATCCTGCCTGAAAGGGGGATAACGCATTATTATCATCTACCCAGGCCATAAGTTTGTCAACCAGCATCTTCCCCACCACTTTTTGCATGGTGGCCAACAAACTTATTGGTCTATAATTTGCTGGTAGTGACCGATCGCCTTTCTTAAAGATCGGTATTATTATTGCCCCCTTCCATATATTTGGGATTTTAGCCCCTTTCGCTAGGCCATTTCCCAACAGGGTCGCGTATTTTGCCCACTGGGCCTTGTCATGTTTAAAGATATCTGAGGGGATTCCATCCAGCCCAGGGGCTTTCCCCCCCTGCAAACTTGCTATTACATGTTCCGCATCCTTGCATGAAAATAAATCACCCTTACAGAATATCATGGGGATTGGTTCTATGGCCATTAGATCCCTGCTCTCAGCATACTGGGGTTTAAAATACTCGACCCACAATGCCTCATCGACATTGTTGTCGGGTTGATTAGAGACGCCCCCTCTTCCCCATTTCACGGTTTTCCAGAAAAGCCTGGAATCCTTCTGCCCTGAAGCAGCGAGTAACTCCTCCCAATACTCCTCATCCCACAACTTCTTGGCCAGGCGGATACTATCATTATAATGTTTCCTACTGGCGCTAATCGTAGCCCTAACCCTGCTTTTAAGTGCTCTGCCCAACTCCAGTCTGGCTACCCTGCACTGCTTGTTGAACCAGGACGCCATAGTGATTGGCGCTTTTCTGTTATACTTTGCTGGCTTGGTAAAGTGCGGTTTTATCACAGAAAAGAAGGTGTCATGTATATCAGTTAATTCAACCGAATCTGGTATTACAGGGTCTGCTTTTGTCATGGCAGCAATAGCATTGACTGTCTCCAATTTAATGGACTCCAAAGTGGACAAATTGGCCAGGACATACGGCCATCTCACCCGTCTTAAGTCATTAGTCATGACAGGTACATTCCCATTACCTGAAACTAAATTAGTTCGTGTGGACCTCCACCATGAGTGGGAGACACAAAGGGGGTTATGATCACTTTCAACTCTCCCCACAATTTCCATGTCACCCACACCACACCATAACTCAAAACTACAGATGACGTAGTCGATCCTACTTTTGTTATACCCATTATCGAATGTGCAATTGCCACCTTGGTCGCTTTTTGTCCTGCCATTAAGAGCCCTCAAACCATACTCTAGACATAGCGAGTTCAACAAAAGAATGTCTTTTGACCACCGCTTCACAGGTACGAGGTTTAAATTTGGGACGCCCCAGAGGGCATCCTCCTCCATTCCTATTGGGTGTGCAGTATTTTCTAAAGGCTCAAATGTCCTATTCAAATCGCCAGCCAAAATTACTCTGTTTCCAAGTGACTGGGAATCTAGGGAGGCGGATAGGACCTCTAAGGTGGCAGAGTTCCCAAGACTCGTGCCCCTGGCATATATATTGTAAATGTCTATCACGCCACCCTTTCCTACAGATAACCTCAATAATTGTATGTCCTTGCACCCTAGATCAATCACTTTTATTTTAACCTTTGAATTTTGCTTGATCCAAATTGCGAGGCCACCCATGGGTCTACCCCTGGGGCCTCTCGTAGCTGGTATACAAAAATTTAAGTAACCTGGGAAATATATTGGGTCACAAGCCCACGTCTCTTGGAATAGGCACATTTCGAATCCACTTACAAAGTCAATCCATTGCTGTGACAATAATCTAGCCCCCAGCCCCGCTATGTTCCACGACAAAAAGTTCTCCAGGGTGTTTTCTATACAAGTCCCCTTTTCAGTAGATACCATGGGCAACAAATCAACTCGCGTCCTACAATCACAGTTCTCTCCCACGACAATATCAGTACAATTAGCAACTATTCCCTCCTTGATGCTAATGGTGGTTGGGATAGCTAGTTCACCCACATAGCCCTCAGGACTTGCAATATTACTCCCATCACACATATTCTCTATTTCCGAGGTTAAACTCGTTTCATCTTCATTATTTGACATTTTTCCGCCAGTGTTACTTCCCCCAACCCATTCCCCCCCCGGAGGCGATTGGACATCTGGGCTCTGTCAATATCCCCACCTCATCTGTCCCTGCACATTCTGTGGGATACATGCCGGTAAATAATACATGTTTGTACTTGCGGTGGGCACAGCCATGGGACCAGCCTCCACCCCAATCGGAATAGCAGATCTCGGGTACTCCCAACAACCCCCTGACTGGGCGACAGGTCTCGGGTAGAAGAAAGTTAGGTCCACAACCCCAATCCCTCCAATACTAATATTCCATCCTGGTCCCGTTATCAGCCCCACAACCCTAGGATCCTGAAAATTAATTATGATACACTCACCCCCCTGCTTTTTTAGGGTGTTCCCTATCCAGTTGACTCTTCTTGCCCCAATTATCAGGCCGTCCACTCCCCCTGGCAGAGGTCTATTGACACGAAGCCAGTGCATGGCTTTGTTTTTTAACATGTCAAAGGTTTCTTTTTGACCCTCCATTAGGGGTGGGACATTAGTGAGTATGGCCACATATGGGTAGGAGTCCGGGGTGAGCTGTACTGGAGGAGTCTTAGCCAGGAATTTAGTTATATGGGGTTTTGTGGGTGCTTCCTCCGGGGGAACACGGCAATGTTTAAGGGTGTTTTCCACTGCCGCAACAGTATTGGTCCTATTCCCAATGCTAGGGGCCTCCCTCATGAGACCCCTACCCACTCCTGTAATAGTCGTAGGCCCCACCTTATTCCCAGTGCCATTACTGGAGGGCGATTTACCATTTCCTGGCCTTTTGGCCATGGTTTTCCCTTGCCCAATCGGCAAAGACGTGGTATTTTTTCTAGTAGTGGTAGGTGGGGTTTTTACAGCAACATTACAACTCCCATTAACCTTGTTAGAGGATTTAGTGTTCCCACTGTTAGTGCTAATTTTAGAGGGAATTGTATTGGGTACAGTCTTACTGTTCACCCCTTTGGTTTCCTGGACAGGGGTGACACTTACAGGCGGGGATTGCAAGTCCACCAACACCACTTCCTGGTCTTTGATAGCTAACTGTGAGGGTTTCCCATTCTCACGCAATCTATTTCCAGACTTGAATAAAGATTTAATGGAAAAGAAATTATCCAAGCTAGCTTGCTCTAGATGGTCAAGTTGGTCGGCTAGCTTTTGGAGTCTAAGCTCAACAGGGTGTAAAAGGGAACGCATTATTTTCCCCACTTCTACCAGGAAATCATGATTAGGAGAGGGTAACCCCGGGGGTTCTGAAAAAATTGGATCATTGGCTGGGGCTGCCAAATTTGCAGGAGGCACCAAATTTGTTGAGTCCACTTCTAATTGGACTGCTATTTCCTCCCCCCTCGGCATTACAACTTCATTCTTTGCAGGGGCATGGCTAAAGGATGATTTAGAACCCAGCTTCCTATGCTTTCTCACAGGTTTTTGTGCTTGTGCTTTTTTGGCAGTAACTCCCCATTTCCTTTTAACACCAGGCTTGGGTTTAAGCATATCCACATGCAAACAAGATTTTGCTAGAACTACATTTTCTTTCGATGAGTGACTGGGTGCATCAAAGTGCTCAACAGACAAACCAGTTCCTGCAGTGACTGCTGGAGGGGTATCAACTAGCTCAATCAGGGGGGGTATGTCAAATAGTAAGTCCTGGGTGACTGGTAAAACAATAGATGACAGTGGTGTAACCAGGGCAGGAAAGTTTAAACCTTGGTTTTTTTCAGGCGGGTTTTTCAAAAGCTCTATCGAGAGCCTACGCCCAGCTCGTCTTTCCGCCAGGGCAATCTCTTTGTCAATATCCTGTGGCAAGCGTTTGAAATAGGAGTCAAGCGGGCCCATAGCGGCCGGTTCTAAGTCTGACTTTGCTAGCAATAATGTGGAAGTACTTGTTGTGCCAGCCATAGTATACAGAGCTCCCCTACAAAAGTATGTCCAAGTCACGTATCGACTAGTATATCAAACGGTGGAACAGTACCTTGGAATCTAGATGTTATCGGGGTGGCCCAGCCCGGCCTCCTGCGGCCCCAGACGGCCACAGACGGTCCCGCCCTTGTCCCGGGCTTCTCCCGGCGCGCTCCCGTGCGCTCCCGCGCAGCGGGGACAATAGTTCTAGGTATAGTCTATGTGCACTTACTGGTTGGTTGGCGTACAGGGGGGTGTGGCCAGCGGGGAGAGCAGCCCAGGTGTGTCAAATGGGCGCGCAGGGGCTCCTGGTCATCGGAGTCCCTGCCTGCGTGCTCGCAGCCCCGCCGGCTAGCTCACCTGCCCGCGCCTCCTGTCCTCAGCAGGTTACAGTTCCAGGGTCTGCTGGCTCCTATGCGAGGTGAGGAGTAACGAGGGGGAGAAAGAAGGTCTCCGGAATCCTCTGCTGTCACGAAGTGCAGGCTCTCCTTCCTGCCAGTATCCTCGGGCGGGCAGCAACAAAGTTAGAGTTCCGATTTCCAAAGCAAAAACAGCCGCTTTTACTGGACTGAGAGCGGGGGGCGTGGCCAGCGGGGAGAGCAGCCCAGGTGTGTCAAATGGGCGCGCAGGGGCTCCTCGTCATCGGAGTCCCTGCCTGCGTGCTCGCAGCCCCGCCGGCTAGCTCACCTGCCCGCGCCTCCTGTCCTCAGCAGGTTACAGTTCCAGGGTCTGCTGGCTCCTATGCGAGGTGAGGAGTAACGAGGGGGAGAAAGAAGGTCTCCGGAATCCTCTGCTGTCACGAAGTGCAGGCTCTCCTTCCTGCCAGTATCCTCGGGCGGGCAGCAACAAAGTTAGAGTTCCGATTTCCAAAGCAAAAACAGCCGCTTTTACTGGACTGAGAGCGGGGGGCGTGGCCAGCGGGGAGAGCAGCCCAGGTGTGTCAAATGGGCGCGCAGGGGCTCCTGGTCATCGGAGTCCCTGCCTGCGTGCTCGCAGCCCCGCCGGCTAGCTCACCTGCCCGCGCCTCCTGTCCTCAGCAGGTTACAGTTCCAGGGTCTGCTGGCTCCTATGCGAGGTGAGGAGTAACGAGGGGGAGAAAGAAGGTCTCCGGAATCCTCTGCTGTCACGAAGTGCAGGCTCTCCTTCCTGCCAGTATCCTCGGGCGGGCAGCAACAAAGTTAGAGTTGTTTGTAATTAAATGTATGGCCTGTTGCAGTGCTACTGTTCATTGAGATCGGATCGCTTCTGCTGCAGCAGTTGCTGTCAGATCTTCATCGTAGGAGGAGGCACTCCCATGGGTGCTGTACAGATGAATAAATACACTTAAAAATACCTCTTCCGCCTCTGCTATTCGTCATTTTGGCTATCTTAACAGCAGCCTTGGTATTTGGTAGCCCAGGCATGTAGCAGTGAGATTTGAAATGTCATAAGAAAACCTTTTGGGACCTGATACGTTTATGCACGAGCCCTTTTGGATTCCTGTCTGATCTTCACCGAGCCCAACAACTTTCTTATCTCCTTCCGTTGTGATTTTCATTTGATATATCTTAAAGCAAATATATCCATTTTGGTTTTGATAAGCCTGTGGATCTAGTGATGTAAATAATTTAAGTTCGATTTTGGAAGCCTCTGTTTTTTTCATTGTGATATAGTTTTTAGGTCTCTCCTACGCAGCACGCAAGTGCTGCTTAGAAGGGACCTCTTGAAATCGCTCAGGGCTTTTGTTGAAACTCGTGCATGTTCTGCACTGTTTCCAATAGGCCCAAGTGCATGTGCGGCGTTTGCCTTGCTGGAGCG
The DNA here is from genome assembly GCF_964263255.1 of Lissotriton vulgaris. Taxonomy (NCBI): domain Eukaryota; kingdom Metazoa; phylum Chordata; class Amphibia; order Caudata; family Salamandridae; genus Lissotriton; species Lissotriton vulgaris. The sequence goes on from NC_141694.1 coordinate 1,705,284,815, forward strand.
AGCAGCGGCGCCATCTGTTTGCAATTATGGCGCTCGCCACTGCTTGCTCCCGCAAGGTAAACGCTGTGGACTTGTCTCACTTGTCTTTCAGAGCTTGTTTAAAATGCGACAGCAATACCATACGTTGTATGGACAGCCTGTATTAGATCTCTTGCTTAGCGTCTGCATTACGACAGCAATAACATACATTGTACGGACGGCCTGTATCGGATCGCTTGCTTAGCGTGTCTGCATTACGACAGTAATAACATGCGTTGTACAGACGGCCTGTATCAGATCTCTTGCATAGCTGATCTGCATTATTTTTTCACAGTATCGATTAGATTATTCAGGGTAGAATTTTAACATTCCGATCTAAACGGAACCTCACACATAATCCACAAGAGGGCGATGTGCACTCAGTTACTGCCTACAGTACACATACGCGCATAAAGAGATGAAGTCTAATAATACGTGGTGAACTGCGTTTTGCAAGAAGTTTTGTGAATTAACTTTTAAAGTGAATGTAAGTATTTACATAAGCACATACTTACAATTTTCTAGAAAAGGTGAACCTGGCACAGTGTCCTGTAAATGCATTTTCCTTTCAAGTACAATTGTATAGTACGGTTCTTCTAATTTTAATATCCGTTTTTGTGTGTTTACTCATTTTGCATATTACCCCATTTTAGGATTTGGAAAAAAAATGAGTAAATGGGTATTAAGAGCAGATCTAGGAGAGTGACAAGACACTCCGAATGTTGGTTTATGTAACTAGAGGTGCATCAGAGAGAGACGGCTGTTATGTGGACTCACTAGAAGTTGACTCATTTTAATAGGACGGCATAGATGAAAAATAGTCAGTGTTCCACCTGCATTACATTTCACCATTCTAGCGCTTCTGTTCCATTACAAAGAGGCAGTCACATTATGCAGGTCGTTCCTTGCCCCACTCAAAAAGACCCATCCACTCCAGGCGACGCCATCCGTACCAGGGCAGAGGCTGTCCCAGAAGCCTCTCAGACTAGTTAAGGGTTTATTGATACAAGCCCCTTTGGCACAACGACTCTGAAACAAAGCTTGTGCATACCCGCGTATCTTAAAGAGAACTATGTAGCACACCATGTATAGAAAATGTTCATACATTTTATTCTATTTAAATGATATCTTAACCGAACCATTTTACAGCTATGTTACTGGACAATGTAAGCTTGTCCAGGATGATCGGGCACAGAAACATGTAGTCCCTTGATACCCCCCTAGAAAGGATCCCTTGTAATGTATCTACATTGTAGGGCGAGAACGGGCTATCTGTTCACCCAATAGAGGTCAACGATAGACCGGAGACGCCAGAGGATATGGAGGCCAGAAGCAGGATAAACAATCATTTGCAATGCAATAGGTCTCACAATTGTGAAATTGTGAGCTATTGGAATTGTAAATAACAATGCCTTTTATTTATGCGTCTTAAAAACCTGCAATAATAAAAGGCATTGTCATTTACAATATCAGTAGGTCAAAGTTTTGAAAATGCGAGACCTATTGCATTGCAAATGCTTGTTTCCTTTGTTGGCCTGTTCGGTTTCATCATTTGTAAGGAGAAAAAACATACAAGATTCATCAGCCCTATATTTATACATGTGCTAATTTGACTTTTATTACACTGCATTTTAGGCATAGTTTAATTATATTTCAACCTCTTAGAATACTAAAATTTGTAGGTGGCTTAATCAGGCGCAAGTGTACCACCATGTTGGAAAACGCTGAAATTTACTGGTTTTGGTTTACTCTTCGAACTAACTTGCACACGCCATTCATTGCTTATGACCTCACATATTAAATCACTCACTATATGTTAACATTTAAAAAACAAGGCGAGTGTGAGTTGGGTGTCCACGCGCTAAGGGGTGCAAGGCCTCGTTTAATGTAAGTACGCGTTGAAGAAGCAAGTTATAGGTAGCTATGCAAACTACACCTTGTGAGTTTATGGGATTTTTTAAAAAACATTTGATCTCACTTTACTCTTAACTATAACTTCACTTTAGTCTTTGTTTTTTTTCTTCAGTGAATACAGGAGTGTCTTAATATTTAAAGAAATTAGGGTTTTCTTCATGACAAAGGCACTTTTCTCACCATATGTTACTGCAGCCACTTTGTGTAACTGTACCTCAGCCCAAGCACAGTATCCACACATGACATTTAACTCCATTGCCTCTGGAAAAAGCTATAGTAAATGGTGCTGAACATACACAAGATTGTCATAAACCCAGTTGTATGAAGCTGATTTTACCACTGCCATTTAAGGGTCAGACCATGTGCTATGGCACTGAATATCACTAGATCAAAGAGGGTTCCTGACTTAACTGGATATGTTCGGAGAAGACGGCAGGGAAATTAAACATGGGAAACACAAATAATAACTTCTCCAAAACTCTTCATATAAGAGCAGTATGTCTATAATATGCAAAAGCCATGAATCAGACCAGTAATTTGTTTTTTATAGTTTATTCATCTTTGGTACAAAAACATGTAGATCTTTTTTTTTTATAAAATCAAAAATAATGGTACATGTGGTTATATATTTATATATACATGGTTCGTGAGCACCCATGTTAGAGAGCAAACAATGCAAATATCACATCTATTACAGCACAAAAACACTAAACACATAGTCAATTACAAAACAGTTATAACAAGGAAAACATACATCAAGAGACTATACATTACAATAATCCCATAACAAACATGAAGAAACTAGAGAGATCACAAAAGATAACATTTGTTCCTCATTATGATAATTTTTCTAGTGTGATGAGTATTATATCATATGAACAGAAATGCACCAACGCGCGTTTCGGAAGTTGTAAATGATGCCATTAACCTTCATCGTGGCGCTGTCAGTGCGAACAAACCCCGTGGCAGAATGCCATCTATTCAAGGTATGATCAATAGAGCTGTGCACTAGGCAGGGGGCTCACAATCTTCAAAACAACTGGTCTGAAAGTAAAAGGCAGAATTAGATGTACTGACTGAACTAAATGGGCAAAGAGGAGGCAACACGTGGCAAAAATTAAACCATGCATTATAGTATGTGCGATGTGAAAAATATATAGCTGGCACCCTACAAGAGAGAACCGAGGTGCAGGGCAAAAACTAGACCGAGAATAGAGTGGTTTGGTGATAGCCCAAAGATGAGAAGAAGCAAGGATAAAGAGTATGTAACAAGGCCAACCTACTATATACAAGGGTTCCTTCTTGGTTAGATAGCGCAAACACTGTGCCACGGACTTGTGGATAGAAAGGCACATGTTTTCTATATCGGGAGGAGGTGGGGACAGGCATGATTTCATGAGAGCAAATAATGTTCTAAATGAGAGAAAAGGGCAACATAAATGGCAAACTAGAAAACCAGAGAGAGATCAGGTTACAGATACAATGGGTGGCTTGCCCACCGGGACCCTCAAGGGGATGATAATGGGCAGCATGGCGCAGTCGGCCGGGCGGATACCCAGCTGTGAATATAGTCCCAAGAGTAAGGTTGGTAACCGCGACTCAAAACGATCTGAAAAAATGAAAATAGTGACACATGACCTACAGGGAACTAACTCCCTTGGAGAGTAAGGATGCCCGGCTAGCTGAAACAAAATGAGCGCAGCTTGCCATAAGGCGACAAATTGTTGTGAAAAACATACCTCCTCCTGGCCTCAATGCTGCCCATACGGTCATCTCTCACAGTGACGGTTTAAATGCAGTACTTCCGCGTGCCAAACGATGTGGATGAAAATCCGCTGAAACTCAGGCACGGGGCAGAGCAGGGAACGCCTGTGCTAGACCAATGACCTGCAGAGAAGTGCAGAGTAGTGGCTGTCGTATTGAAGTGCACGTGGACACTAAGAGGCTAGAGCGGACGGATGATAGGCCAAATACTCAAGTAGGAATGGAGCCAATGAAATATAGAGCGGTACTGAGCAGGTGCAGAAAAGTGACCCCCATCTTGGAGTGGTGCGTTCATGATTGAAAATGGTAGAAAATCTAAAAAGCGTTAGAAGAAAATTACATACCCAGGTTATCCAAGTCGAATACAACAAATGTATGTATATGGACTGGCTGGGGGAGGTAGAAAAGTGGATAACAAGCGAACTATGGCTCAGTGGACAGGTTTATAACAAGGACGACCACTGTTTAGAGCATATAAGGATAGAGAACAGGTTGGGTTCTGCCAGCGTCCAATACAGAGAACTGTAACCTGAAATCCAAAAATGCCAACGAAGATGACACAATACGAATGAAACGACAGGATTACTAGGAAATAGTGCTGAGGTGGCAAGTAAGGATTCCATAAAGTAATGGCCAGTCACTAACAGAAGGAGTGCTATCAAGAATTAAGGGGGTATGTGTAGTAAAACCAACAGACCCTGATAGAAGTAAGGTCTAATGGACCAGACAACCTCTAGACTAACATATGGCATTTGCCCATGGGAGGAGTTTGTTGAGGCCAGAGCTGGCTGTCTGAAGGGTGTAGATCCAGAAAACCTCTCTTCTTTTCCTCATGCTATCGGTGTTGCTGTCTTTGGGACATTTGATCCTTTCCAGAATCATCCACTTGAGATCCTCAGAATGTCGTTTTTGGGACCAGTATTCAAGCAAGGGGGCTCCAACTCTGTTGCTTTTGATGGCGGATTTGTGTTCACTGAATCTGACCCTGAACTCCAGACTGGTTTCTCCCACATAGCAGAGATTGCTGGGGCATAGAATGAGATTTATGACTTTGGCAGTTCTACAAGTAGTCATCTCAGTGAGTTTAAATGGTCTCTGTCCCCAGTCTAAGGTGATTGTGGTGAGGGCATGATTGCATGCATGGAAATTGCCACAAATATGGTTACCCTTAATGGGGTTGGGTCCAGAAATAGATTTCTGAATGTACTCTCTTTCTTCTTTGTAGGTTGCTCTGACAAGCGAGTTTCTAAGATTCTTATTCCGTCTAAAAGCAAAGACTGGTCTGGGGAGGTTGACAGATTGTTCTCCAGTGTATTTTATTGTTGAAGTTGGAATGCCATTTAACATAAATCAGTTTCATATCATCCTTCTTGGGTTTGTCTTGAGAGGGTGTCTCTATTGTAATATCTGGCTCTTTTGTATGAGTCCTTGATGAGTCTTTTGGATATCCTCTGGTAAACAACTTTTGTTTCATTTGTTTAGCATGATGGTCGTAGCTCCTGATGTTGGAGCAGTTCCTGCGCAATTGCAGTAACTAAATGGGATACTGTCTCTGACACCCAGCGTGGTAACTATCATAATGGAGTAGGGTGTTCCTCGCTGTGGGTTTTGTATACAAGGACATTTGGATTACATTGTTTGCAATATATATCCATATATCCAAGAATTCAATTTTCTTCTTACTGGTCTTGGAATTTAACTGCATATGAGGATCACACAAGTTGATCCAAAGGAGAAATGAATTGTTGTTTGTCTCCTTTCCATATGAAGAAAATATAATCAATTAATCTTTTCCATTGATGGATATTCTCAGCGAAAGGTGCTATTTAATTGAAGACAAATTTGTCCTCAAATGTGCCCATGTAGATATTAGACACATTAGGGGCGCAGGCTGCCCCCATGCTGACTCCTTGGATCTGTTTATATATAGATGGAGTTAAATTCAAAATACGTCTATTTGAGAACAATAGCCAGACACTCGAGGATGAACATGTGGTCGTCCTGACTATTGCTCCTATCTAGGGTCATTTTGACTGATTCTAGTGCTTCTCGCTGGGGTATATTGGTGTATAGTGCCTTGATATCCATCGTGACTAATGTATCTGTGTTGGGATTAAAGGATATCCCTTCAATTTTTGATTTCATGTGTCCTGTGTCTTTGACATGAGCTGGAAGTGGGACACCAATGGTTTCAGAAACATGTCTTTAAATTTGGACAGAGGTTCTGTTATAGATCCATTGGTGGACACAATAGGTCTAAAGGGGGGCTTAATGGGATCTTTATGGGTTTTTGGCACTCTATATAGCACAGGGATTCTGGTATGGGGTCTGTAGAGAAACTCAAATTCCTGCCTGCAGGTGGTATCTCTATCCAGAGCCCTTTCAGTAACATGAAGAATTTCTTTTTAATCCTCTGTTCTGGAAAGTTGTTCACTTTAGAATAATGTTCTGGTACATCTAGCATATTTAGAATCTGTCCTTGTAGTCCTTTATATCTAGGACAACAATGCCCCCACCTTTGTCACTGGGTTTGATCGTGACATCACGTTTTTTACGTAGTTTGTTGAGGGCGTTGTATTCATCATGATTTAGATTATAGGAAGGTTTTGGAACAAATGTTAACATGGTTTGAATTTTAGTTAAGACTGTTTTCTGAAAGTGCCTACTTCTGGGCCTAACTCATCGAGAGTGGGAGTGAAGGCGGAGTAAGGTCTGAGTCCTGATCTGCTGTCCGTGTTAGAGACAACCATATTTTCTTATGTCTGGGTGACAGCTATTTTTTTTTCACATCACATCGCACATACTATAATGCATGGTTTAATTTGTGCCACAAGTTGGCTCCTCTTTGTCTATTTAGTTCAGTCGGTATATCTAATTATGCCTTTTACTTTCAGACCAGTTGTTGTGAAGATTGTGTGCCCCCTGCCTAGTGCACAGCTCTATTGATCATACCTTGAATGAATGGCATTCTGCCACAGTTTATTCTCACAGATAGTGCCCTGATGAAGATTGATCAAATCATTTGTAAACTTCTGAAACGCACATCGGAGCATTCCTATTCACATGATATAATACTCATCACACTAGAAAAATGAGCATCATGAGCAACAATTTTTATCTTTTGTGCTTTCTGTAGGTTTTTCATGTTTGTTATGTGATTATTTTAATATATAGTCTCTTGATGTATGTTTTCGTTGTTATTGTATGGTGTAATTGAATATGTGTTTAGTGTTTTTGTGCTGTACTAGATTTAATACTTGCATTAACTTGGCTGCTCACAAACCATGTACATATAATTATATAACCACATGTACCATCATTTTTGAGTTTACAAACAAATGATCTATTTAAAACTTTTTTTTACCTAAGATGAACAAACTATAAAACTTACTGGTCTGATTCATGGCTTTTGCATATTATAGTTTTTGTTTGCACTGAATATCACTAGCACAGAGTCCTAATACCAGCAAAAATAGGGTTCAGAAAAAGGTGTAACATTTTAGGTGACCATGCTGCAAAGGCAGACGTACAAACCATAGCCTCACCACTGGTGACTTCTCTCGAATCAGAGCACCAACATGCGTAAAGAGAAGCCTGTACATTCTTGGTCAGTGGTCTACTGCCAAGTGCTCAACAGGATTTAAATGTGTTGTTTACCAACAACGTGCTATTCTATGCTGGATAATAGAGGTATACCACAAGTGCTACTCTTTTGATGTAAGTGGGTACTGCCCCCATGACTATGTCTTGACTCTATTAATGGATAGTGGCACCTGATTTCAGTAAGGATGTACAGATCTTTTTAACTTGTGCCCTGGTGTGCAGACTGTTTACTGGTTTACTCTAGTAAATCTCTTTAATTTGTGATTACTAGGCCTTCTCATTCTGTATCACAAGTGGTGCTTGATAATGCTTGGATATGTGTGAAGTGGGCCAGCTTCATTGGGATCCACATTAGATACATCCTGAATTAAAATGTTTAGGCCACTCCATGGGGTTTAGTTGTAGACATTGCTACTGTATCTCATTCTCCCTGCATATCCTGCAGCGCTGTTTATCTGATTTCCTGAACCCCTAGAGTTGTTTGTGTATCTAAGTGTGACTGCAACTCTCTGCCTCGAATCATTGTCCTATATAAATAACGGTGGTTCTTATGTTGATTAGGAGGCCAGGTTCAAACCACTTCTTCCAAGTAAGCTTTTGGCCTTCACAGGGCACCATCTGAGCAAAGGAATGGCACAAGGACCATGCCAAGACTGCACACACCTTACAGAGAAATGATCTGCCTGCCCAGCAACCACATTCCATGCTTTAAAAGAAAGCACACAAAAAAGACTGTCATAAGAAACTGTTTGCTATGAAGCTAGTGCCCTCTAAATAGAAATTATACTCTTAGCCCCAATCACTGAAGAAAACCAATCAGCTATGTTTCAATTATTTGGGTCCATACATTTGTGAGATTATCTCCTAAGGCCGACCGAGACCGCAGACTTTATACACACCACCCAACTTAAGAATCCGATTGTCTCAAGCTGTTTTCTTTAAGACAAGAATGTTTACTGTTGTATACTACTTAATTGTCATCAATGACATTGATCTACCACTGCATCACCAACTCCCTGTTATGGAGTATTTTCTCTCATAACCTAATCAGAGAGGATTGAACATATGCATTGGATGGGACATAGCCCTCACATACAGAAAATCATCAAATTGCCAAAAAATCTAAAACCCAAGTGTAATTGATTCGAAGGAGTGAAGGCAGCATTAAGAACTTCTTCAGATCTAACAAATTATTTCCACACTATATATTGATTGGTGAAGTCACCAAAAACCAATAAAAACATTATGAATAAATTGTACAGCAAACATAAGCTCACTAAACTGCTTTATATGAGATTTCGATATTTTATGGAGAAATAATGAAGGCAGTATGGTCAAGGAATTCCAAAGCTGATAACTGTAACCTACAGCAGCTATGCTCTGTGTCCACTCATTACAAAGGATAACTACTAGACCTAATAATCTCGAGCAATACCTACATTACTTGTCTAGACCCAATTCAAAAGGATGGCCAGACCATACCATAATCCAATTTGAACCGAAAATAAAGAATATGAATAAAAACCAGAAAACAAACTTAACTGAGTAAAGAAGATCACTCAAAAAGATTCTCCTTTATACAGGTAAACTAATCTTAGAGCTTTCTCAATAGGCTCGAACATCAAAATGGTAAATTACTTAAACAAAATAGAAGAAATTGCTGATGAAATATCACGACTATAAACAGAGAAATATTATCCCCCACGTTTCATGCATTCACCACACCAGCAACAAACAAAAATTTGAAATCTAGAAAGAAATTGGCAAAAAAACTTATACTGAAGAATTCCTACTCATTTAATAATAGATGTACAAAACATAAGCATAAATAAAGTAAGTTTGCTCCAACTAAAGATCAAAACCTTGCTGAACATATTGAAAACTTTAGAAATTGTGAAAAATCATACAAAATAGATCCAACAGGCACACGGCAAACTCAGTGAATTTTGGGGGACAAATTTGTAAAGTATTATTCTGACGACATTATCGCTGTTAGAGAAAAACTTGAAAATAAATGTATTTTGAAGCAACTCCGTTTCGAAGAACAAATAATTCCTGGGTGTAATTTTTTAAATTTTTTATAATTTTTCTGTATTGAAAATAGAACAATAACAAACAAGGCATTAATAGGCATACAGCTGGGCACGTGTTCAAGCAGGGGAGAAAACGCATCACAATGTAATACAAAACATCAGTACGAGAAATAAGGGGGAGGAGCAGGGGGGAACAAAGCCACATTACGTTAGAACTAGATAGCATTAGGAATGTCGGGTCAGGGGGAGAGAGGAGCACCCAGAACTTCGGTGAGGGGAGGTGTACACATATCGCCCTGGTACGCATTCCACTGACCCCAAATTTTACCCCACTTCCTCGGTCTACCACGTGCCACATACACCGTTTTCTCACGAAACATACACCAGTCCATGTTCTCCTTCCATGCCGAAGCCGAAACCGTAGGCGGCCTCTGGGAGCCCCACAACTGTGCTATATCTCTCTTGGCAACCATATTCCCCAGGGTCGCCCACTGAGTCTGCGCCACATTATAATCAGTCGGTTCCCATACGTTCAGCAAGCAACGCCTGGCTTCGGGTAGCAGTGCAACACCTGTGACCTCTGTCATCACTGCATGCACTCGATTCCAAAACACTACTATCTCCGGGCATTCCCAAATCATGTGGAGGAAAGTACCAATTAAGCTGCACCCATGCTTGCACTACCCATCAACAGAGTAACCCATCCGAATCAAGCGAGGGCCAGTCACGTAGATCCAGTGCAGGATCTGAAGCTGCACAAGTCGGAGACGGGCTGGAATCGCGACCTCCTTGGGCGAGGATATCTCAGATTGCCAGTCCTCATCATCTAATTCTAAACCGTCATTGGTCCAAACCTCTCTAAGGTGTACCGACAGGTCAGCACGGTCGTTAATCAATTTTTTATATATCAGAGGAATAGTGCTGTCTGGAACGTATCCGTCAAGCACCCGATCTTCGAGTGGGGACGATTCCGGGATAGCAACACCTGCAGGAAAAACCAAATTAAAGGCGTGGCGGACCTGTATTTAACAGAAAAACTCCTTGTCATTAAGTTCGTATTCTACCTTAAGCTCCTCGAAGGTCTTAATCCTATCTTTGGCCCAGAGGTCGCTTACTTTGCTAATACCGATCCTATCCCAGTTCTCAAAGCCTTTCGTCCTCCACAAGCTACCCAATTTGTCAGACGCATAAAAAGCGGAGTAGCACAGATCAATCGGTCTGTCTATCCCATTGCCGCATTCGCACACTTTCGCACTGCTATATTAGTGGGTCCCGAGAGTTTTCCTCCCGCAGATTTGGAGTAAAGCGCCCTGTTATAATCTCCACCCGGTAGCTGCCACATATCCATCTCGAACGCGGGGTTCAAAACCAGACCGTACATTCTATGATTGATCGCTCCCAGCTGGGAGGCCCCGTAGTATCGCTTGATAACTGGAAGTGCGATACCGCCGTCATACCAGGGAAGCGTCAATTTGGCGAGGGCGATACGCAGACGTCCGCCCCATATCAACTGCCTCTGCAGACTCTCCACCTCACGGAAATAACCTGCCGGAATTACATCGAACGTGTTCTGAAGCGCGTATAAAAACCACGGCAAAGACATCATTTTGAACAGAGCTGCACGCCCCAGGGGGCACAATGGCAGTCTGCACCAGGCCGCCTCATTCGATTTTAACCGTTGGAGTGGAGGAAGCAGATTACGTTCATAACGGACAACGGGGTCCAGCGTAATAAAGACCCCCAAATTCTTAAACCCCGCCTGTGCCACCTGTATAGGATAGCCGTGCGGTAAAGAGGGAGTGTCACCCGAAAGTACGTAAACACAGGACTTAGTCCAATTAATCACAAGGCAGGAGTTCCTCCTGAATTAGTTCAGCACATCAATCAATACTATCAAGGACTTTCGAGGTGACGAGAGATACAACAGGATGTCATCTGCATATAATGATATTCGATCCTCAAATTCTGGAGTCCACTGCATACCCTTCATTGATGGTTCCCACCGCAGCCAAGCCGCCAGAGGTTCCAAGGCGGGGGCGAAAAAAAGTGGGGACAACGGGCACCCCTGTCGCGTGCCCCTCCCCAAAACAAAGGACTTGGAAACCCGACCATTTACCACAATCTGACCTAATGGTTCCTCGTGTAAAAAGTTTTACCCAGCCGATGAAACCAGAACCGAAACCAAACTTTGCAAGAGCAGCCCAGAGATATGGCCATTCCACAGTATCAAAGGCCATCGTAGTGTCCAAAGAAACCAAGATGGCCGGGTCACGCAGTGACGTCGCTCTCGCCAGGACACCATGCAGGCGTCGCAGTTCAGAGCCGTATTGCGATGTGGAATGAAACCAGATTGATCCGAATGGATCAGGTCACCGATCACCTTTATCAAGCGGTTTGCCAATAATTTTGCTAGGATCTTGGCCTCCGCGTTAAGGAGCAATATAGGCCTATAGGATGCGCAGCAATCTCGCGGTTTCCCCTCCTAATGAATCACCACGATGGTCGCAAGCCGCTGATCACGGGGAAGGGAGCCGATGTCTTGCGATTCCAGGAACATAGCACGAAGATGCGGCGCCATTTTGTCGGGACGCAGCTTGTAAAGCTTGATGGGGAGACCATTAGGGCCCATAGCTTTTCTGAGCAGACTGATCGGATAGCAGCTGCCACCTCATCAACCGAAAATGCTGTGTCCATCTAATCCCTATCTGAGTCTGATAGGCGCGGCAACGCAATGTCCCTTAACAGTAGATGGGAGTTGTCCTCTTGTCTATCGGAGACAGGGGAGTATACATTTCGAAAATGTTCCTCAAAAAACTCCACAATCTCAACCGGGTCAGTCACACGCACTCCATCAGTTCTCTCAAACACAGGAACCACACGACTCACCCTCTCCTTTTTGTCTAACCAAGCGATCAGCTTCCCAGCCTTGTCTCCCACAGCGTACAGCCGTCCCTGCTGCTCTCTACTAGCAATTCTAGCAGCGTCCGTTACCAGGGCTCTATAATCGAGTTGTTTGAGACCAAGGACATGAACCTTCTCCTGAGTGATATCCATCTCTAAATCTCCTTCCAACTCAGCTATTTCGGCCTCTAGGCGGAACACTGCCTCATTTTTGCTTTTTTTAGCAGCAGCGATTAGCGATAGCACCTGTACACGGATAACAGTCTTAAAAGCCTCCCACAATGAAACAGAAGAGGATACAGACCCCACGTTCTCAGTGAAATAATGATCCAAAGACTTAGCCAACTCAGCCCTGGTTATGGGGTTACGGAGATACCAAGGGTTAATCGGAGCCACTCGACCCTCAGCACCCATCTTCATGTCTATCAAAAGCCACAGTGGGGAGTGATCCGAAATACCCCTGGCTAGATGTCTAACTTCCCTATCCAAAGAGGCCTGCGCCGCTGGCATCAAGATATAATCAAGCCTAGAGAGGCTACCGTGAGCGCCAGAGTGAAAGGTGAATTGCGCCTGTCCCGGATGCAATAGCCTCCAACAATCTACCAGCCCCAGCATCTGCAAAAATTCACTTAACCAAGACTGTGATTTGTGAGGTCCCTGGGGGGGCTGCGGTCCTCCCTACCGGAAACAACAGAATTGAAATCTCCACCCATAATCAGAGTGCCCTCAGGGAGCCCCAAAACCACCCTCCCCAAATAAGCGAAGGTTGTGACCTGCAGCCCAGGTGGAACATATACAGAGAGCAGTGAGATGGTCTTCCCCTCCCACCTACCGGTGAGCAGAGCATAGCGTCCCCTATCATCAAGGATTATGTTGTCTACCTCCAGGGGGAGGGAACTCCTAACTAGGATACCCACCCCTCTAGATCCAGTGGTGAATCCAGAGTGTGCAATTAGACGATAACCTCGCTGATTCATAGCATGGCATGTGTTGCCGATAAAATGCGTCTCCTGCAGTAGAATTACATCGGGGGAGAGGTGTCTCAATAGTTGTAACACAACCCCACGTTTTATCCTGTCCCCAACCCATTGACATTCCAGCACAATAACTTCAACCCCCTACCCCCTACCCCCAAAGCAAGTGCTGATTCCACCCCATAGCGAACAGAACACCCAGATCAAGATGTAAGACGATGTGTTGCCTTGAAACAAGATAAAACAAACACAAACCTCCTCCCCACCCCCCAACAAAGCCCGAGAATACACCCCTGCGATAGACTCAAAAGCCACCCCAACTTGCAGTGTGCCCGTCGCCCAATTATTAAACTAGTCTACAAAAAGAAACCCGGAGGAGGAAAGTCCCATTCTCCCCCGCCACCTCTGGGTACAGTACCATCAGTATCGCAAAAGTCATGAAACTACAGCTGCCAGTTCTGTGCACTATCCGAAAACCAGCTACCACTTCTCATTCTTGCTCCAACGGTCCACCCTCGGCTCCTTCAGTCCCACCAGAATGTTCCGAGCGATCACGCTGTGCAGGCAACGTGTCAAGCCTGTCACTCACGTTCTCGGGGCGATCAAAGAAGAACGTCCGTTCATTGTGTTCAACACGTAGCCGAGTTGGAAAAAGCATCGCATATTTCATACCCATGTCTCGCAGTCGCCGCTTCACTCCCAGGAATCCCATCCTTTGTCTCTGTACGAACTGTGTGAAATCGGGGTAGAAGCTCACCGTAGTGTTTTCAAACTTCGTGGGGCTGCCCACTCGCGATGCCTGCAGGATAGCGTCTCTATCGCTGAAATTGAAGATTCTGGCAATTATAGGCCGCGGCGGGGCACCCCGTTTCGGCTTCCCACCCGGCACTCTGTGTGCACGTTCTACCAGAAAGAAGTTGCTCAGGCCTTTGGGGGCGAGATGGTTTAAGATGAGATCCTCCACGAGGAGATCCACGGTGAACTCTTCCGATTTTTCAGGGACCCCAATGATACGTATGTTATTGCGCCTGGCCCGACTTTCAAAATCCTCCAGCCGGCGGGCAAAGAGATCATTGGAGGAACGTAGGTTGCGAACCTCCGTCTGTAAATCGGAGACATCAGTCGTAAGACTCCAGGTCTTGAAATCCAAGGATTTGACCTTTTCACAGGTCTTTAGAAGTCTCCTGAAGTTCAGCAGGTCCTGGGTCTGTCGCAGCTGGATGAGGAGGGTGTTCCATGTTTTGGAGGCGAAGTGGGAGAAAGATCTGCAGCGGGTGGTCGTTCTGTGGATGCGTGGGATGGTGGTGAGGGCAGCGGAGCGAAGCTGGCGGTTCGGGTGTCGTTAAGGTATACTGGTCCGGCGTTGTGGAGTGCTTTGTCAGCGTGGTGAGGAGCTTGAAGGTGATACTCTTGTTGATGGGGAGCCAGTGCAGGTCTCTCAGGTGGACTGTGGTGTGGGATATCGAGGATGAGGCGTGCAGAGGTTTTCTGTATCCGTTGTAGTCTTTTCTAGAGTTAGGCCATGGTTCCCACGTAGAGGGCGTTCCATAGTCCAGTCTGCTGCTGACGAGGGCCTGGGTGACTGTCCTTCTGGTTCCGGTGGGGATCCATTTGTAGATCCTGCGAAGCATGCAGAGGGTGTTGAAGCAGGAGGGGGAGATGGCGTTGACTTGGTCATTAATAGTGATGAGTCCAGGATGAACTCCAGGTTACGTGCATGGTAGGTGGGTGTTGGTGCAGCTCCCAGCATGGCCGGCCACCAGGAGTCGTCCCAGGTGGAGGGGGTGGAACTGAGGATGAGGACCTCCGTCTTGTCTGAGTTCAGTTTCAGGCGACTGTTCTTCATCCATTCGGCGATCGCCTTCATTCTTTCACGGAGGTTGGTTTTGGCGGTGGCGGGGTCCTTTGTGAGGGAGAGGATAAGATGGGTGTCATTGGCGTATGAGACGATGTTGAGGTTGTGTGATCAGACGCTGTTGGCGAGCAGTACCATGTAGACTTTGAAAAGGGTCATGCTGAGGGATGATCCTTGGGGTACGCCGCAGGTGATCTTGGTGGCTTTGGCTCGGATTGGAGTGAGGCAGACTCTCTGGGATCTGCCAGTGAGGAAGGAGGTTATCCAGTCCAGGGCTTTGTTGTGGATACCTGCATCGTGGAGGCGTGTGCGTAGGGTATGGTGGCAGACGTGTTGAAGGCTGCCGAGAGGTCCAGGAGGATGAAGGCCGCGGTTTCACCGTTGTCCAGCAGGGTCCTGATGTCATTGGTGGCGGCGATGAGGGCGGTTTCGGTGCTGTGGTTGCGGCAGAATCCAGATTGGGACGAGTCCAGGGTGGTGTTCTCCTCGAGGAAGCGGGTCAGTTGCCTGTTGACAATCTTCTCTATCACTTTCGCTGGGAACGGGAGCAGGGAGATTGGCCAGAGGTTCTTGAGGTCCTTTGGATCCACCTTGGATTTCTTAAGTAGGGCATTGATCTCGGCGTCCTTCCAGATCTCTGGAAAGGTGGCGGTCTCGAAGGAGCTGTTGAGGATCTTCCAGAGTAGGGGTGCCAGGATGGAGCTTGCTTTTGTTGAAGATGTGGTGAAGGCAAGGGGTCTGACGGTAAGCCGGAGTGCAATACATTGCCAACCAGCCATTCACCCACAAAGAGCAGGAAGGAGAGGAGCAGACCAGCTGGGAGAGACTAGAGTAAGTGGCGGAGGGGACAGCAGATTTTTGCATGAGGGGTTGATCATCTGGCATTTGTCAAGCAGCACTGCCCCCGTTTCAGTCTCTAAGGTCCAGGGTCTGTCACGAGGGGCCCCTCTAAGCTCCAGCTTTCCCAGGGTAAGAGTTACCGGAGGACAGCAACTCAGTAACTCAGCCTAGACTCGAGGTGGGCACACCCTGGCCTTAGCATTCACTTAGATGACCATAGGACAGTCAATCCGGAGCCACACAATTGAGCACCCCACTAATCCTCAGGAGGGATTCAGATATCAGTATTTTATGCTGTGATAAAGCTAGAGCTAAATACATGCTCACTAGGCTTACAAGGGAGGAGCAGGGCAGGGGCAGTGATTGGTTGATTTTGGAATCCCACTAAGTTACAGGAGACTACAAAGCCCTTCCCCCCCCCCCCCCCCCATTTTAATAGTCAGTCCTATGTTTCTTGAAGATTTGACCACCAGTTTCTGTATATAGAGTTCGAAGACCACCTGTTCAGGCTACTCTTTTAACACTTGTGTATCATTAGAGAAATGGGGCCCAAAAAGAGGGCGGCTCCGGATGAAAGATCAAGTCCGCAGACACACACAAAAAGGGCCACAAGGAGTTTCACCCAACCACAAAGCTCCAAAACGATCTTACAGGACAACTTACTAAAGGGTACAAGGGGATCAATAACGCAGTTTTCTCAGTCAAGTGGAAAACCCACCATGAACCCCGGTCAACAAACAGACTGCCTACCCAGAAGAATTAAACACAGAAGCAGGCACCCCACTCTCTCAGGCAAATAGTATTTTAAGTACTTCAAGCTTGAACAAGGCGGCCACTCGAAGTTTATCCACCCCCAAAATGAGAACACTTTCAAGCCCAGCGAGTTGAAGGGAGAAGGACGTCCACACACCCCTCCCGTTATCTCAGGGGGGCACATCAGGGATATCCGCCCAACCCTGAAAGGGAAGAAGTCTGACTCTCCCACCAAAGAGAACAACAAGGAAATGCAACTCAAAATGGTGCAAACTGTTGAGGTAGTGGCTCAAATTAATCAGAATAAAGGCTGAGATGAAGAAGACCCGAAGTGTGTGGCTTCACCTCCTAATTTCAATACCTCTCTCACCTTTAATTGATCTTATATCAGACTCCCCAAAGGGAGGAGTCCTTGCTGCTTCCTTTCTCCAAAATATAGGGCAAAAGATTGAGAGAACTCTAAAGCTGACCCAAAAGCTGCTTGGGCTATCAGAGGCAGCAGGAGCCACACAGCAAGAATACCAAATAGTGAAGGATAACAATGGAGAAGTTCCACAATTATTGCCCACAATCGAAAAACACAATACTGTAAGCACAGTCCTACTACAGCAGTAAACAAAGATGGGGTTTCATAAAAATCTCCTACAATCAAAAGCTCTACGCTTAGCTAGTCTAAGCAGCAGGGTGGAGGCAGTGGAAGACCAGATGACCAGAAATCTGGATACTAAACAGAGCTCCTGTTCATGTGCAACGATTATCGATAAGTGGGCACCCCTTCCGACGATCGTAGGGGACTTAGTGGAGATTGCGAGGTTTTCCCGCCCCTGCCAGCATACGAACCAATCTAAGTCCAATAGCAGAAGCAAGAAGTCACCCCGCAAAGGCGCACTCAAGCCACAGCAGTCACTCCTAAGGAAACTGATGCATCCTTCCAACCCCAGGCAATAATGGTGAAGAAGACAATGCCACGTACACTTGGGAAGGAAGTAGGCAGCCCAAAAGGCAACATTCAGAATCAAAAGTACAAAAGAAGGGGGGAGGTAGAGGGAAATGCTAGGTTCACCCTCCTATTCTAGTTGTACACATACAAAAATCCGTGATCACGGATAAAGAACCTAGCAGTGGTAGATTTTCAGTATGATGAACAAAATCTAGAAATTAAAGGATAAATGTCCTTTCTTGAGTCCCTCACTCACCAGGGTTTCCCCACGGTGACATGCTTCATCATAGGGTTTGAGTTTGAGTTTAAAATATTTCTTAAGCGCTCGTACACCTAACGGTTTCATGGCGCTGATTGAGCTGAATCCCTGAAGCTTCAGAAATGGGAGGGTGGAGAGGGGGGAAAGCTTGTGTAAAGAGGAAAGTTTTCAAGGCCTTGCGAAAGAGTGTGTATTGGGAAAGAGATCTCAGATGAACTGGGCGTTGAAGATGATGCATCCTAGTTTAAACTGGGCTCGTTCTCGAATGAGGATCCTGTGAAGAGTCTTGAGGAGGGGAGTAACATGGTGAGACTTGGATAAATTGAAGACCAGGCGAGCCGACTGGTTTTGGACTAGTTGGAGGCGGCGCAAGCTGTAGGCAGGCATGCCACAATAAAGGGCATTGCCGTAGTCCAGGCGGGAGATCACCATTGCAAGGACTATGAGTTTGAGAGCCGGATAGGAGAAGAACCGAGAGACTTTGCGGATGGTGCGAAGGGAGTGAAAAGATGAGGACACCACAGAGCTGACTTGAGAGGAGTGAGAGTTGTTCATCTAGTTTGAAGCCGAGGGTTTTTACCGAAAAAGAAGGGGTTGGGGGAGAACCTAAAGAGGGGGGCCAGAAAGAGGAAGAGCAGGGACTGGAGCTACCACCTGTCAGCACCAGCTCCGTTTTGTCGGGGTTGAGCTTCAGGTGGTTGTGGTTCATCCAGTCCCGGATAAAGGACATGACAGATTGAAAATTGGAAATAGACTCAGAGGAAGAAGATAGGGAAAAGATAAGCTGGAGGTCATCCGCATAATTATAAACGGAGACCTCCAGCTGTTGAAGGGCAAAGATAAGAGGGGCAATGTACAGGTTGAATAATAACAGGGACAGGGAGGAGCCCGGGGGGACCCCGCATTTGACCGGCTGGAAGTCTGCTGCAAAATCTCCCAAGCGTACTGCTTGGGTGCGGCCACTCAGAAAGGAGGACAGCCAGACCAAGGCAGCGCCACCGATTCCCGCCGCCTTGACACGGGACAGTAAGATGGAGTGATCAACCGTGTCAAAGGCGGCGGAAAGATCAAGGAGGACCAGGGCCTGGGGATGGCTAGTGTCCATACCCTCTCTGAGGTTGTCAAGTACTGAGAGTACCACAGACTCCGTTGAATGTAAGGGGCGGATCCCTGCCTGCCGTGGCGCTAGTATCATATTCTCCTCCACGAAGGTGCTGAGCGTCCTGGTTACGTGGCGTTCAAGGACTTTCGCCAGAAAAGGTAGGAGAGAGATGGGGCGATAGTTGACAAGTGCAGAGGGGTCCGCTCCAGGTTTTCTTTAAATGGGTAGAATGACGGCCGTTTTAAGAGGTGGGATGATAGTGCCCTGTGATAGCGAGCTGTTGAGAAGGGTGAGAGGGGGTAGGGTGCAGGTAGAATAAATCTGTTTCAGGATGGGTGCAGGGCAAGGGTCTAGAGGGGAGCCAGACTTGATCAGCGGTAGAAGAGAAAGGAAGGATTCTTCAGTAAGGAGGGGAATAGAGTCGAGACGAGCAGTGTTGGGGGACACAGGAGATTTACAAAGGAAGGGGAAGAGGGGGGAATATTTGCTTTGATGGTAGAAATTTTGTCGAAAAAAAAGGTATTGAGGGAGTCGCAGAGATGCTGGGAGGGAGAAGGTTTAAGGGAGGCCCTATCGGAGTAGGCAAGATCGTGCACAATGGTGAAAATTTCTCTGGACTGATTCTCAGCGGCTAAAATTTTGGAAGAAAAGTAGGTGTTCTTGGTTACTAGGATGGATTTTTTATACTGGGCCAGGAGAGAAATATATTGATTTCTAAGTGTTGGGCAGTAGCCGCGTCTCCAGGAGCGTTCTGCCCGACGGACATTAAGTTGTAGGTCTTTAAGTTCCTGGTTGAACCAGTGATTGGAGTTGTTGGCGCGTTTGAATGATACACGCCTAAGAGGGGCGACTGAGTCGCAACCTGAGCAGAGCCAAGAGTTGGTGGCGTCTGCTTGTTCGAGAGAAGACAGCCCGTGGAGATCTGGGCAGGAGTCGAGGAGAGTGGCAGATAGAGAGGTCACATCTACGCGGTTCCAGGAGCGCGCCCAGATGTTTATGGGGAGGGAGGACTTGCGGGCTGGACTGATGGGTAGTGAAAAGGAGATGAGAAAATGATCGGCCCAGGTGCAAGGGGAAATGGCCAAGGACAACACCGGACAGTTGAGGGACCAGATCTGGTCTAAGATGTGGCCCTGACAGTGGGTTGGGTGGTGCACAGCTGGAGAGAAGTTAAGAGAGCGAAAAGACTCCGAAAATTCTTTTGATGTGGAACATTCGGCCGGATCTGAAGGCCAGAAGTTGAAGTCTCCTAGTATCAGGATGGCAGAATTGTTTACAGCTAGGGTTGCCACCAGGTCTCGAAAGCTCGGCAGGAATAGTTGAGGAGAAAAGGGAGGACGGTACAGCAACACACAGGTGAGCGGAGTGCTGAAGGAGAGAGTTCGGGCCACTAAATAGTCTGATGATCCGATAGGGGAAGAAGTTAAAGATTGGAACACGATTTCTTTGCGGGCAATCAGGGCAACGCCGCCGCCCGATTTGCCGGGGGGACGGTCGACACGAAGTGCATAATATGATGCAGGGAGAGTGGCCAGTAAGGAGGGAAGGCAGCTGTCGCAAAACCAAGTCTCCGTGAGAAATAGTAGGTCGGGTTTGTGCAGGTCCAGTAGGGTGAAAAGTTTGTGGTAGTGCTTGACGGCTGACCTGGTGTTGAGGTAAAAGGCAGATACAGTGGAGGTGGAAGGGCGGGCCGAGTCGGTGGAGGTGGATGACGGCGGAGGGGAAGGGAGAGGGGCGGGTGAAGGGGACAGCCCCAGTCTGTTAATACGTGCTGAAACACAGTCATCTAGAGGCCACGAGCCTTGGAGGTTCAGTAGCTGTGCAGATGAGTATTGGGTGCCATTGGCAGAGTGACAGGCCCCTGGCCCCGGTCGGACGTGGACGGGCGCAGACGGGCTTGCCTTAGGCGCGCCTTTGGCGCGCAATCGTCGCGCCCGCTGTGCTCGTCCGCTGCGCTTCCGGTGAGGACACATCTTTTATGGGGGTAGGAAATGGGGAGGGGGCGTGGCTATTGGCAGGGGGCGTGCCGTTCGAATCCAGCCAGTAGCATTGGATTTTGCCGATAAGCACCCGCCCGCGTCAGCGTTCAGAGCGCTGTACGGGGAGAAAGTGCAAAGATTGCTTTAAAAACACAAGTATATTCACAGGTTAAAATTATAAAACAACAGGGTTCCCTTCTCCCGGCTGAGCCTCAGGAGATAGTGCTTCAAACGCGGCGCTCGTATTCAGCACGCACTTTGTACTGGAGGGGGCGTGGCTATTGGCAGGGGGCATGCTGTTCGAATCCGGCCAATAGCGTTGGATTTTGCCGAGAAGCACCCGCCCGCGTCAGCCTTCAGAGCGCTGTACGGGGAGAAAGGGGCCATCCCAACCCTCTGCAGGTTGAGGCGTGCTGCGACTTGCTAATATACGTAGGAGCACTAAAGTGAGGAACACTGTGTAGTGCAGTGGTGTATGTGGAGTGGAGTGACTTAAAAATATCTTACAAGTGGGCAAACGTTACTTTATATATTAAAAGGGGTGGGTCTCTAGGTTGTCTGGTTATGAGTCAGGGGTCCTAGTAGAGGGTCAACATGTTTCGAGCTTCCCCCTCAGATCTTCTTCAGGACGCCACAGGGACCAGCCCTGTGTGTACCACTCCAGAAGGTGCAGTGAAAAAAATTATTTATAAATGCTGTCTAATAAGCATAAGAAAAATAATACAAACGAAATTCAATAATGTATTCCACTCAAAGGATATCTGAAATGATGAAAAACAACATGGTTTTAGAATAAACAGCCCACCCTTAATAGCGTAGGATTTTCAATACTGCTTGAAAGATAATCGCTCCTCATTGTGCGCCTGATTAGAAAAAGTGTTGAGCGCCATGCTAGACTCGTATGGAAGAAAAGCTAGTTTTCAACAAACAAAACATATCTGTCCTACACCGTTTGCCTGTAATCCTAAATAGGAAAAGAAGCACTATGATTTATTGCACGGTGCCTGTGTTGTGATTAAAAACAAACGATACTCGTGACTGTGCAAAAACATACAAATCGACATGTACAGACATTCAACATGAAGGAATTACTTTTTAAGAAGCAGTGCTATACCTCCTGGTCGTTTGAGAGGGGCAAGAGAGGGTTCCACTTGGATTCTAAAAACGGAAGAGAAAGGCTGATTACCGTTCCGTTGGTGGTGTTCTCCTCCCGAGAGTCAGACTGTCAGGGCCCGCTTTGCAGGATCCGGCCGAGGAATAAATGGCTCCACCTCCAGCTGTTACTAACACCCTGAATGTAAATCACAGGGTGTCCGAACCAGCAGGTGAGGGAGTAAAGATGTAAAAAAGACCGGGGAAGGGAAGGGGTCAGCAGGGACAAGGGTTCTGAAATGATAAAACACAGATCAATGATAAATACTAAGCAGCAGGCAACCCTACACTCAATAATTCTCGCTAGAACTCCTATACCTTAGTAAGCTGTACACAGTCTTCCAGCACTAACAAATGTGTCCCAGTTCACTCTCCTGTAAAGAAATCCACACGTTAGAACATAACCTGGCAGCACCAGGAAACATAAATGAACCCTTTACTCCTAATCACACACCATGTTTATGAGGAGATAAACTTTCAAGTGACCCTTTTAACATATAATCCAGTATGAGTTCCATGTACTGCTGTTTTCCCCAGTCCAAGAAGACCTAATAAGTTAGAGATAACGATCTCGAAGCACTCTAAAAGGCACGACCAATACTTATAATGCAGTGTTGGAATTATTTTCCCTAAAACGCATACAAGGCAGCATGAGGTTGCGTCCACCCCTATGCTCCTCTAGATAGCTATCCACCAAAGAAATGCAAGTAAAACGGCAGCATGGAGTTGAGACCACCCCTGTGCTCCGCTTAACCTCAAAGCTTAATATGACACAAACGTCGATCCGGCAGCGGGAAGTTTCTACCACCTCACCGCTCCAGACCTGATCAACAACAACACACGGCAGCGTGTAGAACACCACGACGCTCCGCTGTTAACTCCTTACTGAATCCGTAGAACTCCAACGCCGGAACTACAGAGGCAGCGCGCAGCCTCGGCCACCATGCTCCAAAGCAAACAAATAATAGCCAAATCCCAGCTTCGCATCAGCCGATACGAGAGCTCAAAAGTACCAAGAACTCAGGCTCCGGTAGTTATCGCGAGCTACGGCTCCCAGCGATATAACCACAACCAGTACCTCTCTCTCGGCTCCGTCACCGCTGTACTCCGTGACAGAAGCAGCCGCTTCTGTAACGATGAAGGCTGGAACGATTCCCCGAAAACAAAGACGGACTCAGGATTACGTGCACCGTCATCCGGGCGCTTCCCAACATATACTTCCTACCGCAAAGGTTCATGGCTGTTGTTGTCTAGGCAGGCGCGGTGACGAAAAACCTCACACAGACTGGGCAGTGCTGGGGTTAGTACATCACAGTTTGCCCCGGGTCTGACCATGCTGAAAAAGAACGGACTTATTTGAAATCACTCCTCTCCTGGCTGAATAACTGGATGGGTTCCCTCGAGACCGCATGTTGGGGTCTCGCTGCCGGGAGCCGGTATGTGAGGAAGTGCTACTGCCTAGTCATTGAAGTGATGACTAGAGCGGCAACTTCACAAGATGGCCGCCGCTATATGGACTAATGGAGTGGCCCTGTTGGGGGTATAGGGATTAAGTGTGCAAAACATAGAACTCATAACGTTATAGTGCATGGGTGATTAAAAACTGAGTTGGCGATACCTGTGGTATTAATACAGATTATGTGCATGACATTGCGGTGGATTAATTAAGTAGCGGTGATGGTAAAAAAACATTTTTCAGGGCGGCAGTGCCCTGGTTACGATTAAAATTCTTAAATAAATAGGGGGAGATGAAAAAGTTTTATTGCACAGGACACACAACAAAGTTAGTGTCTGCTAAGGTAAGCTTGTGTGGACGCTGTCATTAGAGAGTTATGGGTGCTCTCTGCTGGAGGAGTGTAGTGGAAACCTTTCAAAACCACAGGAAGGTGGTATGAAATAAGGGTATGGAATGATACCTGTGGTATTAATACTGATTATGTGCATGACAATGCGGTGGATTAATTAAGTAGCGTGATGGTAAAAAATCATTTTTCAGGGCGGCAGTGCCCTGGTTACGATTAAAAATTCTTAAATAAATAGGGGGAGATGAAAAAGTTTTATTGCACAGGACACACAACAAAGTTAGTGTCTGCTAAGGTAAGCTTGTGTGGACACTGTCATTTAGAGAGTTATGGATGCTCTCTGCTGGAGGAGTGTAGTGGAAACCTTTCAAAACCACAGGAAGGTGGTATTGAATAAGAGTATGGAATGATAAGATGTGCCCTTAGTTAGACTGTATGTTGTAGGAAAAGGCGCTGGTCACGCGTTCAGGTATATCATTGGTTAGTTATTGGCATGGCGGTATTAGTATGACCGCAATATAAGTAAGCAGCGGGAATCCCATTTAAACTGGAAGGTTTATTTAGAAAAATGTCCCCACAGGATGTTATTGTTGAGTCCCTGGCTGTCCGTGCGTAATTTGAACACCCAACGTTGCTCTTTTTCCAGGAGACGGTGTTCCAGGTTGTCATTGTTCTTTATATCTTCGAGGATCACCCATTCATGTTATTTGGGGTGTGTTGTTTCTTGATGAAATATGATATCATTTTTGTGGTGTTTCTTTTACACCTGATGTTGCTGCGGTGTTCAACAATCTTCGTGCTTGCTTTCCTTGTGGTGATCCCCACGTAATGTAGGTTGCAGGTACATGTGATCATGTATACCATCCCTGATGTATTGCAATTCGTGAAATTGCGTATTTCCCACGTCATCTTGCTGTTGAATTCAACCTTTTTTGTCGCTGAGGTCAAGTGGCAAACACTGCAAGGGTAGTGTCCATTGGGTAAAGTATTTAGGTTTCTTTGTCCATCTCCTTTTGTTTCTTTCTTGGGGGCGAGTGTGGACTAGGTAATTCCTCAGATTTTTCCCTTTTCTGTGGCTGAACATTGGTTTAGGGATGTCCAGGTTTCCAATGTTCAGTGTCCGCCAATGTTTTTTTATGATTTTGGTCACCATGTCAGATGCGATGCCAACATGCGGTCTCGAGGGAACCCATCCAGGTATTCAGCCAGGAGAGGAGTGATTTCATGTAAGTACGTTCTTTTTCAGCATGTCAGACCCGGGACAAACTGTGATGTATCAACCACAGCACGCCCGGTCTGACTCTCGAGAGGAGACCACCACCAACTGAATCAGCCTTTGTCTTCAGTTTTTCGAATCCAAGTAGAACCCTCTCTTGCCCCTCTTGAACGACCATGAGGCGTAGTACTGCTTCTTAAAAACTATGTTCTTCATGTTTAATGTCTGTACATGTCGCTCAACACTTTTTCTAATCAGGCGCACAATGAGGAGCGATTATCTTTCGTGCAGTATTGAAAATCCTACCCTATTAAGGGTGGGCTGTTTATTCTAAACCATGTTGTTTTTCATCATTTCAGATATCCTTTGAGTGTAATACATTATTGAATTTTGTATGTATTATTTTCCTTATGCTTATTAGACAGCATTTATAAATCATTTTTTTCACTGCACCTTCTGGAGTGAGACACACAGGGCTGGTCCCTGTGGCGTCCTGAAAAAGAGCTGAGGGGGAAGCTCGAAACATGTTGACCCTCTACTAAGACCCCTGACTCATTGTAACCAGGCAACTTAGAGACCCACCTCTTTTTAATATATCAGCTAGGAGCCAGAATAAAGTTAATTTCGACAACTAGTTAGATATTTTTAAGTCCCCCACTCCACATACACCACTGCACTGCACTAAGCAGAGTTCCTCACTATAGTGCTCCTATGTATTTTCGCAAGTCGCAGCACGCCTTAACCCTCAGCGGGGTGGGATGGCCCCTACGATAAAGCATGTCACCGTGGGGAAACCCCGGTCAGTGAGGGGACTCAAGAAAGGACATTTTTCCTTTCATTTCTAGATTTTGTTCACCATACTGATTAAAGTCTACCACTGATAGGTTCTTTATACGTGATCACAGATTTTTGTATGTCTACAACATTCAGAATCATTCAGTCAGACCAAGCTCCCCGAACAGCTCGGAAAATCAGCAGCAAGGAATAGAAGAAGTCCCAACTACTGAGGCAAGTACACGCATTTTTGAGGTGGTATTTACTCCCAGCTATTACATCAAGGGTCAACATGATACCCTGAATAGTAGCAATATTCTTTGCCTCTTCCAGAACATAGCCACACTGAATCAAATCCAATGAGAAGATCTAGAATGGGTCAGATTCAAGAAACTTCAGGGGGACACTCATGGTGATTCAACCCTGGTGGGATTGAGGCAAAAGAATCTCCAAAAAGCTGTATTGGGTGAACTTCAGTAGTTCACTGAGTTGGGTATAGATGTCCAGCACCTAGACATATGAAATACCCACATATTCTTGCAGAAAACAGAGGGGAAAACGGGGCCCACTCAATATTGCACAGGACCTGTAGCAACACAGCCAACTGTAGCAGTTTGTCCAGTTTAAACTTCCCAGCTGATCTCAGGGTCCCTTGCAGCAACAACCGCTGAGTAGTATGTGCCTGTTTTACCACCCAATACCACACAGGAACGCAAAGAACGCAACAGCACTACTAATAAAAATGAAACCCAGCTCAGCCAGATTAAGGAAAGAGACAAATTTGCCCCAGCAACAAATTACAATAATTTCCTGGAACATATCAGGGATCAGCAAAATTGCAAAAGTAAAACATATACAGGAATTTCTGACCAAGGGCGATATATTATGCTTTCAGGAGACATGGGCTCCGGCCTTTACCCCTCTGGCAGGGTATTATGAACATCACGTTGCAGCAATAAAACTGACCATCTTCGGTCGACCATCAGGTGGACTTTCCATCTTTATGAAGCATGCCCACCGATTTGTGGCTACAGAAGTTCAAATAAGGACACCTAAGCTTCAAGTCCTTCTACTTAATAGCCTACATTTAAATTCTCCACCTCTTTGTCTCCTGTTAATCAATTGCTATATCAAGCCAGCATACACCAACACAAAATAATCTTTGGATGCCCTGACTAACTTACAATCTTATCTATAGCTTCATCAAGTAATCATTGTGGGGGATTTCAATTTGAGGGACTTAGACAAAAGGCCTACTACTCCTACCTGCAGGGGTCTTGAAGAACCTCTATTTAACCTACTTAACTATAAGCTTTGTACAACCCATACTCTAAAGGAAGCACGCTCTTCATCATGGAGCCCAACACTAACCTTTAGGAACATCTCGATGATTAATTATATCTTGGTTAGTGAAAGCATTGGATCAGGACTGACAGACTTTGAGGTTATTGACCGGGCTGAAATTGATAAGAGAGCTCTGAGGGCCAAACTACAACTAAAGGTACTGATAGCCATCTCCTACAATCTATTAGGGGAGACGTAGGGAGAAGAAACATACAAGGTCCCCAAATAATTAAATGGTCTGCGAAAATTGGAGATAAAATGACAGCATGGATCGAAATGAATCAGCAATATATGCCTTATCAATAAAAAGCTGGGAGAATATAGTAGGGGACCTACAACTACACCTGGGAAATGCATGACGACAACTCCCAGGCAACAAACCCCTTCCGATCTCTGGCTATTCACATTTCTCGAAGAACATCACCAAAGGGAAAGGAGCCATACGAAATGCCCTGTTAGTCAGGAAAAGAAGGGGAATCTTACCTGAGGGTCTTTCCATTACAGAACTAAGGTCAACTTACAAAAAGATAGTTAGCAAGCATAAAAGAGAACTCAATGAAATTGAATGGCTGAAAGTATTCTCCCTGATGAGAGCGAAGAATCTCAGCAGGTAGCTGAGCAATCGCGGAGGGCCGAGATAGAATGGGGTGGCAGAGAGCGATTGGTTATGCCACATGAAGCAATTCTACACGAGCAACACACTTAAAAAAGGCACCACAGAAGCAACCAAGTGGGGAGCAGGACACCGCAGGTCAGATAAAGTAAATCAACAGAACACGACTAAAAATCTTGATAAAGGCCACATAGAACAGAATAGTGCCCCCAGGCACACTAATAAAAGCTGACGCGGTCATCAAGACGATCAAGAAAATGAGGAATGACGGAGCATCAGGGCCAAATGGGTTACCAGCACCGATATTTAAATCTGAACCAGATTTTTGGGCAGCACCTTTAACCCCGCTTTTTAATAACATCTCATCAGCAAGGACACCTCCTGGAGGGGCTCCATACTCTACCTGATTTTCAAGAAGGTTGACCGTTCCAAACCCACAAACTATAGGTTAGTCGCTCTTCTGGACACTGAAGCAAAGGCCTATTGTTTTCTCCTTTTGAAGGATTTGAAGTCATGGGCACAAGAAAAAGGCGTCATTCCAGTTTATCAATCAGTATTCAGGTCACACTCTTCAACTATGGACAACATCATAGTACTAGCCCACTTATCATCTCAGGCAGTTAACAAGAGGTGTCTCCCACTGTTCTATTGTTTCATCGACTACAGCACAGCCTTCGACAAAGTGAACCGCAGAAGGCTATGGTGGAGATTATCCAGCTGGGGGAATCCCTCCTTCTTTATTAAAAGCAATAATATTGCGATACAAAGACACTTAGGTTTGGGACAAAGCAAATGTCAAAACAGTGTCCTCAAAAAGTCTTAAACAGGGATGTGTATTGGCTCCTCTTCTGTTCAATCTCGACACCGCAGATGTGCGGGCCGCTCTGCAAGATGCCAGCCTAGTCTCTCCAAGGCAGGGCAGGATGAAGTTACTGGTACTACAACATGCAGTGGATACAGTAATTATATACCATACTAGAGATGGCCTCCAAAGAGCCTTGAACACGCTGGATCGTTTTAACCAAGATAACCATTTACTGATCAATCAGGGAAAGACCAAGGTAATAGTGTTCGGGAAACACCTGCAAAAAAAGCAAGCTCATTGGTACCTGGGAGATCTGCGAATTTACACTGTAGCCTCCTATAGCTACCTTGGGGTCTGGCTCTAGAAAGGGCCACTTCAAATATTCATCTAAAACATCTCAAAACTAAGGCAAACAATGTCACTCATCTGCTAAGACAACTTAGCCACCATTTGCTAAGCCCTGCAGCTGAGCCGATATTGACTGTTTTAAAAGCAAAACTGCTACCTGCCATCAGCTATGGACATCTGGTCTTTCCTAGAGCGCTTGACAAATTCCTAAAAACAACACAAATTAAGGCATACAAATCAGTTTTGCACATCCCGTGAGAGGCAAGGAAATCAAGGCTAAAATTGGAGCTTGTCCTTTGGAGGCCAGACCTGAAAGACCAGGGGGACCAGATAAAGTTATACATTAAGAACTTGAGGGCTCCGGAAGACTCTCAGACATCAGCAGAGGTCCATTTTCAAAGAAACCGGCACACCAGTCTTGGCCAGGCCATTACCATCTTAAGGATAGAGGCAGCAAGCCTACAACTATCTGAAATTCCTGAATCCTCCTGGAAAAAAGCGCTGAATAAGCAGGTCCTAGAAACATCATTTGCTCTAGACATCGAATCCCTCAGCCTTGGCTCACTCACAGAGCCACTGGACAAATCATACATTTTGGGAAAAGCTCAACCCTACCTACGAGAAGCACGATCAGCGGACACCCGCGGGAAAATACTCTTCATGAGATTTATTACATTAGGCATCACAGACTTCAATCCAGCGTGGGCTTGTAATGGGGTGAGCAACCAGTACAGGCTATGGCCCTTTGCCAAAGAACCTGGCTACACCTTTTGCGTTGCCCCAAACTGAACAAAGAGCGCCGGCCCCTTCTTCACCCGTTAGCCATTGCAAACGGTTCAAGGACCTGTAGGGAGGACTCGGCTTTGTGTTTCTCAGACTCCATGGCAAGAAACTTAGCAAGACTGGGGAAATTTAGGCACGTAATCAGGAATGACAGTCTGATGTCCCTTTTCCTACTCCTGCAATCTGGGTATTATAAAATGGCGGACCATGTGAGGACTTTTGCCCAAAGTCCATCTCATAATTTAAAAGTTTTAATCCCCTAGTTTTAAATTACTTTTGAAGTAAACCCAGAGAACATGCTCTTATGAACTAAGGTATGTAAGCCGTTCATAAAATCAGTGGCATTGAAGGATTGATGAGCGGGCAGGGTCCAGAGGTGTTATACCAATTGAATCATTTTAATAGAAGTTGCTTCTTTTTCCTGGAATGATTTTAAATTAATCGAACAGTTAATAAAATTCATTCACCTATGATGCATTAGGAGCACGTGTTTAACACCCATTCACTGGACACAGGCTGTACAAAGTAGTTGAGAAGTAATATGGTAGGTACCCGCCAATATGTAAATTATAAATCAAACTAACACACTCATTGGATGATGTAATCAGTGATGTCACCAACTATGTAATTTAAGATAGCAGTGATGTCATAGAACAGGTCATGAGCGATGTAATATGTGAGGTCATAAGCAGTACAAGTGCCCTTTCTTTTTTTCAGTGTATATATAGATGTGATCAAGTCTGGGTTCCCCGGACGAAACGCGTCATGTTGCCGTTCCCATTGATGGAATAAAGCACTCTATTCACCCGAAAAAACCCTTGTTGTGGTCTGTACCTGATCTGTGTTGGAGCTTGGTTGCTGGCAACTCAGGATTGTGAATTCATATATATATATATATATATATCTTTTATAAAAACGAAGTTTGAGACACAAATATAGCTGTCTCCAGGTGAATAATACAAAAACATGTGCAAAACGTAATTCCATCTAAGGCTTCGGTTTATTAGCAAGTTCTTAGATGCTCCCTCAATATGATTATGCCAACCATTTCTCACCCTCATAGGCCCCTGAAAAATATTTGAAGACCGAAACACATCAAGGGCTATTTTAAAGTCCTCTTACATGTTATGGCTAGTGTAAAATTACCTGTACACATTTTTATCAGAATTGGAAACACACCTACACGCATATCATTCAAGACACATTGTGGCTGGCTTAAGAAAAAATAAAATATGCACCCTGTTCTCCCTGAATTTTAGTCATGGGGACTCAAGGAACATTTCCTTCCATACCCTGCATTTTGGAAAGATAATTCTTTCCTTAAAGAGATCCGTCCTAAATCGTGTTTGGGTTATGCACTCATAAAATGACAAATCCATCCTATGTACTGCTCCTTCCTCATTGGCCATACTCAGTGGAAGATACTCTGTTGCTCAGGGCAACGATGCGTGGTCTACCTCTTACAAAAAGATTGACAGAAGGCTCAATGTGTGCCAACAGCTAATATTCCTTACCATTAGTACTATGTTAGCATGCAGCAGTATAAGTAATACGGTCCAATGGGCAAGACTATCAAACAAAATAAGTCTCATCTGTGGCGCGTGTTTAACCCTTACTGATATCCATAGCGCTAAATTAACTCACTTAACCTTATCGGTCACATAGTGCTGTCCTAGATCATAATCAATCACATAATTTGAAGAGTTAAGTAGATCCAAACGCTTTTCTAGATGTATCTTTTCCCGTTCTTGCATCAAATCAGATCCGCAGCGCCGTCAAATCCATGCACCATATGTGATTGTCGGGACACACTGTTCGTTGTAGATTTCAACATAGATGTAATGTGCATTCTCCAGATTTTGCAGAAGTGCTCAATCATTTGATTGTCTTGGGTGTTACCTGTGAACCACAACAGCTTTATCATATTAACAGGTATAAAAGGCATGCCCCTGTTGTGTGTAGATGGTGAGACTGAAAAGACCTCAGATGCCAATCCCTACTGACAGCATTGAGAATCAGCATTTCCAGGGATACCAGTAATGCTTGTCACAGGGATTATATATCTGCACTTGAATAACGCTAGCCACAGAGAACCGACCTGCTAAGATATAGCAGGCTTCTAAATAAGGGCAGCTCATAGTTTTCTATGGAGCTCAGATAGAGATATGAAGCGAATGATAATGTTGCAAGGAAGTGAGCGTTCTGTAATTCAGAAAGAATGCCGATCATTACTCACAGGTTTGTAACAAGTACCACGTGGAATGCCCTGTATGGTTGCCAGGGTGCTTTCAGTTCCATCATGTTATTAACATTGTTCTACTTTTTAAGAGTTTTCTAGTGGCCTGTTTACAATATTTTCAGGGGGATTCGGTTTTAACAACCGTTTAATAATTCAATCATTTTATCCTGGGTTTATTCACCTTAAGACCGGATGGCCGACCTAAATGTTAGTCGAAGTTTAGCTTTCGATATCTTCAAGTACTCTGCCATTTTCTCCCTCAAACCCATGACACAGTCTGCTATGTTTTGGGAAATGTTTGTTAGTTTATACACCTCCTTGTTCGTCCCTTGCTCAATATGTGGGCATCTGCCGGCAACACCAGGAAACTTCGACCACTGTGGTAATAGAGTTGTATGCACTGCTGCTGCGTACACATGCATAAGAGGTACTTGCCCCAGTTCTGCCACCCCAGTAGACACTGTGAGGCCTTTCGGTGAATAACATTTGTTCATTAATGCTCTCAAGGGAATCATTTTGTTAAGGCTATTTTGATGATGAGTTTTCACACTCCACAATACATGGTTAGTTAGGGCATATTTTTCTAAAATAGACTCTCTTACTGGTTAATTTGTAAATGTTTTATTAGGTATGGTTTGAGAGGGTATCTGTCTGCAACATATTGTTATCAACTCTTTAAAATATACATAGAATAGACTTAGGCTCCGCCCAGAGGAGTATAGCTCTCTAACCTTAGCTGTTTGTTCTAACATTCCACCTACCTTTTGAGTGTTTGCATTGTAAAACATGAAGGACTATTGTGCATCTCAAACTCACTCTATCTTTACACTTTAACACCCACATGCATCAAAGTCAATTGCATTCGCAAACGGTGCGAATCGCAATTTTCGGCCGTTTGCGAATGAAATTGACTAATTTGGAATGCATCATGCATTTTTGGCAATTTTAGGAATCGCAACCATGTTGCGATTTCTAAAATTGCGATTGCATTTAAGAAATCGCAATTTCAGATTTCTTAAATGCAATGCATGATCATTTTTAAATTGCGAATTCGCACTTTGGAAGGGGTAAATTAGCATGAAGGTGAACTTCATGCTAATTTACCGAAAACTTTCAAACATGCACTAGTTGCATATTTGAAAGTTTTAATTTACACACACACATGTCCTTGGTTCATGTGTGTGTGTAAATTGCACTTGAAGTTAAATTTCAGGGGTGCAGGGAGGGGTTCTTTGGACCCCCCCTGCACCCTTGAAATTGCATTCACATTTTGCGAATCGCAATTTGAAATTCGCAAAATGTGAATGCCTTCCCATTCATTCCTATGGGCCTTTTGGCCCATAGGAATGAATGGGAAGGGTTTTCCTTAATTGCGATTCGCAAATTGTGAATCGCAAATAAGGAAAAATACAGAATCACAAAAAAATTGCGATATTTTTAATGCATAGCATTTTGCGATTTCTTAATTACGATTCCTTAATTTTCGCAATTAAGAAATCGCAAAATGTTACAATGATGCATGTGGGTGTAAATTCTTTATCTCCTTCCTGGTCGATTGCAAAGACTATGATTAGATTGTGTTAGCTCCCTGGACCTGAAGAGACGGGGATCTGGCTCCGGTTCTAAGAGAGACTGATTTCCCATGATGATATGTAAACACAGTCCTATGCATCACTCATCACTGCTTAATATTAACTGGCCAAAGTCTTCAAACTATTGCAGCCCAAGCCTAGTTTTAATAAAGTCACAGTTGAGAAAGCCAATGCAATCAATATAGTGCTCAAAGAAAACTCACCAGTGACTCTTAAGCTCCAAGTAACAACAATCTGGGAAGGAGAGCATTCAGACCAGTGTTTAAGGGAGCTTTAAAGACGTTACACGTTTGCCCTGTTTGCAAAAAAACTCGTGGGTTCATCAGTGGAATCCTCCTAAAAAAGAATGGAACCATGTTATTATCCACTTCAGCCCTGCTATAACCAGGACTTGGTAAAAGCATTCCTGGAAAACGTCCCAATTCCAGCCCCCCATTGCACCAGTCAATCACCACCCAGAAGCCAGAATCTACTCTGGTGTTTTTTTGTTGAAAGATGTAGGTGGCTTCCTAAAATGTTGTGGAAAATGTCACACAATTAGTTTTAGAATGTGCCTACACTGGTATGGTGACTAAACTGTCATTGGTTTTTACAATCAATTCTGCAGAGAAAGGTATGAAATATGTTACTATGTGAAGGTCTGTCATAGTACCATTAAGCATTATTTCTCTGTGCGCAACAACTTTTGTGTTAGTGGAAAAAATGTGTGATGCTCCCAAATGGGGGGGTTTTCAGGGCCGGACCAGCTGAGGCTGCCTCAGCTATTTTCAGGCAACTCTGAAAACAAAAAAAATACAGCCCTCTCTCGGTGTGTGTTTAGGGATTGAGAGTCATCAACAATCAATAAACATTAGTGTACCTCGACAAATTTAAACTCCAACTCTCTGATTCACTCTGGACACCGAACTTCTCCTCAAGGAACACATCACCAAGAAAAATATTTTATCCTGAGGTCCAGCTTGCTCTGCCAAAGAAAGTGAAACCATTCCACCAAGCAAGATATTTTACATCTACCGTTCGAGCCTGCGTTCTCTTACATCTAGATTGTGCAAAGCTCTGCTTCACTGACAACCAGACTCAACTATGGGTCCTGTCTAGGACATCCTATGCGCAGAGGCAATTCCCCTTGTAGGCCTGAAGAAATATGTCATCTTTACCCTGATAGAGCTGCACTGGCTGCCCTTCCCAGCCCATACCTTCTTCTAAACCAGCCGCATAATCTATGAAGCCATCACAACCGACTCCCCTATTTAGCTGGCCAAGACGCTCACCATTCCTGGTGGCTTGTGGCACACTTGAAGCCAGGACATCATGAAACTGGGGACAAAGAAGTGCACAAAAGAAACTACAAGGCAACAGATCCTCAACAAATACACACCCAGTCTGGAATAACATCCCTGAATCCATTTGGGATCCCCCAACCCTGCTCCAATTTAGAAAAGCACTAATGCATGCCTTGTTGAAGAAGACTACAACATGATGATATAACGTCTACTTCCGCCCTTCAAAACTAGCTACCTCTTCTATCTATATGACTGTCTGTGCATTTGACTGCTGTACCGCCTGTGCTGCTTTCAGCTAGGTCATACCATATACATGCTAGATTTTCTCAAGTTATATAAAAAAAAATCCCATAATAAATAAACAGCGCATCAATAAGAGCCAGTAGTTGTTAGTAGCATTTATATGGCCCCTTATAACCTTAGTATTGCACCATTGTTTTTTTTTGTTTTGGTACCTTTTCAGACAGTTCTGTAATGTTTCTCGATCAATTGCCTATTATACTTGCTTTGCTGTACTACAAGACGGTGTGTTACACATCTTAGGAATGTCTAAATTATAAACCGCAACAAAATCGGAAGTCAACAGCTACCCTTTTAGTGCGCCATGAAGTCACCGAGTTATGTGAAGTGTGACATTCCTGCTGAAAGGTCACTTCCCAGGGGAGCAAAGGTATTACAAGGAGAACGCAGGGAATGCGTAAAGGTGACAGCTTAGAAATCTAAGTTCAGTGTGTACACAATATGTACCGGCGCGCATAGCCCGAGTCTTTGAAATTCTGCCAAAAGCTAAATTGGATTTTATTTTTAAAGGCAATGACACTAGTTTCTGGAATGCCTCACTGATTATGACATTTGATTGTATGAAAAATAGTCTGCTTGCATAACCTTCGAAATATTCACATTTCATGGCAGGCTTGTCATTTCGAACCACGGTAAACATTCCATAAATGTATAATTAAATCTGAGCCTGAAAAGAAATGTCTGAAGCATTCTACCACATCTTCAACAGAGTTTTCAGTTTAGTAGTATGGGACACTAAAGATGCACTTCGGCTTCTCAAAAATCCCATCATAGCCTGGCTGCGTTAATATGTGTTTTCAGTTCAATTTGTGCTTTTAGGCGACATCACATGAGGGTATATATACATCAAGTAACCTAAAAAAATATGAATATATTTCTAAAGTGGCAGCAGGTGAAATCTGACAGATTTTATGAGTTACCTGCTTTTATTTGGCTGCAGTGTTTGGTCTCAGAGCACCCTAGGCGTTTGATATGTCCCTTGCATAGATTGTTCTTCACCCTGCTACTGCCTCTCACAGGCTCTGTTTGGTTTAATGGGTGTCGGTATATGAGCCCAAAACTTACACTACTCCTGCAAGCCAGGTGATTCATTATTACCAAGCAGTTAGGTCTAGTTTGGAAAATCCGCAAGTGTTTGTAGTAGATGCTACCTTAGGAGCTGCATATATAGGCTCGCTATATTTCACATAGCAATAGTAAGTATGGTGGAGCAAATTCACTCAGCGAGTTCTCCTCTAAGTTTTTCAGGCTCTTTTCGATGATTTTCAATTACCACCAAACTCCAAATCTCGGTCTAATTAGCCTGCCGCTCTTTCATCTTTCTTGGTACTAATATGCATCCCAATATAAAACAGTCACTTGCATTTAGAACTGATTCTATTAAGACCCTTGGGTTATTCTTCGATTTGCCTATTAAAAGTGGTGACTTGTGACCCTTCTTGTCGATTCATAAACATCCTTACAGGGTTTGCCTCCTCTGCTGAACTTAGATGACCATTGTATTTAAGCATGTTACAGCTCTTAAAAACTATACACTGTAACTCTCAGCCTTATCACTTCAGCTTTAAGGGTGGGAACCAGGTTCCATTCACCATCATTCTTATGATGTGACAGGATGTGATACTAGGCACCAGTGCACCCCAGTAACGTCACAAGAAGTGGCATGACGTTTGACGCTTTAAATGAAGTTACACAAGTAAAATAATCGTACAATAATACAATACGTTTTGTGCATCTCTCACAACCACTGGACCAGTGACAATTTCTGACCTCCTCATAGGCATGAAGCCTTTGAACCTTACAGATGCCCTCTTACTGTTTCGCCTGACAAGCAGCCCTCAGAGGTTGGCACTGACTGATGTGCAGGTAGAATCATGGACAGATTAGGTGCAATGTAAACGAGCGCAAAGGGTACTGCCACCCTGGCCAGACACCCTACACTGCTCCATGTGACGTGGCACAATTGGTGTTGCAGCGCTCACGTAGTGAGAATGAGAAATGGTCCCATCAAGCTGCACACGGCTCCTTATTCCTCTCTCCGCCCTTGCAGGAAGACAATGCAGCAAAAATGGAACTGGGGATTAATCCCACACTCCAGAGCAGAGCTCCTGCTCTCTGTCTTCAGTGCAGCTCAGCTTGAAAGTGAGCGGGTGAAAAGATGTGATTGACAGGTTGCACCCGCCAGTGGTGCTGGAACAATTTTCAGTGTGGGAGGCGTCTGCCGTCAATGTTACATCACTGAAATTTACAGGGATTGAAAAATATCCGAGCATGTGGCGAGTGATGCATTTTTGAGCACAGTGTTGCAAATACGTTACTAAAGCATGGTGTGGTAGTGCGCTGTCGTTTACAGACAGCACACCTTTCATTGAAATGGCTACTAGATTTGAACAGATGTACAGTTCTACTGATAAAATGATATTGCACACAAACAATAGCATGTGGAAATCGAGTTTCAGCAAATATCATCATTTGCATATCAACAATTAAAGTGTCTGTTTCTTTTAAGCGGATTAAAAAAATGTTTATTTTCATCACACTTCAGAATTACAAAACAATGTGCTTCATTTGTCCTTTCCCAGCTACAGATATATTCTGAAACACTTGTACATTTCATATACAGGTATTGAAATTTGTGTTACAAAAATGCTACCCTTCAGCTGTTCCTTTCATACTCCCTGTGCCCCAGCAAGATTGTCACATAGTTCACTTCACAAAATCCTCTCACTTTGCAGTCAGAGAAAGGAAACACCAATCTCCATCTTAAAAGACTAAGCTGCGATTTGTAAGAATTCATAGCCTAACATTTGACCTCAATCTTTATAGCACAGCAAACTTGGAAAGATAAAAACAACATTTAAAGGAATCTTTAGTGCTCATCTTAACTCCTCCAGCATGGTTATTTTGGGGCTGCTGCACACCCCCTTCTTGTCCTGTACCCTCACTTCAGGTGCCACTGGCATCCGACAAATGCAGGTGATTTGAGAGATGTGCTATAAGTACAGTGCCTTTTCTTTTTTTCTCTCTTGGCAGACCTGCCTCAGCACCTTAGCCCTTCTGCAGTCTGGATTACTTCTGTTTTGGTGTTTATGCTTTTAAACATCAAAGCATCCAGAACCTGCAAATTTGTGGTGTATGGCTTGAACAAGCAGAAAACTATTTCTTGGAAGTCCATGAGCAGCGGATTGATAAAGCTCCATCATATAAAGAGGGATATTTTTTCTTTATGGTTATTCCTGGGATTGGAACTGCTATCCACTTTACATGGGATTAACTAGAAGTCTCACAAGTACTCATGGAAACCAGAGGAGTTCGGAAGGTGAATGAGCAATAAAGATTCCTTTACATTTAGTTTTTTCATGACCTGTGGGATTTATCATAATTTCATCTAAATCCACCTTGGACTTAGTGGAAACTTTCTGGAATCCCCATGGCAATTGTGGGTTAATGGGAAAAGAATCTGTCAATCAGAGATGTTTACCACTTGTATCCTGGGGGTAATCCCTATTATTGGACCTGAAACTGATCACCAAGCACATCCCATTATCACTTGACTCAGCGAAGTGGTGTGGGGTTAGAGACTCAGAACTCAATAAAATAACCAATACTATTCAGTAATATAATGTCCAGGCAATGCTTGTTCTTTGTGAATGAATTATTTTACTCAGAACACATGCAACATAATACTGTACATGCT
Organism: Lissotriton vulgaris; assembly: GCF_964263255.1. Taxonomy (NCBI): domain Eukaryota; kingdom Metazoa; phylum Chordata; class Amphibia; order Caudata; family Salamandridae; genus Lissotriton; species Lissotriton vulgaris. The sequence continues at coordinate 1,705,323,698 of NC_141694.1, forward strand.
ATTTCAGAAGAAACATTATACTGGGTAGTGCTAATAATCTTCAGCAATTACATAGGTCACAGCCTATGTAGCTCACGTTGAACAACCTCTTTGGGGACTCTTATTCAACAGTCTGTGATCAATCACTGACGGTCTCCCTTGTAGTACTATTGTGCCTAGGGATACCCTGGGGGATGCTAACTGGGTTGTGGCTCAGTACATTGTAATAGTTCCTCCTGATAAGTAGATATCTCTCCCCGGTTTCTCCCGTATTTGCACAATAACTTTTTCATTGTCATTCTAACCTGTTACTAGTGCAGGCGGCACATACGAACTTTGACATGGGAGCTCTTCTTTACATGACGTGCACCACACAGCCCAGGGAGCAATGACCTTGCCCCAGTGTCAGATGTGTGGACACAGTACCAGCACTAATCGAGGATGATACAGTGGAGTTGCAGTGTTCAGTGCTCATCAGATCTTTGTTGCTTGGATTCTTCCAAAGGCAGAAAACCCATCTACCAAACAAGCTAGATGCCCCCTGCTGGTTGCTTCAGTGACTACTAAGGTGTTGGTGCAAGCATCTCTGTCAATATAGTTCCACTCCTGCACTCATGGTTCGTCTTCAAGAGACCTCAGAATGCTGTCTGGTCTTTCGTAGTACAGCATGGCTTCTTGGTGCTTAGTTCTAGAGTGGAACTCACAGGATCTGAGTTTCTCTGTTCCCTCAGGTCCACCTAAAATGCAAGATTACTTTGGGATTTCTGGGCCTCATCCTCACAGAACTGTGCAAGTGCATCCCTGATGCCGCAGTGGGAGTCATTGATCTTTCCTGCCCACTCCTTCATGGCCTAATCCTTTGAGTAATGTCTAACTCATGAAGGGTCAATCAATGCCTCTCCTGAGCAGTTGGCAAGCTCTTTCCATAGAAGCAGGGTCCAAAAATCATAGATCCCAGATGCTGCTGCTGAACCTGATAATGGGAGTTTGCAGAAAATAACGCAAAGTTGGAGCACAGATAGTGTCTCGGTCACCACTGGTGAGGAGACCAAAGTTCTTTCTAATTATTTTACTTGGTGACCAGCAGTGCAAACTCTGTGTGCATACTTTTCTCAGCTTTTTGTCCAAATGAACCTCAACAGGAGTCAAAATGCGACATAGTGTGCTGCTTCTTCCAGGGGTTATCAAGGGCAGCATCTTTGTTGCATTTTTTAAAGAAATTGGCTAAAAGGTTGATAGAGCGCGCAGGTCACCCGACTATTTTATTACCAAATATAAACACTTGGGCCCATAATTTATTTACTACACTTTCCTAATCGGGTAACCTACACTCTACTACCAGTAACCCTGTTCCTTTCTATTTATTTCCAATGTACCTGACTTACCAATCCTTGTCACAGGTACCTAAAATCACAATGGATCAAGGAGTTAGCTGAAAAGATAAGCAGTCATCACAATACAATATAAAATTAAAAATGTGTGCACTCTTTATAATAACCACAGACTCAGGAAGTTTTGAAAACCTTTATCTAATCATCATCATCATCATATGTCATGAGCAAAAGATTAACACAGATAAGACTATCCATAACTAGAATTAGAACGATCGTATAGCTATGAATAATGCAGAGAATACTAATCATTTAGAAATCGGAAAATAAAGACAAGGTGAAAATAAGGAACAAGCTAATTTAGATCAACAGACTTTCACAACTTCACTAAAGGCGGGTAAAGAAAGGGAACATGCTAAATCAAAGTAGACTTTCGTAATTCACCAACTGTTAAAAGGAAATGAAACTTATGCAATTTGATTTATCCAGATGTGCTTATTCTCTATAGGGAGGGTAAGAATGGAACATAAACTATAAATTAAAGATTTAGCATTTGGCTAAAGGTAGGTAGAAAAGTGGAACATGCTAATAGACAAATAATACATGAAAATCTCATTTATAAAGGGATAGAGGAGAAAAAGGAACGTATGCAATTATGCTTTGCAATGTTCGAGAATTAGAAATGCAAATATAGATAAGCAATCACCCACGCAGACTTTATATTTACCTAGGATAGAGTGAAGACCAAACCTGGCCACGGGTCAGTTGGAAAAGACGGGAAAGGATCCTCAAAGACTTAGGTGCCAGTAGGCGAGCAGGTACAGTTCACTGACAGTCAGGACAGGATAACCCCAGAATTTGGATCAGGACCGGGTTCACCAAAGAGTTCCACCAACACCTGCAGCTTCGTTTGCAACGCCTGCGCTCGTCCCTCTTTGCAAGGAATCTGCCAATAACCCCGATTGGGTTCTCGAACCTCCCAGCAAAGTGCTTCGCCAGCACTTTAAGTGTGCGTAAACCCCGAATGGGTTTCTCGAACCTTCCAACAGAGTGCTTCGCAGCTCTCTGAATTCAGTCACCTATAGAGTGCGTTGGGTCAGTGACAGGTCAGCTATTCAGACAAGTCGGACAGTTTCTCTAGCTAAACCTATGCTAGTTATACTGTTTTTAGGGTCAGTGTACCACCCCCCAATGTTGCAAGTGTAAGGATCCCCAAATTTTGATTGGACAAAGGAGGAGGTTAGGTCATCACACCACCTATAATTTAGACTTTCTCAGGCTTAATATTCAATCTTTGTACCCACCCCTAATTTTCTGTGTTCCCATGACATGTTTTCACATAACAATGGTGAATACTATTTCATATACAATTGTTACAAATGTAGTACAGTTCGGCTTCTTCGATTAGGTGAGAAGGCGTTCTCCCATGCTCATCTTGGCTTGGGTTGCCATCTGGCTTCCGTCCAAAGGTCATTTCTGTGGAGACTCGCAGATCTCGCTCAGACTCAGATTCAAGCAAGATCACGTTAGAACAGGCCAAGTTTTGGAATAGAAAAGAATAGTTTTAATACATAGAATACATGATTTCACTGTATACCATGAGTTGCTATATTATTCCCATGACTTTATAATAACTATAGCATTAGGTTTTAGGCAGAACAGACAGCTTTGCGAAAGCGGCAATGCAAGCTTAGAGCATGTGAGAACACAAAGCGGCCATGTCAGCTGTATTGCGCATGAGCAACAAATTCCCACCAGAACTGCGAGTACGTCACGTCACATGGGTATGACCGACGCATGCGCAGTCTATATTCCCGCGTAGCAGCGGCCATTTTAATGGCAAGCGTATTAGATTTAGTAAACACATAGGCAAGCTTCACTGGGACACCCATGTGTATTGTAAAAATGTACAATATTAGTAACACGTACATATTGGTTTAGTTTATTAACATTATATGAGGTTCTTGATACAAGCAAGTCGCTTAACGTGCGAATCCTTGCTCCATCAAGGTAATTATTTAAAAATGATTAGTCCAACTGTATTAGATAAAATTCATAGATTTTAGAAAAAGTCTTGGCGGGGGTGGTGAGCCTTATGAAAAAATCCAATGTACAAGTCACATTACCCTTAAACATTATTGCTCTGAGACAGAAAACTCCTTTATGTACCATATGCTGCATGTATGCATGGTACAACATGCTTGTAGCACAGGATAAATCATACATATCTGATATATGAAGCCATGGCTATAATCAAGAAAAATATCATACATTGTAAGCTCAACGACAGGAGATGTAAAGGCTGTTAAATCTACAATGCCAGATAAAATGCCCCTGCAGCAGAAAAATATGTCCATCCGAAATAATATGCCACAGAGTAAGACATTCATGTATTTTGTACCATTTAAAGTTATTGTACCTAAAAAAGAGTGCAAAGAAACAACTTGCTTGAGCAGAGTCATGTACAGATATCTCATAAACATGAACACCTCACTAAGTAAACTTGCCAACCAGAGCTTGTTGTAAATAAATGTAGCACAGTCCATGTAGTTTCTTGTAGGTACTTTATTCCAGGTCAGATGGTACAAGTTTAGAAGAAGAGGAGACCCCACCAGGAGCAGCCTCCCTGCCACTTAGCCCTTCATCCAACTGACAGTCTTTCATACTCAACATTCTAACTAGCTCTCACACCAAACATTCTAGGCAGCAGGAATACAACATATCTCCCTTCTTTAATAGAAAAACAATACACCAATATAAATTAACGGAAACCAAATCAAATCACGCAACCCAGCAATAGACATTCACCACTTCTCCCTTCCTCAAACAAAATGGCAAACCTCACACACACCTTACACTCAAGCTGAAGCAACAAACACACCACCACTCCAGCACACGACATACAGAACCCAAGAAACCAAACAAGCCAGCTGGCCAGTCCAGCAAGAGACAAAGGGTCCCAACTCACGACGTGACAGGGAAACATCAATCAATTATAGACACACTATGCAGAACTTGAAAATGTGACACCAGTCATGTCACACAGGTCACGCGCTCACACTCAGAGGTCATGCGCTCACACTCTAAACACCACAAAAGAGAAACTAAGCAGATAGAAATAAGACATTAAGTGACCTATTAACACACTGCCATCCCAGTGCAGTCATTCTAAGGTCGCAAAACGATATAGTAATGAGTGGCTTAACTTTTGACATCCATCTCATGCACAACATAAAACTAAAGAGTGACCTAAAGCTTCTAAGACATCCCATGCACAGCAGAAAACATGAGTGACCTAATACTTAACAGGCATCTCATGCACAGCCATAAAACAATGAGTGACTTTACTTCTCAGTCATCTCATAAACAGTAGAAAGCATGAGTGACTTAATACTTAGCAGACATCTCATGCACAGCCATAAAACAATGAGTGACTTAAAACTACTTCTCAGTCATCTCATAAACTGTACAAGGCATGAGTGACTTCATTCTTAGCAGTCATCTCATGCACCACAACAAACGAGTGAATGACTAAGTTCAACTTAAAGTTTTACTGTCATTTCATGCACACCCTGTATCAACGAATGACAGTTATCTCATGCTCAACAAAACCATGAGTGACTTAAAACTTGGTGTCATCCCATATATAGCCACAAACCAATGAGTGACTTGAACTTGGCAGACCTCTCAGGTATCACAACAAACGAGGGACTGACTTAAATTTTAACAGGTCATCTCAGAAAATACATTAAATCAAAGGATGGCTTCAAGTTCAATATGCTAATCGCTGTGCCAGTTATCTCATTGTCGCATTTTCCAGTTCTTGGCTCTCTGCTCGTTATCCCAGTTTTGGGCAAACTATCCCTAGTTCTCTCATCCATTATACTTTTTTTTACCAACATAACCCACCAGAATGCCGATGTGCACGCAGCGACACACAGCGACTCTAGGCAAACAGTACCTTCACTAATCTCATATCGAGTGTCCACCAAGAAGCGAGCTGCGATTTCATGTCACCAAGAGTAAACCTTCACTGCCATTAGTGGAGGAACACGTTGCTGATACTTCATTAACGAGGTGGTCGGCAAAACACTATAGCAAAAAAGACTGGCAGCAGACAATGTTGACAAGCACAAAATGGCAGCACGTTCAGCTCGCCTTACAAGCTGCCTCACGGCACGCTAGATTAGAAGAGCATCCTTCACAAGCTTAGAGCTGGTAGTGACGTAGGGAGGAATCGTAGAACAGACACACTGCGCGAACAACAAAACAAGGTAAGTGGCACGCGCCCAATTTGTAATTTGAACTGCAGAGTGACGGTTTTGAAAGTCTGTTGGCCGCATTTAAGATGATCTAAGCTGCTGCTTTCTACCTCAGAATCGTGATCAATCTCAAAGTTTTGACTACGGGGCCCGTACCTCTGCCACCGATTAACCTTGCCCCAACAAATGATTCCAAATGTCACCATGTGCCGTTAACCAATGCAACAAAGAGGGTGAATACTGAATGCGGTTCGCACAGGCCAAACCAGGTTCCAGACGACAGTGGGGCTCAATACCACGACTAAGATTTCCTGTAGCAATGTCACCAAACGCTGGGGCTCGATATTTGCCCCCGAATACCCCATCCAAGATGTCCACAGTAGATTACGGCCTCTCAAGTGTCATCCCACACTGGGGCTCGCTGTAGGCTAAGCAAACAACCACAGTCAGCGGATTTCTGCCCAGACTAGACTCAAAGGTTAGGTTTAATGTGTACTTCACACCAGAGCTACTCCTCACAGTCGCACGCCACATGGGTCATAGCCTCCCACAATAACAGATGGTTTGTAGCTTTATGTGGTTACTGTACAACTCCACTTTAAGAGGTCAAGACCTCTCATCTCAAAACGCCAGTAGTCATACCTTTTCTCCGTGGCTCTTACTCTGGCTTTTGACCTTGATCATGACAGCTGGGTCTGGCACTCTTAGATCTTAGGGCGACCGATTTCGGGGTCACTGGTGGGGTCCTGTGGTGCCAGATAAGTTAAACACAAGCTTTAAATGGTAGAGAGTATTTTACCTTGTTTTCCTTCGTTCTCTGTTTCTGTTGTGTTCTGTTTCTCAAATATTCTTTCAAGTAAATTCAGCTTCTTTTGATGTGGTATACGTAGGTTTTTTTCACAAATCGTCGCCAAAAATGTTGTAAATAAATGTTGTGCAGTCCATGTCATTTCTTGTAGGTACTTTATTCCAGGTTAGAGGGTACAAGATTAGAAGAAGACGAGTCCCCACCAGGAGCAACCTCGCTGCCGCTCAGCCCTTCATCCACCTGACAGTCTTTCACACTCAACATTCTAACTCGCTCTCACACCAAACATTCTAGGCTGAGCAGCAGGAATACAACAGAGCTACTGCGCCCTCGAGCGGGGACCTCATCCTCCCAGCAGTTCAGTTACTGTGCCTGGAGAGACTGAGTCAGTAACTTGTCTTACACACTATCATCATTTGTTCAGTCTCATCTTCAGTGCAGAGCTTGTGCAGTGGGAGTCGTTCATGGGTTACTTGCAGGGGTTTTCATTAGATGGCTCATGGTGACAGACCAACAGAGCATCCAATGAGTCTGGCCCATGTTAGCAGGTATTGTCACCTTGTGCTGCAACCTGTCCCTTGCATCTGAACTTTGTGTACAGTCCTGTCCAGACAGCAGCTTCCTTCAGCCTCTTGTTCAGTTGTGTCAAGAGCCCTCAACACTCTATCTCACAAACAAGTCCCTGAGGGTAGCCATCTCCAGAATGCCAAAAGAGCCTGTTCAAAGCTGTGGGTGCTGCTCCTGTTTACTTTGTTGAGCCATCTGTGCTCTTATGCTCTCTAAGAAATATTTTCTTACTGACTCTCCCTCAGACTCGCTCTTTCAATCATTCCTAGTCTGTTGCTCGCTTTCTAATTTACCACTAACACTCTTTTCCTTTCACACTTATTCTTGGACTGTTATTCACTGGCTCATTCAAAGACCTGAATACAATTGGGCCACTAATTCCGTTTCAAGTGTAAACTTCTGTGCCCCCATTTGGGATTAAAATTCATGCAGGATTGCCCTCTGCATTTTCATCAGGTAAACCCTAGCACAAATCAGGTGGCAAATATTGTAAAATGCCTGTTTATGCACCTTGTGGAAACAAGAAATGTCCATGTATTTTCCATTTTGAGGGCTGTAATTTGAAGACGGGTGTACTTTTCACCTGCTACTTCTGCGCCAGGTGAAAATGTTAATTGGTGTGGTGCAATTTGAACTTGAGATATAATGAAGTCCTTATTTTCCTTCACTTTCTATCTTACTGTTTTGTTCACTCTTTAGCTTAGGCAGACTATGTCTTACGTTTAACCAAAAGCACTTCTTAAAACTGGCAGACTCGTGCTACTAACTGCACACCTCCACATGAACAAACCAGACTGATGTGAGATGGAAACATGAGGAATGTTATACTCATGACCACCTAACTGTGCTGCAATGTCATACTCGGGGCTTTAAGTGGGCCGGGTCGCGCCCGTGCTGAGCACCGGTAGTTCTAAAATGCAGTTGTCGAGACGGGTCCCTATTGCCCTTTCCTTTTTTGCCCTCACCACAAGGGTGAAAAAAAATCTTCACTGCCTTTGGGGTAACTTCGAAGAGACTCCTTAAAGTTTTTTCACAGTCTCATCCTATCAGAACTGTAGGATTGTCACATTATATTCAAATAAGTCATAGTTGTTGCTTATGCAACTAACAACCATTGAGAAAACCAATAGTTTTGTCCGGCTGTAGGTGTTACGTTACTTGTATTATATATCTGGATCTAATGACAGAAGCAGCAAAATACCAGTCGGTCGGCACACTATGCTAAGCACAGATTTTTCGCCTACGTGTTTTAAGCCACACCCTTAATTACATTGGTCACGCCACTTTGAGAAGCCCCCCAGTTTTCTCATCCCTCTTAAAGTCCTGGCCATACTCATTTTTTTCTCAAATCTCTTTATTAAATTTATATTTTCAATATACACAATTCCTGCATGCAAGCAGAATCGGACTTTGGTTTGTATCATGGATATGGTACATGAATGCATTTATGTCCCAATTGCCGTCTCGAAACAGTAGAAATATGATTAAGTTCAGACTCTTGAGGGTAACCACAACTCACATCCATTAATTAAGCGAGAGAGGAAACGAGGACATAGAAGCAGGACAGTTATCGTGTACATCAAATATGTTATTGCATGTCTATTACTGTTTGCCTTGACATGTAATAGCATATAGACAAGGTGTTCACATCAGTATCTGTAGAGGGCCAGTTGGTGTCCATAGAATAGTTAGTGAAGGCAAACAATAAAGAGAAAATTGCATGAACTAACAAAATGAACAATAAACATGTGGAACAGATGCTCAGCCCAGTAGTGCTCCATCGTTTCAGGTATAAATTCTTGTGTTGCTCTTACCGCCAGTGGTCACCAGCTACCCCTTCGCTCCCGAGGTGTGTACTAGTACACTTACACAAGTAGCTTGTATTCCGTTAGCCAAAAGTGTTGTGGCATATCCACTACCCAATTTGCTAGCGTGTTAGTTACCCACAGAGTGGGTATCAGTGGAAGCCCCATTTGCCTTGTCTATACCGAGCTGTAAAGCGGTATAAAGAGCATCCCAGCTTGCTGCAATGGGCGTTCTGCGCATCCATAGAGCTTCTTCATGCCTAATGGCGAGGCTTTCCGCTTTGGCCCATGCAAGCATTAAGTCTCGCCATGCAGCCATATTGGGAGGGTCAGGTGATGTCCATGTCTTTGAGAGCAGCCTTTTGACTACTATCAGCCCTAGGTCCAGAAATCTAGAAGTGACTTTCGTGCTGGGTGTCCTGTGGAATTTGTGTAGCAGGTAGGTTGCCCAATCAAAAGACAGCCTGTGACCAATACTGGTGTATAATAATTCTGCCACTTCATTCCAGTATGTACCCATCCGGGCACAGCTCCAAAAAACCCTGTCCATACTAATGATGTAATATGTAGAAATGTGTTATTGTAGCACTCTAAACTGGACACTACATTCTGAACCGGTCCTCCAAACCAGCTGAACAGTTTTCAGCTGAAGAAATAATGTAGATTAGCTGTGGTTCAGGGAGTCTTAAAAGTTAAGGAGGTCAAAAAAGTGAATGGTTTTATGTCATTTATTTTTGTAGCTTTATTTAAAGTGAACAGTGCCTAAACGGTGCCAAAGCACTTTACAAAGAGAGGCATGTGACTCTACAGGTATAAATACAATGAGAACAACATTTAGGTAATATGAAGCAGAATGAGCAGAATGACTCTTTTTAAGATAATTTATTAAAAAAAACAGAGTGCACATTAAAATGAAGTGCCACGAAAAGAGATTAAAAATATTTAGGGTATTTACATAGTAGTTAAGCAGGGAATAGTAACTCGTCGCAATGCATACAAATAATAAATTTAATTTGGAGCGTCATTTCACACATTACAGGTAAAGAGAGAATATATTTGTCAACAGAAGTCTCTGACACTGTAGTGAAGCCAGAAGGCATAAGCTAACTCCTGGTGCATTCAGTGAGAGGTCCTGCAGCTCGGCAGACATTTGAGTTATTGACAAATTCCTCACATTAACTTAGATTTCCATTGCAACGCCTGCCCTGCCAGATGAAGACAGAGAACATATTCCCACTCTTGAACAAGAGCTTGCATTTCACTGTGATAGCCTCCTCTTTTGTTTTCTTTTAAGGACTGTATTTCAGTCTTTCTTGTATGTAGTAAACACAGAAAAAGATACTGCATACGTCTAAACGTTGCTGCTATGGGAACCTATGCATATCCCGAAGGGGATGGTGCTCTTTTTTTCTGTGATGATTTTGCCTCTTTGGCTTAGTCCTCGATTATATCCTTATCCTCTGGTCTGTTTAGAAAGTTACACTCTGATAATTTCCTGAAACACAACATTTTTCGGGTAGTCATCTTTAATGATTATTGTTGGGCAAAGAATTAGTGTCTTTGCAGACATTTATAATACCTCCTATAAATAACATCATGCATAACTTGAGTGCTTTATTTTACTTTCATTTCCAGGTATTTTAAATTTGTATTGTCCCTCCCCTGGTGAAACATTTGAAGAACCATTGTATCAGCTTTAGAGTATCAATTCCGTTTTTAAAGAGTTGACTTTATATCCATACACCACAGAAAATTCTGCCATAAGTTTAAACACTGTTTCAGGATCCTCTTGGTAGGATGTCAACTGCGGCATAGATCATTGGCCTTGTTGGGATGGAAAAGTCCTGTGCATGGTGATGGACTTGCATCCCTGCCCTGAGTGACCCAGATGTATGGTACAATACAGGGATGGTGCAGTGATGTGCAGCGCGTGTGTGTTATATACATGATGTGTTGGGTGAATGTTACAATATACGGGAGATGTAGTGCTGTGCCGTTTGTCCTGGGTGTATATGTGCCTGGTAATTGTATAATACATGGAGGATTCTGGGTTCCATTTGGGAAGACCCAGGGCTGCCTAGAGGCACATGAGGAGGTAAAGGACTCCTCTCAGCTTCCCCCAGACAGATCTGTGGATTGTTACCGTCCCGTGAGCTGGGTGGAACACACTGGGGGAAGGGAAAGCAGGCTCTTCAATATACTTCAAAAGGGAGCTCTGATTTAGAGAGAGGGCCCTGAGTAGGGGCATGGGCACATCTCAGGAAGGATCTGGGTCTGATAAGAGAAACATAAAGACGAGTGTTAAGACGCTGAGGTAACCTTTTGATACACATATCAGTGTGACTCACATTCAGATGTCAAACTCTAGTCACTCCCATGGCCTGTGTTGTCGGGCTATTAGATTTGCAGGCGCTCCCGCTGTGGCAGACTGCTTTCTGGAGAAAGGGCAGAGGAGAGGGGAGGGCATTTCAAAAAGAAGCACACCCAACATAAGCTTCAAAGACTCTGACTGCACATCACATTTGTTGTCTAGAAATGAACTATGAGAAGCGGAGCTCAAAGCCCCCAAGATTGTCATCTGTCAAGCAGCCAGTCGGGTTGTGCAAGGATGTGATGTTCTGCAAGGCCAAAGCCTTTTACTCTTCCAGCTGGGTGAGGGGACATCACCAAGGGAATCCAAGACCACCTGCCCCGGTAACCAGGAATCCAAGTGCCTGCCTGGTTGCCAAAACCAAAATTGCCTCTGCGGAAGATGAGAGTGTTGGAGGGAGCGAGGCCTAGTGGTGGATCCATGTGACTGGATTCCTGTAGAGAGGAGATGGCTGCTGCATATATTGGATCGTAGCCTGTGTTCAGGGAAAAGTCAGAGACCCCTGCATGCCAGAGGGGACCAAAGGGAAATGAGCTGTGAACTTTGCTGCACCGATCAGGTCATTGCCCATGTGCATTTTTGAAATCTACGCCCCCATATACCAGGTGGCGCCTCAGTGAGGATTGCTGCTGTTGCCTATTGAGTATGTGTGCATAGTGAAGTCAGCGACTCTGTATGCCAGTGAGGCCACCGTGAATATTGCTGCTGCACTGACCGTGCTGTTGCTCTGGTGTAAACTTCCCTTCAGTGGAGAGATCTGTGCCAATGCACATAGATTGCGGGTAGAGTGGGGACGGTGACCCTATTAGCTGTGGGGGGTGGGGGGAGGATCCAGGACAAGGCAAGGGTTATAATCTGGTTGAGACTGTTGTGAGGAGGAGGACACCATATTGACCCGATCAGGCACAACTGAGGACCAGCATCAGTAGCATTGCAGCCCTCCTACCTGTGGGGAAAAAACCAAGAAACTTACCAGATCAAAGAACATCGAGGATGCTGCCTCCATGAGGATCTCAAGGCTATTCAACCGCAGACCCTCCTGGGCCACGCATTAACTTACTCGAGACAGCTGCTGCAGCTTCAGCATCTGCAAAGGGGAGAGCTCAGAGACTCCAGTTGTTCAGATCCTGCTCATGTGGGAAAGACTGATTTCCAGGTCAGACGTCCTCAAGGTGAACTTGCATGGCATATAGCACTTCGGCGCGGGAACACTTTTGACTTTTAAAATAAAGAGTTGGAGTGGAACTCCTGAGACTCGGACTACTAGTGGGTCTTAACCTGAATGTCACCTATATTGAATAGGGAATAACCACTACTGCTACCAAGAGGGGAGTGGGTCTCAGGGACCCGCCTAAAAAAACCCAAGAGCACTGACATGTGAAGGAAGTTACCCGTTTAGGGTCACCCGGGTCACTAATGACCACCTCTTAGCCTTCCATACCAAATTTAGAGTCGGTCAGACAGTAGAGAATACAAACCAATAGCTGTTTATTCATATACACTCGGAGCGGATCCCCATCTACCCACTCGCTAGGAGTGGTGCAGAGGGAACTGAAAGCAACCAACATAAAGATACATTATGTTCGTGTCATAACCGGGCGAAAACACGCCCATAGTGGAATGTTCCAAACAGGTGCAGCTAAACATGAGGCAGCAAAATACAGAAAAACGGTTTCAGCTCTCATATCTCTGCACAAAGTAGCAAAGTCCAAGGTCATTTCATCAGGAGCCTGACATTAGACAAAGGAATGGTATGCACTAATAAGAACAGTGTATTCATTACTAAGACAAAAACCCAAATGCAAAAACGAAACCCAGATAGGAACATTTCTTGGAATTGAACTCCATCAGTTTCGAACAGTCTAAAATGGCGCCCACATAGAAAATGGCACAGCGAATGCTAACTTAATTTAGAAACAGCATAAAGTTTAAAATGTCCATTCTAACACATGGTCTGTGTGTACTGTTTGTGAGTGCCATGTTTTACTTTTTGTTCATATATAGATACTCCTTTTTTCATAAAAGCATTTATTTGACGGGACTATAATTCTTTTCTACCCTCATAATCTCCTCTCCAAGCAGCATTGAACTGCTCGATCTGTGCTATCATTGAGAGTCAAGTGCTGAAGGGGTTCTTGGCCCAGTTGCTCAGGCCTTTAGTAGGTAGGCCCCTGGAACATCCGGAGTAAATGCCTCAACTCCCATGGGGGGGCCAGTCGCTCCTGCACCAGAACCCCTGAACGGTGTTCTGATAGGTATATGGATGAATCGTAATGTAATAATATCTGGGATGGCCTTAATAAGGGAGTCACCCAGTGTGCTCCTTGCAAGATCCTCTATATAAAGAGCAAACAATAGGTGAAAGAGCCTACTGCTTTGCCCCCTATTATTGCTGATGCTCTCTGATGTTCTATCCTCCAGTATTAAACTTGAATGGCACCACATAAAATGATTGTAGGACCCGGGTGAACTGGGGCAAGAACTCCTTTATATGAAATGAATATATTAGGAAGTCTCTGTTAGTCAATGGCCTTCTCTGTGTCCAAAAACGTGGCTGTTCTGTGGGGTTCTGTGGTTGTATCATAATCAATGGCCTCTGTGTATAAGTGAGTTCTGACCACTATGTAGTGGTTTACTATGCTGATGCCTTGTTCTCTCTTCACCCTCAGTTAGAACCCTATGTGAGGTTGTGTTCAAGATTCTGTGTTGGAATGAGCTGGTGGTCAATTGCGCTGCGGCTAGAAACGGAATTGACTGCTGCGAAGTTCCTGTTCATTATGCAATAAACTTTCTAACAATTTGTATTGCTTCATGGACTTACTACAATTATGATGGCGACGAACAGGTGCTGCAGAACTCACGGAGAAAATCACGAAGAGGAGAGGAGATTTTAAAGATGAGTTTCTGATCCATCGAGAACGGGGCAGTCATGGAGCGAGTTAAAGGAAGGCTTGCTGGCGGCTATGGAGGATCGTTGTGAGGACACAAGTAGGTCCTAGTAGGCGCATGCTCTCCGCAAGAAACACACAGGTCGAGCAGTGTTTCCATCGTTGCGCATTTCATCCAACTGGCAATTCAAAAGCAGAGGCGGAGTGCATTATGTATCGGCCATTTTCTAATGGTTGGCAAAGAAATGAAATTTAGTTGGCAGATGTGTGCATTTCTCAAAGCGGCCAATTCATAAGCAGAGGCGGCGTGCATTACGTGTCTGCCATTTTCTAATTGTTGGAAGAGAGGCGATATTTGGTTGGCAGATCCTGTTAAAGGAAAAACAGACGTATGGCAGCACGCAGCATACGCAGCACTCTACAGGCAAGTGACATTCTGCATTTAGCGTCTTTTTATGAATGTGGTTCTCAACACTAGCTGCACATTGTTCGCAAACTACAGTGAAGCAAATGATTTACAGCCCGGTGATGTGCACACCTTTAACTCAGGGATTTATTCAAATGGATGCGCGGTGACGTGCACACCCAAATTTGGAAGTGTATTAGTCTTTTTAGGTGTCTCAAGGAGACTATCCTAGCATCTATTTTTGAATCAGATTACGGAGAAGAATTAAGAGAGATTAATATGTTATGAGCACACTCCGTGTGTTCACCAACTTTAAAATGTTCATAAAGTGACAGGTGAGTGTCACCGAGTTCAAGCATAATAACAGTGATGTTTACTTCATCTACGCTTGTTGTGTTCAATTGAGAACTGACAAATTGATCCAGTTTAGGATAGTTTTATTTATTTGTTTTATTTTTCCAAGAATAAAATCAGCATGAAATCAGTTACCGCTCCGCCTTCTTTTCTAGAGACACCAGGAAATCCACCTATTGTGTGGAGAAAGTGTTATGATGCTTTTGTTAATTTTCAGGGGGCCATAATAGATTCCAGATACCGTCCTGAAAGGAAGAAATATTTGCTATTGCACTGTTTAGGGTTAGAAGGAAGGTCAATTTTCAAACATTTACCACCTTTGGTCAGAGGTCAAGACGAAGAAGACATTGACCAGTATATGGAGACTGTTAGGAAACTCGAGTGACGATTTGATGTTCAATCCAGTTTAGTCGTCATTCGCCATAAAGCCTTAAAAGAGAACAGTTGCCAGGAGAAGATGTGGAAACATTTGTCACTGCGCTCGGGCAATTGAGTGCAGATTGTCAATTTGAGTCTTTTACCGATCAGTTAATTAGGGATTAGGACATTTGCAAGTGTGCTGACAAGTCTATTTAACAGAGGCTACTTTCTATGGGTAATCCTTCATTGAAGGAAACTGTTCATACGGCAAAAAGTATTGAACTGTCAAAAGTTTCAGCGAAAAAGTTGGAGGAGAAGACTGAAGAGACTGTAGGAGCTGTCAGAGTCAAAGATTCTAGAACTGTCCAGGTGCCACGTGCGGATAAAAGAATATTTTTCAAACAAACTGACTTGTGTTTTAGGTGTGGGAATACTTCTCACTGTAACCCTTTCGATGCTCATGACGAGCTCAGCTCGTCATGATGCACAGTTGAGCTGTGCTGATGACGAGCTGAGCTCGTCATAAATAAAGTAATAAAGCAATTTCCAGCACAGGGGGGGAAAACGCCTAGCAGCCAAGGTGGTAAAGGAAACAAATTTTGCCCGGCCAAAAATAAAATGTGCAGAAATTGTGGCAAATTTGGCAATTTTGCAAAAATATGTCAAATTGCTAGACATGGTGGTAATGGGCAGAGGAACAAAGGTCAGGGCAGTTCTGTTGGTGTGGCAAATGTTTCCAACGCTAACAGCAATAAATGCAGAAACATACAAAACATCCAAGAAGACTTAAAGATATGGTTATGGTTGCGAATTACATAGAAGTCAATTCAATTCAATTCAAATAGTCTTTATTCGTTTACATAATCATAAAAGACATTTACATTTTTAAACAATAACCATAAAAACATTAGAATTCATTCCTTACAAAATACAAGATTCCCATGAAAATAGTCCAATGTTACTTATTCTAGACATACAAAAATACAATAAATTAGTATACAATTCATTATAAAAAAACAGTAATATCAGACATAGAAGTCATTATTGGGGATGCTTCCAATTGTGTTGACCTTATGTTGAGATTGGAGTGGGAGATGAGGAACTTCAGTTATTGGTGGATTCAGGCGCAAGAATAACTATGATTACTCAAGAGTTATTTGCACAAACTTGGCATGATCGTTCTATAGTAACTCCTGACAGGGCACCAGTTTCCTATGAGGGACGAAAAATTTAATTAGCTGGCTTCTTTGAGGGCATACTAGAATTTAAAGGAAGAAAAATCCTAGGCAAGGTATACGTTGCTATCAAAGGTTTGTCCATTTTAGGCTTGTTTCACCAGGTTTTGTTTCAGATGGTCCTCAGACCTGGTACGAAAGAACAAGTTAGTGTTGTTGATTCATTAGATTACACTGAAAAGCTTATTCACGAATACCCCACGGTTTTCGGTGGGAGTTTGGGTAAGATCAAAGGGTTTACAAATTAAATAAAAGTGAAGGATGATGCTATCCCCGTAAAACACAAATAAAGGAGCGTGCCTTTTAGTATTAGGGAGAGTTTAGAAAAAGAACTTAATGAGTTGTGCACAAGAGGAATTATTGAGCCAATTGAATCTTCTTTGTGACTTTTACCCTTGGCTGTGGCAAGAAAGGAAAATGGTGAATTGCATGTCTGTGTGGATTCACACAGTTTAAATAAGAACATTTGGATTGACTTACATCCTTTACCAAAAATAACTGCGCTATTGGCATTGATGAAAGGGTCTAAATGGCTCACAAAATTGGATCTTGCTTCTGCATACCACCAGGTGGTATTAGATCCCTCTTCAAGATATTTAACAGCTATTGTGTCATCTAGTGGAGCGTATCAATATTGCAGGCTGCCGTTTGGCCGAGCGGCAGCTGTTTTTCAAAGATTGATGAGTCATATATTGAAGTGTGTCCCGGGCGTTGCTGTTTTCCAAAATGATGGCTTGATTTTTGGTGAGACTAGAGAAAGCCATGACAAGTCCCTTAAGCACGTTTTGAATATCAAGCATGACAAAGGGGTTGTCCTTGAAAGTGGAATATCTGGGTCATGTGGTGTCGCAACACAGTGTGGAGCCAAGACCTGGGTTAGTTAAGGCAATTGTAGATGCCTGTCCACCTACTGATAAGACAGGGTTGAAGTGTTTCATTGACTTTGTGAATTCTATTCAAGATTTCTCAAAGATTAGGCATCAAAAGTTCAACCTTTAACAAACATGTTGAAGAAGGGTGTTCCTTTCAGATGGGACAAGAGCTGTCAAGAGGTTTTTGATTGGATCAAATCACAGTTGGTTGGTGACAGAATCCTTAAGCCTTTTGATCCAAACAAAAGATTTACCATCCCTGTTGATGCCAGTGGTTTCGGGTTGGGAGCTATTCTCACTCAAGACAATAATGACACTGTAAACACGTTGGGTTATGCCTCCAGGGTACTGAGGGGAGCAGAAACAAACCTTTTCAGTTATTGAGAAAGAATTGTTAGCTTGTGGGTGGGCTATCAGGAAATTCAATCCCTTCATTTTGGGAAACCATTTTGTTTTGAGGATAGATCATAGTCCTTTAGTTTTCATCCTGTCAGGCGAGAAAATTAAAGAGTAAACACCTAGGATTGCAAGACTTCAACTTTACTGTTGCACTACAATTTTGACGTTGTGTATTTACTAGGCCTGGGAGGTGAACTCACAACCACAGCGCCTCTGACCTGGTTGCCCCCTCGCTCCTCCGCGCTCCTGCTCCAGGGACCCTCGCAGTGCCTTGTCTTCTCCGACGCCGAGAGCGGCGCCCCAGCCGCCGCAGGACCGCCCGCTCTACCCGATCCTGGTTTCCCACCGCTTCCTGCCTGCGGCCCGCCCCCTCGCCAGTCCATTGGTGGACGCGACCCCGCCTCCCAGCTGACCCGCCCTCCCGGCTCCCCTCTTATGTCGCCCCCTCAGCGACCGCGCAGCGGACGTGCGCAGCGGGAGCACCGATTGAGCGCCGAAGGTGCGCCAAAGGTAAGCCCGTCTACGCCCGTCCACGCCTGGAGCGCGCCCAGCGCCAGGACCCCTGGCCCCCGCAGACCCCAGCCCACTCGCCGGACGTACGACGCCACCACCCTCAACGCACTCAACGCCGGCAGAGTCCCGGGCTGCTACCGAGCCACCCCGAGACGCACCCACGGACCCTTCTGCTGCAACTCCTGCAAGTTCTCCTGCCTCCGGACCTGCACCACACCTACACCAACCAAGACGAGCAACCGCAGCAGCCACCTGAAATGCATCCTGCTCAACACCCGCTCCGTCCACAGGCACGCCATCGAGATCTGGAACCTGCTCGACACCACAGCCCCAGACGTCGCCTTCTTCACGGAAACATGGATGAACGCCTCCTCAGCGCCTGACATCGCCATCGCCATCCCAGACGGCTACAAGGCGTAGGAGATGATGTTGAGGTTGTGCTGGCGTGCGATGTCTGTGAGGGGGCTCATGTAGATGTTGAAGAGGGTTGGACTGAGCGAGGAGCCTTGAGGGACGCCGCAGATGACTTTGGTGGCTTCTGATCTGAACGGAGGGAGGCGGACTCTCTGTGTCCTTCCGGCGAGGAAGGAGATGATCCACTCCAGTGCCTTCTCCTGGACTCCGACGTTGCTGAGGCGTTGTACTAGGGTACGATGGCAGACAGTGTCGAAGGCCGCGGAGAGGTCGAGGAGGATGAGGGCCGCTGTTTCTCCGTTGTCGAGCAGCGCTCGGATGTCATCGGTGACTGCGATCAGGGCGGTCTCGGTGCTGTGGTTGGCCCGGAAGCCAGACTGCGAGGGGTCGAGGGATCCGTTCGTCTCGAGGAAGGCGGCCAGCTGCTTGTTGACGGTCTTCTCGATGACTTTTGCAGGAAACGGGAGTAGCGAGATGGGGCGGTAGTTTTTGAGGTCGGTGGGGTCAGCTGATGGCTTCTTGAGTAGAGCGCTGAGTTCGGCATGTTTCCAGCTCTCCGGGAAGGTAGCAGTGTCGAAGGAGGTGTTGTCGATGATGTCCCGCAGGTGGGGTGCGATGATAGCGTCGGCCTTGTTGAAGACGTGGTGAGGGCAGGGGTCGGTCGGAGATCCGGAGTGGATGGAGTTCATCGTGCGGACGGTGTCTTCGGTGCTGATCGGAGTCCAGGTGCGGAGGGTGGTGGTGGGGGGCGGTGGTTCGGTCGTGGTGATCGTAGGTTGAGTGCTGAAGCTGTTGTGTATGTCCGCGATCTTGTTGTGGAAGTAGGAGGCGAGGGAGTTGCAGAGGTCTTGCGAAGGGGTGATGTTGTTGTTTCCGGCGTTGGGGTTGGAGAGCTCTTTGACGATGTTGAAGAGTTCCTTGCTGTTGTGGGCGTTGTTATCCAGTCGTTCCTTGAATGCAGTTTTCTTGGTGGCGCGGATGAGTTGGTGGTGTATTCGGGTGGCGAGCTTGAGGGCAGTCATGAACTTTCTAACAATTTGAATTGCTTAGTCGACTTACTACACGCTAGTACCCGGAATGGAATAAATCTGGTTTGATCTTCAGAAACAAATTTGTATACCAAGCCGGCTAGTCGATTGGAGAGACTTTTTGTCAACATTTTGTAATCAGAATTCAGCAGACTATTGGTCTGTAGGAAGCCGAATTGATTACTTTTTCTGAAAAAATAAAAACGAGAGGTCTCTTTTGCTATTTTTTTTAATAAAAGGCTAAGCTTAGACACCAAGATTTGGCCATAGAGTTTATACGGCTCATTGGTGAGGCCAACGAGAGCTTCTGCCTTTCCAAGGCATTGGTAGGCTCCCACACCTCTTGTGCTGTAAAAATCTGCCCCCCCCCCACCCCACCCCTCCTCAACAAACTTTCTGTAATGGAACTGGTGTTCATGTAAAGCGCTCTGATACCTTCGGGTCAAGTTTGCGCTATATAAAACTGAGGGCTGAGAGTTTTAGTGACATGCATGCATGTGGAGAAAGAATGATTTAAAAATATTTTCAGAAATGGAGAGAAAACCTGAATGCCAATTTTAAATCTGGCATCCACACTCAAATATTATCGTCTTTAGCTAGCAATACAAAAACCATTGCATTAGAAAGCTGAATGCACCCTATTTATCTTCCAAAATGTTTCTATAATCGTAGTTTAAAAAATAAAATGAGGTAGGATGCGACAGGGATGATGGATAGTCATGTAATTTTTGTGAAACAGGATGCTTGACGAAAGTGTGGTCGGTCCATCATTACCAGTAGGCATTTTAAGCTAAAAAACACATGTTCCTTTTATCCATGAAAGAAAATGTTTCAACTATATAAACTAATAAAAACTATTGCGATTAAAACTCGTATTTTTCTATTTCATGTAGCTCTCGCTAATGGAAATATTGTGATTTCAATGACTCAGTTCAGTTCAGTGTGGCTGCCCCTCGTTTGTTCTGTAAGGCCATTGGTACCTACCACCTTTTAACTTCACATACAGACATGTAGTCTTCTTTTTGTCCATTATTACAACTTTCACTCTGGTCAGGAAGGCTAAAAATACTAGCAACAATAATTATGTCAAAATGCTAAGCCTTTTGATTGAATAAACCAATATCAACTTTCATGAACGACGCTGATGTAGTGTGTTCGCTGTTTTGATCGTCTTCTTGCACTGTATACTGTTCCAGTAGCTGCAGTTTTATTTAGCGCGAAGAAGAACCCGAAGGTATTGCAGCCTTTACATGAGCACCAGTTAGCAGTACACAAGGAAACATTAATTTTTATGATTTTGGTAGGCACGGGGAGGTTAAATGATTTGCCCAGAATCACGGGATATTGAGCCGACTCCGAGGAGACTCGAGTCTGGCACCCCAGCGCCAAAGTCGGCAGCTATGGCCGTTACGCCACACCCTCTCCCCTTTTTAACTGCATATCTTTCAGAATAGCTGTTTAAAATAGCGGATTCGTCATCAAATATTTGTTCAGCCTCTGGAGTTTCGATTCTACAAAGACAACACTTGAGGGACACAGAGGGGCTGATGCCGTGCCATCTTTGTGGATGATGCCGCGCCATCTTTGTTTGCGCGAGGCTGGTCCAGACAGGAAGTGCCAATGCAAAAGGAGTTTGTGTCGATTAGGTTGTTTTCCTGTGTTCCACGCAAGGCTGTGAGCAGCCGATACTTTGCCTGTGGGAATGCAGTCCTGTTTGCTGGTATCCAAAGGCAACAGGGAGCCTGCAGCTCCGGTGCAAACTTCCTTCAGTGGCGAGACCTGTGCCAGTGCAAACAGAAATGCTGTCGCTCAATGGTACTAGGCCCCTTTATCTTCCTCGGTGCTCAGGCCCTTGGCTAAAAGAGCCCTCCTTGCATCGATTGAACAATCTTGCATTTAACCCTCTGGGTACCAGTTAACACTGAAGGACCCTGTAATGGGACAGCTGTTTTACCCATTTATTTTCAAATTAATGTTTTCGGCGATGACGAAGCGGAGCGGAATTGCATGTAGAAATCTTGCTCTGCCTGATTCGTATTCAGGGTCTTAGAGTTAGGAGAAGGAATCAACCATGTTTTCGGATGTCCCAATTGCAAGAAATAAATTGTGTAGGAAATGACCATCTTTGATGTGATTCCCTCCCACCCACTAAATGTTTACCCAAAATGTGTTGCTGAATGTAGAACTCTGTGCACTTTACCCCTACTAAACAGGAGTGAAATGTCTGTGCTCCCCGTTTAAACATAGTTAAATTCGTCTATCCCCGGTGGACATATTAAACTACCCTAGTATATGGTGTAGAAAATACTATCATGGTCTGGAAATTAAATGCAAACTGTGGAATCGATGCCATAATTGCCCTCAAGTTAGTGAGTTGTTTTAAGGACACACGTTCTAAAAACTGAAGTGGGGGGGACTAACCAAGTTAAGCAGTATGCAAGTGACGACATGGCACATTAAATTACTGTGCGACATCACAGGAAGTTTCATCAAAACCCATGACCTCACAGAAAGTGTCATCACAAAAAGTGACAGGCGACCTTAATACTTCACACATCAGTCAGTCAGTCAGTCAAAATACACTTTATTCGATTTTTGTTAAAATCATAAAAGGCAAGAGAAATACATACATTATAAACATTTTTAAAAAAATACCCACAATTCATTTTGTTTTTACACAGTATCCGTAAAAGAGTCACTTAATTAATCACCATGATATACAGTTCTAGGGATTCTTTTGTTTCTTCCTCTGTATGCGGCTGTTAGAAAACTTGCTACACAAAAAGTGACGTGTGCATCCGGTAATCTTTGAAGATAAAGCAAGGCTGGTCTCACTTGTATAAAGCCAAGAATTTTCAGGAGGGGAATTAGATATTTTCTCCTCTCCGTGTTGTGAAATGCACAAAAAAACAGAAAATGGAGAGTGTCCTGATTAGAAAACTGGTCACACTCACAGGGTGGTGCATGCTCCGGTTTACCCCACATAGGGAAGGTGCCTAGTGAATAGTGGATCAGGTTCATTCTAAATCTGGTTAACAAAAATCTGTGCAAGGGTTTAGAAACATATTGCAGGTATGGTTCCATCGAGGGGGAAGAGGACAAAACCAAGTGTGCTCTTACTAGAGGTTTGTTAACTTCAAACTCCTCTCTCTCTAAGCGTGTCCTCCCCTGGAATTCCTTCTTAATCCATGCAATATCTGCTTTCCTAATTATTGACGGTGTTGTATATAGGTCAGGTCTCCCGAGGGCAGTAAATGATGACTTTATGTATCTTAACCAGGGTATGTTCATTGCCCCCTCCCTTGCAGTCACATCTTTAAGAATTGTATGGTTTAAAGACAGCTCAGTATTTAACCAGGTATTGGCCCAAAAAAGTAAAGGGGCCAATTTCAATCCGTCTATAATATAGGGTAGGCCAACTTCTTCATGTATGGAGTAGGTAGGTGTGGAGTTTGGAACCGACAAGATTCTTCTAATAAGCTTGTTCTCTACCCTCTGCATACTGTCCAGGTTGGTATAACCCCACAATGCTGCACCATATGAGGCTATAGAAATGCATTTACTTTTGTAAACTTTTAACACAGCTTCCATTGGTTTAGCCCCTAGTCTTTTAGTGAAATCCATCAGGGCTGCTGTGGACCGGGCTAAAGAAATATGCTTGGCCTTAATTTGCGGGACCCAGGAGCCCTTCTCATCAAACAGGACCCCTAAGTATGGAAAAACAGGGACCCTGGAGAGAACCTCGCCTTTACAGAAAAAGGTTTTTGTGTGTGATTTATTTTTCTGCGGACCCACGATCATTGTGTGCGATTTGGTCACATTGATTTTTAGATCTAATTTAGCCATGAAGGAACCAAAAAGCTCCAAAAGGGTCTGTAGACCAATGCCCGTGCGGGCGATGAGAACAGCGTCATCCGCATATAGAAGAGCCGGAATCTGCTTCCCACCTACCCGTGGGACATCAGCGTTGCCTGCTAACAGGGACTTCCCTAGATCATTAATATAAATGGTGAATAAAAGTGGGGCCAAAATGCAGCCTTGGCGAACACCCTTATTTGACCTAAAGCTGTCAGAGCATCGCCCTTCCCTGGTTACCCGGACCTTCGCAGTAAGTCCTTGGTGCAAACTTGCTATGAGGGCCACCAAGGAATCCTCGATACCAAGCTCACGGAGTATAGCCCAGAGCTTGGCCCTATTAACCAAGTCGAAGGCCGAGGAGAGGTCCATAAAGGCTAAATATAGTGAACCCTCCCCGGCCACCGTGTACTTAGATATTAGGAGATGTAAATTTGAGCATTGCTCTAAGGTTCCCCGTTTTACCCTAAAGCCATATTGAATCTCTGCGAGGCCCCCACAGAGCTCCAGGTTTGTTCTCAATTTAGTCAATAGTACTCTGCCCAGGATCTTAAAGGCAGAGTCTATTAAAGAAATTGGGCGGTAGCATCCCGGATTCTCCCTATCTCCTTTTTTAAAAATGGGTACTATGACAGATGTATTCCAAGTTTCTGGAAAACATCCATCATTTGTTGCCCTAAAAACATTTGTGAGGACTTTAGACCAGGTGGTTGGGGCGTATATAAAAAAGTCTACCGGGACTCCATCTGGGCCCGGAGCCTTATTCTTCGTGGAGTCCATTATAGCTTTATATACCTCCTCCTCGCAGAATTCTACTTCACACATGTTTAGCAGGTCTATCATGAGTACGTTTGAGCAGACTGTGAGATTTTGCATAGGGGTTGTGCCACAAAAGTAATGCAACCCAACGCAAAATGTGAGCCTCAATGTATACATTAAAAAAAAATCTTTCACAAAGAAGTGGCAACAAGTAGAAATGTGGCAGCAAATCTATTCTGCTTAATTGGTTTCAATGTCTTATGGGGTTAAGACACCTACAGCAGATATCTTTGTGTGACTTGCAAATCTCATGGTAAATAATGGAAGGATAACTCTGAAGCTTAACTCATTTGCTGGAGATATCTGTGCTTTGTCTTGTCTGAGTTTTGAATCAAAGTAGCACAAAGGATTAATGTGTCTACTGCAAAACACATCGTCTAACATGCAGATGATAAGTGTTTATTTTATGTAGCTAGGTAAGTAGGTTATTGCTTTTAACAAAGAGATATTTTGCCGCTTGCAGTTCATAAAATGTAATCCTTCTAATATCGTTCTGTGAGCTACATGGGAAATGTGACTCCTACACCTTGTAACCCTCATTGTTTTATGTGGCACATCCTGAACATGGATTTACACCTTTACATGATTTATTGTCAATGTATACCTTTTATGTGTGATGTAAAGCGCTCTCACCCCCTGCATTGAGATGTGTAGCACTATAAAAGAAATAAACCAAATAGTGATATTTCAATTGTTGTTTGTGTAAAAATTCGAACAGACCAACGCATCAGGTATTTCTTACAGTGAATGCACAGCTCCTAAATACAGGGGCTAAGCAAAGTTAAAGCCATGTCTCCCTTAAGTACTTGTGAAGGAATAACAAGCTGTTTGCCTTTATTTGATCTCCTTTGCATTTACATCTAGGTGTGAGCCTTCAGATAGCTCACAGTCAGAATACTCAAACCAAAGGAGGCCTAAGGGCCACTTAACTTCAGTCTTTGCTTTGGGCCCTGCTCAAATTGAAAATAATGAAGCCGCCTGCAAGGTGCTGCTCAGAAAGGAAAGCAGACAAAGTGCAGGCGTTGCTGAATGTTTCCAGGCATCAGAAAATGACACCGGGACGAGTTCAGCATATTTCAGTGGCGCCCAACTTCTTGGTAAGGTGGATGATGTCCACCCTGTGAAAATAGTGGATGAACGTCATCTACCCACATGTACCTCCGACTTGTGCCCTTCTTTTTTGGGATAAAGTTGTTTTTCTACTGCGCATTGCTGCAGTGACAGCCTGTACATCTGGGGCCTTCCCCAAATCTTCAAAGCACCTTGTTGTGGAATATGCCCACAGACCAATGTTTTGGGCTGATGATGTTCCTGGAGAACAATAACAATAGGGCCAAAATCCCAACCTTGTCTATGAAGGGGCTGTCCTATGTGAAATAACAACTTATTTTTTCTTCCTTTGGCTGTAGCTTGAGGAACATTGCCTAGGCCTTTTGCAGTGTGTTGTATTTTTGGATCTGAATAGTTATGTTAGGAAATTGGACTGATGCTGGATCCTTGAGAATCTCAAAGTACAGATTATAAACTTTAACCCGTAACTTTTGACAGGAAATGGTTGTAATAGTCATTCAAACACTACTTTTTAAATTTAAGAAACATCCACTTCATTGGTGAACTTAGAGTTTTAATAAATATTTTGGAAAAGTAACTTTTAGAAAGTTAGCTTTTCCTTGCTTGAAGCTCTGGGAGGCTGAATTGGATTAGCCTGCCAACAACTGGCCAGCCAATGCTTGACCTTAATGAAGTGTGTAAACTGTCCCCTAGCAGAGGGGATCTGCCTGTGAAATCAGGTTGGAGTGGACATGGTGGAAGGGACTGCTTATTTCCCTGACCTCTGGGTGGACACAAGGGCTCTGCACGAGGGAGGATGGGTCTAGGGGTGAGCGCAAAATCCATTCCGCTCGCGGATTTCACGGATTTTCGGTAAATCCGCAATCCGCAAACTCACGCGAATTTACCCAAAATCCGCAAATCCGCGAGCGGCGCATTTGGGGGAAACAGTTCAAGTTGTAACTATTTTAGGATGGCGCCGGCAAGCTGCCAGCGCCATCCTAAAATAGTTACTAAGTTAGCTTCAACAGGAAGCACTAATAGATAAAATAAAGCAGGTGCTCGAGCACCTGCTTTATTTTATCTATTAGTGCTTCCTGATGAAGCTAATTTAGTAACTATTTTAGGATGGCGCTGGCAGCTTGCCGGCGCCATCCTAAAATAGTTACAGGATGATGTGTGTTTTGTCGAGGCTGGGTAGGTGTGCGTTCTCCCCATATCTATCGTCGAAAATTAGCTATGATGCTTGATGGAGGCCTTTGCATAATTGAGTTTCACGAGCTCAATCCATGTGCAGTTCCTGTGACCACGAGCTTCTCTGATCCGTGCCTGTCCTTTTATACACACAAGAGGCATGTGAACTTGCATATAAACTATGTCCTTTTGGCCCCACCCCACACTCTAGTAGTGTGTGCACCGTCTTCGCGCCCTTTACCCACTTGATGGACAGCTCACTCGAGGGACCCCGGCGCTCTTTGGTGTGATGGCAAAGTTAATCAGCCCCCCCAAAAATGTGTGTTTTGTCGAGGCTGGGTAGGTGTGCGCTCTCCCCATATCTATTGTCGAAAATTAGCTATGATGCTTGATGTAGGCCTTTGCATAATTGACTTTCACAAGCTCAATCCCTGTGCAGTTCCTGTGACAACGAGCTTCTCTGATCCGTGCCTGTCCTTTTATACACACAAGAGGCATGTGAACTCGCATATAAGCCCCGTCCGTTTGGCCCCTCCCCACACACTAGTGGTGTGTGCACCGTCTTCGCTCCCTTTACCCACTTGATGGACAGCTCACTCGAGGGACCCCGGCGCTCTTTGGTGTGATGGCAAAGTTAATCAGCCCCCCCAAAAATGTGTGTTTTGTCGAGGCTGGGTAGGTTTGCGTTCTCCCCATATCTATCGTCGAAAATTAGCTATGATGCTTGATGGAGGCCTTTGCATAATTGACTTTCACGAGCTCAATCCCTGTGCAGTTCCTGTGACCACAAGCTTCTCTGATCCGTGCCTGTCCTTTTATACACACAAGAGGCATGTGAACTCGCATATAAGCCCCGTCCGTTTGGCCCCTCCCCACACACTAGTGGTGTGTGCACCGTCTTTGCGCCCTTTACCCACTTGATGGACAGCTCACTCGAGGGACCCCGGCGCTCTTTGGTGTGATGGCAAAGTTACACACAGACCCCCCCACATTTAAGAAATCCGCAAAATCCGCGAATTCGCAAATTCGCGGATTTTGCGGATCCGCGAATACGCAAATCCTCAAATTAGCGGATCGTGGATCCGCAAAATCCGCCCATGCCTAGATGGGTCCTTCCATCTTGAATTTTAGGGTACTACAGTAAGCTGAACTGTGAAATTGTTTGCAGTAGAGCATACGCAAACTACTGAATATGTGGGGAGGGTTACCCATGAGAACCTTAATCCCATTGGTAAGAGAAGAGCCTGCAGTTACCCTCACCCACTGGCTAGTCCACACCATAAATGTGGCAATTCAAGGAACACTCCTCAGAACACTTTCTGGACCAGCAGAAGATCAGAGGAGACTCGCCCTACTTGCTGTAATCTGATTTGAGCTCCGAAGGACTGTAACTGATGCCTCTTGCATCCAAGATAAAGAAGTGGACTTCAAGGGTTAGTGGACTGGCCTGTATGGCTACAGGAACACCAAAGGCTGAAAAAACACTTTTTGGATTCCCTGTTAAACAGTCACGACTGGACCCTACTCAAGGCCTCTGCTGAATCCAGCCCTAAAGTTTCAAGAGTCTCCCCAGAATTCCCGGAGCCTAGGTAAAGTGGCCCCCTTTGTTTCCTCACCACCAGAAGTTTCATGGTGTGAAAACAGTCATGAGACCGCTGGTGGTAAGGAAACTCCTAATACGCTTGGCGGTGCCTCAGCGGTACCACCAAGCATATTGAGCCCTCAAGACCATTGTGCCACTGCCAGGGATTGCAGATCCCTGGCAGTTGCACCGGTTCTCTGTATGTCTGACTGCCGTAATCCTAATACGGCGGTCGGACTGCTTGTGCGCGGGTCGTCGACTGCCACCGCAAATCCACTGTGAGGTTGGTTGTCCCATTGACCGTCAAACTTGTAATTAGGCCCTAAGTTCTAACAAGAAAATCTGGACTGGCCAAAGGCATGAAAAGTATCCTGGCAAAGGGCAGGAAGTTCAAATTTCTCCCACTCAGAGCTTTTCCCACCTAGAATAACGGCTTCAGTGGACCATCCCAAATGGCTATCCCACTTTGGTAGATACATGCTGCTGCCTTGCCCTTCTGCAAGACACTTTTTACTCCATTTTGCAGCTAAGTCCGACAGTAAAATACTTGTCAGAGACATCCAGCTTGGTCTTGGCCGGACTGGGAACCAAAATCGGCCCTGGCAAAGTGCTCGGCCGGCCCCTCCCCCCCAGGGGCTTGTGGGTGCTGCCGAGCTCTTTGCCAGAGCCGGTTTTCGTCCGACTTTGTTAAGGCCCTGTAACAAAAACAGCCCCCAGAGGCCCCAAACCAGCCCCCCACCCGTGCGGTGCACCGGGGAAATGCCCGGTGCCCGCTACGGCCAGTCCGGCCCTGTGCTTGGTGTATCCAACCTCTATGTCCATCACAGTCGACCTCAAAGTGCGCCAAGATCCTGGTCAACAGCGACAGTAGACTTTCATTGACGCGTAGTACTTTTTAGTGCTATTTTTACTTAAAAAGTTAATAAATCATATTTCTGTTTCCCATTACTGGATTTTTGACATTATAATGTAATTTTGTTTATGACACTTTACTCTATTTTTCTAAATTGGAGTAGAATTTTTTATTTTATTGTTGTTCTGACGTTATTGCTGTTTTGGTGCTGCATTATTACTTTACCCATTGCCCTAAGTTAAGCCTGTCTGCTCTATGCCATAGCTATCAGGGTGTTGAGCTCAGGTTAATTTAGTGATTTTTGGGGTTTACCCTTAGAAGTTAATTGTTATTATTCCTCCCCACCTTAGATAAAAATCCACTTTCTTATAAATAGCAAACAGCATTTCAGCGAAAATTGAAACATAAAGATAAGGGAATGAAAATATATAAAAATATTTCCAACTTAATAACACATTGTCTGAAGAAGGGACAAATGAAGAAAAAAGTTAATTAATGGATGAATTTCCGACAGTCTTCCTAAACATTCTAGAATCATGGAATGTTCATTGCCATTCCCACTTTGACTGTTAAAAAGAGAGACCCATTGCCTTCTTTTCCTATATTTACTGGTTTTATACTTTTCCTCTATTAATTTGCCTTTACAATGGCAACATAATCATGAGAAAAAAAATTGCCAACCTTACATGTAGCAGCAGATAATGATTCTGGCAATCCAGTAACCAGAGAAGGAAAAGTAGCAGGGTTAAAAGGTGTAAAGCATGCCAAATGCCTAGCTGAGGAGAAGGTATTATGGCTAATGTCACCTGACAGCCGTGTCAGGAGTAATCATGTGAACACCTTTAAACTGCATGTGATTACAAGTGTGCATAACCATGGTGAAACAATATAGTGCATATACCAAAATCAAATGAATACACTAGCACCACAGACTGTAACCATCAGACAACACATTGTGCAAAGTCATGTGCTACATTGAGTTTCCCTGGATTACCGTGCTGGCAGTCAGATCCCACTTTAGAGATTATATCGTCATCCAAATGGTACGGAGTGACAATACCATGTTTATCACTGACTTACCTCAGATGTACACAGACAGACACGCATCACACCCCAGGTGCAAACCAGTTTTGCAGTCACAAACACAGAAAGACTCCTAAAATGTATACAGTCAGGATACTGTTTCACTATTTGGAAGGGGAGTGTGTCAGCATCCCTTTAACATACTAATTTGATATGCAATGTATCAATGGGTTGTAACTGTAATTTCGGTCACAAACTATTTTAAAGCTAATGACCCGCAAGCTGATGTGGCAACCCATTTGCAAAAAGGAAGGGGTGCTCTTTGGACCTCATCCTCTTTGTCCATGTTGAAAAAGTTTCAGGCAGAGTAGTGTAGTGGTCTAAGAGTCTATTGCCAACTCTCAAAGAAACTTTTGAATATAAATATCAATACTTGGACATTAAATATTCTAAGACATTCTAGGTCCAATCCTGGCAGTCTCAAAAGGAAGTAAGAAACGTGCCCCATTACTATGAATTTGGAGAAAACGTCTGACTTTTAAGACATGATCTCAAAAGTATTTCAGGGAATCTGTTAATTATAGATATCCAGAAGTATTTAATTGATGATAATTTACACTTACATTATTCCCAGTGGGAGGAACATTTTCCATTTGAACAAGCAGCTTTCTTTAATTGTCCTTGGGGAAAATGGTTTCACCCCATGGAGAGACACTTCCGCTGTAGTGTGATTTTCTCTCCCCAATCCCTACTCCGTAAAAGCTATTACCTCTGTCTTTGGCCTAAACAAATTTATGTGAGTTTCCAGGATGGGTTACTATCTACAAGAGATATGTGAATACACACAAACATATGAATTTATGGATTTCCCCCTATCTCTCCTTGTTGCTTAGACCAGAAAAACCATGAATCTCGAACCTCATCTGAAACATTTGACTTTACTATTTCTGTCATACTGGAAAATCTTATGCGTTTGTAAGTACAGTTGGGGATGTAAACTTGAACAGTCCCTGACTTTGTAAATGAGGTAGTGGATTTTGTATTCATATCATGCTGTTTCTGCATGACCAGTATAAACTAAGGCTCGCATAGGCATTTTTTAATCCACTCCTAACAAATGTGCTTCATCATTTTTTTTTACTACATTAGTCTTTAATGGACACCTGTTTGGACACTCTTTGGCCTATTTACAAACTGGGTTATGTACTACGTTTAGTACTAGTTCAATAGTACTACTAAACATTATACAAAATGCTATTTAACACAATATATGTATGGAAGGTCTGCCTCTCCTATTTTTTATGTGATGCGATCTCTGCCCCAACTCTGGAGATCTCTACACACATGAGAATTTGTTTCCATAGTAAATGTGTGAGAAAAGAGGGGGGGTGTCAGGAAAATATGGAAAACTTACTTCTAAAGGGGAGAGGTTAAGAGTTGAAGGGAGGTATTAGGGAGTGTTATCCAAGTGTTTAGGGAGGGACATGCATCCTCCCACAAAAGAATAAGGCCCTTCCTATTCACAAACTAAACTTCTAGAGTTACTACAGTCAAAAAGGACACTGTAAATGTGCTCCAGTTCAGAGTTGGAGCAAGTCCAGCACGCCCTAGGGCCAGTCACAGGTTTTGCAAACATCTCCAATAGAAAATAATGGAGGTAAGGACATAACATAAAACCCATAGAAACTAATGTTATAAAAAAAATTAAAGTATTAAACTGTTAAAAAATATAATTACATTGTGATTAAGGTTAAAAAAATTCTAAAAAATACGACTTGATTTTAAATATTTGAATACACTTTTTAAAAATATACATATTAATGCAACATTAATGTATATTAAAAATAAGGAAATTACTATTTATCAATTCTATGCATCACTTTTAATAATTTTAAATACACAATAAGAATATAATTTTATTTACTTTAGATGGGATTTTTTTAATTTATTTGTCATTTAATATATTCAAAATAATAAAATTGTTAAATTAAAATTGTTAATAATTCTGTAATTTTTGTATGTTTCTGTAAGATAATACATATATAAAAAAAGAATTACCATAACAATTTAATACATAAATATTTGTTTTTTTAAACACTTTAATTCATTTTTAAACTTTTCCCAATACTTTTCTATAGGCGGATCCCAACACTGGTGGCAGATATCTTCCTTCGCCTACATGTGAAAAGCTACAACTAGTAACTTTGTACTCATAAATTAGTCTCTAATCTCTGAATTCTGGGGTTGCTGACATGAAAGTGTACACCTTTGAGTAACTTTACACTTGTAAATAGCAAACAGCCCAAAGTTGCAAAGTTACTCTAAAGTGCAAGATCAAATTTACATGTGTAGATTTACTCACATGTAAGTTTACCTTTTTTGTGATAGCCCCTCTGTTGCTTAGTCTGGTGGGAAGCTAGTGTATTAAGCTATGGAAGTGGAGGAGAGAGGGTATCTTTTTGATGTGAGCTGTGATTAAGCTCTCACAAAGCCAAACCACCCTGAATCCTATCATTTAAACTGGTTTCAATGAGGAAAGGTTGGTTACAAATACTGTCATGAATGCCAACTGGCAGCTGAAATTCATCTAGAGGATAAACACTTATTCCAGAAAAAGAACAAGCAGTGTGTTTGATGTGCTAGATATTGTTTGCATGGCTCTTAAGCAGGTTTTAGATTGTGCTTCTAAACAACTGGCAAATTTCAGTGTTATTTTTTTTTTATCCATAACTATTCCTTCACTTTGACTGTGGTTCTTTTAGGTGATTTTTTAAAAACATGCGTTAGGGCATTATAACCAATGGTAACTGATTTCAATGTAACCTTCAATTTTTTTAATGAGTTTCCTACACCAAACCCTCTGCTGGTGGTCAACCCCAGCTGTGCACAGCCTTTAACTGTGCGCAGCAAGAGGTGGGCTGCAGGGCCTTCAGCCCGGCTCTGCTTTGAGTCCTCTGGTGGCAACCAACACCTTTAGTGCTTGACATTAGGCCATGGTCAGAAGAATTGATCCTGAAATGAAAATGAAATACCAGTATTTGTGTAAAGCGCACAGATACCTCCAAAGTGGTGTCCCGGCGCTGGGGCCCCCCCCGGGAAGATTAAGCAAGTTATTGCACAGAGTCACATGGTGCTGGGCTAACCTGCCGCCGGCACCAGGATCGAACCATGAACCCCGTAGTCCTGAGTCAGGCACCCTGGCCGCTGCGCCACACCTCTTCCATCCAATGCTTAACACTCCGTGGGTGGCTAACCCTTGCTGCGCATTTATTTATTTATAAAAACATTTGTAAAGCGCGAAACGAAGGCCCGTGGGCATCTCGGCGCTAAATAGCTGCAATGCTTAACCAACAAGGGGACTGAGAGTTCACTGATTAAACAGCCAGGTTTTCAGGCTTTTGCGGAAAGACCAGAGGGAGGTGCTGGCCTTGATTGAGTGAGGCAGTGTGTTCCATAATTTTGGAGCGGCCACAAGGAATCTTCTGTCGCCCCAATTGACAGATTTAGTTCGGGGGATCACTAGTTCCAATGAACTGGAGGAGCGCAGTGTTCTGGACGGGCAGTAGGGGGTTAGGTTCTGAGTGAAGAACACTGGTCCGGCGTTGTGTAAAGCTTTGTATACCAAGCACAGGGACTTGAACTTAATCCTCTTCTTCACCGGGAGCCAGTGAAGCTGTCTTATGGTGGGTGAAACCGGTTGGAATTTGGGGATTCACCCTAGGAGCCTGGCGGCCGCGTTCTGGATAGCCTGCATTTTCGATAATACTCTCTCCTGGGCACCTAGAAACAGCGCGTTACAATAATCTAGGGTAGAGAGCACCAGGGAGCTTACCAAAGTTTTAGCGCTGTTTTCCTGTAGAAAGGGCAGGATTTTTTTGATAAGCCTTGGTTTATGAAAGGCTGATGAGGATATTTGGTTGGCATGTGGTAGGAAGTTCAGACGGTTGTCGAACATGACTCCCAGGTTCCTCACCTTGTCAACCGGGTCTGGGGGCTGGCCCATGGGTGAAGGCCACCAAAGGGGGGACCACTCCGGGGAGAGATTGCCAAAAATTACAACCTCCAATTTGTCGGAGTTTAACTTCAAACAATTGTGTGACACCCAGTTCCCTATTGCCAACATGCCCTGGTTGAACAAGATGGCTTTCTGAGGCCCATCATTTTTGACGGCAAGGACCAATTGGGTGTCATCAGCGTATGACGTGAGGCTCATCCCGTGTGCCCTGATGACATTGGCAAGGTCCGACACATAAATGTTAAATAGTGTCGGACTAAGGGATGAGCCTTGGGGGACTCCACATGGTAGTGACAGGGGGGAGGATTCAAAAGGTCCTACAGTGACGACCTGGGTTCTGTTAGCCAGGAAGGAGGCCAGAAGATTGGCTGAAGAATGTACACAGCAAGGTTGGCCACAGGGCCTGTCTTCCAGGCCATGAACCTCACCCTCCATTTGAAGCCAGTCACATCTGTAAATCGCCTCCAGCCTTGTACAGCGGGGCTAGCCTCAGGTCCAAGTCAATGTCCAGTCCCAGCACCCAACTCATCACAGGTGGATATCCCCTAAGCATGGGCGTATTTTGCGAATCTGGCGTTCGCGAATTTTGCGAATTTGCGAACTCGCAATCCGCAAAATCCGCGAATTCTCGCGAATTTTCGGATTTTTTTTGTGTGTTTGCAAGGATTTCTGCCAGTTCGCAAGGATTTCTGACAGTTCGCGAGAGTTTTGTACCAGTTCGCAATTGCAAACTTACATGTCGGCTCGCAACGGTCACGATTATGTTGTTTCTACGTCTGGTTCATCATCACAGGTTCCCAGCACCCTCTGTTTCACCCCTGCCACCCTCTGTTTCACCCATGCCACCCTCTGGTACATCAATGCCACCCTCTGGTTCATCATCACTGTAGATTATGGGGGGGAAAAAGCAAGCACACCTGCCTGCTTCAACTGACATGAATTAATTTGGGGTTGATTTATTAATGTGTCACTGTTTTAAAATTCCAGTCTGGCACCTGCTTCCTTATCTGTAATTTGCTTTCTGTTGCAGTGCAATTTTTTTTCCAGGACCTTTGTGGCCTACTTGTAGCTATTCTATGAGCCTGCTGTGAGGGTCAGAGCAGGGTCATACAATTGTTGCAACTAGCAACTGAACTCTGGAGGGGCCCTTGTCAGGAAGCACTACATGGAACGGTTACTAATGATGAGTTTGAACTTTTGAACCTGCTTTCACTTTTGCAAAACTCGTTTTTCTGCAGAACAGCATTACAGCAACTGTAATGCCCCACCAAGCTTATATGAGAAAGTTGATTTCTAATCCAAAAGTTATCCAAAGAAAATCAAAAGGCCTCAAATCCAAAAAAGTGCAGGCAAATGTCAACCTGAGGAGTTATTCTGATAAAAATCATAATTTTCAGAAGGTCTATGCTGCTTGCTAGTAGATTTCTTGTGCAGAATTGCAATTTTTGTAATTTCGCGAGTGCGAGATTGTTGCTGCCCGCCGCACCTACATGTTCGCAGTTGCGAATTTACACCGCACGCCGCAAACAGAAAAAAACCGCTGCCTGCGAATTTGCTGATTTTCGGTAAATTCGCGAGAGTTCGCGGATTGCGAATTTACCGAAAATCCGCAAAATCCGCGAGCGTAACGGATTTTCCACCCATGCTTAATATCCCCCACAGCACACCCCCATTGACCATGCACAGCAGGTGTTGGCTGCAGGGCCATGCCTCTTTGTAGGTCCTGTGCACAATGCTCAACTCCTGCTGCTCTTGGCCTTTACCATGCCAGAATGGGGTGTAATGCATGGCTTAGTTTCTGGCAAGGCCATGCCATGCCATGCACCTAACACTCCACAGGGGCCCATCTTCAACTTCAAACAGCCTTTTGTGATGTGCAGTGGGATTGGACACAGTTTGCTCAGCCCTTCGTGGTTGACCAACACCACAGTGTATGCCGTCTGTTTTTGAACAACTGGGGTTGGCCACAGGTCTTGGGCTTTGTCCGGTATCTGTGCCCAACAGTCTTTGGGCAGTCTCCCTGGGACACATGGCTGTGTGGAGAATGGTTGGCCACATTGAGTGATGTTGGGGTATTCGGCATTGTGCAGTGAGGTTGGCCATAGGGCCCGCTTATGGCCAGGCCCTGCACCCAACACTCCACTATCTGGTAACGTCTGTTGTGCGAGCCTTCAGCTGTGTATAGTGGAGGATTGCCCATAGAGCCTGGCATCTGTCCAGCTTATGCACCTATTTCTCTGTGTGCAGCGAAAACCTGCTGCCCATATTCATAGGCTGTGTGCAGAGGAAGTTGGTTGTAAGGCCTGCCCTAAGGCTAGATCCTGCAACCAACTCTTAATGGGCAGCAAAAACCAGCTGCACACATTTTCAGGGGGTTGGCCATCGGTCTACGTTTCTAACTAGGCCCTTTGCCCAACCCTACACAGGTGGCCAAGACCAGCACCACTTGGCCTTTTTCCCTGTACAGCGAGGATTTGGCGCAAGTCAGGACCAAATACCTAACCACCACAGCCACTGTTCACAACTTTTGATCCTGTGCAGCGGGATTGGCTGCACAGCCTAGTCTCTGCCCAGCCAATATCCCCAACTCTCTGTAGATGGCTAACACCCAAAGAGCATGGCCTTCAGCTGGGGACTGCCACCGGGCAAGGCCTCTGGCCACACCTTACTCTAGAGCCCCCTGCAGGTGCCAACCCCTACTGTGCACAGCTTCAACCACTTGCAGGGAGGTAGACCACAGGGACTGTCTCCTGTCAGACCCTTGACTATATTCTTCACTAGCATCCAACTACCATTATGTATGGCTTTTGGCCATGTGTAGCAGATGTTGACTGCAGAGCCTGGCCTCCGATCAGGCTGTACACCCAACACTCACTGGGCCGGCAACCCTGCATGGGTTGTGGCAGATCCTGGTCTCTAGTCAGAGCCTTCATTTTATCCTCCATAGATTGGCAAACCTACCTGCGCACGGCTTTTGGTCATGCACTGAGTGGTTTGGCAGCAGGGTCTCGACTGTAGCTAGGCATTGCTTCCTCCCTTCTGCGTGTGGCCAACATCCTTGAGTAGCTTTTGGGCAAGTGCAGCAGTAGTATCTTAAAATACTTTTTGTTTTCCCATTTTATTGCACGATATATGAATCCTGGGACCAAGGATGGTCCAGTATCATCAGGGAGTCACTATTCCTGCAAATAAATATGTAATTGTTTTATTTTAATACCTTCAGAGGCCTTCTGTACCCATATAATGGATTTGGGAGACTAGGTGAACCTATCCTGCCCATTATACCATGTGTCTTTTGATTTTTCCAGCACATTGCTCAGTGCACCTTGTTGGGCAATGTTGTCTGTCAGCAACAGAAATGTTTCTGGGATGGCCAGCCAATCAGAACACAGTGGAATCAGGATTCTGTGATTAGCAATGGGAAAAAAAGATCCTTAGTTTAAGGGAGGATTTGTGAATGAACTATTCAGATATCTCTTACATTAAACCTCCCCATTCCCACCCTGAGAACCTTTTTAAACGCTAATTTCAAAAGAAATACTTGATTATACCAAACAAACAAATGCATTACCTTAGTTTAAAGTACTTCTTTTGTGCCAACTATGGTGTCATTTTGTTCAGCTGTTTCTTCTGTATCGAAGAACAAATAATGCTATAAGAATTAAAATGGTAAATGGCACTTTTGGGACCTCTCTGGTTCTTGGCCTTCACTTGATGTATCTGCCCAAAACTTCCTCCCATGAAAAACTCAAAGCAGATGTAGTTTAAAAAAAGGTTTTGTGCAGATTTGTTAAACAGTGCCAATGTTACTAAGAAACAAAAAAAGGCCTTTTGGATGGAAATTATGACTTAACCATAACTACACTGGTACTATTGTCACCAGTGTAATACACATTTATATGAGGTTCTGTTAGTTTAGTTGGGAATTGACTTCTCCTCCCTGAAGATTTTGGAAACTCAGAAGGTGGACAACAACGCTTTATCAGATTCAAATTAGCAAAATGTTATATTAGTTGCTAGTCTACTGACAGATGTTTAACTCTGACTTGTATATGTGTGATAAAGTAAAACAGAAACAAATAGCTGATTCACAAGTGTCAGAACCCGATTCAGAGGGGCAAGGGGCAAGCAGGAGCTACTGGGCCAAACTGTAGGGCTTTAAGCCTTTTGCTCCCGATATCCCAGGACCCGCCCAACTAAGGGTCCTGAGCAATTGGGCCAAGTACTACTTCAGCACTTGACTCAGTGGTTGCACGGGTCTAGCAGTCCAAGGGTTTTCGGGGGACGGTGAGAGGGTGGCATAGTGGGGTGTTGCATCAATCTCATAAGAATGCAGCAATCTAAAGATTTATCTGGGGGGTTTCCTCTACCTCCTCATGCACTTCCAGTCATCAGTGGACCTCCCATAATGGAGCCCAGAATCTTCCATGTGTCATAATATTCACAGACAAACATACACCCAGAACATCCATACAGCACACATGTGCTTCACAGTGCTACATACTAACTTGATGTAGGTCAAAGGTGAGTTAAGCACAGGGAAGTGGAAATTTACATGAGGGAGCCTGTAGGCCTCACTCCAGTAACACAGTTAAAAAGACCTGTACACTTCTACTAATAATTACACTGTATGCTGCTACCACCACACTTGTGCAACTTAACTCCTGGTAAAGGTAGTAGCCTTTCACCGCTATGAGGGTAGAAACCTGTGCACCTTTCCAAGTCCAACATGAACGCAATGCTTGGGGCAGACCTACGTCATGGTCCACATGTGTGATCTGTGTTCGCCCTTTACAACAAGAATCAGCACCAGGCATCCAGATACCATTGCAGCTGGGGCACTCAGGGCAGGTGTACACGTTCTTAACCATGGGGGAGAGCTTTCCTTCCCAACAAATGCCTCTCCCAGATCACACTATCCAGAATCAACTCCTAAACTGAAGAGGTTGGATGGTCAGATTGGTAAAACCTGCATGGAAGAACATCATCATTCCTGTGGCTCAATGTCAGGGTCCACCAGGTCTTGCAGAGTCACCTGAATCATCTCATTCCTTAATAGGGGCTGTCCTCAAAGTGCATAGGCTTGTGTTCCTGCTGTAGGTATCACTGTGCATGTATGACAACACAAATTGTGTTATTATTATTACAATCTGACAGTATTTCTACCAATGCATGTCAATATTATTATTGTGTAGTATATGTACCTATGCATGCCAAAGATGCCCTTCTAGCTTCAATACCCCAGGCCCCCTTGATATGCACTCAGTTTCCTCTTTTGGGTAGAGAAAGAATCCACATAACCATTCAATGTGAAATCAGGCACGCACTAAGATTTCTCGACCGCTTGCGAGAATTTGGGATCCTTCCAATGCTTCCAGCTTTCTTCTCCCAGCACCTCCAAAGAATCTCACACCAACGCCTCGACAACTCAGAGTTGTCACCCCTGAAAGGAAACAAACAGCAAATTAGATGCTGATATTAAGCTGATCGCAGGTATCAAAAGTCTTGTTACTCTGTGGGGAACAGACTCATAAGTGAGAGTAAACACCTACTTAAGAGCCAGAGAACTTACCAAGTGTTGTTTTCTTTAAGGTTTGATAGTATTCCAAGGAATCCAGGAAGGGTCAGTATATCAAGACCCTCTTCCCTAAGTGTTATCAATCTTCTTTGATGAAAGTTAAGTCTGAGCAAGAACGGTTGGATGTCTGAAGTTGGGTCCATATCGTCTTGACATGGACTCAAGGTAAGCCCAATTCCTTAATCCTAACATTAACGCCCACGAATAATGATTCACCCAGACGATATGGATACCTAATCAGTTACATTACAGGATATCCCCTACATGTTGGTGACTGTTCAGGCAGAGAATCCTGCTCTCAGACAAGATCTGACAGTACTGCAAGCGCAAGCAATTACTAGACCAAAAACTTTGTGAGTTCCATCTCCTTCAAAGCAAGGTAAAGACAAACCAATCTCATGAAAAAAACAGTCTTTCAAGGCCCAGGGGAAGTAGCAGCTACTCCTGTTACCTCTGCACTGCTGGGCTCATCCCAAATTCAAGAAGTTACTCCTGTTCTGATCCCATTGGCCCCTCCGGAACAGTTTCATGATGACAGTAAGTACATTAATTTTTTTCATGAATCAGTGCCACTTTCACTTCCTGCCCAGACCGCCAACCTATCCGGATGATGCCACCAAGGTGGCATCATCTGCCTAAGTGGTGATGTGGCCCTTTGGTCTATTACCCTGGTGGAACAAGACTACCCTTTATATATAATTCTATAGAATTTTTACAGTTTTCAAATAGGCCATGAGGAAATTCTTTGTTCATTATACGTTAGTGTCAAAATCAATTGGCCTCAAGTCAAAAGAGTCTTGTGGTTTGATAGAGGTTTACAGGATGAGTTAAAACGCACACTGTCACAAATTCTTTATCCTACCCCTGACGATTGCACAACTTTATTGATTCGGTTGCTAGAGGAGGAATTTCAAAAAAGGGAAAGGCTCAGATACCAAGGTCATAGTGTTTTGTGATTGTGCTAGAGTAGACACTTCCTCAAAACCATCAGGCCCACCGGAGCCAATGCAGTTAGGTAGCATCATTGGCCCTCTCTTAAAAGAGGAGAAAGAGAAAAGGAGGAAGTTAAATCAATGCCTATATACTGGTAAATCGGGCCACTTAGTGAAAGAATGCCCCTCTAGCCCTAGCAAAAACAAATCTGTTATGATCAACTCCTCTGTGGCCTTGCTCACTACTACTGAATTGGCAGAAAACAAGTCAACTTGTTAAGGGAAGAGGTCAACCTCTTCAGGGTTTGTCTTTACGGTCAACCTCCAGAATTCCATCTTGTGCTGGTAACCAACATATAAGTAGTATGGTAACCTTAAATCTGCCACAGGAAAACTTTGAGAAGCTCAGGTTTTGATCGATTCCTCTGCAGCTGATAACTTTTATAGTCAGGGATGTAGACAGCAAGGAGTTAACATCCGTACTGATTCAGATAAGGACTTAAACTTTAGAAATGAGGTATGAGTATATCAACACAGAGAATATAGTTTTTGACATCAATTTCGATTGGTCTTGGGGATACCATTGCTTGTCAATAACAATCCCTATATAACTTGGGAAAACAGAAAGATCACTTTTGACTCCAAGTTTTGCTCTACCAATTGTGTCCCTTCATTAGTCTAAAAAAGGACAGTTCAGGCTCAGTCCATTCCGTTGCACACCAACAGCTTATCTATAATCAAAGGATTACCTAATGAATACGTAGACCTCCCAGATGTGTTTGATTTTTTTTTTAAAAGGGCAAATACCCTGCGCCACACCATGATTTTGATTGTAAAGTAGACCTTGTCCCTGAAGCTAGGCTACCCTGTAGCAAGATTTGCGCATTTACCAAAAAGGAAAATTACCATCTTCCTCAGTATTTAGATAAGTGTTTGAGAACAGCTTCCTTCTTCATTCAGGATCACCAGTATCATCCCCACTGTTTTTTGTGGCCAAAAAAGGCAGGGAACTTTGTTCTTGTATTGATAACAGGGCATTAAATGATATAACTACTATAAAGAATCAGTATCCACTCTGGCTCATTCAAAGTCTTTTGGATCAAAGCAAATATGCACTGATCTACACCAAGCTTGACCTAAGAGGGGTGTACCATTTAGTTTAAGTTCAAAAGGGTGATGAATGAAAGAAGCAATTCTGAACAAAGTCATGCCTTTTGGGCTCTAAAGCCCCTACCGTCTTTACATTCTTTATTGAGAGTTCACAAACATAGGTTGTGTAGTCCACATTGATGACATTTTAATTCATTCACACTCAATGTGAGTTCATGTGAAGAAAGCATGCGCCATTCTTTCACAACTTCAGAAATATATCCTGTGCGTCATCATTCAGAAAAGTGTTTTTCACATTACCAACATGGAATTCCTGGGTTATAGTCCCAGTCCAGAAGGAGTTTTGGCGGATAATAGAAAGTAGAATCCATTCTGAATTGGCCCTCACCTACTAGCGTAAATCAAATTTAGGGCCAGATGTACAAAGCATTTTCCCAGTTAAATACTTATTGGCATGTACCAATCCTATTTTGCGAGTCAGTAACCTATTAACGAAACACAAAATAGGATTTGCGAGTCACCATTAGGAAGGGCCGTGTGAAGGGTGTCCCTTCCTAATAGTGAGTCGCACTAATATGTGGGAATGTTTTGCAACTGGGAATGCGGTTGCAAAATATTTGCAGTTACCACTAACTTCAAGTTGGTGGTAGCTCATTTTCAAACGGGTCCCCAAGGGACCACTTCCCCTTTGTGAATGTGGGTGCCAACATTTTTTTAAGAGCAGGCAGTGGTCACACGGATCACTGCCTACTCTTAAAAAAAAAGTAGCTTTTCATTTTTTGTTTTGAAATGTATCTCGTTTTCCCTTAAGGAAATTGGGCTGTATTAAAAAAAAACATTGCTTTATTCAAAATATAATCACAGACATGGCGGTCTGCTGAATCCAGCAGGCCACCATCCCTGTGATTGTAGCCATTCCCAATGGGTTGCAAATTGTGACCTGCCTCAAGAATATTGATCAGTCAGGTCCATTGATGAGCCATTGGGAATCGCAAACAGTTTCTGAGACACCGTTGTACGTAGCTGTTTGTGATTTCCTAATTGCGAATCAAAAAAATTTGCAATTAGGGAATCGCAAACGTACTTTTTTGTACGTCTGGCCCTTAGATTTTCTTGGGATTTGCAGATTTGAAATAGACAATTCATACAATAATTCTCTGGAGTCCTTGCCCCAATTACCTGTCTTCAATGAAACAGGGTGAAATTTGATTGGAATGATGACATGGTAATAGCTTTTAAGGAACAGCCCTTACAAAGTGGAAGCTGATTCTTCACAAACTACCATGGCGGGCATCCGTTTCCAAAGACACAGGTCAGATACATCCCATTGCACTCTTTTTCAGAAAATTGCATTCTTCAGATAGGAACTACCCAATTGTAGACCAGGCACACCTTCACATTAAGGCCGTTTTTGAAGAATGGTGCCACTACTTGCTAGAAGCAAAATGTCCTGGGCCTGATTCTAAAGGTAAACTTATACTTTTCTGTAAGTTTACATCTTATGTCTATTTACAAATTAGTAGTATACAGAATCTCAAGGGACTGCACCCTACCACTGCCTACGTAATCTCTCAGTAGGCCCACAAGAGACATGACAGGCGGTGATCCCACTTGCTCCTGAGGTTCTCTGGCAGAATTGTCATCATTCTCTTCAGTGTCTTGTGAAACCACTCTAACAAACGATTCGTTTTTGGGTGGGATGCCCTGGAGAAGTGGTACGTCAAACCAGCCTGCTCCCACGTCTCTCTCATGTAAGAGGAGTTTAAATTGGTTCACCAGTCTGAAATTACAGTTCTCAGAAATCCAACCCTTGTAAAGATCTCCAGGACAGCTTTCAAGTCATTGCCCTAGTGATATCTAGCACCTTGCTTTTCCCTTCGCCCATCATCAACCATGGCCGCCGTGCCATTGAGCTCTAGCTCAACCCTGGATAGCGGGTACTACATGCCCTCTCCATTGGCTACCAAACCTATGTACTTGGTTCCAGGGAGCATCTCCTCAGGCTTAAGGTACTTCCTCTCAACCATAGCACGGAAGGCTCCAGTATCTCCGAGGGCAGGTGCTTTCTTCCCATTTATACTAACTTTCTGAACAAACTTCATCATGTTAGGATGAATGTGCTTCAGAGCATCTCGGTCTCTCTTCCGGATCTTCATAGCTGCTAGGTTGAGTGCAGCCGGGCCCTCTTGGGTTTCTTCACCCACATGTAACATGCTTGCTATCATAGGTGCTGCTGGGTCAGGGTCTTTCACCTGACAATCCCTCTGGAAGTGTCCCACCTATTGGCTCTTGTTGCAAATCACCACTTTGGAATTGGAGGATCTTCCCTGTCCTTCCTTCTCATGATAGTCCTTCCCAGATACAACATTACCATTCCCATTCAGTCTGGGCCCTCTTTGAACCCCATGGGAAATACCCTGGCCATTACTCCCAAGTTGGGAACCGGTATGTGGAGACTTCCTTGCCCCTTTTGGCTTCGAACTGTGCTGTTTTGCCTTATTGTGAACCCTGATAGATAACCACCTGTCAGCCAACACTTCAAGCTTATCTGGATCCATCCCTGTCAGAGTAGAAAGGTATTGCCTAAGTGGGGCAGATCACTCCTCTTTGGATCATTCTGTCACCATCAATTGATTAAGAGATTGTAAGTCCATGGACGCCAACCCTCTCACCCACTCATTCCAATAATGGAACACCTTCTGCTCTCTAGTCGTCCTGTAACCTCTGAAGGTACTGAGCTGAATTCAGCCTAAACCATCTGCTAGAAACAGGATTTATGGTTGCCTAGGGCATGCACCTAATCCAAGCATAAACCAACACTCCCGTCAGGACAAGGGAGTTACACGCTGAAGATAACCCCTGC
This sequence comes from Lissotriton vulgaris, assembly GCF_964263255.1. Lineage (NCBI taxonomy): Eukaryota > Metazoa > Chordata > Amphibia > Caudata > Salamandridae > Lissotriton > Lissotriton vulgaris. The sequence goes on from NC_141694.1 coordinate 1,705,368,164, forward strand.
TCACCCCCTTGGTAGCTTGGCACGGCCAGTCAGGCTTATTCCAGAAGCAATGTTTAAAGCGTTTGCCCAACCCACACACCCAGCAGCGACACACTAGGCGCACCACAAAAGAAACTCCACACAAGGTTAAGTAAAAATAGCCTTGAGTTATCCATAAAACACATTAGAACATAATCACATATATACACTGTGCCACCTGGCCCTTAGCATGACTTTACAGGGATTATTATGTACAGTACAGGGCCAATCGGGACAATGTAATACCCATCAGAACTCAAAATTATTGAGGACAATCAGTAACTACTGGTAATGGCGCACTTAGCATAAACACATTAGGCATACATCCTAATCATCAGTGCACCCTAGTAAAAAGCTGTTGCGGGTTTGAATAACTGGGCTGGACAACAGACTGAATGAATGAATGAATGAACTTTTATTTGCGTGGTTTCTCAAAACCATTACAATAGAAAAGAAGAACACTACGTTAAAAAATAGTGTAATTAAAATCTAAAGGTCTAAAAATTCAAAATCTTTAAAATCAAGATAAATCTTTGTACTCAGCAATTATTAAAAGTTGTACATGCTCCAGTTAAGCTAATCAGGTAATACAAGATAATAGGCAGCCTCCGCACAAGTGCCAGCCTGATCACTTAGCGGGGAGTGTCCATCAGCTTCTTGCGAGTGTTTTGTACAAATTTACCAAACATAGCCATGTGCTTCACTATGTCCAGAGTATAAAGTTGATGGACTGCCTCCTTTACAGTTCGAGTACCCAATTGTAGCAAGATCGGCCTGAGATAGATTCTGCGAGCTAAGCGCAAGGCCGGGCAACAAAATAAGATGTGGGCCAAAGACTCACGTTTATATTTACAGAGCCGACACTCCATGATCACTAGTCTTGCTGACCCGGTGGGGTACAATTCTTTAAGGGGGAGAGGGTGTAATCTGAACGCTAATATCCTATATAAGGCTTGTCTCCCCACGGCCTCCGTAAGGTAGAGTTTGGAGTTGTGCTCTGTATGTGGGAGGCTTTGGGACTCATGGAATCCTGTTGTTACAAGCGATTCCATGTCCAAGATACGAGAAAGTAAACATACTTGTTTTTTTATTGTGCTTTTAATAGCAGTGTACTTGACTGTCTTGGGGTCCCAATTCTCTGTTGCGAGTTTCAAAGGGTCTTTAGCAGAGGCGAGACCGGCTGACCAAGGATTTCCGGGTTCTAAGAAGACAATTTTTATGGCAGCCTTCATTGTGTTCTCTGGTGCCGCCATTGTTAGGTAGAAGTATTTACTCAGAGAGGCCATCTCTTCCAGTTTTTGTTGGTCGAGGTTGTATTCCAATCGAACCCGATTGTTCCTGGTGCAGGCTGGTAAGTGAAATAGCTTTTTATAGGCTGTGCAGTGGATTTTTTCTATATCGTTCGAGAGTTTTCCTGGGAATGCCTGCTGTGCATAATTGAGAGATGATATTAATTTCGCCCTCAGAACTCTTTGGATAGCCGTTGTTGTGGGGCTATGTAAGGTAGCGTAGATAATGCTTTTGAGATGGACTCCTGGGCGGCCTGTTACACTAAACCAAACCCCAAGTAGTTGTAATGTTGTGTACAGTCCAAAGTCAGCTGACCGAGACTCCATTTTGCCAGTTTTGTTTTAGGGTACTGCCCAAAAATTACTGTTTTGGATTTTGATGGATTAGCGACCATCTTGTTTTTGACATTGTAAGTTTCTAGGGCCGTAAGTGCTTTTTGTAAGCCAATTTTAGTATGGTCTAGGAGTACCAGGTCGTCAGCATACTGCATTAGTTGGATCTTGGTGCACTCAATCCTGGGTGTGCTAGTGTGGCTCCAGTCAAAGCTTGGCCCATATCTGCGGTATATAAATTGGACCAAGACACACCCTTGCTTTAGCCCGCGATCCCTGTCGGTTTTCTCTGTAGCATTCGCTTGAGAGTTTGATTCTTACCCAAGTTTGTGAGTACAATGATCGAATCGCTTGTAATAGAGATGGGTTGATATTCCAGCGTGCCAACTTCTGCCAGAGGAAGTTGCTATCTATGCCATCAAAAGCTGCCGAATAGTCAATGAAGCAAGCAAAGAGCGGCAGACTTTGGTGAGTCACAGCTTGTTGGGCTAGATATAATAGGGCGATTATGTTATCCACCGTTGATGCCCCAGGTCTGAACCCTGTTTGAAAGAAGGTCAGAAGGCCTTCAGTGCTGGCCCAATCTGATAGTTCCGTCAGAAGGGTGCTTGCATAGGCCTTGCCCTCAATATCCAGCAGGGCAACCATATGGTAGCTTTTTGGATCGGATTTTGGCCCTTGCAATAACGACCCTCTCCAGGAGTCTGGAACGTCCCCCCAAGAACCTGCATTCGGCATATAACTGGGTCAGATTATCCGTCCAGAAATCTGTGTCTGCCCTGAAGAGGGAGTCAGGCACGCCATTAGGACCTGGTGCCCCATTGTGTCGGATCTTTTTTTTAAATTGTGCAAACTAAAGTTTTACCTGGAGGAGCTCGGTCATCCAACGTTTTCAGTGCGAGTACAGTGCTGTCTGTTCCTTCCCATGCATTAAGACATTTATTTAAAGAAGTTCTACTTTGATCTTCTTTGTACAATGTTTTCACGTGAGCGGCCCAGGTACCTGCATCAAGTGAGTTCTATCTGTTGTTGTCTCCTTGGGTTACATTATTTAGGTATCGCCAGAACTCCTGGGATTTGCATGGTCTCAGCAAATCAAAGATCTTCAGCCATTTCGCCTCAATGCATTCGCGTTTTGCGGACCAGACCTGCTACGAATGGCTTTTTTGCGGCTTCTTCAAGTAGCCTTTTGGCGGATGCTAATCCAGTTTTCCGATAAGCCCTGCGTATTTAATTGTTTGGCACTCTCTTTAATTGCTGGGACGAATCCTAGAGTATATGATGAATCTAGAGGGGTTTTGCGTATTGTGTCCCCTCGAAGCAGTGAGGCTAATTTGCTGGCGAACTGATCCCATTCATCTATAGCGCCCCTGATATTAAGGCCAAGTTGCCAGCCTGCCCATGTGTTTTTCCATTTATCGAACTTATTAATTGGCGCTGGCCCCAATTTGATTCTTCTTAATAATTTGTACAATTCTTCTCCATTAGGTGCCCCAATGCAGCGTAGATTGTGACATGTGTCAGCTGTGAGGTTTAACGTAATCAATATGGCGGCATGATCGCTTTCGCTTCATGGGTACACTGTATAATTTACCATGAGTTTTTGTATTTTCTTACTTAATAAAATGTAGTCTATTGTCCTTTGATTATTGTATGTGGGAGCAAAGAGTTCCCCTGGCTTGTTCCTTAAAAACAGAGATTGTGGTGTTATCAGATTATAGGTCTGCATTAGGGCGTTGAAAGTGTCTGTAGACCCGGAATGGTTGCTTTGTGTTGCAATGTCCCCTATATTATGTTTGTTGAAGTCCCCAAGGATGATGGATTCCATAGGTGCGCACTGTAAGAGCAGAGTTTCTGTCTGACTTATCAGCTGGGTCAGTTTATCCTTGGCACCCGGCCCATGGGACTTGTAATAAACGTTGATTAAAAGAATTGAGAGTGGGCAGTTGATCGTGGGAAGGCCTTTCAGGGTACTGCCAGAAACATGTTTGATGGTGTTCTTATTTCTGTAAAATGTATTTTCAGAGAGTGCTTGATGTATATAGTAATCCCGCCTGAGGGTCTTCCGAATATGTTGCCTTTGATAGCTGGTTTGCAATATTTCGCGTAACCTCTTATGATATTGGTTTGGTTGCCCCTGTTTCTTTGGTGAAAATGATGTCGGCTCCTTCAAGAAATGCCAATGTCACTGGGTTTTGCATGAGCTTCAAAATCCCTGCGACGTTCCAGGTCATGATGTTTAGTCTTCCAATGCTGACCATTGGGTTTCTGTACTTGGCTAAGCCATTTTTCGGCAGGTGCTGAACCTTAGATGACACAGTCTCCTTGCTTACAGGGGAGCAGGTATTAGGGACTGGGATTGAAAGCCCGTGAGAGCCAAGACCAGTCTTTGCTGGTGTTCCCCCTAATTATTAAAAAAAAATTTTTTAATCCTCATTAACCTTTTCGCCACCCATTTCTGACCGTGCGATACCGCCCGTGGGTTTTTTATCTCATTACCAGCTATACAGACAACGGCACATGCAATGCTACTCCGAACATAGCTTCTATTATGCAAACCGACCCAAGTTCAGAAGCAGACACCGCTACCTTGTCAATCCCTTTTCCTGGCACCAAAGGAAAGGAGAGCGCCAGTGAGATAGGCCAAGGCCTTAATCATTGGATTGTTGTTGATATGTCACCTTCAACTTGCCCTAAATTCCCTTCCTCACCCAAAATGTGTCAGAAATAGTGTCCAAAATGTACGCTTCTTCTTAGTCTGATCCAATGTATCTATTTTAGCAGTATATCTCATGGCTCTTAGCCAATCCAAAATCGTTGGAGATAAAGGGGACACCCATAATTTACAAAGCTCTCTCTGAGCTAAAAGAATCCCATAAAAGATCAATTTAGCTTTGTCGTTCATATCTTTACTATGCAAATTAAATCTTCCAGTTATGATTAGCTCAAGGCTTACCTCAATCTTTTGGTCAGCAGCTTGTGATAGACAATTACTTACGGCTTCCCAGAACTGCCTGATGTTCGGACAATCCACGAACATGTGCTCCTGCATTTAGGGCATTCCACCAGACCACCAACCTTGAATTTTGAAAGTCTACGGGGATACCAGTAGGCCCTGTGGATTGTAAAAAGATGGTTTTGCCTTAAATTTGCAGGTTTGACTATTTTATATAACATAGCCATTGTTACTTGCCATTGAGTATCTGTTGCCACGTCTGGCAAGCAATCACCCCACAGAGCCTCAGGAAGTACAAACATGCCGTCCTCCATCTCCAGTATCGACCAATACCAAAGGGCCACTTCCATTTTATACATTTGAGTTTAGTAGATTTTTTCTTCCAGGTCGTTCTGAAGTCCAACAATATTTTCACTTTGCTTGACCAGCTATGAATTTGCAAATATTTAAATTTTGAAAAGCCCCGACCCCAGATATCTTCACCTTGACCCCACCCAATCAGCTTTCCGTCTGGGAAAAGGTCGCCCCATCGCTCCAGACCCGATGCTCTCAGTGGAGTAGCCAATGCATCCTTAGACCAGAGAGGTGCCCCTGGACTGTCCCATATTGGGGCCATGTACCCATAGTAAGGAATTTTTAATGCTCCACTTATCCTATACCAAAGTTCCGCCGCATCATGCAGTATCTTGAGCCTTACTTTTTTTTAAAACCGTGGATCAGAGAATTTACACATGAAGCCATGTTCGCTATATTTACAGATCTTCAGCATTACATTAAACATTGTTCCAATAGTTGTTGCCGTCTGAATATTCAACGGTATTCTAAAGTTTTTTAACTGGAAACCCCAAAAATACAACTGAAAATCAGGGGCTGCCAATCCCCCTTTAACCAATTTTCATCTTATCTTGTTCCAAGATAAGCGAGAACCTTTTGCAGACCAAATAAATGAGCAAATCTCACTCTGCAACCTCTTAAACCATTCTTTTTTAAATGCTAGGGGAATGGTTTCAAACATGAAGGATTATAGGCGCTATGCTACTGCACATCACTTTATACACCTCTGCCGGCAGACCATCTGGCCCCGGGGCCTTACCTCTCTTTCCTGATTTAATAGCATTTTCGACTTCAATTAAAGATATATCCCCATTTAGAACATGCCTAAACTCAGTTGGGAGTGGATTTACCAACTGTAACCAGCCCCTTATTGCTGATAATTCTGGATTTAGATCTTCCTTATAGACTTCTGAAAAATACTCAAAAAAAGCATCCGCTATTCCTTTGCTCTCTATAATGGTGGTATTTATCCCTACCGGCTTCACTTCCTTAAGAAGTTGCGGACCTGATCTTTCTTCTACTTCCAAGCTAGAAGTTTGCTGCATCCCTCACCATAACTAAAATGCGCCAGCTGACTGGCTTCCCATTTTTCCTTAATTCTATGTGTAAGGACTGCTTTCAAATCTGATTTTAGCTCTACCAACTTATGCAAGACCTGCATCTCTATTGTTTCTTCACCAGAATTGTTAATCTTAGCTTCAGACAAACAAATCTTTTCTTCCAATTCAGTGACTTTATTAAGATCTTCGCTTTTTTTCACCCTGAGCTCCCAATATACCCCTCAAAAAAGCTTTACAGGTCTCCCAAACTAACTCAATCGTTGCCGTGCCAATGTTTTTATCCCAAAACACCTCTAGCTCTTCCCTAACAACTTCTAGATAATTTTCGTCTAAAAGAACTCTGCGGTCTAACCTCCAGGTTGAATCCGATCCACTCACTTTTAGCTTCATACTTAGTGAAATGCCTGAGTGATCTGAAATATGTACACCTACATGTCCTGCCGCCATTACCTGATCCTTCAATCTAGAGTCCAACAAAAAGTAGTCAATTCGAGATCTATGCTTGTATTTTTTATTATAATACATATATCCTAGCTGTTGATCCTGTTTTATCCTCCAAATGTCACATAACCCAAACTGAGTCATCAATAACCTGACTCTATTGGACATTTTAGAGTTCATCAGCCCACGCGAATTTGCAGATCGAGCTAAATTATAGTCTAATACTACATTGAAATCTCCAGCCATGATTATTTTCCCAGTGAGTCCTGGTAACTCCTTAGCCAACATATCCAAGGGTCCTATATCATCCAAATTTGGACCATAGTAACCAATTATAACTAGTAGTTCACCTTCCACTTTTACTCTCAAAATCAGCCATCTACCTTTCGGGTCTGCCACCATTGATTCTACACAGAGATATACCCCCTGTCTAACCAAAACTGCCCCCCTTTTTGTAACTATAGTTTGCGGAGTGTAAAATGAATGAGCAACCCACCTTTGGGCTGTCAGAATTTCCTTACATTCAATAGCAGTTAAATGAGTCTCTTGTAAAATAATAATATGGGCTTGTGAATCCTCTAAATATTTTAATATTACTCGCCTTCTAGATCTAACACGTAAACCATTGACATTCCATGATAAAAATTTCAATTCTTTTATATTAACCCCACTCATTATTTTTAGTGCCAACTATTCCATTAGTCTTGGTGACAACTAGGCTTCTGAGGAAATCTTTTATTGTTTTTTCTCCCACCCATCTCCTCTCCCCCCGCCCCCCACCTAACCCCCTACTCCCACTACAACTCCCCCCCCCCTTCCCGTGGAAAACCCAACCAACCTTCCCATGGCCTTGGCCTTGAGGGTCCCTACGTGGTGGGGAAAATTACTCAACTAAATAATTAACACATTATATGCATGCCTTCTGCTTAAAAAAGTGTAATACAAGATTCCGCCCGTTCTAAGTCTTATGCCTATGCTATATCTACCTATCAGCCTGCTGGGCCATCTCCTGACATTGATCAATAAATGTATCTACTTCTTCAAACCCCCGAAAATTATACATCTTTTTGCGCCACATTACTTTCAAAAAGGCTGGAAATTTAAGTTGGACCGTGGCTCCAAGGGCTCTAAGGGGTTCGATACGTTTACCTAACTCCCACTGTCTATTTGCTGTAACAGGAGACAGGTCAGATCTAACTTCAATTTTCACCCCATCAACTAAAATGTTTTTCTTCTTTAGAGCTACTGAGAGAATTTTCTCTTTTAAATTAAAAGTCAGAAAGTTAACTAAAATCTTTCTAGGTTTAGTACGATTTGGATTCAACCTGAAGGGGTCCCGATGAACCCTCTGAATGTCTCCTAGGATCACCCCCTCATCGTCCTCCAATTCCAGTTCACATTTTAAAAGATGTGCAACATATTTCTTGATGTCTAACCCCTCTTTCCCTTCTGGCAATTTCATAATTTTTATGTTATTGCGTCTTTGAATATTCTCAAGCCTCTCCACTCTCTCTTCCTGCGCCCTTTCTCTCAACTTAATTTCTTCAATCTCTCTACGATTGTCCATAACAGACTCATGGATCTTCTTTGCCTCGGGCTCTAACACTTCTGTGCGGGAGCTTAATTCATTAAATTTGGCCTCTAATATGCTACAGGAAGCTTGAATACTTTCTTGATTTAATTTGGCAATCTCAAACCCCTTATGCATATCCAAGTCCAACTCTTTTAGTAGCGCAATTACTGGCATATCTGGATTATCTGACTCTTCCTCATCGGTCTTTATGGGTTTTCCTTAATAGCACAAACCTCTGCTTTCTCTGACCCACTTATGACCCCTCCTGACACCTCAGGCTGAACCATATTAGATGTTGTCAAGGCCGACTCCTCTACACCCTCAACTGGACATTCCCCCTCCATAAGGGCTTGATATCGATTGGGGCTCAGGTGGCAGGACCAGTCTAATATATTATCAGATGTAAAAATCGCCCCACTCCCCTCGTCCTCGGAGACTGTACTCTCACCAGGTTTCACTAGATCAGGTTTTAATATCAGAGTCTTAGGGATAGCTTTAAAGAAAGAGTTAAGAGAAGGAGTAGTCTTAATTTTACGCTCCAAGATGCTGAATCTTCCTGTTTTGCTAGTCTGCTTAGAGCGATTCTTCTTTTTTGCGCTTTTGTCAAATTTATCTCTTGCCAGTTTTTATCCTTAAGTTTGGAGGGGCCACTAAGTTTTTCCAATGCCTTATCGGTCACCCCCACTACTTTCCCTGCACTTCTCAATGTATAGCCAGAGGCCCCCAAGCTCTCACCCTCAACCGAGGCGTTCTGCTCAGCTAAGCCCCTTAGCTCGCAAACAACGGCAATACCTTCGCAGGTTTTGCCTTCCGGCGAATTCCTCCTCCCTGGGGTAGAGGCCACTCATCTTCCAGGCCCCCCAATGCCCTTGTGACCTGCTCTTGCTGCCGCTCGAAGTCCTCTCCCCAGCTCGTGTGCTGCTCTCCCCCAGAAACCTGGATCGCCTTTGCCTTTGCCTACCGCTACTCCTGTTGCAACCACAAGCCCCCCCTCCAACTTCCCTTCCTCTGCTTCCTCACATTGAGGACTATCGAGCTCCTTAGCCGCCATGCAGTACCAAGACCACAAGCGAAAAAGCCGCCGAAACCACAGACACTGCTCTTTAAAAAACTCCTTCCAACAATGCTAAAGTAAGTAAATCGAGCAAATCGAGCAAAACGGGCGGAAAGAAAAACTGCGTTCGCTCGGCATACAACTCCGCATACACCACCTCTGCTCACGGCACCCGCGACCCGCTACTAGCCGGCCGCCATGTTTTCCCCAACGTGTTGTTATTTTAATTAAGCTGCCGTTGGTAAGATTTATTTTTGTGCCGCCTTTAGTGCCATGAAGGATGGACTCAGCTGGTGGTACTGAGCAGGTCAAGTCATTCATAAATGGCTTTTTGTGATTATTCTGTTCCTGAGTGCCTGGCGGTTCCTTCAAGTCACTGTTTTTCAAGATCATTGGGTATTTTAACACTGGCTGGGTCATGATTTTTATGCCCCAGTTTTCCAATTGCTTGTTGTTTCCTTTCAAGGCCTCAGCCATGGCCAGATTGGTGAAAATTAGCTCTCTAGTCTTGTTGATCTCACCTGGTCCTGAGGTAAGAAAAGACACACTCTCAATGTCAGTTGTTTTTATCTTTTCTAGCCCTGGAATGTTTGCGCAGAGTTTCAGGAGATTGCTGTGATTAAGAATATCCCACTTACCCTGTGAGACACATTTAGGGTACAGCAATATTTTCAGATCATCGTGGTTTATAGATGGCAGATTTTGTTGGAGGATTACCTCCTGTGCGTTGTGGACCTTTGTAGGGTTTGGGGTTGTCTGTGCCTGGGTGTCCAGATCAACCTCTGCCTGATTTAAGTTAGCCACCGTCTGCTGAGATTTGGTCTTGATCAATGGTCGAGTTAGCATGGGTTTCATCTCTCTGTTATTGGTAAATTCAATTTTGCCTTGAGGTACTCTGTGGCCTGATGCTGGCGTAATAGTATGTTTGCTTGTTTTAAGTATTCCTTGGTTCATGCTAGCCGAGCTTTTATCCGCCGGTTTAGTCAATGGGGGATTCTTTAAGTTGACTTCCAAGTCTCTCTGTAATTCATAGTTATCTTCCCTGGCTTGTTGTCCTTGTGACTGGTTAGAGTGCCAGCTTTGTTTTTGTTCCCTCGTGTCCACAAAATTTAACAGATGGGCCATAGGGTGACCACAATATGGTCAGGGTTAGTTTCGGAGTTGGTTTTGCCTAGTATTAGTGAACGTGCAATATTTTTGTTTAGGTTCTGACTCTGAGGTGGGATATTGATCTCGTTTGGTCATTATTTTGAACCTCAGTCTCCTGTTTTTCGGGCAGCAGCCACTGCCGAAAGGAGCCATTATTGTTGGATTTGTTTTTTCTCAGTTTGTTTCGCTTTTTTAATTTTTTCTTGTTTTTTCGAGATAGATGTGAATGTCTTGGGTTGCCAGCTTTGGCTTATTTAAAGTTCTGTTATCATTGTCAGGATCGCGGCTGGATTTTACTGCAGTTTCTTCAGCCCTGCATTGATGGTCGGGCACTGCCCTTGTCGTTTCTTGCGAGGGTTCTTTGTCGTTAGTCTGTGAATCTTTCGTACTTCTGGACTCCTTTGTGTTTTGTTGGGAGTGTGAGATGTTCCATTGCCTGCTAACTTCTTCCTTAAGATCCTCGACTAGCGTATTCATTATCTCTGGAAGCTTTTCTAGATTGTGCAATATTGGACTGCAGCCACAGGCCTCTTGTTGACTGTTAATGCTGTATTGGCCTTGGCTCTGTGTATCAGTGAATTCAAATGTTCCAGTTTGAAATCTATCCCTGAAATCAGACTGGCAACTGTTTGTAATATGTTTGTTTGAGCAACCAGTTTGTCTTCGTCATTATTGCAGCATTTGCCATTGAGATCAGAGCATCATTGATTAGTGCTAAATGATTTTCGATTATGGGGGGCTTCTGATCTTTTCCAGCTCCCCCTCTGGGGGGACTGAGAATCCAAGGGTCGTTGTCTTGTACGTAACAACTGAGGTTTGAGGGGTTAGGGTGCCGTTTGAATGTAGAATCTTCAATCAATCAATCAATCAATCAATCAATCAGTACATTTATATAGCGCGCTACTCACCCGCGAGGGTCTCAAGGTGCTGGGGTGGGGGGTGCTGCTACTGCTCGAATAGCCAGGTCTTGAGGTGTTTCCTGAAGGTGAGATGGTCCTGTGTCAGTCGTAGGTGTGCGGGGAGGGAGTTCCATGTTTTGGCTGCCAGGTTGGAGAACGATCTTCCTCCGGTTTTGGTTCTGCGTATCCGTGGGACGTTGGTGAGGGCGAGGTTGGCGGAGCGGAGCTGGCGGTTGGGGTGTAGAACGAGAGGTGGCTGTTGAGGTATTCGGGCCATGTCATGGAGTGCTTTGTGTGCGTGGGTGAGGAGTCTGAACGTGATCCTCTTGCTGACGGGGAGCCAGTGCAGGTTTCTCAGGTGGGCGGATATGTGGCTGTGGCGAGGGATGTCGAGGATGAGTCGTGCGGAGGCGTTCTGTATGCGTTGGAGTCGTTTCTGAAGTTTGGCAGTGGTTCCTGCGTATAGCGTGTTTCCGTAGTCTAGTTGGCTGGTGACGATGGCCTGGGTGACGGTCTTTCTGGTTTCGGTGGGGATCCACCTGAAGATTTTTCGGAGCATGCGCAGGGTGTTGAAGCATGAGAATGAGACGGCGTTGACTTGCTTGGTCATCGTGAGGGAGGAGTCCAGGATGAATCCCACGTTGCGTGCGTGGTTCGTGGGTGTCGGTGCGGTGCCCAGTGCTGTGGGTCACCAGGAGTCGTCCCAGGCGGATGGGGATTGTCCGAGGACTTCCGTCTTGTCTGAGTTCAGATTCAGGCGACTGAACTTCATCCATTCTGCGACGTCTTTCATCCCTTCCTGGAGATTGGTTTTGGCGGTGGCTAGGTCTTTGGTGAGGGAGAGTATAAGCTGGGTGTCGTCGGCGTAGGAGTTGATGTTGATGTTGTGTTTGTGTGCGATGGAGGCGAGTGGGCTCATGTAGATATTGAAGAGGGTTGGGCTGAGCAAGGAGCCTAGGGGTACGCTGTAAATGATCTTGATGGCCTCTGAGTAGAAGGGGGGAGGCGGACTCTCTGGGTTCTGTCGGAGAGGAACGAGGTGATCCAGACCAGGGCCTTTCCTTGGATTCCAGTGTTGAAGAGGCGGGTTATTAGGGTGCGATGGCATACGATGTCAAAGGCTGCCGAGAGGTCTAGGAGGATGAGAGCGGTTGTTTCTCCGTCCTGATGATGTCGGTGGCTGCGATGAGGGCGGTCTCAGTGCTGTGGTTGGCTCGAAATCCGGACTGGGATGGGTCGAGCGAGTTGTTTGCCTCGAGGAATGCAGACAGCTGTTTATTGACGATCTTCTCGATGACTTTAGCCGGGAAGGGCAGAAGAGAGATGGGGCGGAAGTTCTTGAGGTCTTTGGGGTCCGCTGTGGGTTTCTTCAGAAGGGCGTTGATTTCTACGTGTTTCCAGCTCTCAGGGAAGGTGGCTGACATGAAGGAGTTGTTTATGATGTTCCGGAGGTGGGGTGCGATGATGATGTTGGCTTTGTTGAAGATATGATGTGGGCATGGGTCAGAGGGGGAGCCAGAGTGGATGGTGTTCATGATGTAGGTGGTGTCTTCAGTGCTGATGGGGGTCCAGTCGCTGAGGGTGGTGGTGGGCGTCGTTGGTTCGGTGACTGGAGGCGAAGTCTGGGGTCTGAAGCTGTTGTGTATGTCTGCGATCTTGCGGTGGAAGTACGTGGTGAGGGAGTTGCAGAGATCTTGTGACGGTGTGATGTCGTTGTTGGCACTGGGGTTGGAGAGCTCTTTCACAATGCTGAAGAGTTCCTTGCTGTTGTGGGTGTTGCTGTCGAGCTGCTCTTTGAACGATGACCTTTTGGTGGTGCGGATCAGCTGGTGGTGTTTGCGAGTGGCGTTCTTGAGGGCTGTCATGTTTTGTGTAGTACATTCGTGGCGCCAGGTTTTTTCGAGGGTACAGCAGGTTTTCTTGATTCTTTGAGAGCATCTGTGAACCATGAGGTTTTCCTGTTGCCAGTCATGCAAGGGGGTTTCTTTAGTGGGGCGAGGTCGTCGGCGCAGTTGGTGATACACTGTGCGAGGTTGTGGTCTGCATCATTGGTGTTAGCGGTTTTGGCTGGCGGGTTCAGGTTCAGCGATGAGAGGAGGTGGTCTGTGGTGATTTTGCCCCAGCTTCTGCGGGGGATTTGTTGCGTACGGTAGTGGGATGCATTCTTTTGGAAGGTGAAGTGGATGCATCTGTGGTCGGTCCAGTGTAGTCCGGTGGAGTGGCTGAAAGGGACGTGGTTGCTAGCGGAGAAGATGGGGCCGAGCGTGTGGCCAGCGAGGTGAGTGGGGGTGTTGGCGAGGTTGTCGAGCAAGGTGGTGGTGTTGTTGTCGCTGTTGTTCTCCAGGTGAAAGTTCAGGTCCCCTAAGAAGGTGTATTCTGGTGAGGCTAGGGCATGCGGGCTGATGAAGTCAGTGATGGTTTCGCTGAATTGTGTGCGCAGGCCCGGGGGTCTGTAGATGAGCGTTCCTCTAAGGGTGGTCTTGGGGCTGGTGTGAATCTGGAAGTGTAGATGTTCGGTGGCGGAGAGTGTGTCTTCGGTGTTGGCCGTGATGTTGATGGTGTTCTTGTGGACGATGGCGATTCCTCCTCCGGTTTGGTTGACACGGTCCTTCCGGGTAATCATGAAGCCTTCCGGGATGGCTATGGCGATGTCGGGGGCCGAGGAGGCGTTCGTCCAGGTTTCCGTGAGGAAGGTGACGTCTGGTGCTGTTGTGTCGAGGAGGTCCCAAAGTTCAATAGGATGCTTGTGGACGGAGCGGGTGTTGAGGAGGATGCATTTGAGGTGATTGTTGTCATTGCTTGGTCCGGCGGGCGGGGGAAAGGTTCGGAGGCAGATGAATTTGCAGGCTTGGCAGGTGAAGGGTCCCTGGGTGCGCCTCGGGGTGGCTCGGTAGCAGGTAGGTGGTCGTCCAGTGTTGAGTGCGTTGAGGGCGGCGGGGTCGTATCTCAGTCGATGCTTCTGGCTCCTGCGGGGGCCAGGGGTACTGGCGCTGGGCGTGGTCCAGGCGTGGACGGGCGCAGACGGGCTTGCGGGGCAGAGGGAGGGAGGAGCAGCTGAGAGGTGGGAGCGGGTGGCCAATGGGAGTCTTGTACATTCGGCTGATACTGAGAGTGAATCAGTTAGCTCTGAGATAGATCTTGTAGGAGTTCTGAATGACCCCATGTTCTGTCTTGGAACTGAAGGAGAGGCCCCAAATAAATTTGATTTTAGCTGACAGGGAGGCGAGTTTAGTTGATTATGAGATGCTCTGCTATCTCTACTGTCTCCTATTTTGTTGTTGACGCTATCCGATGCTCTGTCAGCCGGGCGGGCGTCGGGGGGGAGTATGGCCGCTGTGTTGTGCCTCCGTTGGATAAACCAATTGGACCTGACTAATTTCGTTTGTGGCCCTGTTTTTACAATTTGACCATGTCATTGCGGCACTTCATCCAGTTTGACCTGGCATTAAGTTGCCGTTGAGGGCCATGGGGCCATGGGGCCTTGCATACTCAGATGGCCAATTGATTGTCTATCCGTTGTTAGGCCCCCTTTGACTAACAGGAGAATCGGGTTTGAGTGGTGGATTTGGATTTGTCTGCTGATAATGTCCACCTTGGTATCTGATGTTTTGCTTGTTATGGGAGCGTTGGCTCCATTGCCTCCGTTGACATGTGGCCCGTTTGTATGTTCCCTAATTTTCAATTTGCTGAGTTGTTGGGGCTGGTATGGCTGGGCGTGCCTAGTGCCATGTTTATTTCTGATACTCTGTCCCCCTGAACAATGATTATTTCTGGTAGAGTGGGATGGCTAAGTGCCTGGATGAATGGGGTCCTAGAGTTCTGTCGCTGGCATCTGTTGATGTTCTGGCAATTCTGGTGTTTGTGCTGGTTTTTCCTGAGCATGGTGAGCACGCTTCCCCTCCAGATTCGCTGAGTTTGTCATCAGAAATTGTATGGTACAGGAACGCTCTAATGTCTCTGTTACCATCTGTGCTGGTCGTTCTCTTTGTGGTACTGAGACTGTCCCTGTTAGCCGTGGACTTGTGTGGGTTGAAGGCCCTTCCCAATGAAGTTACTGGTGCTGTTAATAGAGCTCCTGTTTGCTGGTCCTCCGGGGGGCCCTCCTTGGAGCTTAACCCTTGTTTGGAGCTCCCTCTACCTAGAGGGTAGAGCAGCTTTGATTTTTGCTGCCTTGCTGATTTATGGGGGCTATGCTTCTCTTGATGTTTTTCTTGGTGTTGGACCAGGTTTGAGTTTCTTGTCCTCATTTTTGTGCTTACACTGAGTCCCCGTTAAGGAGGGTTGATGCCGTTGAGGGGGATTAGGTAGAAGCCCTCCTTTTAAACTGTTGGACTATTAGACTGCTTAACTATTGAGCTGTTAAGCTGTTGCAATTGTAGTTAGGCTATTAGGCTGTGGGGCAGTTGAGTTGTGGGGCTGTCAGGCTGCACTCGTCGAGTGTCTGTATCTTGCTCCCCAAAAAAATGAATGGCCGGAGCTTGGGCTTGAGCAGAGCTGTCAGAGGTTTGTTATAGCTTTGTTGTGTTTTGCGGGTCTCAAGTTCTCCGAAATGATAGAAATATTGTTGGAGCTGGTGCAGTACTTTTGGGTGCCTTTTAAAAAAGAGATGAAGCCTTTGGTGTAAGAGACTACAATGTTTGTTGCCGCTTACTCCGTGAGCCTTTGCTCCCACGTTATTGCACTGGGTGCCTCTGGTGTCCGTATGGATCAAGCTGCCAATGCCAATCCACCAGGCAGCGGGGCTGAGGGGCTGAATGATTGTGAAATCGCTGTATTTTCCTCTGTGCAGTGGGTGTGCCGAGTTGGAGTTTTTTTTTCACTCACTCATTCCTTTGCACACTCATCACCTCTACCCCCATTGTTCACCTCAAGAATACAGGAAAAATGGGGAGCGAGAAGAAGCT
The DNA here is from genome assembly GCF_964263255.1 of Lissotriton vulgaris. Taxonomy (NCBI): domain Eukaryota; kingdom Metazoa; phylum Chordata; class Amphibia; order Caudata; family Salamandridae; genus Lissotriton; species Lissotriton vulgaris. The sequence continues at coordinate 1,705,384,174 of NC_141694.1, forward strand.
GTTGCTGTGGTTGTGGGGCGCTGGTGCCAATTCCAGCTGTTCTGTAGCTTGTGACTTGCTGCCTGATGCTACCACTGCCCGTCCCCGCAATGGTGGTGGCAGAGTACAAGCAGGAGCTTTTCTGAGACTTTTAAGTGGTTCTGCTGAGCTTCTGCGGCGCCGGCGACCGGCGGTTCCTCCCAGGTGCAGCTCCTCCCAGGTGCGGCGGCAACAGGATGCAACAGGATGCACGCGGGAGCTTTCTGGGTCTTTGCGAGGCTTCAGCTAAGATTCCTGCGGCAGCCAGCACCATCTCCCAGGTACTGAAGCGCCGGCAAAACAGGGCATCAAAAAGAAGCAAAGATGCAGTAAGGAAGGTGGCTGGCAAAGCGGCTGTGAGAGCGGCCGGGGAAACAGCCCTGGGCCGACTGCTACAACCGCCGCCGTGGCACGTCTGCTCAGGTGCTGTCTGTGTGGATCTGCGAAAGTACTTAGTTTCTCCATGGTAAGCCACGCGTGAAAGGGCTAAGCAGGGGCCCCCGCTGTCCACTATCCAGGGCGGCAAGCTCAGGCTCAGAGCTCAAAGACGGGAGCTGAGAGCCAGCTGAATCTGCATCTTCCTTGCGCGTCACTCCTTCCTCGAGCCTGCGGCTAATAAGTAGAAAAACGTCACTTGCAACAGACTGACTTAGTGAAGGTTTTATTTTGTAAAAAAAAGTCTCCTTCTTGAAGCCAGTATGACACTATGACATCCCCTTTTAACTAGGAGTCTGCTTGCGTTCGTGGTCGTCAAGTGTTCCTTGGTTGGACCTCCGGATGTCTTTCTCCGTGCATTTCTAGTTCTCGATAAGGGGCTGGCGTCAAAGTGCTTTTAGACCAAAGTGCAAGAGGGGTAGGGGAGTGAAGGAATAACCCAGAGTGCAGCACTGCTAAACTAAAGTATGACAGTGAGGGAATGGGGAATTAGCCAAAACAGGGACAGGTAGGGGCTGGCATGTTTAACAATCCGGTTTCCCCCGCCTCCCTACCCAGCCCGCATACCGTGCCCGTACCTGGGCCAGCCATGCTCCTCCTGGAGCGTGGCGGGACGAAGTGTGTTCCTGATAGCCTCCTAGCTCTCCTTCGGTCTTCAGGCTCTCCGTGGTCTCTCGTCTGCTGGGCGTCCTTCTCAGCAGCCTCTGTTCTCAAGGTAATACCGCGTTCTCCGTCTTTTCCTCCTCTTCTCTTCCGGTGTCTGTGCACACCCTCCTCCGAATCTCCTCCTCTCTTGTTGGCCCAGTGGGTGTGACGTCGTCTCTGGGGGCGTGTTGCACTTCAGCACAGTTCCAGTTAAAGGGATCATGTCCCATTTCAGACAAGGCCCCGTAGGAGACTTGCGACGGGCAGAACCAATCCTCCTGTTGTGGGGAAATAAGAGGTGCTGTAATGTCGGATCCCTCCCACCAGTCCCTTGTATATGTCGGTCTCCCCCCCTCGGACCCCTGGCCCCGTGACACACCTCCTCCCCTGGATTCTCCTGATTGGGGAGAGGAAAAACCCTTGACAAATAGTCCGCACTGCCATTGTCTACTCCTTTACAATGTTTCACTGTGAAGGTAAAGGGATGTAGGGACAGAAACAATGGAGTACCCTGGGGTTATTAGCGATGTTACGACTCATCCACTGAAGAGGTGCGTGGTCAGTGTATAAGGTGAAAGGGTGCCCCTCAAGGTAATAGCGCAACTTATCTATGGCCCATTTGACCGCAAGATACTCCCTTTCTATAGTGGGGTATTTCTTCTCTCTAGGAAACAACTTCCTACTGATATAAAGAATGGGATGGTCTACCCCGTCTGGAGAGAGCTGGGAGAGTACAGCGCCTAACCCCTGGTTGGAGGCATCCGTGTGGAGGATAAAAGGCTTTGAAAAATCGATGTAAGACAAGACAAGACTGGTGGTTATGGCTTTTCTCAGGGTATGGTAGGCTTCTAGCATGGGGACTGTCGGGTGGCGCACTTCTGTTGATTTTATGTCTTTTTGAAGGGTATCTGTTAGAGGACCGCCACTTCTGAAAACCTGGGGATGAAGCGTCTATAATAGCATATCAGGCCTAAGAAGGCTCTCATATCTCGATTCATGCTGGTAAAGGGGAGCTCGGTAATTGCTCTGATCTTTTCACCTTGAGGGGCGATCACTGTGTAATCCTGCATCTTGTGAGGCCTGAAGTACAGTTTTTAGGTGTTGCAAGTGGGTGTGCCAATCAGGACTGAAGAACATGATGTCGTCAAGGTAAGCTGACGAAAACGAGTGGTACTCAGATAACACAGTGTTCATGAGTATTTGAAAGGTCGCCGGTGCTCCGTGCAACCTAAATGGGAGCACCGTGAATTTGTATAGTCCATCCGGCATTGAGAAGGCTGTTTTCTTCCTATCTATTTCCCTCAGGGGCACTTGCCAATAACCTTTAGTGAGGTCCAGCATAGTTATATAGCTGGTTTCACCTAATTTCTCTATCAACTCGTCGATGCGTGGTATCGTATAGGCATCAAATGCAGATATCTCATTGAGGGCTCTAAAATCAATGCAAAAACGGATACTCCCATCGGGTTTTGGCACAGTCACAATTGGGGGTGACCATTCGCTTCTTGAGGGGCGGATCACCCCAGCTTCAACATATCTTGTACTTCTTGGCGCATGGCGGTTCTTCTAGTGGCAGGAATTCAATATGGCCGTTGTTTTATTACTTTCCCAGGTGGTGTCTCGATGCGGTGTTCTATCAGAGATGTCTTCCCGAGATGTCTGAGAATATGGAGGCAAATGGGTTGAGGGTTTCTTTCAAAGAGGTCTTTTCTTCTCTGCTTAGTTCATCATACACCCCCAGCTGCTTCAAGGTACTGGAGTTGGGGCCAAAGATAGGTAAAGATAGATGGTTGTTTTTAGGCAACAGGCATGTGAAATGTTTGGGTACGGTTGGGAGTCATCTGTAGCCTGTACGTTGTCTTTCCTATGGTTCCAACAATTTTATAGGGTCCCATCCATTCGGTTTGGATTTTCTTCGTGGAAGTGGGCAACAGTACCAGTGCCCAATCATTGATGTTCAACCTCCTCCATTTCTTTCCTCGATCACTGGGACTCCTTAGCTGTCCGTGGCCAGGACCCGGCTCAGGCCCTAGGCCTTCCAGATGTCTCTGGTCCTTGCCATCTCAGAGAGTGGGGGCAGTAACCCCAGGTACATTGTATCCATTATCCACTCTACCTCTCATCAGTGCAGTCCTATACTGCCACTGATCTCTTAACTCAGGGTCTGCACCCTCAGGCTGACCAGGGGTCACAGGTGAGGCTTTCCTCCCCCTATCCCTCCTTCTGGGGTTCCACACTCCCGTCCTAGGAGAGACACCATCAGAACACCAAACTGTCAGGAAGCTGGTATCAGCCCTCCCACACAATTCTCCCACCAGTTCAGGACATTGACCCTGCAACTGATCTCCCAACCTAGGGACCAAACCCTCAGGTTGAATCAGGGTCAGAGGCAAGGACTCCCTCCCTCTGGGCCCCCTTCCGGAGTTCTGCACCATCCCGTCTGGAGTGGTACCCCCAGAAAACAAAACTGTAGGGATAGGCTTGCAGATGTCCTTCTCTCCAGGTCAGAATTTACCTCCTGAACCTGGCCTCCCAACCCAGGGACAACACCCTGCCGCTGAGCACCTGCCTGGCACACCAGGACTTCCTGGGGAGCACGCATGCCCCCCTAAGGTAACACATAACTCATGTGTTGCGTGACAGTCTTCCTAGGGCTGATCTCCCGACCCCTGTCCATCTGACAGTACGCAAAGACCTCCCAAAACAGAAGTAGTGTCACCATGGTCACTCATAGAAGGCTCAGCCCTTTTGGCTGGCCACTGACCCACCTGTTCTCCCACTGGGGACTGCATCCCCCTCTCACCCCTCCATCTGGACTTCTGCACCCTCCACTCAGGAGCGACACCGCCAGATACCAGAGCTATTGGAGCTCTGTTTACAGACGCTCCAAGTACTCCTGACACTATGAGATCCCCTCAATGGATGGCCTACCAGTATAGCCTAGGCTCTCTGCCTGGTGTTACCTGAAGGAACCCTCCAGGCCCTGAGACTGGGTATCGGACACCTTGGGACGCATCCCATTCTCACTCCTTCTCCGTAGAGACAGGACATGAGTCACTACATAGCGACCTATCTGGGCTACTGAGAACCTTTCCCACCACTCTTTGCTGGGAAATACCTGAGCCACCACTCTTAGGGTCACTCCCAAATACCAGACCCTCTGGCACTCCCCCAGAGGTCTGCCTCGTATGCAAGCTCCCTGGGATCAGAGAGCTCACGCTCAAACAGGTGTTGGCTTAACCCTGGAAAACAACAACGGAACATATGCTCTCTGACAATCAGATTGAACAGCCCTTCAAAATTGTTTGCCATGCTACCCATCACCCAACCTTCCAGTCCATCAAAACATTCATCCACAAACTCCCCCCAAGACTGGTGATACAGTTTCCTATTGCCCCTGAACCTAAACCTGAATCTTCAGATGTGACATCGTCTTCCTTTGAACTAGGTACCATGCTCTGGGATATGGGAGTGGGACTTCCTACCCTGGAATCCATGTTGCTGCCACCACTGGACTCCACCATCACTGGTGAATCCAGACCACTAAAATTACACTCGGGGGACAACTTTTCCTCCCAAGCTAGCTCTTCTCTGGCGAAGGCCCTCTCTGCCTTCGCCATCCTCTCCTGCGCTAGGACCCTTTCAGTCTCTATCTTTTTCTCCTCCACAGCTAGCTGCGCTAGCTCTGCACCCAGCTTAGCATGCTCTAATTTGAGCTTCTCTAACCCCAGCCACTGCTCCCTTTCTTCCCTCCTATCCACCCACTCCTCTGGGGACAGGGAAGAGATGGGGCACTGCCCTCGGCACTGGACCCAGCAAGGAACTCCCTCTCTACGGGGTCCTTAATATATACTGGCATCCCTGACCTGTCATTTTCTTCCCCCTCTTCATGCCCTCCCTCATAACAACCACTTAGGTATGTGAAGGGGTAATTTGCAGAGTCCCCCAAGCACTCTCGGACTACTCCCCTGCGGATTGCTTTAAAGAGGAACAGTTTTCTGCTGAAGTTGCCTTTTATTGGTATCCTCCTTTCTCTGCAGAAACTCTCTAACTTTTCACTCCCAAAGGTCATCCTCATCATAGATTAACCCCATCCTGGCAAGATGCACAACCCACAGTGTAAAACAAGAGACCTAGGCGTAAACACAATTCAAAAATGACAATTTGAGGAGAATAAAAAAAATATGGAGAAATGCCTGTCACTGTGATACTGTGCAAACACAAGTCCTATCCCCACCGCTGACAACCAATGTTAGAAATGGGATTTCTGGTTGGCTAGGGCATGCACCTAAGACAAGCTGAAACCACCACTCAAGTCAGGGTAAGGGAGTTGCATGCTGAAGATAACCCCTGCTCACCTCCTTGGTAGCTTGGCACGAGCAGTCAGGCTTATCCCATAGGCAATGTGTAAGGCGTTTGCACAACACACACTCCCAACAGTGACACACTAGGAACACCACAAAAGAATCTCCACACAAGGTTAAGTAAAAATAGTATTTGTATTATCCATAAAACACATTAGAACATAATCACATATATATACTGTGCCACCTGGCAGTTAGCATGACTTTACAGGGATTATATTCACTACTGGGCCAATTGGCACTGTCATAACCATTAGAACTCACAATTAGTGAGGACAACCAGTAACTACTAGTAAGGGCGCACTTAGCATAAACACATTAGGTATAAATACTAATCATCAGTGCACCCTAGTAAGAAGCATTAGGTGTAAATATAATTCACAATCTGCCACCATGTCCCCGAGAGCCCACTGGCCCCCAAACTGCAGTCCCAGCACCTCTGCGCTCTCTACCTGGACTGCACAGTAGTCTGGAATAGTTTCTTCCCACTTGGGTACTACAGGAGTTACTCCCCTTCTTTAGTAGGGAGTGCAGGGGCCTCCATCGAGGTTTACCCCGGATTGCTTGAATTACAAAATGCAAGGGGGCGGTGGTAATTCACCCTTTCTCCTCTATTGGAGAATGCCCCCAATTTTGCAGCTGCCCGCGACCCAGCGGCGCAGCTGTGATAATACCAGGAAGCAACAAGGCCGGTCCCGGCTTCCGTTAAGGTATCCTTCCCTGAGCCCCTCCTGGGTTGTACACGGAGCCTGCGAGGCTCTGGCTCCGGCTCTCCTGCCCGCTTCACCCTCAAGTAGGCACAGGCTTTGCCTCACTTCCTGCGGCCCTGCCCCAAATAACGTTGGTGCTTCCTCTGTGAAACGGAGGATCTTCCGGTCTGGGAATCCTCGTTCTTCTCACGTCGTTGGGCAGCTCGGGGCTATGCAGCAGAGCCCCGGCTGCACCACTGCACACAGCTCTTTATTTCTTGCCGTACCTCCTCACAGGTGTGGCAGCAACTGCTCTCGCTGGCTTTACTTCCTCCTGAAGGTCTCGCCCATGGTCAGCTCCTTCGGCCAGACTTCCAATTCACAGGCTGCTCCTCGCTGCGCACTGGAGAGCCCACTTCTCGGGTTTAGAGGGCGATTGGCCAAGCACGCACCACACGCTGCTGGTGGGCAGGACCCCCACCCTCCAGGAGTGCCAGGCACAAAAATAGAGCGCCCACCCTGCTCTTGTCCTGTCAGCAGGGGAGGCTCTTCACGCTTGGTGAAGAGCCTGACACACAATACACAACAGGCAGGCACAAAGACACATAGCACACAGAAATATCCACTTCTAAAAGTACTGGAATCCAAACAATGGTTCAAGTAAAAATACTTAAGGTAAAAGAGAATCTAAGGAATAGAGATACAGAGAAAACATTAAAAATATAAAATGTGCAATTGGAAAAGAAACAAAAGAAGAGAAAGAAAAGAATAAAATAGTACCAAAAAAGTTAAGGCACACAGTAGCCATGTACAGAAAGTGTATTTTCAATTAGAAAATGTGTTTCTTATTATTACATACAAATAACAATAATAATGGTGCTCATGGGGTTACACAAACAAATACAAACAATATCATGTGTAATCAAACAAGGAGTGGCTAAGGAAAAAAATACAAAAGCAAGGTTCAAAACCAAACAAGAACACACAGCAAAAGAACTAAGTCCTCTTTAATTAGAATCACATCTTGGTGGTAAGTGTTTTTACTTGAACCATTGTTTGGATTCCAGTAGTGTTTAGCCCCTGGTTCAGGTTCTAGCCCCTGTTGTTTGTAATCACTTCTAAAAGTGGCATTTCTAAAATAGTGATAATAAATCTGCGAACACTTTTACGCAGCATTTATTACCACTATTTCAAACATACCAAACTTGATCACGCTACTCCTCTCATGTCAGGAATTACCACTGAAACACATATCAGGGAATCCTAAAAGCATTCCTATGAGTGGGCAGCCTCACAGTAGTGAGAAACCAAATAGGCTGTTTGTCACTAACAGGACATGCCACACAGTTAATGCACATGTCCTACCTTCTACCTACAGCGCACTCTGCCCATAGGGCTAGCTAGGGCCTACCTTGGGGTTGACTGATATGTAGTAAAAGGGGTGTCACAGACATGGCAACCACTTTATGTGGCACTTCACAGCGGCAGCACACTGCGTGCACAGGCCCTGCAATGGCAGAGGACTAAGACCGGTTTTAAAGGCTACTTTGGTGGGTGGCGCAAGCAGCGCTGCAAGCACTTCAGTAGAATTTAATTTACTGGCCCTGGTTATATGAGATACCACTTTACAAGGGACTGATAGGTAAATTAAATACGCCAAACAGGTGTAGACCAATCCTAACCAAGTTTACCATAGAGAGCACAATCACTTTAAAACTGAACAGAAAGTGCCCAGAGTCCTAAAACCACCAAAGACAGATCATGAAAAATACCAGGAGGAAGTTCTGGGATGACCCTGCAAAAGGGCCACGTCTAACACCATCTAATCAGAGCGGCCTTCATTCATTCATTGACCAGCTAGTCTTCCAGATGCGGCATTTTTGTGATTGTACCCGACTTCTTTGTAAGCATGACCGGGACCATGCACTGACTCGCCGATTGATTGGGCCTAAAAGACTTTGGCGATTTGATTTTTGCAGCTTTGAATTCTACCACTTGATGTAATGGACAGCTACAGCTATTAGTCTATTTAAACAGTGAGACCTGTTCAAACAACATTTGCCGCTATTTTAACTTTATAATTCTTGTGGATCACCTTCAATGAAAGTTGATGGGATCGTTTTTATTCAGAATTGTTTATAACGCTGAAGTGAAATGAGAGTACTGATGATGACCTTGTAATTTTACAGTGGTCGAAACAGCGTTGACGCCTATGTGGCCAAAAATACAGAAGGACACATTTTCTTTGTTTATGTTGTTCCTTTATTGTGATATGTATTTCTTTGTTTGCCACTTGTCTGGTTTGTGATATGTTTTTGTTTGTATACCAGCACTTTGTCTTGAGCCTAACTGTTCCAGTTGCTTTTATCATATGTAATAAATAATAACTTTTGAGACATGATTTCTTTGACTTAGGGGCTTCTTCCTTTTCTTCTCCTTCTCTTTTCTTTTGAATTTTTTTTATTTGTTTGATTTATTAATGTTTGCATATTGTGTGTTTAAAGCAATTTTCCTCTTGAACCATTTGTTAGGTGTATATACTGACAGTCCCTAGTTCAGTTTTGTTGGACTGCCCCTGTGGTTAGTAATGAGTCTTCCAGATGCAGCATTTCAATGATGGATATCCCTTCTAATGGCATGCACCCCATTAAGGCAACTGCCTTAGACACCTCATTCAAGACCTGACACAAGCGAGTGCAAAGCTTACAATCTATTTGAAGATATCCTGACCTTCCACATACATAACCTCTCTTAGAATCCTGGCCACAACCTGTTCTGAAAAGGATGTAGAGTAAGTTATCGCTGATGAAGTTGTCATTGCTGCCATCCTAAGCACCTCTCGCTCAAGCGCTATCTTTTACCACTCCAGCTCTCTGTCATTTTCCATCTGCTTTTCCTCCTACTCTCTGCTTTTCCTCCCTTTCTCTCTATTTCTCCTCCCTCTGACAATTTCTTTTCTCGAACCCATTCCTCTTTTCTCTTCCACCTCCTTTCCTCTTGTTTCTAGTGAGCTAGTCTCGGCTTCTCCCTCCCAAACTCTTTGGCCTTCTCTTCTTGCTCTGCTTTATCCTTCTGGAGAGCCCACTGCAAGCTCAAGCTCTCTCCTAGACTCAACCCACCCAAGGGATTTACTTTTGAAATTGGTGACTGTTAGAAATGAGGTCTCTCATTGGCAGTGGTATTCACCCTGTCCGTTTAGGGACGCATACTCTAGTCAGGCTAAGCGTAGTACACACTAAACGTTTACCTGTGCTCACCCTCTTGTAGCTTGGCACAGAGCAGTCAGGCTAAACTAAAGAGGCAATGTGTAAAATATTTCTGCACACACACAAACACACAGTGAACACACCACAAACGTGCTACACACCAGCTTAGAAAAATAACCAATATTTATCTGGGTATAAGAACAAACACAAGTCAAGATATGAATTTTTAAAGATTAAATAAAAAATGCAGTTCTTAGAAGTCTATAGCTTCAACTGAGGATATCTGGTTGCGCTTCAGTACCTTGGTGTCATTGAAAACCAAAAGCATGGCATCAGACCAAGGACACGATGTCGTGCAATGGAGGTGAGGTGGCGCGGTTGCAGGTGAGCTGTCTGTTCCTTATGGTGGTGCAGGGTCATTGATCTTTTGCCGCTCCATGGACAAAGCTATGCACAAAAGAGATGATGCTTCGGTTGCGGGTGCGAGACCTCAGTTCCAGAAGGTGTTGCGGCGTCGATGCAGTGTTGTTGTTGAAAGCGAAGGTGCCAATTCCTCATTGTCTGAGTCCAATCACTGGGCCAAAGGTGCTGCATCGATTGGGAGTCACACAGGTTCGGGGATGCTTTGGAGTCAAGAGTCACAAGATAGTGGTCTAAAACTACGATCTAAGTGGACTCCCCAACTAGCTAAAGGCAACACGATAGATGTATTCTTTAAAGCAGTGAGCACTGATATTGATAAGGAACTAAACTACCAACAGCAGAGACATCTGAAGCCTAGAGAGGATAACTTATCAATTGGAGAAAGGACAGCTCTCAGAGAATTGATGAATAACAAGGATATACAAATACGTAGGGCAGATAAAGGAGGCAATCTTGTAATTCAGAACACCATAGATTACAATAATGAAGTTTTATCTCAGTTAAACAACAAACAATACTATGTTAAATTGGACAGTAACCCCATGAAAGCAGTTATGGAGACCATTAATACTAGAGTTAAAGAATGGTATGACTTATCACTACTAGATCGAGATGAATACCTCTATCTTCTGACCACCCACCCTAAATCACCATGTCTCTATACCTTACCAAAGGTCCATAAATGCCGAGACAGACCGCCAGGGAGGCCTATTGTTTCTGGCATAGGTGGCCCAACTGAACACCTTTCAGAATATATAGACACTTTTTTGAGGGACTTTGTATATAATCTACCATCATTTGTTGAAGATACAAAGCACATTTTGAATATACTGGATGATATGTCGTGGGACACTGGAATGATACTAGCTACCCTTGATGTAGTATCTTTATATTCAAACATAGAACACGACTTGGGCATTAAAGCACTTGATTTTTTCTTGAGTAAGAGAGCAGCAGAGCTCTATGACCACTCACAAATGTTACTACAGATGACTGAACTAGTCCTCAATAATAATGTCTTTCTATTTGACGGCAACTGGTACCGACAAAAGCTCGGGACGGCGATGGGAGCCAAATTTGCTCCGTCTCTAGCTAACCTCTTTATGGGGTGGTTTGAGGCGGAGCGAATTTGGGGGATCGCTAATAAGGAATGGATCCAGTATATTCATTACTGGGGTCGTTTCATCGACGACTGTCTCCTAATCTGGACAGGGACAGTAGAACAACTAAAAGGATTTTTTGACTATCTCAATGAGAATACTTTTAATCTCAAATTTACAACTAAATATGATCTTGAGAAAATAACTTTTTTAGATATTGAGTTATTTGTTGAGGAAGGCCATCTCAAAAGTAGAATGTACAGGAAACCTACGAGCTGCAACGCAGTTCTTCATGCCAAAAGCTGTCACCCTAACAATCAAATAAAAGCAATACCCTACGGAGAGATGGTGAGAGCTAGGCGTAACTGTTCCTCAGAACATGACTTTAAAACTAACATCAAAGACATATCAAGTCGTTTTGCTAGAAGAGGCTATGATAAACAAGTGATTGATAAGGCTGTAACAACGGTACACAAACTTAAACGTAAAGACACTTTAAAAGTAAAACCTAAAAACACTAAGAATGATACTGCAACTATGGTGAGAATGATTACTCACTATAGCACAGAGAGTCCCAAGTTGTACTCCATTCTTAAAAGACATTGGCATCTTTTGAAGCTTGACCAAGATCTCACACCGTACATCAGTAAATACCCCTCTGTTACATATAGGAAGGGTTTGACTCTATCTAATATACTGAGTCCAAGTTACCCAAAGAAACGTGTGAGTAGAGACTGGCTCTCTGGATCTAGGGGTTTCCACAAATGTGGTAAATGCTCTTCATGCAGATGGGCTAAGAAAAAGGTAGTTACATTTAACTACAATGACACAGGAGAATATGTTATTGACAAATTTATAAACTGTGACACGACCTATGTAGTCTATATCATTTCATGTAGCTGTGGAATGATATACGTGGGAAGCACCAAGAGGAGACTTAAAGACAGGATGGCAGAACATTTTAGAGCCATTAAGCTAGGTGATACGCGCTATCCCACGGCTGCACACCTGATTAGGAACTCACAAGATAGTTTGAAACACACATTCAGCTATCATGGTATTGAACGTGTTGATCCAGAACCCAGGGGAGGGAATAGGATTTTAACACTCAGGAGAAAAGAAGTGACATGGCTCATAAAACTTAAGGCTGTTGAGAAGGGACTCAATGTCGATAATGAGTATGAATTCTTCCTAGGAAATGAGTGACTATAAATAATCTATGAGAAGGCTTTCTCTACTTGAACTCATGCAAATGATATGTATAGACTCTAATGTTTTTAATGAAATGCCACTAGCATATTGTTTTCATAGAACAAATGTTCTCCCATACAACTCTATGGATGTTTTGATGTTGTCAATAATTTAATGATGACTGAATATTGTGTCAACTAAAAAAGAGCATATGTATATGACATAAATAACAAATATGTGGAGTTTAGTACTGTGACCTCCTTTTCCAAACCTAAACCTCCTATCCTCTTGCTAGCATTTTACGATCAATAACACTTTCCGACTATGAAGAGGAGCTGATTATTTGTGTGCCACATCGTAGCGCTAACCATTATGTAATGATAAGCTTTTAATAAGCATCATTAACTGTGACTCTATTTAGATGAGATCGAGATGCCCATCGATAGAACCTTAGTTTCGTTATTACACCACTTTATTTAGAGCAGGTACCCACCACAGTGTGGACCAGAATACAGAGCCTTACACAATACCTTACTTAGCATGAACGACTGTATTTGTAGACTGCTCCAAGATGGCGGACGGCTTTTCGTTATTCGTACTACTATGGATTATATTTTAGACAAACCACAATACGTACACTCTAACACCACCGCTAGATAGACTACTAAAATAATATAAAATCCGTACTAAGCGTCACGGATAATTTAGCTGAAAGTTACGCGATTTTATTTCATGATGACAAATAATTACCGTCCGATATACATAATACGCAACACCGACATTAGCATTGTTAAATATACCATAGTCAACTTCTGCCCTTTCTACTACTCTACAGTTATGCTTGAGCTACTATTTTAACTATACTAACATGGCGCATCTCGTAAACCAAAAGTATAAATTAGAAACTCAAGATGGCGCTACACTAGAACGCCGAGAAGACGAGACGCGGTTCGAAGCAAGGAGATTCCTCTACTAGGTGAGAATGGATACGGAGTCGAGCTAGAGAGATAATTAGGACATGCACCCCCTCTATATTAACTTAACTCGTTAACCTAACACTAAGATTTGTGTTTATTTCAGGTGACAGATATGTTCACCCGAACACAAAGCCCTTAGTTTGGGTAATAAACCACTATAACGAGGTAAGACAGCGGGTAGCGCTCACCACTAATAATCGTCTTTTGTATAACATGATATCTTAACAATCACGCATTGACTCATAATATTATATAACTTTATAGATAGACAAACCGAGAATTAAGGACAACATTTTGAAAAGGTTGGCTCAACGAGGAGGCATATAGGTATGACGCCCTCTAACATGGTCTTTCTCTGTGCTCTTGATACTTACTCTTTGATACACTATATTCTTTCTTTTTAGGAAATATACCTATAGAGGTACTATTAGATTATAAAGCCTTTAGATTTGTATTTAGGTATCTAAAGACCACTGTGGTTCATTCTAGCTTTTACTTGGTGTTGAGGACTTTACTATACACTTTATACCCCCCTCTATACACAGGTTCGGTTTTGGGAAGTTTCCCTGACACATATGGTTTAAGTGACTAGTCTGTTATACTTAACTATGATATAGTGTTATAATAGTGTTTATACTTTGTTTTGGGTTGCAGCCCTGAGGAAGTCATTAGTCAAATCAGACTAGACGAACCACGTGTTGGCTGCACATTTTGGAGACTGTTGAAGATTGTATTTCAATGAAGAGAAGAATTGAAATATTCAAGATTAAATAACAATTGCACCACTTGAAAAAGATTTCTATTGGACTTATTTGAGTGCTCGATGGAATATATATTTGTTTGAGCTATTTATAGCACTTTTCTTGTCGTGGTAACCGACTTGCTTCATTTTGAGCACCACTTTGGACAATCAAGTTATAATACACCTTTACCTGCTGTGCGCTCTAACCTTAACAGTTACCGCTTTTCATTGCACCCAAGGGATTTACTTTTGAAATTGGTGACTGTTAGAAATGAGGTCTCTCATTGGCAGTGGTATTCACCCTGTCCGTTTAGGGACGCACACTCTAGTCAGGCTAAGCGTAGTACACACTAAACGTTTACCTGTGCTCACCCTCTTGTAGCTTGGCACAGAGCAGTAAGGCTAAACTAAAGAGGCAATGTGTAAAATATTTCTGCACACACACAAACACACAGTGAACACACCACAAACGTGCTACACACCAGCTTAGAAAAATAACCAATATTTATCTGGGTATAAGAACAAACACAAGTCAAGATATGAATTTTTAAAGATTAAATAAAAAATGCAGTTCTTAGAAGTCTATAGCTTCAACTGAGGATATCTGGTTGCGCTTCAGTACCTTGGTGTCATTGAAAACCAAAAGCATGGCATCAGACCAAGGACACGATGTCGTGCAGTGGAGGTGAGGTGGCGCGGTTGCAGGTGAGCTGTCTGTTCCTTATGGTGGTGCAGGGTCATTGATCTTTTGCCGCTCCATGGACAAAGCTATGCACAAAAGAGATGATGCTTCGGTTGCGGGTGCGAGACCTCAGTTCCAGAAGGTGTTGCGGCGTCGATGCAGTGTTGTTGTCGAAAGCGAAGGTGCCAATTCCTCATTGTCTGAGTCCAATCACTGGGCCAAAGGTGCTGCATCGATTGGGAGTCACACAGGTTCGGGGATGCTTTGGAGTCAAGACAGGACACTACAGACATCGGTGGCATGGTTTTGAGATTCACTCTGCAGCAGTTCTTCGGAGGCCATGCGGCAAGGTCGGGCTGCGTTGAAGTCACGGTCGTGGCATTGCACGACCAGTTAGTGGTGTCCACAGCTTAAGTGTAGGCAGGGGCTATGTGGCGATTGCACAGAAGGCGCTGGTTCCGACTGACGCTTTGGCATCGAGGAGTCAATTTCTTGTTTACAGCACCAAAATTCATCTTCAAGGACCCAAACTGGTTTTGGCACCCCTTGGCGGGTCAGGATTCACAGCAGAGGAGCCCAAGTGCTGGTTGCAAGATGCAGGTGAAGTTTTTGATGTCCCTGAGACTTCACCAACAGGAGGCAAACTTGGTCAAGCCCTTGAAGAACCTTAGAAAGCAGGATACAGACAGTAAAGTCCGGTCCTCTCACTCCCAGGCAAGAAGCAGCAGGCAACAGGCAACACAGGAAAGAGAGCAATAAAGTGGCAGTCCCTCCTTGCAGCACAACCTCTCTTCTTCCAGGCAGAATGCCTTCTGTCCAGAGGTTTTCTGAGTATATGTTGTCAGAGGTCAAGTACTTATACCCATTTTAGCCTTTGAAGTAGATAGACTTCAAAGAAAGGTCTTTGTAGTGCTAAACTATGCCCTTCCTGCACCTGGGTCCAGACACACTACAGGGGGTATGCAGCTTTGTGTGTGGGGACAGGCACAATCCTAGGTGCAAGTGTCAACTCCTCCCACAACTCTAGCTTAGGAAGACCCATTAGCCAGGTGATGGACCATCACGATTTGCAGGCCACACCTCTGCTCCCTGTGTGTGTGCCTGTTTAGCGTGAATTCTCAAAGCCCAGCTATCACCTTGACACAGACCTGTATTCTAGGGACAGGCAGAGGCGCAGATGGTTGAAGTAAGAAAATGGCAACTAATAAAATTGTGATTTTCAGACCTGCAATTTAAAAACCAACTTCCCTAAAAGATGTATTTCTATAAACTTTTCTTTCTGTTCCCAATTGGAAGATACACTTGTATTGTGTTACAAGGAAGCTCCAATGCTAACCTATAGGAGAGATAGGCCTTGCTGTAGCCAAAAACTAATTTAGCAGTTTTTATCTACCAGGATATGTATAACTCAAAACTACATGTCCCACCTACTTTTTGAAATACACTACACACTGGTCATGGGGCTACCTAGGGCATACCTTAGGGGTGCCTTACATGTTGTGAGAGACGGTGTGGGCCTGGCAAGTAGGTGAATTTTGCCAGCTCCACACAGCAGTTTAAAACTGCACACACAGGATGTGCAGTGGCAGGCCTGAAACATGTTTGAAGGACTACACATATGGGTGGCACAATAAGTGCTGTAGGCCCACTAGTAGCATTTTATTTACAGGCCCTGGGCACATGTACTACACTGTACTAGTGACTTATTAGTATATAAAAAATGCCAATCATGGAAAAACCAATCATGCCATGGTTTAGAGGAGAGAGGCATATGCACGTTAGCACTGATTAGCAGTGGTAAAGTGCCCAAAGTCCTAAAGCAAAAAAAAAGGGTCAGAAAAATAGGCGGAGAAAGGCAAAAAATGTAGGAATAACCCTGCAAAAAGGGCTATTTTCAACAGTGACAGTGGTGCCCTAGAAATTTGAGGTGGTGTACATACTTGAGGCCTTCCTGAAACTGAAGGTGGTACGTGTCTTGAGGAAAACCTGGAAATGCATTAGGGGACACACTCTGCGTGTGTCTGGGATAGATCTGTCCCATGAGGATCCTAGAACCCGAATCCACAACACTTTCTTCCTGGGTTCCTAACATGGTTCCATTCCCAGAGTCAACTACAGTCTCATCCCTTTTACCCAGTGTCTCAAACTAGTCTCTAATGAAATTAGCAAGCACCTCTCTATCCCTACTCCTGGGAACCCTCCCCTCTCTGTCTCTGCATAAATCCTTCATCTGATCTAAGGACATGATGTTGATGTCTATTTCCAACCCTGTGTCCTCCATTGTCTATATGTGCTGACTTTGTGCATAAAAACTGGATTTATTAAACTACAGGTGTAAATTGGGAGTGGCCAATGCCATACTTGCTCATAAGGCTCCTTAACGTTAGGTGGCCCACTGCTTGCTGCCAATTGTCAGACTACTATGGGTCCTGATCAACTGGGCCAAATACCCCTTCAGCATTAAACTGTCAATGGTAGCATGGGTCAAGCAGTCCAAGGTTTCTGGGGGGAGAGTAAATACAGGGGGGTGAACACAGGCACACAACTCAAAAAACATTAACTAGCAGCAATAAACGATTGTCCAATTAAATACTTTTTTAATGACAAAAGTAGTATTTATATGCGAACATAAAGTGAAATGGGGCTTAAAAAAACAATCTACACAGCCTCCTGAAGTCAGATCTCTAGTGTTCAATAGGCAGGTCCCTGTGTACCACTTCCTTCTCACTAGTGTAATTGTTATTCCCCATAGGCGACATTGAAGCAAGGCCCCACTAATTGTCCGAGTCTCAGGAGTCCTACTCTGACTCTGATAATATTCAAAAGTGCTCACGTACCCAAAGTGCTATGGAGCAGAACAAATTCTCCTAGGGTCTTTTGGTCCTGTGACTAGTCTTATCCACTCCTGCGGCATGGTGTGACTGGACTCTCTGTGGCAAGCAGCAGTGGCTGCTGTTGGTGAGTAGCACTCATGGTTCAGCGAAGACAGCAGCTGGGAAAATCCAAGCACATTCTACGGTGAGACAGTAAGCTCCTCTGATGCTTCTTACAGATGGGGGTGGGTTGCTCTGTTTCCAATCTTCATTCGGAGTTGGACCCTCACGGGTCGCCATAGCAGCCTATCCTCACATAGATGACTTGAACTTGGCAAAGGTACTTATCCTTTCCAGTGGCTCACCAGCACACTGGGTCACCAACCTGCACATGGGCTACAACCCGATCAGCACAGCAGTAAGCTTCACTGCAGCCCCACCTTGCATTCGGGGTTTCCGGCTTCACTACACATACATGCTATGGCCCAATTGGCATGGCATGTAGGCCCACCTGGCATAGGGATCACCGAATTCACTCTGCAGATGGGCTACAGACCGATTGGCACAGCAGTAATCTTCATGGTGGCCTCACCTGGTATATGGGGTCACCTACCTCAGTCCACACAGCAGTGATGCTGATCATGGTTAACTTCACAGAAGCCCACTTTGGCATACAGGGTCGTCAACTTGAACCTGCAATCCTCGCTCCTTTCAGCACTGTCCTCTTCCTTACTGGGCACACTAGTCTTTTCAATAAGGCAGGCACTGAGGCGCCAGGCTCCAGGGGCAGATGGTCTTGGAAGTCCCTGTGTGATGTCCCCTCACACCACCTGGGAGACTGGCAGGTCTTAGCCTCAGCCCTGGTCACCAACAGAATGTTGGGGGTTCAAGCTCCCCTTCTCATAGTCCATTTCCAGGCACCAAATGTGAATTAGGGTCTGAGTCTTTGAAGTTTGTATAGGGGTTTGCTTGATTTTGAAGTGCCCTCTCCTCTGCCCTACACATTGTCCACACAGCAGTCTGTTATAGCAGGAGCAACTCCAAAACTGATAGCCCCAGAGCACAGGCCATGGGAGTGACTAGGGGGGGTCACATCTGGATGTCAGCCATAGTGATATATGCATCAAAAGGTTACCCCTGAGCCCCCAGCCCTACTCTTTATGATTCTCTTATCAGCCCCATCTCCTTCCTGAGATTTGTTCAGGCTCCATTCCAGTGACCTGTCTCTGTACCAAAGAGTACCCTTTGAAGTATACTGAAGAGCCTGGCTCCTCTTCCTCCAGTGTATGTCCCACCCAGTTCAGCAATCCACAAATCTGTCTGGAGGTTTCTTCTACCTCCTCATGCGCCTCCAGTCAAAAATGGAACCCAGAAACTTCCACGTATTGTACCTTTCACAGGCGCACATACACCCAGGATATTCATACAACATACATGTACTGAGGAGCACATGCATACTAACTTGATGTAGGCCAAATGTGAGTTAAGCACACAGTAGCAGTATTTTACATGAGTGAGGCTGTCGGCCTCACTCCAGTCACAGAGGTAAAAGGGAATGTTCACTTCTGCTGATTACAATACAATATGCTGCCACCACCATACTCATGCTACTTAACTCCTGGCAAATGCAGTAGCTTTTCACCCCTCCTGGACCAACAAAACTACAAACATGAGAAAGGTCTATTCCATGGCACACATGCGTAATCCATGTTTGCCCAGGACAACAAGAATCAGCATCAGGGATCCAGATACCAACGCAGCTGAGGCACTCTGGGCTTGGGTACTTGTCTGTCACCACACAAGGGACTTTTCTGTCCCAACAACAAGTGAAAATATTTAAAGATTATGAGCAGAAATCGCCCCCATAGAAAAGAACATCTACCACCTAAGTTCATAAATTCAATTGAAAATTTTAATTCATAGATGCTGCGATATTAAGAATTATCAAATAAGGGGTTTTGTCCTATGGGGCCAGGCTGGACTATATACGTTTTTAAACAATGCAAATGTGCCTGGTCTCGGGTTTGAAGCTGTTTTTTATTTTACAGCGAATCAGAAGCTTCTATCTACTCTTAAAGCTTCTAAGATTTATTTAATCTTTTCACAATGTTATTTTAAACATTAAATATGCATATTGTTTACGTTGCATTTGAAATGTTGTTCAATTTGTGTATAATTGTTTTTCACTGAATGCTAGAAACATTTTCTGTTAAAGTTTGTGTTTAAAACTCGTATCTGTTCAACAAAAAACATCGTGAAAAGATTAAATAAATCTTAGAAGCTTTAAGAGTAGATAGAAGCTTCTGATTCGCTGTAAAATAAAAAACAGCTTCAAACCCGAGACCAGGCACATTTGTATTGTTTAAAAGCGATATTAAGAAGGGCAACACAATAGTTTACTAAATTGCATGTGCTAAAGAGAGGTTACAATTGTGAGACTCTAGTTTAATAAAGGGGGGTGGATCAGGCATGAACAAAAAGTTAGATTAAACACAATTTGATAAGAAAGATCTATTTGCAATG
Organism: Lissotriton vulgaris; assembly: GCF_964263255.1. Taxonomy (NCBI): domain Eukaryota; kingdom Metazoa; phylum Chordata; class Amphibia; order Caudata; family Salamandridae; genus Lissotriton; species Lissotriton vulgaris. The sequence goes on from NC_141694.1 coordinate 1,705,403,982, forward strand.
GCTCAAAGCAGGAAGCATGTCTACTAGGAAGTGTGCACTAAGCATTTAACGAGAACACAATCAATCAAAAAGTCAATAAACAAACAATAAAATTCACAGATCTGTTTAGTAAAATTCACACTGATTAAATAAGAAAAAGAGCATCCCGAAGGTTGAAATTAGATTAATGGAACCATAGGCATGGTATTTTAAATCAAAGAGAACAAAAAAGGGGAAAGGGCCTTTGGATATGGTTAACTTCAATCGAGGTGCAATTAAAAATAAATCAGGAAATCTAGCCTGCCAAATTTAGGGGCACATTACCAAGCAATAGCGATAATTATCGCTATGCATGGTTAGCGGGTAAAATTATATCGCCGAGCACCGAGGATTTCTACCGCTGAGATACCTTGATATTATCAAGGTTTATCTCAAAAGCGTTAAAAATCCTGCGAAATGCATGAATATCGCTGGAAAATCAGCGATATTCATGCATTATCGTGACAATGCTTTTAGCCATGTTATCCACTTTCCAATGGATAACATGGCTAAGAACTGCTTTTGGCAGGCGTTAGCTTTTGGAGATATTCGCGCTTAGCGCGAATATTTCCAAAAGCAGATAAGAGGAGATAGCGATGTTAGCGACTGTTTCCAGTCGCTAACATCTTGGCACGCCCACTTTGCATGTCATTAGCGATAATTATCGCTGACATGCAAAGTGGGTCCCAAGATGATCACTATCTCCTTAAAAGCTGTTGCTAACTGGTGTTAGAGACAGCTAGGTAATAGGGCGATAAAATTATCGCCGCTTGGGCGGGAAAAATTCCCGCTAAAGCGGCGATAAGGCCCTTGGTAATATGCCCCTTAGCCTTTCTCTGAAAACCTCGGCACTTTGCCCCAATCCACTAGAGGTCGAAAACATGACTAAAGGACACATTTTAAGTTTGGCAGAATTCGAACACCACCATAAATCAACGGTGTTCCTACCAAACCAAACTTGCGATTATCCCACCCAATTCAGTGCTAGGGAATCACTTCGTACAAAAATGTGGAACCTCTAAGGGCTTTACAGCCTAAACCTTTGATCTGATGTCCCATGCATCACAGAACCATCAGGTCATATTAATGATCAGCCGTCATGACTTCCCCGGCCAGCACTACCATAGAAGGAATGGTGGTCCTAATGGCCTTTCCGGGCAGGCAGAAAATGTAATGCACTTGATTTTTTCAAAACTAAATACCCGCTTTGGGAGAGGATTTCAAAAACACAAAAAACCTTGCCGAATGGTTACATCAACTATATGCCTGCTCACAAAGTGTCACTGACATCAAAGATGGCACTGCTGCAGTAGTTCTATTGAAGTAAATGAGATTTCCATCTGCCTGGCAAGAGTCTCTATGTATGGCAGGTAGTCTTCTCCAGTCAAGAAGTAGGAAATGTCCTCTGATGACCTAGTCGCTTGGTAGATTGCAAGCCATACTCTAAATTAACCTCCCAATGTCTCTAATGTTGAAGATGCTGGACAATGTCTTCCTACTCACTCCTATATCTATTAAACTACTGGGAGATGGTTTATGGTCCCAGCTGTGGGTGGTAGGTTCAACCATTTACCTCAGCAAGGGCTCCTGCACAATTCACAGTGCTACTTGTTCGTACCTCCTCAAAGTGTCCTTTATCAGCCCTTTATGTCCCTGATGCAAGAGAAGGAGAGCTGGTCTGACTTTTGAGAATCTCTTCCAGTCCTTAGGTTCAAACAAGAGTAGTTTCATGCCTCTATCCTTTTGCTTGTTGCTACAGCAGCTAATTCTTCCCTTTCTATTTCTCCCATATTCTTTTGTGTTCTGAGGAGATGGTAGTGGCAGTTTTCTAGCCTGTGATTGGTGATAGCTTTGGATCAATTTCCAAGAAACTCCCCATGCCCAAACCAGCCTATACTTTTGCCACTTCTTGTTTTCAGGTAAACAGTCCCAGAAAGCGTGTGTCTGTGGCCGGGGTCTTTCAAAATGGCAGCATCCAAGGTCTAATGTGTGCAACTTAAAAGCCTCACCCACTGGCTGCCTTGTTAATGTGAGGCAACATCCTTTTAATTCAACCCTAGCTAGTTGTGAGATCATATTCCCTCCCACATCTAGCAGGGACATGTTGGCTAGGAACATACCACTATCAAAGGCCATTCTCACACTAGGACCCTGTCTACTATCTAAATGCCAGAGGTCCATGCCCCAGTCTGGTCTTTGTGATACCATCTGCTGTTTCTGTCCACACATCTCTCCCGCACTGAAAGATAAGTAGCAGTAGATTACCTATAATTAACTCCTCCCTGCTTTATGAAAGCAGGCCAAATCTACTTCTCCTATGAAACGTATTTCACACCTCAACAATAATTAAACAATGGTTTAAATCATTACATTAAAAATATGAAAATAACTTACAATTAAAAATGAGCAAGCATATATATAAGAAAAACATATGGAACTTAATTTAAAAATTGCAATCAATATTTTAATAGTTTTAATTAATAATTTGAACTAAATATATAGATAATATATATATATGTGTGTGTATGTATGTACTTCAAAATAAAAAAGAATATTTGAAAAATGTTCAAATGTTAAAAATATTAAGCGACATGTCAAATATATTAACAATAACTTCACAATTAAAATTGACAAACATATTTTAATAAAACGTATATAACTTAAAATGATTAAGAAAACAAAAATAACATTTGAATAAACAATTACAACTCTTTTTTATAAACAATATAAACATTAATGGAATAATAATAATACAAATATAAATGTCACTAGCAAAAGTGTTGGACTTCAAAGGGTACAGAGTGACAGTTCTAACTCCAATTTTTTTTAACAAATAGTAGGGGAATTATTCAACTTTGGCGGGGTTAGATTTACTATTCCGACTCCAATCTAATTAATAGTAGGGAAAGTGTTGGTCTTTGGAGGGGTAGAATTACTATTCTCACTCCAACTTAAAACAAACTCAGGGAAGATATTGGACATTTGAAGGGATCAATATACCATTCCAAATACTAATCATTTAAAATAAAACAATTAAATACTTAACAACATAAAAATATTAAAACATATTTAAATAAAAAATAGACATTATACATAATTAAAATACAAGTTAATGGAGAAAAATGTAATGTAATCATACACAAATAATTTGATAACTATAAAAGAAAATACAAACATTTAAAATAAATACAAATCCCTCACAGCTACACCAAAATGACTACAACACATTATAAATAAAACATTTCAAATATTAAAATATGAATGAAATAAAAATAAAATTCAAACAAATAATGAAAATAAAATTCCTTAAAATTTTTTATTATGGAATACACTTCTCAACAAGTTAACAATTAATTAAAATCCAACAAATACTTAAAATGATAAATAATCAGTTAAATAATATACATAATGTATTTCTAATTAAATATTTAATTAATAAAACAATAGTTTGTAATGTAAATGAATTCTCACCATATTACCCTACAATGGCAATTACCTGCGACAAAATTTCCATATACTACATTAAAAATTATTATTTAAACTACATAAAAATGAAATTAGATTGCAAAATATTTTACAATTACAAGAAACATCTAAATAACTAAAATGAGAATTAATCACTTAAATCGGTTACATCCTTTACTTAATTATTTACCAATTAATGATTACATTATCATAAAAATGTATTTAAAATAAGAAACACTAAGGCGTCGATTCCGATCCAGTAAAATGCGCTCCGAATCGTCGTACGGAGCAATTTTCCCCGTACGATTCGTACCCGTAAACGTCCCCGTACGTACGACGAAGTACGATTCGTACCAGGAGCCAAAGACCGTACGAGTCGTACAGGACTCCGTACGACTAAAATATCCATACGAGTCTCACTCGGAACCCGCTGTACGTCACATCGCTACGGTTCACGGCTGGTTTTTACGACCCAGCAAGTACGATTCGTGTCGGGTACGCACCGTACGACCCTTTTTTTACGTGAGCTGGAAACAGCCGTAAACGCATAGTTCACGCCGAAACAAGTACGGAAGGCCCCCCCCTGGGACGCCGCGTACCCCTGCGATCATGGGGGGTACGCGCCGTACACCCAGCGTACATGGGGTACGCACTGTACCCCATGTACGGTGGGTGTACGGCGCGTACCCCATGTACGCTGGGTGTACGGCGCGTACCCCCCATGATCGCAGGGGTACGGCGCGTACCCCGGCGATCATGGGGGGTACGCGCCGTACGGTGTGTATGTGATTGTGCGCTTTTCCGTACGAACCGCCCTTACCTGACGCAGACCGTACGAATAGCGTCCTGATCACCCGGTCCGGATCGTACTCGCCGGGTCGTACGGTGTGTTTACGAGTCGTACGGAAACAGCTACGAATACGAATCGTACGGGGGATTTTTTTTACCGGATCGGAATCGGCGCCTAAGTGATATTTTAAATAACTTCCTACTTAGCAACTGCCTACTAAATTATACATTACTAATTAAATGTAAAACATTTTATTTACAAATGAAAACTTACAAACTATACTAACAAAATAAAACTTTTGATATATATAATAATACCAACACTAATACCTAAAAAGAATAGGATATATTAAATTAATTTAAAAACGTTATTTAATAGAACTGTGCTAATGTAAATTATATTTATACAAAAATATTCTACTTTTAAAAACAATATCTATATATATAAAAACAATTGTATATCTGTCTGTTTGTCCTTTATGCATTACTACACCATTTATCCGATCGCCATGAAACTTTGGAAAGTTGTTTAGTACACTCCAGCGAGGGTTTCTGGCAACAAAAATAAATAAATGAATAAATAAATAAATAAATAATAAAATAAAACAATGTTAAAAGTTGTTGAGTACACTCCCGCAAAGATTTCTGGCAAAAGAAAATAAAAAATTGATAAATATCGGCCTCCCAAGGCCCTCATAATCTTTCCAATACTGAATGTTTACAGTTTCTGGTGAGACTCGCTTTTGTAATGACCATCAACAAAGCACAAGGACAATCGCTGCAAGTGTGTGGACTACATTTGGAGAATCCGTGCTTCTCACATGGACAACTGTATGTGGCCAGCTCATGCGTCGGAAAATCTTCTGATTTATTTGTGTACGCACGTTTACAGTTTCCGGTGCGACTCGCTTCTGTAATGACCATCAACAAAGCACAAGGACAATCGCTGCAAGTGTGTGGACTAGATTTGGAGAATCCGTGCTTCTCACATGGACAACTGTATGTGGCCAGCTCACGCGTAGGAAAACCTTCTGATTTATTTGTGTACGAACCAGACGGAAAAACAAAACAAAACGTGTATCCACAAGCACTCGAACAAATAAACAGAATTAAAACAACACTTTCAAATGTTTTCCATATTAAAATTAATAAGTTTCAATAAAAATGACACAATGTAAATTGAATGTTATCATAACAAGTTTCCTTAAATTTCCTTTCTTCTGAGATCACAGCAACGCGCGACCGGTAAGCTAGTCATATATAAAAAAAGATATTCTTTCCTTGCATAGTCTGTTGCAAAGCTTTTTTATTCGACAATATTTTTGACACAATGTTGTTGCACCATGATATTTTTGAAACTGTATTTTTGTCATTCACCCTAAGTACAGATCTTCTGCAATTTCTAAGTCTAAATTATACTATTTATAATATATGTTATTGTTACCCATTTTATGATACTCATTTTTTGACCTTTGGACGGCTACATTTCCCTAGCCGGGATTCTACCTCATGACATTCGGAACACCGCATTGTCAATTGTATGCATTTATAGCATTGAACTATCCTGCTGTAGTTTCTCTTGTTTGTCTACGCAATTAGGAGTAGCACCGAAGAAGTTCTATTGAGAGAACAATATCTTGTAGGCCGAGTCCCGCCCCCTGCCTGTCCGCCATCGCACAAGCAGATCATACTGCAGCTCCAGCGCCGGTAGCAAAGATGGTGGCGTTCTGGAGACAGGCAGGACTCAACTACATCCGTTACTCTCACATCTGTGCCAAGGCGGTACGTGCTGCCTTGAAACCAGAGTTCAAAGTAGAGGCCGAAAGAGCTGCTGTGGCCAGCGTCAAACTTGCAAAACCCAAGAAGGAGGTTTCATAGAATGTCCATAAGAGTTCGCTGATTGATGGCTGTCTCGTGAACACTGCACCTTTTTAAACAGACATATCAAGCACGTGTGCTTACAGAGAGGGGACAAGTAGTCTGATGGGTTCTACTGTGATGTAGATGTAATTTAAACAGAATTTCCAATAAAACCATACTTTCGGAAGGTGAACGTCTAGCAAAAGGTCTTCTGCAATGTTTCCCAAGTGAATTTCTGGTCCCTTACTACTCCCGTTAGAAAATGTGGCCAATTCCAGGGACTGGATTACATAGTGTGCAATTGTGTACCAGCGTATCTGGGTGAAGTAGATTGCATTAATACCAGCTGAATTTTGCACCCACATGTGAAGCGACCAACAGTGAAAAATTGCATTTTTGCACTGGGCCTTTGATGAAAATGCTGTGTTTTCCCTTGTCTAGCAGTGGAAATGCCGGTACTAAATTGCTCAAGTGCAATCCATGTAATCCAGAAACATCCTTGAAAGTTGTCAGTTGGTGAATATATGTAATCCGTCTCCTGATAAACCGTTGCAGGGCTAGAGAATAGAAATAAGGGCCTCATTACGATGTTGGACAGAAACTTTCTGCCCGACACCTCCTCGGATTCGGGAACCAACCAACTCACGGTCGGCAGTTCCGCCTGACCGATTACGATGCGACCGAACACTGTTCGGGCGCAGTCCCATTGACTTCTATGGGAGCCCATGTTCTGCCCGACAACACAGGTTCCTATGGGGAAATGGGGTGTGTGTGCAAAATGTAGGAGGCACCCCATTGTGCCTGCCACATAGTGCATGGTTTTACAGAGGGGTCCCTTAGGTACCCCCTCAGGCCCAAACTAGAGGTCCGAGGATATAGTGGGGGCTACTAGGGGCCCCCCAAGCCAGTTTCCGACAGTCTTTTCGTGTCTGACAGGCCTACTAGGAAATGCTGTTGGAAATCGGCATCGTAATCACTCGGTCAGAAATGCTTTCAGAAGAGCTGGAAGATGTGGTTCCGACCAACACAAATTCTCTGAGAACTGGTCGGAACCGATTCAGAAAGACAGTGTGAGTTAAAATCGGACCATGAACATCGTAATCGGTCAGGCGGATTGTAAACCGACCAAGTCGTTCGGAAGAGCTCTGAGACAGTCAAGTAGATTCAGACTGTTGGGAGGATGCTTTCCTTCCAACATCGTAATGAGGCCCTAAGTTGCAACCCAAATTAATGCATCAAATGTGCTGGATGTGGCACAGAGCACTTAATTCATCTTCTTAACACCTGAAAACTCACTTTTTGCCAAACAAGGACCACGTGCCAAGAGTATTTATCAGAACTGTGAATGCGATAGGACAGCAAAGGCGTATCTATAGAGTCAGCTAAATGGAGCATTTTGACCGATCTGGTGCCAGGATGTGGTGATTTGCACAGATCTCAATCTCACTGGTTTACACCCTCAATGGGTGGCTCTAGTCCAGAGGGGGACTGTGGGCCCCACTGCAAAAATGCACGGACAGCAATGCATTTACAGGCTTAGCGATTTGATAATGTGCTGCAGATCACAAACGCTGTGGAGTCATGTAGTGGAGGTTCACCATGGGAACCCTCGTCCGTTGTGGGGGGCCCAAAAAGACCTGATGAGAGTAGCTGCAGTTAAGCATGGCACCAACCCATGTAGGGAGGCTTCATGTTCTCCTTCAGGAACTGTAGTGCAGGGTACTCTTGCTGTAATACCACTCTCATTTATAAGGGGACATCCTGCTTTGAGGAGGACAGAGCCTCTTCTAAAGGGGTTGGAGCCTGTGATTGTTTCCACCAATAAGGATTTATTTATTTATTTATTTATTATAACATTTGTAAAGCGCGAACGAAGGCCCTAGGGCATATCGGCGCTAATAACTGAAATGTTAGACCCACAAGGGGTGCCTAGGGGATAGTCAGGATCATTGGTTGAAAAGCCAGGTCTTCAGATTCTTTCGGAAGGACCAGAGAGAGGTACTGGCCTTGATAGAAAGAGGAAGGGTGTTCCACAGCTTCGGTGCCGCTACGAGAAATCGTCTGTCACCCCAATGGACCGTTTTCGTACGGGGGACCACCAGGTCAAAGGAGCTGGAGGAACGCAGTGTTCTGGAAGGACAGTAGGGGGTCAAGTTCTGAGTAAAGAACACTGGTCCAGCGTTATGTAAGGCCTTGTAGATCAAACACAATGACTTAAACTTGATCCTTTTCTTCACTGGGAGCCAATGGAGTTGCCGTATGATGGGGGACACTGATTGGTATTTTGTGGTTCGCCCTAGCAGCCTGGCTGCCGCGTTCTGGATGGCCTGCATTTTTATTAACACTCTCTCCTGAGCACCTAGGAACAGAGCATTGCAATAATCTAGGGTGGAGAGAACCAGGGCACTGACCAATGTTTTGGCGGCATTTTCGGGCAGGAAGGGCAGAATTTTCTTGATAAGCCGAAGCTTGTAAAAGGCTGAGGATGATCAACGCTGTTTCTTCGCTCCTGACCTGTCAGCCATAGTGATATGTGCATCAAAAGGTTACCCGAGGGCCCCCAGCCCTGCTCTTTATGATTCTCTTATCAGCTCCATCTCTTTCTTATTGGGATCCATTTGGACGCAATCGCTATGTGCCACCTCTGGAGTAGCACATATTTTGCACATCCTTCAGGGCCTGTATGACTGTGAGCCTTCATCTAGCTTATGTTGTAGTGCTTAAGTCTCTGTACTTAAATCCACCTGCTAGCTTTAAAGTGATGTTGCTTCCATTTCCATTGCGGCCCCAGCTCTTCAGGTTGAGTGGAAGAGCGGTTTGTTTTCACTAGCTAAAGACATGGATCATTAGTTGAAAGCCTTTCTGAAAATATCACTGAATTCATGTGCTCATGAACATGAGCTTCCATTGGCCTTGTGAACCGACACATTAGGAGGGCATTCATTGAAAATGTAATGGAGTTTTCTCCCAGCATGTGGTGTTCATTGTTGCTTCTCTTTTTCTGAACCATGACTTTCATGGTGTTTTAAAAGAGGAAAAGAGTGCTGGAAAGAGGTGGACCTTCCGGTGCTCTCATGCCAGCAGTCCTGTGGCAAATGGACTACTGGCAAAGAGTTTCCAATTAGCAAGCCTGTTTAGATCAGAAACTCTGCAGTTCATGTATTGCTCATTGATGTGGGTGTACCACTGCATGGGCTGGCAACACACCAGCTAAATCATGAAGGATGCTCTATTTCTGGCCAACCCTAATTGTCCCCCCTAACTTTGTAGTCTCCTTGTGACTTCTACCAGAAATTACACCTATTGCTGGCATTAATGGACAGCTCCCAAAACTGATTTCTCTGATAAATCAGCACTCCAAGCTTTGAGAGAAAACCAGGATACGGTCAACAAACACAAGTATGAAAAGGCGGGGATAACATCCTAGCCACTTAGAACAGAAGGGTGTACCAGAAATCTTGGGGGAAGCAATCTATAATGGCTTGACTTTACAAAAAATGATGAAACCTGGAAAGATGTTAGGAGCTTGTATTCACTGTACGTTTTAGCCCAGTTGGGAAGAGAATGTCCCCTGTGTGGTGAACAGGCATGTATCTCTACCCTGAGTGCCTAGATGCATTTTAATCTGGTATTATGACTTTTTTTTGGCCCCTGAGGTAATGTGAATCTAACGTGCAGAGGCCTCGACCTGTCCCTAAAAATGCAAGGTCCAGAACCTGTCCTGTGACCTAGAGGGGTGCACCAAACGTGCCCTTATAGTGGACAGATGACTACTGTCTGTCCTGAGTGCAGCATTTAAAGGTGTTGGGGCAACATACTGTATTGCATGATTTATAGTGTGACCAGACCTCCCTTGTATCTGTGTCTGTGAGAGTGTGGCTGGCTAACCCTTCTTGTGCAAAGTTCTGCTGTTTTGTGTAATCCAGAATTTTGCGCTAATATCCTATGTGTATGTCAAGTGTGTATGTGTGTAGATTATGTATATATTATATGTGATAGTAGGATTCTGGTTGTGTGTGTCAGGTGTCAGCAAGAAGAACAGAAAATGCATGGCCAAATGCAGAGGATTAACAACGGTGCAATGGACAATGGTTATTATGGCCGTAAAATTGTGCCAGATTGGAAGCCTCTCTGGAAATTCTTTGAGAAGACTAATAGAATAATCACCAGAGAAGACACTTCATTTTTGACTCATTTTCTCTTGGCTGCCATAATGGAAGGGAACAACAGCAGGCGTTCTTCTCATTGGTTTAGTTACCGTTGAACAGGAAGTGAAAATGGAATCCCTCAACTTCCCACCCCTTCTCGTCTTTTCTCTGCATCCTCCGACTGTTGGCAGCCATTTTACCAGCTCAATGTCAGATGATCAGCAGTGAGTCAATTGGGCTTCTCCATTATCAATGCTGCTCAGTCTTTTTATCCAACTGAGGATCAGTGAGTCTCCTGATTCCTCTCAATGCAGTCTGGAAGCCTTGTAGAGTCATCTACAGGCAAAATTCAATTATAAGTTCACCAGCTTTCGGTTCCCCTCATAGACTCATCTAATTCTGTAACAGAAGAATCTTTATCTATGCAAAAGGAACTATCAGTTGATTTTGAACTATTTTCAGATCATCATTATTAGAACTGATTCAAGTTATGAAGTAAGAGTTGAACAAAATGTTCCTTTTTAAATTCAGCATTCAAAGACAAAGCAGGCGCCTATGTCTACAAATAATATTCATACTGGAAATGGTATTGATTCCTATTAACCAACCCCTTCTTCTTATAGCATTTCACCACAACAAGAGGCAGTTACCTGCGATCAACCATGTCATGAGAAAAGTATACTTTGGGCTGGACACATTTACAGTTCCCCAGTTTCACATCATCAGTGTACTAATGTATCCGTATTTTGTGGTTTAAATCCAGAGTCCTCAGCAAATGGTTACAGTTGTTGTCTCTTTCCCACTTCATTTACCCCATGATTCACTTCCTAAGGATTCATTAGCAGTTAATCATCATCTCCTGATTCCCCGTAGACACAGGTTAGTGAGCTTACGTCTGGTAATGTGAGTCTGAGTACTAAATCCAGTGTGATCCATTTTGGGTGTCCCCGGTTAAGCATGGCACAAGATGGAGGATGAGGACAGCTTCCCCACGCAATGGAGGTATATTGCCTGCATTCGTATGGCCGAGGGTAAAGATCTAGACACTGAAGTGAGGAGAATTGAGAGACAACTCCCTTTCGAATTCCATGAAGACTTTGGGGGCCATTAGGATGACGGGTGGACAAAGTCCGCCCGCCATCCTATCGGACAAAGGGACCGCCCACCATAAGGGCGGGGGTCCCGTGGGGGGTATTAGGATGCGCCCGCCACAGTGGCGGGCGCATCCTGCATTTTTAAGATTGTGGCGGGCGGTGCGCTCCGCATCGCCTGCCACAATGCTAAAAATGCTTGTTGTGCATGTGCATGCACAACGTGGTAGGTACCGCACGGTGCCTGCCATGTTGTGCATGCACATGTAGGAGGGTGCCATAGGTACCCCCCCATCATCATGGGGGCCAGCAACAGGCCCCCAAACAGAAAGACCGCATGCCGTTGCCGCCACGGGTAGGCACCCTCATCCTAATATGGTTGGCGGTGTCTCGCAGACACCGCCACCATACGAAAGCACTTTTTCTGCCGGTCGACTTCGCGACCTGTAGAAATGCGGCGGACAGACTTTCCGTCCGCCACGGACCCCCCAGCCATCCTAATGTGGCGGGTGGTCAATTTATTGAGGATGGTGGGCGGATTACTCTCGCCGGGCCGGCGGTATCTACCATCGGCCCGGCGGGGGCAATCCGCCCGCCATCCTAATGGGCCCTTTTGTTAGCAAGGGCTGCTGATTAGTTCTTCCTGAGCTCTGCCACTTGGTAGATGGTAGAGATGAAGGGTGGGACTGCAATTTCTTCATGCAAGGTGAGGATGTTTCTAGGTTAGGCCTACCTTTTTATCTGTACTTGATAACTGCTTTTGAAAGGCTAATGAGAGTCAGATGCAGAAACCGTGCACTTCATTGATCCCATGTGATGGGTGCTCCTGCTAGGAGCTACCTCCTGTGAGAATCATCACTTCACAGAAAGGCTCTGTGTGGAGAGCAACATGAGAAAGGCACTTGAAAAGACAACCAACTCAAACCAGTTCTGAGACAGTAGATTCACATCCACCTTATTGACAATATGCATAAAGGTGGAATCCATACCACCCTACTTTGTTGCAGCTCAAAGTTCTTTATGACCCAGGACGGGTGTACTCTGCAGACTACTTGAAGGACTGCTGTGTGCCCAAAGCTGGTGTCTGCATAACAGCCAGTCTCCTACAAGTGAGGGCACATCACCTAAAGTCTGCAATTTCTGCTGGAGGAGCTGAGCTTAGAAGCCTGCCTGCCTGCCTGCCTGCTGAGAGAGGGAAGGAGTGTGCATGTTCCTGCAGGAAGAGAGACTGTCTGTGAAGAGACACCTATCTCATTCCCAATGTGGGTAACAGAGTAATAGAGCACCTATGAGCGGTTGAAACTAGAGAATTCCCTGCAGAAGAGTCCCCTGGTCACTGAGTGGTACTTGCCACTAACTGCACCAAGACTTTGAAAACTGCCAAGCAAGCATTGTATGTAATTGATAGCCTGCAGAGTGAAAGAGAGATTGGTAATGCCACTGAGATGCTGCAGGCTGGATACTTCCTCACCACCAAGTTGTGAGCCCAGATCAGCGCAGAGGACACAACTGCTGAAGATCCCCACCTGCTCACAATCAGCATGGAAGCCACGCCGATCATCTAAGCACCCATTTTGCACCCAGCCTATGGAGGCTGCTACTATTGAAGACTAAATCTGCCTTTGAGCCTCAGGTTGATCTCTCCCAACCATCAGGTTCCGATTGAGGTGACAGCCGTGGCCCGTGTTGTCAAAAACCTACTGCCACAGAAGTGAGACTACCACACATGCCTGTCCCATCTCACAGAACTGCAACAACCAGTGCAGACATGAGTGAACCAGGAAGAGCAGACACAGAGCTCTGCTATACAAATGTGAGACTTTTACCAAATGAGCCTGAAGAGGTGAAAGCAGAGTGAGCTATTGCACACATCTATGCTTGGGGGCATTTTGAGAAAACTACACCTGTTTCGTAATCAGCGCCTTGCCATGGGTTCTAGACACTGAGGAACTCTGTTAGCGTGGGGGAGGGGTACCAAAGTGTGTAGAACCTCACGAAAGAATGTAAGCAGGATTACAAGCCTGCATCTGAATCCCTTAATTGTGCTGTGTAGTATTGCATTGTGTCCCTTGATTGGCTGTTGCGTTCTGAGCTCTTGCCCCTTCACTACCGCCCCGAGAAGCCTTAGACTACTTGCTTCGCTACCGTCAGAGTCAAACACACCATTTAATGAAAGAAGAAAAGCTGAATTTAATAATTATGCACAAGTATAATATTCTGTGTAATCACTTAGGTGTCCTACTATGTGTTCACCTTGGCAGGAATGTGTTTTGCATACCACGTACTTGTTTTTAATTCATGTCGCCCAATCATTAGATTTTGGCACTGGAGGTTTAATGGCTCACGGGGTGGTGAGTTAGGCATGCAGGTAACTAAAGGCAATTTCTGACAAAGTGTCCTGGCCATCTACAATTTAAGCAAAGCCCTGCTTTGCGCCTGTGCCCTTTTTAGTCCATAGTCATTTATTGGGTTCATCTTGAGAACTAGTAGTCTCAGAGTTGTCTACTGCCAGATTATTTAGGATCAATTACAAAATTATGCATACTTTCTTATTTGTATCAACACAAAGAGAGAAAGGGTTGAAGGGCACTCTTGGTCCCAAGTAAATCACAAGTAATCAAAGAAAGAGTGTCCGTAAAGGAAGGATATACAGAAAAGTGGTTGTCGCACGTGAAGTCTGAGGCCAGTTGTAAGTGGTCAGATAGTAAGACCAATTTCATGAAAAAATACACTGCTTTTTCAGGAAACCCTCACTCACCCTAGTGGTGACATGCTTCATCATCGGGTCCACCGGGAGAGATCGAGTACCTCCCCGGTGTGCTGCGACGCCAGGAGACTGCGGAGCAGGTTTTTTGTGTGAGGATGAAGTGTGAAAAATAATAGGGTTAAAAATGTCAGGGGTTGTACCAAAAAGACTTTTATTGGTTGGTCAACCTGACATGTTAAAAACTGGTTATGTGTAGGGAAACTAGCCAATTACAATATACTGGTGTTTACCCTAAGAAGAAGGCCAACATGTTTCTGCCCGTTCTATGTGTTATTTTACTGGGCTTTCATCAGGACCGGTAAGCGAGTGTGCCAATGACAGGAGGGGCGCGCTAAGGCCCGCCCTGCCAATGGTCGTGAAAGTTAAAAATAGCACTATGTGTAAAATGGTGCAAAAAAAGAAGAAAAACAAACTCATAAGTTTGGGGTTTTACCTCTTTTGCGAGGAACCTAGGAGTCTGTGAAAAGAAAAGTGACAAACAGACAAACAGGTACATAAACACAAAGACATAAAATCAATGGTTTGTACTCATGTACAGTGGCCATAAAGAGTGACTTTGTGGCATGACACGTGCTTGCATACCTATCAAAGGCCGTGGCCGGTATGCATGAGATGCGTAGTTGAGGTAGTGCCATTATCCGTGGTGGAAGGGCCTCAACTAGCGCTGAAGAAATATATTCAGCGCGGTCTGTTGTGTATGAAAGGTATAACAGCAGCAGAGTGAAAGGAGACTTATCATGTCTAAGTCTATTCGTGAGGTAGGCCAGGTAAGTACAAAGCTACCTATAGTGGGGGGTCAGGGAATAATCCCCGAGGTGAAAAAACATAAAAGCAGGGTTCCGGTGCGAAGCGCCGTAACACTGCTGGCCGTGGCATGTAAATTGATCAGGCACACAACACTATGAACGTAATAAAGGAAATTATCCTCACTTGTAAAAAGATAGAGCCACGCCCCATAGAACTCACGAGGGGGGTGGGAGCGACAATGGCACACCCTATTCATGAAGGGAAGAAAAACAAATACACACAGAGGAGGTTTTAGGAACTAGCATGATCCCATTCACATGACTTATCTGATATAAAGGTGTCCCATAGTAAGGTTTCTTACGCCCGCAACGCTCAGCACCCGCTCGGCACCTAGCTGCACCCTCGCTGGATCTCGTGGATCCTAAGCGAAGGGCAAGCTCGGCGTTAAAGGAGCGGTGGCTGGGCGTGGGCCAATCGGGGACCTGAGATCCAAGCGAGGCTTGGAATCCAAAGCGTGTGGGCCAATCGGGGACCGGGGTTGAAGGCGAGGCTTGGCTAGCAACTCGCGTAGTCCCGCGAGAGGTCGGGAACCCGAGATTAATACAGAATGGAACTGAGGCTTGAGACGCAAGCTTGGTTGGAACGCAAGCTTAGTTCAATGGAGAGGTCGGGAACCCGAGATTAATACAGAATGGAACTGAGGCTTGAAACGCAAGCTTGGTTGGAACGCAAGCTTAGTTCAATGGGGTGGGTGGGGCCAGCCCTCAGATATTGACAGAACGCTGCGGAGCAGGGAGCTGGCCTGAGTGAATCACCCAGTTTTTTTTAAAAAACTTCACGATACTGGCGTTAGTAAAGTATCACAAATAATGTTTTAGTGATCCACATTGGATAATGATGAACAGAAGTGGGATTTGTAGGCAGGAAATGCCTATGTCAGCACTTGATGGACAGTCAGTGCCAATCTGTTTAGTTCTAATATTTACAGCAGAGAATGGGAGACAACATGATAACTATGGTGAATTAATGTTTCAGGACACTAGTCCATGGAATTTGATCGTTAAGCCCATGGACATGGGTGTTGAGTCTATAGACCCAGCGCTGTTCTTTTTCAAACAAGATGTTGTCTCTGTTTTTTACACAGTTGACCTGTTCGATCACTGTTCAGGTCATATCATTAGGGGTATGGTTGGCTTGCAGGTAGTGTTCACTGAGTTTGGTGGTGATTTTTTTGCATCGGATGTTGCTACGGTGTTCACCAATGCGTGTTTTTACTTTCCTGGTGGTCATCCCCACGTAGCGTTTGGCGCAGGGGCAGGTGATCAGGTAAATGACGTTTGTCGAATTACAGTTTGTGTGGGATTTTTGCGTCCACACTTTTCCAGGTTCCAAGTTAAGTTGTTTAGAGTGAGTGGTAAGATGGCAGACACTGCAGTCTGTACATGGAAAATGGCCCGTAATTGGGGGTAGGTGCCAGGCTTCTGTGATAGACCTAGTAGGAGTTGTTGGAATAGAGCTTGGTAATGGTCTTGTATGTACCAGGCCATCTTTTATACTCCTGCCTTTCTTGAAGGAGAACAGAGGTTTTTCCCAGTTGCTCATATTGCTCGTGATGGTTCTCCAATTCTTGTTGATGGATTTTTTGACAGTGTCTGAGAGGGTACTGTAGGTGGTTACACAAGTGAGTGGTACTTCCGTAGTTGTCTTTACATTATCCTCTAGGAGGGCATCTCGGGGTTGGTTTTGTGCTCTGGATTGGCCTTTTTTGAGGACTCCTTCGGGGTAACCTCTTTGTTTTAGTTTTCCTGTCAGTTCCTTGGCCTGTTCTTTGTAGTCGTTGATGTTACTACAATTTCTTCTTAGCCGAAGGAATTGGCCATAGGGCAAGTTTTCCCGCAGAGGTCTTGGGTGAAAACTCCTAAAATCAAGAAGGTTATTTTTCGCCGTTGGTTTGTGATGGGTCACCGTTGTGAGAGAGGTTCCCTCTATCTTGATTACCACATCAAGAAAGATGATCGATTCTCTGCTGTAATTATGGGTAAACCTCAAGTAAGGGTCAAGAGTATTAACCCAATTGAAGAACTGCAAGAGACTGTCTTCAGTCCCTGTCCACAGTAGAAGAATGTCATCAATGTACCTCCTCCATAATCCTATGGAGTAGGTAAAGGGGTTGGTTGTTGGTAAGATGTACTTTGTTTCAAAATCATAGATGTACAGACCCGCTACGCTAGGAGCGAAAGTACTCCCCATTGAGGTCCCTGTGCATTGGAGGTACAGTTGTCCTTTGTATTCAAAGTAGTTTTCTTTGAGTGCCATCCTTGCACATTTTAGAATGAATTCTTTGGGGGTAGTGTATTCCCAGTTCTCCTTGTCTAATGCTTCACCCAATACCCGTAGTGTGTCTTCCTGTGGGATACTGGTGTACAGACTCTCTATGTCCATTGTTACCAATTTCACTGAATTTTCTACAACAGTGATCTCATTAAGTAGTTTGAGTAAACTTTTAGTATCTTTTAGATAGGTACTTGAGTTCTGTACTAGCGGTTTCAAATAGTGATCACAAAATGTGGATAAGGGTTCCAGAACTGAACCGATCCCTGATACTATTGGCCTACCTGGTGGTGGGACCACATTTTTATGTGTTTTTGGCAGCGTGTAAAAATAGGGGATAGTTGGTCCCCCTGCCATTAGGTATGCTGCTTCATGTGGGGAGATGTGTCCATCAGTCTCCGCTTCCTGTACAAGGGTTGTAATGCGTGCCTTCATTTCTGTGGTAGGATCCGTGTTGAGGAGCAAATAATTTGTTCTGTTGTTCAGGAGTGACATACAGGCTTTATCATATTCAGAGGTGTCTTGGATAACAATCCCTCCGCCTTTATCGGCAGGTTTTATGGTTATTTCTTTGTTGTTTCTCAAGCTGTCCAAGGCCTTGTGTTCTGCTGCTGAGAAGTTGTTGAACCGCTTGGGGTCTTCGGAATTTTCCAAATCTTTCATGACCGCCTGTTCAAAAGCAGTAATTGCTGCAGGAATTGTATGCGGTGGTGGCATGAAGGTGGATTTTGGTCTGAAGTTAGTGTCAAACTCCTGTTCTTCTGTCAAGGACTGGTCTTTGGATTCAAAGAAGGCCTTTAGTTTTAGTTTCCTGAAAAACTGTGAGAGTTCACAGTGTAGGAGGAATTTGTCAGGACGGGAAGTAGGGACAAATCCGAGGCCTTTTTCCAGGACTTTTGTTTCGTCTGGAGTTAGGACCTTTTTAGAGAGATTGGTAACTAGGCTTACACTGCGCTTGTGCTGGCTGTTGCTGTCCTGCTGCGGGTGTGTTTCCCCACTGCATCCTCGTCTTCCCAGGTCACTTGTGTGTTGCCTCTGTTCCGTCCCCGTCCCCTCCCGCCCCTCCCTAAAAAAGGCATAGGTGGGTGGTTGAGGGGAAACTGAGGGTGCATATACGGATTCCAGTTCATCATGGGGAACTGGGGTTGTTGGTAGAACAGTGGTGTGGGACCGTTATTTGGGTGGCCATAATTCTGCCATCTGGGTTGTTGGTTTGGAAAGTTAAATCTACCCCTCCCTCCTCTTCGCCCTTTTTGTCTTGGACTCTGATTGCTCGCTGTACTCCCACTTGAGGAGTTACTGTCTGAATCATCTGATTTGTTAGTGTCCTTTTTAGGAGCACTGTAGTTCGGATCGGAGTAGGGATATACACTTTTGAATTTGAATCCCACCCCCCTCCTGAGTTCTATGGGGCGTGGCTCTATCTTTTTACAAGTGAGGATAATTTCCTTTATTACATTCATAGTGTTGTGTGCCTGATCAATTTACATGCCACGGCCAGCAGTGTTACGGCGTTTCGCACCGGAACCCTGCTTTTACGTTTTTTCACCTCGGGGATTATTCCCTGACCCCCCACTATAGGTAGCTTTGTACTTACCTGGCCTACCTCACGAATAGACTTAGACATGATAAGTCTCCTTTCACTCTGCTGCTGTTATACCTTTCATACACAACAGACCGCGCTGAATATATTTCTTCAGCGCTAGTTGAGGCCCTTCCACCACGGATAATGGCACTACCTCAACTACGCATCTCATGCATACCGGCCACGGCCTTTGATAGGTATGCAAGCACGTGTCATGCCACAAAGTCACTCTTTATGGCCACTGTACATGAGTACAAACCATTGATTTTATGTCTTTGTGTTTATGTACCTGTTTGTCTGTTTGTCACTTTTCTTTTCACAGACTCCTAGGTTCCTCGCAAAAGAGGTAAAACCCCAAACTTATGAGTTTGTTTTTCTTCTTTTTTTACACCATTTTACACATAGTGCTATTTTTAACTTTCACGACCATTGGCAGGGCGGGCCTTAGCGCGCCCCTCCTGTCATTGGCACACTTGCTTACCGGTCCTGATGAAAGCCCAGTAAAATAACACATAGAACGGGCAGAAACATGTTGACCTTCTTCTTAGGGTAAACACCAGTATATTGTAATTGGCTAGTTTCCCTACACATAACCAGTTTTTAACATGTCAGGTTGACCAACCAATAAAAGTCTTTTTGGTACAACCCCTGACATTTTTAACCCTATTATTTTTCACACTTCATCCTCACACAAAAAACCTGCTCCGCAGTCTCTTGGCGTCGCAGCACACCAGGGAGGTACTCGATCTCTCCCGGTGGACCCGATGATGAAGCATGTCACCACTAGGGTGAGTGAGGGTTTCCTGAAAAAGCTGTGTATTTTTTCATGAAATTGGTCTTACTATCTGACCACTTACAACTGGCCTCAGACTTCACGTGCGACAACCACTTTTCTGTATATCCTTCCTTTACGGACACTCTTTCTTTGATTACTTTCTTATTTGGGCATGGCATTTGGCCCTTTAACCAAATGACAGCACTTGCAGACTGATAAAAGGCAATTATTCTACAGGGCTATATAGGTTATGTCTATGATTTTGCCCCACTGATGGGTAACAAATCATTCCCTGCAATGTGTACCCATTGCCTCATAAGGTGCCCCTAATTTGCAAATAATGCAGTTTTTAGACGCCTTCTCATCCTGCCACTAAGCAGCCTTTCATGAAGAATTGGACCAGAACTATAGAGAATATTATCAAATTACGATCACTGATTTTATAGCTTTCTATCGGGATTAAATCGGAGACTTGAGTTTAATCGTCTAATTATTAAAACGGCCACACTTTGGATAAGGGCATGAAAATCCCCTGTGTGATTTTTTTTTAAATTCTTTTTATGAACCATAAAAAACATGCTTCCATAAAGATTGTACAATATATTCAGCAGTGAAGCAGTGGGTGAATTTTATTAAGCTATTTTCGTACCAGGGTTGACAAGATTCGTTTTTTAATCCTCATTCAATAGTAAAAAAGACAAGCATTGCCATAGCCAATAGGTCTCCCCTTTGGGACTTTATAAGTGTTTAGCCATGCAACAGTTGATGTTGTTGCACCAAGAATATTGTGCTGCATAACTAAATACTTATAAGGTCCCAAAAGCGAGACTTATTGGCTATGCCAATGCTTGTTTTTTTACTACTGCCAGTGGGAGGAGACATGAAAATCAGACGGGCAGGAGGGTGGTAGTTGGAGGGAGAAGAAACTGGCAGTTTAGGGGCAGGGAAACAAATGCACTGACAGCCAGCGTTGACCAAGTCAGAGGAAACAAAATGTTGCAGAATTTCAGCTGGAGCAGCAGAGGGATTCTAATTCAAGTTAATTAATCTGTGCATGGTACATGTGCCACTGAAAGAAAAAAGGAAAAAGTACTGACGCTTCGCAAGCACTGCCCAATTAAAAGGCAGCAAACAGGAGTACAACGCTGCAAACGAATGGTAAGCAATTGGTGGGTTCCAATCCCATTATAGAATACTAGATTCTCACAAGCGAGGGTACATGCTCACATAGGCGAGACACAAAAAAGAAAAAATGCATAGCCTTAATCAGACACCACCAACCCTGAAATTTAGTTTTCCTTGCAGCGAAAATAAAAATCACATATTGAAACAAAAAAATCTATTTAAAGTTGTGACAGCCTAGCAGCACCAAAATCATATACCAGGAGGCTTCCTCTTGCCAAGCCTTCATAGGCTCTGCGCTGGCTGAACTAAACATGCCAACTTTTGGGACCTCTAAAAAAGCTTCTTCCACTTACTAGCAGTGATAAACAAGGACTTTCCAATGCTCAACACCAAAGGAAATAGAAGAGCAAATTTCTGCAAACTTAAGTTGGTTTAAGCAAAAAGCAATTCCCAATGGGAGAAAAAAGTTCTACAATAGATCAAAGAATCACCAAAAACAAACAAAAAACAAATACACGATAACTGATGGGCAAACAGCTTGAATAACATCATAACTAGCCCTCCCTTTGAAAACTAACAATGCAATCCCCATAGCAAAGGAGCTGTACAGGGGCTGTCTGAAGGAGCTCTGGCCTCAAGCTTGATAAATTGAATGACTGCACAGAATAGAAAGATAACAGCCCACCTTGTCTATTTAAATAAAAAAGGAGCCACACCATGAAGAAATACTTCATGTTTAGGGGCAGTTAAGAATTCAATTTTAGTGAACTTTAACTTTTAAACAGCAATACAGACTCTATACAACGTGAAAGTATTGGAGAAAAGACACTCATTCAACAAATGCACCTTGTATTTCACAGCTACCTACACGGGCTGATGCCATACGCTGTACTGTTAGGACATGACCACTAACAAATAGATAAGTTAGCAGATCAAAGGTTATTCATTTTTCAAAAACATTGTAAGGAAATTCTGATAATTGCAAAACAAATGAGTGATAGTGATTATTTTGTTTATCCTCTGAGGCGGAAGCCGGAGGACTGTTTCTCCACAATTGATTTTAAAAATTGTCACTTTTCTCTGTGTTTGATTTTAAAAACCACTGAGCTTACCTGTACTGAAGCGCCGGCTCTCACGCGCTAAAACAGCCCTCCCAGACCACCCCTGACACAGCGACTTCCAGCGCTGATACAGGGGAAACGCCCACACCGCCAGCGCGGTCACAAGGCGGAAGCCACGCCCACTGCGAGGCCTCGCCCATAACACTCACTACAAATGTGCCGGCCATACCAGCGCAGCGGACGAGCACAGCGGGAGCGCCTAAGGCAAGCCCGTCTGCGCCCGTCCGCGCACGACCGGGCCTAGGGCCAGAACCCCTGCTGGACAAAGCTGACCCTAAGGTAAGCTATTCACGTCGGGACCTCCTAAGTCTCAGACCCCCCATCGCCTCCTCCTGTGAATATGTGTATGACCTGAATGGACCTTTCATCAGCTGTACTCACTGCCAGCCAGCCCAGCTCAAACTCCCCAGACGACCCCACAAGCCCTCAGCCCTTAAACTCGCATCGCTGAATTGTCGCTCTCTCCCCAAACATGCGATGCTGATCAACCATCTCATAGAAGACCATGAGATAGACTTCCTCTTCCTTACGGAAACACGGCTCGCCCCACACTCAGAGTCAGATATGGTGCTAGCTACCCCACCGGGCTTCCTCATTCAATCCCTACCTCGCCCCTCAGGTAGAGGTGGTGGTGTCGCCATTATTCACCGGGATTATCTCCCCTGCAAATCCTATGATGCGCAGATTCCCGATTCTGAAAGCCTTCAGTTCACAATCAAGCTAGACCCGACTAACTCACTTACAGGGATCCTAGTGTACCGCCCCCCCGGTCATCCGGGTCCTTTTGATAGCACTCTCCTGGACACAGTAGCGACACAGGCCCACTCCATCGCCAATTTTATGATACTAGGAGACCTGAATATCCATTTCGATGACCCCTTAGACTCTGGGGCAGCCGACCTGATCACCGATCTGGCGGCCCTCGACATCCGACTCCTAAACTCTGGAGCCACTCACAACAAAGGTCACCTGTTGGACCCTGTGTTCACGAGCACCCCCTCGATGCAAGCTAGGGAGTCCCTTCCCCTCCCCTGGACGGACCACTTTTTAGTCTCCTTCCTACTACCAGGAACCTTTAGGAAACCCCAAAAACCGCCCACCTACACCAGGGACAGGACCTGGTCCAAACTTCCCACCGAAGAATGGGCCAAGACCCTAAAGTCAACTACCCCTGCCTACGCAGAAGACCCGGCCACCGCCGATAGTAAATTTAGAGAGTGGATTACTACCTCCCTAGACTCCGTACTCCCAATCAGAACTCGGGAGGACAAAAACGGGAGACCAGGTTAAGCCCCGTGGTACACCCCGGAACTTCGACTACTATGTAAAAACTGTAAAAAAGCCGAACGGCTATGGAGGAAAGACTGGCAGTACGCCAGCAAGGAAGCCTACCATAACGCAGTTAGATCCTATAAAAATACCATTAAGCACTCTAAAGCTTCCCACTACGACACTCGGATCAAAGAATCCTCCAACTCAGCCAGGGAATCTTTCCTAATCGTAAAAGAGCTACTGAAAGTACCAACCACCCCTGTCTCCAACACCCCCCCTGTGGACCGAAGCAATGAATTAGCCACCTATTTCAATGACAAAATTGCCCGCATCTTAGCATCCCTTCCCCCTCCCTGTCCCTCTAGCCACATGGACAATAACTCACCCCCCAGCCAGACTGGAAGCAGCATACGCCCCCAACTTGCGACATTTAGGCCAGTAACCTGCAACGAGGTCGAAGTAACCTTGACCAAAATGAAAAGCGGATCACCTCTGGACCCTGCACCCATTAGATTCCTTAAAACCGTAGCCCCCGTCATCGTCCCCACGCTCACGGAGCTCATTAACAGCTCACTTGCCCAAGGATTTGTTCCCGCTAGCTGGAAGAGCGCAGTGATGAAAGCACTCCTTAAAAAACCCCAGCTCGACCCAGCAGATATGGCAAACTACCGGCCAATCTCACTCCTTCCGGGCATCAGCAAGGTAGCCGAGAAATTGGTCAACGGACAATTGTGTCAGTTTCTCGAGGCAAGTAACATCCTACGGCAATCCCAAACTGGGTTTCGCCCAGGTCACGGCACAGATACCGCCCTTCTTGCCGTCATCGAGGAGGCAAGGCGCATTTTGGATTCAGGAGGGTCAGTGGCAGTGATCCTCCTGGATCTCAGCGGAGCCTTCGACACAGTCAACCATCGTGTCCTTCTCCATCGGTTGGCGGCAGCAGGGCTCACCGGTACGGCACTCAGTTGGATAGAGTCCTTCCTTGCCGGGCGCACGTTCCAGGTATGGGACGGCAATCACCACTCGTCCACCCTCCCCCTCACAAGCGGGGTCCCTCAGGGATCGTCCCTGAGCCCTACGCTCTTTAATGCGTATATGGCCCCCCTGGAAGACATGGCGACACCATTCGGTATAAAAATAGTGAGCTACGCCGATGACACACAACTGGTCGTCTCCCTATCCCAACTAGACGACCACCCAGACAACCTGGCAAACTGCCTTACGGAAATCCACGGTTGGATGTGTGAATCATCACTAAAATTAAACGGGTCAAAGACCGAAGTGATGCTCATGGGAAAGCAATGGGCGACCATCCCCCCAGCGGTCTGGCCAGACGTGTTCGGGGAAATTCCCACCCCGAAACACGAAATTAAGACCCTTGGAGTCTGGCTAGAACCCGAGCTTTCTATGAAGACGCAAGCAGCCAAAACTGCAGGCACCTGTTTTGGGCTCATGCGCACTACCCGCAGGATTCTCCCCTTACTCCCACCCGTGTCCAGGAAACTACTAGTCCAAGGGCTCATACTGTCACGGTTGGACTACAGTAACATGGTCTACCTGGGAGCACCTGAGGCCACCTTGGCGAGACTGCAACGAACACAGAATGCAGCAGCCCGTCTACTCATGAACCTTCCCTCCAGAGTGTCAGCTAAACCTGCCATCAAGGACCTGCACTGGCTCCCTGTGCGCCAAAGGGTGGGATTCAAAGCCATGTGCACGGCATACAAACTGATCAATGGATCTGGCCCTGTGATCCTCAGCGGCCTGGTTACTCCCTACAAAGCACCCAGATCCCTACCGTCTGAGAATGAGCACCTAGCCAACATCCCCAAATTCAAAAAGACACGCACTGGAGGTCGACGCTTCTCTGTAAAAGCGTCCACTGGATGGAACTCCCTCCCACGTACCCTTAGACTGGAACCCAGTTATTTGATTTTCAGAAAAAAACTGAAAACACTTCTATTCCCCAAATAAATGCCCTTCCCCTCCTTCCTCCCTCTCATCTGGATAACAAATCTCTATAGCGCGGGGATGCCCTTGGGTCACCAGGCGCTTTACAAATCGTTAAATAAATAAATAAATAAATAGCCCTTCAGCACTACTAGTAAGCATTCGCCATGCCTCAGCAATATGTGGCAACTGCTGAAAAGAAATGTGCGGAGCGCACTTATTACATTATGGCAGACCTCTAACTCCGTCCCCCAGGGCAAAGCTTTGCAGCTTAACTATAAAATTAAGTGATAGGAAACGCCACTGTGGGGCGCTCCCGTCAGTACAAATAAGTCGGCACACGGCACCTCGACATAAGAGTGCATCTCAAGTTCAGCATCTCCATTCTGATGGGAGCAATCCTCGAAATGTAAATATAAAAGTGTAGGAACCAAGTATCCCAGAGCACTAGTCTGTAAATCAGAAGAGCATGTACTCTAGTTATAAGTTTTGAAAACCTACTAAGAGGTGCAAGTACTTTCCCCTCCAATTAAAAGAGGTGCGAGCACCGAGTACCTGCCCATTTAAAGCACTGGGTGGGAAATAATTCCACACTGAAGGCAAAATACTCTATACCACTTGTTCAGAGCCAGATATAAGATGTCTGTGCCAATAAGTTTAAAGAATATCATCTAATTGGCAGTCAAAGGTTCGACTTCAAGCTGGACAGTGTTTACAGTTTAAGCGGGGCTGAACAATTACGGGAATCCACCGCAGATGACAGGGTGGGCTTTTGAAGCAGAGCCCATAGAGTAACAAGCATTGACTGCGCAGACGTGAAAGGGACACAGCAAGGAAAGCGAAAGCGATCGCGCTAAGAAGCAGCAGCTGTTTACGTGTGTGCGTGTGCGCGCTGTTGGCTCTTTTTCAAAAACCATACTCGTGCTTGTGGCGCGCCCCTGCTCGCCCCCGCAAGGTGGATGCCGCCACAAGCTCGAGTATGTGCTTCGAAAATGAGCAGAACGACAGCTAAAGGTCCTCCTAAGCAGCGCTTGCGCGCTGCGTAGGCGAGGCCAAAAAAAAAACATAGAGTGGGTAAAATCTGCCTTTATAAATGCTTTATAAGACAACAACGGTCCCATGCATACAGGAATATGCGAAGCAAATGAATATAGACGAAATCACTTCTATATTTGGAGCGACAAGTCCAGCCGGACAGAGGTCTTTCAATTTTCACTTGATTGAAAATATACACAGAAAAGTAATAACCTTCAACAAATCACCAATGTGGGGCACAAGCCTGTTCCCAATCACAATTTGATCAGAACAGAAGGTAGAAGAACAGAAGACAGAGCAGGGCTTTTTAAGGCAAAAGCAGCGTTTTCTGTAAGAATGCAGGTTTACAGAAAAGTTAAGCAAGCACCATTAAATATGCATTACATATAGGTATAATTTTTGTATAAGGTGCACAACAAGTCGACGGCGTTTCGGTCCCACTAATTAATCATGGGAACCATCATCAGAACATTTAATAAATGCCTTAAGGTTGTAAGCCTCTAATGCCTAAGGAAGGGAGTAAAGAAAAAGCATACATACATTTTAGTTATGGACATATAATAAACATTATTTCATGAGTGACTTAGTGAGTGGTGATTTGTGGCGTCGAGTGGGTTTCCTGTGGGCGTTTCGAAAATTAATAGTGGAAACCCTTGGAAAGCTGGGTTTCCTATGGTTGTCCAGTAAATTAATAGTGACAACCCATTCCAAAGCTTGGTTCCCTGGGGGGTAAGGAGGTTACCACATGGACCAGGAGGTTAGGACTGAATATATAGCAGGTTTACTGTGTGAACGGTACTAAGGTGTGACTTGTCATTGTGGTATAGCCTGAAGGGCATAAAGTGAATTTAAAACTAAAATTGCGTACTGTAGATATTTACACATAAGTGAAAGTTTAAAAGCCGGCGCAGTGATCCAGTGCATATTACCGTTTTGGGCTAACAGTATGGGCGTGTGGACGGCAGGGTTTGCAATTATTCAGCAAAGCTAAAATTATACGGCGCAGTGGTACAGTGTAATAGTGATCCGGTTCTGTAATGAGCTACAAGTTGTTCAATCTCGGATGGCATGCTGTGTGGAGCCGGTCTAACCGCGGAAGTGAGAAACCACAGCGCGGTGAGGAGGCAAGGGGAGAGCTCACCGGGGAAGTTATTCCCGATCTGTAATGACCTACAAGTTGTTCAATCTCGGATGGCATGCTGTGTGGAGCCGGTCTAACCGCGGAAGTGAGAAAACACAGCGCGGTGAGGAGGCAAGGGGAGAGCTCACCGGGGAAAGGTATTCCCGATCTGAACGAGCACAAAGTTGATCAGAGCGGTGCCTGGAAGGCGGAACAACCCTGTTTATGGGGAAGAAGGGATTACCATGAGAACACGGTGGCCAAGAAATAGAGATTGTAAACGGGCAGTAGCAGCAGGGCTCTTACCAGGGTCGGGTGTTTACCAAGGATAATCGCATTGCGATAGATAGAGTTCCGCGGGGCCAGGATTACCTGTAAAAGAAATTGAGTTATTAGGGTGAGAAGTAGAGGAATGGGGGAGGATGGAGAGACGCCCACGCGTGTAGCGACTTACCGGGTTAGTCGGTGCTTGAATCTGCTTCCTGGTTCCTCAAAGGGGTGGGAGGTTACTGATTGGATGCCGCTGCCCAATTGGTTTCCAGGCCATAGAAACAAAGAAGGGGCTTGGTCGCGGCGGCCATGTTGGGAAGGGTCTTCCCAATAGGGAAGCTTACCAATAATGCAGGGAATCCCTGGGATAAGACAGCCGAAGTGCGTTTGTGAGAGTGAGCAGTGCATAGTGACATTAAGCAATTATCAAGGAAAAGACACCATTATAGAAAATCGAAATAGAGAACATTTGTAAGGCAACAATATGTACATCTGAGGAGCCCAAGGATATGAGCTAAATTAGAACAGCCAATTGTTCATGATTGGATCAGATGAGGGTGGTCCAATCCTCCTGAAGGTTTAGTCCAGAATTTAGGCTGTCCGTTTTTAATATCCATTTTAGTTCCTCCTTGTTGAGCATTCGGGTTAGATCACCACCTCTTGGTGGTACAATTACTTGACTGATTATGGTCCACCGTATTTCATTTTCTGTGTGGCCTTTGTCGGAGAAATGTTCGACCAAGGGAGCATTGGGTGTGCCACATCGAATCCAGCTCCGCTGTTGGCTGATTCGTAGCTTGATTTTTTGCTTAGTCTGGCCCACGTAAATTAAATCACAGAGGCAAAGGATGGCATAAATTACATTACAGCTATTGCAATTTGTAAAAGTTTTAAGTTCATTTTTCACATCTTTGAACATGAACTCCTTACAGTCAATAGAAAATTCACAGACAACACATGACCCACATTTAGAATGGCCTCTTAGAGGTAGTAATGACCAGTGATCATTGAGTGTAGTGTTAACTGCGACTGAGGACGGGAGGGCTGCCCTGACCAATTGGTCCTTAAGGTTTTTACTTTTTTTGAAAGCGAAGAGAGGGGATTCCCACTGTAGCTGCCCAGAGTTTAGTATGTGCCAATTCTTTTTTATGCTTTGTTTGACACGATTAGAGATGGTCGAAAAGGTGGTGACACAAATCATTTTGTCAGTTTTTTGTTTAGGTTTGGGCTCCAGCATAGTCTCACAAGGGCAATACCATGCCCTGTTCATTGAATTCTTGACTAAGCGTCGTGGGTACCCTCTGTCCCTTAGTTTTGCTGAGAGGATATTAGCCTCCAAAAAATAGTCTTCCTTTTGGAAGCAGTTTCTCCTAAGCCTTAGGAACTGCGAGTAAGGTAAGCTGTCTCTCAGGGCCCTGGGATGACAGCTACCATAGCTAAGCAAAGTGTTCCTTTCGGTGGGTTTACGGAACAAGGATGTGTAGAGTACGCCCTCCTTATGTTGAATAGTTAAATCAAGGAATGGGATGTTAGTTTTGCTATGGGTCAGAGTAAATGTAAGGCCATTGCAGTTGTTATTAAGCCAATGTAGGAGAGCTGGAAAGGCATCGGGCGAGCCACCCCAAATGAGGAAAATATTGTCGATATAACGTTTCCACATTAGTAACCCTTGGTGGAATGGGTTGCTCTCTGTGAGGATGGTGCTTCATTCTAACCAATCCATATACAGGATAGCTAGAGTCGGTGCAAAAATCGTACCCCTTTATAAATGCGGCGCAGTCAGAAAAGAAAACAAAATTACAGGAATTGCAGTCAGATAAAACAGGACCGTTCCTACCATAGTGAATAATTCCTCCAGACATAGAATTTTACTGATTCGATTCATATTCCAAATAGTCTACTTTCTTTTGAGAGTTCCCAAAAGTTGTGTGTTTCATAACGAGATGCCTACACACCTTTGTGATTCACTCTACGTCCAATTATTATGCCCTTTCTTATGTTCTGTAAGCTATGTAGGCATTTGCACTAAAGGTATTCAATTCCTTCACTAAAAAACATACAAAATTACATCAAGTAAAACCAGTTCCAATTTATTTGCAAATGCTACCAGATATTCACACCTCCGTGGCCGTAACTACTTTTCTTAATGGTGCTCTTCATTTGTAAAATTCTTTAAATATTTAAGTTTTCTGTAGTTATTGTTCATGTTCAATAATCTAATGGAGTCTCATTTCAATCAATTGATCTTCTGTACTGGGATTTTTTAGTTTTGATATTGTTGTTATTTGTATGTTTATTGATTGGTGTATATTTTATTCTGATAAGCTAGGAAATAAGTATTGTGTTGTTAATTAAGGAATGTATTAGTGTTAATTGATCTATATACCTAGTTGTGTATTATAATCTGTGGAATGACAAGTGTTTTTTATGGAAGGTATTCATATCAATGATTAATCATTGTTTGGACTGTTTAATATATTAATGTTTGGATTTAGATCACTTTGTATGGATTTTTATTTGTTGCTATTTTAAACTGTGTGTTTATTTGCTGTATCTATGAACTCATAAAGATTGATTGATCCTCGCATCATCTTTTGTGTGCTTGATTGATTGAATAATCATTCGAGTATACAATAAGTTTAGTGGTGGTTTTAAAATCATAAACCACACAAGCGATCTACATATCCATTCAGATCAAACATTTTAATCACTTCACTTCCTAACACAGAAAACCAATTTATTATTAGCCTTAAAATAACTGTATGCTTTTTCTACCTTATGAGGTACTGAAGTGAATCACTGGGCTGCAGAAAATCCACGCTGAGAAAGTAGTAGTGGACATATTGAGGCTGCAACTTAAAGATTCCTTTCTACTCCAAAAGGACATGTATGGCCTTTTATTGTTTCTTGAAGTTGTTAAATCACCTCCATTATCAAAGGGGAGAATGCACGTCTTCCCTGCACATCCAGTTGCTGGGTACTGGATCACTGTCTGATTTTGTACCTCTACAGTACTATGACTACCTTGGGTAGCTTTGTTCAATAGTCAAAACTTAGCTTATGGGAGGTGGTGTAGGGTAAGAGCTGAGTACAGCATCACTAGAGTACTTCAATCATAAAGGAAGTGAATGCCCAGGCAGGATAATTATTTAAAAATAAATATTTCTTTTGTAACGCCTCAAAACCATAGAGAAGAAAAATAATACAGATGTGGGTGGTATTCTGACTATCAAGCACTACCCATTCTATTCTAGTCAAAATAGGCGTTCTTGTTAGGCGATTCGATGGCTGGTTCAAATATTGATCATTGTTTTGTTAGTACACAGCTCATAGAAAACAATACACCAATGCAATCTTATAGGGTTTCAGCACCACTGATGGCTCCTGTGTTATTTATTTATGTATTTGTTTGTTTATTTATTTATTCATTCATTTATTTTTTATTTGTTTTGTACCAGTGAAATGTTTGTGTACTCTTGTTGGATATGACTCTGGTTCCCTTTTGTTGAAAAACTGCACCTATCTTCCTGTTTGAAAAACTTTTTTCCGCTTTGTTTCATATTGTTCAAGATCACTGCATTCTCTTCTTGTTTCTCCTCATATTTTTGATGTTGCTTTCCACGGATTGACTGTATTTCTGATACACCTAATGATGCCCCTTATGGAAAAGCATCACATAGGCTCTTCTTGATGGCCTTTTGGATCGGAGTGTTTCACGCTAATATGAAGAAGAATTATTCTTTATTGCCAAATAATTAAAATCATTGCAATATAAAAAATATGTTTGCTAAAATGCTGAACAAATAAATGAAATCGACGAATGATAAACTTTGAACAGATGATGATAATGAAATGAAATTACATAAATTAATAAAGCGCACACATACCAAAAGAGGTGTGAAGGCGCTAAAGTTGGATAAGTTCAAGAGACAAAGAAAGACCAGAAGAGACAGATCCCTATGAAGAGTACTGCCCAGGAATTAAAGAGGGAAGAGTCAAGTCTTCAATGCTTTCCAAAAACTGTCATGTTCCTCCAGATCACTGATGTGGGTGTAAATTCCGGAGTTTTGCTGCAACAATGGAAAAAGCCCTACCACCCCACCTGGTCTTCCTAAATTTAGGCAAAACTACAATATTGTAGCTAGCCAAGCAAAGATGTCTGGTAGAAGTGTATCCCTGGAACATCTTAGTCAGTCCTTTGGGACCGATATTTAGCACCGCTCTGTGAACAATGCATAAGGCCTTGTTAACAGGTAGCCAGTGCAATTTGGAGATCTCCACTGAGACTTTTGGGAATTTCAAGTATCACTCTCACTGCTGCATTTTGAACTAACTGAATATTAGCAGTTACTAATTTGTTGATCCCCAAATAAAGTGCATTGCAGTAGTCTAGTCTAGAAGAAATTAAGGCCAGAACTACCTGCTTGTATGCTTCCAGAGAGAAAAAGGAACATGTTCCTCAAGGTCCTTATAATCCAGAAACAAGTGGATGTCATACAGTTAACCGGGAGGTCGAATGATAACTTGGTATCCACTAGTACACCAAGATTTTTGCCGGAGTCTACCAGGGTAGGCAAAATCCCCAATCATTCTGGCCACTAGGAATTTTTTCAGAGAGAGGACCAAAAATGAATACCTCAGTCTGGTCCCCATTCAGTCTGAGGTAATTGGTACCCATCCAAGTCGCTACTGCTTGCATGCAATTTTAAAAGTTGGTGCTGTGGCCTCGAGCTCCTTAGTGATGGACACGATAATTTGTGTGTCCTCTGAGTAGGATAGGACGTCTAATCCAGAAGACCGTATCAACTTAGCCGGCAGGAATAAGTATAGATTAATCAACGTCGGGCTTAGGGAAGAGCCCTGAGGTGCCCATGATGGCATAAGGATGGGTTCAGAACTAAATTGGTTTATGACAACCATCTGGGACCTATCCTTCAAAAAAGAGGCTAACTGATCTAGTGCTGACATGGAGACCCCTAGGTTCTGCAGCAGGTCTGCCAACCAAGCACTAAAACTCCAGAAAAAAAGCATGGAAATCGTATCACAGGCTGTGGAGAGATCCAATACGATCAATGTGGCAGCCTGCCCTGCATCAAAAACCAAACAGATATTATCGAAAGCCGAGATCAGAGCATTTTCTGTCCCATGATTAGTTCTAAAACCAAATTGAGAGGAATCAAGCAGTTTATACTCCTCTAGATAAGACACCAGTTGAGAAATGAGGTACTTCCCCAAGATTTTAGATGGTGTAGACAGAAGAGAGATGGGCCTGTAGTTCTTCAGATTGGTAGGATCCAGGTTAGTTTTTTTTAGGAGAGGCTTAACAACTGCTCCTTTCCACAATTCAGAGTATACACCAGGGCTGATAGATTTATTGAGAGCAGTTGCCAGCTGAGAAGCAACCATATTTATTAACCCTTTAACTGCGGGGGTTATTCCCCCGCTGTGCTGGGGGGCGGGGGGCATGCACAGCGCCCCGGTGCTCATGACGAGCTCAGCTCGTCATGCAGCACAGTGCTCGTGTGATAATGACAAGCTGAGCTTGTCACAACCACACCTGTTTCCTTAGAGCGCTCAGCACAACAGGGGAATTATCCCCGCGTGTGAGCGTTCTAACGGCCATGACGAGCTCAGCTCGTCATCAGCACACGAGCACCGTGGCTGATGGCCAGCTGGGCTCGTCATCAGCATGGGAGGGGTTAAATATTGAAACATTGAGAGGTGACCGCATTGTGGCTGAAGGTCGAGGTGGATCGGGCTTCAACAAGTTTGTTTGTTCCCTGGGCACCGTTCCACCTACACAAGTTGGCGTCTTGGATTCTGGAGAATTGGGATACATGTTCTCAGGATCTCTAACTCAGAATTTCTTTATCTTAGCAAATGAAGACAAGCTATTGTGGTGGATGATCTCTCCCAATATGGAGATTGGGGTTTCTCTGGAACCCCTTGTCCAAAGGATAATCACAATAGATGCCAACCTATCCAGAAGGGGTGCATGGATGAACCCTCATCAGGTGGAGGGCTTCTTGTCTCTAGCAGAGGCCAAGAGATCATCGCTTGAGGCAGCTTTTTTTAGCTCTTTGGTTTTTCAAGTCTCAGATCAAAGGGAAGGCAGTGTTCATTCAGACAGGCAATATCTTGGCAAAAGCTTATATAAACAAACAGGGGGCTAACAGATCAAAGGCGCTCAACAGGATTGCTCAAATAATGTTCTCTTGGGTGCAGGACTGCCTCATTTCTTTAACAGCTATTCATATTCAGGGCGCGTCCAATCTGACAGCAGATGTTTTCAGCAGGCAAATTCTGTTATCTCTGAACTTTTCTATTCACCTGCAGGTGTTTGATCTGTTTATTCAACATTGGGAGGGTCCCAGTGTTGGTTGTGTTTGATTAAGCAATGTGCAGCTATTTTGTTCAAGGCACAGGGACACTCCAGCTGGGGTAATAGCTGCTGTTTCATGTCAGTGACCAAGAGGCCTGTTGTATACCTTCTCTCAAGTTCCCCTTCTCAGATAATTTCTATTGAGGGTGAGGAGGGAGCAGGCTCGGGTAGTGTTGATTACTTCTTGCAGGCCGAGGGCCGATTGGTTTCCTTTATTGATTGCTATGAGGGTGTCACAAGAATGGATCCTGCTGATTGTTCCTTCTCCTCTTGAGTTTTGATTCCTCAGTCAAGGAACCTTAATAAAGCTATGCCTAATATCTTGGATGTTGAGTGGAGAGGGCTGAGGCATCAGGGTGTTCTGGAGAGCCTAGTGGGTACTCAACTAGCTTCTCAAATGCTGTCAACTTGGCAATCATGTAATAAACATTGGAAGTTTTTTTCATTATGGTGTGACAGAAGGGATTTGGATTTTACCTCTGTTAGTTTGATGCTGATTATGGAATTTTTGCAGGAGGGGTTGAGGCTAGGATTGACAGTCGCTACCCTTAGGGTTTTGTGGGTAGCTATCCAGCCTTTCAGAAATCCTGGGTAAATCTGACAGATGATGGAGGTCTAGTTCCTAGTCTATTAAAGGCCTTGGTGAATATGTGCATTTATTTGTTGAGGTCCTTCCTTCTTGGGATTTGAATCTAGTGTTGGGGGCATCAACTAAAGTTCCTTTTTCTCCCCTGCTCTGTTCTTCTTTCCTTTTCTCTTTTTCTAGGGGCCTCTTTCCCTCCAGTATACGGGGTTGAGACTCATTACCCGACTAGGCACCATACAGCCAATGTACGAGCGGAACTGTATTAACTTGCCTTACATACCTCATGTAACCCTGTTACTGACTCTTTGATTGTTCTTGGAAAATCAATAAAGCATTTTGAAATGAAAAAAAAAGTATACAGAGCACAAACAATAATGTGTAGAACTGTCATCACCAAGTGAATTGATTTGTTTTGATCATATTAAATATTTGTATCTACCCACCCAAAAAAAACTTTAGATCCTGCTGATGTTCAATCCCTGACCTATATGACTTTTTTACTTGTAGCGATCACGTCAGAAAGACCATTGGGTAAGTTAGGTGCCTTGTACAAATTCCACTTCTGTATAATTTTTCAGGATAGGGTGGTTTTGGTTCCTTCTTTTATTCCGAAGATCAATTTCTCCTTTAACAAACAGCAAGAATTTATTCTCCCTGAGTTGTTTCCTTCACCTTCCTCTGATGAGGAAAGAAGTTTGCATTCTTTAGATGATAGGATGGATCTTCTCGTTTATTTACACCTTTTCAAAAGACTAAATCTTTGTGAATTTAAGTCCTGCGAATAAAAGGAAGAAACCTACCCTTTTCTACTTTAAGCAGGTGGATCAGGTCCTTAATTGCAAGGGCCTATGAGGTTGAAGATCAGGTCTCACCTGAAGGGGTACAAGACAGGTCAACATAGGTCTTCCACTTTAGCAGAACTGCAAAGATCTTCAAAAGCTGGGATTTTTAGGGCAGACAGATAGTGTGACTCTTCTACCTTTACGAAAGAGTATGGGCTTTCAGAAGTCTCCTGCATAAATAATGTCTTTGTTTACAGAATGCTCTCTTCTAAGACAGAATAGGGGATTTTTTATATTCTGTTCAATAAAGCCAGGAATTTTGGTTCTTTTCCATTATCAGTTGTCCATGTGATTTGCTTGATAACTCTAATCTGTAATGAATTCAAGCACGGGAAGGATGCAAGGGTAGTACTTCTATTACTTACCACAAAAGGCATTACTCTGAGTCCTATTCCCTCGCTTTAATTCCTACTCCCTTCCACTCTCCCAGTGCACCACAACTGACAATTGGATTGGTTATTATAGTGTCTTGTAAAGAAAGAACACTGTAACTCTTTTGGTTCCCATTGTACACCATAGGCCTGTGACATAAACATTGGAGGGATGAGCCGAAGGCAGTCTTACAATTCTGAGTCTCGACTTACATGCAGTGGAATAAAGACTCTCCGGGTGTGGCGTAGTTCTTGGCGAGTACCTAGGCTGGTAGGATGCTACAACTGTCAATGAGACAGAGGATACAAAGTTTGTACACTGAAAGTACTCTTCCAGAGAGTTTGCTGTGGTCCAGCAAACTACTACTTGTGTGCCACTTGTGCCACAGTCAAAGTGCAGAACCAACGCTGGCACTGGTGAAGCTTCAGTGCAATGACGGCCAATGTAAAAGGCTTTAAGATAAAGTGACTGTGAAAGTCTACATGTCACTGGTCAGGAACTGAATCAAATGACCACCAATAAAAGGTACTGCGCCATTAGGAAAAGTAATGCCCTACACTTTACAGAGTAAGAACACTAAGGGCGAATGCAACCAGGTTACAAAAGCAGCTCACAGCGATAGTTCAGTACAGATTAAACTGAAATTGATGTGCTATGAAATAGAGATTTACCAGGTGTTTGTGAAGAAACATATAAGCACAAAGCTGAACAAATATCATAACTTTATCTGCTTTCATGGACAAGTAGTATGTAAGGTTTATCTGCTTACCGAAACCATTAATGAATCATTGTGCAGCAATGTGCTGTGAAGCGGCCCCAGAAGGAGGGTCAGGGGGTTGTGCTTGCAGAGCTGTCCCCAAATGAAGCAACCCATCAACAAAGCTGCCACGTAGAGAATCAGAACAATTTCCTAGACTGCCATCAAATAAAGAACTCCAGTGGAGAGCCAGGGCGAAGTCCAAGCTCCAAAACGTATTAAGGCTGACCTTGACGCCAGCACGTCACACAAGGCGCTAGAGAAGCTTTGCATGAACAAACTTCACAAGAAGCACCTGAAAGACCATTACTGTCCACCTATGCATTTACGTCTGCTGTATTCTTAAAACCACCATCAACATTTGATACTGCCAAAAAAACCACAATATTAGCAATTGATGGACAGCATGGACAGAGCCTTTTGAAGATTTCATAGATGCAATAGATGAAAAAGACGATGAAATGATTATAAAGTATCTGAGGAACATGGCTGGTGAAGGATTGAAAGAAGCGATACAAAAGGGGATAATGGACGGAGCGTTTGAGCAAATCAAACACTCACCCCCAGTCAACTGATCTGGGTTTAATCCATCACCTTTCTTTAGCTCACTCAGCCACCAGGATTGAAAGAAGTCTTAAAAAAGATACCAGAAGAAGGTGATGTGATGTAACAGCCTCGAATGTCAAGTTTAATCCAGTGCCAAATGTAGATTACGAAAAATACATTCAGTCAAGAATATCACAGACCAGGTGAAACCATTAATGAATTTGTTGAGAGACTGGATGATATGGTGAAGCACTGTAAATTCAATTAGTTTCATGATGAGGAAGATACCGGCCTCAGAGTTATCTATAATTGTCCTTCAGATTCCTTTTGACAACGAATAATGAAGGAAACTTTGAGCTTAGAACAAGTCCTCAAGATTGCTCATGCTGAAGAGCGTGCTGATCATCAAATGACTGACATGGATGCCGGAGGCACAAAAAGTGTGTCAGTCATGAACATGAAAAGTAAGCCAAAGTACAAGGCCGGGGTACACAAAGTGATATCTCAACAGAAAAAGAAAATGTTACGGATGTGGCCTGTCATTTCCACATGTAGGCAAATGCCTCACTATTGGACAGGTGTGCATCAGCTGTGATACACAAAACCATTTTGTGACGACTTGCACGGCAAAGTGAAAAGTTGGTGCGTCACAGCGTGAAGACAAAATGGCCAACCAAAGGCTATCTCAGCGACGTTCGACATGCTCTCACAAGGCTAACCGGTCACACCAACTGAGGCACATCAACACCAAACGAAGTCAATCCTCTTCGAAATCATCGACAAAGAGTTCCTCCAATTGTAGTAGTGCCTAAAAGAGACAGTGAAGGAGCTATATGCATATGCGTTGACATGCGTCAGGCCAACAAGGTGATTAAGCGAGATAGACATCCAGGTCCACACATTGCTAATATAATGACTCAATTGAATGGTGCAAAGTTCTTCTCTTAGCTCAACTTAAATAAAGGATATCACCAATTGGAACTTAAAGAAAAATCCAGGTACATTACAACCTTTTTTATGCATATTCGTCTGTTTCGCTATAAGTGATTGACTTTTGGTGTATCCTCTGCTGCTGAACTTTTCCAAGGCGCCATTAAATGTATCATACAGCCTGTAGTGAATGCATTTAACAATAGTGATGACATATGGTTTTCAGAGCCACTCAGAAAGAACATGACAAAGCTCTCCAAGTATGTTTGATGAAGATGCAGGTTTAACTCTGAAGTCACAACACAGTCTTTGCTCCAGTAGCGCCCTGGGCAAAAATAAATGTGTCACCCTTCTACTGCTGGAGAAATAAATAAGGCAGCAGTTCCATTTCACAGGCCAGTCCCTGGCTGGCTGCATCAAAGCAGGGACTTGCCTCTGAACACACGTCAATGCACCTCCCCCAGCTCACTTGAATCAACTTAGCTATGTCAGCCGGCTTCCAAGTTGTTTGGAAGGGAGGGGTGTTGTGTGTGGTGGCAGGGCATGAGAGGTAGATGGGAGGGCAAGGTAAGAGCCTGAAAGGGTTCTAAAAACAGCACCCGCAGCATGTTAAAACCGATTGGAAACCCTTTAAACGAAACCACTGCAGCCAAGGTAGAGGAGCTTTACTGTTTGCAGGACCTCAGACAGTTCTTTTCGCCCCTCTGAAGACTGGCGCCCTGGGCCTGGGACCAGCTCGCCCATGCCAAAAGCCGGCCTAGCACGAGTCTGAGATCTCCATAGCTCTCACATACCTCAGATGGAATCGATGCCCGGAGATCTATCTGGAACTGCACCCAGCCTCTGAAGGGCCCAGTGCTGGCACCACGTGCACTGTCTTATCTTAGCATCGCCTCGTCTGGGCCTAAGACATGGAGCAGTCCTGCTCAGTGCTTAGCAAAGCAACGCAGCTGTTTATCGATTCTAGTACCTTAACTCCCTCAAGCCTCTTTCTAGGTGGATATTCTTTTTTCCGCCAGTAGATGGATGATGATTCTCGAATTCCATCTGGTCTTAAGCTCCTTTGTTTATTTTGTTGTCTTTTGACTTTTATCTTACATTAATTTCTACTAGTTATGCATGGTCTATCTTCTGTGCATGTTGCACAGTGCTGCGTTGCCCCTTGACTTCAGTGCGGCTCTGAGCTATGACTTCCAGTATAATGAGGTCATTTCATTGGTGAGGTATATTTCGAGGGATAAATCTCCCTCTGCCCTGAAAGTGTCCACAGAGCCAGGATGTTATCACAGGTGTCATGGGACTTAATGTACAGGTAGACAGACACAGAGAGGGCAGATGGAAAAAAAGGAGAGGAATAGGTTGGGAGCCAGGGATGAAGGAAAAGAAGGGGGGAGTAAGCATGGGAAGACATTGAAATTTAGAATAATCACCTGAGAGAAAATATGGAAAGTAGGATGGAGAAGATAAAGGGCATGACTAAGGGACAGAGGAAAGGAAGTCGAAAGAAGGAGGATTATAGAAAAAAGATAGCCCTGGGAATGGCGCGAGAGAGAACAGGGGAAGATGTTGAGGGGTGAGAACGTGGGGAGATGAAAAGAAAAAACTATTGAGGAAGAGAAAAAGAGAAAACGAGGTGTAAAACAGAAGAAAGAGAATGAGTGGGAGAGAGGCAGTGTGGATTCGAAAGAGAGAGAGACGGAAAAGGATTGAAGAGTGTGAGGTGAGAGGCGAGGCTGCTCTCCGGAGGAATGTTCAGACCCACGTGAACCAAGAGCCGAGCAAACAGCTGAGGGCACTTTACACTGAACCGCTCCAGCCTCGGGCGGCTCAAACGGTGGGGCAGGGAAGGAGTCCAGGGGAGCTCGGCAAGAGAGCAGGCTGCGGGGGAGCTCCGGGGCGGCTGTGAGCTGCAGAGAGCCGCCCGGGGGGAAGCGGAGAGGCGCAGGGAGAGAGAGGACTGCCGCCGCCGGCCGGGCTGCGGTGCATGTGGGCAGGGAGGAGGGAGCGCGGCTGCCGCCTGCTGGACACAGGGGGTGGCTGCAGCTGATCCCACGCTGTGGGCAGACCTCCTCCTCCCCCGCCCGCCCGCCCCGGCCGTCCAGCACCAGCATCGCCCCCCTTCCCATGCACACACGTGTAGCCGCCTCTGCTCCAGTGCCTGCGGACTGCCCTTCTGCTCGGGAGGGCTCATCTTGCTGAGAGCTCCGGCACTTCTTGGAGGCGCATCTTCATACGAGCGCTGGCCACCACCAACTCCACACCCCGGCTTCTGGTTTTGTTCCACTGTGCACCAAGGAATTCCACACCTAGGTCCAACGAATACAACTTTGATTTTTTGGCAAAGGGACTCTTTCTTAAGGCATATTCGCGATTTTATTCGTGGTGTAAGCTGAACTTTTTTCCTCCTCCGATATAATAAATCACATTTTTGATATATATATTTTTTTTTTTACTGAGTTTGGATATTGTTCAATGGAGTCGTCACGCTGCCTCGCAAGTTTTTTATTTCTCTCTTAATTATTGTGTCATCACGTGCGCGCTCGTACCTGTGTGGGATTTATTGTTCTTTTCCTGAGTGTGCCTGCTTTTCGTGTGCGTCGAGAAGCATGCAGAGCTGCCTGCTGCTGGTGTGCCTGTCCCTGGACGTGGCCACGGTGGCGCTGAGCCTGTCTACCTGCAGCACCCTGGACATGGACCAGTTCCTGAAGAAGCGCATCGAAGCCATCCGCGGCCAGATTCTGAGCAAGCTGCGGCTCAGCAGCCCCCCGGAGGAGTACACGCAGCCCGAGGAGGTGCCCCGGGATGTGATTGCCATCTACAACAGCACCCGGGACCTGCTGCAAGAGAAGGCCCAGCAGAGGGCGGCCTGCGAGAGGGAGCGCACCGAAGACGACTACTACGCCAAGGAGGTGTACAAGATTGACATGATGCCGCCCTACTCGCCTGAAAGTAAGTGGCAGCCCGTGCGTCCCGGCGGGCACCTGTCTCAAAACATGCTGTGCGCCCCCACGCCCAGTGACAGCATGCCTCGCTAGTCCAGGGGAGACCTGTCTCTTAAGTCCCCTCTGGACCCCGTACCCAGGGGTTCGAACAGTCACAGTGCCCAGGCGCGCAGCTTCCTTTGGTGCTGCAGCAGGTGCAGTGACACCGAGACACAGAGGTCTGAGGGGCCCACAAACACTGATTATTGATGTATTTCATAGTTCAAACAGTGGTCAGGGGAAGGGAGGGGGATTTGTTTTTGTACACTACGACGCATGGCACGCTGGCTACGCCAGAGTCTGTGCCTGGGTGCACCCATTTTACGGTGCCACGTGGGGTGTGTATGTGTGTGGAGGGTGGGGGTGCTTCCCTGAGTCCCGTGTGTAGAAAATCATGGTATGTCACAGGACACCTATCTCAAAGTGAGCATGTTCTCTTTATTTCCCCACTACAGGGTTCAACTATTTCAAAGTACCACTCGCATCTCATACCAAGGGGCAGCATTCTCTCTTCTTCACCAATAATGGTGCACAGTCCCGCAACCACCACCACGGGACGCACCTGTATCCGAGCGACTCATGCCAAACACCCCCTCTCATTCCAAAAGGACACGACAGCTATCTTAGAGTGAGCCTGCATCCCGCACCGAGACACCGCATCCACCTCACCTGCACACGTCTCCATCCCAGACCCCGTATGCACCTCACCTGCACACGTCTGCATCGCAGACCCCTTACGCACCTCACCTGCACACGTCTGCATCCCAGACCCAGTCACCGTATGCACCTCACCTGCACACTTCCCGAAGCACACCTCATACCCTATATCCAGTCCAACAGTGCAGCATGCTCCCTGCACGGTGGTTTTCAGATGCCACATTGTGTTTCCGGCAGCGGGCCCTACGCCAGGCGCGCGCATCTCAAGTGCCACTTGCGCTTCATTCCAAGAAGCCGCATGTCCCGCCCCCTCCCTCCGGGACACCACTCTTAAACGCCCCTTGCTGTGCACGCCTCGGGACAGCACAACACCTCCAACAGGCTTCCTCTCCGGCCGAGGCGCCGGCCTTTCAAGTCCTCTGCACTACGACCCGTTGAGCCGCGCGCCTCTTCTACCTTTTTAATGTGCCACCTGCTTTCCATAAGTGGCAGGAGCACGCCACCTCCTCTACGGCCGGTGATGTGTTAGGTTGTCAGCACTGACGCGTTCCTCTCTGTATCATTGCGCCTTCTGCGCTTTCCTCCTCTCGGCTCCGCGTCAAGCGCCCCCCGAGTTCCACACACAGTGTCAGGACCCCCCCCCCCCCCCCATCCACCATAGAGTTGGCGGCAGCATCGCTTCCCCTGGTAGTTCTTTCTTGCCTCGGCCACGGGTGCACTGGTTTGAAAGTGGCATGTGCACCCCAACCCTTGGCTCACCTTGACCCTGCACCCCGTGGGCACAAAATTGGGAGCGCTCCGGGCTCATCTTACGTAGGATTCATGCCACACAATATCGGAGCGCCGGTTCAAAGTGCCCTCTGCATCCCTAACCAGGTAGCAGCTTTCCCGTATGCGCACGGCGCACCACACAGGAAGTGTCCCGTGCGCTTCCTGCCCAGAGATACCCATACGTACCCTGGGTTTTCATGCCACACAGTCCGGAAGCGCTGTTTCAAAGACTCCTCTGCCCCCGAATCCTAGAAGCAGCATTACCCTACGCGTCCTGCGCACAAGACAGGACGTGCCCCGTGCGCGCCCTGCCCAGAGATGCGCCCCGTGCGCTCCCTGCCCAGAGATGCGCATACGCACCCCGGGGTTCAATGCCACATAGTCCGGAAGCGTTGGTTTACAGACCCCTGTGCACCCCACACCTACAAGAAACATTCCCCTACGCGCCCTGCGCACCTTGCAGGAAGCGCCCCATGCGCTCCCTTTGCAGACAATGATACGCATACGTACCCCTATGTTTCATGGCACACAATACGGGAGTGCTGGTTCAAAGTGCCCGCTGCATCCCACACCTAGGAACAGCATGCCCTCTACACTCCCGGGCACCACACCACTTACTGAAAGCGCTCCGTGCCCACACGCCCCTATTAGCAGAGATTGGCCTGCCTCTGGGATTCATCCCATACGACAACCCTGGTGCGCTGGTTTCAATGTCCCATCTGCATCTCAAGCCTACGAGCAAGAGGCTCCCTACACTCCCGGGGCACCATACCACCATACTGGAATTGCTCAGTCAGTGCCAATCTCCCCACCCCTCCGATATGCGCAGATATAGGCATACCCCGAGAAGTCATGCTACACAACCCGGGCGGCGCTGGTTTTAATGAGCCCTTTGCATCCCACACCTAGGAACAGCATGCCCCCTACACTCCCAGGGTACCACA
This sequence comes from Lissotriton vulgaris, assembly GCF_964263255.1. Classification (NCBI taxonomy): domain Eukaryota; kingdom Metazoa; phylum Chordata; class Amphibia; order Caudata; family Salamandridae; genus Lissotriton; species Lissotriton vulgaris. The sequence continues at coordinate 1,705,447,219 of NC_141694.1, forward strand.
CCACCATACCGAAAGAGCACCCATGCCCCCTTAGCACCCTACCGCATGCGCAGAAACACGCATACCCCTGGGATTCATGTCACACAACAGAAGTACGCTGGCTTCAATGTGCCCTCTGCAGCCCAAATCTACGAGTAAGGTGCCCCCTAGACTCCAGGGGTATCATACCACCATACTGAAAACGCCCCGCAGGTTCGAAGTGTCCTCTGCATCCTACACCTAGGAACAGCATACCTGCTACATTCCAGGGGCACCATACCACCATACTGGAAGCGCCCCTGCCCAGAGAACGCATACCCCTCGGATTCATGCCACACAACCCGGATGCGCTGATTTCAATGCCCCCCCCTGAATGCCAAACCTACGAGTAAGATTCCCCCCCTGGAGTCCAGGGGCCTCATGCGCTCCCTGCCCGACACCACACTGCCCAGCGATGCGCATACATACCCCAGGGATTCATGCCACACAGCGCGGGTGCGCTGGTTTCAAAGTACCCTCTGCAGCCCAAACCGAGAAGCTGCATTCCACCCAGCCCCGGGGGAACTGGTCCTGAGGTGCTCTGTGCATCTCCGGGCCGGTGGCCCTCAACCCCCCAAGTGCAGGCCGCATACACCGCTGTCACGTCCACTTTCTACAGTCAGGGGTTACACACTTGTCTTTCTCCTAGTGCCCAGGACTTCACCCACGTACCCTATCCAGACAGTCCTGCTCATGCCCCTCCCCCCCTCATTTATTAAGGGCCGATGTTTTCGTTTCCGATGCCGACGCTCTTATTATTAAAATCGATTGTGCTGTTTTAGGCAGTTCCAGAATTCCGGCGCTGCAACTAAAGCGCCTCTTATTGTAGGCTGTCGCGCAGCGCTACTTCCATTGCAAAAAAATGTCGCCTGCACTTCACGTGCAGCATGAGCCCATGTGCAGTAATGCAAATGCAAGTGTTGAAAATACCAATGGACGTCAGTGACCAACTCCAAGCTCCAACTGGAACCGACTGGAGGTTGCTGCATCGTAGAATATTTTTTTCTTCTAAATAGGACATATGGCATCAACTGGATACACGGGCACCACTTGTAATAGACCATCTGTGGTCTCCGCCAGGGCTTCCCCTTCTCACGAGGACCTCGCAAGAGTTTAATTAATAACTCTCCGCACTCTCGCGCACAGTGACTGATCAGCCCCGCCCCCTCTCGATACTCCTTAGCTTTTCACCAACCTCCTCCCCCCCCCCCCCTGTTTAATTTCGGTCATTACTTTTAAGTGCCCCAGCGGCGGAAGTCCACTCCGTTGCTACGCGAACTGAATTCCTATAGAATGATTATTGTTTGTATTTTGTTATTGGAAGGGAAGCGTCGGGCTCCAGAGCTGGCTCGAGCTCACTCAAAGTGTTTGTTTTCACATGGATTGCACCGAGAGTTTCCTCAGGCGGTGACTGAGGCCCAGAGCGCGGGGGCGGGAGAGGGGGCTGACGGGAGCGCGCCGCGGGGGCAGTCCGGGGCTGACGGGAGCGCGCTGCTGGGGCAGTCCGGGTCTGATCCTCAGCTGCCCCGTGCTGTGTGGCTGTGGGAGGTGCGGGGCGAGTGTCGGGGCAGTCTGGGGCTTCTGCTCTGCTGCCCCTTGCGGATGCACAGGCTGCGGAGTCAGGGTTGACGGGAGCGCGCCGCAGAGGCAGTCCGAGTCTGCTCCTCTGCTGCCCCCTGGTGGGAGGTGCTGGGGCTGGAGGGAAAGCGTTTCTTTTCTGATGCTCCTGCCAGAAGGGGATGGGGCGAGAGTGAGGGAAGCTTCTCTGTTTCTCCCTTCAGTATAGAGAGGGACGGAGTGGAGTGAGAATAGAGGGTGGGAGGGAGGGGGGGGGGGGGTCAGAGCTTTAGGAAAAGCGCCTAGGGTTCCTCTCCTCTTGCTTCACGTGCAGGGGCGAGACTGAGGGCGGGAGGGAAGTCACCACTGGGGCTGCTCTGTTGCTCACCCCTGTCAGGAGGGGGAGGGAGTACCGGAAAGTGGGCGCAGGAGGGACGAGCCTCTGGGGGTTCCTCCCACCCTTGGCGAGGACGAGAGTGAGTGCTTGAGGGAAAGCGCCTCTGAGACTACTCTGCCTCTCTCCCCTGTCAGGTGCTAGGCGCCTCTGGGGCTGCTCTCATGCGGCCTAATGTGCGGGGAGAAGAGTGAGCGCAGGAGGGAACTCCCCCCCCCCCCTCCCGATGTACCGCTGTTGCACCCTGCCTGGAGATGGGTGGGACGAGAGTGGGGGCTGGAGGGAGGGAAAGCGCCTCCGGGATTCCTCTTCTGCTGCCCACTGCCTGGAGAGGGGTCGAGCTTGAGGGACGCAGGGAAGTCCTTTCCGTGCACCCTTTCCTGATGCACCCAGCCAGGAGGGGGTTGGGGCGAGAGTAAGGGTTGGACGGAAAGCGCCTCGAGGGCTTCAGTCCTCGCTTGATATCTCCTGCCAGAGTAGGGCCCTGCCTTGCACCCAGGCCAGCAGCAGCCGGCTCTCTCCAAGGGAGTGACACTTAATATCAGTGTGTCTGGAGCTCGGTTTACAGCGCTAAAACAAACAGTCCCTGCTTGTTTCACATAAAAGATTGGAAAGAATCAGTTCATTTTCCATCCTGTTCCCCAAAAAATGTTGCAAATTGCCTTCGAAAAATGACCAGTATTTTGTTGTTTTACCATTTTAGATGTCCCTACAATACCCCACCCCATCCCTACTTTGTACAGCGCCCTTCAGCTCGTGCAAAGAAAGGACGGGCCCCATATAGAATAAATACCGTTGTGGGCAGGTCATAAAGTCCTGAAAAAAGTGGGCGGTCTAACTAACTGCGTTGGACAGTTTGCAAGTGACATCCCTGCGCGTGACATCATAGAAAGTGACATCACGGGAAGGGACACCTATTGAAAGAATACACATTAAAAGGGCATTTAAATGACAATTCGTTTACATACTCATGCAGCTCACATTCTTACAGCGCGTGCTCTATTAAACGAGGAATGAGCAAAGTCAAAGGCTTGCTTCCAAATCGTAGTGTCTTTTAAATGCTTGTTAAGTGATAACTAGCTGTGTGCCTTTGTTTTTCCCTCCTCTGTCACCTAAATGGGAGGCTGTCGGTAGGTATCAGGCAAGATTGCACTCCCACAAAAGGTGAGCTGATGGCCTTTAAGTCTGCCCTCTGTCCTGGGCCCAGCTCCCACCGCCTACATGTTGTTGCTCAGTGGGAAAGCAGTCAACAGTGCAGGCCCTGCTGAATGTGTCTTGGGTACAAGTTCATCTTACTTCCCTGGGGCCCAACTTCGTACCAGGTGGTACGGCGTCTACCCTGTAAAAATAGTGGGTAGACGCCGTCTCCCTGCGTGTCCCCCTGGTGTGCCCTGCTTGTGAGCCTACTTAAAGGCGCCGCCCCCTCACCCACCAACACGTTGCTTGTTCTCTTTGGACCCGAGCGCCCTTATTTATTATTTAGTTTCGGTTTCACCTACAGCATGCATGCAGGAACAAGAACATATAATAAAAGGACAGCAGAAAGGGCAGTGCTCTGAAAGACGTGCTCACGTTTGTTGACATTATTACACGTTTAGGTGTTTCAGAAGCAGATGGTTCTTGGTCAGCTTTTGAAACAAACCACTGATGGGTTGTGTCGTTTTCCCTGGGAATGTTGTAACACACACTTTGTGTGGCTGCTCACAATGACCGAGAGGTGGATTTAATGTTAAAGGGGGCGGTTCTAGAGGTGAGCTGAGCCAAAACATTAACAGGGAGGGTTGGGGCCGAGCCAAAGGGGTGGCTTGGCTCTCAGAGTACATGCACGAGCCGAGCCATGGACATGCTTGCCATATAAATCGGGCCACAAACATCTATATCTGGCCTGGCTTCGTATTATAAATGGCGCAACATTATAGTCTATTAAATCAACCACAAAAGGTTTTTATTTTATAGTGCAAATCCTGAGCTCACATATTTGAAAGTGCTCTCTTTTGTGATAATGAATAAAAAAAAGCTCGCTGACAAAAAATATTCGTCCACGATCACACAATTTGGTCAAGCCGGGAAGCCGGGATTGATCTCAGGTTTTCTAGTGTCCGATTATGCGTTTCAGCCACTAGATGGCTATCTCATCCTTCTGTTTCACTTAAAAGGATAAGACTTTATTTGCATGCTTAGCACATGACATTACACCTTGAGTGGCAGGCAGAAGCCACATGAAAGCTCGCGTGGCCCAGGAGAAGCTCGAGCTGAGCCAGAGCCAGGATTCACAAAAGCAACATGAGGAGGTAGAGCCTTTTCTGTCTTAGCTCCCAGACTATGGAACTCGCTTCCTCCTGATCTTGTAGGGCAACCCTCACTTGTGCTTTTCCGTAAGGCTTTGAAGACCTGTTTTTTTAGTGAGGCATACCTGTAATGGTGCACTGTGGAATTACTATCTTTATGACCTGTTTGGCGCCTTGATGCCCTTGGGCTAAGTAGAGCGGCATAAGTCTCCTTTCATTCATTCATTCAGGTTGGCTCCAGCCTTCCGGAGTTTGCCCACCCTTAGGAAATTCAGATGGAAAGTACTGGAGTTGTTCAGACACATTTCATAGCCAGTGCTTGAAATAGAAATGTACGAGTTCAGGTACTCCCTCTCATGGTGTACCTGTTTTCTATTGGTAGTGTCCAAATAAAAGTATTGCAATCCATCTGAGACGTGCCTGCACTCTTCCTTTCAAATGAAAGAAGAACAAGGACTCAGTACTTGAAAGTACCTGCCCACAGTGTTGGCCAGCATGGCTTGCAAGTGGCGGTGTGGGCACGGGCGAGGGGAGGTCACAGGGGTTGGGGTTCGTACAAAGGTGCGCATAATACATTTTTTTAAAGTACCTTCCTGCTGGGTCCCACGTTTCTGCTCCTGCTCTCCTCAAGGAACAGGAAGCACAGCCAGGACCCACTGACCAATCACAATGCTGCAATGCAGCGTTGTGATATGTAGGCACCCAGGCTCTCCTGATTGGTGTTGTGATAGGTAGGCACCCAGGCTCTCCTGACCAATCACAATGCTGCAATGGTCCTGGTTCGACACTCAACCAGGGAATGGGGGCCTGGGCATGTTCTCCATGCAGGCTGTAATGCAGCCTGTATGGATAAAGGGGAAAGTGCGCATGACTGGTTTGGGCGGCCCCAGAGGGCCAACCAAACAGTCATTGCAATCTTAGGAGTGTGCAAACAACTCCTCCCCTGCTCCAAGAGCAGAGCAGCCCGCCCGCACGCAAAGCAGCACAAACATAAAATTATAATAACTGAAAGTTATTCTCTTTTTATGTATCTACTTCTCTTCTCGCACTGCTTGAAAGCAGTCGGGCGACGCTCCTCCAGCATAGCGGAGGAGCCCCTCTGGTCTGCCCATTGAAGCACTGGGCCTAGATAATAATAGCAGGTAGAGTCAGGGTCGGCCCTGAATCGTGGTGACCGGGACAGCGCCCTAGGTTGAAAGAAAATGTGGTATTTGTTGTGGGGGTCGTTGCAGTGTGATGGCAGGAGGTGTGAGGAAGATGGGAGAAGGGCAGGGGCTGATGGCAGGAGGTGTGAGGAAGATGGGAGAAGGGCAGGGGGCTGATGGCAGGAGGTGTGAGGAAGATGGGAGAAGGGCAGGGGGCTGGTGGCAGGAGGTGTGAGGAAGATGGGAGAAGGGCAGGGGGCTGATGGCAGGAGGTGTGAGGAAGATGGGAGAAGGGCAGGGGGCTGATGGCAGGAGGGATTGGTGTCGTTACAACGCAGGCTATTACAACGCCTGCTGTTACAACGCGGTTTTTACATCGCATACCACTACAACGCATAGTGCTTTTAAGCGCTGGATAGTGATTTATTTAATTTACTATTCTAACTCCAGTCCCCGTGGATAGTAGGGAAGGTGTTGGATAGTAAATTAAATATATTCCCTATCCTAGAGCGCCCCCCAGCGCAATGCGTTGTAATGGTTTGCGTTGTAATGGTTGCGTTGTAATGGTAGTGCGTTGTAATAAATGCGTTGTAAGTGATGTTTCCCGGCAGGAGGTGTGAGGAAGATGGGAGAAGGGCAGGGGGCTGATGGCAGGAGGTGTGAGGAAGATGGGAGAAGGGCAGGGGGCTGATGGCAGGAGGTGTGAGGAAGATGGGAGAAGGGCAGGGGGCTGGTGGCAGGAGGTGTGAGGAAGATGGGAGAAGGGCAGGGGGCTGATGGCAGGAGGTGTGAGGAAGATGGGAGAAGGGCAGGGGGCTGATGGCAGGAGGTGTGAGGAAGATGGGAGAAGGGCAGGGGGCTGATGGCAGGAGGTGTGAGGAAGATGGGGGAAGGGCAGGGGGCTGATGGCAGGAGGTGTGAGGAAGATGGGAGAAGGGCAGGGGGCTGGTTGAGTGCCAACAATTGCGTGAAGGTACTTTAAAGGACACGAAGTGGAAAGGACTGCATGACATTAAGTCAGGCAGTTCCCTACTGCGCCCCTCGGAATATTGGCGCCCGTGCCTCGGCCCAGCTCGCCCAAGCAGGGCCCTGGGTGGAGTGGTACTGAGGCCCAGGGCTTCAAGGGACAACTGCAGGTATGTTTGTATCTAGGTGGTGGGTAGGGGTATTATTTTGGCTTGCTTTAGGGCCTATTAGGCCTTTGATATAGCCCTAGCCAAACAGGTTTTCAATCTTAGCACACTGCAGCGCTATAATTGTTTTTGGTATTGTTATGTGCATGGAAGTCATAACAAAAACTATTACTGTCTCTCAGACACTTGTCAGCTACTCTGTTTCAGTAAATCTGCCCCTGGTGCACACGCCTTCTCTGTAAGCTCTTGAAGACAACCTGCCCATTTGAGCTCGACAGTTTCTAATTGTGTCTTTTGTTGTTATTTCTGTTGCCGCTGCGTCGGGTTTTAACACGTCGCTGCTGCTTGCTGCGTCTTGCCAGTCCTGGTGCCAGGAGTCTTTATCTTCTTCCCTGGTGGCAGCCGCAGGAGCCGAGGGGGCGCCTTGCAGGGAGCGCGCGTGCATCCCTCGACTGGGGTCTCGCGCTGAATAAGGCCCCATTGCGCATGCGCAGTGGACAGTCGCTGTTATTTACTTTTGTATTTTTCAAAGCCGAGACTGAACACATAGGGAGGCACGCTGTCACAAGTTCGAATGCAGAATTAGTTAGTACCCTCAGAACCAAGGAATGTATTTATTATAGAGGCCACAGTGTGTAAAAGTTGTCAATTACCATTAAAGCCCTACTGTCCGTCTAGTATTCTAATGAGCGCTGTCCAACAGGACATTCTATGGCCCTCATTCCATGCAACATTGTAGTCCTACTTCTATGTTTGCAAAATACCTCGGTTTTGTTTTCCACTACATTTTCAGTAATTTTTCCATTAAAGAAAGCCATCATTCATGTATTTTTGTTGAATGCTTCTAGTAAATATCTTGCTCTCTCTGAGTGAGAAGCACTTCCTACTACAGAGGTGAAAAGGCAAAACCTAGCAAAATAAACAAATGGGTGTGTTTTGGTGGTTATGATTGTGAAATAATCTTCTGCGCGGTCTGTGGTTTGGCCTTCAGTAATGTCAGGAAAGATGTTTTGCAGCAATTCCGCCACAGCCACACTATAAACCAATAAAGCGCACTGGACTTTCCTTATGCTCCTCAAGGTAAAGGGGCTACGCAGTACTGTGTGATAAAAATTGCACAGCGAACACGTAAATGACACTGCAACATTAGTGTATGAGTACACCGCTGCAAATGGCAGGTACTGGCAGGCTCATTGTATGTTGCAGATGTTGCACATTTTGTTTCCACGAATTCGAATAACATTACTTCTTGTTTTACTAGAGAAGGGTCCTGGCACTTCCCACCAAAACTGTGTTGCATTGCATATGGGAGTACCAGAACTTACTGGTGAGAAGACCCCTTTAAATGGGCCATTGCTAGCTAGCACTTATCACACTGGCTGCAGTGCCGGGGCCAGGCTAGAAAACAGAATCAGCCCAGGCAAAAATGTTCAAATCAACCTTATACTGAAAAAGATTGCAAATAAAATGGGTCCATGGTTGAATCGTGGCAGTCCAGCGTGCTCTGCATGTAGGCCTCAAGCTTGTAACTCATTAGTTCAATGCCAGAATGGCCCGTCCAGCTTTTTCATTATGTTTAATATTAAGAACTAGATTATGAGTTCTTTTGAACAAGACTCCAGTACTTTTCAGTGGGGATGTTTGACATTTCCCACTATTATTGAAATACATTTAATGCAACATTTTTTGGCTTTTCACAATGAGCCCTCAGGACCTTCCAGGAACCAGAACTAGCATTGTTCAACACTGCTACCAGCTTTCTCACAAATCAACCTCAGTAGTGCTCAGCCAGTCCGTGGTATGTTCAGTGGAACTGTGCTGATTCATCACCATAAGAAACTGGATTATTGGTTGAAGCGGGTGACAACACACTTCAACTAATAATAATCACAATCCTTGTCTGGGTGAATCACACATGTCAATGAATAAACCGTGCTTAACCTTCTGGTAGCTTGGCACAAAATCAATCAGGCTTTTCTAAGAGGCAATGTGTATTTATGCAGCACTCAAACAATAATAAAGCAAAACCACAATATAAGAATAATACCAGCTGAATGAAAAAAATACACTATTTCAAAGATAAAATGACACAAAAAACATAAAAAATCCAATCAGTAGAAGCAGAGCTATGAGTTTTTACAAGTTACAGTGATAATAGTACCAAAAGGCATGAGACAAAAACAGAGTATATAGACACGCTAAACCAGTGCCAAGTCAAATGTTCAGGCTGAGAGCAATAGAGGGCGGGTCAGGTACGACCAGGTTCAGCCTCTGTGAGCGGTACCTTCTGTCCTTGGTGAGGGGTCTGTGTGGTGCTGTGATATGATTTTGTGTCGCTCTGAGTCGGGTCCGTTTAAACCACTGATGAGGAGCTGCACAGTAATGCAATGCAAGGTCCTGCGTTGTTTTGCATTGGATCAAGTGAAGCCACCAATCATGAGCTGTTCTGTGGTGTGATACGAGGCCCTGCATTGTTCAGCATTACATTGTGTCCAGTACGGTGAAGCTGTCCATCAGAAGCTATTTGGTGCTGTGATGCAAGCCACTGTGTCATTCTGTGCTGCTTTGCGTCGGCTAAAGTGAAGGCACCGATCAGGAGCTGCATGGTGCTGCGATATGAGATTCTGCGTCGTTCTGTGCTGCTCTGTAAATGTAAATGTACAGCAATTTATATAGCGCAAATCACCAACCGGTTTCTAAGCGCTTGCTTAGGGAACCCGTCCTGGTATTCCCCTGTGAGATAACCCCGGCAGGGTATCCGCAAGGTGAAAGCCAGGCATCCCGCCGGGAGGGGCCGTTGTGGAGATTAAGCAAGCTATTGCCCAGAGTCGCAGAGTGTGAACCCGTGAATCGAGTAGGCACCGGAGCGAGAATTGTCGAGTTCATGGACATTTTAGGACTCAAGACCCCGCCGAGTCGGGAATTGAACCCTGGTCCCGGGCTGATTTCTGCTTCCAGGTCTGCCTCCTCTAACCAATGAGCCACACTTCTCCTTAGGGTGACCAGACGTCCCGGTTTTCCCCGGACGGTCCCCGTTTTTGGAGAAGTGTCCCCGTGTCCCGACACTTTTCTCCAAATGAGTCAAATGTCCCCGTTTTCGAAAGGTGTCAGAGTTAAACACACAAATGTCCCGGTTTTTCATTGTTCATTGCGTGTGATGAGCGCTGTAGCAGGAAGGGAAATCCTTTGAAGAAAGACGTTTTCTCTCGGGATTTCCCTTCTTTGTCCACGCAGCGCCACCTACACTTTTGCTGACTTCCAAGAGGTGCCCACACAGACGTGTTGCAAGGATGTTAATCAGGCCTCATGTGCACAGTAGAGGAGGGGGAAATAGACAAATGTCTAGTCAAACCTGTAAATACACTGCTCAGCCATTTTCCGTTTTTAGGAGAAAATAGTAAGATTTAATTTACTGGAACGAGTAGGTGTTGCATTTTTTTGGAATATAGTCTTTCAAACAGCAGGCCGCTACTGAGTACACTAATATTCTCATTTAAAACGTATACTTGCTCAGCTTAGTTGACCATTTTGTTAGGGATGTTCGTTGAGTTATTCTGCAGCCCCACAAATGACTTTCATCTGGTCGAATTGAATAAAGTGATGATTTGCAGTGCTTCAAAAAAAAATGTTGCTAACTGGTGCTCCTTATAAAGTTTTGTGCATCTTCGTTTGGACATTTACCAAAATCGTATTTCACGAATTCAACCTAAACATGGTTACCACCTGAGGAATTTATCTGCACATTAATATAATGCATGAGGGATTCACCGGTGGGGATACTCTTTAGCTGAGGCATACACCTGTATGGAGAACACCCTGCAAGTTCATGAGTGCACCTTCTGTGACACCGAGACAAACTGGCTTTCTTTCTTACATATCCTGTATACCGGACAACCATGAATTCCCTATGTGACATGCAGTGTAAACCTCTTGAATTAATGTTCTCGAGTAGCCTACATTGTGAACTGAGGCACAGAAAAGGAAATTAAGTTACATTTGTCAGCGCTAGTCTTCTGCTTCCAAAGTATGCGGCGAGGAATTAGATTGCATCTTGTATGATTTCCATCACGCTTATTTTCAAACGCTGTGCTTGCTTACATCCTGTCTTTTTCTTGAAAAGTACGTAAGAGCAAGTCATGCGTAGTATCCCACAATCCGGTCAAGTGAGGACAGCCAGGATAACAACACAGGTCTTCTTAATCCTACAGGTGAAATATCCAGTAAACCCCATCACCTGAGGTGCATTTGTGAGAACTACGCTGATACCCCCACCTCAGGCTGCAACACACCACATACACACACCAGCGAAAGAGCACAGGCAGTGATAGGGCAAAATCCTGTCTTGTAGAGAGCAGGTATAATGCACGCAGCACCAATGCAAGCGTCACACACACGCACACTTGCCTGGCAACATGTGCTGTGGCAGTGCACGTTTCTCTTATACAGTACAGGCTCAGCACAGACAGTGGCACTGTAAGCTTCCTTCACAGATGTATGTACACCCAGGGTCCTGCTCAAGCAGCCTGTGACAGTGAGTTTCCTTCACAACCTACTGGTTCTGCATAGCTAGTGCCCACTCGGTCTCTGGAGGGACCTGTCATTGTAGTCCCTTTTCTATGTCTATGACAGCTGTCAAATAGTCCTACTTTTATGTCGATGGTTACTGCAAACCGTAGTCTTATGTCTATGACCTGTCCCCGTTTTTTTGTTTTGAGAATCTGGTCACCCTACCACAGGATCCAATGCTCTGCATTGGATCCTGTGAAGCCTTGAGTTGAGCAGGGAGAAGTACACCCTGACTCCAGCCAGGAGTCTGGGACATTGAGGACAGTGCTTGGGGATGAGTACTCACTCCCACAGAGGCCAGCAATGGGGTTCAGGTCATGTCCAGTTGGGTCTAGTCAACCTGGAAAGCAGACGAGGCCTTTGAAAGCTTGCAGTGTCCCTGTAGCTTGAACAGGTCTGCCAACTGACCCTTGGAATCACTTCTGGGGTCATGGGTTCAAGGTAAGGCGTTCCAGTCTTCCTTCTTCAGACAGCATGGCAGTCCTTCTGATTCTTCTCAGGTCCAGGAGTGTTCTCAATTCAGGTTCTGAGGGTGCAATTTATATACCCAGTGTTAGCCTGTGGGTGGGGGACACGCATTTGTGTAACCCTAAAATTGTTCTGGTCAGTTCTTCACTTTCCCTTGGTTTTGGGTCCAGTCTGTCTAGTGAAACAAAGTGCAGGAAGGCCCACATGCGATCTCTATGTGCCAGTGACAGGGTATGCATCGTCTGAGGTCAGGAAGCAATCAGAACAGGGGCACAATGCCCCCCAACTGTCCTGTCAGAAAGACTCTCACCTCCCCACAACCAGATCCTTTGTCAACCGTCTGGTAGGAATACACTGCACACCATAAAAGAGCCACTAACAGTCATGTGACCCTGGACTGTGGCAGAAAGGCACATTTAGTTTAGGCAGGAAAATGCCAACTCTCTGAAAGTGGCATTTTCAAAATAGTAATTTAAAATCAGACTTTACAATGAAAAAGGATTTTCATTTACACAATTAAAACGAGTGGTGGAAGATTTGTTCTAGCTGCTCCCATACTGAATGTATCACTTATAATAGGTAATAAGTTAAATCAATGTTACTTCATTGAATGCGGGCCTTGCCACAGTGCAAAATGACGTGTTTTTTTTAAGTGCCAGGACATGTAAAACATGAGTACACATGTTCTACTTTTTAAATATCATGCACCCTGCCCTGTGAGCCTTTAGGGCCTGCCGTAGGTGTGAACTATACATATTTAAAATAATGTTTAGGGCTGGCAAAAGGATGATTTTTTCCAGGTCGAACGTCAGTTTTAAAACTGCACAAACAAGCTGCAATGACAGGCTTAATGCAGAGCTGCTTTAGAAGGTGGCACATTGAGGGCTGCAGCTCACTCGTGGAATTTAAGGTACAGGCCCTGGGATCATGCAGTACCAAAGGCTAGGGACTTACAAGCCAATTGAATGTACCAATCAGGTGTATGTCAATGTTGCCATGTTGGGAGGGTATAGCACAAGTACTTAACCGTAGCTGGCAAAAGTAAAGTGAGCAACCTAATCCTAATAGTTACAAATATTGGCTTAGCAAAGGAGGAGAAAGGCAAAAATCTGGGGGATTACCACACAAAAGATGGTTATTTCCAAAAACCTCGCTCCCCCTCCCTTCTGGATGCTTCCTTCAAAGGGTTAAAATCAAGAGACCCAAGGAAAAGTTGGGAGCTGCAGGGGCGTAACAAAGGCCCACGCATCCCCCGCAGTGCGGGGGGGGGGGGCCTCAAGCTCAAGGGGGCCCACTCAGCACTGCACTTCAGCCTGAGAGCTCCTAATAGAGTCCGGAGAGGGCCCATCCACGTACCTGGCAGGGGGGCCCCCTCAATTATCGTTACGCCACTGGGGAGCTGGAAGGATTTTAAAAGACCCACTGGACCCCCACCATATTTGTCAGTGTGTAGGTCCTTTAAGAGACTTGAGATTCCTCTGCCTCTCAGTACTTTTGTCTGTTTGGGCTCCATTGAACTCTATTTACTTAATATGTTAAAAAGGATTCAGGTCTGTCATCAACATTAGGTGCCATTTATCCATTTTCGTTTGCACCCCCACTTACACTGTTGGCCTTTCTCCAGTTTCCTTCCCTTTCATTCACTTTGTGATGTTCCTTCCATATCTTCTCTACTAACACTCACTCCCTCCACTCATCTATTCATAACTGCTATCTCTCATTCATCCCATTGGCTGGTAGATCAGGGTCTTGCATAAGCTTGATGGACCCACCACACAAAATCTACAGACCCTCTTTGTTGAGCCCTAAGCTGCCAATCTTCCCTTGATATCATACTCTCTAGAATTTAACTATGGTAATGTGTGTTCTATATAGATGCGTCTCCTGGCCAGAAGTAAAGCTTCGTGAACCTACAAGTGATCCCATACTTCAAAAAATTATGATTGTACTGACAATGCTTTTGGTCTAATTCACTAATGTTTTTTCTTGGCATAAGGCAGATAAAGGATAGCTTTAAGGCAAGAAACCTCCTGTTGATTTTCTAAGGGTGTTTTCATGGCTTAAGACAGTCTTTAAAGTTTTTTAAGTGAGATTAATCAGTTTTAAAACTGCTATAAGAGTATTGTAAGTTATGATCAACCCTTTGTTAATCAGTACAGCCTTTCCTTTGACTGTATAAGCCAGAATTTATTTTGAGTAAGTTAAGTCACATATGTTTAATATATGATTGTGCATCTACTGTTTATCATTCTGACGTGCCCATGCCCCTGCCTGGTGCTGCACACCTATAAACATAAATACACATGTACTCCAGGAGGTCTAGATTTGGCGCTGGAGATGTCTCGCGCATGTGGAGTTGATGCACGCTCTGCAAATCTATGTGGATCTGTTCATGTCAGGCTTCAAAACAACTGCTTTATCCTTCTAAGCTACTGACATGGATAACTGGGCTGTTGCACCTGCTTCAGAGATCACTCTTTAATCTGAGGGTCACAGGTTCAAACCCCTGCAAGTTGTCTTAACCTTTTATCATTTCAAGGACTGCTAAATAAAGTACTGCTACCCTGATTGGCCTTGGCATCTGCTATCTGGGACTGGAGACAAGTGAGGTTACATGACATTTCATACAAACCTTTGGGGGTTGATTTACTAACTTTGAAGGAAACATGTCGCAGAAACCAAAGTTGCTGCCCTACGTTGTGCAAGGGGGAGAAAGCAGCGCTGAGACATATTTACTAAACATGGCTTGCTACTGCTCTATTCCCCTGGGCTGCTGTGCAAGCAGGCTACCTAGCGCCACAAACACACTTTTGCACCACGGTGAGCGATGTCTAGACTAGGTTTTGTATTAGAACTAGAACTATACCCTTCTATTCCAAAACCCTCTAACCAGACAATTTTTAAAGCGTTTTACACAGTGGATGTGTGGTGCACAGCGCATCGTACATGTATTGTGTGAATTGTTTGGAGAAGTAAATACACTTCTCCTACTTTGTGCATGCCTATAAAAGGCATTCTTTTTTAATACATAAGGCTTTGTGTCAAAAAGCACGGGTTCTTGTGCTTAAACACCAGAAGTAAGACCCATGTAACGCCCCCTGGACGCAAATTGGGTCAAAGTAGCACACAGCGCTACTTGTGCAAAAAAAAAGGCACTCTCCTAGCCGAAAAAAGGTTTCCTGCTGGAAAGTAAATACAATTTCAAGAATGTGTGCAGCTTTGCTTCACTTTGCATGACTTTGGGGAGACGTAAAGTCTTGATAAATCTGCCCCTTGGTCCTTTGATTGAAGTCAGTCTAAGAGCGTATCAAGTACGTGGGGTGAATGGAAGTGCTGTCAGGCAGCTTTTTAATGCAAATAGGTTCATCAACTGATTTTGAGGCGCTATGTGGGAGCAGCTATCATTAATGCCGCTCATTTACACCGACGCGGCTTGAGGCATGAACCAGGCGGCCCATTTTCTTGACAACTGCAGGGAAAGACTCAGCAGGAACACAAAGAAAAGCAGAGGAAGAAGAAGGCAAACGAAAACGTGTTCTAAAATTGTGAGAACGAAAAGGAAAGCCTATTTCTTGGAGAGATCCGAATTGCAAGCTGACTTTGCAGCTGGTTTTTCGTTCTTCGAATTGGCGGTCCAGCACGAGCCTCTTTGATCGTCTCATCCGCAGCTGCAGCCGCCCTTGGCTCGGCTCCCCCTCTAGGGTGTGGTAATGAAGCCTTCTGCTAATGAGCACAGGCAAACATGACATCACCTCTGCTCACCCCCGCGCTGTTTAGAAATGCAAGCGCAATAAACAAATAAAAGTGCCGGCCAGCTGTGCGACACGCACAGAGGCGGAGAAGCAGCCAGCAGAGAGCTGCAGCTCGAAGAATACAAGAAAGCCCGGCTGACCAGGGTGGGAAACTTTCTCTTTAGGCCTGGCGTTATCCAATACATTTTCAGGCACCCCTCTTCGCCTATTGGTCTGTTGTAGTGTCTTCCATCCACCATAGCACAGAGCTTGGGGCACAGGGTCAGCCTACTTCAGCCCTTGGGTGAGTGACAGCTTTCTGCTCTTGCTCAATGCGCAAATATACAAAATAAGTAGTCCTCGTTCGTGCTAGGGGCTACTAGGGCAATGTGGGCTTTTAACTCACAATACACAAACAATGCTTGTTTTACTTAGGTGAGGGATCAGCGGGTCCCCCAACCCTGCTACTGGGCCACTTGTGTGTCTTCATATAACAACCATTCACAAACAATTGAAGCAGTGGTAAAGGCAAAAGATAGGCAGTCGGCGCCAGACCTGTTGGTTTTTGCCAATGCTTGTATCTGTTTTGCTCCTGATTTGTGCTGTTTGCGATTGGCCCTGCCGTGTGTGCCCTTTGTGCACAATCATGCTCAGTTCTTATTTTTTTTTAAAATAAAGTAGGTGAAGAGGCCTAGAATTTTTCTTAGACGTCTCCCACTGGCGCTGTCAATTATCAGGGTTGCCGAGAACCACTTCCACCACTCTAAACTTACTGTCTCTTTATATCAGTGTTTCATGGTTTTTCACCCCTGGTTCCCCTCTTTTCTTATCTATCTCTTCCTCCTTCTGCTCCATTTTCTGCCTTCCTTTCTTGCTATGATGGGGATGTAAGGATGAAAGAGAAGTTCTAGTCCCCATAAATGAATGCCAGTGCCCAAGTGCTGGAACCACTCCCTCAGTTTAAGCACTGACTGAAAACAAAATTAATGAGGAACAGACATTCTTGAATTGGCATGTTTCCATGACTCTCAGCTGTGCCATCATTGCAAGGGCGTTGCTTCCTGGGCACCAGTTGTACACTTTAAGAAAACTATGGGTCTCCATAGACCCCCACCCTCCCTTCACAAGCATTCATCACTTCCCTAAAATGACTCAACACCATTGAACTTCATGGATAATTCCACAAAACATATCTCTTAGGCCTCATCTGGCTGGACGTGTCTGGTAAGTATGCCTCCCCGTGCTGCCATCTGCTATTGGATATGCTGGCCGCGGCTCCAAATCTTTTGAAGACTATGTGCTTCGGAAGAGCGCATTTTTCTAATGAAGAAACAAAATCTTGGCCAATATCAAAGAGAGAAGGGGAGAACTAACAAATGAATAGCAAATCAGTAATCAGGGCAATACTCAGACGCTGCATTTTGATTGGCTCCTGGCAAGGCACAGATTGGCGTAATACCAAAATGCTGTATTTTTGATTGGCTCTCATACAGTCCATATCCAGACTAGGAGGAAGATTCATAGCTGGAAGCTAAGACAGTGCCCATTACTGATCTAACCCACACATCACTTCAATTTGCAGCCACCTCTACGTGGGACATATGCCGGTGTCGTCACTGTGCCAGTGTTTGCCCCAAGGTGATATTTTCGTCGGGCTCTTTTTTGTCCCTCATGCCATATTTTCTTCTTTTGCCATGCTGCACTTCTGTGTTTATTTGGAAGGCGTCAGCTTTATTGTGACTGACTGGGCACTGCTTTTAATGAAGACTTTCTTGGTCTGCATCTTTCCTCCATCCCTCTTTTTATCTGGATAGGCGGTTATCTATCACTATGCCGCAGTTGTATAATACCTGTCAGTGAATACTTAATTCTGTGGAAACAACCGACAAGCTCATGATATCTGCAGGCTTGTGAGGGGGCTGGCCCTTGCAATGCTGCCCTGACCCTAGCGTTCCCATGCTCTGCTGTTCTACTGTGCCTGTTAAGTAATTTGAAGCAGCAAAGAGCTTCTAGGTGGACTTGAGGGGCCATATTATATAAAGTGCCCCAGGGGCACAACTGGCGTTTGTGTTCACATTGCATGTGTCTGGGGCACATTGGTATTACGGAAGGGGCTGTAGACGCTTGTGCAGTACAAAAGGGGGTGGTGATGGACAGAGCATCTGAATCAATCAAACACTCACACCCAGTCAAAAGATCTGGGTTTAATCCATCACCGTTCTTTAGGCCACTCTGCCACCCCAGTTCAGACATGGCTATATGCAAATCAGTCTGACCCTGTGCCTCATGGGAACAGTCCAGCCCGAACGGCCAAGCCATGTCTTCCCTGGACCGGAAACAAGCTTCTGAGGACCGGTTTCTGGCATTCCAGCCGTCTTCAGCCCGGCTTGCTTGAATCCAGTGGCAAAGTGAGCAAGGGACTCAAGTCTGAGCATACACTGCCACACTTATGGCGGCCAAAAAAACGCTTGTGCAGCCCATTCTGTACAACAGATAGCGCTGGTGCTAACAAAGAAAATGCACCGCATTGTATAGTACGGCCCCAGGTGGACTCAAACTCCAAATCATGGCAGATCGCTATTTAGGCGAGCCTCTTTTCTTTCCTTGCACTCTTTTTCTGAACTGGGGTTAGGATAACTGATCCTCCATAGATGCTGAGGGGTTAGAGGGCAGGGAGAATGAAAGTGGCGACCCGAGTGTAATTGGTGACTGCCCCTAGTACCAAGTTTTCTCATTTCTATCTCTATTTACCTATATTTGAAGGCACATGACCCTAATTTCTTTGTCATTTTAAGCATTAACATGACAAAACAATTGCACAGACCCTAGAAAAGCTTCCAACGCCAAAGTATTTCAATAGAAAGTTCATGTTGCACCATTATTTCTTTTTTACTGTCAACTTGAATGCAGAAAGATTAAATTGTGACTGCTGACATAGCGACAAAAACAATACAGTGCAGTTATCCTTCATGTAAAATGTTATCTACAACATGGTCATGGAAAAATACCAAACCAACAAGCATAATATAAATTACACACAACATTACAACTATCTAACTTTTGGTTCCAATTTTCTGAAAAATGCCAGTATGATTACTGTGTAGTTATTAATGGGAGGTATAGTATGCTTATGCCTGTCCTAATCACTCAATCATCATCAATAACTCTCTGAATAGCATAACTTAAATGAAACAGGATTTGAGAATTACATAGATAGATAGATAGATAGATAGATAGATAGATAGATAGATAGATAGATAGATAGATAGATAGATAGATAGATAGATAGATAGATAGATAGATACTAGAAAGAGAAAACAGAGGAAGGTAGAGAGATAAAAGAATGAGTTAGATAGCGAGAAAGAAAGGGAAAGATTATTGAAAAAGTCCAGAGAAGAATGAATCAAATTACTAGTGCATATAACAGATGGTCGGTTTGGCTTACTCGAAGCACGCCTTGCAGTGTTGGGCAGGCTTTGAGAGTCAAATGTATTATTTTTATCACATAGTGAAGTGTTGGTTTACCAGCAAAAAAAAGAGCAGGGCAGAGCTATTTTCTATCTGCCTTGTGCTATGCACACACCTTTGCACCATAGTTCAAATGTGTGCGAGTCTAACACAGGTTTTGTACTGCAAGGGTATGATTCCCATACAAAACACTATGCTTAGACTATCTTTAAAACCTTTCCCACTTTTGTTTGTGTGCTCTGCAGTGTGGTTCACATTTAAATTGCACCTGCCTCAAAGAGGTGTATCTTTTGTGCGCAAAGGACTGTCTACAAACGTCAGTAGATAGGGATTTGCATCAAAAACCAGTAGCGTTTGAGTTTCTCTTAGCCAACTATGATTTCCACTTTTATCAAATGAAAAATACCGGCCATTAGTCGGATGAGATACAAAACAGAACAAAATTGTATGTATTCATTTATAACCAGGGTTCGAGCCGGGGTACCACGCAGGTGGACGGCGTCCCCCCACTTATTTTACCGGGTGGGCGCCGTCCCCCCGGCCAAACAGCTAAACTTCACTCTTTGGCCTCTCTGGGACGAGATTGGAGCTCACATCACGCTGCTCACATGCTGACTTCTCAGATGCAATCGGTGAGCACGGGGAGGCAATGAGCCCAATGGTGCAAGCCACCTTTCGTGACGTCACTTCCTGTCGTGATGTCACTTCCGGTGACAGCGTGCCCCCACTTCTTTTTTTTAGGACTTGTGCCTGTTTATAACATTACTTTTCTGTATTTGTTTACCATTAGTCATGGATCTTAAATGCAGCTCTAGTTCACATTTAAATGTGTTTTCTATGTCCTGTTTGAAGTGTATAAGGATAAGGACTAAAAATACCAGTGTTTGGTGATTTTCCTTATTTTTATACAAGTGGCAACCCTATAGGCAACAGGAAAGTAAATCTCAAAGGAACACTTTGTGCAGGTGTGCACCACCTTTGGGGACCACGCAGGTACGAAGGGTTGATCAGTCTGTCCTTCATTGTTCCCTTGCTTACAGAGTATGTGTCATATACACAGTGTGCACCACCAGAGAGCTCCGGGAGCCTGAAAGGAGGCCTCCATCGCAGCCAGCCTTCCTCGTGCTCTGTAACTTTTTTCCACAGCTCGCGCTCTGCAGGCAGTGGTTATATTGGGACCTAAAAGGGTCCAAGAATAAAACGTTGTCGCAGCATTGTGCTTTTAGAATACACTTTCATACCTCCCGAAAGAGAAGTACGGCTTAAGTGTCGTTGCCAAGTGCACTGCTCGCCACGTTCCACCCTCAGTGCTCTGGACGGACTGGGACGCGGCCATTGCCTCGCGGGGGTCAGAGGTCGCCGGCGGAAGTCATGGGAACCGCTCGCGCGCTCCAGCCTTTTACCACAAAAGTTACGAGCCTTTGGTAAACCCACTCAAGAATCACAAATATGTTCTAATTATACTCTCAGCCCCTCGCCTATCACACTAGATCGCTGATAGCTCTTTGTCGCACATTTTTTACAGCATTCGGAGGGAATATTTTTAGCAATGCGGAGATTCAGCTGCAGAGCCGGGTTACTGTTCCCGCCCCGTGCATATTTTGGCTTAAATATTATCCTTGGCCAATGACGCTGTACAAATATAGTAAATATGAATAGTATTGGCCTAAGGCCAATCTTCTGGGATGAATTTTAGTCAAGTAGGTATTTATGGTATAAAAGTAATACTGTGCCAACATTTAAAAATGGGGTCTTATTATTTCAGAGTGTATTCATTTTAATCGGCTCTCACGCTGTTAGTGTAGAGCTCAAAGCAAAGTTATGCTAAGGTTTACTACTGGTAACTAGAAAAGAGGGAAGACAGACTGTGTGGCTTGCAGGTGTGTTTCTGGTGAAAGTCATAGATTGCCTGACCCACCTGTATGACGGATGGTTAGATTTACAAATTGAATTCTTTATTTTTAAAGGTGCATATCATAAAAGTGTCAAAAAGCCTTGTTGTAAGTTGATCACATTCTGACGTGTTAGCCGCACACCTGTTAGCATAACATAAACCAACCTGGACAGCTGTTGCTTTACAACAAAAAGCCTTATTTAACATTGATCATTGGTACATATTACTTATTTTTTTCGGTCAGAGCCTTGGCTGGCAAGCATTTTTGCTGACAGACATTGGACTGTAAAACACTTCATTACAGGCCCAAATATGGCATCTGAAATCTGTATGGAAGCATGGAGCACTATTAATTTGTAGAAATAAACATCCATTTGTGTAAAGTTTGAATGTTAGCATGGATGCACTGAAACAAAAATTATTAATCAATGACTCATAAGTGAACTTGGAGTCGGGCTGCTTTAATTGAGGTATTTGTTTTACTTGGGCACTTTTTGAAATTTTTTTGAAGTAACTGTTGGGTTTTTAAATGTTGGGCTCAGGATAGCATACATACACCTCTTCCTCAAGTTCACCATAGCAAGTGATAGAATCTTTCAACTCTTCTTCCTCAAACATGACAATCTTGCTTGTGCGCCAAGACCTTTTTGTGAGATAAAGTGAGACCCAGGACAAGACTCTCTGGTCTGAGAGGCACACTATACCACCTCCTTTGCATATGTCTAATGACTGTCACCTCACCGGGCCGTAGAGGACTGACATCGATTACAGTTCCACGTGCAAGTTAGGCCATTTTTCCTATTGCCTGTTAGAGAGAGGGCCTACTGACATCTCCTCCATTTTCAATATGCATGCCCCCCACAACAGGGTCTCTCACTTGTCTATGCGGGACATGGATAGAAGTTTGTTTGGGTGTGTGGAGTGCGCAGGTTACATGCCATTATGGTCTGACTGGTTTCCATTTTGTATGTTGCAAAACACAGGTGGGACCTAAAGTTGAGGGTTGTGGAGAGACCAGACAGCATATATTAATTGTAGGACTCTTCTAAGGCATTTCAGGAATCTTTGTGACAGATGAGACTGAAGAGTGTTAAGGAGAGTAGGCAGCGAGTCTCTTGAAAGCCTGAGACTGTTCCTTACAATTCCTGGCCTATTGCCATCTGTAAAGGCTGCCCCCAACATTTAACAGATCATTGAGTTGGAAAGCCTGAATATCTTTTGTGCCCTTGATTTGAATTGCTCATGATTGGAGCTTCCCAGCTCCACCCATCTTTCCTGGTCATACAAAGATCTTGCCTGGACCAGTCTTGCTGGAAATAGCAAAAGTATAGAAGTACAGGGTACCAGTCACAGACCTTCGAGGGATTGGGACAGTATTTCCTGACCAGAAGCCATAGTCCCCACAACAGTGGGTTGCCTACTGGAATCCAAAGATATAAGAGATCTGCTGCATCATGCTACACCTGGAGCATCCAACATGCTAATAAGGTCCAATCGCCATCTGCTGCCAAGGAAAAAACATATTTGCAAGTACCAAAAGAAAATATTTGAACACAGAGGAGTTTTCAGTGCTGTGACCCGGGGGTGGGGGACACCTAGCTTATTTTGGTGGAGTGTTTTGAGATTGGGCCCGAGGAGGAACTCAACAACAAGACCTCCATGGCTACAAGAACTCCACAAATGTTGCTGCGATCTCCTCTGGACTGGTGCTGATGCTGCTGTGACTTAACGGAAGCATGACCTCGTAAGCTGGGCTGGACTCACACCACATGGAGGGTTGCTTCCCTGTGAATCAGGAATGTGGGCAGGTGCTGCCTGACTGTAGGATTTCACAAACTCTGCATAGATCATTAGGTACTGTGGCATGGTATCTCAAACAGGAAAGAAAGAATGCAATCAGGTTTATGGAGGGAGAATTCATACCTTAACCTGTGAACAGCATGGTTCTGGAAGTTGCCTTCCCACTACAGACTCTCTAAGAATACTCTCACAGGGGTGAGGGCAAATACACATTACCACTAAAGCTGTCCCAAAATCAGTGTGGGTCTTGTTCCCGTTAGTACCAAGGATAAATGCCCTCTCGAGTATGTGTAGTATTTTACATTGAAAAGTACTGCCCCCCATGTGTGATAGTTTAAATCTGGGGACTAAGAATTTGGCCTGAGAAGAGGATCGGAGCAGACGTGTCAGAAGATATGTCTGGGCCAGAGAACATAGATAACGGGGTGCTGTGCCTAGTTTAATCTTCTGCATATAGCATAGGGCCTTACATTTAGTCCGGTTCTCAATCCTTAGCCAGTGGAGGTCCCGGAGAGTACCTGAGATGGAAGATGTTTTGGGTACATGACAGAGCAGCCTAGCACCAGAATTCTGGACCACCTGCAATTTGCGTACTACCTCCTTATTGGCTCCTAAATATAGGATATATGTCTGTGTATAGTTCTAAATGCCACTTCTGAGTAGATCTGTATCGACTTGTTACTATCCGGGTCAATAACAATGAATAAGAATCAAAATGCTAGCCATAGAGTAATATTGATATTAACAATGCAAATAATAATAATAATAATATATTCAAGACGATAGCAATGATGATAGGAATAACATATTTTACTATTCTCATACTAGTATTAAAGCGGTGTATGTAACAGCTGTTCCTAAGGTCCATCTTAGATGCAGCCACTTTATCGATCTCTGAAGGATGAAAGGTTGACTGTTGGAACTAAATCTGCTAATACCTACAGCAAATTTGTTTAAGTCTTTAAGTAGCGGAAGGTCTTAAACAATTTATAGGACTTGGGTGATTCCTTTAGTCTCTGATCTTCTAATCCAGACTGCAAAGGCTGTTTCACTCTTTTGCATTTCTGTTTTACCAGTTTATGTCATGCTCAAATGCTGGAATATTTCACGGTAACAGCTAAGGCGGAGCTGCCTGGAGTGACCCAGGAGGAGTATGCAGTGACTAAGTGCATTTTTTGTAAAGTACACAGAAGTGAAATGAATTACTGGTAGACACGACGGGGGATTTATGGAGTGCACTATTCTATGTGGCAGGTGCCATATTGAGATTACTGGACAGTGAAGCCCTCCAAAGGAGTATGAGCGTCTCAAACTACTACCCACCCACCTCTGCTCACCCCGTTTCTAGGTGTTTTGCCGCCCTAGGCAAGAATTGAAAAATGCCGCCCCCTCCCTTTTTCTACCATCACTCTCTCCCCTTGTCATCCAGGCTAGAGAGGCACACCCTCTACTGCCGAACCCTTCTATGTTACTCTCATTTACCATCAGGAAACACGATCATAACAGTCAGTCCTGCAAACAAACTCAACGAAAGGCCCAGGTCAGACCGTTATGGTAGCAATACACTCACAGAATTATGTACACAGATGCCCAATAGAGCCTTGTGTTTAAATACAACTGAGGCGTCAGTGCACCTCGTTTTCAACATCAGAAACAACAAAAATAGTAACTTGCACCATCTTCCAAGGCCAGACTTAGTGGTTTTGCCAACACTTGTTTTTTTTCACTGAGGCACCTGAAATAGTTATCATCTCCATTGTACCCATTTAATAGAGGCTTATCACAACAATTAAAAGATTTCCACGTCAGGGAGCTATAGTTCATGATGCTCAAATCTGCGCTAGTCAGAGACTATGGCAAGACGTTAATAAAGTTTGCCGTACAACACAGAATGAACTACTTCTTGGCGCTGTGAATAGAAGTTATTGACAATCTTGTGTATGTTACTGCTATGAGAGTAATCCCGACCAGAATTTGAGCCGGTGCAAGGCAGAATGCACACTTCACCATAGTTGACAAGTGGTTCCATGCTGTTTAACACCTTCAACCAATCCTGGGTTTGCAGCCACCGAGCATTGCATTCTGGGATTTGTAGTCTTACTTTTAACAGGGTCGCACTGGCTCAAAAATCCCAGCATGGACATTGACGTTGGCCTAAACAGTCACTACTGGATGACGGCATCGGACATGGCACAAGGCTAGTGGTCAGTTCTTTTTTTTTTTACAGAGTTTTATATATAGCGATCTTGACTCGAAAGTATCGGGTATCAGAGCGTTTTACACAAGCGAAGTTGTGTTACATCATGAGGACACATTCATTTTTGTTAGGCACGAAGAGCCTATTATTATGACAACAGGTGCAAAGTTCACTGAGCTGCCAATATTCCAGCCCAGAATTCCGAAACAGAACCGTAACCATTTTTAATAGCTCAAGGCATGTTGAAGGTGAAGCCAACTTAAGTGCAAATCTCTAATCATTCAGTTGTTAAGCCATTAACCAGTTACCAGTAATAAAATGCGTAAAGGTTATATGTGATACTTACAGGATAAGAGGCAATCGCCACGCAGTTACTCTGCTCAACCTTCAACAATGTCTTCAAAAAGGTACAGAGCGGTTAAAAAAATTTTTTTTTTATGACGGTCAAATGAGACAAAATGTACTTTTTTATTGAAAAACATGAACGACATTGGGGTCTAGCCCTCCATTTGTAAGTCTGTTGGCATCCATTCTCGTTGTGTGTCGCATGTGCTGTGTTGACAATTGCCAAAGGGTGAGCACCAACACTGATATTGCAGCCTTGGGCAATTGATTTGTGATGAGGAATGAGTAAACACGGTCTACAGGGTCTGTGCAGCTCTGTGCACGGTGGGCATACTGCACGCAGGTGGTCTGTGGCTGGTGCTGAAGATGCACAGCCCCAGAGTGGGGTTGCCTTGAAGTAGCAAAGGAGGTCCCCCTTTCAAGTAGAGGGCTATCCGCTTCCCTCCTGCGTTACGTTGCATGTTATTTGTAAAGTGCCTGTGACCTCATAAGGGCGCTTCAAAGTACTGAAATCAGTTTTCACTACACCCCTCTCTATGAGCTCTCGGTGTTTAGGAAAGCTGAGGCGAGCGGCTTAAAACAGTCTACATTCCCTGCACTGCCAGCCCCTTCTCTTGTACCGGCCGAGACGCTGCTTGTTTGGGATTCCAGCACTTTTCACACGCATTGGAAAGAGACGAAGGGCCCAGGGTGGGGATTTGGCGCACGTCGCCCTTTCTGGCTGGATCCGGCGAGAGACAGTCTGCGCCCCCTGAAGGGTCCTCAGAAGCAGGGCCGTTTCTACCATTAGGCAAGACTAGGCGGCCACCTAGATTTATGTTCGTAGGATCAAATTTAAAATAATTCCCCCTTTTGCCCCCCTAGCCCTTTTGCCGCCCTAGGCGGCCGCCTAGTCCTACCTAATGGTAGAAATGGCGGGTATGCAAACACCACTTTCCTTAGCACCTTGGAATCTGCAGAAGTTGCTAACAGTCCTACCATAATTGCACTAATCTGGAGGAAATTTCTTAGAAAAAATGCAGGGGAGTAGACAGAACAGATATCCATGTCAATGACTCCTAATCCTAAAATACTTCTTTTAGCAATGACACACTGTAAGGTCTAGGTCAGCTGATAGGATATACTGGTAGTGAGCAGGCTTATTAATCTGGTCCTAGACAGCTACTCTTCTTTATATTTTTATCTGATTTTCTCCTGTCTTTTTAGTAGGTGGGGGGAATCTCGCTTCACCTTGAGGTACTATTCAGCTCTTTATTAAAAATGCCTTCAGTGATCTCAGGGCACAGTTCTATATAATGATGTTTATAATATGAAACCCATTCAAATCACACTCCGCTCCTCTCTTTGTAAAGACTTTTTCTGAGCCAACCCTTGCCTTTATTATGGAGTGATGATACTGTTGCACAGTATTCTGAGGTTGTGAGTTATCCACTATTAATATGATCACATGAATTCTTAGCTCTTTTTTGTTTCATCCTTTCTAGTTTCAAAGTGACCTTATTATGATCCTCAATACATTTATAATGTCAAATCTCTTATCATTCACTGTACATAAAGACTGTGAACTTTTATCCCTTTCTGCCTTAAACCGCTAAGCAATATATGTCCTATTCCAATCAAAAAAGTATGTTTTGATTGGCATTCGACTTGGGTATGTACTTTTTATATCAAGACACAAAATGGTTTCGGGTTAAATTCTCTTTATTTTCACATCAGATGTGTCTCCCAGAATATTGAGATGAGATCCATTGTCTCTCATTATCACTTGGTTTTGCCATGTTTCTGCTCTTCATATCCTATTGATGTTCAAGTATCAGTTATACGTTACTGTAACACATTACCCAAACATTCACATCTTGTAGCTATTAGTTTTAATTCCCTTGGCCATTCGCTATCAGAGTACATCTAACCCCTGATGACAGACAGTGCTAAAAACTTTTTTCATTAAGCACAGAGAAGACACGTCTATTTGTATTGTGCCGCCCTCTATGCTTTGTGATCACAGTTATCGTAAGTGTGATGTTCACCTTCCCAATCATAGGCCTGATGATACATTTATTATCATCTCTTGCCTATATCATCCATATTATCCCTTACACATCTACAAATTAGAAATATAAAGTGATTATTTAGGCTCTATCATTTAATTTCATGGCACCCACAGGAACACTTAACGTGTGATAAAGATTATTAATGGATTGTTATGTTAATGTGACCACCACCTCCCCTGGGCTAGGAAAAATATTAAATTGGGAGGGAGGGGGGTGCACACGGTCACCCTCTCAGGCCATATACGGTTCCGGGACCACCATCTCCCTGGGGCCAGCACATGAACACAGAAGGAGGGAGGCCCTCCTCCTGGAGCCATTAATGGCCCTCATGACCACTACCCGCAGGGCTAGCTCTCTATGTCCCAGGGTGCCCACCCCAGAGACATAGTTGATTGCTCTGACTTGGTTGGTGGGAGCTTTGACAGTTCTCGCCAAGTCATAGCAACACTAATTCCACTCCCAGCCAGCAGGAGATGTCAAACCCCTTCTGCTTCCTGGGAGTGGAGTTTTAGCCTGTTTTCCTGCCCACTGTCATGCGGGCAGGGAAACAGACAAAAGGATTGCTCACACACTAGTTTTACTCACAGTGTGTATATTAGGGAAAATGTACAAAGTACCAAAAACATATTAATCATCATCATAAAAAGGGTGTGCCCCTAGACGTGGAAGGTGGGGAGGGGTGGAGGGATGTGAGAATAAATAGTGACAGAATTAGGTACAGTCTTCAGTATGTTGGTAAATTCAACAGTTCAAACAGAAATACATAATTAACCCTGGCTTCATCCGAGAGCCAGCTACTAAAGGACATAGAATGTTCCAAGTATATTTAGTGCAATATCATGCTAAATGCGCTTTGTACGTATATCAAGATCGTTCTGAGCGCCAGCTGTTAAATCAGAGAGAACAAAGTTGACGTTTCGACCCCAATATAAGATCAGGCAACAGTTCAGCCTTCAAACAGGGTCTTCATCAGTACGTGAAGGGATATGACATGGTAAGCGAATCATGGGGAGGACATCTGGAGATTTTGGGCCTGGAGACGTTGTTGCACGCTGACATGGATAGACCGCGCTGCGGCTGACTTGGAAGTTGCTGCCGTCTTTTGGAGCGGCATGCGTGTATGTAACATGAATTCGCATTAACAATAATCTTCATTGTTAACTCCAACGCACCATAGTAATTGATTTCCTTTGGTGATACAGTTTGATATATTGAAATTGCCTTGTGCATTCTCCGGATTTGGAGCCTCAGGCCCAAAATCTCCAGATGTCCCCCCCATGATTCGCTTGCCCCGTCACATCCCTTCACGTCCTGATGAAGATCCCGTTTTAAGGCTGAACTGTTGCCTAATCTTGTATTGGGGTCGAAACGTCGACTTTGGTCCCTCTGATTTAACAGCTGGCGCTCAGAACGATTTTGATATACGTACAAAGCACATTTAGCATGTTATTGCACTAAATATGCTTGGAACATTCTATGTCCTTTTGTAGCTGGCTCTCGGATGAAGCCAGGGTTAATTATGTATTTCTGTGTGAACTGTTGAATTTACCAAAATACTGAAGACTGTACCTAATTCTGTCACTATTTATTCTCACAACCCTCCACCCCTCCCCTCCTTCCACGTCTAGGGGCACACCCTTTATATGATGATGATTAATATGTTTTTGGTACTATGTACATTTTCCCTAATATACACACCGTGAGTAAAACAAGTGTGTCAAACTTACAAACAACTGTGTGTGTGTTTAGTCATTTATATGTGTATTTTGACTTGTCAGTGTCTTGTACTGGGACCCCTTTCTATATGTACCGTTCAAATACCCAGGTCCCAGTGACTATATTGGGTTAACCCTTATTTCTGTACCACACACACACTAAGTGAGCTGCATGTTTAGCAGCTCCCTGGATGTGGGAGCAGTGCTGGCTCCCGCTGGAGAAAGGGGAGCTGGCAGGGACCCCAGGGGCATTCAGGCTCCCCCCACGGTCCCCATCATAGCATACTGGCTGCCCTGGGTGGGCTCCAGGGCATCCATGGAGATGTGGCTGGGCCCCAGGGGATGGGGTCCCTCTGGCCAAAATTGGGGGTTGTGGAGGCCATGTATCCCCTCCCCCATTCAATTGTGGCAGGGCCCTAGGGGAAAGGGTCCCTGGGGCCAAAGTTGGCCAACAGAGAGGGTCCTCCCAGCCTCTCTCCCTCATTTAATTGTGTTCAGGCCTGGGGGGATGAAGGGCCAAAATCAGTGTGGTGAGGGAGGCCGTGTGGCCCACCGGCCCACCTCCCCATATTCCTTTCTGAGAAGCAGAGGTCTACCTGCCTTTTCGCACGTTGATGGACAGCTTAACAAAAGGCCTAGAGTGCATTTCCAGCTGATTTTGGTGATGCATTATTGATACAGAGGAATACGAGAACATCTCCACCAAAAAAAGAAGCATTTACTTCACTTAGTAAAGTGGAAGTACTTCTGTTTGGTGGAGATTCACCTCTTTGTATTCTTGTCATCTTCTCACGGCGAGGATTCACAGATTTGTAGATGAAGACGCTCGCGGTACAATCAAGTTGCTGAAATTACATGCACACAAGGTCATTGGAAATATTAACTCGTGGTCCTTTACGCAGTTGTAGTGCAGAATATGCACAAGACATTTACTCAGCGAGGTATCACTTATTAATTAACCAGATGAAAGTACTCCAGTAGGGAAGACACTTTAGGCAAAACTGGGGACTCTTCTTTGAAAAAATGAGGTTCTATTGTGGCCCTAGTGAGCATTTTGTCAGAAATTTGACCTCAACCTGAAGCACTTACAATTATAAGCATAGCAGGTACCCAAGTAGAAGCTCCACTTCAGTAAAGCACACACATTCATAACTTCTTGGGCTTGATGAAGGCAAATCAAATGTGTTTTCTCTCGTGATAAACAGTGAAAAAAAAACAATCTGAAATACTTAATGGGGTGAATGCATCATTGATCTAATGAAGCGCAATCTGATCTGTACTGACTGTGATGAATGTTTAGGTCTCGACTACTCTATTCCGCAGGGATAAATAGACGAGAGTAATGTAGTTGAAACAAACTTTCTGACCAAGTGAATTCCAAGTGGATCGCTCCCAATGCATGTGATCTATTGAACCGTGACGCTTCGCAACCCCATCCGACTTGCAAGTACGCGTCGCACACCACCAGGCTTTTGAAGCGTGACGCTTTGCCAGCGCGCGCTTGCCCCCCCCGCACCTTCACCCCCATCTGACTTGCAAGTACGCGTTGCACACCACCAGGCTCTTGAAGAGCGACGCTTCGCCAGCGCGCGCTTGGCCTCAATCACACCCCACGCTGCATGCTGTTCCAGTTGCAGGCATTCCACCCCCTCTCTCTCCAGCGCACGCCATTCTCTCTTTGTTGCCACACAAAGTGTCCTTTTAAAATTCACTCAAGTTTCAGCCTTCCCACCCACTCATTCTCTATAGTGTTGCTCTGATACATTTTCGGATTTTAAGTGCGTGCTCTACGTGTGTTGACAAACGCATTAAAATGGTCACAGGCATTCCACCCCCTCTCTCTCCAGCGCGCGCCATTCTACACAGCTCACACCAGTTCAACACACCTCAAAAACCCTCTTCCCTGCAGCTCAACACACAATCTGCCCCTGATCCACAGCCTCTCGTCCATCCTCCGCGACTACCCCAATGCACACACAGCTCACACCACTTCGCCACACCTCACAGACCCCATTCCATGCAGCTCAGCACACAATCTGCCCTGATCCACAGCCTCTCGTCCATCCTCCGCGACTACCCCTAACGCACACACAGCTCACACCACTTCACCACACCTCACAGACCCCCTTCCATGCAGCTCAACACACAATCTGCCCCTGCTCCACAGACGCTTGTACCTCCTCTGCTGCTCCCCCCTAACGCACACACAGCTCACACTACTTCTCCACATCTCACAGACCCCTTCCATGCAGCTCAACACACAATCTGCCCCTTATCCACAGCCTCTCGTCCATCCTCTGTGACTACCCCCTAATGCACACACAGCTCTCACCACTTCACTGCATCTCACAGACCCCCTTCCCGGCTGCTCCACAAACAAACTGCCCCTGCTCCACTGCCTCTCTTCCCTCCTACGCTGCTAGCCCCTAACGCACACACGGCTCACAACACTTCACCACACCTCACAGACCCCCTTGCCTGCAGCTCAACACAAAATCTGCCCCTGCTCCACAGCCTCTCGTACCTCCTCCGCTGCTCCCCCCTCACCCACACACAGCTCACACCACTTTGCCACACCTCACAGACCCCCCTTTCCTGCAGCTCAACACACAATCTGACTCTGCTACACAACCACCTTCACCCACACATTTGCATTTTTGGATATGCACACAGTTCAATAAATTTATGGGTGTAATTACTTTGTCAACAATTTACTTTTTATTACATTAGCCCTAGCGCCACTATAGCAACAAATTAAGTACAACATTTAAAAAAAAGGAAATTACATTATTGAGTTGTAATTTACACAGAAAATGTAAACCACATTTTGCAAACGTTCAGTTTGTAATGGCCCAAATTAATTGAGAAGCATTAACTTTTACATCGATCTCAAACAACGACCAAAAGTCTGCACTTGTGTGAAACATCATGTTTTCGCCATTCTAAAACGAAACTAGAACAGGATACTTGAGTGCTCTAAGCTGGGTAGTAAAGATTGTAATCGGTTGTCTGCCAGCAGCAGTGAAATGCTAATTAAAGCAGCAGGAAGTTCTTCTCGGCTTAAAAAAAAACCAAGGGAACCAACTGCTGAAGAAAGGGGAAAAACACAAATCCCCCTTCGCAAACATTCACATGCACGGGGAATTGTATTACTTTGTCGGCGTAATGCCAATTCCTATTTTTATGTTTTTAATTCATTACGTTACTTGACTATCTTTGACACACCTCACAGACCACCTTCCCTGCTGCTCAACACACAATCTGCCCCTGCTCCACAGTCTCTCGTCCATCCTCCGCTACTACCCCTAACGCACACAAAGCTCACACCACTTCGCCACACCTCACAGACCCCCTTCCCTGAAGCTCAACACACAATCTGACCCTGCTTTAGTTTCTACATACTTTTAGGACAGCCTGTTTACTCTTTAATACATATTATCGACCAACACATCCCTCAGGGGCACAAACACATCACTCAGGGACATCACATCACTCACTGAGGCACACCATCACAACCACGACACTCAGGTACACGACCACCCCACTAATACACACACAGCTCACACCATTTCGCCACACCTCACAGACCCACTTCCATGCAGCTCAACACACAATCTGCCCCTGCTCCACAGCCTCTCGTCCCTTCTCCGCTGCTACCCCCTAACGCACACACAGGTCACACCACTTCGCCACACCTCAAAGTCCCCCTTCCCTGAAGCTCAACAAACAATCTGCCCATGCTCCACAGACTCTCATCCCTCCTCCGCTGCTCCCCCCTAACGCACACACAGCTCACACCACTTCGCCACACCTCACAGACCCCTTTCCCGGCAGCTCAACAAACAATCTGCCCCTGCTCCACTGCCTCTCTTACCTCCTCCGCTGCTATCCCATAAGGCACACACAGCTCACAGCACTTCACCACACCTCACTGACCCCCTTGCCTGCAGCTCAACACACAATCTGCCCCTGCTCCACAGCCTATCGTACCTCTTATGCTGTTCCCCCGTAACGCACACACAGCTCACACCACTTCGCCACACCTCACAGACCCCCTTCCCGGCTGCTCAACAAACAAACTGCCCCTGCTCCACTGCCTCTCTTCCCTCCTATGCTGCTAGCCCCTAACGCACCCACAGCTCACAGCACTTCACCACACCTCACTGACCCCTTGCCTGCAGCTAAACACACAATCTGCCCCTGCTCCACAGCCTCTCATACCTCCTCCGCTGCTCCCCCTAACGCAAACACAGCTCACACCACTTTGCCACACCTCACAGACCCCCTTCCATGCAGCTCAACACACAATGTGACTCTGCTACACAACCACCTTCACCCACACCTTTGCATTTTTGGATATGCGCACAGTTCAATAAATTTACGGGTGTAATTACTTTGTCAACAATTTACATTTTATTACATTAGCCCTAGTGCCACTATAGTAACAAATTAAGTACAACATTTAAAAAAAAATTTTTACATTATTGAGTTGTAATTTACACGGAAAATGTTAACCACATTTTGCAAACGTTCAGTTTGTAACGGCCCAAATGAATTGAGAAGCATTAACTTTCACATCGATCTCAAACAACGACCAAAAGTCTGCACTTGTGTGAAACATCACGTTTTCGCCATTTTGAAACGAAACTAGAACAGGATACTTGAGTGCTCTAAGCTGGGTCATAAAGATTGTAATCAGTTGTCTGCCAGCAGCAGTGAAATGCTACTTAAAGCAGCAGGAAGCTCTTCTCGGCTTAAAAAACAAGCATTTACAATGCAATGGTTTCGCCTTTGGAAAAGTTTGAGCTATTGGCATTGTAAATGACAAAATTTGTATTTATGTGTTGGTTTTGAAAACAGATAAATAAATGGCATTGTCAATTACATTGCCATTAGCTTAATCTCTCGCAAATGTGAGACCTATTGCATTTCATTTCGCTGCCTGTGCAAGAAAAGTGTGGCGTGCAGGAGGAGATACAACAGGATGCATGAATCCGGTGGGGTGGTGAGCACTGGTCAGGGCTGAGGTGCATTGACAGAGCTGTGTGCACCGAGAGCAGTGGGGAGGTGGGGTAGTGGGGAGGGGGAAAGGCAGACTTCCATGTTAGACGAGGCCTCCTGGACTGCGGCGGTAGTGGTCTGGAGCAGCAGGAGCCTCGCACAGCAAACAGCGAGAGTCCACATGGCAGCGTTTAGACACCAGCACTCTTTCCCTCCGGAGCCCCTAAACTTGTTATCTGATGATTCTCTCAATACAGTATCACAGAGCTATGCTTCAGAGGTCGATAAGCTAGGGCTCTGGTTTTCTACTTGCTATCAAAGGCCCTGGTAAACTAACTTCCAACACCCCAACCATGTATCATAAGCATCTCTGGTGCTGCTATCCCACTTGTCCTCAAAGGCTTTGGCTAAAATAGACCCCAGCACCCCAAAGCCGTTTTATAAGCATCACGCTGCGAGAGCATCATCAGGGCATACTACATAGAGCCATACACTAGGGTGCTGCTGCTCCCGCACCTCATCAACGTCTCTCAGTAGAGCATCATAAGGTTATACTCCATAGAGCCATACGCTAGGGCGCTGCTGCTCCCACACCTCATCAGCGTCTCTCAGTAGAGCATCATAAGGTTATACTTTATAGAGTTAGGGCCTACAGAACTGGGTAAGATTCTCCACAAGAGACCTCAAGAACTGGACAGAATATGTAGGAGGCCTCCAGAACTGGACACAATACAATGCCAAACTCAAATGCAATGAGGGAAAATCAGAGATCCTTCTATACGGTCAATTTCCAAGCCAATTTACTGAATTAATTTGGCCCCCTGACTTTCCCCGTCCCCTCACTGAAGGTGGCCCAGCCAAGAACCTGGGCATATGGTTCAATGAAGATCTGAGGTTCGCAGAGCAGATCAAGCGACTGATGGGTGCCTGCTTTGGGACCCTCAGATCTCTGAGCAGATTCTTCCCTCTCCTACCACAGCCAGCAAAAGAAACGGTCGCTAGGGCCCTCATATTGTCTCGCCTGGATTATGCTAACGCGCTATATCTGGGCTCCCCTTCCTTTCTGGTTAATAAACTTCAGCTTATCCAGAATGCTGCCGCAAGACTCCTGCTGGGCATCTCCAGACGAAACAGCATAAGACATCAATTGGCTACCCTTCACTGGCTACCGGTGGCCCAAAGAGTCCAATTCAAAGCCCTGGTACTTACGCATCGAGCCCTTCATGATACAGGTCCTACCTATCTCAGGAAAAGAGTGACTTTCCATGTTCCAAATCGCCATCTAAGGTCAGCTTTCCAACGAAGGATGGCAGTTCCCCGCTTCCGGCGAACCAGATTGGGTGGGCAATCTTTTTCAGTCAAAGCCGCCACCCTCTGAAATTCCCTTCCATTCACTCTCAGGGACACCAGAGACCTTGGTCGCTTCAAGAAGCTCCTTAAGACCCATCTTTTTAATATAGCCTACTAAAGCTGCTTTGCTTGGCTGTTCAGCTCCCGACTTCTTTGTGGTTATGCTTCGCGCCAGGATACTCTTGAGTAGTTGTGCACGCAATAAATATACATATAACATAACATATAACATATAACATACTAAGATGTGAACTCCAGAACTGGATACAATACCTAAGATCTGGCCTCCAGAGCTGGACACAGAGCCTGCAGAACTGGGTACGATTCTCCACAAGAGTCCTCACGAACTGCACACAATAAATAGGTAAGATATGCCTTGCAAAACTGGACAAAACATGCAAGAGGCCTCCAGAACTGTACACAATACCCAAGATCTGGCCTCCAGAACTGGACATAATACGTAAGATGTGGCTCACAGAACTGGCACAATATGTGAGAGACCTACAGAACTGAACACAGTACGTAAGAGGCCCCCAGAACTGGACACAAGACTTAGATTTGGCCGCCAGAACTGGAAACACTACTCAAGATACCGCCTCCAGAAGTGAACACAATTCGTAAGACAAGACACGTAGAACTGTATACACTGCCCCAGAAGAGGCCAGCAGAACTGGACACAATTTTTAGGGTGTGGCCGGCAGACATGGACACACCACCCCAGAACAGGCCTCCAGAACTGGACACAATACTTCAACTGTACAACACACCCCGAGGGTACCTCTACAAGTGACACCAAACTCCAGATGTGTTCAGACGTGCCCTGCAGAGCAGATCTAATGGTCCAGCTGAGGCCTCTGGAACTGGACACAATCCTCATGTGTTCTCTCCAGATGTGGAAAAATGAACTTATTCTCATATTTGATATGGTGCCTCGTAATCCGGAAGGAGCGCTCACCAGGAGGCCTTCTAGACTGGTGGCAATAATTCAGACCCCTCTCCCCCCACAAGTAAACAAACAGCCCAACATGTACCCACACATATTACCCCACATGTGCCCATCTGCCCTTGCGCCCAGTCAGGCACACCTCAACACACTGGACACACTATTTCAGATGATGAATACGGAACAGGACCCCGAAGTAACCTCTGAAGTGGACCCCGTGTTCTACAATCGGCCACCTGGGCTTGGAAAATGGACACAATTGTCTGTGCACGCGGCACATTTAGAGTTTTTTGTTGGCAGAATCTGCATACGATAAACTTTAGTGGGAGTTCATTTCTGCATAGCGCTAAGAGCTAACTGAACCACCTTCCAGGCGCATTTGCGCATTCTTTCCACTCCAATTCCCACACCCTTCTGGAAACTGGGGTGTGCCAGCTGCCCGGCGATGGACTCCCCGCTGCACAGTTCCTTGCAGACCCTGGCACCCGCGGCACCAGTCGTCGCGAGATAGCTCCGGTGGTTCAGCGCCTGCAGTGAGTGCTACGTGCATCGCGCCGGAGCAAGATCCAGCGAGGAGGCAGAAAAGTGTTCAGCTCCTCTGTGGTCTGGGAGGGAGCACGAGGCACGTCCGGGGTCCATTGGCAGTTGGATAGCTCAGTTGGCTGACTACCAGTTGCAGCTGTAACGTATGTGAACTTTGCTCCTTACTTGAGAAGTTCTGTTACTCCATTCTCACCCACTGGGAAGCACCCTGTGTGTTTAAATACCCAATAAAAGTTGCACAACATAGTGCATACACAATAGCACAGCAATGCGTGAAATACACAATAAATGCATGAATAACAAGCATTAAGCATGGGCACACGGACAGTGGGAGGGGGGGCGGGAACGGGCAAACGGACAGCGGGAGGGGGGCGGGTTAACAGGCACATGGACAGCGGGAGGGGGGCGGGAACAGGCACACGGACAGCGGAAGGGGGGGCAGGAACGGGATAAAAAAAATAGTGAAAATGCCGATTACCTGCAAGGAAAGTGAAATCGCGCAGCCCACCCCTGCTCGGAGTAGGGAGCGGGTCGGATCTGCGTCCTCACAGGGAGAGCGAGCAGGCTGCTGTGACGAAGGATGGCGAGAGAGAAAAAAAAAAAAGCACCGCCCACAGCCGCATGACGTGGGCAAAAGCCTAAAATTTTCGGGAAGGCCCACGAATCTGCTCCGGCATTGACGGACAGATCTCTGTTCCAATGGCTAGCCTCCATTTATGGAGCTAGCCAATGGAACAGAGGGGTGGGACAACACACACATACTGTAGACATAAGATTTCGCCTGTGCGAAAAGCTGCGCAGTGCGCAGCTTTCGACAGACGAAACCTAAAAACAAGGGAACCAACTGCTGAAGTAAAGGGTAAAACACAAACCCCACTTCACAAACGTTCACATGCATGGGGAATTGTATTACTTTGTCGGCGAAAAACCAATTTCTATTTTTATGTTTTTCATTTATTACGTTACTTTGCCACACCTCACAGACCACCTTCCCTGCAGCTCAACACACAATCTGCCCCTGCTCCACAGTCTCTCGTCCATCCTCTGCTACTACCCCCTAACGCATCTCACAGACCCCCTTCCCTGAAGCTCAACACACAATCTGACCATGCTTTAGTTTCTACGTACTGTTAGGACAGCCTATTTACTCTTTAATACATGTTATCGACCAACACATTACTCAGGGGCACAAACACATCACTCAGGGACACAACGTCATCACTGAGGCACACCACATCATCACTGAGGCACACCATCACAACCACGACACTCAGGTACATGACCACCCCACTAATGCACACACAGCTCACACCACTTTGCCACACCTCACAGACTCACTTCCATGCAGCTCAACACACAATCTGCCCCTGCTCCACAGCCTCTCGTCCCTCCTCCGCTGCTACCCCCTAACGCACACACAGGTCACACCACTTCACCACACCTCCCAGACCCCCTTCCATACAGCTCAACACACAATCTGCCCCTGCTCCACTGCCTCTCTTACCTCCTCCGCTGCTATCCCATAACGCACACACAGCTCACAACACTTCGCCACACCTCACAGACCCCTTCCCTGCAGCTCAACACACAAGCTGCCCCTGCTACACAGCCTCTCGTCCCTCCTCCGCAGGCCCCCCCTAACGCACACACAGCTTACACCACTTCGCCACACACACACCCCCTCACACACACACCCCTTCAATTACACACACCCCACCTCTCTCACACACACACACACACAACCTCTCACACACAAACACTCTACTACATGCAAACACAGTAGACGAAACAACAATAGCCGCAAAAAAAATATTAAAAATATTAAACATAGTGAAAGGCAAAAGTGTGTGGGGCCCAGGAAAGCAATGTCTGTCAGACGCTTATACAAATGTCTCTTATAGGAATACCCAACCAAACACTTTTGAAAACCATTATACGCACTAGAAATAGAGTTAGCATAGCTTACAAACATGGAAATATCATTTTACAACAAAAAAACAATACTAGCGGATTTAAATAAAGATACATATTAGTACAGAAAATATGCTACATGTCAAAATAGTCCAGATAACAAAAACAAAAAATTCTATACATTGTCTAACGGAAATCGAAGTACTTTAACACAACATATATTGCCTACTTATGGAGCCGGGTTAAAAACACTATAACGAGGGAATAATTTTTGATCATACAAAAAAACAAACTTTCAAATGCAAATACAAGTAGTACACAAATACAAAAGGAAACAATAAAGATTGAAGGGAATAAAAAAAAGAAGAACATGTCACATCACGTAGGAAACTGACAGCAAACCCTGTATGCCTTCCGAAGAAAACGATATCGATCGTAAGTCTAGAAAGTTCAACTATTACGCCCAACGATTACGACGCTACGTCACACCACGTAGCAATCGCACTGCCGGGGGAAGACGTCAATAAAAACAAAAATACATATTATATTCTAAAATAGACTAGACCGCTACATAATAACATTTTTACTGAGTACGACCGCTAAAAGTAAAAGTAAAAAACATTACAAAACATTCATCAACGTCCAGAATACATATACTGGAGAAACACTAGGTAACATATAATTAATGATTAAAATATTATAAACGTAACTGTCAACCAACGCAGCTAAAAACACAGGAAGCACGACACGCCTTCCACAAACGCCGGGTCACGAAGATCTGGGGATTTCCCAATTGACTTTCCGCAATTGCAACGCTACGTAACACAATGTAGCAATGCGATTGGAGGGAATAGACGTCAATCAAACAAGGTGAAAAACAACACTAGACCGCTAACCTAAAAACCGTAGGTCGCGGTAAGGGACAGGATAGCATCTGCCATTTTTACTACAATCCAAATAAATCAACAAAATGTAAATGTAAATGTAAATGTATTTATATAGCGCAAATTACCCACATCGCAGGCATCTAAGTGCTTGCTTAGGGAACCCGTCCTGGTATTCCCCTGTGAGATGACCCCGGCAGGGTATCCATAAGGTGAAAGCCAGGCATCCCGCCGCGAGGGGCCGTTGTGGAGATTAAGCAAGCTATTGCCCAGAGTCGCAGAGTGTGAACCCGTGAGTCGAGTAGGCACCGGAGCGAGAATTATCGAGTCCGTGGAATTATTGAGCCCAAGCCCCGTCGAGGCGGGGAATTGAACCCTGGTCCAGGGCCGATCTCAGCTTCCGGGTCTGCCGCCTCTAACCCCTGAGCCACACTTCTCCAAAGGAATAAAGGAGTCAATAAAATTGTATGGCACTATCTGTACTAAAAACGCACACACACACAAACACACACAGGCACACACACACACAAGTTCACACCCACACAACAACACACACTTAAAAACACACTCACACCCACTCACATCCTCAACAACACACAACGTCACACACTCAGCCTATTAAACTCCACAAACTACAACAAAGTCGAAAAATACTCATGTTCACACAATCCATCATCACACAATAAACAAAGCACAGAAAATCAACACTCCAAATACACCCTACAACTCCACCCTACAAACACACCATCCAAATAGAGACTCTAACTACACACTCAAAACACAGCCTCAACACTACTAACTCCCCACTCAAAATCCACCCTCAAAACACTATTCCAACATCCAAATCCACCATCAAATTACAACATCAAAATCTAACCACCAACTACACCCTCAAACTACAGCCTCCAACTCCACCCTCAAACTTAGATGCAGAAAGGAAATGTAAAATCATACATTTTTGAAGAAGAAATCAATCGCTGCAAAAAAAATAAAGAAAAATCCTAATACACAGCAAGTGATATAACAATTTAAAGGGGAACAAAGCCATCTAAAAACATGATTCACAACATAGGGCAGTTAAACAATAAAGCAAAGAAGAATAAAAAAACTAAAAACACTGGCGGGAATTATACACAAAAGAAAGAAAGTCTAAACTGGTGCGAAATCACAAGAGCACGAGACTTCACAGCCTAATTGGAATTATTCAAGAACTACAAATGTGTATTTAGCTCAAACACTAAGCCAAAAAATAAACATTTAATAAACGTTGTTTTATACGTATACTTTGTAATTCCATATCATACATACTACTTAATAGCCACTCTAATGGGATGGAGAACCTCATGTTTCTTTTAGTTTAATAAATACATTTTTTAACACATATAAACTTCTACTACATAAGTCTTGCATTTGAAAAACATAATTTTTCAAACCAGACAATTAAGGGATTTCAGCTCATACGCATTGAAACATGTAGGTTTAAAACTTTACGGGAATAATTAGGTTCTACGTACCATTACAATAAGTACTCATATTTAATGATGATAGAAAATCAGAAAGTATACGTATAAAACAACTAGCAAACACAGGAGCAAAAAGAGTTAAGGAACCCCAAAACACAGTGAATAATACGAAAGAGTACCATCAAAATAAAACTTTGGCAACTAAAAAACTTTAACAACATGTGGAAAGAGTACCTCAAATACGAAAAAAACTTTGCCCTATCTTAATTAAAAAACACCACTACAACTACACCCTCC
Organism: Lissotriton vulgaris; assembly: GCF_964263255.1. Lineage (NCBI taxonomy): Eukaryota > Metazoa > Chordata > Amphibia > Caudata > Salamandridae > Lissotriton > Lissotriton vulgaris. The sequence continues at coordinate 1,705,488,381 of NC_141694.1, forward strand.
AACTCCACCCTCCAAATCCACATGTAAATAGTGTTAGGCGACATTTATTTCAATGACTAAACATCACATTACACACTTGTATGTATTCAAAAATTAAAAATTAATGCAGCGCGAGAACAGTGCAGCAATTAATACATTACGATGCAGGAAGGAATTTAAAATCAAACATTTAAAAAAAAGAACACAATAACTGCAAACAAAATAGGAAAATATCCAAATACACAGTGAGTGATAGAACAATATAAAGGGGGACAAAGCCATCTAAAGAACACAGATTCAGAACATAGAGCAGTTACCAAATAAAGCAAAAAAAAAACAAAAAACCTAAAACAATGGTGGAAATTATCCACAAAAGAAAGAAAGTCTAAACAAGAGCGTAATCACAAGAGCACAAGACTTCACAGCCTAATTGCAAGTATTCCAGGACTACAATAGAGTATTTCGCTCAAACACAAAGAAAAAAAATAAACAATTAATAAAGGTTGATTCATACGTATACTTTATCATTAATTATCATACATACTACTTTATAGTCATTCGAATGGTATGGAGAGCTTAATACTTATTTTTGTTTAAAAAATACATGTTTTAAAACCTATAAGCTTAAACTCCATAAGTATTGCTTTTGATTTTTTTTTATTACTTAACATCATAATTAAGGGACTGCAGCTCATACGCATCAAAACATGTAGGTTTCAAACTATACAGAAAATATAGCTTCTACATACCATTACTATAATTATTAATATTTAAAGATGGTAGAAAATCAAAAAGTATACATTTGAAAAAAAGCACAAGAACAGCAGAAATAAGATTTAAGCAACACAAAAGCACAATGTTTAATACAAAAGAGTACCGTCAAAATAACACATTATCAACCAAACAAATATAGCAACATGTGTGAAGAGTACCTCAAAATAAATAAATTATTATCCATATATTAAATAAAATTAAGCAAAAATACATTAAATATAGAAAATTATAAACATTCCACGGCAATACAATATATACATACACAAGCCGAGTCCGATCGCAATGAAAAAACTTTAAAAAACATTACTAAACATTAAAAAACGTACAAAATATATATACTAGAGAAACTCTACGTAAACAACAAAAAAAGAATAAGATTAAATTGACAACTTACCTGCCAAATGACGCAGCTACAACACAGGAAGCACGACACGCCTTCCACAAACGCCGGCTCGCGAAGATCTGGATGTTTCCCAATTGACGTGACGCAATTGCAACGCTACGTAAGACAACGCTGCAATTTGATTGGACGGAATAGACGTCAATCAAAATGCAAGGTAAATGAGGGAAATAAACTAGAACGCTAACCTAAAAAACTTCGGTAGCGTTATGGCCCATGGTAGCGTCCGCCATTTTTACGCACAGGGAAACAGTAAAAAAAATAGAAAAGGGACTAATTCTAATACTAGGCCAATATCCATACTCAGAACGCACACACACAAACAAACACACACACACACACACACACACACACGCTCACAACAACACAACAACAGACACTTACAACAGACTTACACTCACTCACACCCACTCACTCACCCTCACACCCTCACTCACCCTCACCCCCACACACCCTCACTCGCCCTCACACCCTCACCCACCCACTCTCACACACCATTACTCACCATCACACCCTCACACCCCACTCACCCTCACACACCATCACTCACCCACACACCCCCTCACCCTCACACCCTCACAACCCCTCACCCCCACACCCTCAGCCACCCTCACTCACCCTCACACATACTCACTCCCGCTCACCCTCACACACCCTCACTCCCGCTCACCCTCACACACCCTCACTCACCTTCACACCCTAACCACCCTCACCCCACCTCAATATCACACACCCTCACATCCTCACACCCTCACACCCTCAAACAGCCTCACACACCCTCACACACCTTCACACCCTCACACCCCCTCACCCTCACCCCCTCATCCTCACACACCCTCACTCACCCTCACACCCTCATACCCCTCACCACCCTCACACCCTCACCCTCACTCACCCTAACACCCTCACCCTCACTCACTCTCACACCCCATCACAAACCCTCACACCCCCTCACACACCCAATCACCCTCACTCCCTCACACAACCTCACTCACCCTATCACCCTCACACACCCTCACAGCCTCTCCCTCCCTCACACCCTCACACACCCTCACACCCACACACCCTCACTCACCCTCACACCCCCACCCCTCACACACCATCACTCACCATCACACCCTCACACCATCACTCACCATCACACCCTCACCCTCACACCCTCATCCTCACACACCCTCACTCACCCTCACACCCTCACCCTTACAACAGTCACACCCTCACTCACCCTCACCCTCACACACCATAACACCCCCTCTCACCCCCTCACACCCCCTCACACCCTCTCACCCTCACCCTCACCCCCCTCACCCTCACATCCCCTCACCCTCACACACTGTCACACTCTCACCCCTCATCCTCACACACCCTCACTCACCCTCACACCATCACCCCCCACCCTCACAACTCTCACCCTCACACCCTCACCCATCATCACACACATTCTCTTACCCTCAGCCCCTCATCCTCACACACCCTCACACACCCTCACCCCCTCACCCTCACAACCCTCACACCCTCACTCACACTCACACCCTCACCCTCACTCACCCTCACACACCATCAAACACCATCACACCCCTTCACACCCCCTCACCCTTACACCCCCTGACCCTCACATCCACTCACCCTCACACACCCTCACACCCTCACCCTCCAACTCCACCCTCCAACTCCACCTTCACCCTCCAACTCCACCCTCCAAATCCAACTCCACCCTCCAACTTCACCCTCCAACTCCACCCTCAAACTACATCTCCACCCTCCAACTCCACACTCCAAATCCAACTCCACCCTCCAACTCCAACTCCACCCTACAACTCCACCCTACAAATACACCCTCCAACTCCACCCTCCATCACTCAGGGACACCACCACATCACTCAGGGACACCATCACATCAATCGGGAACACCACCACATCATTCGGGAACACCACCACATCACTCGGAGACACCACCACATCATTCGGGGACAACACCACATCACTTGGAGACACCACCACATCACTCGGGGACACCACCACATCACTCGGGGACACCACCACATCACTCTGGGACACCACCACATCACTCTAATACACCACAACATCACTCAGCCCAACCACATCATCACTCAGCACCACAACAGCACTGTCCTTGCTTGCTACCAACAAGCATTGCCATAGCCAATAGGACTCGCATTAGGAAAGTGTAAGCTATTGCCTTTGTGAATAACGATGCTATTAATTTATATTTTTTCTAAGCCAACACATATTAAAAAAATTTGTCATGTACAATACCAATAGCTCATACTTTCCTAATGCGAGACCTACTGCATTGCAAATGCTTGTTTTTTCTTGTAATCTCCTGGAGAGAGCAGAGTCCATGGTTCTCCCTTTTAAATACCCTAAGTATGCCAGTGCCCAAAACCCATAGTGCCACTTACACACCCACTCACAGACACTCACAGAGCGATAGCACCACTCAGAAACCCAGTCACAGACCCACACAGGAACTCACAACACCCACTCACAGACGCGCACAGGCATTCACACACCCACAGTCCCATAGCACAAAACTCACACACCCACTCACAGACAAACAGGCACCCACACACATACTCACAGGCCCATACAGCCACTCACCAACCCACTCACAGACCTGTAGTGCCACTCACAGACACAGTCACAGACCCACACAGACACTCATACACCCACTCACAGACCTTCACACTTCACCACTCACATACTCACTCATAGACACACACAGGCACTCAGAAACCCACTCATAGACCCACACAGCCACTCACAGACCCACTCACTCACAGACCCCTAGTGCTACTCACAGACCCACAAATGCATTCACACACCCTCTCACAGACCCATACAGCCACTCACACATCCACTCACAGACACATACAGCCACTCACACAATCACCCATAAACCCAGGCAGCCACTCATAGACCCACTCACACACCCACTCTCAAAGTTTACAGGACACAGTTAGGAAATGAAAATTAAAAAACATAGAAATTCACTGAAAACAAAGGTCACAGGGACATTATAGTTAGGAAATAGAATTAAAAAAACCTTCGAAATTTACTAAAAACAAAGGGTACAGGGACTTTATAGTTAGATAATAACATGTAAAAAAGATATAGAAACTCACTGAAAAAAAACAAAGGTTGCAGGGACATTATAGTTAGAAACTAGAATAAAAAAAAACTGAATAAAAATAAACCTTAGAAATTCACTGAAAAAAACACTCATTCAAAACCATAGAAATTCAGTCTGTATAGTTACCTGAGCTAACTATAACTTATGCCCTGCAATGCACTGCTTATGACCATATATATATATATAAACAAAATTCCCCCTCTCAGAAGAACGGCACAGGCTGCCTTTGGATGCTTCAAGATATATTTATTTAAGGCACAGAATCGGCAGCTCCCTACCGACGCGTTTCGCCACTAAGGCTTGGTCACGGTTACTGTGTACATTTCATGGTGCTATTTACATAGTGAAAACAAAGTGCATAGAGGTAGGACTACAGTAGATCTACTCGGCCAATTTTGACCGCCATACTTGAATGGTGTTTTCAATTAAACATATATTGTCATAATGTGTTTATACTGCTAAATTCTAGTGCAAAACAAGGTATAATGCAAATTAAATCAAGCCATATTTCGCTCGTTATAAATAACTTAATAGTGAAATCAAATTCAAGGGTTGGCTCATGTTAGCGAGTTAACAAACCCTTTTTGGCCGCCATCTTAGAGTGGTATTGACGCGCCACAATGATTGCTATGTACATAAACAATAATACTCTCAATCAAAACAAAATTAAGTCTCGCCCCAGTGGGCTACTGTAATGTCCCAGATTTCACTTTGGTTGTGCGGGTGATGCCCCAGTGGGCTAAACAGTTGTGACAATTCCGTTATAGTTATAAAGCCTGTTGTTGCTTGTAGTCAAGTTCCCCTATGTAAAAAGAAAATTAGTGATTTTAAAATCAATTGAATCAAATTATTTACACATAAAAAAGCAAGCGAAAGGGAATGTCAGATCAGATATGTACAATGTTTCTAGAGGTGAACTGCCAGTTCCTCACTGCAATTCAACCCCACAGGGTGTAGTGTCTCGAAGTCAATAATGAATTTTGATTCCAAGATCCTTAATTGTTGCAGCCTATCACCCCCTCTTACATTCTCCTTGACTGCATCCAATACCCCATACTTCAACAAGTTGTCATTTTGATTGTGGTGTGTGTTGAAGTGGCGAGCAACTGGGTACTGATCATTGATGTTCCTAATTGCTCGCTTATGTTCTAGTATCCTAATCTTGGCTCTGTGTTTTGTACTTCCAATGTAGAATTTTCCACACGGACAGATTAGGCAGTACACACAGTATTCGGTGTTGCAGTCAAAAGGACCTTTGATGTTAAAAAATCTGGAACTGTTAGGCACTCTGATCTTGTTACAATTATTACTACCCTTGCATGCCTTGCACTTCATACAGCATTCAAAGCCTGTGAGATTCTTGTTATATGCAGTTTTTTTGTGTGTGACCATATTTTTGCTCAAATCATCTTTCAGGGATTTGCCTTTTCTATAAGTAATCTGTGGATGTTCTTTCACATAATTACTCAGAAACTTGTCAGTTGTCAAAATTGGCCAATTTTTTATCAGTATGTTTCTCACTTTGTATGCTTGTCCTGAGTATGTAGTAATGAACCTGACTTTTTCTTCATCCTCATTCGGAGGTTTTTGTTTGGGGACTAGTAGATCCGTTCTAGCTACTTTGTCTACCCTTTCAACCGCTTGGCGGATAGTTTTTTCTGAATAACCTCTTTCCCTGAAACGGTCTATCATTACATTTTTCTCCGTTTCAAAGTCACTGTTGTTACTGTTATTCCTCTTAGCTCTTAACAACTCTCCAAAGGGGATGCTCTGAATGAGAGTGTATGGATGTGCACTGGTGGCAAATAATAGGCTGTTCCCTGCAGTCTCTTTTCTGTGGAGGCTTGTGACTAGTTTGTTATTCCTAACCTCCACTTGTGTGTCAAGGAAGATGACTCTCTCTTTGCTAATCTGTGAGGTTAGTTTGATATTTACCTCGTTGTTATTAAGGTTAGCAATGTATTCTCTAGCACTTGCCTCATCTCCTTTCCAAATGCAGAAAATATCATCTATGAAACGGGTCCATAGTATCACCCTTTCACCCTGGTCACTTTGGCTGCTGGACACTTGCTCCTCCCACCAGCCCATGAATACATTCGCGTAGCTGGGGGCGAAGCAAGTGCCCATCGCCGTCCCTTGTCTCTGCCTGTACAACTGGTCATCAAAGTAAAAAAAGTTATTGGTTAGGCAGTAATGTGTCATTTCTGCTAACATCTCTGTGTGTGTCACATTATTGATGGATCTTGCTGTTAGGAAGTGCCTAATTGCCTGAATACCTGTTTCATGCTTGATGGAAGTGTACAAGCTTGTCACATCCATTGTAATTAGCAGGTAGTCTGGTTCCCAGGATAAATCATGAATTAGATTCAGGAAGTGCATTGTATCTCTAAGGTAGGCTGGTAAGGACATTACAAAAGGTCTCAGGTAGTGATCTATATATCTGGATGTTACTTCTAATTGTGATCCTATAAAGGACACAATTGGTCTACCTGGTGGAACTAGTGGGTCTTTATGCAATTTAGGTAGGAGGTATAGGACCAGTGTTTTTGGGTGCTTGCATTTCAGACTCAAGTACTCCCCCTTTTCCAGTGTACCATCTTCATACCAATTTACTAACATCTCATTGAATGTCACATACGAATGTTTTAGCTCTTCAACAGTTGCTTTACAATAGCATTGTGTATCACTTAACTGCTTGTGTCCCTCTGATAGATATTCAGCTTTTCCCCATACCACGACATTCCCTCCCTTATCTGATTGACGTATTACAATAGAATCATCATTTCTAAGGGAGTCAAGTGTGTTACATTGTTCTTTGGTCAAATTGTGTTTAGCCAAACCTTTGGTGTTATATCTCAAGTTTTTTAAATCTCTAGTAACACTTCGTTCAAAGACATCAATAGCATCGCTTTGAACTACTGGCATAAATCTAGATTTGGGTTTAAAACCACTTTTGCTAGATATATCAGGTATCTGTTCATCATTGTCAACATCCTCCTCATCAGTTCTATCTGATGCATTTTTTACCATTTCTGGAGTGGGCAAAATCTGATTATCTGTGGGGTCTCTTTCGTCATCTTCTATAGAATTAGGTGCGTGGAATTTGAACCATTTTTGAGCTTCAGTTTGCGAATAAAACAAAATGTATCTATGCGTGTTTGTACATAGTCTAATTTACGCATGGGGCAGAATGACAAACCCAAAGCCAATAAGTCAATTTCAGCGTTGCTCAACTCACGTTTAGAGAGGTTGACTACCGTCATCTTGTCCCTTTTCTGGCTCTTGTCTGCATGGGCGCGGGTGCGTTGGAATCTTCTTTTCTTTCTTCTCCTTGCTTTTTGGTTCCTCTGAATCCTCCGGCTTTTCCCCGAAAGTTTCGTCCTCGGCCCCTGTGAAAATCCTGGTCCGCCTGGCCTCCTTGTTGGTTTTGTTTGACTTTATTTAGCATTTGGAATTGTGTCAAGAAATTAATCCTTCCTCTGCCCACTCCTCGCATTGGTGTTCCTGGGGCGCTTCCGGTAGCATCAGAAAGGTTCCCATCTGAAGCATCGCTTTCTTCGGGAATTGTCCTGTCTTCTTCCACGGTGGTGTTGGCTTTAGCAGCTTCCGTTGGTTCACCGCTTACTTTTTGAAATAAGTGATCATACTTTTTATGAAACGTGAGGGTTCTACCAGACTGGTAGTCTTTAAAGTCTCTTATAAATTTTCGCTGTTTTTTTGCCGTTATTTCATCCTCTAGTTTCTTTAGACGTATTTCCAATTTCGTCATAAATTCCTGAATCTTTTCTTGAGTGGTTAATTTTCCTAGTTTCAATAATACTTCATCAATCTGTTCCAGCAATTTTGCTCTGTCCTTTACAGCATATTTTATCAGGATTCGCATCATTGTGGCTGAACAGTCTTTGGAGTTGCATGCCCACTCGTCCAACATCTCAGGATCCGGGTTCTCAAACGTGGGGATAGTATATATTCTTAATCCCCTTGGAACACGTTGAACGTCTAAATATTTTTGAAGCGACTCAGCCTCCCACCACTTCGCCACTTCCTTACGATAGAGCTTGTCAAGTTTGTCAAACAGCTGTTGAATTTTTACTTCGTTTGTTAGTAAAGTATGTTCTCCTTGTTGCTGTCCTTCAGTGCTTACTCCAGGTGTTGGGTCCGTGAAGAATAAACGATCTGACATTTCCTTGCGCTTTGCTTCAAACCGAGCCGCCATCTCCCGTGCCTGTATTTAGTTATACTGCTGCTCCCAGCATCGATAACACCCAAAGGTAGACACAAGCTTACGATATCCCGCTCGTTGTCTACTCCGTTACCGCCAATGGTCCAAGTTCACAGCTCGTCCAAACCCCCTGGTCGCGTTGCCCGCTGTTCCTTTCTGCGGGACTGCCGGCTTGGGTTTTTCATATAGACTTGTGCTGCTGTATACTGGTGCGTTTTTAATCAACTGTCCCAGTTTTGATGAGTATGTTCGATCCTACTCACGAACTTGCTCTTCGCCGCCTCTGCTTTCAGTTGGTTTCTTTTTCCGGAGGTTCTTGATGCGAAGCCCAATGGCGGGAAACGAGGAACATGAATTCAAACTCCAACAACCGCTCCCGGCTATTCCTCGTTTCGTGGCACGGCGAGCCTGTGTGGGTGCCGGACACCCTTATTTACAGAAACAAAATTCCCCCTCTCAGAAGAACGGCACAGGCTGCCTTTTGATGCTTCAAGATATATTTATTTAAGGCACAGAATCGGTAGCTCCCTACCGACGCGTTTCGCCACTAAGGCTTGGTCACGGGTACTGTGTACCTTTCATGGTGCTATTTACATAGTGAAAACAAAGTGCATAGAGGTAGGACTACAGTAGATCTACTCGGCCAATTTTGACCGCCATACTTGAATGGTGTTTTCAATTAAACATATATTGTCATAATGTGTTTATACTGATAAATTCTAGTGCAAAAATATATATATATATATATATATATATATATATATATATATATATATATATATATATATATATATATATATTCACTGAAAAAACCATAGGTTTCACACCAGTTATAGTTAGGAATTAGCATTTAAAAAACCTATTAAATTCACTGAAAAAACCATAGGTTTCACACCAGTTATAGTTAGCTGGAAATTTTATTGACATAAAACCATTGAAATTCCCACGTTATAGTTAGTTGGACTCACTATAACTTGCGCGCCTGCAATGCACTGCTGATGACGTCACATATTACATCACTCATGAATGCGTCCTTTCACATGGGGAAAGCACCTTGTGAATGGTCTTGCGTCAGTCTTACACCTGCTGTGAGGCAGGCGCAAGATTTTGACGCAACAGCATCCTAAAAGTGACGCAGTGAAATCTCATAGATTTCACTGCGTCGCTATTACCAAGCTTTTTGCGGGGGAGCGCCCCCTCTGCATACATTATACCTGACGCAAGTATAATGTGGCGCAGGGTTTTAAAAAGTAACCCATCTACCTAGATGCGTCACTTTTTAAATATAGCGCAACGATGCACATTTTTTTACACCGCTGGTGCGTCACAAAAAGTGACGCACAGGCGGCGCAAAACTGTCGCAAGGCCTTCATAAATAAGGTCCTGGATTTTCCCCGTGCTTCGCTCCCCGGTGCGCTTCCCGGAGCGCGTACCTGGCGCGACCCCCGCGCAAATCGAAAAAAAATATTTTTTTAAAATGCCCAGCGGGACCCTATTTTAGCCCCCACATTAAACCTAGGGGTTCAGGACGGGGTCTACCCTGCCCCCTTATAGTCATTTCTCCCTTTTTTTATGTCACCTCTTGTGTCTCGATCCTACCGAGACACAAGATGGCGGCCGCTCCGGACTGTTTCGAATGTTTACAGACACCCGTGAGCCAATCAGCTGTCCGCGCGCAAGTCGCGTGTCGCCCCTGGTGCGCTCCCCGGTGCGTGCACCGGAGCGCGCCTATAGATATATATATTTTTTTGAACCTAAATTACTCTAAATCCACTGGAGCACATATCTTGAGACATAGCAAAGGCACATCGGGCTACCAGTCCCTACAATTTTGCCAAATTTGGTGGAAATCCATTCAGCCGTTCGGGCTAAAAGTGAAATCGACCGCCCTATGGAAATTAACATGGGGAAAACGCGTTTTGGGACCCCCTTTTATCTCGGCCCCCGCTTGACGAATCCCCCCCAAACTTTCAGGGAAGGACCGGAGCTCGACGAGGCCATTTTGAGGAGATTTTCAAGCAGATTCGTCAACCGGTGCCAAAGTTATTCCAAATAGAATTTTGAGATTTAACATTGAAAAAAATCCTAACTATAACTACCTACTGGCGACCGCCAGTAGGTTATATATATATATATATATATATATATATATATATATATATATATATATATATATATATATATATATATATATATATATATATATATATTTGTGAGTGTGTGTGAAAAAGGAGGTAGGGAAACCTGGATAGTTACCAAGTTTTAGGTGGGGAGCTGCTCCTTCATTTGGAGTGCTCTACGACACCAAGGACATTCTAAAACTGGTCACCAAGAACGTCTGTTTTTCGAGTGTTTATAAATTGGGGTTGATGGTCTTGAATATTCAGCCAAGATTTCAAGTGATGTATTTTTTCTACACTCCATTTCCAAATCAGGAAGATATCAGCAATACATACTTTGTATAATATTGTTTTTAGATTGTTACTTGCAAAGTGACTCTACTCGTCAACCCTGCATCATTCATATTAGCAAGAATAGGGACAGAGTACCTCCATCTATACCCTGTATCTATCAAGAGAACTGGTGGATTTAAGTAACATAATTACAAATTAAGCTGTCTCTGCACAGCATATGGTAATAGCGGTTGGGGCAGGGACATGTTTTTGGTATTATGGAGCAGAATTTACACAGCCGTAATTGTGGATTACTCAGGTATTTTGGGATGAAGAGATACAATATCAAAAGAGGCCAGATTAAACTTATCTCATTGAGAACATTTAACGAAACAGTAGTATCTCCAGTTTCGAATCTCTAAAGTATTGGCACTTGGATGAAAAATTACAGTTTTTTGACAGTGGTTTCCTAAATGGGCCAACTTCTTGGCAAATCTAGCAGATTGTGTTTTCATCAAATGTATCTATTGAAGATGGTGGTTTTGAACTTTTGACTTAGATCTTGATCACAGATGCCCCGGATTGGATGCATCAATGTATACAGTTGATTTACTATAGCACTCGGGGCTATGGAAGGTTGTGTGTCCCAACTTCTGCCTTCTAGGCTTGGGTGTATGTTTCTGAATAATTCTCCTTTTCGTTTAGATATTCAAAGATGAGAATATCCCTTGCCAAAATCACATTTTGAAAGCAATGTAGCACCACAAGAACTTTACCTTCTTCATGCTTGTGATTTAAACATTCCCAGATTGCCATGACTGTAATGTCTGCATTGAGAAAACATCTAGCTAGAAAATCAGTCCTGGTTATGTCCAGAATAATGCTGATCATAGGGGATGCTGGAGGATAAGGCTCTATCTAAAGATTCCAAGGGTCTTGCTGTTTTTTGTTCTAGTCATAGAACAGTTATTTTGAAACCCACCCGATTGCAGTCATTCTCTCAACCCTCCTAGAAATTGATAACGTAGGTTATCTGGTTAATGCCATTATCTATACACCTCTGCTTTCTGGGAACATCAGACACAACTTTGAGGACTATGAGAAATGATCTTGTAGGCTGGCCTGCTTCCGAGAGCTGGGAGTACTTTGGGAGAGTTCTATCAAGTGCAGGGTTCCAGCTACAGTAGCCAGTAATTATATGGTCTGTTCAGAATCTGGAGTTCCTTGCATATGGAGAGGATTGTGATTGGATGATGCACTTTCACACTTGAACACACTCTGGGTTGTTTGCCTGAATGGTTGATTTACCACTGTTTACCTAGTGACCCACTCCATCTGCTCACCTATCTAAACAGCTACGAAATTGCTATCCACTTTCTCAACTCCTTGTTCAAACTATCTCCTTACCCCTGCCCTTTCTATGCACCCCTAACACTGGCTACCTGATACTTCCCACCATGGTCAAAGATCAAAAGGAGAGTCTAGTGGACTTCAAATTCTAACAACTTAACTGCTCAGATACCTGTGAGGTATGGCTGCCTGAGAGTCCTTTGAATTTGCAACATAGTGATGTTGTCAGAGAGGAAGATGTTATGGAAGTCTCCGTTGCCATTGCAAGAGAAAGGTTGGGCTGCATTGTGCTGCTTTTGTCCTGCTTGTTCCACAGCCAAATGGGGTAACATTGATGTGTTTGAATCGATTAAGAGCTATAATGATCTATATGAGTTTGCAGCTGCTGAGCAACCCGTAGAAAGTGAAAAAGTTAGAAAAAAGCATCTTAAATACCTGAAGTGTTACATATTTTGGCAAACGTTTTGACAATGAGAAGGAAAAAATGTACTTCACTGCAAATAAGTCCAAGAACTAATGGAAGGAAACATCGAACATGTGAATTCCTTTCTCTGATACAGCTTTGTGATTGTGTGCAAAAATGTCTAGTCATACTTGGTGCACTGATAAAGTCTTTGGCATTTTGACTCAGTCCTTGGAACATGTATATGCACATGCGCAGGAAATTGATCACATGGGAGGAACTAGTTATGAGCTTGGTGAATGGGTAGTTTACTGAAAATAAACCCTGCACTGCTGTATTCATTTGAAATTGCATCCAATTTATGCTTCCATTCAGAAATGTAGTGAAACGGTCCATAGGAGACCCTGCCTCGCTGGCATTGCAGCTTGTTGGAGATGACATCTTTTGCGTGGTATTCCCCCAGATTTTCCCATCATTTTTCTGAATCAATGTTTGCCGGCCATATGCCTCTGTGCACTCTTGCACTGCCAACCAGAGATAAAGTGCTTGTGCTCTTTCTTCTAAACATACGAAAATTGGCATGCACCTAAGGTTTTTCCATCTTTGTAATGAGAACTTCCACTGGGGTGAGTAGTTCTACCTACCACCTGCTGAGTGGGACCCATTTTGGAAATGACCATCTTTTGCGTGGTATTCCCCCAGATCTTTGCCTCCTTTTGCCGAACCCATTATTATTGGCGGCAGGACTCTGTGCACTTTATCCTTGCCAACCAGAGATAGCGTTTTTTGTTTCTACATTCTAAGCATAGGTAAGTTGGCATGCACCTAATTGCCACTTTCAATTTACTTATAAGTTTTTAGCACATGGTACTACATGTACCCAGGACCTGTAACTTAAGTGCTACAAGTGGGCTGCAGCACTCATTGCGCCACCCACTACAGAAACACAGTAAACATGTCTCTAGGCCTGCCATTTCAATCTGGCAAAATAAACTTTTTGTCAGGCCTAAACTCTCCTTTTTAATACCTATAAATCACCCCAAAGGATATGTACATTTAATGCTTTACATATCCTGGCTGGGAAAAACCTCCTATGTTCTGTTTCACTGCAGAACACTGGAATATATTCTAACATTTTATACTACTTAACTTCAGTTTAGGTCCAACTAGAACCATGATTCAAGTACTCATTTTAATAGTAATTTATAATCTAACTTAATGGACAAGTCATATTTTATATTACTATTTTAGAAATGACACTTTGGAAAGTTGTAATTTCTCGGCTTAAGGCAAATGTGCCTTTCCACCAGTATGCAGTGTCTCCTTACACAATGGACCAAAGACCTGGGTGTGGAGAGGGTGTTTTCATCCTTAAGCAGGATGGCCAGACAAGTTGTGCCCAACCCTTTCTGAACTTAAAAGGGTGCCTACCCTTCACTGGCAGATGTAGCTCACCCCTTGTCTTCATAGTCAGCTTGTCTCCAAGTCCACTGGGATATGGGAGATTCCCCAGACCTGGTTTGGATTGACTACAAGGGAGGGTTAGACCATTATCATAGCCAATCCTCTAAGTGAGCACAGATAGCTCTGACCAGGGGTCCTGCCATGTTAGATTTAGATTTTAGGGTAAAACACACAGGTTGTGCTGCAAAAGTGGGTAGGATCACCCCTGAGAACTTCTACCCCATTGGATAGGCAGTGGCCAGCAGTTTTTCACACTCACAGGCTGACACTGGGCTAAAATGTGGTATCCCCAATAACCATCTAAGATTAATTTTGGACTTTTGGAAAAACAGAAGAAAACTGTACCTGCTGTCTGTGACTTGTTAAGAGCCTTAAAAACTGAATCTTCCCTCTCTCTTTTGTACCCAGAATAAAAAAATGGTGTCCAAGGGTCATATGACTGGCCTCCTGTTTGGGCTACATGGACACAAAAAGCTCCAAGAGCATTTCTAGCTGACCAGTTCCATCTTGACATGATCAGGACCCTGCTTCTGGACTCTACTGGAGTGTGCCAGGGCCCCCAAGTGCTGGCCTGAGCTTCTAGGCCTTTAGCTGATGTCAAAATTAAGTCGTAGACAATTTTCACCTAAGACTGCTCTGTGAACTAACAGGAGAGTGGAAACAACCTGCTAAGCCGATTAGACGAAGGTGCATCGCCGCTGGGCCAAAGGTTCAGGTTGCTCCTACTATGTTTTTTCCTGCAGGCGCAAATCCGATGCAGCGGAATGTAGGAGAGAAGGTGTCTTGCTTTATGGAACCCTTTTCATTAATGGCCTACAGCCTTGCCCTGCTGGAAGAATCAGAACACTAAAAAAGTGACTACGTTAGAAGGTAGAAATGTCTACCGTGTGAAAAGTGGCTGGCTGGTGAGAGCCCTACTCTGAGCGCAAAATTTAAATTTCTCCTTTCCCAACAAAAATTGTTAACTGCTTTACCAAGTCCTTGCCCAGCGGCTATTTGATGATGGCGAGCACTCTTTGGCCACAGACTGTTGCCTTGCCCCGCTAAGAATTTTTTACTTTCATTCCAGAGACTAAGTGTGAAGGTAAAACATTTCACTGGGACAAACCTGGTCCCTGTATCCAACCCACGCTCCATTGTGGTTGGCCTTAACGTTTGACTTTGTTCCAGCCAAGTACAATCAGATGGCCGCGGTTGGTGCCTAACACTATTTAGTGCTATTTTGAACCTTAAATCTAATAATTCATAATTTCAGTTCTACAGATTGGATTTTTTTCCATTGTGGTGTTATTTAATTTATTAACATTTACAATATTCTTCTAAATAGTTTTGGGACTTTTCTCATGCAGTGTTTTTCCTTTAGTACTGTTTGAGTTCTTCATAAATACTTTACACTTTGTCTCTAAGTTAAGCATAACTTCTTTGTGGGGGGCTCATCACAGGTTTATTTAGTGACGTTAAAAGTTTACCCTAACAAGTATTGTGTTTATTATTTGAGGTGGATTCTCACCCCCTTCAACTAATACCCAAAGTTTTTACACAGATCAATATTGCATACTCTGCACCACAAAGTCTTGCTCTTCCTGTGCTTGGCATTTTATTGACCAGGTAACTTTCTGTATATTCTTCCTCAACTTCTCTTCAAATATGTTTGTGGTTAAGGCTTATAGAGGGGAAGCAACCTTTACCAAGCTCTCATTACCACGCATTACCATTGCCACGCAATGCCTTTACCACGCAAAGCCTTTACCACACAAGTCTTTACCACACATATCCCTTTACCATGCATGCCTTTACAATGAAAATGTAAGTATATATCATGTAAGTGAAACCCATTTAATCTAACTATCTATCTTTCTAGCTCTCTCTCATATATATATATATATATATATCTATATATATATATATATATATATATATATATATATATATATATCTATCTATCTATCTATCTATCTATCTATCTATCTATCTATCTATATATATATATATATATATATATATATATATATATATACATTCATTCACACAAAAAAAGGTTACAGGGACATTATCGTTAGGTTTCCGATTTTGCAGACACAAAACCATAGAAATTCAGCAGTTCAAGTTATCTCAGGTAACTATAACTCGTGCCCCAAGGTAACTTTAACTCACATCACCAGCATGCACAATTTTCTCATCAATAATTTCAGTGCAAATGCCGTAGTGATATTATCAATGATATCATAGAAAATTTAATGAGTGATGTAATATGTGGGGTAATTAGCAGTGCATTGCAAGGACGTAAGTTGCTTTAGGGCACAAATTATAGATACTTGAGATAAGTATAACTATAACTGCTGATTTTCTATGGTTTTGTGTGTGTAAAAGTAGAACCTAACTATAACATCCCTTTAACCTTTGTTTTTTTCAGTGAATTTCTATGTTTTTTTTAATGCTAATGTACCTGGGCTTGTCTTTGTCATTTTCCTCTTCCCCTCTGACCATTCCCTAAAAAAGGAAACCTCTGGTTGGGGTTCATGTAGGGGATTTGTTGGGGAGCAAAGGGCGGATTCCAGCCATACATCATTTGTGGAGGTATCTGGTGATATGATTGAGGGTATGGCATATGAATCCCCTACATGCACCCCAACCAGAGGTTTCCTTTTTTATGGAATGGTCGGAGGGGAAGAGGAAAATGACAAAGACAAGCCCAGGTACACTGGGAGGACGACTCACAAGCAGGAGCTCAAATGAGGAGCAAGTCCATGGAACAACGAGCGGGACCGAGCACCAGCAAAATCTTGTCACAAACTATTACCAACATGTACTACATCAAACAGAAATGGATCTTCTTAACAAAGGGTTGGGCTTTGTCCCAACAGTTCGTCTAGACAAACTTTGCCTCCACTAAGAGATGGCAGACTTCTTTAGAAAGATAAAATCAAATGCTTTCTTTTCCAAACAAGAAGTTGACACCAATACCCAAGAAAAGGAGACACAGACTTCAACCCAAAATCTACCTTCATGCCACCACCTTCAGCCATACCTGTCGAAATTACAACATTTGAACAGACAGTCTTTAAAGACATAGAGTCACTGACAGAAAAAAAAGATTTTCAATAACAGCACCAAAAAGGAGTAGGAAGGTCTAACAGCATTGAAAGAGAACAAAACCGTGGTTATCAAACCAGCAGACAAGGAAGCAAGGATAGTTTCTACAAGATAAAGAAGCTTACAAAAATGAATGCCTACGCTTGCTAGCAGATAGGCGCAATTACAAACCAATTTGTGAGGACTCCACCCCCAGACTGAAGGAAACCATCCAGAAACTGGTAACCGAAGCGGAAATCCAAGGGCACATTAGCAAAAAAGAGGCCCAATACTTAACATCACAAGAGAAAATTCCTTATTTCTATACCTTTCCTAAAGTACACAAAAACAAAATCCCACCACCAGGTCGCCCCATAGTATCGTGCATATGCTCCATTTTAGAGCCCCTTTCGAATTTTTTTGACTTTTTTCTCAAACCACTGGTGCAAGGCACTACAACATACTTACGAGACCCCAAAGACCTTCTAGGACAAATGAAAGACCTGGCATTCAGTCCCAACACAAGCTTCCTAGTAAGCTTAGATATAGACAGCCTCTTTTTAAGCCTACCCCAAGATGATACACTGGGAGTACTGAGAACGGCCCTAGACAGCAGTGAGTGGGACTACCAAACACCTAAGACCTTGGTCCTGAAATTTGCGGAACTAGCTCTGAAACAGAACTATTTTGAATTCGAAGGCCAACTGTACCAACAAACGTATGGTACTTCGATGGGGAGCACCTTCGCCCCAAGTGTGGCAGGACGGTATGTCTATAGTTTCGAACAAAAATTCTTACTTAACAACACACTCATCATGGAGAACATTCACTTTTACAAACGATACATTGATGATGTATTCCTGATTTGGGAGGGAACAAATGAATCATTGAAAACCTTCCTAGAGTGGATCAAAGTTTGTGACCCAAATCTATAATTTATAAACACCATAAGCAAGTGTACTATGACTTTCTTGGACTTGGACATCACACATCATAATGGGGGCTTGGTCACGAAAACACATTTCAAGCCTACAGCGAGAAATTCCCTATTACATTACACAAGCTTCCACCCTCGACCTTGAGGGAGAATCTCCCTTACGGGCAATACCAAAGGCTGCGCAGGAATTGCAGTAATCTGAGAGACTTTAAAGATCAGGCAAAAATGCTGACCAAGAAATTAAATAACCACGGCTATCCTAACCAAATAACCAAGAAAGCAGAAAAAAGAGCTCGTAATCAAAATCGCGAAGGTCCACTCGAGCCCAAAATACCTGGAGACACCACTGTTCCATTAACTTGCGTTACAACGTACAATCCAGTGTCAAATCGAGTGGCCAAGATAGTCCAAAAACATTGGGCTATACTAAACACTGGTAACTTTGATTGGAAAAAACCTCTATTCTAATACCGAAGAGGTAGGAGTTTGAAGGACACTTTGGTGCACACAAGACCCCTACAGCCCCAACGTGAAGAAAATACAATAACCAAAGCATGGGGTTTTACCAAGGATAGCTGGATATCACCCATGCGGAGACTGTAGCGTGTGCCATTTGACACTAACCACTAATGCCCACATGCATCAAGCATTTTTGGAGTCGCAAACGGTGCGATTCCTTAAAATCGGCCGTTTGCGATTCCAAAAATGCTTTTTGAGATGCATCATTTGTTTTTCTTGAAAATCGCGAATTTTGCGATTTTCTAAAATGCGATTGCATTTAAGGAATCACAATTTTGCGATTCCTTAAATGCAATGCATCATTCTTAAAAAAATTGCGATTTTAAAGATTGCAAGTGCAAATTACCACGAGGTTGAACCTCGTGGTAATTTGCGAAAAATGTTTAAAATGCTCAAATTAGCATTTTAAACACTGTGATGTTACAGACACACATGTCCTTAGGACATGTGTGTGTGAAACATCCCTTTTAAAATACATTTCAGGGGTGAAGGGGGGGTCCTTTGGACCCCCCCTGCACCCATGGAATGCATCAACATTTTGCGAATTCCAATTTGCGAATTCGCAATTAGCATTGATTCCTATGGGCCTTTTGGCCCATAGGAATCAATGGGAATTGCGAAATCGCAAATTGGAATTCGCATAATATTTGCGATTCGGTAAGAATTGCGATTTTTACCGAATCGCAAATATTATGCACTTTCAATAATGCATCCCGTTTTGCGATTCCTTATTTGCGATTCGGTAAAAATCGCAAATTTGGAATCGCAAAACGGGAGTTTGATGCATGTGGGAATTAAACCCTTAACCTAGAGACAGGAAAGAGTTGGGAGATATGCCGACACACAAACTGTGACTCCTCAAATGACATCTATCTAATAACCTGCCCCTGCAGTTTAAGATATGTTGGAATGACGAGCCGCGAAGTAAGGACACGAATCGTTGAGCATAGGAGTAACATCAGCTGCAAGCGCAATCTATCCCGCATGACAAACCACTACCTGGAACAAAACCACACTCCTAATGATATGCAGTGGGTTGTGATTGAGCAATTAGACCACAACACCAACAACATCCAACAGGAACTATTTGACAAAGAACAGCAATGGATATATCGTTTGTCCACCCACACCCAAGGACTCAATGATAATATCCCTTGGAATTGCCTGAACCGGTGATAAAATGACTTGATCCTTTTTACAATTCACATTGTTTGGCTTTAATCACAACATTAGAGTCTTGTTACGTGACCACAGAGTATTTCAGGGGGCTTTACTTACACCCTACCTGTAGTCCCTTTTTTGACTCCTACATATCTGTTTGCTTGCAACAAACTGTAACAACCTTCAACCTGTAATATCCTTGTCAATAGCCAATCTTCGGCATTAATCACAACATAGGAGCCCTGGCACGTGACCACCGAATACGGTCAGGGATCTTCTACCTTGTCTGCAGATATTTTAATTTGAATTGTTATCCAAACTCTGCGGCCCTAGTTTTTGACCCCTGCACATCTTTTTGCTTGGTACAAACAAAATTAACCTCCTACCCTCAGTTAGGGCCCCATAAATATCCCTGTGCAATAAAGACAAGGATTCAATACCCTTATATACTTTGCTGCTTGTAACCAAACAATAACAGCCTATACCCTACAGCAACGTATTGGTACTACAACGTAGGTTCAGTAGTTTTGTTAAATTTAGCTTTCTAATCCGTGCCTACATGCCATACTGCGCATGACAAACCCAGACGGCACCAACCCATTCCAAAGTTAGCAGTCTAGATCCCCTCAGCCGCAGGACACCGTGTACGCGTCACACGCCTATCGTGTGATAATGCACACACACCCCGGAAGCAATCGTACACCAAAGCAACTTTCAAAAGGAATGCCCCGGGCTCCATTGAGCGGCAGCCTTCTCCACAGGGACCCCTTAATAGGTTTAGCGGCAGACACCTCTCCCGCTACAAGTAAGATCGTTCAGGATACAGCGGTCTTTTACCGCTGGACTCTCGCTGCAATGTAAATATGTAACGCTATCCTTTTTCTGACAGATTCGGTCAGTGATTCATTTATAATGCTGATTTTTGTCCTTTCTCCGCAATTTTAAAACCCGTTCTCTTACAGTGTGTGACAGGAAAGAGGCAAAAATTTCCCCCATCCCCGTAACAAGATTAGCCAGCCGAATACTGGACAAATGTAAATATTAATATAACATATTTAATTAGTATTGGTGCATGTACTTAGCGCTAGAAACCAAGCCTCAAGACAGCACACTTTTTACCTCTGCATGTTTTGGTAAACCCACGAAACACACAGGTGTTACCACTGCCACTAAACAAAAACTATAAATATAAACAGCGCTGTCTTTACAAAATAGAAAGGCACCACCACCTGTGCACGGCATCTATATATTTTCTTTTGTGCATGGTATGGCATGTCCAAATACAAAATACTCAAATTTCTGACATCGCGATCAGTACTTAGCTCCTGTTATTTACCAGCAGTACTGGCGATATCCAAGGAATTAATTGAATGAGCACCGGATATCACACCCCAGTACTAGCGATAATTGTGGCATGAGTACTGGCAATTTTTGTGGCATGAACCACATACTGTTGTTTTAAAAGTTATTATTGCATTTTATTCCTTTACAGGTATTCTACATTTTGAGAGGACACATACACAGTTAGTCCTCCACGCATGCAAAGCACTCCTTAGCGTGCGTGTTAAAATTCTTTTCACGTGGTAACTTTTTACCACTCACTTCTTCTCACATCACCCACTTGATTAGAGAGGTCCTGAAGAAAGCCCTTATATTTTTTCTACGGGCTGAAACATGTTGACCATCTGATGATAAATACAGCTAATTATAACAAAAGGGGGAAGAGAGAGATATGCATGGATTCGTTCTCCCTTTTCAGATTTACATAAACAAAGAGAATCCACGTAGATAGTATGTTAGGGTGATCCCTATTATGGAGGGGAGCACGCAGTGCTTTTTAAATATCCCTCACACACCAAAAGGACCCTTGGTGTCATGCTTCATCATTGGGGTCTTCGCACCCCTCTACTGGATGCGGTGTGCTGCTAACCAGCGACTACGCTGGAGCACTTTTTATTGGCTATGCGTGGTGCATGTGAGGTTTTCTGTACATATGTGAGTGGTGGGATCCAAAGTGATATAGTGATGCTAAAAAGTTCCTGGCATGTGAGGTTTTACAAAAAACTTTAAAGGACCCCTCTCTTTGGAGAATAGGAAGGAAAAGGAGCTACAATATATATATATATATATATATATATATATATATATATATATATATATATATATATATACATATTTATATATATATATATATATATACATATATATATATATACACACACACACAAACATATATATATATACATATATGTATATATATGTATATAAATATATATGTTTGCATACAGTCAGCGCGAGTGTGCCAGAATCGCACATCAAGAGGCCCCCGCACCGAAAGTTGGCCCCGATACGCTGGCATCTGCTTCGTGGTGGTGTTTGGACCTAGGGGACTGGGAGGATCGGGGCCCACCTCTTGACTCGGAAAAAGGAAAAGGCAGTGTTGGAGTGATTTCACGCCACATCGGGTGAGCTGGACTGCCAGATTTGCCCCTGCTGATTGCTACACCGGGATATGGAGGTTGGTGCGGTCTGTGGAGCAGAGGAGGCATCAGCATTGCTATGAGTGACAGTATCCCGCATATTGGCTTGTTAACCACCCCCGTTGTTTCTCCAGAACAGTCCACAGCATTCTGGGACATGTAGTGATGATGCATTGGGCGTCCTACATGTTTTACATCCAACAGTGTGAACTTTTGCTACTCGGGGGCGGAGTTTGCTGACACTAAGCAGGATGGGTCAAAGGTATTTAACCTGTGATGGCGCCCAATACCTGCTTAAACCATCTGGCGCTGAAGAAGGCAGAATCGAACGCCGAAATGCATTCGCCCTAAAAATGGTTTACCTGCAATAAAGAGGTCTCCGCTGTTCCCCTATTCTTCTTGCTCGTTGAGGAGGTAATTTGCATACAGTCAGCGCGAGTGCCAGAATCGTGCATCAAGAGGCCCCCACACCGAAAGTTGACCCCGATACACTGGCATCTGCTTCGGTGGTGGTGTTTGGACCCAGGGGACTGGGACGATCGGGGCCCACATCTTGACTCGGAAAAAGGAAAAGGCAGTGTTGGAGTTATTTCACGCCACATCGGGCGAGCTGGACTGCCAGACTTGCCCTTGCTGATTGCTACACCGGGATATGGAGGTTGGTGCGGTCTGGGGAGCAGAGGAGGCATCAGCATTGCTATGAGTGATGGTATCCCGCATATTGGCTTGTTAACCACCCCCGTTGTTTCTCCAGAACAGTCCACAGCATTCTAGGACATGTAGTGATGATGCATTGCGCGTCCTACATGTTTTACATCCAACAGTGTGAACTTTAGCTACTCGGGGCGGAGCTTTCTGACACTAACCAGGATGGGTCAAAGGTATTAACCTGTGTTGGCGCCCAATACCTGCTTAAACCATCTGGCACTGAAGAAGGCAGAATCGAACGCCGAAATGCATTCGCCCTAAAAATTGTTTACCTGCAATAAAGAGGTCTCCGCTGTCTCCTCTATTGTGGCCTCTTCTTCTTGCTCGTTGAGGAGGTAATTTGCATATATATACATATATATATACTGTGGGGTTTCGGGAGGGTTGTCAAAAAGGTTGACCGACACAGGTATTCCAGGTAGTGAAGGTTTTATTATTTTATACTGTCTACGTTTTTGTACAGGCACTCTGTAGAAAGGGAGGGGTAGATCTGTTTCCTCCGTGGTGGTTCTTCCCGCTCCAGGCCGTCTGTCCCACTGCCTCCTGGGAGTCGTAGGCCGTCTCTCCGCCGTCTCGAAAGCCTCACGATACCGGCAAAGAAGAGAAATGAAAGGGTCTGAGTAACTCTGGTCTCTACTTAGACTTCACACGGGGAAAAGGGGTGAGGACCGCACACGTGCACACCCGCACCCAGAACAAGTGACCTGACCCAGTGAAAGGGGGGGATCTGTGCAGTGGGAATCTCGTGTCCTCAGGGTGGCTTGCTCCGTCTAATGCCCGCCCACCCGCTGAATCTTGACCGTACCTGGTCGAGCCACACTTCAGAGGAAGTGTGGCTGGGCGATGCGCGGTCCCGTTGGCCTCCTGGCTTGCAGCTGTAGTCGCCGTCACTGTCGTCCTCCTGCTCTGTGGCCGGCGTCTCTCCCGTAGCCTCCTCCGAACTCCTCTTCTCCTGATGTACCTCCTCCGTCCTCCTCCGACCTTCCTGATCGTAACCCGCCTCCTTCCTCCGATCTTCTTCCTCGTACTCTGCCTCCGTCCTCCGCTCTCCGTCCTCGTACTCCGCCTCCGTCCTCCGTCCTTCTTCCTCGTACTCCTCCCAATCCGCTCCGCTCTCCACTCTCGCCACCAGTCTCCTTCTCCGCCTCCGGGTGTCTCGCACACCTGCGTGGATTCCGGGATGGGTTTTACCTCTGCACGGAAGGAGTGTCCCCAGTTCGGCTCCGCCCCCTTAAAGGTGCAGGGATACAATGACTCCACGCCAGGCCGGCATTCGATGACGTCAGGGGTATTCCATGCCTCGGTGTGCTGCATAAAAAGAGGAGATACAGTAATAGGCATACCAGGGGGCCCCGTGTCCGGGTCCCCCACGTCACATATACATATACATATATATATAGCTCTATATATATATTTATATATAGAGCTATATTACCTACTGGCAGTCGCCAGTAGGTATATATAGTTAGGACCTAGTTACCATAGGAAATTCCGAACATTCTATTGGGAATAACTTTGGCGCCGATTGAGGGATCTGCCTCTAATTGTCCTTAAATTTGCCTCGCCTTGCTCCGCTCCTTCCCTGAAAGTTTCGGGGGGATTCGTCAAGCGGGGGCCGAGAAAAAAGGGGGGTCCCAAAACGTGTTTTCCCCATGTTAATTTCCATAGGGACATTCTGACAAGGCTACAGCTGGAACAGCTAAACAGAATTACACCTTATTTGTCAAAATGGTAGACAGTGGTATGCAGCAGTGCCTTTTGTATGTTTGGTGTAAATCCCTCTAGTAGTTTTGGAGAAAATAGAATTTGAAATTTTTCAAATGGCATTTTCTATGGGACCTTTAGACACGTCTACAGCCCGAACGGCTGAACGGAATTACACCAAACTTGGCAAAATTGTAGGGACAGGTATGCAGTAGTGCCTTTTCTATATTTGGTGAAAATCCCTCCAGTAGTTGTTGAGAAAATTGAATTTGAGCAAATTATATATCTATATGCGCTCAACTTTCTATCGGGAATAACTTTGGCACCGATTGAGGAATCTGCGTGTAGTTTTCCAGAATTTTTGCCAGCTCCGCTCCGCTCCTTCCCTGAAAGTTTTGGGGGGATTTGTCAAGCGGGGGCCGAAAGGGGGGTCCCAAAACGTGTTTTCCCCATGTTAATTTCCATAGGGACCTTTAGACGCGGCTACG
Organism: Lissotriton vulgaris; assembly: GCF_964263255.1. Lineage (NCBI taxonomy): Eukaryota > Metazoa > Chordata > Amphibia > Caudata > Salamandridae > Lissotriton > Lissotriton vulgaris. The sequence goes on from NC_141694.1 coordinate 1,705,513,589, forward strand.
GCCTGAACGGCTGAATGGAATTACACCAAACTTGGCAAAATGGTAGGGCCTGGTATGCACATGTGCCTTTGCTATGTTTGGTGAAAATCCCTCCAGTAGTTCTTGAGAAAATTGAATTTGAAATTTTTCAAATGGCATTTTCTATGGGACCTTTAGACACGGCTACAGCCTGAACGGCTGAACGGAATTACACCAAACTTGGCAAAATGGTAGGGACAAGTATGCAGTAGTGCCTTTTCTATATTTGGTAAAAATCCCTCCAGTAGTTGTTGAAAAATTAAATTTGAGCAAATTATATATCTATATGCGCTCACCGTAAACGCACCGTACGCGTACGGTACGTGTACCGTACGCGTACGTGCGCGTACCCTTACGTGCCCGAGCGAGTTTCTGATTGGCTGGCAGTCAACTGTCAACATTCCAAACTGTCCAAACCAGGAAGTGTTGGCCACCATCTTGTTTTTCAGGAGAACTGAGGCACAAGAGAGCCCAAAACAAGAGTGGAAAACAAGAAAAGGGGGCAGGGTAGAGACCCCCCAACCCTCTAGCCCTTCTCAGGGGGTCCCAGAAGGACCCCCAAGGGCAAACAAAAAAAAAATCGAAAAAATCGAGGGGTACGCACACCGTACACGTACGGTACGCGTACCGTGCGCGTACTCCGCGATTTAAAAAAAATTATAATACTTTTTTTTGCACTTGGTGGTCCTTCTGGGACCCCCTGAGAAGGGCTAGGGGGTCAGGGGATCTCTACCCTGCCCCCTTTTCGCGTTTTCCACTCTTGTTTTGTGCTCTCTTGTGCCTCACTTCTCCTGCGAAACAAGATGGCTGCTCAGGTGGTCCCAGAAGGATAATAACATATATAAACGTTATCCGCTAATAGAATTAGCATTTACAAAACCTTTGAAATTTATTGAAAAAAAATATAGGTTTCACGCCTGATATAGTTAGGAATTCGCATTTAAAAAACCTTGCAAATTCACTGAAAAAACCATAGGTTTCAGGCCTTATATAGTTAGGAATTAGCATTTAAAAAACCTTGCAAATTCACTTAAAAAACCATAGGTTTCAGGCCTTATATAGTATTATAGTTAGGAATTAGCATTTAAAAAACCTTGCAAAGTCACTTAAAAAACTATAGGTTTCAGGCCTTATATAGTTAGGAATTATCATTTTAAAAACCTTGCAAATTCACTTAAAAAACCATAGGTTTCAGGCCTTATATAGTTAGGAATTAGCATTTAAAAAAACCATTGAAATTGCTCCTATATAGTTAGTTGTACTAACTATATTTCGCGCACCCGCAATCCACTGCTGATGATGTCACATATTACATCATTCATGACATAGTCAGTGACATCACTGATGTCATCACTGATGACATCTCAAATGACATCACTGATGACATCACTGATGACATCTCATTTGACATCACTGATCACATCACTGATGATATCATTCATGTGATAATATGATGCACCTCCTCACACTCTAATATAACCTTTGATACACCCAGTGTTAAATACAGACTACCATTCTTGAAACCATTGACACACCAATACCAGTTACTACATACGCACTCACTGATTCCTAGGTCTACACACACATTCACTCATTCATCCATAGAATCACTCATACATACAGTCACTCATCAATACAACACTATCATATGCACTCATACACCTATACAGACACTCACACACTGCCACTCATCCATGGAGTTACTCACACACCTAGTCAGTCATGCAAAGAATCAATCACACTTCCATTTCGTCAACTATACAGTTATACACACAACACCTTACTTATTCAAACATATACTAACACATACTTACTCTCTTATACAATCACTGATACAAGTACACAATGATCCATACAGCCACTCGCACATTCACTGGCTCTCATGTATAGTCATTTATATATGCCAACTCTCACATGAACTGTGTTTTACATATGTACTTACTTGGACATGTAGCACTGAGATATCCATTCACTCACCAACACATCCATGCACACAGTCAACCGCCCATATAGCTGTTTCCACATGCACTCTTGAACTCATACACCTAATGAATCAGCTGCTCACACATCTATGCACAGAGTCACACACCTCCCAGCCACCCACACACACACTCAGTCTCCCTTTCAAATGCTTGGGCAACCAATCAAAACCCATATAGCCACTCATATAGCTACTGATCAACACATGCAGCAGCTTACACAACAATAGACATACTGATGCACACATTCAGACAGTTTAGTCACTAATCCATGCATTTAGTAAGACACATTTAATCACTCACTCATACAGTCAGTCACGCACCTACTAAATCCTTCATCCAGACACTTATACATCCACTCATTCTTCAATATGTAAAACATATTTAAACTTTACAGAAACACAGTCACTGGATGATGTCATCAGTGATGTCATCAGTGATGTCAAATGAGATGTCATCAGTGATGTCATCAGTGATGTCATTTGAGATGTCATCAGTGATGTCACTGACCATGTCATGAATGATGTAATATGTGACATCATCAGCAGTGGATTGCGGGTGCGCGAAATATAGTTAGTACAACTAACTATATAGGAGCAATTTCAATGGTTTTTTAAATGCTAATTCCTAACTATATAAGGCCTGAAACCTATAGTTTTTTAAGTGAATTTGCAAGGTTTTTAACACCTTGGCTGCTAGGTGTTTTCCCCCAGAGTGCTGCCATTCCATAAATCCCTTTATTCATGACGAGCTCAGCTCGTCATCAGCACAGCTCAACCGTGCCTCATGACGAGCTGAGCTCGTCATCAGCATCGAAAGGGTTAAAATGCTAATTCCTAACTATATAAGGCCTGAAACCTATGGTTTTTTAAGTGAATATATATATACATATATATATATAGATATATATATATATATAGTTAAGAGGTTTTCACTTACCTGATATATATTTAGATTTTCGTTATAAAGTTATGCATGGTAAAGACAATGCATGGTAAAGGCATGCGTGGTTCCGTCATCCATCCTTTATAGAGCATTAAGATAGCCAGGGAGGAGCAAAGCACTGTACATAGCAACAAGATAGGCAACAAATCTAGGCGGAGGAGGGAAGAATCACTTTGTGAAATCATAAGTTATGAAGAAAAAGTCAAGAGAGGGTGGGATTATTTCTTGTGGGCCTTTAAATCTGGGAGAACAGCAACAGCTCTTATCAGTGACTGATGAGGTGCTGCTTGAAGCGGGAAGTATCTCACAATTATTTTCAGCAATGTCAATCTAATGAGAATATTTTTGTAAATGCTCCAAATAACACATGATGTTGGTAATGTGGATACAAAACATTGATGAAAGCATGTCTCAGGAAGAGTAATTTTTTATCTATGTCTTTGATATGCCTTTTCGCCCCAGAGTAATGAGCTCCTATCTAGAGTACTTACAGGAAAGATAATTGTTTCAATTCATATACTGTTGGACAATCCTATGAACTACACATAGCACAATAATAAAAATAAATGAAAGAAATTGCGCAAAATAAATGATCAGAAATACTATTTGATTGTAACTAAACTGACTAGTGGTAAAGGTTCATTCAACGTCTCTTATTACAATTACCAATACAACATGTCGAAGCATGCATCACAGATACTTTTGACTACTTAGCTGAAGGAAAGAGAATGAACTTTACAAAATAAATAAAAAACTATTTCATACCACGTTTGTTAGTACGTGTACATTTCCATCCTATCTGGTTTGGGATTATGCTGGTTTGAAGCGGATGAACATTTTTACTAGGATTCTTGAAAGAATTGCAAAAACTCTAGACAATGGAACTTGGTGTTTTTTTGGATCTGGTGCTGGCCAAGAACTTTAGTTATTTATAGGTGCTTTCAGCCAGCTCTCTTCATCTACTGCTCTGTTATTATGTAATCTACATATTTCTTGCACTCATTACAGGAGACAGCAGACAGCAATAGCACTGGGTCAGCCCACTACAGCCATAGGTTAACCGCATGCGCGCTAGCGCAATTCCGCTCCTGTGCTGAGTTTTTTAAAACCACACTTTACGTGACGAGCTGGGCTCGTCATCAGCGTGCGAGGAGGCTACGCCATGACGAGCCCAGCTCGTCATGAGGGTGGAAGGGGTTAACGTTTCTGTGAGTATTGGCATAGTGACATTTCACAAGGAGCACATCCACACACAAAATTGCTTCTTCCATTGTGAAGGATTACTACGTCATTGTGTTCTTTTGGGGCCAAAAAAAGATCCTTAATATTAGGGTACCCGTGGCTTGCATAATTTCATATTTTCATTCATGTTATCCTGACTTTTCGGCTTTCTTTGGCTGGATACTTGGTCCGAGCGAAATATTTTGCGGGAACTGTGATGCCGAAGGTATGTCACTGATGCATGCACTGCCCAAGCAAAGAGGTATTATAGATGTGGGAGAAGCTGTATGATCATACCTTGGGTTTGACATCTCATGCGCTCTATCTAGGAGTGCTAACCTTGCAAACATTGTTCATGTAGACGCCTGTCCATATGTATGATGCAGAAAACCCATAGTTCTCAAGTGAATAATATGTACTATTTGTAGAGAAAAACTAAGGAGCCTTAGCCCTACTTATCCAAGTCCTCGTTTGATCATATTATAGAGGATTGTGATTTTAGCCAACACAGATGACCTAAGAAAATTGGGTGTGAATAAGATGCCCATGGCGCCATGTGACTCACCGGAAATATAGGGGTCGATTAGGATCGCGGACGGACTTGCGTCCGTCCGCGACCCCAGAGCAGGAGGGAACCTCCGCATGGCATGCGGAGTTCCCTCCTGTGCAATTAGGATGTGACCGCAAGGGTTGCGGTCACATCCTCTATTTTTAACATTGCCGCGGGTGCAGCTTCAAGCTGCACCCGCGGCAATGTGAAAAATGCACGCATTGCATTTGCATGCAGAAAGAGGCAGGCACCGCGCGGTGCCTGCCGCTTTCTGCATGCAAATGCAGGGGGGTACCATAGGTACCCCCCATGTGCACCCCCCACCCCCCCTTCACCTAGGGGGCCCGCAATGGGCCCCCGCAGTGAAGTTCCGTATGCTTTTCCGCGGCGGAAAACCCGCCGCGGAAAAGCATACTTTACTGGCCATCCTAATATGGTGGACGGTGTCTTCCAGACACCGTCACCATATTAGAGCTTTTCCGCCGCGGTTGTAAGCCAGCCGCGGCGGAAAAGCTGCGGACGGAAACCAGGACCCACCAGCCATCCTAATGTGGCGGTGGGTCTTAGGTCAGTCCGCTGCGGATTTTCCGCATCCTCGGGGCCGGCGGTGGCTTCCGCCGGCCCCGAGGATGCGGAAAATCCGCAATCATAATGACCCCCATAGTGTGGTGTGATTTTAGTAATAAAGACCTGGACTTTAGATTTATTTATTTATAGAGTTTTGTATAGCGTGGACTTGACCCTTGGGTTTCAGAGCGCTTCACAGTTGCATATGGAACATTTGTGATACATTTTGATTGGCTATATCAAACATTTCCTGTACAATATTTTCTTATCAGATTCAGCAAAATGGCAGCATTGCTATATAAAATATTCCTGTACAAGACATTCTTATCCGTTTCAGCAAAGTAACAGTATTTTGTATACAAGGTTCTGAAGTGGTTTCTGTGGGTTTTACCACAAGACTGGTTCATGATCGATGTTTGGTATTCAATACTAAAGGGTAGTCTAATCTTATGGAAGGAACTTGCTCATTAGGAATCTCTTCACTTCCTTCTTGAAAGTTGCTATGTTTGGAATTTTTCTGATGTTTGGAGGGAGTGAATTCCAGATTCTGGGGCTGCTCCGGAGAAAGCTCTGTCATAGGTTTTCTTCTTCCGAAAGATGGGTGGTTTCAGCAGCAGATGCCAAAGAGTTCAAAGTGCACTGGGTAGTGACATGACAACAACAATTTAGGACAAAACAGCCTATACCGCACATTTTTGATTAACCTAAGAAGTACCTATTAAATGTCTACTGTTGAGTTGATCTTGAATGGAGTAATAAGGGTTTGCTCCACCTTTACACTCCTCCTCTTCTGTTCCTTGTGTGAAACTAACAACTGAGAGGAAGGAGTTATCGAACAGGCATAATTGATATTTGGTGAACCAATAAAAAAGTAAAACCTGCCAAAAAATCATTGATATGTGAATGCACTGATGAAATTACCTGAGTTGTGACATTAAAGGAGCATTGAGATCAGGAAAATTCAATATTTTCTCCACTTCTTTACCCTAGATACTCCAAGTCTATTTTAGGGGTTTGACAAAACTCGATCAGGATTGATCACTATTTAGTAACAGAAGATATTTAGTAGTGATTCTTGATTCTTAACACCTTCTCCCTAAATTAATCAAACACAAGTCCAGAAAACCCCAAACCAGATGGAAACACGTTAATTTAATGTAGTGACCGTTTTACAATTAGAGCACGAGTACCGAAAAACTGTGCAATGTGTAATTTATTCATGCTTAAAATACAACTTTTAATGAAGCAGTTATTTAATTATTTAACAGATCTTGAGTACTGTAGCACTTTTTAGTTCCTTCGTGTAATATATTGTTGTTTACATAGAACGTTTGCCCTGTAAACAACAACAGGTGTTGCTATTATCTAATTTCTGCTACTCAATTTTTCGACCTCAGAAGGATGGAAGACGGCATCTGCTTTGCTGGGTTTTGAACTCATGACCTTCATGACACCACAGTTGTTAGAAGCTTACAAAGTGCTTATTGAGTTATCCTGCTTTCAGTTTTAGGGATCGTACCCTACATAGATAATAAGTGTTTCTTTCATTTGAAGTGTAGGATTTTAGACAGAGAACAGATTGATCGGCTTACAGTCATTGAGATGTTTATTCTTTTATTTATATTTATGGTTTTAAAAAAATCTTAATAATGTATCCAGACATTACAATGTCATAAAAAAACAAATTAAAATTTCATAAGCCGATTCTATTTTCTTCTTTAAAAAAATATAATTTCTTTCTTGATTTGGTATCTTGTAAGCTCATCAGATCCTACGGGTCTCAGTCTGGTGATACAATATTTCTCTTATAAAGAGAGTGCAGTGTCCTACTTTTCCTTTGACATTCAGTTGGCTACAAAAAATACAGCATGTTGGATGGTCTTCTTGTCAAACCCCTTATTGCCCATATTTGCACATATTTTTGAGGAACTCCAATCAATGCCTTGTTTTTGAAAAAAGATGCACAGTGGTTATACCACATTTCTGAGAGGTCTACAGCAGTGTTGCATTACTTTGTAGAGGACAGCACATGTCAAAGTGCTATACTGTGTTATTTATAGGTTAGCGGCGGCTCCTCCATTATGGCGGAGGAGAACCACCCCCACCACCACCCGCGAATAAAACAATAATAAAACGTGTTTCTAACCCGTTTTCTTTTAATCCCACTGGACCTGCCACCATGACTGTGGTGGTGAAGTTGTAGTCAACTCCCTTGTCCCTTCACTGCGCATGAGGTGCTTGGCCAGACGTTTCAGGACGGCCAAACATCTCATGCGCAGGGAAGCTTTCTCCAGACCAGGCAAAGCAGGCCCAGGCTCCCAGTCTGCCTGGGAGTGCAAAGTCATAGCTCTCAGGTCAATCCTGATGCTGCTTTCCTGCAGCGTCATGATTGGCCGCAGTGCAGTCTGGGAGCCTCTCCCAGAACCAGGAAGAGCACGATGGAGCAGAGCGGTGGTGATCGGGTACATTTTTTTTTTTTTTTATTTTGTCCTCCGAACCCCCCCAGCTCCCTCCTCTGACCCGTCCTGCCACGGGCCATGACTGGTATAAGAGATATGGACAGACACAGATTTAGAAGATGGCGGCCCCCATTGTCACAGTAAAACCGCACTCGGTATCCTCCGCAAAGGCAGGGGAGTGGCTTTACTTTTCAGCATAATACTGAAAACCCACACAAGCCACCTCCTCTATCTTTGAATCAAATTGTATATCTGGCATCACCCCTATAAATCAATCATGTCAGCCAGCCCCCGAATGATTACATTTTATTGCACTCTCCACTCCAATGATGGTTCTTGGCAACTTAAAGTTCACCCTCAATAATCCTCTGCCTATTAAACCCCCCGTGGAAGGAGTATTGTCTGATTTTCTTTTTCCAAACAAACATTAAGGATCTTTTCATCGAAGTAAGCATCTTGAGAAACACACACTTTACTTTGAAAAACACGTTCCCTATAGATGTTTGCTATTGTAAGTGCAAATAGGCACTCCTGAAAGGTAGCTTCACTACTCTAGTGTGTTCCCTTTGGACTCGAAAGTCCACTTCACTGCGTGGCTTTCTGTGGGTGATTGTTCAGATGAAAACTGCTTTCTTGGGATAATGCAGTATTTTTTGGAAAACAACCCTATTTTGACAGCTACACGCATATATAGTTATATTTAGTTGCATTCCTCTATTAAAAACAACGTGCAAATATTATACATTGGATTCCCAATTAATGTTCGCATAAAACACATTTCCTTTCCCTAAATTAGCATCAGAAATGAAAACTTTCTCTACTTTAACTTTAGCATTCAGTGCTTAAAATAAATCATTACTTCTAGGTGCTTTATAATATAGCGCTTTACCCGGTCTTGAGCGGCCTACATAAAGTGTGATGTGCCACATTTTAAAAGTGACAACAGATCCTTCTTAATGCCTCAATTCTCAGATTTGTCCATTAATCACTCCTTGTTCTAAAGGTATGACAGCATTCCACCGGTGGCACCAACATTGCAGGTTATTTAATATGAACTGTTCACAGTACTCGAGTATCAAAAAATGACGTTTTGCACCTTCTGTTCAGCAAACGACTCTACATTTCTATAAGTCCTCTTCCATTGGCTTATGATCAGTGGTTTAATGGGAAATATTTGCAATGTAGATGGAAGGAACACTTTTATCTTAACAGCATATCGATAGCCTGTAGCCCTTGGATCAAAAGCAAAGCATGCAACATGCTGCATATACCTGTCTCTATAAAATGTAACTTGTCAGGGTAGTTCTCGGAAAATTGCAAAATAGGCACAGCATTTTCCAGTTTGTTCATCCCGCTCAAACCACAATAACACAATTGGACTATCTGTATTTCTTATTTTTTGTTTCAGAACTAGGGTAATTAGATGAGAGAGACATTATCAACTTCTTTAAAGAAGGATTTTGAAGTTTCAGATTGATGCAACTCCTGTATTCAGGCCCAGGCCACAAATGTGGGTAAAGCCCGGGTGTTAAAAAATCAAATGCAAAGATAGAAGCAATGCAGGGACACACAGGATGTACTACCCTTGGCTCACATCAGACAGGATGGGACACACTGAAACCGGTCAGTGTCACAGACGATGCAGTCAGGAGGGATCCTTGCTTTGGGGCTGCCCAGTGATACAAACATATTGGCAAGGAGTCGGAAAGATCATGGCAGAAGTGGTGGGGTGGGAGGTCCCAGCTGACCCCAAGTGGTTCCTATTATTGATATTGAGTGAACTATCCTGGCCTAAACATATGACACTATGGCTTAAGGTGGCAGCAGTGGTTGCCAAACGCAATATCGGTTAGCAGTGGGGGACGGGTGCCCCACCTAGAGAGGCAGACTAGACCTCTGACCCGGATTGGTGTCAACAAGCAGACTACACAATTTACTTAAGCAGAAGGTAACCAAAAAAATGGGAAAAAGTCTGTGGGAACTGGCGAGCATATAGAGGCATGAAGTGAGTAAGTGAAGAAGGGAGTGGTAAGGGAAGGAGGGTCATGAATAAACCTCCTGTGTAATATGGATAAGCGATGTACTGAAGTGGAAAGTATGTAGCTTACAAAGATGGTCTAAGAATTTGTAACTGAAATGTTGACTGCTGAGCATGATCAATACAAATAATCTTTTTTTAAAAAAAAATACTCAAAAATCAAATGCAAGAAGATGTGCTGTATGTTGTCTATCTTATGCATTTCTTAGGTTCGAGTGCCTCCAGCCCATAGTGACAAGCCGCTCCTCTATGACCCTCAAACATCTAGATTGGAATTTGGTGTCTATATTTGTAAGAGGCCTGTTTCCTTTCAGTCCTGAAGTAAAGGCTAAAGCTGCCAGTAAAAGAAAATGTCACTCCCATGTTGGAGTAAACCAGGGGTGTAGCTAGCAATACTGCAGCTGATGCACTGTCACTGTCACTAAGGGGTCTGAGTGGCCCACCTGGCCCAATTAGGGAAGTTATTTTCTAGCAAACAAGGGTAGAGGCAAATTTGATGCTTGTATTATGGACCATGACATGCTTGCTATGCTACACCAACCAGTTCAACCTCATAGGCATCAAGTACCTGTTCAAATTGTTGGGTCCCCTCACCAATGTGTGCAATTTTGATCTTATCCTAATTTAGAGTAAGATCTCTGAACCCTAAATTTTTCCTAACCGATACATCTCTGTTTTATAGACCACTTTGTGTTTCATCTCATACAGCAGTATCATGTGTATAAAACAGCAACACATACATACTATTCTGTTTCAGTGGATAGATGTTAAATGAAAGGGGTCTTCATCATGATCAGTCAAGTACAGTACAGACTGAAGAAGGGCCAGCATACAAAGTTACTGTGAGATTGAGTGTTATTAATTTGGGACTGCAAGACTCGATTAACTTACTAAAACACAATCTTGTTAGATTACAACACAGAACACTGAGAAACTCAGGGAACTCTGCACTAATGACACATGCAGCAGACGTTTCTCGAGATAAATACATGGGAGTTCAAGCAGTAGCATACAGCGTTAAAATTAAGAATGCAATAAAATAAAATTCACACACCAATTCAGAAAAATCAAGAAAAATATAATAGGCAAAAATTATACAGAAATAGATTTTAAAAAACAGACTATGGGAACCAGGGATATTGATTTTTAAAAGATTAAGGACAAAACACCAATTAAAATCGAAGTTTCCCTAGACTTGGACCAAAGTAAAATTGCTGGCCAATCGTGAGGGAGCAGGAGTCAGTACTCCTTCAAGCACACTTTTGAAAAACTGTTGTCAGTTGTGCCCATGATTCAACATTGCGACACTTAAGCAAGCAAGAATTGTGCAGCCCTTACTAAATCTGTTTGCCAGTGGCTCCATTCACATATTTTGATGTCACCAAGAATGCCACGTCACTGTTGAGCTAGATAAGCCCCATAATGCTTTTTGGGTCGAGCATTCAAGACCTCTTGTATATACTTTAGTAAATACGTATATGTGTATGTACTTTGTGGGCTCTGGAGATCAGCCTTAGGACTTGTCTGCTTCCACTTAGGGACTTTTTACTGTTCAACTGCTTCTATTTAACTGCCTAATAGAAAACAACCAGTAGAGGTCAGTAAAATACCCGAATTGCTTTCTGCTGAGGGACTTTCTTTTTTAAAATTTTTCTGGCAACTGTCTCTATTTAACTTTCATGATAGAAAACGACCAGCAGAGGTCAGTAAAATACCAGACTCACTTTAGCAATTGCTAGATTCCAGTCCATAGAAATTGTCTTCAACGAGCACCCATAGACAGTAATATTTTTTTCAAATCTTGTATTATCAGTGATGTTACCACGGAAGGCCTTGATTTTATATTAAAAACAGGGCTTTGGACCATACCATTTCCCGCTGAAAGGCAATATTTCTCTCCATGTTTCAGCACCCAGACTAATGTGCTGCATCTTGAGTGAGGGCTAAGGATTGGAGCGGTCTAGTCGTCACAAGGACGCTAGACCAGTACTTAATTTATTTTATTTATTTTATATTCTTGTATAGCGCAAGAATCGACCCCTTACGAGGTATCTCCGCGCTTTGCTCGCAGCAGCGGGCACGCGCGGCGGGCTCGCCAGAGCATCGCCGGAGTCACGCCAGAGTCCAGCCCGTCTGCACCCGTCCGCGCACGGATGGGCCCGGGGGCGGGGACTTCTGGCCAACGGCGTACCTACTCCTCGGAGGAGTTGCGAAATTTGGATAAAGGTGAGCTACGCCTGGATCATGTAACCCTGATGAAACTTAGGAAGTATGCAATATCTCTCCCCCATAATGGGGCCCCCTCAGGGCTGTACTCTACACTGAAAATAGCTAGCCTAAACACCCGCTCGCTCCACTGCCACCATGTGGAAGTTTACAATCTGCTTCAGGACAACGATATAGATATATTGACCCTTTCAGAGACTTGGATGGGCGAGAACTCGATGCCTGACATCATTGCCGCTCTCCCTAGCGGCTATGATGCTATATGGCATAACCGCCCAGGAGGTGCACGGGGGGGAGGGGTAGCGGTCCTTTTTAAAAAGGCTCTGCTAGTGGAAAGACTGCTATCAGAGACAGTCGATCTAGCTGATTTGCTTGGGGTAAAGGTCACCTTGAATAACTCTTGCTGGGTGTTGCTATCAGTTTATCGCCCATCTAACTCAACCCCACTTTTCTATGATCTTTTTGGTCCCATTATGTCGGAATTATGTACCCGATATACGAAAATCTTAGTAACAGGAGATTTTAATCTACATTGGGATAAGTCCCACTGGGACCTGCCTATGCGCCAATTGGACACCATGATGTCAGCTCTAAGCTTCAAACAACTTGTGGAGGTTCCCACGCACATCAAAGGTCATGTTCTTGACCTCGTGTGGACCACAGACCCAAATGCGGCCCTTAAAGACGTTGCCCCATGCATATGGTCTGACCATCATTTAGTATCCTGCGAGGTACGCATTAACGGCCACATAAATAACTTACCGCCGGAAGTTTGGAGAACCCGTAAATGGGCAGAGGTTGATTTGATAACCCTGACCAAGGTGCTCTCGCCAATGGATCAGTCTTTGGGCCCGGGACGTAGTCTGGACCAGGAATACGCGGATTTAACGCGGAGCCTGACTCAGGCTATTGATCAGATAGCACCAATAAGAACACAGCTAATAAAGGGACCTGGTAAAGGGGCTCCATGGTTTACGCCATCATTGAGGGACCATAAAAGGAAGCTTAGAGCATTGGAAAGAGGATGGAGAAAAACCAAGCAGGACACAGCTAGGAACTTCTACCAAAACTCTCTTCACCTATATAAAAAGTCTATTGCTCTAGCTAAAGCAGAATATTATGAGTCCAGCCTAAGTAAGGCAGCTAATGTCCAGAAAGAGACCTTTAAGATTTTGTCGGAGCTGAGCAAAAAACCCGAAAGCTCCCAGTCTCCCATAAACTGCAACATCTTCCAGGGATACTTCTTGGAAAAAGTGAGAACCATTATCCAGGAAATAAAGAGTGGCATGGCAAATGGGATGGCTATACCCACAGCCCCTCATAAACCGGCTGACTGTACTATCGCACTGTTGCGAAATTTGGATAAAGGTGAGCTACGCCTGGATCATGTAACCCTGATGAAACTTAGGAAGTAAGCAATATCTCTCCCCCATAATGGGGCCCCCTCAGGGCTGTACTCTACACTGAAAATAGCTAGCCTAAACACCCGCTCGCTCCACTGCCACCATGTGGAAGCTTACAATCTGCTTCAGGACAACGATATAGATATATTGACCCTTTCAGAGACTTGGATGGGCGAGAACTCGATGCCTGACATCATTGCCGCTCTCCCTAGCGGCTATGATGCTATATGGCATAACCGCCCAGGAAGTGCACGGGGGGAGGGGTAGCGGTCCTTTTTAAAAAGGCTCTGCTAGTGGAAAGACTGCTATCAGAGACAGTTGATCTAGCTGATTTGCTTGGGGTAAAGGTCACCTTGAATAACTCTTGCTGGGTGGTGCTATCAGTTTATCGCCCACCTAACTCAACCCCACTTTTCTATGATCTTTTTGGTCCCATTATGTCGGACTTATGTACCCGATATACGAAAATCTTAGTAACAGGAGATTTTACTCTATATTGGGATAAGTCCCACTGGGACCTGCCTATGCGCCAATTGGACACCATGATGTCAGCTCTAAGCTTCAAACAACTTGTGGAGGTTCCCACACACATCAAAGGTCATGTTCTTGACCTCGTGTGGACCACAGACCCAAATGCGGCCCTTAAAGACGTTGCCCCATGCATATGGTCTGACCATCATTTAGTATCCTGCGAGGTACGCATTAACGGCCACATAAATAACTTACCGCCGGAAGTTAGGAGTACCCGTAAATGGGCAGAGGTTGATTTGATAACCCTGACCAAGGTGCTCTCACCAATGGATCAGTCTTTGGGCCCGGGACGTAGTCTGGACCGGGAATACGCGGATTTAACGCGGAGCCTGACTCAGGCTATTGATCAGATAGCACCAATAAGAACACAGCTAATAAAGGGACCTGGTAAAGGGGCTCCATGGTTTACGCATCATTGAGGGACCATAAAAGGAAGCTTAGAGCGTTGGAAAGAGAATGGAGAAAAACCAAGCAGGACACAGCTAGGAACTTCTACCGAAACTCTCTTCACCTATATAAAAAGTCTATTGCTCTAGCTAAAGCAGAATATTATGAGTCCAGCCTAAGTAAGGCAGCTAATGTCCAGAAAGAGACCTTTAAGATTTTGTCGGAGCTGAGCAAAAAACCCGAAAGCTCCCAGTCTCCGATAAACTGCAACATCTTCCAGGGATACTTCTTGGAAAAAGTGAGAACCATTATCCAGGAAATAAAGAGTGGCATGGCAAATGGGATGGCTATACCCACAGCCCCTCATAAACCTCCTGACTGTACTATCGCACTGTTGCGAAATTTGGATAAAGGTGAGCTACGCCTGGATCATGTAACCCTGATGAAACTTAGGAAGTAAGCAATATCTCTCCCCCATAATGGGGCCCCCTCAGGGCTGTACTCGACACTGAAAATAGCTAGCCTAAACACCCGCTCGCTCCACTGCCACCATGTGGAAGTTTACAATCTGCTTCAGGACAACGATATAGATATATTGACCCTTTCAGGGACTTGGATGGGTAAGAACTCGATGCCTGACATCATTGCCGCTCTCCCTAGCGGCTATGATGCTATATGGCATAACCGCCCAGGAGGTGCACGGGGGGAGGGGTAGCGGTCCTTTTTAAAAAGGCTCTGCTAGTGGAAAGACTGCTATCAGAGACAGTTGATCTAGCTGATTTGCTTGGGGTAAAGGTCACCTTGAATAACTCTTGCTGGGTGGTGCTATCAGTTTATCGCCCAACTAACTCAACCCCACTTTTCTATGATCTTTTTGGTCCCATTATGTCGGACTTATGTACCCGATATACGAAAATCTTAGTAACAGGAGATTTTACTCTACATTGGGATAAGTCCCACTGGGACCTGCCTATGCGCCAATTGGACACCATGATGTCAGCTCTAAGCTTCAAACAACTTGTGGAGGTTCCCACACACATCAAAGGTCATGTCCTTGACCTCCTGTGGACCACAGACCCAAATGCGGCCCTTAAAGACGTTGCCCCATGCATATGGTCTGACCATCATTTAGTATCCTGCGAGGTACGCATTAACGGCCACATAAATAACTTACCGCCGGAAGTTAGGAGAACCTGTAAATGGGCAGAGGTTGATTTGATAACCCTGACCAAGGTGCTCTCGCCAATAGATCAGTCTTTGGGCCCGGGACGTAGTCTGGACCGGGAATACGCGGATTTAACGCGGAGCCTGACTCAGGCTATTGATCAGATAGCACCAATAAGAACACAGCTAATGAAGGGACCTGGTAAAGGGGCTCCATGGTTTACACCATCATTGAGGGACCATAAAAGGAAGCTTAGAGCGTTGGAAAGAGGATGGAGAAAAACCAAGCAGGACACAGCTAGGAATTTCTACTGAAACTCTCTTCACCTATATAAAAAGTCTATTGCTCTAGCTAAAGCAGAATATTATGAGTCCCGCCTAAGTAAGGCAGCTAATGTCCAGAAAGAGACCTTTAAGATTTTGTCGGAGCTGAGCAAAAAACCCGAAAGCTCCCAGTCTCCCATAAACTGCAACATCTTCCAGGGATACTTCTTGGAGAAAGTGAGAACCATTATCCAGGAAATAAAGAGTGGCATGGCAAATGGGATGGCTATACCCACAGCCCCTCATAAACCGGCTGACTGTACTATCGCACTGTTGCGAAATTTGGATAAAGGTGAGCTACGCCTGGATCATGTAACCCTGATGAAACTTAGGAAGTAAGCAAGATCTCTCCCCCATAATGGGGCCCCCTCAGGGCTGTACTCTACACTGAAAATAGCTAGCCTAAACACCCGCTCGCTCCACTGCCACTATGTGGAAGTTTACAATCTGCTTCAGGACAACGATATAGATATATTGACCCTTTCAGGGACTTGGATGGGTAAGAACTCGATGCCTGACATCATTGCCGCTCTCCCTAGCGGCTATGATGCTATATGGCATAACCGCCCAGGAGGTGCACGGGGGGAGGGGTAGCGGTCCTTTTTAAAAAGGCTCTGCTAGTGGAAAGACTGCTATCAGAGACAGTCGATCTAGCTGATTTGCTTGGGGTAAAGGTCACCTTGAATAACTCTTGCTGGGTGGTGCTATCAGTTTATCGCCCAACTAACTCAACCCCACTTTTCTATGATCTTTTTGGTCCCATTATGTCGGACTTATGTACCCGATATACGAAAATCTTAGTAACAGGAGATTTTACTCTACATTGGGATAAGTCCCACTGGGACCTGCCTATGCGCCAATTGGACACCATGATGTCAGCTCTAAGCTTCAAACAACTTGTGGAGGTTCCCACACACATCAAAGGTCATGTTCTTGACCTCCTGTGGACCACAGACCCAAATGCGGCCCTTAAAGACGTTGCCCCATGCATATGGTCTGACCATCATTTAGTATCCTGCGAGGTACGCATTAACGGCCACATAAATAACTTACCGCCGGAAGTTAGGAGAACCTGTAAATGGGCAGAGGTTGATTTGATAACCCTGACCAAGGTGCTCTCGCCAATAGATCAGTCTTTGGGCCCGGGACGTAGTCTGGACCGGGAATACGCGGATTTAACGCGGAGCCTGACTCAGGCTATTGATCAGATAGCACCAATAAGAACACAGCTAATGAAGGGACCTGGTAAAGGGGCTCCATGGTTTACACCATCATTGAGGGACCATAAAAGGAAGCTTAGAGCGTTGGAAAGAGGATGGAGAAAAACCAAGCAGGACACAGCTAGGAACTTCTACCGAAACTCTCTTCACCTATATAAAAAGTCTATTGCTCTAGCTAAAGCAGAATATTATGAGTCCCGCCTAAGTAAGGCAGCTAATGTCCAGAAAGAGACCTTTAAGATTTTGTCGGAGCTGAGCAAAAAACCCGAAAGCTCCCAGTCTCCCATAAACTGCAACATCTTCCAGGGATACTTCTTGGAGAAAGTGAGAACCATTATCCAGAAAATAAAGAGTGGCATGGCAAATGGGATGGCTATACCCACAGCCCCTCATAAACCGGCTGACTGTACTATCGCACTGTTTCCAGAGATTGATATATTGAGTCTGGAGCAGTTGATGTGTAGAATCAAATCCGGCTCCCCAGCAGACCCGTGCCCACCCAGTGTCTTTCGGGTAGCTCGCCCCTTATTGGAGGAATGTATCATCTCCCTCCTTAACAGATCCTTGGAAACAGGGTATCTACCAGCTGAACTTAAGGAAGCACGTGTAAGACCTCTACTGAAGAAATCAGGCGCAGACCCCACAGTGCTAAAGAACTACAGGCCTATCTCTCAGTTGCCATTCCTCTAAAAAATACTGGAACAGCATGTATTAAAATCCTTGTCCATGTACCTGGAGTCTCACCATCTACTTCATGAACGACAGGCAGGGTTCCGAGCTCATCACAGCACCGAGCTGGTGATGCTCTCGTGCTGGATGAATTGAGAGGCATGGCTGACTGTAAGAAACCGAGCGCCCTGATTTTGTTGGATCTTTCAGCGGCGTTCGATACCGTCAGCCATGCCCTGCTTCTGGATAGATTGAGTGACTTCGGGATCAAAGGCCTGGCCTTCAGATGGTTGCAATCCTTCCTTTTGGGAAGGACCCAAAGGATACAACTTGGGGACGAAACATCCGAGGTGGGGACTTTAGAATGTGGGGTGCCTCAGGGCTCGGCCCTGTCCCCACTTCTATTCAATCTCTACCTGCAACCTCTGATTGCTTCCTTGGCAAGCATGGGCTGTAGAGTATTTAACTATGCGGACGACACGCACAACTCCAAGCCCAGAATATCTTGAGGTACACTGTACAATGGAAGACGGAAAATCTTTTGAAAATCAATCCAGATAAGACCGAGGTATTGGTGATTCCATCTACCACCTCACCATGGTGTGACCTCTACTGGCCTGCGGAGTTAGGCCCGGCTCCAAAATCTAGCCTGAATGTAAAGAGCCTGGGGATCAAACTGGACTGTGATCTATCAATGGCCAGTCAGATCTCTTCTGTGGTGGGAAGCTGCACTAATATCATCCGACAGCTACGGAAGCTAGCTCCCGTCCTTTCTAAATCCATGATGCGCTCAATCGTAGCAGCCACTGTTATCTCAAGGATAGATTACGGTAATGCTCTCAATCTCGGCCTGCCGAAAACCCTGACCAATAGGCTACAGGTCGTCATAAACGACGCTGCACAACTCATTTTCAGGCTCCCAAGACGAACTAAAGCATCTCCCTTGTTACAGAGCCTGCACTGGCTCCCTATCAAAGAGCGAGTGGAATTTAAGAATCTGTGCACAGCTCACAAGGCAATCTACGGTCTGGCACCCGCCTACATTAAAGATCGCTTGGTGGTGTACAGTCCAATGAGAATTCTTAGATCCTCAGATTCTCAGTTATTGGTCTGTCCCCGGTACAAACTTGTAACCAAGGGAGGGAGAGCCTTCTCTGTGTTAGTCCCCCAGTTATAGAACACGCTACCTGAGACACTGCCCAGGGAAGGGAACCTCCTACGGTTTAGAAAGGTGCTAAAAACACTGCTGTTCAGAAGAATCATGAGTGCTATATAGGACAGTAGATGCCTTTTATTCTGTGATTGCCAAGTTATTGTTCTTACCACCGATTTCCGAGTGCCTAGAGACCTGCAGGTGATTGGGCGCGATACAAATCCACAATAACAATAACAATAACAAATACATTTAAGGTCCCGAAGGCGAAACCGATTGTATTGCAAATACTTGTTTAAGAAGTGGTCAACAATGTGGGCTCTTTCCATCCCCACATGTCCAGTCACAAACATCTCTGAAGTGGCCTGCAAGCTTTATTAAGCACTCATAAAATCACCAATAAGTAAATACAATTTCAGAGTGTGAAGTGACTACCAAGGGCCACAGAGTCAAATACGTACTAGTGACTGCCCTCACAAAACATATGCGTAAAGGCAAAAAGTGAACCTAACTTCCACAGAAACCATGGAATTGTATGAATGTTAAGCCGGGTAAAGTTAATTTTGCTTTCCTAATAGTGAAGTCTCAAGTTCTTTGTCTTACGGTTGTCCTTGCCCAGAGTGACACATCATTGTCTTACATATTGGCTATTCACTAAATATTTTGTTTTCATGTTACTTTATTGTTGCGTCACAGAGTAGCAACATCTAATGTTTAATATTTGTTTTAAATGCTGTAGAACTTCTTTTTTGGAGGTCTATGTGCTCTGACAAATCAGAGACTAGCATTCAAGTTTCAACTAGACTCGCACAGGCTCTAATCATCTGCAGTTTTTCCATTTGTCTGCGCACAGCGGCTTCTGGAAGAAACCAGAGCCGTTTTAAGATATGGGCAAAATGAGAAATTACCCAGTGCCCCGCCCGGCTCGAAAGGAACCCCATGTGAAGGCGATTTCTCTCTATACAAATCACCTCTCTCTGTTGCTCTATCTCAATACCTTCTTCCTCCACAGTGGAATCTTAAAGACTTTCAGGGATCTTGGCAAGAAATGTATCACATTCTTTTGTGTTCATTTCTTTCGGAACGTTTAACATAGTTTAATATTTTGGGGCATTGTACTAGCTTCAAGAAGCACAGAATGGGTAATACAATTGAAATGGTGTATTTTGAAAAGTTATGTTGAGTACAATATCAAATGAATGAATGGCAGCTTTTTCTAATGCTCGAGCTCATTGAAAGATTCTGGCTGAGGTCAGGATAGAACATTAAATTGTCTACTAGTTGATATGATATACACCTCTGTCAATCAGAGCAGTATCCGCTCTTCATACCTAGAGCTTGGGACCTTCATCCATACTTTATAAGCTCGCCTTTGTTTCCTACTTCCACGACAGCTCTCTCTGCTCCAATACTAAATTTATGATGTAAATATCTAAATTCAAACGCGCATGATTCAAAAGCAAAGGAATTTTCATTATGGGCCCAAAACTCTAGAATTCAATGCCGCTGCACATTTCTCAAATCTCCAATCAGAAGGCCGTTCACGAATATCTATATCTATATCCATATCTATTCCTTTAGGATATCATGGTTATCTTATCTCACTCAGTTTATGTGACTTGGCTAGAATACATTTCTGCCCCTTATTGCACCTAGATTAACATTCAACTGCAATAGCCAAACTCACAGTCAGAACAAAAATTCTGGCAACAGCAATAAAAGTAATAATAGACTCTTCCATTTAGGACTTACTCCGAGACAATCTATCCTATCTTGACCATACCAAAAATATTGACTTGATTTTGAATGTCTGTAGCAAAACCATCCATGCTGTCACTGGCCACCCCTCAAGAAAGCCAGCTTAAATGACAAAATCAAATATGTTCCAGATCAAATCTCGTCCTCATCCAAACCAGCTGTAGCCTTGTTCAAATCATACTCTTCTGCATTCCAAGGCCTGATGCGTTGGAACAGTGCAGTTCATGCATCCGCCACCTCCCTCCGCAAACTGCCTGAGGTTCAATTCCGCCTCGTATTATCAAGACACTAACTCCCAAAGACACACACTTCTGCAAACGTAGGCCTAACAAGTCAGGGTTGTTGTTATAAAACAAGGGGTGACCCAATTGTAGTCAAAGGACCTGGGTATCAAGTGTTATAGTCAACAGTTGGTCCTAGACAAAAATTCACCATGCAACACAGTTCCTACATTAAGCAGTGATTCAATCTAGAGCTGATTATGTAAAGAATTATTTGATTAATGTAGGAACTGTGTTGCATGGTGAATTTTCATCTAGGACCAACTGTTAACAAGTCAGGATGCCACAACCTGAACATTCATCTCTTCTTTCCATTAACTGCCTGATGTTTTAGTCCTGCCTGCACCTGAATGTTGTCATGTGTTACTCTTATACATTAATATGGACTTGTCAGGTTTCGCTGAGGCTCCTGTCTTTGTTTACACAATTTTTATTCTGTTGATCCTTGTAGGTGATTCCAGTAGCCCAAGACTCTTCTTTCCTTATCCCTAGTCTAGTCATTTATTTCTATTCACTTCAGCAAGGGCAACCTATCAATTGTTACCCATAATCTCTAGTAAAGATTTGCCTGCAGTCTGTCTCTTGATACCTGTCCTGATGATGACCCTATCAGTTTTCTAGTTGGAGGTCGAAACATCGACCTTGTGAATGCTGTGGACTAAGCTTCATTGACAATAACCAGAAGGAATAGCTAGCATCATCCCTATGAGAAAAATATTCATTTGCAGCCATGTATATGTATATTTACATGATATATTTCCCTCACACTTCCATGCACATGTGATCATTACAAGCACCGCACCGCTTTCACTTTTGTTTGGAGCACCCTTAACCACATTCCTAATATGTAGATTGTGTTGACTCACATTTATGTGCAATTTGTCACTTAATTAAATATGTGTGACTGTGTCTTCGACCTATGTACTTCAGTTTTTACAAAATGTGTTTTTAAACTTAGTATTTATTACCTTTGAGGACTTAACTTGACAAATTACTGTCACTCATTAGATATATCTTTATATATATATATATATATATATATATATATATATATATATATATATATATATATATATATATATATATATATATATATATATATATATATATATATATATATACATATTGTTCAGTCACCACTTGATGATAGCCCAGCACTTCAGGAGTGAAGATATCCCAATCCACTACCCACGCCTCTGCTCTGTTGCTGCCACCCGTTTATCGTATAAGGGTGACCGCTCACCACGGCGCCGGGAGCAGAAGGGGAAACAGGGAAAAGAAGAAGTCGGCTAGACTGCTGACTTTGGTGCTGGAAACCAAGGTTCGAACCTCGGGTCGCGTCCTCATCCTGTGATTCTAGGCAAATCACGTAATCTCCCCTTGCCTGAATGTGTGCTTGTGTAACGTAACCGGTGCTCATGTAAAGCACTCCAATACCTTTGGGTTGAGTTCGCTCTATATAAATCTGCATTAAAAAAAAAAAAACAATATCCAGCTGGTGCCTCCCTCTGCCTCTCTGCATGGCCCACAATGGAAGGAAAGGAAGGGACAGGAAGACCTCAGGAAACAGAGGCAGAAAAACATGTAATTCAATAATATAGTCACACAGCAAACATACAAGACTGGGTGCACTTGAAAATGGATCAAAAACGCTCTCTTACCCTTTGTAGATGGTCGTAACTTCTTGCAAGAGAGTCTATTATGCCACAGAGACATCTTCTGTGGTTCCTGCCCAAAAAACCAAAGGCAACGAGGAACTTCTTATTTTTTTGTTTTTTTTTAGAATAACTATAATTTATTTTTAATAGTTGATATTGATTGATTATAAAATATACAAGTAGAACTGTACACAATTTTCATTAAGGCACAGTGTTTACAAGCTAGTCATTGCGGCATATTATTTGGTAAAAAAGTGTCCAAATCTTCACAAACATGTTGCAGTCTTAAAGAGATACAGCAGGCATTACAGATGCAGATGCCTGCCTTCGAAAAGTTTTTAACGTTTTATGAAGAAAAACATACATATAAAGACAAACATTTTTCTCATTTCACAAGTAGCTGCGTTTTCAATAGAATGTTTAACATGCACTTTAAAATCTAGCGCACTGACGGCCTTTTTGTCTAGTAGGTTAATTCACAGCTGTTTTATGCTTTGTGTAACATCAAAAATACAACTAAACTCTGCAATGTTATTAAAGTGGTGTGGAGACAGGCCTCTTCAAGATAAAGATTAGTTAAATTGTCCCAAAATGGTTAACAATATCGAGAGTACTACACATTGGAATGTTTCAGACTATACACTAGTTACAGAAACCGTTTTAGATATTATAAAAACTGATTACATAAAAATGGCACTTTATAGAAAAACATTCATTGAACTTTCTCTGCACTTCGCAATACCTTTCCCGGCTCAAGTAAAACTCTGTAAGCAAAGTAGGCGGCAGCCATGGTACAAAACGCATTGCGGGATCTATACTAGGCAAATACTAACACCAAAGTGCTATGTAAAATCGAAGCTGAATTTTTTTTTCCAAAGATTAAAATGCTGATAGCAGTGATGTACATTTGTCAGTTCCATTTTCGGATTTTTAATTGGCAATACCCATAGTCTTTACTATTAAGCATAATGAAGAATAATGTAAATAAAATAGTATTAATGAGGAACTTCTTCACAAGGTAAGGTTTGATAAAAAAACAAAGGTCCACAATGCATATCACTACGGAGGGGGGAAAAAGACTACATAGGCCAAAAAAAAACCCCAAAAAGATCAGGTATCCTAGGAAACCCCGATAACTGCCAGTGGTACAATTCATCCATGAAAAAGCCTAATCTGAAGATAACGACGTTGATTGGTTGCAAAAAACACACCGGAAAATGATGAGCGGAAGTCGGGAACGCAGCCATGTTGCTTCACCCGTACTTTCCTTCTCGTAATCTCAGAGTCCGCTAAGGGTAACAACACAATCCCGAAAAACAACCAAGGGAGGAAGGAAACGAAAAAATACCCAGGGGCAGATTTACAATAACTGGCGCATCCCTGCATATCAGCAGGGATGCACCAGTTATTGTGCGTCAGCGCTCGGCCACCATGGATGCGCCGCCTTTACAATGCGGCGCACCATGGGGCAAAAACAGACAGATGTGTGACGCATCTGTGCCGTAAAGTTGGCGCATTGCTGGAGTTGCGTCGCAATCGTGACGCAGCTCCAGCAAGGCTCCGGGTTGCCCTATCTGTACAATGCTGCATCAACCCTTACGCCTGCTTCAAGCAGGCGCAGGGTTTTGACGCAGCATGGCCTTAAAAGTCACTGAGTGAAATCTTGTAGATTTCACTTAGCCACTTTTAGGAGCCATTCCTGCACCAGAACACCTACTTCTGGCGCAGGGCTTTACAACGTGACACATCTCCCAGATGCGTCATGTTGTAAATACCCTGCACCATGGGGCCTCTTTTGCGCCGCCGCTGCGTCACAAAAGTGATGCAACAGCGGTGTAAAAGAGGCACAAGGGGCTTGTAAATCTGCCCCCCAGTGTGTCCAAATTGGAGTCCCAGTAACAAGGAAGTCTGATGTGCCAAGCCTCTCGTATACTGCTAAGCCAGGAATCGACGTTATCCACGTGGGCTTGGAGGCCAGATCTGGCAAAGTCCTTCCGGTGACAAAGCCGGAGGAGAAACCAAGCACAGTCAGTCAGCAAGCAAGGACTTATATACCCGCTGCCGACTGGCTCTTCATCCCCACAAGTGCACCCAATCATGTATGTGGCCTCTAGCTTTATACAGTGTGAAAATATAAGGAAAAGATGTTCTAAAACCCAACACATATCTCCAATCCACTGCCCTCCCCAACCATCGCTCAAGCAGCAGCAACACAGCGGCGTCCCTCCGAACAATAAAGGCACAGCTGGATGCTTCAGTTTTATTTATTGTGACTTTGCACCAAACAACAGGATGCAATATATATATATATATATATATATATTTATATATATGTATGTATGTAATATGTATATATGATGTTAGTCCCACAGGGAACTAATGTTGCACTCATGATATATTGCCCTGATTCCTAGGGTTATTGGGCAAGCTCTGTACTTCAGCACAAACCCCTGTCTACCTTAAAGCTTGAAAGTGGGGCCTGACCTCAACATATTTATGCTCTGGGACCTGGGAACATTGAGTTGCAGCTGTACCTAAAAACTCATGCATGAACAAAACCACCACACTCAAGGTTTGTCTGAATAAAATACAGCAGCAGCTGTCAAGCAAAGTTTTCCTGCTAAACTCCTGAAAAGAAGACTTTATAGTCATCACCACAAAGTACAAAAACTAACTTAATATCACACTCTCCGGGAAAAAAACCTCTTATTTGATCAATTTCCAACTCTCTCCTCATCTGTGAAATCCCTGGGTTTCACCATTGATAAGATACTGTCTCCAGTACCGTACATCAATGCGGTTTTCCAATCTGTGAACTTCTTTGTAGATGATCTGAAGAAAATGACTCATCTCATGGCTCTCAACCAGTTGAGAACTGCAGCACGTGCTGATCATAAATCGAGCGGTCTATGGCAATGCCTTGGCTTGCTTAACTTCTTCTTTTACAATCGAAGTTGATCACATATCTCTGGAGTTGAGGAAACTTTCTTGGCTACCTCTGCAGGCTAACATAGAGTTTAAAATCTGCTTGATTCACAAGGCTCTGCCAGTGGTTACCCCTCCTCATGTGTCGTCATTGGTAGCAACTTTCAGAGGGCAGAGGGGGGTGAAGAGAAAATACTTTCTGCACCTCCAAACCCCTAATTCATCAGATCACTGGTACTAAAGCAGATCTATACTGGGGCTGCAAGCAGCTGTTTTAACTCCCTTCTGCATTTACTCACCACACAAGCAGATGTTGTTGCCTTCAGGAATATGCTGATAATCACCTGTCCTGCCTTTATCTTAACTAATTCTGATTCATTTTCCTCTGGTCTCTGCTGCATCTTCCCTCCCCTCTTTTTAATCCAGTACTGTTTAGCTCTCCACATGAGCATTTTGCATCATTTGTATAGTGTGTTTTCTGGTTATTTGGAAAGCACACCAAGACTCTAGCAGTATAGCACCACTATAGAAAATTGAAAACGTACATATATATCTTTAAAAAAATTGCTGCTTTTACATGTTATTTTCCTCTTTTTAAACTTTGTCCTAGCCCCAGGAAGCCAATAAATCAATTAATACTCCAGCAGAGATGTAAATTAAGAAAACAAGGTGGGTGCTTTATTAAGGCCGCTACAGTCAGCTGCCTTACTGCACCACCAAAAATATCCACAAGTCGGTGCCGAAATGCCGTAAATGCATCGAAAACGACCCGGGGCCTTATTTATGAAGGTATTGCGCCACTTTTGCTTCACTTTTAAAATGGGAAAAAGTGACGCACCGGTGGAGCAAGGCCTTCATAAATGAGGCCACTGGAGGCTAGGTGAGTAGCAATTGTTCCTCTTGTGCTGATGTTTGCAACGTCGCTGCGCTTCTTTGAGAAACCTGTGATTTACTTAATGTGGCTGCCTTTAGCTTATCTTCATTTTAGTAGCTGCCTTTAGCTTTTGATCGGTGTAGTAGCGGTTTGTGTTATTAATTGCAATTCGTTAGCTTGCTGCACAGTGGCGTAACGCAAAATTATGTGGCCCTCCCGCAGAATGTGATGATGGGCCCCTGGGTTTCCCATGTCTCATAGATATTCATTGATCCTGGGCTGAATGGGGCTGCCTTGAAGGGTGGGGGACCCCCTGGAGGTTTGTTCCCCCTGCCCCACAGGGCCCTGCATTACGCCCCTGTTGTGACAGCATCATGTTCTCTACAGAAAATCCATTGAGATGACCGATCTTGTGAGGTCACTTCCTTTTGAGGGTTGCACTGGGAACCCTGAGCATCCCTGGCATCTTTTTAGTGCCAGCCTTGGGGGAGGGGGGTGGAGAGTAAATGTAAAAATTGATACTTGTATAGCGCACTACTCACCCGCAAGGGTCTCAAGGCGCTTGTACGAATACCGCTGTGGAACCCATCCTGGCTTTCCCTGTGAGGCGTCCACTCCTGGGCACCCCCAAGGTGGAGGCCAGGCATCCTTAGCGTTGTGGGGGCCGTTGTGGAGATTAAGCAAGCTATTGCCCAGAGTTGTAAATCTATGATTTAAATAGGCACCGAGGCGAGAATTATCAGGTCCGTGGAATTTTTGAGCCCAAGACCCGCCGAGGTAGGGAATTGAACCCTGGTCCCGGGCTAGACCTCTGCATCAGGGTCTGCTGCTCTAATCATTGAGCCACACTTCTCCACCAGAGTGATGTGGTGCAAGTGTGAAGTGCTGCTGCTTTTGGTAGGGGGGGGGGGTCAATATCGCAGCACCGCTGCAAAACTAGCTCCCAGTAACCAAAACCTGTCCCACTGCTGCACAACCGGAACCCACCCTTCCAGCCTCTCGGGAAAACGCCAGAGGCCCGCCACGGCCAGTCCAGCCCTGGTGAAAGTTATTGCAATGTCCGTTTTGGTAGCCCTATTATCATGGTGAAATCCCGGAAATGTACACTGCAGTACTTAATTTGAGCTGAGGTTGCAGGTGGGGTCTGCTGGTACTCATATCTGGTGTCAGAGACTTATTTTGACTCAACAGACTTTGATCCAGAGCAAGAGAGAGGAAAACACAAAAGGGGGAAAAGAAGGATTAAAAGAAAGATGGAAAAACAGTGGCAAATGTACAAGGCATAGATGTAGAAAGAAGAGACGAAAATGAACCAGAAAGAGTTAGAAACACGGGCAGGGAATGTCTGGAGGCAGAATAAAGAGGAATGAGATTGAATCAAGAATGCACAGCCTTCATATTTGGCACCCTGATTTTTTATAGCACTGGCAATGGACTCCTGAACAAAATTTAGGGCAAGGCACGTATTATTTCACAAATTAAGCACTGTATAAGCTGCATGACACTCAGGCTGCTGAAGAAAATTCCCATGAGAAGAAATGAAAAGGCCATGGTCCCAAAGCCATATGGCGCTAAAGAAGACATGCAGGCGCATTCAACAGGCGTAACATTCTTTTGAGGCCAGTTGCACGGTAATATAAATATAGTAAATGCCCTTCATTTTTTTTTATTACTCAAGGCTTCCCTGGAGCAATATGCGCTAGTGGAAAAAAAAGTTGTTTCATAGTCTCCCCGAACAAAGATGCAAAAGCAGTCGGCGTGAGGTGTTGACTCCTGCATTAACCCAATTAACGACTACTGTAAGATCATTCTGCAGCAGAAAAAGGAATTCTTTCTCCTTGACCTTGGACTGCTTGCTTGGCTCCCTGTTGACGCTGCTTACCCGCACCATACTGACAAATACTGCATCTGTCCTGACAAGCTGCTTCTCAAAAGAGCCTCCATTCATAACCTTCCGCCGCTGCCAATGCCCGGGTTCGCGGCTGCTTTGCACCGCCATTGTCCGCTTCGCGGTCGCAAGCTTTGAAACACAGCCCCCATAAAGCGTTTGGTCTGTGCCGACCCGATGGAGGCTCTTTGAAAGAGAATACCCCACTTTCTTTTATATTTCAGAACATTAAAACATCTCCTCCGGCCAAAATCAAAAATTGAAATGTTTTGGGAAAGATCAGCAGAAAATCAGTCATTCTTTCCATTTAATTTTTTTGCTCATTATTACACTGTGTTTTTTATTTCTTCTTTTTTTGGCCATGTTTCTAGCTTATGTTTTTGCTGGCCATAGCTCATTAAATTCTTCTGCTTGCATTTGAAAAGGTAAGCAAAATATCTCAGAAATTCTTTTCCATTTCTCGTTAGGGGTTGCCTTTGTTCGGCCATCTTGAGTAGCACTGAAATGAGACTGGCGGTTACTGTCTTGCATTATTTTCCGTTACCCTGCTTTCCTGAGAAGAGCAGGGTGGAGTAGTCCTGATGGGGCATACACAACAAAACCCCACCCACTTCTGACACGTATTACACCTGATGTCCTGCTGCTCCTCTCTCCCACTCTCTGTCCCTCTCCTCTTTTCCAGTTCACATTTTAAAAATCATAATGATCATACTTTGTACCCTGTCCACCCTCTAAAATCACCCTCAGCAGAACACTCCCCTTACCTTCCAAATGTTAGAAGAAAATGCCCCTCTCGTCCTACCACCCACTACCGTCTGTACCCTCCATTACCCACCCAATGAAAATTAACAGGTGCCCTGCCATCTACCCAATTCATCCTCATTTCAAATTCTTCTACTTCAGATCTTCTACCCAATTGTAAAAAAATTATACTTTAAAAAAAAAAATGTTATGCGATTTGTAAAGCGCGTGACTACCCTTGGGCATCTCAGCGCTGTTTGGAGCAGATAGCGGGAGTGAAAACTAGTCTTGTGGAAAGAGCCAGGTCTTAAGTTTTTTCCTGAATTGTGCTTCGTCTTGGGTGGATGGGATGTCTGGCCTCCTGCCACCACTCCTGATACACCCTGTACCTTCTCTGCCTGCCAATGTTGTGCTCTCTACTCTCCATGGAACAGAGATCCAGCACTGTGCTGACAGGGTCTGTGGGACTAGTGCTGGTGCAGGGGTGCAATCCCTGTCAGCGCGGTTCAGCAGAGTCCTGCAGCTGAGGGAGGCAGAGCACAGCGCATGCTCTTCTACCTCCCTGGAGCATGTGGAAACCCAGGAGAGGCAGGAGAAGGCAAGTGGCACAGTTGCCACCATTCAACTGCCTCGCTCAGGTCTCTGGAGACCCAGGCAAGGTCGGTGAGACCTGGGGACACCACTGTGGGCTAAAAACAAGCTTTTATTCCCAGTGCTGTGACCTGGTGGGAGTGAATAATCTGATTTGGAATCTGGTATTCACACTACTGACTCTCAGTGGGAAGCGCAACATAGTACTATTGAATTATTTGTACTCAATTTGCCGACTGGTAACATAGAAGTCTGAGTTGGCTTTGCTGGCATTCAGATCCATGACGTCCACATCACTGCATGTTTCAGCAGCATGCATCCAACCCACTAAGCCATCCACGAATCACGCTGTGGGCTAACATTAGGAACACAGAGGGCCTTATGTAGAAAGCTATTTTGCAGTCACAAAGACTACAATTAGCAAAACCTGTCTCCTGCCACCCACTACCCAGTTACTTGTTCCTGAATCGCAAGAGGTTTCAGAGTACATATCAAATCTCAAATTGCAAGGGGCTTGTCTTGGGCGCTCCTTCTCATTTACGATTCCTTAAGGTATGCATCAATGGTTTGCGACAGGTTACCAACACCTCAAAGGAGATGGTAACCCATTCATGAACAGGAACGAACCTCCAAGGGACTCCTTTCCCTTGGTGAATGTTGTCAATATTTTTTTAGGAGTAGACAGGGGTCCATGGGACCACTGCTTCCTCCGAAAAAAAGTTTGTAAAATTTTTCATCTTTTTAAAACGCATACCATTTTCCCGTAAGGAAACTAGCTGCATTAAAAAAAAAAATTGCTTTATTTGAAAGCAATCACAGACATGGTGGTCTGTTGACCCCAGCAGGCTACCGTCAACGTTATGGCAGCAAAACTTAGTGGCTCGCAATTCGTGACCTAGGTCAAATTGCGACCCACTAATATTCAGTAGTTTGGAAACTGACCTATTAGTAGATAGGTCAGTTCAGAAAATACCTGTGCATTCAGTTAAAGTCGGTGGAAAAATTGCAACCACTTTTACCGAATGCATTCTTATTACATAAAGCTCATAGGGCCCGATGTAGGTAGCCGTTACCGATCGGTAACGGCCGAAAATACCGATTTTTGGCCCTTACCGATCGGTAAACAGCCATCGAGATGTAGGGAACAAAAAAAAATCAAAATCGGAGTGAAAACTGATTCGGAATGAGTACCGAATGGAAAAGAATCCGATACGTACATACCGAAAATCGGATATGTAACGAATCGGTAACACACCGAATCGGATGCAAACACCGATTCGGTCAATGTACCGAATCGG
The DNA here is from genome assembly GCF_964263255.1 of Lissotriton vulgaris. Lineage (NCBI taxonomy): Eukaryota > Metazoa > Chordata > Amphibia > Caudata > Salamandridae > Lissotriton > Lissotriton vulgaris. Next base: position 1,705,544,457 of record NC_141694.1, read on the forward strand.
TAGACACACCGAATCGGAAAATAACCGATTCGGTCCATGTACCGATTCGGTAGTGACACCGAATCGGAAAATAACCGATTCGGTCCATGTACCGATTCGGTAGTGACACCGAATCGGAAATTATCCGAATCGGTCCATGTACCGATTCGGTAGACACACCGAATCGGAATGAAGCCGATTCCGTCCATGTACTGAATCGGTAGATAGACCGAATCGGACATGAGCCGAATCGGAGAACATACCGATTCGTATGAATCACCGATCGGGAAATTCCCCGATTCCGACAGATGGGGAGATGTAGGGAGGCACAGAAACACCGAAATCGGCTCAAATTCGGTAGAATTCACTCGGTATTTACCATGGATTACAATCAGGTGGTAACCAACTCCAACCCATATAAACAGCCCCAAAATGCATTGCAACTTGCAGGATGGCAGCTTTTTATGTCATTGCGAGGCGGCTACGGCTACAGCAGGAAGGACAGAGGGAATGGCTAAGAAATGAACAGGTCTACAGACAGAGGATAACCCTGTTCATGCTCACAGAGGCAGAGATCCTACAGAGATACAGGCTGGACTCTGACACCATACTTGAGCTCATCAGGGACCTCAAACCATTTCTGGACCACCACACCCCAAGGGCACACGCCATCCCAGCACACGTCCAGGTGCTATGCAGCCTACACCTGCTAGCGTCTGGCAGCTATCAAAGTGGAGTTGCAGCGGCAGGAGGGGTGAGCCAGAGCAGCCTGTCAAGGTTCTTCCACACATTCCTTGACGCCATGATACACAGGATGGACCAATACATCTCTTTCCCTGCAACCCACGCAGAACTGCTACAAACTAAAGCTGACTTCTACCAGATGGCACAATTTCCCCAAATCATTGGTTGCATAGATGGCACGCACATTCCGATTTGCCCACCAGCGGACACAGAATACATATACCGCAATCGGAAGTCTACACACACCATCAACGTGCAGGTGATCTGCAATGCGAAGTGCACCATCATAGACCTGGTAGCAAAATTTCCAGGGAGTACCCAAGACTCCTATATTTTCCAACAGAGCGGCATCTATGCACGGCTGATGGCTGGCGAATTTGGTGAAGGATACCTCCTAGGTGAGACCCATCATCAGACCCCCATAACACACAGTAGCTAGGTGGAATACATGTATGCATGTGTGTAATGTTACCCCTTTCTCTTCCAGGCGACAGTGCATATGCCCTCCGCTCATTCATACTCACCCCCTACCTCAACCCCTCCACACCCAGCCAAAGGAGGTATAACCGGGCCCACATACGCACAAGGAATGTCGTCGAGCGGACCTTTGGCATCTGGAAAAGTAGATTCAGATGCCTGCACAAGAGTGGAGGTGCAAGGCAGTATACCCCCATCACCTGCTGCAAGATCATAGCTGTATGTGCAATGTTACACAACCTTGCAGTGAAGAAGGGCACTGAGGTGGAGTTGTCTGACTACGAGGACCATGACGACGACGAAGCTGTGCCACTGACACAGCCAGCTGGGGTGTGTACGCCAAGTGATGGCAGATACAGACGTGAGGAGATTACAGAAAACTATTTCTGAGTGAGTACAGATGCAAAGACAGCTAAATGGTTGCTGTGAAAAAACAATTTTTAATACTGTTGCAACACAGTTACTGCACTGATGTGCAACAAAAAAAAGGTGTAATGGCAAAGAAAACAAAAGTCCAAGGTCCAGGTTGCCTCACCCGCCCTTGCAAGGCTATTTCTTTGACCGCTTGGCAGCCCCACTGGGGTGTCCCTCAGCCCCCTCAGAATGACCAGCGGCATCTGCGGAGCGCCTGGTGCTCCTACGTGGCTCTGACGCAGCGCTGGCCGGGCTGCTGCGGCTGCTGCTGTCCCCAGCATCCCCCAGGTCCAGGGCAGGATTTGTGGCAGTGTTAGAGATGATCATGGCCTCCATTGCAGTCGTGATGCGGGCCATTCCCCTTGTTATCTCTGCCGTATTTTGTGTGAGGCTAGACTCCATGTTGGCACTGCGCTGGCAGAGTTGTGCCGTTGCCGCAGCAAGGCGGCTCATGGAGCGGTTCTGCACCCGGGCATCCCGCCTGCGCACCAGCTCATGCTCCTCCAGTCTGCCACATAACTGGGTTATGGCAGTGGTTAGCCTGCCTAAACCTGCTGCTACCTCCTTGTTTGAATCCACGAAGGCCTGAAATCCTTTTACCATTTCCCCCATCTGCAGGTTGTGCTGCAGGAGCTGGCGTTGGCAGGCCATGATGGATTTCGCCTGCTGCCTTTGGATCTTGACCATATTTCCCTCGAGGCCCATGAAGACACTGCCCTCCGGTGCTGGTGCTGCAGTGGTGGGAATGGCACGGCGCCGGGTAATGCTGCTGCCGGCCTGCTGAGTGGGCTGGGGTGCCACTGGTGGGGGTGTGGTGCTGGCCGGGGCCTGAGCCCCTGCTCCCAGGACAGGGTGTACTGGTGCCACAGCCATGATCGTGGCAGGAGCTGGTGTAGGTGGAAGGAGGTCCCTTGTCGGGGAGTTCTCTGGGGAGAACTGCAAGGGGGGTGTGCTCGGCATTTGTGGGGAGTGCAGTGCTTCAAAGTCTATTACCAGGTCTCCCTCTATACCAAGCCCTATGGTGTTTTCTTCCTCCTCCTCCTCGGCAGCCTGACTGGTGCTCGGCCCTGCGAGTGCAGTGGTGGATGGTGCTGCTGCCTCTGTTGTCATTGTTTGTCCGCCTGATGGTGCCCCTAGGTACAAAGAAGCATTTGTAAATTGAGTGCCGATGTATTACAGTCAGTACAATTAAAGCATTCCACATGTCCTTGCATCTCCTTAGAATGTGTTCCACTGTTTCCTGTCTTGTGATTCTGCACTGCCATATTTTGCTAATTTCTGCTGACTACATGTACCATGATGCTTGTCTCTTGTATGTTGGTTACAGTACTGTGCTGGGGTTTGGCTATGCATTGTGTCTAATGGGGAGGTGTCTGGTAGGGTGTGTCATGATGCGCATGCTTCTTACCTGTAGCTGTAGCTCTGGCTGAGCTGTCCAGGGTCCCAATTCCAGTTACGCTCTCCCTCTCAATGGTGGTGGACACCATTTCCTCGAGGTCTGTGAGGGGTGGCGCCGGGTTCCTGCCTCCACCAGTGCCTCCAGCCTGCCTCTGGATCTCTGCCATCTTCCGTTTGGTGAGGCTGCGGATGTCATAGAAACGCTTCTTCAGCTCATCCAGGGACCTGGGGGTGACACCCACAGCATTCACCTTTTGGGCGATTTCGCTCCAGATCCTCCTCTTGGTGCTGTCTGGCACATTGAGGGACAGCTTTCCAAATAGCTGCCGGTGCACCCTCACCACCTCCTCAACCAACACCTGCAGCTCGATGGTGCTGAACTTAGGCTTCCTCTTCTGGGTGGACTTCTGGCTCTCACTCTGGTTTTCCATCTTGATCAGTACAGTTCACTACCTCCTACTCCCACTGCTGCTAACTGTGAGTGTTCAGCTCAGGCTGGCTCTCCAGAAAGTTCTTAATTAGCTGCACCTGCCAGGGTTGCCACACCCTGTTTGGGTGGGGGAGGGGGAGCCACCTCATTGGCTGAATCGGCTTTTGCCGATTCGGCTTTTACCGAATCGGATATTACCGAATCGGTAAAATCCGATTCGGTATTATCCGAATCGGATTTTACCGATTCGGTTTCTTCAATGCATTCCTATGGGCTTTTTGGCCATGGGTGTGTTTTCATACCTACGATTCGTTAATTGCCGAATCGGATTTTACCGACTCGGCTATTTCCGATTCGGTGGTAGCCGATTCGGCTATTTCCGATTCGGTGGTAGCCGATTTGGTACTTTCCGATTCGGTCCGTGACGAATCGGTACGTACCGATTCACATTACCGATGCCGACCGATTCGGTATTATTTCGCCGTTTGTTTGCTACATCTCGTTTTCCGATTTCATAATACCGATTCGGCCCGCCTCGGTATTTTGAAATCGGAAAATCCCTTTTACCTACATCGGGCCCTTAGTGAGCCAGCCTGATTCTTGCCTGGTGTGTTTGGTGCGGGCATTTCTCCAGGAAACTATTTCTTACAAAAAATGTGACCACATTATTTAATTCATGGCTCGATTTTCTGAATTGTTTTGCCTAAAAAGCCTTTGAATTTTACAAATTTTTCTAATGATAAACATGTGAGTTTTCCCCATATTCAGAGTCTGGTACAGTAACCAGGAGCATGATTTCTACCCATCATATACTGTGCTGATCCTGTGTCACACTATCTGAACTTGATATTTTTTATGTTTTTCCGCATTTCTGAATTGTTGCATGTATTGTGCAGTCTTCTAATAAAGAAAATTGTCAAATATCATAATATTTAGGCTCTATGCAATTTCTGTATTATACTGATGGTGACACAAATCAGTTGCTTTACCAAGATAAGGTAATAAACTTTCAATTATTTCATATCAACAATTTAGAATGTTGATAAATTCTGGGGTCTTAGTGCAGCACTATTATAAGGTACTCACACTGTTTTCCTGTTTTTTTGTTCTGTAAAATGCATTTTTACATGCAATAACAAAAATACATCTCAGTATTTGTCCTGTATAAGAGTTAATGATGAAGATTTTATATAGCTGTACTCATGAACCTCAATTAATCAAAAGGCCAGGGGTAGCTGAAGTGTCATCACACGCCATTTGACCTTTATGTTCACACACGCACATGCTTACATATACACACAGAATCACACATACACGCTCTCTTTCACATAAAAACACTCTTACCTTCATGAATGCACACAACATACATTTAAAAGCATTTTTTACTTGCCTCTGCTGCCAGGGAGGGTCATATTTTATTTTGAATTACACTAAAAGTAAATAATATGTTATTATTATTTAACAAATTCAAAAATACGAGGAGATTAGTTCTTCAACCAATGTCCATAAGGATGAGCTGCCCCTGTGTTCTTGGCACTGATTTTGCTACCTCTGCAGCCCGGGGTCGCAAATGCAGCTCCAGGGGTCGCAAGGGGCAAGCTATGCATTGCAGCTGCGACCCCGAGTGACTCCGAAATGAAGCCCATGGCTGTGACTCATTGTAGTCTAACGATCCAGTGGCAAATGTGACAGAAATGTCAACGGTGCATATATTAATGGACGGATGAGAAGCTAAGGGGTCTCACCTGTGACTCAAACCTTTTAGCTGCTGGTAGCAAAAACTTATACCTTACCCACTTGAAATCTGGTTCCAAAGCAATGATACCTTCATTTATTCTTTTTCCTTTCTTCTTTTAGTCTAGGGAAAAGTAAAAGTTTATTAAACAAGAAAAAGTAAGAATATTTGTATGCTAAATATTGTTTTTAATTAATTCTACATACTTATTTGAAATATAGGACAATAGAAAAGTGCCAAAGCACTATTGAGTTTGAATAAAATCTTGAATGAATCCCTCCTTTTTATCCTCTTAAATTTCAATTTATCTCCCTGTTCCTCGTCTGCTTTTGAATTCCCTTTTCCTTCTGTAGACATAACTTAAGAAGCAGGATTTCAACAAAGACATTCCATAACACTTGGTGCCCAATGTACAGTCACTATGTCTCATGTTGTATCCGATGTGCATCCATACATTAAGAGAAACACGCTGCCAAAGCTATACAAACACACTCCTGTTTCCATGAGGGGTTTGAACAAGCAGATCATGCATAGAACACATGATGTTCTTTATACTTCCTCTTCCTTACTCTGCACAGCTTTGAAGTATTCGAAAGCAGAATTGAGCCTGCCCTATGACATCACCCGTAAAATGTGTATATTATAAAATTTGTATATTAAAAAAATGGTTCTTCTTAGGCTTATTTTCAATTTGCGGTGTGAAGTTTACAAACTCAGAACTGGTTCCGAAGGCAGAACTACAACTTTGCTACTATTCAAAACAGCGGGGTAGCCCGGGTGCAATAGATCCTAATGCAATGAAGGAAGGTGGTCCCTGTCACCTGTTGGGTGCCATGGATGTCATTTAGGGGTCATCAGGGGTTGCAGCCGCGACCCCCTGGCTTGCCCCTTGTGACCCCTGGCCTCAGAGGTACCAAAATCAGTGCCAGGAACACAGGGGTAGCATGTCCTTAAGGACGTCGATTGGGGTGCTACTTTCCTTGTTTTCTGTCATTCTTTTCTTACACTAATAGTGAATGATATCATAATCACTAGTAGTGTAATAAGAATGGGGTACAATGACCTGGAATATGATTCTCCCTGTCAGCTGTGGTAGGTAAAAAATGTTTTTAACCCCTCCCATGCTCATGACGAGCTCAGCTCGTCATGAGCCACGGTTCCCGTGTGCTCATTACGAGCTGAGCTCGTCATAACCGTTGGAACGCTCACACGTGGGGCTAATTCCCCTGCTGTGCTGAGCGTTCCATTAAACAGGCGTGGTTATGACGAGCTCAGCTCGTCATGAGCGCCCTCACCCCAGCACAGCAGGGGAATATGCCCCGCAGCCAAGGGGCTACTATATGGTCTGTGCTTGTTCGTGGGTGAGAGTGAGTTTATGTGAGAGACAGTGTGCACTGTCGGCTTGAGGGTGTTGTACCAGTGCAGCCGCACCTGGCGCTGCCTTGGGTGGTGGGGGGGGGGGCGCTGTGTTTAGAAATAACATGGATTTACAAGCACCTGCTACAGAGTTTCCTGTGTGTCCAGCGGTTTTCAGGCAACAATAAATATGTCAAGATAACACTGGTGATTAATGTTCCTACTGATGAGAGATTGTGTTTTGTCTAGTGGCAGTTTGACTCATCATAAAGTGGCAGAGACAGAATGTGTATAAGGAGATCACTGAACTGTATTTTATGTGGTTAGCTCAGTGGGTTACTGCTTTGGTCACAGAGATTCTTGATTACTTGCAGTTTAAAATTACAATCCTAATATATCACAGTGACTTATGCACTGTCATTAAGGAGTTGCATGCAAACTGCATGGTATAGGTTAGAACGTGATGTTTTTCCCCAGTCTTTCAGTATCTATTCCTATATGTTGCTGAAAAGAGTTTGTTTGGGTAGAAATACAAATTAAATGTACAGGGGAGAGGGGCTATAGGTAGATATGTATACTGGTGCCAGATATTAGTGGGGGAATCCGTGGAGAAGGAAGTCTTTGGGGGGGTGGGTGCTAAATATAATTGTCACACGGGCGGCCCTCAGCACAAAAGCCGGCTCTGAGTGTGTGCATGTGTGATTACACGTGTTTGTGTAAGTGCAAAACAACAACTCTGAGCACATGCACTCTTTAGTCTAAATGAGAGTACTCCAGTAGTCTTCAAGTCCATCAAATGGTCTCTTTGATAGCTAATTTCACACCAGCCAACACATGTTCCGTCTTCGGGTTTAGTCACCCTATGACTTCTTCAGGGCTGTGATATACTTCTTTATTCTTCACAAGGTATATCAATGACTACAATGTGTATCATTATCATTAATACTTATAGTTTCTGGGCGTTTAGATGTCCAAGGAAGATGCCGCCTCCCGGGCCGGCGTTTACAATGCCTCAGCACAGCGTATCATTCTGTGTCAGTAAAACCAAGACAGTGTGTGTAAGTGTATGTGCCAGTTCAAATGGCGTGTGTTGTCCCTTCTCCTAACCCATGCACTTTGCTGAATTGATGTCCATGTTGGGTACTAAAAGACAGTCATAACTTAAATATAGTTGGCTGCGTACACCTCTGGTACGTGGCGCTGTATGATTGATACAATGCCCTTGATGCCAATTTCCACCACTAGATACAATCTAAAGTGCCTTGGGCTACACAAAGCTTGTTTAAGAAAGGGAGGGCAAAGGGGAGTTGCACACTCGAATGGAAGCCTGGATCTCTACATCTCTAAGAAAACCTTTATTGTCCCAGCTCAGGGTCAAGGAAAATTTATAGGCTGGTATGCACATACTGTTCTGCATCTGAGAATATCCACATACCTTGGCATTGGCTTATTTTTGGTATACCGAGTCATTGCTCATGATTTCACAAACGCAGACTTACACTGCAGCCTATGTAAGAAGGCGTAAGGGATTCCGGGTAAGCCCATACTGTCACAGTATATGTCAAACTAACACTTTGTGAGGAAAGCAGAGTGAGCTCGATTCACAAAGCCATTTGCATAAGTAAAACGAACTAAAGCCCTTTAGGGTGAAAAAAATGAAGAGAATGCTCTTTTCCAGTACACCTAAAACATGGAAATGACTTGAGTGCAAATGTACTTTCTCCAGTTCACCAATAGTGAATTTGCACTGATTTATGGATGCATATTATGACACAATATGGTGTAAGGTGAACCCAGATTAAGTCTCTTTGGTGCCAGGAAATGGCTTTCCAGATGGAGAGGCCCTGTTAACTTTGGGAACCGCCCCACAATGGGAAATGAGTTCCTCAAAAAGTGATACGGGTGTAGAGGAGGCATTTACCTATAAGAAAAATATTTCCCTGAGGAGAAAATAAAAGTAAACAAACGAAAAGTGCATTTGTACCCTGGCCTCTTTGCATAGGCGATTGGACACTATGTGCAGTCACATGTAAAATCGCCTTTGCATGCACATAAAAGGTATATAAAAGAGTTTTGAGGTGTACTTTTGGAATAGTTTGTGTATTATAAAAATTGTGCAATTATACATTCGTGTATTATCAAAATTGTGCAATTATAGACCCACGTAAGACAGTGTAGAGTAACAGTTTTTTGATAGTTGGACACATGCTCCTCATTCAGAGGTCCTAAGTGATGCCTGGTTGCAACATCCCAGGAGTTACCAAAACAGGGGCACAGTAACTCTGGGAACAGAGCAGGATCGGACTGGGAACCAAAACCGGCCCTGACAAAGTGCTCGGCCGGCCCCCCACCCCCAACCCCGGGGGTTGGGGGTGTGGCCAAGCTCTTTGCCTGGGCCAGTTTTCGGCCAATTTTCCCCCAGGGGCCCAAAACCGGCCCCCACCCGTGCAGCGCACCGGGAGATTGCCCGGTGCCCGCTACGGCCAGTCCGTCCCTGGCACTGAGTTTGGTGTGAGATAGCGAGTATTATATGTTGGATCCCGAAAGACCCCTGAAAAATGAGTAATTATTATGGGAATTGGTCCCAATTTTCCTGGTTATTCCCCATTTCTCTCTAATATTCCACCAGGAGGCTCCAGCTAAAGGTTTCTGGTGACATAATGCTGATCTACATAGGTGCTGTGGATCTTGTAATCCGATTTAGGCGTAACTCCTTTAACTGGCAGGATTTAACCAGGATTACTGGAGACCTTATAATGATGTACTATGTCTAGAAAGACTGACTGGACCAAAACCTTATTAATTGTTATCATCATATCGTATAGTCTAACCCTACTTCTAATTTTTACTACCTTTTATATTGTAGTGTCTAACACTACAAGACCTCTTTAAATACGTCTTCGGTGCTTGAACCCACTACTCTCTTGTGCAACCAGACAGCACTACTTCTCCTTATTGCTGGTGAACATGATGCACGTGCGGTTCAGTGTGTATCCCATCATTCATCCAGTCTGTTTCTTTTTGTGTTGAGTATGCTTCTGGTAGGGCGTGGTACTTCTCTTGCACAAATGTAACTTACAGGCTAAGACCTGTGTGTCTCATGCAGCTAGTGGTGACACAGCCATGCAAATTCTGCTTCATCAGAAATTTAATGATGGTCTGCAACACCAACTTCGAAGAGCCTGCATGCTGCTTTGCTCTGAATGCTCTAGGACAAGTTACTGCTCCTACTCCTGGGAGAAAGTCCTACATCTGAATCCGAGGGTCTAGCTTCTCCGTGGGTGTAGTTTTGTGAGTTGTTGTCATCTTCAAAGGAAAAAGAAGTAAGCAGATTTGTAGGCATAGTCTTGGAAACATGTGTAAATCCATCTTCTGAAGTGAAATTATGCCTTTATTTGACATTGTGATAAAAGACCAATACCACTTCGAGCTACTCCTAGCTTACCGGAGAACATCTTATAATAGTTACTGCAGAAACCAAAAAATTGAATTCTCCCCTTTGATCCCCTTCACCCCACCTCAGTGACCCTAATTCCTCCCCTCCTTGGTGGCCCCCTAGCACTCCCCCTACCCTTAACCTGTGGAGAAGTGTGGCCCAGGGGTTAGAGGCGGCAGACCCGGAAGCTGAGATCGGCCCTGGACCAGGGTTCAATTCCCCGCCTCGGCGGGTCTTGGGCTAAAAATTCCACGGTCTCGATAATTCTCGCTCCGGTGCCTTCTCGACTCACGGGTTCACGCTCTGCGACTCTGGGCAATAGCTTGCTTAATCTCCACAACGGCCCCTCGCGGCGGGATGCCTGGCTTTCACCTTGTGGATACCCTGCCGGGGCCTCTCACAGGGGAATACTAGGACGGGTTCCCTAGGCAAGTGCCAGGATGCCCTTTGTGGTGACAGGTCGCGCTATATAAGTATACCTACATTTACATTTACATTTAACCCCCCCCCCCTTTAACAAGGCTTTAGGACTCCTCGTCCTGTAGATGCGAGCTTGCCCTCAGCCTCCTGCCTTTACCTGTGGGTCTCAATCTCCATTGAGATAAAAAAAATACAGCACCAAGAAAATAAAAATGATAAGGTTAGGAGAAAACACACAGCAGAGATATGACAACACAGATCAAAACTGGTAAAGAAGTGAGTGCGTTCTTTGTGAATTACTTTCAACTTAGCGGGAAACATTAAGCTTGAGCCCCTCTAGATTGAAATTCCGGAATCAACTGTTGATACTGCCAACGGAGCTCAACAGAGCGTTGACATAGATCTGGACGCACAAAAAACTCAAATTCGCCCGCTTCTTTTCTTGTCTGGTCGGGCCCGCAGAAAGACTTCCTCTCGAGCAAGGAAACTATTAAAAGACAACAAAATAGCTCTGGGTTTTAAATCTTGCTGGCCAGGTCTCGCTCGGATGTTAAATGGAAATCTGTGAACCCGCTCAACATCCCTATCCCAATCCCACTTCGTCATCTCGGGGAAGTCTTTTTTAAACAAATCTATAATAAATCCTCGAGGGTCTGACCCCTCCTTCCCCTCCGGTATCTGGAGAACCCTTAAATTATTTCTACGAGATCGGTTTTCAATGTCAGCTAGTTTCCACATAGTGTCTTCCTTAGTCACCATACATAGATCAGTGGTAGTCTTATGTTGAGCTAGTTTCGTCCTCTAAAGTGGATATACGTGCTTCTGCTTCATTAAATCTAGATGAGAATTCGCATGAGATTTTACCAAGGGCCTAACCAAATTCTGTAGCTTCTGGCATGAGTTTTGGACACTTTGACTCTCTTCTCGAGTCTCATCTCGATGTGACATGATGGATCGGTAGATCAAAGCTAGTGAGAATTCCTCTCCCTCTACCTCTGACGGCTGCTCCCCGCTGAATCAGAGATTTTACTGAAGTCCCTTTTTTTCCATTCCGTTCAAGCTTCCTAACAGTATTGGAGCAGCCATCTTCCTGTTCTTCCATATCTAAACAGCTATGGTCACTTCCATCCCCCATACTCAGCTGAGCTGAATATTGTACAGCATGATCCTCACATGACGACAGAGTCTGTTCCGACAGGGGAAAAATATCAGCTGAGTCAGTTTCTGGAGCCAATATATGCTGTTCTTGGCCCCCTCGGGTAGCCCCACCAAGGTTAAGTTCATCGCTATGCATAGTACCTTCTGCAACTACACTTGAGATATTATCCACTGCATCCACTGCAACAGCCTTACTGTTCTCCATTAGTAAAGATGCCAAATTCGATTGAGTATTCACCGTATTACCAGGCTCCTCTGACTCAGTAGGTAAAGCCACAGGATTAGCCACAGCAATTACAACAGCCGAGTCAGAGTCATTTACTAATCCATTAGTCATATCAACCGAGTCTGCAGGGTTAGTTGATGCCTCTACAGCTTTGTCTCCCCGGTGCTGTTTCTCTTTATCTTTAACAGCCAGGTATTTTTTTCCCAGGTTTTGATTCCCTTTAGCTCTGGTCGCATTTGCTACAGAATCCACTGAATTAATTGAATTGTTTCTAATGCTAATGCCTCCCTGCAGTCTTTCTCACCTGTCCTGCTCCCAGTGCACCATCGGCACCCTCCACGGACTCTCCTTCCTGCCCGCGGTTCTTACCGCTGCTCCCTTTCGCCGGCATCTCCTCTCGCTGCTTCGAGCTCCCGGCAGAATTAGGCAACACAGAACAGGTGAGTCGATCCCCAGTGAGCAGCGCAGCCCACCGAGTCCGACTCCAGAGTTGACGCCACGTAGCCGAGACCAGCAGCAGCCGCAGCATCGAGTTACAAGCAGGCAGATTAATTCCACAAGTTCCGCGGCCGCAGTGAATAGAAATGCAGCGAACAGTGGGCAGCGATGGATAGCTTTGGGTAGCTTCAGTTCGTAGCTCGCGGTCAGACCCAGCGGGAATCAGGGGTGGCCCTAGGCATGTGTAAGCTGTGCACCTGCACAGGGCCACCAAACCCCAGGGGCCACCACGCCAATATATATCCTTAATATAATAATCCTCTGAGGATGGATACATATTTGCGTGGCGGCCCCTGGCAGGGATTTGGCGGCCTCCGGCTCTGTTCCACTTCCAAACATCCTGACCCCCCTCTTCACTGGCCTCCGCGCTCCACCTCACCCGGACGCCCTCTTCCGGGGCCCCCTACCTACGCTCCCTGCCCAGGGCCGCCATGAACCTAGAGCCGCCCCTGCGGGAATCCAGTCTATTCGCCAAAAACCAGAAGGCAGAAAGCACAAGTACGTTTCAATTTTTTTTAATGGAGTAAACCCAGTAAGAATTCATCCCTTCGCTCCTTTTCAAGCTCCCCCAGCAGGGTCCCGCAGGAGCGGTCCGCTCACGCGTCCATTGCGGACTTCATCTTACCCCCTAAGTTTCAATTTTTTTAATGGAGTAAACCCGGTAAGAATTTATCTCTCCTCTCCTTTTCAAGCTCTCCCAGCAGGGTCTGGCGGGAGCGGTCCATCTTCTAAAATCAAATTATGCACACATTTTCGCATAAGAAAATCTCCAGGTCAAGTGTAACTGATTTCCTAAATGCGGGGGAATACTTTTACCTTCCCTACATAAACAACAATCTTGAGGATGTTCCCTTCCTGCTCCCAACCTCGAATAGGATTTCCTCCTGCCCTTGAAATCAATAAGTGATAGATCTTTGCCATGGTAGGAAAGAGTCAAACACAAGTGTGTGATAAATACATTCATTTGTGGTGTTCACAAACTTTCTGGGTATCCCTCCCCAGTAAAACTAATTCATGCCCACCTCATCACTGCGCATAGATTTACTCACATGAAAATCTTGGTGCAAGTAAATAAACCAACTACAGTGAATTACACAACTTAATGTGGTTTTGCATTACTAAAAAGAGGTTACTTGCAAATGTAATCTAAGGTTATACGTGCTAATAGCTTTGTGAATTGGAATTGGAACCAAAATGAGCAGATGTTTTGGCTTTTATCAAAAAGCAGTACTTGCTTTCATTCATTCATTCTCAAGATGCATTTCATAAGTCTTCATAAATCTTTATACAAATACAGAGCAGATAAAATCCATTATTAAAGGAAAAAGATAAAAACACAGAAACTATTTAAATACTTCTACACAAATAGGTTCAGGGGCAAATCAACCGTACGGTTGAAATTAATGAAGGATCAATTAACAGGACCGCTTGCAGTTTGTGTTCATATCTTACCCATGATGAGACATCATTCTGAAGTTAAAAGGACCAAATTACCCCAACCAATCTATCCAAGACGCCCATAAATAATTCTTAACACAGTAGTGTACTGTGAGCCTGGACCTGACCACAGTTTTCTTCAAAATTGGCTTCAACCATCTACAACCTAAATCAACAAAAATGGGCCTTTGAATAAAAAGTGTATTTTGTTATCCTTATTTGCAAGGGCTCATGTAATAGGGCCCAGCGTAACCTTAAGGAATTTGGGGGCACTGTGCAAGAAATATTTTGAGACCCTCTTTTTGGAACAACCTTGAATTTTATTACACATTTTTTGGTAATTCAAGCACTCTTTTGGCTAACAGTTTTCAATCATATTGTAAAGATTGAAATACAAATATACACAGAAGTGATCTAGAGAGAATGTTCCGTTTTCCAAGGGGGGGGAGGCATGTAAGGTGGTGGCCCTGGGCAATTGCCCCCCTTTGGCCGTACCTGAAACGCTAAAAGATCTCTGACAGGAGAAGGTGCATTTCCCCTTTTGACCATAAGAAGTAGAATCGCTAACCGAAACCATATATGAAGGGGAATATTAGAGGGGTGGCTGGCACGGCTCGCGGGTGGGGGGGCAGGCAAGGGGGAGAAAGTGGGAGGCACGGGCTACATTGAAAAAAATAAATAATACCACTTACCTTGCCTCCGTCAGGTCCCGCATCTTCTCTCCTGCTTGCCTGTGTCCAGGTTGGAACAGGAAACAGGCAGTGAGGCTCCCACCCCTAAGCCAATCGCAGTGCTGCAATGCAGGCTGTAGTGGTGGGCATATTCTCCATGCAGGCTGTAATGTAGGCCTGGGTGGTAAATTCTGTTTTGCTCGCGGAATTTGGGTAATTTGGGTAATTTCGCGTTCCGCGGTGAATCAGAATTGCCACAAATTCCGCGATCTGCATCTTTGCAGAATTTTCTGCTTGTTCACGCTTTCAAAATGCGTGGTGGCAAGATATTTCTCCCCGAGCATGCAAACAGTGTTCGCGGACAGGAAAAGAACATCGCAAATGGACGGAACAAGCAATTCCGTATTTTTGCTGAACTTTTGCGTGCTCGTTGAGATTTTTACTGTTTTGCGGAGCTTTGCGTAGCGCGACTATGCAAACTCCGCCCACCCCTACTGTAATGCAGCCTGCATGTTGAAGGGGGAGACACAAATGACTGGTTTGGGTGGCCCGGCACTAAATCAGCTCCAATGTTTTTTTTGCTAAGTACTGCAAATCCAGGATTTGGGATTTGGCAGGCTTTTAGTCATTACTGAATTTGTAAAAAAGTAAGTGCCTGGACCCTTCTTGGGAGTCCACGGCAGCTTGCACCTCCCATTGCCTCTGCCAGGGCAGCCAATGACAGCACCAGCACAACTACATACCATCGTTCTCTTACAAATAATACAATTCAGACTATTTGTTATGTATTTTGACTTATTAAACACACGTGTGCTCATCTCAAATTTCAAAAGACAGAGCCACCATGTGGTGGAATGTCACTAGAGCCAGTGCTGACACTTAAGTGCCAGTGCTGAGCACCGGAAACCACCAGCAAAAATGTAACCCTACTTTTAGCATTGTTTCTCTGTATCGTACTTTCGTCACAGGTTGTGTACACCGTTGATTGGTCTCTTACTGATTAATATGAAGCGCTGCACTTGGAGGAGGTGTTCTCATGAATGTATTACATGAAACTGTGGCAAGTAGGGCTTGCTTCTTTATTCTTCAGACAGACTATCCAGGATTGTGCAATATTGCGATTTGCATTAAAGTCTGAAAATTTTAACTTTTGTAAAATGTTTACAATTGCGGCTGCAAAATCTTGTAGAGATCATCCTTTTATTGACCCTGTGCTGCTGCTGGGCCAAAAAATGGACCAAGGACAAGCGAGAGAGACATTTTCTTCCTCTCTCTCATGCACAGTGTGTGATGTCATTGCAGCATCCTGTAGAGTCTGAGCTCAACTCCTGAAAATCCCATGCATGCCACCAGCACAGCCATTTTTAGAAGACTGCTGGGGACTGCAGCTCAGCCAGGTGTACACTTCCTGGCCTCCTTTAACAGTGATTCTGCTAGCCACTTCTGCCTCTGATGGTGCTCCTCCTCCTCCTTGTGGCACCTATTCTACCCCCTTACTTTATGGCACCTGCGTTCCTGCCCCTCCCACCCACGGACAGTCTTTGGACTGCTGTCCCTCCTCCTCTTCTGCACCCCCCGCACTCATGTCACTGACCCTCTTGCCACTTCTTCCCTTTGGCACTCATTTTCTGCTCCACCTCGTTGCACCCATTTTCCTCTCTCCCAGAGAGAGATTTTAAATTAAAATCTGCATTCTCTCTGCTGCCAGACAGGCCTCTTCACAACTCCCTGCTGCAGTCAGCTATGGCCAGTGCCTGCTTTAGGGGGTGCAGCCTGGGCCACTGCACCGGGAACCAAGCGGGGGTGCATTTTAAAATATCTTACAGGGTTGAAGGCACCTGCTGCAGAGTTCTTTGTGAGGCAAGCGATCATAACACATCTGATTAACCCTGGTGATTAATGAACTAGCTGGAGAGATCGGAGTTTTGTCCCGTGGAACATTTAACTCCCCATAAACACAGAGCAAAAATGTGCCTTCTGCAAAGCACAACATGTAACGTGACATGCTTTTGTTAAAGAGATCCTTTTGTTACTTGCATAAAATACAATTCCTCTAATAAAGCACGGGGAGTTATGAACCAGCAGCAAATAGTTGAATGCAAACTGCAAGGCATTGGTTTAAAACCTTATTATGTTTTCCATCAAAGTTTTGTTATTGTAAGGTGGTTGAAAATGCTCCTTTGGGTAGTAATTTTTTCATTAGTGCAGACATCCCCAACCCCTGCATTACATTTTAAATTCTGACCAAAGGGCATATTTACAAGGGCACTGCGCCACCAGAATGTCACTTTTTCCGATGTCCTGGTGGCGCAATGCCCTGCTACATATTTACAGAGCAACGATAATCCAGTTTGTGTGGCTTTGTAAACATCATCCCCTTTCGTGCATATATCAGAGTGAAAGGGGTAGGTAATGGGTGTTGTCATGGGCGTTCCACTGAAACAACCATTGCTTTTTTACGCTGCCCCAGAATTTCAAGGATGTGTAAATCTGAGGCACTGAATAGCAGGCGTTAGATTGGCACAGTGAGGAGAAATACATTTTTTTTATCCTCGTTTTTGCTCGTTCTCGACTTTAATGGTTGTTTATGTGCAGGAAGGTGTCCCTTCCTGCAGATAAACAATCATCCCTGCAATGTAGGCACCCTTTAAATATGATGCAAGAGTGTCTCTGTTGGCGCTAGGCAGCTTTTTATAGCACCACGGCAAGGGGAAACACAGGGATGCGCCTTATTCTTGTAAATACAGCACAACCCTACGTTTTTTAAAAACCGCAGCATGGCACTGCTAAACTGCTCACCGCGCTGCATCATTTCCTAGTAAATATACCTCTGTGTGTTTCTCCACATGCAGCACATTCAACGTTTATAGCCTGCCAGTATGGTGATGTGCGACTTCTACAGGTTGTAGCCCTCATTTCCTATACGCGCTTTGCCTCCAAATAATTTGTGTGTATGTTAAAACGCTCCAACACCTCTAAACTGGGATGTTCAGTGCTATATATGAGACAGGGCTTTGAAGAGATGATGGGCCACTGTTGGTGGAGATAGTGAGGGAACACACAGAGGAGGAGGCTGTTGCGGTGGTGCCAATAAAAACCTCTGCACCACGCTCAAGCACTCGTGGCAGCATTGCCGCCACGGAAATGCATAGCCCCCAGCACATCCTAATATGGCTGGCGGTGTCTGATAGAGACCGCCACCATATTAGAGCTTTGCGACTGCAGCGGAAAAGCGTCGGACGGTCTTTTCATCCGCCACGGTCCCCCCCGCCATTGTAATATGGCGGGGGAAATAGGTGGCGCACGGACAAGGATGGCGGACGGATCGCCCCCGCCTGCATGGGGTTGGCAATCCGTCCGCCATCCTAATTGACCCCTTAGTTTTTTCAGACCAGAATTTGTAAGTTTAGAGACCGCAAAATGTGACGATCCGGACCGCGATATCATGAGGGTCTGAATCAGACGGTTTATTTGTAAACACCCACTGACTTGTTATAGGAACTATACCTTCCTCTCACGCTATTTTTAGCACGACTTTGTTGTGATGTCGGAATTTAGTAAAAAATGGTTCTCTCCTGACTCACCAGTCAGATTAGATATTTTCCCTTTACTTCACATGCCCGCTGCATTCCAACTGAAGTACATATTATGATCAACTGTTGAGATAAGCCAGGCAGTTTCTCAATGAAAAATACCCAAGCACAATTTTATATTTACTTTTAAAAAGAAGCTTTTGGGAACTAAAGATTAGCCTACAATGTCAACAAATTATCTTTTAAAATCATGTTTCTTCAGACCTGCATGTACTTTAATTATGTATTTAGTTGTTTGTTTTATGTTGCGCTGGAATGTCACCAATCAACCTCTTTGGAGAGGCCACCACTTGCAGCTGCAGTTCATCGTATTCCTATTTTTTAAGTACTTTGGTATTCATTACCAGTCACCCAGAGTTACCAGTTACCCGGAGTTTATAGGGGGGGGGAATATTGGGACCGGAACGTCTAACCAGCCGTGGTCCGTGCAGGTAACAGCGGTGGGGTAGTGAGGCTGCATTGGGGGCGATTTCGAAGGACGATGCAGAGGGAAAAGGAATTATTTATTTAATTTTCCCTCCGCATCGTCCCTCGAAATCCCCTCCAATGCCCCCGGACCGCCCCACCGCTGTTATATGCACGGACCGCGGCTGCGTCTGACTGCAGTATCTTGCTCAAACTACAGGCCTTCCAGTGCCTGGACTGATGAATAACCATCTTTTTTCACATTCTGGGGCCTTCTATGCTTAGATATATCACCTGCTCTGATTAAGTGGTCATTTTGAGCAGGATGGCCCACAGCGGGTTGGGAAACAAGTGGCGGAGACAGACGAGGTATTGGAGGAAAAGCACTGTTTTTCTTCAGTTTAGCTTCAGGGAGCATTGGGTGGTCCCCGTGACAAGGAACGGGTCAGTTGGGGGCTGGGCATAGCCTCTCTGATGCCTGCCTGGAGTCACAGGAGGTTTTACCGGATGCCTTTTCCCACCATGTAAACAAAGCCTGATATTCCTGGGCCCAGTATTCCTAGGTGTGTGGACACCAGCCAATATTTATTGGCAGTGGTGGCTCCCCCTCTAGGGATACTATTCTTTTTGACTCATAATTAGTGCCTTTTTTGGATTGAGCTGAGTACACATTCAGAGATACTGAAAGCAATATGAATATTATGTGATGAAAGTAAAAAGTCATAACATAAATGAAAATGAATAACACTATAGACAAGGGTGGGTGTCCCTCTCATCATGATATCATAATTAAAACAGAAGGACCATGCCCCTTTTCTACACGTGGCCAATTACGAGCTGATCTTTGCTGTTACTCAAGAAACCAGAGAACAATGGATCTCTGTTAAGTAAGCACTGAGAAGTGGCTGCAAGACATGTTGTCACTATATTAAAGTCCTGCATATATAATTGTACATCAATATTTTCAAAAATAATTTTGAAAGACTAAGATTGGAGGTGTGAGAAAGGGGATTATTAGTTGAAGTCGATGATAGTACTCTTCAAGTAATAATGCCACTCTTCCTTACTAGGCCAAGTTATGTTGCAATAATTTAAACCCAAGCTTAACCTTTGCAAGCTGTAGCACAGAGCAAATAGGTTTTACTTAGGAGAAATGGGTAAAAGTGAAGTTTGTCAGTATCCAAAACAGTTAAGATTTATAAAACACAACACAATTAAAATCCAACTCTAATTTATAAAAATAGAGAACATTTTATTAAATAAATAGATATCAAAACAACAACATTTGGATGTAGGGAACTGAAGATATGATTTTTAGAATTTTAAAATAAAAATAGCACCAAAAAGAATTAAGTGCTTATTGCGGCCATCTGGTTGCACTTGACTAGAACCTAGGCGCAAGTTAAGGTTGACCTAGAGGGAGTACGGATGCAGAAACCAAGTTTGTCGCAGTGAGGAATTTTACCTTCTGACTTAGTCTTTGAAATGGAAGTCGAAAATCCTCAGGGGGCAAGGCAGCAAGCTGTGGCTGAGATGGATTCCATAAGGCCGGATAGCTGTCGGACAAAGTCCCAGTGAAGCCACTGACATTTGGCGGGTAGGCTCGTAGTGGGATAAATACAAGATTCACACCTCAGAAATGTCCCTCACTGGCTGGATATTTTTGGTTTATACACAACAGGGAGGGGGAGGGTCCTAGGGAAAGTTTAATGACCTACCAATACTACTGTCAACAGTTAAACCAACAAAAAGTAGCAAGAAGTCAAACAAAGGCAAAAAAAGGGGGGCAACTAACTATGTAGATGTGAAGGAGAGGCTTAACTAAGAATGTGTGCTAATATAGTCACGCTTAGGGTATCCCTTCTTTGTAAAAAGATTCCCATCAGTCACCGACCGAATCCGCCCTTCATCATCTGGGATCCTTCACACCATGAAGGTAGAGTAGTATGCCGGCAGATGTAAAAGCCTAATCTAGCTTATGGGACCCAGTGATTTAAGTGTCATATGGGGGTGTCCGAAGGTGACTGAAAAGCAGTGCAGTAAATGTGAGAATAAGTGAGTGAATAAGTGAGATATTACTAATGGTAAAATTGGGTAGAGAGGGGAAAGGAAAATTTTAATATGCACCTCTTCAATTCCAAATTAATAAAAAGTGCGAAGTGGCATAAACAAGTAACCACTAAAAAGAATGGAAGGTCGACATGTTTCTGCAGACTGACTAGATCCAACAGGTATCTTGCTGCTTCTTCAGGACCATTAACGCTACTGCTACTAAGAATATAAAAAATTGTAAAATGTCACCTGGATATTAGTGATATCATCCTAGAAATTTTCCATTGGCCAGCAGATTAGTTTTTGAATTCCTATTAATTTGAGTCCTTGATTCATGGTTCTAGGTATTCCCAGACTGAAGTAATTCATGACAAAATGTTATAATGTAACCCAGTGCTTTTCTTTTGGAGAGCTAGCCTTACCACAATGAAAATTAAATTAAAGATTTTTCACTGCCATGGCATGTGAAACCTAAGTACACATGATCTACGTTTTAAATGCCATGCCCTCATCCTATATGGTAGGTTTTGACCTGGCTAAGAGGTTACTTTGCCAGGTTGAATTTGCAGTTTTAAAACTGCACACTCAGGCTGCAGAGGCATGCCTGAAGACATGCTTTGTACTGTCACTTTAATGGTGGCACGAAAGAGACTGCAGTCTATAAACCTGAGACTTATGGGTGAATTAAATATGACAATCAAGGATTAGCCTAATCTACATGTTTTTAGGGTTCAGAGCACATACTCTGGGCACTGGACGGCAACACCCCAGTGTTCAGAATCCATACTCCAGCACAAAGTGGGATTCAGACCATGCAAAAAGGGAATTCCCTTGCAGGCGGTACGATGAAGAAACATTCATAGTGACGTTGATCATGAGGTGGATTTTTTCCCCCTTATGTAGCAGTATTTGTTTATGATCAGACATATGAGGGACATGATTTTTATAAATTATGCTGAGTTTGTATGATCAGCAAACATAATTCTAAAGTGCACACAATCTGTTTCTCCACCTTGGCATCTCCTCCTTGCATCTTCTGGAAAACAGGAATAATCTACTGCAAATTGAAGACCCTCTAGAAGACTGCACATTAAATCTTATTCCAACAAAAAATTCTCATTCCAATAGTATATTTTTGATCAAACATATATTTCAAGAAATAATCTCAAATACCCCCAGATTACAAGATTTTGCTGTCTCAGACCATACTGACCTGCAGACGTACTGAGAAGGTTGGCATAGATAGTCACTTTTTGGTAACAGAAGTTCTCAAACCTTAGGTTCACCAAGCTCCAATTCATCCCCTTTACACCATGGAAAGGGCCCAAAATTGACTCCAGCTCAGCATTGGTGTAAATCCCCTTTCAAGGTTAGAAGGAGAATGGGTCACACCGAGGTTTGACCAAGTTTAAGGGAAGAGATTTCCTCGCTGGGAACATATATTACCTGCTGAGAAAAAGAAGTGTATTTGCACAGGGGCTCCCATTCCACCAGTGCAGAATTCACTGCTTTGGAGAACTCCACACAGTGAGAATAGGGTTCCCCTGGGAAAGTCTCATGATCTTCCCAGGATTACACCTGGAAACCTCGGTCTGTCACAGCTTTCCGGGCACAGTCTTAGAAATGTTTGTGAATTCCAAAAAGTAGGAAAAGAATATTTAGGTAGAGTTGGAAAGCTCCGCAAGTGGTTTTCCCTACTTTCAAACTCTATGAGTGGTGTCTAGAAAGTGGCATATCAAAATAAGATTCTTCATTGATATTTCTCATGATAGTGTTATGGAAAGGTAGACGTGACCTGTTGTTTTAACCTGTAGTTGTGTCGAATAATTTTTCCACAATCCGACTAAGTGTGCCCCGGTAGGCTTGTATATGAGGGAAACAGAGAGGAAGAAGCTTGAATTGAGACTAATTTTCACACAACAGCTGTAAGGGTTTGACATCCTGAGAGTCACAGCGGGTGTCAAGACTAAAATGGAAAAGCACATAGCTTGCCTCCTCTCCTCCACCATGATTGGAACCAATTACTGCATTCCCCTTCTAGATGAGGGAACAACGTTTCCTGGAACAGCTGAGGAATCCAGAACAAAAGACCAACTGAAGTGTCTGTTCTGCTTCAAACACTGTGGATTCACATTGAAAAATAGCAAAATGCTTAATATGCTATGTGAATACAGCCCATAGATGAAACTATCCTTATTTCAATATGTAAGTTGCCAAAGGTGCTAATTAATACTATTTCTGTTCTCAAATAGATAATGCACCTGTTTGATCAAAAATGTTCTTGGCCACGGTTTTTTCAATCTCAAATCATAACATTTTTCTATAAAGCTTCAGTTGAAGGCTCAGCGCAATTACAAAACAATCATAAACACCACTAAAAATTGTTGGTCATTGTCATCTGCCACAACTCCTCACCCCCGAAACCAGTGACCTCAACGATAATGTTGGAGCTGTTATTACGTGTCTTGATACCAGTATATATATACCCCTCTCTATCTCTCTCTCTCTCTCTCTCTCTCTCTCTCTCTCTCTCTCTCTCTGTATATATATATATATATATATATATTGCATAGAAAAAGTAAAGTTGTGGCACACTTCTTGGTTATCAAGCAGTTATTTTAATCAAAACGTGACACAAAACTCCACGTTTTGATTAAAATAACTGCTTGATAACCAAGAAGTGTGCCGCGACTTTACTTTTTGTATGAAATTAATCTGAGACACTGCCCTGGTCTCAACGCTGGCACCCACTGGACTGTGCTCCCGCTGCGACAGGACAATTTGTTCATATATATATATATATATATATATTTTTTCAAAATTGCTCGCTTCAACCACCAACTCCCATAGGGTCAGAAAGAAAAACGAGGCAGACCCTTCTCGGTGCTTTGTTCAGTTTATTTCATACACCAGTCCTCACGACGCGTTTCGGCAGATCCCTGCCTTGATCACATGACAACACGTCAGTGAAGCACATCCCTTTTTAAAGTGCTAGTGCTCATTAATAGACATAAAAGAGGTATTTACATATGTACATGACGGTAATCCGTCTTTCTGCACTCTGTTTTCATAAAAACAAACTTTTTCCATTTGTGCAATTGTATGTAAAATACATTTGTGCAATATGAGAATTCCATGGTTATTTATGTCCACCATAAAATATAACATTCCATAACTGTCACCAATAATACTTGTAAAATACAGTTTTCGCTCTTCACCTATACTACAATGATCTGTATAAATACATATTATAAACCTTTATAACAAAAGACATATTTACATGAATGTATATTTTCTCATTTCTCATTGGAATTTTCTTACGTTTGTATTTCTGATACCTCTCTTATTTGAATCAAACTATTGTGCTTCCCCTGGAACAACCCCTTATTAGCCTCTTTAGTGTATCACATCAAAAAGTGCTATGTAAGTGCATATAAATAATAAAGTGCTAGTATAGTGCATTAATTTCATGTGTGCGGTATATATATCTATTCTCTTATACTGTTTGTTATAAGTCGGCACTCTTCACACCAAGTAGGATGCAGGTTAAAATGGACTTTCATTTAGCTGGGTTTATAAAACATGATTCCCACAATTAATTTCCAATAAATATACCAATAAAATCTATTAAAAATCAATTTCATGTTTAAATAGCTAAAATTTCCAATCCATTTAAGATCATAAAACCAACATATAATCACATTTTGTAGAAAAAATATATATGTTTCAACAGTTAATTTTCACAATAAGTTAAAATACTTATCAAAAATTCATAAAATTAACATATTTACAGATCTACTTTATACAACGAGTTATATTATTCTTTCTAACTTGACCCTTGTTGTTCTCATGTTCAGTTAACTTTTCTTATTTCCCAAATTATTCTAGTGGTCATATGGGTGTTGTGGTCTCGTTTTAATCCAAGTAAGTGTACATATCTTCCCCCATATTTAATCCATTAGGTTGCTTGCTGTCTAATAGCAATATATAATGGGTTTCCAGGCGACGTAATGCCCCTTCCCTATTACCTCCCCTTCTTTGTACTGGGACGTTGTCTATGAGGTAATATTTCAAATCTTTGGGTTTTCCACCATGATATTCTTTGAAGTGGCGGGCTACTGGATAGCTAGGGTCACTATTGGTTATCGCCCTAAGGTGTTGTAATATTCTCTGGTACCCTGGGAGTTTTGTACTTCCTACGTACTTGAGACCACATCCACACTCTAGAACGTACACTACGTAGTCATTTCTGCAAGTTAGATGTTGTCTGATCATATATGGTTTGGGACTAAAGGCTGTCATGTATGACGTTGTATTTTTTCCATATGTACAAGCTTTACAGCTGATACACTTGAAAAATCCCTTTCTAGCACTGAGCCAGTCCGTGGTATTCTCACATTCCGGGCTACTCTTTACTAGGGTATCTGCCATTGAAGTTGATTTTCTGAACGTTATAGTCGGCTGTTCTGACAATGATTTCCCAATAATTGGATCGTCCTTAACTATATGCCAGTTGTTTTTAAATATCTGGCGCAGGGATTTGTGCTGACGATTGTATGTTAGTATCAGTCTTGGATTTCCCTCCATTTCTGCTGGTTTGGATTTGAGGCCTTCCAAATCCTTCTTACTGTGTAGCAGCAAGTCCTCTCTTGGTCTAATTCTAGATTTTTTAATTGCGTTCTTGATACATTTGGCACTATAGCCCCTTTCTAAAAACCTCATTTTACTTGCTTGCTGATTCTTAGACAATTCTACCTCACTACTACATATCCTACGTAGTCTAAGCATTTCCCCATAGGGGATGCTTTGAATGAGATGAACAGGATGTGCACTTGTTGCGTGCAAAAGTGTGTTTCCAGACGTTTCTTTCCTGTATAGTGTAGTGCTTATTGTCTGATTTTCTATCTTAATCAGGACATCTAGGAACGGTATTTGTTCCTTACTTATGTGTGAGGTAAAGTTAAGGTTAATCTCATTGTCATTCAACTCTTCAATGAATTTTTCTGCCTCTTCCTTTGTCCCATTCCATATGATCATTAAATCATCAATATATCGTAGCCACGATATAACTTTGTCTTTGAAGGTGTTATTGTGTTTTCTCATTAGGATATATATATATATATATATATATATATATAAATATATATATCGAGCTGGACCACTGCCAGTGGCAGCCCGTGATCACACGAGGAGCTTCAATCACTGGATTGTCGTCTCATGGCCGAGCAGACGTCATCACACGAGGTTGGAGTTGAAAGGGAACCCATGGGAGCCTCAGACTGTCATTTCTCCGTGATGCTCCATTCATATTTGCCGCAACTTCACCCTGAACATTGACCCCCTTTCCATGCAGCATCCACTTGGGCGCAATGCTGGCTGGGACTTGAAGTACTATTATGGACTACATTTTCTCTCATTAATATCAGGTGACTAGGGGTGTAACTTACCTTCCAATGAGGGCAAGTCAGGACACTTACAAGGCGTGGGTGGAGCCTCATCACGGAAGCAGCAGCATCTGAGGAAGGTTTGAATACCGAAATGCATCATGCTATGCTGTGTCTATTAAAACGGCTCCCGATGGTGTCCCTGTGTGGCCTCTTTCCTTTTCCTACCGGAGGGGTCTGCTTGTTTATATATATACATACATATACATTATATATATATATATATATATATATCGAGCTGCACCATAGAAGTGACAGGAACCTATTACCATTCTTCAGTCTGGACCATGTCCCACGTGAAACAAGGCGGGGCAACCGGGATTTGAGGCTTTGATGACTGGAATCCAGATACATAATGGATATGCACGTATGTATGTATGTATATATATATATATCAAGCACAGAATTCCGCCATCCAAGAAGCAGATAGGGCACACAGCGGGGTTCCAAGATTTCATTTAATTAAAAAAATGAGATAATGCGTTTCAGCGTATTTGCTTTTCTCAAATACCTTTGACTCCAGGGCTCATTTACACGTCTTCTTTATGTGTGCTACCTCACTCTGATTGGAGAGAGCCCAACGTAGACTACATGTCCTAGCATACCACTATTCCTCCTGGGAATGCTGGTATTCATTTAGTGTCTTTCTTCCAGCCCTTAAATAGTGTACTGTTATATCCTCATAGTGAGTGTGGGCTTTTGTTGTAGTAATCTTCAAAATTCTATGTATGTCATTCATGTGTTGCCCCTTGAATCATTAAAAAAAATACAATGAATTTCTCAGACCCCTTCATCCAGCTGTGAATTGCCAACTTGAAAGGCACTGTTTGAATAAACTGCGTCTCACCATGTAATCACGGTCTGTAGATATATATCGATACAAACACACTTATATACCTGGAAAGAGTGGGGTGAGTTGAAATAATTGATATACACTTAAACATTATATTTATTTTATGAAGTTCTTTGTTCAATATAGGACTATAGTATCTGATTTTGCTGTTTAAATTAAAATGGACATATATAATTACATGTGTCATTATAGATTATTGTATATATGTTATTTATATTTATAGCTATGTTTATCTACACATATATCTATATATATCTATATCTATATCTATATCTATATCTATATCTATATCTATATCTATATATATATATATATATATATATAGACAGACAGACAGACAGACAGACAGGCAGACAGACAGACAGACAGACAGACAGACAGACAGACAGACAGACAGACAGATAGATAGATAGATAGATAGATAGATAGATAGATAGATAGATAGATAGATAGATAGATAGATAGAGAGATAGAGAGATAGATAGATAGATGAAACGCCATGCATGATGTCCTCTCTGGTGCCTTTCCTGATGTTAATCATGCTCTTTAAAATTGAGTCAGATAAGTCTGATGTAAACACATGAACTAACAATGAATACCCCCACTAATATTAGAGGAAGTTTGAATGTTGTACTGGTACTTCCAGTGGAATGATTTATTGCATATTTTAGGATTCTGTAATCATGATCAAGATCAGTAAATAAGTAAATTCAGTAAAATATTGAAAACCTACAATAAACTGTCAAAATGACAATAAAGGGATGTAGTGTAACTTAAAGTATCAATTTAGTTTAAGTGGTTCTAGTGATATTGTGATCAATGGTATTAAAACGTGCAAAATGGATAGATGCCAGCTTTGTGTAAAATTGCGTTTTGTAGGATGTTAAAGATAAAGCGTACAAGGACAACATGATAATGAGTATAAGAACCTAGTAACAACCCAAATCATAACCAAGCCACAGTTGTCACATAATTTGTCAATGTCATAGTTTATTCTTACATTCTGCAGCTACATCATCAACATGACAACCATCTTTTTGCAAATTTGGACAGGGAGCATTTGTCAATTCAGGTCGCCACCATTCAAAAATCTAGAAACTGCGGAACAGATTCTCTAATATAAAACGAAATATATCCTACGAGCAGCGTCCTTGGTCGCAAATTGCAACGCCAAAGGGAAATCAGCAAGACAATAGCAATATATATCCTCATGGACATTAGTAGTGGAACCTGCAGTACACCTTTTAACATCTAGATGTTGCTGCAGTTCATACATGTAGAAACAAGGCTGCATTTCTACCAATCAATTGGTCTGTAAAATGGTGGCCTCAGTGGTGTAATTGATGATCTAAACGGTGATCTGTGGTCTTATGAGTGGTGTTGTAGAATATGTCATCTGTTTTCATCTGTGTCATCAAGTTTTTGGACTTGGGGGGAGCTCTGTTTGTGCAGATCAACATAACATAAAAATATCAATGATTTCTACATTTTGGGTCAAACTGTTTAAAGGTACTGTTTCCGTTATTTTTTTTATAGAATACTGTATTTTGAAACATACACCACAACTATAACAAAAAATCAGTTCTTTTATTTTTCAAATTTGTCATGACACACTTTGGCTCCTGCTTAAAGCATCCAGGGGACATGGCATGCTATTATGCACAGTGCCAATCTGGTATGGCACGTGGCTTCTATCAATTCCACAAAACTCAACCTGTTCCCCAGGCCTGCAGGACATGCCATCTAGTGCGTCTTGAAAGTGGGTGAGGTCTCAACCAATGCCCTGTTCTCTGTCCCTCTACTCCCAAATCCAGCACAGCTCAGAATTTGGTAATGCGCAGTGAGCTTTAACCACAGAGTGTGACCTTTAGCTATGGCCTAAACCTTGACCCTCTGCCACCCAAAATCCATAATGCGAGTCGTTCTGCTGCATACAGTGGCGTCGTGCTACAGGATATGACCTTTAACCATGCTATGTACCTGGCCATAGGCAAACAATGCTTGAGCATCAACTGGTCCCAGTGAGCTCTGGGTGCAACATGTGTCCCTTGACCAAGTCCTGACCCTGGTCTCAGTGTCCAGAGGGCTCTGTGGCAAGGTTTGTCCACACCTGGTGCATTCCCGTGCCCCATAGTGCATGATCTCTGGCCATACCCACTGGGCTCAGGGAACTAGGCTTTGTCTATAGTCATGGCCTATGCATATCCATTAATCTCCATAGCCTGCCCATCGTGGTCTCTGGTGGTGCTAGAAAGCTCTGGGATCTGATCATAGCTTTCAACCATATCCAGCACCTGGATCGATCGATCCATCCATCCATCCATCCATCCATCCATCCATCCATCCATCCATCCATCCATCCATCCATCCATCCATCCATCCATCCATCCATCCATCCATCCATCCATCCATCCATCCATCCATCCATCCATCCATCCATCCATCCATCCATCCATAATACAGGTTTAGTCATCATAATGACAGGCCACGAACCACCTTCCAGAGCTTTACTATTGGGAGGGGGTACTAGGATTATGCAGCAAGGTTATTTAAATTGTGCTTTACAATGCTATATAACACCAGTGTATCCCAATCCTACGCAGTGGAGAAATGGTGTCATATCTGGAAGGCCTATAATTATCAGATACTCACGTGTTGTTGTCCTTTCACTCAATTGATGGGTAACTGATAGTTCTATTCTTGAATATCTCACACCATTCCTATCGTGCATAGGTTTGGGATTCTATAGTGCTATAGGATGGAGTTGGGAGACTGTATCCACAGACCATTATCTCTCCGCTCATCCTTCATTTAGTAAATTGTGTGTTTTTAAATTATCCACCTAAAAATTCAAGTTATGTGGCACATTTTCTTTTCTTGAAGTATTATTTTTATCCATTTGAGCTAAACACAAATGTTTGTGAAATAGGCAAATCATGCACATTGTGTAGCAAATGCTGTGGCTCCATAATTAAGTGGTAAATGCTGCAGCCACAGAATAACAGAAATCCAATTGCCCTCGCCATTGTCCTTTGTTTTTATTACCAATCTATTAAAGAAAGATAAACAAAACCTAAACATTCTAATTCCAGTCAATGGCCATTGCTAGCTGCACTTTGAAGAAAAACATTTTTCAGGTTCGGTCCCTCAAAACAAACGAAAAATAAAACAAACTACGCTAATGGGTAACATGCAATATGGTTTTTTATTGCCACCTGGGACGTCTGGTGGCAATCACAAACCACCAGGCCGTATGATGTCACCAAAACCCCTCGATGGCAATATTGGACCATATTACACAGTTCCCCATTATGTAACCTCTACATATAATGAATGCACCTATTATTAGCGGGGCTGATACCAGCAGGGAGAGACCAAGACGTCCCCTTTCCCTGCAGTGCAAGACATTGTGTTATCCGGCAGGCCACGGGGCGGCCCGTTACCTCTCGCAGCGCGTGCCCTGCCAGCCCTTTGACACTAGGCCCAGTTATTTGCGTTTTGTAAGCGTCTTTGTAGTGCCCTGCCGCGTGTGTAATAAACATATTCCGTGATCTCCCCGGGGACGGGCTCTTTCTAACATGGCTTTTTTTCAGCTCCCGAACAGGGGCGCTCAGTCCTCACAACTGTTGGAGCAAGATTCCTCAGATTAGGGCCTGCACAGAGCCACACACATCCCGCTTGAAGCTGCCGTGGAGAGGGGCAGGCCGGGGAGGGCACACAGTGCGGGTCTGTGCTGCGGGCTGGTGGCAGCTCGCGCGCGCGCGCTAACACTGGGGCACATTCATGGGACAATGTTAATATCCTGGCAGGGAATCCTGTTTAATAATCAGGGGGATGCTTTAGGAGCAGGCCTGGTGGGAAGGCTGTTGTCGGACCTGCATAGGTGGATGCTGAATGTCCGGCAGATCTATGGTCTGTGGTGTGGAATTTATAACGCGGGAAAATAGGCCCGGGGACCAAAAAGAAAGTGGCCTCCATTAGTGCGGCAAAGAGCTAAAGAAGTGGCCCAGGTTTGCAAATGGGGACGGTTTTGAACTTTTAAGGAATCGCTGTGTAGGTGTTTTTGTATGGAAGCGAAGACTGCATGCATTTCTGGTTGCTGCAGGTAATGCTTGTGGCAATATTTGGGAATTGAATGGTAAAACAAGTCGACCAGACCACGAAACGGGCCCTCAGACGGCCAAATAAACGTCTCACATCACTGTCCTGCCAGCCCAGCCCAGCCCACCAGGGACTGCCTGATTGCCCTATAGGCCAGTCCGACACTGCTAGCATGCGCCGCAGCTTCTTGGCGCCTATGTCGCACACAGACACACACATGCATGTTACAGCAATCCTCCAGGCCCCTCTTTATGTACACCACGCCTTTACTTTACTCCTAGGTTGTCACTTTATAATGACACATATATACATCCGGCAAACAGCAGTCCAGCCCATCCACTGTGCACCAAGCGGCCTTATCTGGCATTCGAGGCTAAAGTGATGCCATGAGAAACACACTTAAATGCAGCATATTTCTATTCCATTGTAATTGCACGAAGGGATTAGAGTTCTGGCTGCTCCTGGTGGACTCTTGAGTGAAAGAAGCCACAGCAGGAGCAGGTGTGTGCAAATACAGAGTAACTCAACATGATGCAATATAACACAACCTCTGGAAATGGTCTTTGAGACATAGAAGCTTTGCAGAAGACGTGCAGGGCTCTCCATTGACCCACGTCCAACATTATCGAAAAGGGCTTTCGCTCAATAATATTATTACATAGTCATACCACCAGTGGAGACTGCAACTTTCTTCGGACTTTTCGCCTTAGGAAAGTGTAGCAGCACCAGATAAAACACATCGGCACCGGTCCCCTCTGTCTGATAGATTTTGTAGGGGCGTAGGCGGCTGGCTAGGGCCTCCCTTCCCCCCTCTGCACAATAGGATCGGCCCACTGCAATACAATGGGGTCCAATCCATCGTCACAGTTTACAACAACTATGATGGCATGTTAGGTTCTACCAACTGTAGCGTAATAAATGTATAGTTATTTGCCAGCAGCCACACGAAGCATTCGCGGCCGGGCATCATTTGTATGATTAGACATCGGAGACTAGGTGCAGTCCACACACTCCACACTTTATTAAAGTAAGCACCAACATGCCATATAGTTTGGGGAAACATCCTTTGCCCGACAGTCTCAACAACGACTAGCCTTTACAATGCAATCACTACCCTGACTGCGACACTACCATATGTTACTTTAACCCACATGTCGTTACAATGACTTGCTGTAGGGGCGCGTTGGACTGGTGTTGGATTTGTAAGTCCAACACCGTCCCTACTGCTGTGTAGTCTGGAGTTGGAATAGTAATTTGTACTATTCCAAAGTCCAGCGCCCCCTAAAGCAAGTCATTGTAACAACTTGCGTGGTAAAGTAATGCTTGGTAACGTTGCAGTCGGGGTAGTGTCTGGGTTGTATAGGCATGCAGGGTAAATGTATGCAGGGTTCCATCATACAACCCATAGTTTGCCATCAGGTTGTGAAAGTGCGCCCAAAAAGCATCGTTGTCATTTAGTGCGTTGATGTCAACGTCATTTTACACATTTTTATAGTTGCATTGCGTGATCTGCACTATACCATAAGTGATGTCACTGGTGATGTTACTTATGGTGTGGCGAGTGATGACTGCATCAATGGATCATGTCAGTTTGGGTCTATAGACTTTAATAAGATCACCTTACTCATTCAGGTTTTTTTAAGGTGGTTTGTGATTGGTAAAATCGATAAAGCCCCTTAAGAAAACGCTTCTTGGTCATTTGCAAAGACAGCGCACTCAACTGGTCTCTCTTGAACTACAATTTCATTTTTTTTAAGCACTATCTCTAATGCTGAGTTTTTCTTATCCTTGGGGTAAACCAATATCAAGTTCTAGAAATCTTGCTTAGGACTATTAGTTATAAAAATATTGATGAAAGAGCCACAGCCCCAACACCACCCCCTACACTGGAAATAATGTTGCCCTAGCCATTGGGTCTTATCTTTTATGGTTGCCGGGTCTGGTGGCACAGTGGCCTAATGTGTCCACTACAGGGACCTGTGTTTGACCTCATGGTCACAGGTTCAATCCCAGCGGGTCCACTCAGCCTTTCATCCATCTAAGGTTGATTAAATGAGTACCGTTGTGTAACAATAAACATCTGTTATTCAGCGCCATGATGCCTACGGGTGAGTGTGGGCTTTTGAAATACACTTGTTGTTGTAGTGCAAGCTTGTTAGCTGTGTGTCACTATGCCACCTCAGCCAAGTGCCTGCTCCTTTACAGTCTAAAAAAACACATATTCTGTCATCCACCCCTTGTAGCTCGATCTAGAGTACCGCACCTTAAAGTACTAACCTGTGCCAATAATTTGTAAGTGCTAAGCAGGTTCTTAATTCATACCATGGCAGTAAATAGCAGACACAGGCATCGACTTGCAGAATGTTTGCACTAGCCCAAAGTGACACCAATTGGCGCAAAGTGAGGCAAAGTCTTCCAAGTTTATTTACTATCCAATGCAGAAGGTGTTTTGCATTTGGAAGCAACCCTTTTCTCCGATCATAAACCTCTTGGCGCCGCTGTGAGTTCATTTGTGCCATGGAAGTATTACTGGGGCATTAGTGGGGTGCGTCAGTGGAAATAGCCATAGGTTTTGATACAAAGCCCAGTCTACTAAGACAGTCAGACTGGACTTGGCATAAAAAATAACACCTCCATGACGCGGGTGTTGACTTTGAGAAACCTCTTTATTTTCAAACAAAATGCACAGTGCCCCAAGGTATACTTCCAATGCTAAACAGTGCACCTGTGACCCATTAGGCAACGCGGTGGATCACGCAAACCCGCCCGCCCTTGAGTGCCAGCGGAAAGGGCAGCAGGACAATCTTAGTTGATGTGGCTCTTCACTGTCATTTCCCCCTTGTGCACAAACAGGCTGCCTTGGTTTCTGTATTGCATGAAAAACTAGTAAATGTGGTTTGCAATGTAATAATTATACCTTTATAGCGCTAGTGATTTTCCGTTTTCGCTCATGCATGTCTAGCCATAATGTTGTACCCCCTTTATTCAAGATTATTGAGAGAGGACAAACATATGAACACAAACTTGAACCACCACAATTTTTGGAAATCGTGGGAATTGTGAAATCCTAAAACGTTTTGTTAGTTGGAATTTGAAGTCGTTCAACTGCTAAATCTGCCTTCACCTATTTCCATGTAAACACAAAGGTTGTTTTGCTGTTGCTCTGTTGTGAAGGCATATTAGTTGTCTGAACTACCTTCAATTACCTGTATATCTAATAATAGCTTAGCAACACACAGTCTAGAACTAAATTCAAGATGATTCCCCTCTAAGGGGTCTGATTTCTATTGAAATGTGTTGAATCTGATATAGAAATTAGATGAGTCCTGCAAAGCTAAAAGAACTTTATGGCCCATCATATGCATGATCACACTTGCTTTACTATAGTTGTGGAAACCTAAAAACAAATGACTATACGTGGGCTGATTATCACCACAATTGAACCATTAGCTGAATATCTGGACCAGTCACCTAACCATAGTGGGACAGTGCGTGGGCCACCAGGGAAAGTTAGAGCCCTCTTCTTCTTGGCAAGAGAAGATCTCCTACACTTGACAAGGAGGAATGTGCGAACAGCTGGCTGGCGCCATCTCAAGCAGCGGATTAGAATGAAATCCAAAGATGAGCCTGCAAGGCTCCTGCCCGCTATCGACTAGATGTGAACGGTCGCTGATTGGACCCTGAGGTGGTCAAGCTGCAGAAGAGGTATCTTGAAAGGACCAGCTGTCTGCACAGGGCTATCTTTGCCATCTCGAAGGACAGCTACTAGAGGTCTCTGCCAATCATCTACAGAGGTGATGACAGCCCGAATTAGAGGGGTGTCCGAGTGATAACATTTGCGTTCCGTCCTGCAGCACATGCAAGCATCATTAACAAAACTAACAGCGTATACATCCCATCCTTGGAAAGGTCTCGCATCTCTTGGATTCTGTTTTTGTAACAAATATACAGGACAGACAGATACAATATTGGGTATGTGCAGTGCTTAATTTGTAAAGGATAAGTGCTGGCACCCAAAGTTTTGCTGAGACATCTGTGTCTGGTGCCTATTGAATGTCGGCATGCCCAATACCAAGCCTCCGTGTCCTTGATTTCACACCATACCTCTTTAATCCACCACCAGGCTCCCTCTGCCCTTTCATTCACACTTGCAGATTCCTGCTTTCTCCCTTTGCCAGGTTTTTTCTGTCTTTCTCTTCCTCCTTCTTTCCTCCTTGTGTGTTTTCCCTCTCTTGCTCTTGGTCAAAGTTTGAAACCACCTGAAACCACCAACTCAAATTAAGTACTGGATGAGTGTCAGTAATTGAGATTGTGGAATTGCAGGGGAATGCATATTACTGCTATTTACACCCTTTCTACATGTGCGCTGCTAGTAAGGGTTAAGTTTATTTTTGTGGAAAAACTAGCACAGGATATTGCTTGGATAATGGGAAAGCAAGCAAAGATTTTACTTTTATGTGTTTTTTTAGAGAGTAAGCATGCTGTATATATCTT
Organism: Lissotriton vulgaris; assembly: GCF_964263255.1. Taxonomy (NCBI): domain Eukaryota; kingdom Metazoa; phylum Chordata; class Amphibia; order Caudata; family Salamandridae; genus Lissotriton; species Lissotriton vulgaris. Next base: position 1,705,579,778 of record NC_141694.1, read on the forward strand.
CACCTGACCAAATGTACCTAGAACCAGCGATTTGTGCTGCAGGTGCACATTAGCACCAGTGAATGGTTTGGGGTGTTGACAAAGTTTCAATATTTTCTAAGTATTTCAGCCCAGAGGCCACTGACCCATGCACTTGGACTCAGTTGTAAGTCTGTGTAGAATGTACAAGCGCACACTAGACTACCAGCCAATGTATTGTGCAGGGTTACCTGCTAGTCATCAATCTGTTTTTTTCTAGTAACTGAAACCTCAACAGATTCCAAAGACAGCCAGCAGAGGTGTTTCTGGACGCCACCAGTCAAATAACCCAATCTTATAGTTCTATTATGCCCACTCCTGGAGTTCTGACTGCCCACAAAACTCAAACCTTGGTCAATGTTTTCACAATATTGGGAGGGCAACCTAATTTCCTTCTTCACATTGAACTTTTCAATTTGAATTGCATGTATCTGTAATCACACTTTTGTTTTCAATTACTTTCCATATTTCGTTTTTAAATTAATTTCCAAGCATTGATATCTTTTTCCATAAAGTTCTTTTTATTAAGTATCCCATTCCATTACACTTAAAATAGACCCAGACAACACATTTCATCCCTTTAGGGACTTCATCAGTGCATGCAATTGGAATTGGAAAGTTCAATATGAACAAGGAAATTAAGTTGTCCTCCTAATATTGTGAAAACATGGAACCTGAAAAACACCTACTGTCATGGATAACTTTACAGTGGTACCCGTTCACTGCTGGCTAGAGATTAGCCCATAATCAAAAATGCATGAAGAAAGGCCAGTCCTTCTTTTTGGGTTGAACCTTCAACTGTTTCTGAGGCTTAAGATTAAGAGGAAAATAAACCAATCACATCCAGGTCTGGAAAAGGTCTCAGGAACCATTTAATGGTGCGCCTGGATGTCAAGGTTCAGCTATTTATCTTCTGTGTAGTTATAAATGTGATGTTCTGTCTAGTGAAATGAGCAGCTTTGTCCATGTCACGTGGGAAAGGATAAAATGTTGGAGAACTTCATATTTTTTAGGGAGTGGTAATGGTATGGAATGGTCTGTCAGCCGGTATTGCAGTCTGCCTTGTAGACAGGTTTCCTAGTAGAGTACTGCAATAGTGTTATCCATTCTGGTTGAAATTGCTGAATGATTTCTCAATTGACCATGTTGAATGTCATTAAGTGGACAGGAAGACGGGCATCACCTTCAGGCAACAATTAACACCATGGATTATGAATGCTTTTCTGCTACAATGGGATTGATATCTAAAAGGGTATCCTGAAGCACATTTTGGTGGTCCATATCATTTTGGTGATGAAGAGCATTAACTCATTTCACTACCTTGCCAATGGCAAGAGGTGGATGATTGGGTAATAGCTGGCGAGGTTGTCAGGGCCTGGGTGAGGATTTTTACTAGAGAAAGGATTTGGTCATTTAGCAGAGAAGTTTCAAGGGATTTGGTAAGAGAGGAGCATCTGATAATATCATGTTAGGTTGCTTCAAAGAACATCATGATTCTGAATATGTCATCCTTGGGAAGAAGTTGGATAATGTTCCATTTTAGATTAGAGTATGGGAATGCAAATAACGTCTCAGAGAGGGTTGAGAGGTCATTGTTGTGATGCATGATGTTGTTCTTGTGGAGAAATTAATAATTGATGATGGAGGATTTTTCATTCCAGTATGAATGCCGGTTAGTTTGAGTGGGTTCATACTATGTGTTTCTGCATTGAACAGTGCCAGAAATTGTCTTAATATAATAGTTTGATATAGATTTGTGGATGTAGATTTTGCAGGTGGAGCGTACAGTTTTAAAAGCTAAGAGGTTTACGGGAGAATGTATGATTCATAAGGCATTTTTACTAGTTTTTAATCTCTGTGAGGAAGACACCATAGGGATTTAGTTTATCTTCCTAAAGCAAACAGGTGTATTAGTGTCAATGGAGGCATGAGGGTGAAGTTAAGATTGTTGACGAGCATTGTTGTTGTCAGCTTTTTGGGTACTTCGGACAAGGCTTGTTGTATATGGATAGGGTTTACATGATCTCTAAAGTGATTGAGTTTGATCTGCCTTCCAAGTGGGTGGTTGGGAAGAGAAATGTGAAAGGATTAAAAGATTATAGGAATGATAAAGAGTGCAAAGGTTGCTAAGCGGTTGAATATACCTAGGATGTTGACTTTGATGAGGATGGATAGTGTATATTTCCATGGTACACGGTTATAAGAGTATTTGGTTGTCTACGGTTTGTTCGGTGGGAGAATAAGAAACGTGGTAGACTTCACTGAGCACAATGCATCTTGCTTTGGACACATACATTGTGACTCACGTCGTTTCCAGGCACAACCAGGTAGTAACAGGGTAGTTTCCAGAAGGGTTTCTCTAGCTACTTTGACCCTTTGTTGAGAGAGGCAGGCTTTGCTCACTGGGACATGCACCAGTGAGGTAGAGTGAGTAAGGCACATGCTCACAGGGAGCAATCAAAGCAGTCAGGTGTCCTCTGCAATCAAGTAAACTGACCTGTAGTTTCATCGGAAAAATCTTGACCCTGTTTCCGAAAATGGGTGTTTGGTGATCCCAGAGCAGACGTGGGCATCCTGTGAATGAAGGCTTACTTGCAGGGCCTGCTCCTTTTCTGGCAAAACAGAGCCAGCTTATGACCTTACACGGCTACTCAGAGGACCTAGGGTGTGCAGATGAAGCTGGGAGTCTAAGCAAATATGATGTGCTATTAGACACTGAATCACATACATTGAAAAACCCAACTGGCTCCCATGACCTGTATTCTCTGGAATTCAGTGTGGTTTTTAAATTTTCAGTCAGATAAGCAACGATGGTCAGAGTATTTTTAATAACTTTGCCATTTCCGGCAATGTATGGAAATCATGATTATGGATGTGACATTAAGTTTAGAGTTTGGCCGATTGAGCTAAATGTGCTGGTATTCTTCTCATCAGTTTGGTGCAAGGCAACATCGTTTGCACTCTCTTGTGCTGGATGGAAATGGTGGAATGGAGCCCGCTTACACTACAACATAGTAGGCGAGGGCAGTCTTTTAGCTGGTTTTCTGACTTTTGCCTTTAAAAGCTTTGCAAAGCAACTGAATTTCGTGTATTTGACACTGGAACAGCATACGCTGAACAGCTTTCCCAAGAATGGGATTTATAAATTCTAGACGTCTTGAGAAAATTGTGCACAGAAACAGCCAACCTAAATATTGAAACAAAAATGTGTTATTGCTGAACTGAACTTTTTTGGGTTAGCTTAGCGTCGTTTTCTTTGGAAGTCATCGGAAATGCAAGGTATCCATTTCTGAGTCACAGCTCCTGGCCCAGAAAGTGTGCTTCGTCTTCAGACATTAGACAGCCCGGCCCTTGGCGGGAAATCTGCTCGCCAGTGTTGAATTGATGGATCTTGCTTTGTTTCTCCAACACCCTAGTAGGTCATGCCAACATCATTTCAGAATGATGGTTAGTCAGGATATTGCATGGACGTTCTTATGACCTATTACAATCCCGTAAATGTTGCAGGCAGGCAGGATTCTCGGTGTATGCATTTTGATGCATTTGGAAATAAGACCAATACAAACAACTTATTGTCAAAGTCAATAGGTCTGACATTGGCTACTAGCCCTTTATCTTTATTAGTGCCTATTTTATTTTGTCATGGTTTTTGCAAAACATTATTGTTGGGGAAGCTTTCATACCCTCATCCATCAAAAAAAATAAAACAAATTGCTAAAACCCAAACAATTTTTTGTTGTTGATAAAACACACATTGCCTTGTAGTCCGTGGCACTTAAGGAAACAATATTGTGCGAGGAGGTGCTCACAATGCCATCATTCAAAGTGAAGTTAGCCAATGGCTAAAGTGGGCTGAACTTTTGCTACATGCTGTGATGCTGTAGTCGTTTAAAGGGAACAAGGGACACCCTATTCACATGAAACCAGGGTACATAATCTATAACCAGAAACAGTGGTTCCTGTGGACAAATCTAAGCAATTAGCAATACTGATACGCACAATGGCAATAAACAGGGGTAAGGAGGATGTCCAAAAGAGCTGTAAGACCATATACAACCGGATACTTGTAAATTGAGAATGTTTATACACATAAATCATCACAGTTATATTCAAAACATGTGCATGGTGTCCCCAAGTGAACATGGAACCTACAAAATAGTGGGTGACATGTTGTGAAATAAAGAAATGGTTTCCATAATGACAAAGTCGACCATCACATTAGTTTACAATGAACACAGCCTTCTAATATGATAACAGAGACTGGTGAATGGTTCGCTTTAGGTATTATCAACCGTGTTTCGACCCTGTTACCAGTGGGGTGTCTCCTCAGGACCTAGCAATGCGTGTGGGGATTAGTAATTAGGCAAGATCGAACACGACAGTATGTGTAGATTAAGCGTGTTTCATGTTTTGGAGTGATGATGACTGCAGGATTGAAAACACACAAATGTGTGCAAGAGCTACGAGTTAGAAAAAGAGAACCGCACAAGTCTCTCTCCTCTTGTTGCATGACGGGCAGACGGGCTTGTGCAGTTCTCAGGCAGGGATGAGATGACAGGGTGTAGGATAGGTTACGTTCAGCACAAGGTCAACAAGGAGTGATGGACGAATGCGGCCTGTGACCACGATGTGCAGGCCAAACTTACCTAGCAGCCTGCCCATGGTGTCTTTTCACTAGCAAGGAAGACAAGTACTGACACGCCCAAACTCACGAAGCAAATTCATCCCACAGACACATTGCAAAATCATCGTTCTACAACCCTGAGGAGGTTGGGAGTATGGCTAAGTTTCTTAACATTTTATCCACTTTGTCCAGGATGTTTATCACACTGGAGATTAGTTGAGGGTGAGTCATTCAGGAAGAAGTCAACAACTGCCTGTATTGTCCGAGTCCTTTGTTTAACCAGAAGTGATGAAGGAACCTTCAGTGGTCGTTGGTTAACATGCGGCAGATGCAGAGCAGGTGGGGTGGGGAGTCCTGGAGTAATCCTCAAAGGCGGCACTGGCTACTGAGAGGGCGGATCGTCCATGGAGAGAGACGGTCTAGCGAAGAGGAGTTGCCCATTTGGATAGAGCTGATCCTGATTTAGTGGTGCAGTGAATGTGTCAATGATGTATTTTTGCATTCCTCTTTTGTCGTAGCTCCTCATTACAAGGTCAGCTTGCATTCTACCCATAAAACGTTCAGTGGTCCTGTTCAAAAGATTCTTTGTGGATCACTTTATTTAGCACAAGTTTGAAACACTGGTGGGGGAGGTTTTGATTCCAGCAAGCTGATGCGCTTTAGTCTCCAAGGCTTCTGAGAGAGCAAGCTTCTAGAGGCTTTGAGGTGCTAAGATATTCACTGATTATACTTCCAGCCAGATTAGGTTCTTCAGTGCTCCTTCTTTTGCAGCACTCGCTAAGTGCAAACATTTGAGTTGGCTGGCTTTCTTTTCGAAAGATTGATTACACAATATTGAATTCCAGCCTGATCAGGGCTGCAGAGGTGTGATGAGGGAGCTTAAACAGTTATCTGATAATGGAACTCTGGATCTTTTTCAAAAAGTGCCCAGTTGACATGGGAAAGTTTCCGAGCCATCACCCAGGGCGGGTATGAGTTTGGCTTTTACTATCTTCATCAGGGGCTCCAGAGTGGGTTGTTTTGTTCTTTTAAAGATGGTTTGAAAGGCGAATTCTAGTAACGCGGATTTAGGTCTTAATGAATTTAGATGAGTTAAGTACCCTCCTTTTTTACCCAACCAGCATCCTAGATATTTGAGTTTGATGCTGTAATCAGGTGGCTGTTACTTAAATGCCATGTGCCATTTTTTTCCCTTTTCGCTTAAATATCACAATGTTCATCTTTTCGAAGTTCAGCGTCATTCCATTTGCGCTGCAGGGCTGATGTAAGGAGTCAACTTAGCCTTTGAATCCCCTTCACTGTTTGATTTAAAAAGACAACCTCATTGGCGTAGAGCAAGGAAGTGATGAGGCAGTCCGCCATTTTTGGTGCATCGCTGATGACTGAATCCAGCGCAGGTACCAAATCACACATGAGCCGATGAAAAAGATCTGGAACTAAGACACAACCTTGCTTAACACCTTGTTCTGTTTACATCTTGTCAGAGACTAATACGTTATTTGTCGGAGACTGATGAGTTACTGAGGCAGGGAACAGTCTTTGCTGTGCCTCGAAAGGGCAGTTCCTTCTGAACCTTTGAGCAGCAGCATTTCATCTGAAAAATGCATTTCAACCTTATTGGACATCATTGTTGAAGTGCAGCTTCATTCCTTATGATAAGGGCTCCCGGTTTTATGGTATTTATTTTTGGGACTTTTCTGTCTGTATTTGTCCATATTTATTTTTTACTAATTTTATCTGTATTTATCCATGTTTATTTTGGTCTTTGTGAAAAAAATGAAGCTGAAATTAATATATTTCCACATTTATTTAACCGATAAATATGCACTCATGCTTGAATGCCTGCCAGGTTTCAGTGCTAGGAATACCCGCTGAAGTTAAATCAACACACTTACATGAAAACAAGCAAATTACAGTATCAGCCTTTTTTTGTATTTCTAGTTTTGTGAAAGCCTCTTTACTAAAACCCCTTTCTTTTTCAACTCCGTTTCCCACCGACCCACACAGCTATTGGCTTGGCAGTCATGGGAGACAGAATTTTAGAATTACTCAAAAAACAACCCAATTTCCATTTTTATCCACATTTAAAATAAATACAGACACAAAAATAAATCTTTTCTGTCTGTATTTATCTGTAAAAATCAGTAAAAATGGAAAACGGGGATCCCTACTTATGATGCAGTGATCATGCCACACATCTTGGAATGCTCGTCTAATCTAGAGTGACTCTTTGCGGAAGCAAAAAATAATGAATCAGAATTATTAGTATTTATTCTGGTCACCACTCCATTTCTACATTTTCTAACATCTGTCCCATTACAGATATTGAATAACATAAAACAAATCAGAATGGATCACACACGCAGAAAGGACAGTCCAATTGTGAATTCCTAAAACATGTGAATTATCAATCAATAGCTCTTTCCTTTAGTCAGAGGTTTAAGCCATGCTTAGGTATTTGTCTAACTTTGCTGATTCTCTGTTGAATGATCACCTCTGTCATGAAGATAGTGTTGCATGTTAGGTTTTGTGATGTCTCTCTGTGAGTACGATAATTGAGCCGCGTAAGTGCATGGCCTATGTATCACACTTGATTTCCAGTGTTGCTCAATTTACAACGAGCAGCAAGTGTGAAATTACACATGCTAAGTAGAACTTCCTATTGATCAGTCCCTGGTTAATCGGGTAACACACCACACTGTCAACTTGCATGATACATAGTCAATGGACTTACGTGGCTGGCAGATGCTTTGCGATCCTGAAGATGCTGAGGAAGTTCCTGCCGCTTCTATCCGTCGAGCACAGAAAGACCACGGTGCAGGCCCTGATTGGCTCGCGCCTTGACTACGCCAACGTTCTGTACCTAGGTCTGCCGGACTACCTCTTATCGCGTCTCCAGGTTGTTCAGAACTCTGCGGCCCGTGCCATCTTTGGCCTCACTAGGAGAGCCAGGGCCACTGAGCTCCTCAGAACTCTTCATTGGCTGCCCATAAAGAAGCGGATCGCTTTCAAGGCCCTGACCATCGCTTTTAAAACCCTTCATGGTATGGGTGCGCGCTATCTCCAGAAATGGATCACTTTCTATCTCACTTCTAGATCCCTTCGCTCCTCGACTCAGGCCAGGGCAGTCACTCCTAGGATCTATTGTGCCCGCTGTGGGGGGCGTTCTTTCAAACATCTTGCTCCCCGGCTGTGGAACGATCTTCCTCTTTCTCTCAGATCCAGCTCCACTCTGCTGGCATTTAGGAAAATCTGAAGACCTTGCTGTTCATGCAATAACTCCAACCCTTCTATGCGACGCTCTTTTCGCTCGTCCCGTTATTTTCCCACTCTAGACCTGTGAGGCTCTGACAGCGCCGGGACACTCCACGGAGTAGCCGTGCGCTATAAAAGCACCCCATTTAATATAACATAACATACCCCTTCAATAGAAATGATATATGTTAAACAAGGACAAGTACCCTATATCATTGTGAGAGTATTGCTATACATTGTTTGTACACCGTAGGGAGGAGATGTGACCTGGCGGCTAAAGCTGCAGACTTTGGAATGTAAAGACCCATGTTTGAATCCTGGCCTCGAAGCCTGACTCAACATTCTGTTATCCTGGTCAAATCACTTAATCTTCCTGTGCCTAAAAATGTAATGTATGAGCTGCATTTGTGTACTCCCCACTAGATATCCACAATCTTGTAGCTCACATGCCAGTCCCCAAAGTAATACACACCCCTCCATGGCTTCCGAGCTAGGTTTGTGCTATATAAATTCCAATATATACCTCTTGACTGAAATATAGTTTTCAATTTGATGACAACTCAAGAAGTGGCAAAACATCCCTCTAACTGCAACTTGTTCTTTACTGCACATGGTCCTTCACTCTTCTGTTTTGTGGGCTCGATTTCTGGAGATGGTGTGTCATCCTCTGTAAACCTATAGGATTCAGTGTGAACACGGTAATCAAACAATGCAGGGATGGGGCATTGATGCTGTGTTTTCCACACTAGCTAGAATGCGCGTCTTAAAATTAAACTGCACTCTGAACTGGGGCGGCAGAGTGGGCTAAAGAACGGTGATGGATTAAACCCAGATCTCTGACTGGGTGTGAGTGTTTGATTGATTCAGACGCTCCGTCCATCACCACCCCCTTTTGTACTGCTCAGAAACAGTAGCACAGTGAAATGTGTTGGTCTTCTGTGCCAGCAGACAAAAATTCCGATGGAAACTGATTTTCCACTTACCCAGTGTGAGTTTGCACACTTGTTGACTGAAAGTGGTTTTGTCAACTGGCAGTAACATACATTCTCATGCTTTGTGGGACCTTGCATGAACTTTAATGTTCTCCCACAAACAAACAGGATGCTACAGCAAATTTGAGGAGGTATGTACAGAAAATTGTTGTCTTTCCATCTTACCATAACTACAAAGTTGCATTAGTTTCACAGCTTTGTTTTCATGATTTTCTTACTATAATATGTATAAAGTTGGTTTCAGCACACAAGAGACAGGTTTTGGAACATTACAAATTATTTATTTTAGTTTTAAGCAATCCTTGGCCAAGCAAATCGGTCTGGCAGTAATGTGCTACCAAATGTAAACAGAAGCTTTCACATATAAATTAAATGCATTATATGCGCAGATGTTGTCAGATTAAAGCCTGTCCTACTGGCTTTGCCAGTGCTGGGAAAAAAGTAGCAAAAATAATGTTTTCTTTGTACAAGGCATTTAGGAGAAAGAGAACAGAATGTGATAAACAGCATAGTTAAGCTTAATTTTATGACTCGGAATAATCCAATGTGCATTCTAATGGAAGCACTTCCTGGAAAGCGGAATGATACACCAGCAGCGGATAGCATGAGGTGAGAGAGTAGTACTGCTCTGACTGGAGTCAAGCCAAAGCCAGCTCTTTGCATATTTGAAAGAATTGCTCAAAATATGTCATATAGATAGCTGCGCTGTCAAGCCAGACCTAACAAGGAACTTTTACTGTACCTAGATAGGCCATTAGTGCGAAACATTTTCAATATTTAGGCACTAATATTTGCTGTGTTTTGTCCTTCAAAGGTCATGCTACTTTGGTGGTCCATTAAGAACATGTAGAACAAATGTGCGGAAGGTGTATCTCTGTGCCTTTAAAGCTGTTTTCGCATTAAGAGAAAAATACTGCATTCCGTACCTATCAGTGCCAGAGCACAAGCAAAATCTAGCACTAATTTTACACCAATAATTGAGGGGAAAGACAGACGTGATGCTTGCAGATTATGTATAAATTTATGGAAATGCCACGATAAGTGGTTTTGCTAAAGGTTTTACTGAATGGTGGTATAACAGAAAAGCACCTCGCATTCTGTGAATGACTCCCTTGTTAGGGCTGTGGTTTTCGACCCCATAGAATGCAGCATCCCTCCACTGTACATAAACAGCATAATGCAGTCCTCTTTAACCCCTTCGCTGCGGCGGCTATTCCGCCGCAGCGCTAAGGGGGTGGGGCGGCCGCGCGGCAGCTCCATACTAGTCACGGAACCGCTCCGTCACGGCTCGCGGGCGAGCTGTGCTTGTGACGGAACGGTTCCGTCACGAACCCGCCCGCCCATTAAAGCTTCAGCGCAGACGCGAAATCAGCGCCGCGCAGGCGCGATGAGCGTACCGTGACGGAACCGTTCCGTCACAAGCACAGCTCACCCGTGGCTTGTGACGGAGCGGTTCCGTCACCAGCATGGGAGGGGTTAAAGAATCTTCTAATTCTTTAAATAGTAAGCTTTTCTGTGTTTCCCGACCCTCTACGGGCCCTATACCAGCGTGCATGATATCACCTGGTAACTCCTCCATAGAGTTACTCATACCGGGGAGCATTGAGAACTGTGCAAAGCGAGCTGGCAATAGACATAAAAGAGACCACAGGTGGGACCCTGAGCATCACCTTAGAAATGACGAATTAGGCATTCAGCGGGCAGAATCCTTGAATGAGCATTAAGAGGCAGTATAGAGTTTTTATGGTTCATCAAAGTGTAACATTAAGGCTAGTAAGGGGCTTTTACGATTCAAGGAAAACGAGCATTAGGAGGTAGAAGGAGTTTTTTAGGGTTCAAGAAAAGGTAGCGTTAATAGGTAGTGAATGCTTTCAGGGTTCAGGGAAGGGTACTGCTAAGGGGTAGTAATGGGTTTCAGGGTTCAGTGAACAGTAGCTTTAAGGGGTAGCTAGGGGTTTTAAGGTTCTGGATGGGCAGCATTAGGGCATAGTAACGGATTTGCAGGGTATTATTAAGGGGTTAGTAGGGTTCAGAGAATAGCATCATTAAGGAGCAGTAAGGGTTTTTTAGGGTTCATGTAAGGGTTGCATTAATGGGTAGGGGTCAGAAAAATGTAGCATTTAGGGGTAATAACAGATGTTGTAGGGTTCAGCAATGGGTAACTTTAAAAGGTTTTAAGGGTGTTTAGGTTTCACGGAAGATTAGCATTAAATGATTGTAAGGATTGCACAGATTCAGGGATGCGTAGCATTATTTGCTAGCAGTCGTCCTTAGGGTTCCTGGCTGGGTAGCGCTAAGGGGTTAGTAGGGCTGAGGGAAGGGTAGGATTAAGAGGTACTAAGATGTGTTTAGGGTTCAGGGAATGGCAGTGTTAAGGAGTAGTGAAGGGTTTTTGGGTTCAAGTATAGGATTGTATGTGGAAATGTAGGGTTTTTATGGTACAGAAAGGGGTAGCTGTAAGGGTTAGAAAGAGTTTTTCGGAGATAGGGATGGGTACTGTTAAGAGATAGTAAGGTTTTTAGGGTTTGGCTATTGGAGGAGGACAAAGACTGATTTGCATATGGCTGATTCCTATCTGAGGTGACATGGGTAAGTATGGATGGACTGGCTTGCGTCCCAGCATACTTACTAGCGTCTGAGATTAAATTAAGCATTCCACTCATTATTTTTGTGTTTTCCTGAGTGCTACGCTCTAAGTTTAGCAGGTATGCTTAGACGTGGGACCGTTACTCCCTGTGCAATAGGGTTCAAGGTGTGAGCTTAAGCCGGTCTGAGGTTGCCTGTGCTCCTATTCAGATGGGACCTGGCCTGGCAGTTCAAGTTGCAATGTTCCTGTTGGACTAAGGCCAATGATGATTTTCAGATGGCTGGTTCATGTCTGAGGTGGGTTGGTGGGCAAAAAAACAAAGGACTGGATTGTGGCCTTGTGTAATTACAAATGGCAGAGATGAATTCAAGCAGTACACGCATCACATTGTTGTTTCCCCATCCTCTTGCCTGGCATGAGGGCTTTCTCTGCTGCTTACAGGTGCAGCTCGTCCCCCTTTGCTTGTGGCCCTCCACAGCCGCCTACTCATGTCTAACCCAAGGACTGGTCCTTAGCCAGGATGTCTGCTCCATATGTGCTTTACATCTGCACTCTGTATCTTATACTGATAGCTTTCTGGGTGAGCACCGGTCCTCAGCCAGGATGTCTGCTCCGTGTGCATTTTACATCTACGCTCTGTGTCTTACGTTGTAAGCTTTCCAGGTGAGGACCAGTCCTTAGCCAGGCTGTCTGCTCTATGTGCAATTTACATATACGCTCTGTATCTTACGCTGTAAGCTTTCCGGGTGAGGACCGGTCATTAGCCAGGATGCCTGCTCCATGTATTGTTTTTTTTTTTTTTTTAATATCTTTATTCAGTTTTTAAACACCCTAATTCCCCCCACACCTGCTCCATGTATTGTGTTGTAATTGCATTTATATAGCACTTACTTCCCCTGACGAGTCGTCAAAGCACATTCTCGGCGAGTAGCACGCGACTCCGGAACCCATAAAGGATTAGTGTTGAATTAGTATAGTGAAATATGAATGTAATTAGAGTGGTGGATATGTTAGTCAGTTATTTAGATTGGAAAGGATAGCGGAGGGTTAGAAGAGGGAAAAAGGTTTGCATTTATATAGCGCTTGGTACCCCTGATGGGGTGCCTAAGCACTTTTTTGGCGAGTAGTACTGCATTTCACATCTACGCTCTGTATCTTACGCTGAGAGTCCTCTAGGTGAGGACTGGTTCATAGCCAGGATGTCTGCTTGATGTGCTCTTCACATCTACGCTCTGTATCTTACGCTGAGATCCCTCTAGATGAGGACTGGTTCATAGCCAGGATGTCTGCTTGATGTGCTCTTCACATCTACGCTCTGTATCTTACGCTGAGAACCCTCTAGGTGAGGACTGGTTCATAGCCAGGATGTCTGCTTGATGTGCTCTTCACATCTACGCTCTGTATCTTACGCTGAGAGCCCTCTAGGTGAGGACTGGTTCATAGCCAGGATGTCTGCTTGATGTGCTCTTCACATAAGCATGGGCGGAAAATCCGTTTCGCTCGCGGATTTTGCAGATTTTCGGTAAATTCGCAATCCGCGAGATTCGCGAATCTCCCGCAAAATCCGCAAATCCGCGAGCAGCGGATTTCATGGCTTGCTCGCACTGTTCGCGTGAGTTCGCGGCTTCCCAGTACAACTTCGCGCCCTGCGAATAAGCGCAAAATTGCAGAAATACGATCTTAGCAAAACTGAAACTACTTACCAGGTTCAAAAGTTCAGGCTCATCATTAGTAGCCATTTCCTGTAGTGCTTCCTGAGGGGCCCCTCCAGAGTTCAGTTGCCAGTTGCAACTATTATGTGACCCTGCTCTGAACCTCAGAATAGTTACACATATGCCACAAAGGTCCTGAATTACAGCTAAGGGAGACAAGCAGGAGCCAGGCTGGAGGTTCAAATCCATTAATCAGCCCCTAATTCATTATTGTCAGTTGGGGCAGGGCAGGTGTTGTAACTAATTTTGCAACAATGAAAGCACTTAGCAAGTGCAAAAGATCACTAATCAGGAAGCACTAAGGAAGCAGGTGCCAGCTAAAAAAATATTCTGTGACACATTAATCAGCCCCAAATTAATTCAGGTCACTTGAGGCAGGGAAGGTGTGCTTGCGTTGCCACAATAATGTACACTGACTGGACAACCAGAGGGTGCTGTGATGAAACAGAGGGTGGCATGGGTGGGCCAGAGGGTGGCATGAGTAGTCAGAGAGTGGCAGTGGTGACAGAGAGTGGCAGTGATGAAGAAGAGTGTCCCAAACAGGCTGGACACGTAGAAACAACAAGTTCGCGAAACTTGCGACCCGACAGGTAAGTTTGCGTTTTGCGAAATTGTACAAAACCCTCGCGAACTGGCAGAAACCCGCGCGAACACAAAAAAAAAAATCCGCAAATTCGCGAGAATTCGCGGATTTTGCGGATTGCGAGTTCGCAAATCCGCAAAATTCGCGAACGCGAGATTTGCAAAATTCGCCCATGCTTATCTTCACATCTACGCTCTGTATCTTACGCTGAGAGCCCTCTAGGTGAGAACTGGTTCATAGCCAGGATGCCTGCTTGATGGGCTCTTTACATCTACGCTCTGTATCTTACGCTGAGAGTCCTCTAGGTGAGGATTGGTTCATAGCCAGGATGTCTGCTTGATGTGCTCTTCACATCTACGCTCTGTATCTTACGCTGAGAGCCCTCTAGGTGAGGACTGGTTCATAGCCAGGATGTCTGCTTGATGTGCTCTTTACATCTACGCTCTGTATCTTACGCTGAGAGTCCTCTAGGGGAGGGCTGGTTCATAGCCAGGATGCCTGCTTGATGGGCTCTTTACATCTACGCTCTGTATCTTACGCTGAGAGTCCTCTAGGTGAGGACTGGTTCATAGCCAGGATGTCTGCTTGATGTGCTCTTCACATCTACGCTCTGTATCTTACGCTGAGAGCCCTCTAGGTGAGGACTGGTTCATAGCCAGGATGTCTGCTTGATGTGCTCTTCACATCTACGCTCTGTATCTTACGCTGAGAGCCCTCTAGGTGAGGACTGGTTCATAGCCAGGATGTTTGCTTGATGTGCTCTTTACATCTACGCTCTGTATCTTACGCTGAGAGTCCTCTAGATGAGGACTGGTTCATAGCTAGGATGCCTGCTTGATGTGCTCTTTACATCTATGCTCTGTATCTTACGCTGAGAGTCCTCTAGGTGAGGACTGGTTCATAGCCAGGATGCCTGCTTGATGTGCTCTTTACATCTACGCTCTGTATCTTACGCTGAGAGTCCTCTAGGTGAGGACTGGTTCATAGCCAGGATGTCTGCTTGATGTGCTCTTTACATCTACGCTCTGTATCTTACGCTGAGAGCCCTCTAGGTGAGGACTGGTTCATAGCCAGGATGTCTGCTTGATGTGCTCTTCACATCTACGCTCTGTATCTTACGCTGAGAACCCTCTAGGTGAGGACTGGTTCATAGCCAGGATGTCTGCTTGATGTGCTCTTCACATCTACGCTCTGTATCTTACGCTGAGATCCCTCTAGGTGAGGACTGGTTCATAGCCAGGATGTTTGCTTGATGTGCTCTTTACATCTACGCTCTGTATCTTACGCTGAGAACCCTCTAGGTGAGGACTGGTTCATAGCCAGGATGTCTGCTTGATGTGCTCTTCACATCTACGCTCTGTATCTTACGCTGAGAACCCTCTAGGTGAGGACTGGTTCATAGCCAGGATGTCTGCTTGATGTGCTCTTCACATCTACGCTCTGTATCTTACGCTGAGATTCCTCTAGGTGAGGACTGGTTCATAGCCAGGACGTCTGCTTGATGTGCTCTTTACATCTACGCTCTGTATCTTACGCTGAGAGTCCTCTAGGTGAGAACTGGTTCATAGCCAGGAGGCCTGCTTGATGGGCTCTTTACATCTACGCTCTGTATCTTACGCTGACAGTCCTCTAGGTGAGGACTGGTTCATAGCCAGGACGTCTGCTTGATGTGCTCTTTACATCTACGCTCTGTATCTTACGCTGAGAGTCCTCTAGGTGAGGACTGGTTCATAGCCAGGATGCCTGCTTGATGGGCTCTTTACATCTACGCTCTGTATCTTAAGCTGAGAGTCCTCTAGGTGAGGACTGGTTCATAGCCAGGACATCTGCTTGATGTGCTCTTTACATCTACGCTCTGTATCTTACGCTGAGAGCCCTCTAGGTGAGGACTGGTTCATAGCCAGGATGTCTGCTTGATGGGCTCTTCACATCTACGCTCTGTATCTTACGCTGAGAGCCCTCTAGGTGAGGACTGGTTCATAGCCAGGATGTCTGCTTGATGGGCTCTTTACATCTACGCTCTGTATCTTACGCTGAGAGCCCTCTAGGTGAGAACTGGTTCATAGCCAGGATGTATGCTTGATGGGCTCTTTACATCTACGCTCTGTATCTTACGCTGAGATTCCTCTAGGTGAGGACTGGTTCATAGCCAGGACGTCTGCTTGATGTGCTCTTTACATCTACGCTCTGTATCTTACGCTGAGAGTCCTCTAGGTGAGGACTGGTTCATAGCCAGGACGTCTGCTTGATGTGCTCTTTACATCTACGCTCTGTATCTTACGCTGAGAGCCCTCTAGGTGAGGACTGGTTCATAGCCAGGATGTCTGCTTGATGGGCTCCTTACATCTACGCTCTGTATCTTACGTTGTAAGCTTTCCGGGGGAGCACCAGTCCTTAACCAGGATGTCTGCTCCATGTATTGTATTGTGTGGTATTGTATTTGCATTTATACAGCGCTTACTACCCCTGACAAGGCGTCAAAGCACTTTCTCAGCGAGTAGCACGCTACTCTGTAACCCATAAAGGATTAGTGTTGAATTAGTATAGTGAAAATAATTTGAGTGGGGGATATGTTAGTCAGTTATTTGGAATGAGAAGGACAGCGGAGGGATAGAAGAGTGAAAATGTTTGCATTTATATAGCGCTTGTTACCCCTGCTGGGGTGTTGGAGCACTTTTTGGGCGAGTACCACTGCATGTCACATCTCCGCTTTGTATCTACATTGATAGCCCTCCGGGTGAGCACTGGTCCTCAGTCAGGACGTCTGCTCCGTGTTCACTTTGCATCTCCGCTCTGTATCTGCATTGATAGCCCTCCGGGTGAGCGCCGGTCCTCAGTCAGGACGTCTGCTCCGTGTTCACTTTGCATCTCCGCTCTGTATCTGCATTGATAGCCCTCCGGGTGAGCGCCGGTCCTCAGTCAGGACGTCTGCTCCGTGTTCACTTTGCATCTCCGCTCTGTATCTACATTGATAGCCCTCCGGGTGCCCAGCACAGCCCACACCGCGCTGCGCTCTTGCTATTTAAAGGATCACGTTTGACAGCAAGAATGCACTCAGGAGTCTTGAAGGTCCGCTGAGAGGTAACATTTTTCCTGCTGAGGCTCTCGTGCCTGGCACGGGGGTGGAGTGGGGGAAAGGTGTGAGGCGGGCAGAGTCTGCCGCGCGCCTCCTTCCCAGACCGGAACCGCACAGACTGGCTGTCAGCTCATTCAGAAATCTCCAACAGCAGCGCGCGCTGACGCGCTTTTCTCTGTCACTAACTGTGCTATGTTCGCTGTGGTGCAGTAAGTGTGCCCTGGGCCCCAGAGCAAACCACGAAATGGGCCCCTCCCGCCCCTGGTTTGGTGTAAAATGTAACCATGCTTGGGGTGCATTGGACCTCGCACACCTCTGTAGCCCGGTGCCACTGCACCCGCAGCACTCTTGGAGTGCACACCTCTGAGTCTCAATGCTTCTATGGATGCGCTGCGTCATTTCGGTATAGTACTCTGTAGTTTTTAATGTAGAAGAGTTAAAGTAAATATCAGAGTGGCTAAAATCTGTGATTATTTTGTGCGCCTTCTGCACTATCAAGGTCAGCAGCACTGCATGGGAAGCACTGCACTTCTGAATAATGACCCAGACACATATTCGTGCTTTGAACCCTCTTATAATGTATGTCGCTGCACTGGTCAGAATGCGTGCTCCACATGACAGCAGGCATACCCTCCTTCTGACAGAAACCCCCGGATGCTTCACTTCCGGGGTACATTGACATGTTTCACGTTATTGTGCTGTATCTCTCTGGTACCTATTAATATCGCTGCAAAACAAGTTTTCTGCACAAAGACAACAACAACGAATGAGCGTTACCACTGCTGCGCTGCTCTGCACCGTACAGAGCCACACAATAAGAGAAGCAGACCACAGCACGTGCGGTGAACCGAGGCCACCTGGGGGGTGAGCCGGGCCCTTTTGAAGGCAGTCAGGAGTCCTCACACCAACACTTGCGTTACAGTGCAGTCAAGAAGCAGTCAATCAGGGAAAGAAAAAATGCACTCAAATCAGGCACTAAAGCAGAGGGGCCTTCTAGCACACCTGGTATTTAGTCTATCTGCAGCTCACCCACAAAGACATTTGCAGAGTAAGCAAAACCATGTTTTCACCAAAGTTATAAACTTATCAAATTCCTCTATTAGAACGTGGTTATGATTTAGTTTTCTTACATTCTACCAGCATTGGTCTGCAATGACCTTCAAGAGCCCTAGAAAAAAATAATTCAGCAAATGCATTAGTAGCTCATCTAATGAAAACCTTTCTACGTCGGATGGTGCTGTGCAGTGCAGAACACATGCAACGTGGGAAATGTTAAGAGAAATAAAGGCATTTCTCCTTTAAAGTGAAGTTATTTTTTGGTGCAATATCTTGCCTACAATTTTTACAACTTTGCTCTACTTTGCAGTACTTTCAGGCATCTTCCACCACAAAATACATGTTATGCTGCAAATTAAATAAACAAAACGGTTTACTTAGATTTGCAACACTTTTGTAATGCAAACCCAGTGCAAAATGCTTGTAAATCTGCCCCAAGGGTCAGTTGACTGACCTTCTGTGTAGCTGCAGAGACCTAACAAGCTGCAAATGCCTTTTCCCTGAAGTTTCCATCTGACCAGGGACTCCTGGACTTGGAGCAGACCCTGCTGGTGGCCTCTGCTGGAGTCGGTCTTAACACTCAAATGCTGTTCCTCAGGATCTGGCACCCTGGGCTGTGTCTAACTGAACTTCTCCTGACATCCCTGAAAAGTTGGGATGCAGGACATTTTTAGACTTGCAAGCCTCCAGAGGACTGGGACCAACCATCCAAGCCAATCTGACCAAGGCGCAACTTCACTGGGCTAAAGAAACACGTTTCTCCTGCTTGGAGCTTCTCCACAGCGGGAAATCCATTGCAGCAGGCCACAACGAGAAGATATCCAGCCTTGTGGAACTTATCATCAGAAACCGCCTGTAACATTGTTCCACTGGAGGATGCTGACTGCTTCAGCTGGGCCACATACACCGACTATTCTGCCTTGTGGAACTCTTCTCGGATCTAGCCTCCAACCTTGCCCGGCTGGAGGCCTTTGACTTCCATTTCAGAGACTCAGGCCCGGATTCACAAAGGTTTAGCATTGGGTTAGCGTGACTTTTGTAATGCTAAACCGACGCCAACCCTTTTTGGGGATTAATAAACCAATGCTAATAGGTATTAGCGTTGGTTTGTATGGAAAAGTAACACAAAGCAGCGCGAAAAGATGCTTTGCACTACTTTGCGTCAAGGTTGAGTTACATAGGTGGTACATGGGGCCTCCAAGGCAAACTCCCATGCCTTCTGATACTAAACCCTATATACTAACATTAATAGACAGGGTTTAGTGCCAGAAATTAATGCTGCTGTAAAGCAGACATTTAAAGGAGACATTTTTAATTTGTCCTTTATTTTCTGACTTTGCCAGCGGGCTGCACTGTGTAGCACACGTACACAGTAGGAAAAGCTTTGAAGTGTGTCTGGCATAGTATTTTGTACAGGGATTAAATCCTTTTTGAAAAACATCTATGCCAGACTCAGGCACCATCCTAGCACAATGGCTCTAAGGTGGGTGCCTGGCGCACGGCAGCTGAGATTTGCACCAACGCTAGGAAGAGGGGAGGAGAGAGCCATATCTCTCTGAAAATGGAGCTCTCCTGCTCTCCCTGCCGTACGGACATTTGTGCACTTCATGTCACAATAACAACATGCATATGAAATGCATTTCTTAATTTTGCACATGGTTACCATCAACTTTGAGCTGCTGGTAATAGCATTACCTAAATGCCCAATTTGCATTTAGGAATTGCTGTGTGCATGTACTTTAGGACTCGCAGATAGGTAATCTGTATTTGCGATTCCCTAAATCGCGGTCACAATTTGCGATTTCCAAAAAGTAGGAATCGCTATTTGTGATTTCTACTGGGTAGAAATCACAAATTGCAACCTCGATTACGCCTTTGTAAATAGGAAAAGGCCAATTAGCATGACTTAATGGCCCGTTAACCAATGCTAAATGGCTTTGTACATCTGGCCCTATGTGCTTGCAACTGAGATTTGCATGATCTGCAGGTCATACATTTGAATCCCTTCCAGGCAAACTCACTTCGAGATCGATGAGTGGAGTAACTTTGACATAGGTAATAACAGAAGGTGGTATAAATACAGCTTAAAGAGGGTAGCACCGACACGGGTTGTGTGGGTGTCTCCTGGGGCACTGACTTAAGTGCTGGGAACTTCCAGCAAAAGTTTATGTTATTATATTAACATGTATATTATTGATCGGAAGATGTCCTGCTACGAATGAATACGCTCGCGAGAGACTTCCCTGAAGAAGGCCTAGTGTTGAAATGCATTGGAAGGATTGTTGTGATTTATTTTGAATGAAGAATTACATTGTTGAGAAAATTTGAATGAACATTGAATTTCCACAGAAGTATGAATAAAATGCTTTGGATATATACAAGAAACGTCTTCAAGGAATAACTTTATTGATAAACTTTTGCTGGAAGTTCCCAGCACTTAAGTCAGTGCCCCAGGAGACACCCACACAACCCGTGTCGGCGCTACCCTCTTTGATTTTCATTATACTCCCGAGCGGGGAGTAATCCTAGGAGCACGATATACTATATTAGTGTATTGAATGAACCAAGCAGTGCACAGCTAATACTCTTTATAAATACAGCTTAGAAATTGGTATTAATCACTGTGTAAGACATACAAGCTATTATCACTGACATCAGGGCCTCGTGTCACTGAACAATTCTTCTAGTAATACCTCAGTCTGAATTGGTTGAAGGAAAAGTAACATAGACGTTCAACCCCTTCCAGGGCCACAGCCATCAATAGTGCAGCAGGTGCAGTGGCTCTGGGAGGAGGGGTGCAAGGACCCCAATCAGTCAAACTGTGTGTAGAGGTCCATTTTCTTAGCTTGCATCAGAGCCCACCACCCCTGCTACGTCACTGGTTCTTTTTCGTACAAAACTGAATAGCACAACTGGAGGGCCAGCATCTAGCGCCTCTATCAGAGGACTTGCAGCTGCTGCAACCAAGCTCTTTATCTGGCAGTCGTTTTGGAGAGAGCTTAGCAGCCAGGCGTCTCTTTACAAGGTTCACGCACCATCTGCATTAGAAGCCCGGCCTGCCACGCGGTCCGATCTGATAAGTAAGGTCTCCTGGGACTGACCCACATTGTGAACCCGGGTTGTTCAGGTGTTGGCTGGCGTTCGAGTCGTTTCCATTGCAGTTTCAGGCCTCCGATCTGTCCACCAAAGGCGATCTGTCTTGCACCAAGCCTGACGATGTTACACGCGCGTCAAACTTTCCTTTTCCATTGGACCCGGTCTTGGTTTTCCTGGTGAATCATGTAATAGGCCGCTTCCTTCACCTTTTTTTTCTGGCCTGGCTGCTCTGTTTACATTTTGAAGTCAGGATTTATTGCCGCCGTCAGTTTTCAGGCCTTAATTAAGCGTATTTCATCTGGTTTTATCTTATTTTTCGAAGTTCACAATGTGAATGTTTTTAGCAATGCATTGTAAAGTGGATATGTTTTATTGAAGGAGGGTTTGATTTAGGCAAAACACTGACATTGATTTATACACACATGCACACACATACACACAATAGTACCAGCTGAGTGACCCCAACGCTGCATGTACATAAATAAATATAATACACAAAATACATGCTAATAGCCATCTATTACAGATTCACCTATGGCCAGTTTTCAATTAGGGTTCAGAGCATTATTGCTTCTAGGGTACCTAATACTGGCATGACATGGCCACAGTTTATGCTCCCCTGGTAATTTGGGTGCGGGTATTGTGTTTAGGGCATTGCTGAATCTCATGCACTCTTCCCCTTGCAATGGAGCACAAATGTGCTGTACAAGTTCACATTGGCCTGCATAGTTCTGCAGGATACAGGGAACCGGGCCAAGCAAACATGTGCACCTGACCAGTGCAATCTTCTGCAATGTAAAGGTCACACTGGAGAAACCCTGTGCTGCCCTGGCCCTTGTGTTCTGCGGTATTAGGTGGACATGGGGGACCGACCAGAACACTTCTGCTCTGCTGTCGGCCTCTAAAATGTGAAGACGGCACCTGAAAAGCATTTCAGCTTTCTCCTGTTGTCCCCTCTTACCCAAGCACAAGGAAAAGGGCTAAGTTGACCCCCTCAGTTGGGCAATGTGGAAGAGCGAAGTAGTTTATCCCTCCTTGCACTTGCATAAAGTGAGGGGGTTCAATGGAAGGCCCACTTGGACAATGCATGGGAGGGGACGCTGCCCACAAACCTTGGGCAAGGCAATGGGGCTGGTTAGATGCTTCTCTCACACTTGACAATGTGCCAGCTTCCCTACCCCTGCCCCTGGTAATGGTGAGGAGGGGTTGTTTGGAAACCTCCTCATTCGTGCAATGATGGGTGAGGGGACTGTCTCGTCTCTGGGACTTGAAGAAGGCGAGGGGTGGTGTGTGGAGGGACCTCCCTGCACTTCGGCATCCTCCCTGTCAGGTCCTTAGGCAGGGCGGGGAAGGGAATAAAATGCGAAAATATACATACTAAAACATGGAATGTACACCCACATGTTTGCTTATATCTCAGAAATGTCTGAACATATTTTCGCCAAACCAAAAATAAAGGCATCCAATGACAGGAATGCTGAAGTGTCGTCAGAAATTGGTGATTACTTGTTCAGCCATTTTGACCAAGTTTTGCACTTGAAAGTTGCCTAAAAGCAACAACATGTACCACTTTGTGCTGCTTCGAGTTACTTTGTGTCAAGAGAGCATCCCATGTGTAGTACATGGGGTTCCCAAGTTACCTCTCAGGCTTTTTCACCACAAATGTATGCTTCCTTGAGGCAGGCACAACTAGAAGGAATGTATTTATTTCTCTAAACTTATCAAACTTTGCATGTGTGCTGCACTGAACAAGTGGGTAAAGTCTGAAAGCGATTTACTCATTGAGTTTTGTCTTGAAGATGTATCTTTCCAGTACAAAACCTATGCTAGATTCATGCACACACTTTTGCACTATGGAGCCTTCGTGTGTGCATGGCTCTATGCTGCGCTTGGACGCCTTCGGGCAGCAGCCGCGCTTTACAAAACCCCTTCACTTCACTTCACTTCACTATGCGTCAGCACTTGGGAGGAGAGCAGCAGCAGCAGCATACATTTGTAGATATGGTGCTATGCTGATCTCTCCTTTCAGTAACTGTTGCTAGTTCTCTGTTCCAAGTCATTGAGGCATGGCGTCTGTGAGATGGTGAACAATGTTTTCTGAGATTCATTTCACTGTACTTTAGTACTTTGGTAATACATTTCTGAATCTGCATTAATTTATACAGTTCCACTAAGTAAATTGCATGCTATAGTGCCATGACAATTGTCTGCACATTTTCATGCAAATCTATGAAAAAATACCAAAATCATTAGCAAATTAACGTTTTTTTAAACCCCACCCGTAATTTAACTTAGCCCCTCTTTTTCGGAACTTGTTGAAACCTCAAATTCCTTCACTGAGCTTAGCTTGATAAAAGCCCACAAAATGTAATGTTGAACAGTAGCCACTATCGATACTGCATTGAAAAGTTTGAGCAGATTCGTTAAAAATTGTCAAAGTTACAAGCAAAGCAAAAATGGCTTTATCAATTAAACTCATACTTAAGTGTAAGTACGCAGTTATTATTGTTGAGTTTTTAACATATCACAAATTCAAAGAACATCCATTTTGATTTCCCCATGACAATCTCATGCAGATCCATGAAGCTTGGGCAAAGTAAAAGGGAGGATCCCAAAATCAGCCATTTCTCATTATAATTCCCATAGGTTTCTTTGCTCTTTAATACAGGAAAAAATGGCTGACCCGAGTTGCACAAAATTTGGTGTTAAAGTAGAAATGTATGCATGGATTGCACTTTTGTTGGTGTGGTGTTAATCCATTTGCTAGGTGTCAAGAAATTACTGTTTAAAAAGGTGCTCAGGTGGGTACATAAAGGTTACATTTTACAGATATCTGGACCATTCATTTGCACATAATCTATGGATTTAGGAATCCACTGAAGATTTATTTTCCAATTAAAAAATTTAAAAGCCACCCATTTGGACTAGGGACCTTTTTCTCTTTTTATATTTTGCAAATTCGCAAACACAATTCACATTTGTGACCCTGCCATGATCTAATTGCATGGCCATCACAGAAAAATTTATTTTGGGGTACAACAGAGGTGTACTGAGCATTGTGTTGGCAAAAAGGAAAAGAAAAAGGTTTAAGGGGTAGGATGAGCTTACCCTGGCCCCAAAGTTGATGTGGGGAGCCCAAAGCGGCCACCCTGGTTATAAAATGGAAATCATAAATATGATTTTAAGTACAGGGTTTGCAAAAGAAATTTGCAGATCTAAGACCGTCAGGATTCCCAAATCTAGCATACAAATTAAAAAAACACCTTTAAAGCACTAATGCTGTTTTGGGATAATGGTCACATGTGGGAGATAGCTGCATTTATCCGGTTAGGAACAGGGGCTGGCTGCAGTCCAGACCCTGTGGACAGCTCTATCAGCACAGAGCTGAAGGCTGTGCATTGCAGGGATTTCGGCACACATGAAAGGTTGGGTGCAGGGATTGATCAGAGGTCAAAGACTGTGCACAGCAAAGGTTGGCTGCCAATAATAATAATAATAATAATAATAATAATAATAATAATAATAATAATAATAATAATAATAATAGCCCATGAAGGGTTGGGTACCAGGCTGACCACAGGCAAAGCCTTGAGGTCAACCCTACTGCAGATGGTCAAAGTCTGTGGCAGGAGGTATTGGCCACCTGTGGTAACCCCCCACTGTACATGGCTGAAGTCTGAGTGCTGCAGGTGATATCCACCCATGGAGAGTTGGGAGTAATGCTACGCTGAAGAATGTGAACAGTGTATGTTAGCAGGCTATGGTGGGTAGGGTACATGAGCTATCTAGAGTTCAGGTCCTGTGGACAACCCCATGCTGTGCATGGCTGAAATCTGTGCGCAGCCGGGTTTGGTCACCCATGGAAGGTTGGGTGCAGAGCTTTGCTGGACACCGTTGGTTGTGGGTGATGGATGCCATTGGGGAGTTGGGCATCTATGCTGGTGTTGGTGTTGTTGTAGATGCACTCCATTTAGAGGAGCTGTTCTCCACCTCATTACAAGGAACTACCCACACTTCAATTTTTTTTTGTTTTGCATAATTTTGTGCAGCACTCTAAGCCGCCAGGCTCACGTCTGCAAATATTCTGTATGTTTAGATACGTTGAGACTTCTTCACACAGAAGTATAAGTATATCTCTGCATGGCCCTAATATCTATTTACTGCATTTGTATTCTTCAGACACAATAAATGATGCCGTACAGCTGACGTTGTCGAATAATGCAATGCTACTACATACTGCTACATTCTCAGGAAAGTGTACCTGCTCAGGTGTCAATAGGCCTATCTGTATATTGATGTTCTAACAGTAACTCCTTGCACAATATGAAATAAGATTAGGTCTGCTGCATTTCAACAAATTTGATCTGTTTTAATTATTGTGCTTTTTAAGTCATATAGCTCCTATTGCCCCAACCCAGAGATCTTCAGTGCTAGGGTGTTACACTGGCCTTCACCCTCCCACTTACAAAGCTTTCTAAAACGACACTATGTGAAGTAGCTACATCATGTGAAATCATTCCAGCAACTGTTCTTGCATTGATGTGTGGTCAAGAGAGATTTATTTTATTGCTGCACTTAATTACTGAGCACTTGGCAGAGATCCATGCCAGGGTAATATACAAGCAACATCACAATTTACTCTAGCTACTTATAGTCACTTGTACTAAAGTCTTGAAACATTTTGTTCTAATGCAGACATATTATCTCACCCTGAAGCACTTAACGTCATGTGTATTTTATCACTGCTAATCTTATTAAGATCCATGTTTAAAGAATGATAATGGTTTATTCTGAGTCAGTGGGGTGATGTCTACTGTATCACTGACATGGATCTTAGGGTCAGATGTACTAAAAAACTGGTCGTAAAAAAGTGATATATGCTTATGATGCTTGCTTACGTTTTAAATTTTTTAAATTTTGTTGTGCTTAAGGCGATTTTAACTTGTGATTAATCTCTGTTTAGAAACTGTATTTAGATTGTGAACAATCAACATTTAAAGATTGATGTTAATGTTAGATTTAAAATACGTGTTGATCTTATGCGTATTCCTGTCTCTTATTTCATACTTTAGGTCATTCCTTCCTTCTTGCACTTGCACTTTGAATGCTCAGACTAATGCTGGTGTACACATTAGCCCAATGCCATGTTTTACCCTTACTAGCAGGCTATTTTCTGGGCACCATTTGGTCGCCATGTCAGCTTTCATGCGCAGGCAAGTTATTGCTTTTTAAATGCAGGCGGCTGTGCAGCCACAATGACGGAATACCAAGGATGCGTCAAAGGCAACCAGGGTTGACCTGGCCGTAGTGGGCATCAAGCATTTCCCCGGGAGGCTGGACGGGTGGGGGCCGGTCTTGCACTAGTGGGGGCCAGTTTTGCTATTGGGGACGGTTCTCCAGGGGTGCTGCAAAATCGTCCCACAGTAACAAAAGGAGTAGTGCTAAACTTGCATGACCAGCTGGTCCAACAAAATTGACATGGCTGCTTTGGGTTCCCAGTGCGGTCCTGAAGGCAACCCTGTCTGCACCCGTCTGCATATAGCGCCAACCCTTCTGCCGGGTGTATTAGCCCCCATCGGTATACAACAGACCCCAACACTACATATAAGGTACTCTAGGGTTTCTTATTAAGTTTGGGGGAGGCCTTCCGATCTCATACGGTGATTGGGTCTCATTTTATCAAGGTAGCTCTTGATGGGTATACTGAGATTGTGCTGGACATGATGAGAAGATGGCCTGGTATATGCTGACCACTAGTTATAGTGGGCACCTTGTACCAGTCCAAACAACTCTTATTGATGATTAGGTAAAAGACAACCTTTTATGAAAGCTATGGTAGCTATGGAGAGTAGCCTTCAGGCTAAGTCTTGAAGGAATGTACAGTAGCTTGTTTTACCAGTCTATAACCTCCTGAATGACCACATTTAAGGAGAACCACATATGTTATTATAAAAATATGTTTTTATTACTCAGCACTCTCTACTAATCTCTTTATAAGATTAGAGCACAAAGTACACAATAATAAATCACTAGAACAACAGAAAATAGCACAATACACAGTGGGCTCCAGGGGGAGACTAAACCATATACTAAGAAAGTGGTATGACAACCACGACTTGACTAGACACAGTGCCTAGAGAACGTAGAATCACAGGGACCCCAAGAACCAGCGTAGGTAGTGACACAGGGGACCCACGGGATACGCGTGCAGTGTGAGAACAGAGCCACAAGCTCCGTACGACTCTATGGGAAAGTCGTGGTTGGAATTTTTAAGTTTAAGGACACTTAGGAGAGGACTTTGATCAAACTTAGAAGGTTCTAAGACCTCATGTTACCTACCCCAGGGAAGCCGGGTGCATAGAAGTGTGGCTCAGGGGTTAGAGGCGGCAGACCCGGAAGCTGAGATCAGCCCTGGACCAGGGTTCAATTCCCCGCCTCGGCGGGTCTTGGGCTCAAAAATTCCATGGACTCGATAATTCTCGCTCCGGTGCCTTCTCGACTCACGGGTTCACACTCTGCGACTCTGGGCAATAGCTTGCTTAATCTCCACAACGGCCCCTCGAGGCGGGATGCCTGGCTTTCACCTTGTGGATACCCTGCCGGGGTTATCTCACAGGGGAATACCAGGACGGGTTCCCTAAGCAAGCGCCGGGAAACCCTTTGTGGGTAGCTGTGCGCTATATAAGCTCAAATACATTTACATTTACATGGTGTTGGGAATCTTCTTAGTTTTCAATGGCATGATGCTGCAAAGTGCTGCTGCCGTGAAGAGGAAAAGTCCCCGATTGGATCCAAGCCTGGATCAGGTATGAGAAGAGCCTGAAAGCAGAGGGGACAGAGTCTGAGTCACTTGCCAGTGACCAGGGGCTCAGTAGATGAATGCCCACCAATTTCGGGTGCTTCAGGTGAGAAGAGGTGATGCTTGACACTGCAGCTAAAGGGACCAGGAGATGTTGAGGATGACCAAAGTCCACAGGCAAGCTGTCCCACAAAGGATGTCGAGTGCTGGGGGTCAGTGTCCGGATTGATCACCAACAAGCCTTGGCAACTGCAACCCACGCACTCAGAGAAAAGATGCTTC
The DNA here is from genome assembly GCF_964263255.1 of Lissotriton vulgaris. Taxonomy (NCBI): domain Eukaryota; kingdom Metazoa; phylum Chordata; class Amphibia; order Caudata; family Salamandridae; genus Lissotriton; species Lissotriton vulgaris. Next base: position 1,705,607,858 of record NC_141694.1, read on the forward strand.
GGTGAAGACCAGCAAAGTTCTGGTGACTCCCCAAGTGATGGAGAGTCAGGGCTTGTCAGGAGCAACCAGGAAAGCCCACTGAAGGTTAAAGTTGCCTTCACAGGGACCCACAGGCCAAAGAACCAGAGATCGCGAAGGGACTACGAGAGGAATCACAAAATACTAGCCCACGGAACACTCGTGGAGTGTAGGGCAGTAATCTTCAGTGTAATTACTGCTCGGGGTCTAGACTACAAGTAGCCCATAGCACAGCTTCAGGGTTCACCAGAAAGCAGATGCTTCTGCAAATGGACAGGTGCCCAGGGGTTCGGGTTGTACAGTCCCCATGACGGATACCAGTCTCAGGTTTGCTCAGCACACTATTCAACCTCGGGGATGCTTGGAAACCCACCTCCAGTGTTGCAAAAGTCTTCAGAGTCCTCAAGAGCTTCGGAGTTGCAAACCAGTCAGATGCATCTTTGGTGCCTGCTTAGCAGGGGAGTAACTTCTGTACTCCAAAGGAAATTCTTCAGTCATCTAGTGCAGTGTAGATCATTGAAGTTTCTGTAGCAGAGTTTCGCCCAGGTAAACCTAAAGTCCTGTAGCCAGGAGTTCCTACTTTATACCCAAGGAAGGGATGGGATAAACTCTGGGGACCCACCTATGGGAGGGTTAGGACAGAGGGGTCGCTACACCCATGTCCTTTGTCCAGTTTCACGCCAGAGCAGGAGCAAATGGCTTCTGCAACCGGTGTGAGCTGGACTATGCACAGGGACACCAAATGTGCTCCCTTTGCAGACATCAAAGCACTCTCAGAGTGCACCCACCCAGCCCCAAAACACTAAAGCCTGTCTGGGAGGTGGTTACAACTCCCTTTGACAGGAAACCTATTGTCCAGCCTCCCGTGCTGGAGTTTCATCCAGCAGCAGGAGGGCAGAAGCGTGTCTGTGGCTGGCAGCATCCATCTTGTGATGCCAGGTTTCTGTAAAACTGGTACCGGGTGTACCGGTGTAGTCATATTTCTCCCTGTAGAAAGGTGGAATCACACCTCCCACTCCAGTTACAAGTGTGGAGGTATGATTCCAAGGTGTTTGACTCCAAACACGACAGGTTTCTGTGCAGCCGTTTTATAGTTAGCATTTACTGCAAGGTTATAATGCACTTAAGAGTATATGGTATGGCTGCATCACAGAACAACACAGGAGAATAGATTCTGAAGGCTGTAGAGGGGCTCTGCTCATACATGGGCACCCTCTCACATAAAACCCAGCACCCTGCCTTCAGGATTGATAAGGCATGCCATAGGGGTGACTGATAGGTTTAGATGTGCAGTGACACGGTAAATATAGTGAACCTATATCTAGGTAAGGGGTGCATGCACCACCTTACACAATTTACAGTAGCAGACCTGTGGTGTCAATTTGAGTGGTCTCTCAGGGGTGGCATAATACATGCTGCAGTCCTTGGGAGGCTTCTAGGGGAACCTAGGCCCTCGGTACATTGTACACCATATACTAGGGACTTATAAGGGTACCCCAGAATCCAATCTGGAGTGTACCTAAAGTACAGCAGCTAGGCTGGGGTCCTGAATAGCAGGATCCCAGCCAGACTAAGTTGAAAACAGTGAAACATCAGCAAAAAGTGGGGGTAACTATAAAAAGCAGATCCTACTCTCCTGCAGTCTCCCTTCCCTTGACCCTATAATTGCTACTGTAAAAAAACAAATATCAACAGCAGAGACAGTAGATAAACTAGAGCCACAAAACCACCTGCAAGTCACTTACACAAACAATAGAAGTGAACTACACAGCGCTTTAATAAATGCATGCTCACTCATAAAGGACACAGTTATAATTCATGGGGCCCAAGTATGACTTTGGCCCTGCGGTGCTGTGGTCAGACCACCTGTCTGGTGGGCTAGTTTTTGGCATTCCCACAGTAGTGCCTCAGAAAATGGGAACCGCAATGGGAACATCAAAAAGAGTTCCTGCACAGCAAGATTTATGGAGATCAGATAAGCATGTTGATGATCTAGTGACAGTCTACAATCAGTGGACTGAATCTACTTTTGATGAGGTTCTCCAAATAAATGCTTGAGTTTACAGAAAGGTCCTACTGCCCTCAGTACAATGATATGCTGAGAACAATTCGAAAGATAGTGGTGTAAACGTTATGCAGGTTAATCTAAAAGTCAACCTCAAGAAGCTCTTCAAAGTTATCTTGATGTTCTAAGCTGATTTTTATACTAATTAAATACTCTTAGCATCTGATCCTGGAGAAAAGACCTTTTCTATTGCACTCTCTCTGGCCAATTCTTTCTGTGTAATACAGACTTTGATACACACCCAAGCTCTCCTATGCAATCCGACGCACTTAATTTCTCCTTAGCTGGCAACCCGAGATCAGGCTGTTCACATGAAATTAGCACCACGTTAGCATCGCTCAGGAACTTTGGTCAGGTCACAGACAACAGATTCCAATAGCTTGCAGACTCCATCTCTTCTGAATTTCCTCCTGACATGCTCCCTCTGAAAATCTGGCAACTTACTGCAACCCCTTTATCAGAGCCACTTCAGATAATTTGCAGCTGTTGGAAATTTGCCTTCCTTCTCTACTTTTTGCTGAATTCTAATTTGCTGGCCTTAAGACTCAGAGAAATGTAGCACTGCTAACCAGTGCTAAAGTGCATGTGCCTTCTCCCTTAAACATGGCAATATTGGCTCACACTCAATTGGTATATTTAATTTACTTATAAGTTCCAAGTAAAGTGCTCTAAATGTGAGCTGGGCCTGTAAATTAAATGCTACTAGTGGGTATGCCGACTGGCATGGTTACACCTAATTAATTTTGTGGCCAACTAATGGAGCAGTAATATATAATATAATTGTCTCTCTCCAGGCTTCCTCAGGACCTTGGTTCCCCGTCCCCTCAAAATGTAACCTCCTAGGCCCAGGAACTTGATTATTTTGACTGAAACCTTTATTCTCCAAAATCTACACTGGAAATTAACAGTCCATGACGCTGCTCACTTCCAGCCACCTTGTTCGCTAACGCAGGTCCCAGGTGACTTCCGTAACATGAATCATCAGCCCACCATGTCGAGCTTCTTTCACAAGACCCAAATTCACATACCGCAGCTCTCATTAATACCGCATGCTCACATCTCTGTCCTGATTAAGATCTCAAATTGTTGAGATCAAAACGCCGTCGACCCTTCTACAACCAAACAGCCTACATTTCTTGAATTAAATTATAAGCAGTTTTCCATTTCTTTTGGTTTTTGTTATTAGTGCAATGTAGGTTTTTAAAGTCTTCCTTCTCTCACCACATCACGTCTTTTTCACTAAACTGTGAGCACAGGATCTATAATCCGCATATATTGTTATAGTGAATATTGTTAATAAATGAACAGTTTTACAATGTTCATTTGCATTCCTCCCTCCATATGGTCTCTCCAAAACTGAGTTGCTTCAAAGGAGTAATGATTAATTTATCCCCTTGTTGAAAACATTTATCCTTACCTGGACCAAACGGCCTTGTACGAACCATTGTTCTTTTGAAAACTGTCAGAAACCCCAGGTCCCCTTGTTATACATACACACTAGTGGGTCTGAGCACCTATTGTGCCTCCCACTTAAGTAGCCCTCTAACCATGTCTCAAGCCTGCTGTTGCAGATCCTGAGTGTGAAGTTTACAATACCATTTCGACCTGGCAAAATGAACCCTTTGCCATGCCCAAAACCTTCCCTTTTTATACATATAAGTAAATCCAAAGGTTGACCCTTAACAACCCGCAGGGCAGAGTGCAATGTATTTAAAAAGCAGGACATGTCCTTTTAAGTTTTGCTTGTCTTGGTAGTGAAAAATACTTACATTCGTTTTTCACTACTGCAAGGCCCATCTCTCCCACAGTATAATATTGGGGTTGCGTTATTACATTTTATAGGTGTCATTTCCAATTGTTAAGAGATAGATTTTTCAAGATTGGTATCTCTGGAATCACAATTTAAAATCTAAACTCATGGTAAAGTCGGGTTTTAAACTGCAGTTCTGAAAATGGCACTTTTAGAAAGTTGGCATTTTTCTTACTTTAGAAATTTGTTGCATGGTGCCTGTCTCTGGTCACATGTCTGTGGTGGGTGGCAGTTGTGCTTTGTGTATTCCCTCTTGACAGTCACACATAATGGGAGCTTACGTGTGACTTGATAGGCCATCCTGGCAGGATGGGAGGGAACAGCTTGACCCAGCCTCACTTACACCTAAATAGGCTGTGTCCTGTCCCCACACAATTGGCTGAATACCCCCCTGTAGTGAGTTTGGAGCAAGGGCAGGAAAAAAGAACCTCTGTGCACTTGAAATGCGTGTCTTTGAAGTCTCCCCGACTTTAAAGGTACAACTGGGTATAAGTGCTGAACCTCTGACACCACCGCTTCAGTACACCTCTGGACCTGTGAAGACTCTGCCAGGAATACGGACTGATTTGCTGCTGAAATACTGCCACTCTGCTGGACTTCTGTTTTACTGAAATCATACCTGGCTGTGCTTACCTGCTGTCTGCTGCCCTCTTGCCTGGGTGATTGGATTGGACCTGCATCACTTGAATCCAGAGTGACTCCAAGGGCTAGTTGTCTGGCCTCCTTATCTGAAGTCTCAGGGATATAAAAGACTTCCAACCACCCTGATTCTGCACCTGGACTCTGCCATCTGTGAGTCTGTCCTGCGAAGTGGTGCCACACCAGTCCTGGACTCTTTGAAGTGGTCCTAAGGTGTTTTGCTTCAGTGGAACCGACTCATCCTCTGCCAAAACTATGCACCACTGCTGCTGCAATAGGATTAGAAATGGTGGCTCACCACTTCTGAGTGGATCAGGACTGGCACAATGCCCCTGCTGCATGGATTGGAATCGGCGTATTGCCAATGCTGCGTTGATCAGCACTGATGCATTACCATTGCTGCATGGATCGGAACTGGCACATCACTGCTGCTGCGTGGATTGGCACCAAAGCATTTCCACTGCTGCATGGATCAACACTGAAGCAGCGCCTCTGCTGTGTGGCCCATCCTCCACTAAATCCCATGCAACTCCCCACAACCTTGGATTAAGGTACTTTTATTCAGCAGACCTCACTGGGTCCCTGTATCTGGCCCACACTCCATCGCGGTCAACCTAAAGTTTTGTCTTTGTCACCGTCTGGCGCAATCCGAAATCCCATCTTAGTGCTTTACACTTCTAAGCACTATTTTTACTTACAACCTTTAAAAATCAATATCTCGAGTTCTACTCATTGGATTTTTGACATTTTGGTTATTTTTATTCATAAAGTTAAGCTCTATCTTTCTAACCTGTTGTGGAATCTTGTGTGGTGCCTTCACTGTTTTTCAGTTTGCAGTGTTGCACAACTACTTTACACATTGCCTCTAAGTCAAGCCTAACTGCTGTGTGCCAAGCTACCAGAGGGTGAGCACAGGTTAATTTTGGCTTTGTGGTTGCTGATTGACTAGTGTTTATACTCCTGTCAATCTACAACCCAATTTCTAACTGCAATGTCCCTCTGTCCATCGGGATTGTTTCATCAGAGTGGAAGAAAGTCTTGGTGGTGCCTCTATTAAACAAACACACCACCACCCTGCGATCTTCACCAATTTTCGATTGATCTCACTCTTCCCTTTTCCAATAAAAAAAATTCAAAATATGTGAACAGGATTCTTTCTGCCCACCTTGAGAGTAATACATTGCTGCATATGGCTCAGTCCCCCTTTAGGCGCCTCTACATGGAAATTAATATGCGCTTGTCTCTGTTTTAGATGATCTTCGAATGGTGGCACATAAGGACAACTTTGTTGCCTGGTGTTATTAGATATACTGACTGCATTTGACATTATCTCATGTGAGATCATGATCTTAAGATCTCTCTTATCATGGGTCTGTATAGTATTCAGACTGGGGGAGCCTGACTGGCCCTATCTCTTCCTTTTCACTTGTCAGCTACTGCCTCTCTGGCTAAACTTCACCGGCTTCCCCCACCTAAAAGGATACTTTTTTTAAGACTCTTTGCTTAGTGGCCAGAGTTATCCATCGAGTTTGACCGGTCGATCTGCTGAACAAATGTTGTTGTTATCACCCGGCTCGCCACCTTCGTTCCTCAGAAGTCAATCTTCTTACACAGCCTAAATTCAAACTATCATGGATTTGGGACTCAGCGATTTCTATGCAAGTCCCCCATCTGTGGAACCGTCTACCGCTCTCCCTTCACTATACCCTTGACTTGACTCACTTCAGGAAGCATCTCAGGACCTGACTGCACACCATTAGTCAGAAGAAGTAGCTCTGTGTGCATTCTGCCGTTGCAGCAGCACACTGCTTTTCTAGGTAATCTCAGTGCATTACAAGTGACAATAACAGTAATGATATTGTTGAGGATGATGATTGATGATGTTGATTGATGATGATGATTATGATAATCATTGATGATGATTGATGATGATGTTGAGGATGATGTTGAGGATGATGGTTGATGATGATGATGATTATGATGATGATTGATGATGATTGATGATGATGATGATTATGATGATGATGATGATGATGATACTAAGGAGCATTTTTTCTTGTGCCCGATTTGTACACAAGTGTTAATGACTTTGTTAGTCTCAAGAAGACAGGGTCAATACAAATGTCACTTCATGTGCACTGTTAGGGCAAAAATACCCTCCACTGTGCCGCGTTACGTTGGTGACGTGAAGCCTTTCAGTACAAGATCACGTTCAAGGCCTTTGCCTTAAAATACACTGCCCTGAATAGTCGCGCCCGGAGTTGCTAAGCAAACAGACGGAACAATCCCAGCCGCCCCCGAGAACTGCAAATAGCCCGGGATGCTCCTGGCTCCGTTTCCACACAGGATCTCTAGGCGAGGCGCAGCTTACTCGGCTGGGACCCGACATTATTGGCTCAGCTTACCCCAGGGTCGGGTTTCCCCGTATCCAGGGCCCGTGAAGTGGGCAGCTAAGACCCTCACTGTCTCCCAAGAGCTTTGAGACAAATTGCACCGCAGTCTACATTGTGAGCACCCAAAAACCGAGCCAGTGCAGCTTCAAGTGATTGGTGTTTGCAGATCACTAGAATGGCAAATTGTATTCATATGTCGGGAAGGTAGCTCAGTGAGTTAAGTGCTTTCAGATGACGTGCGTGTGACTCGCAGGTGACACCTGTGAATCACAGGAAGGGCATTGCAACACTTCATCCTTTCAATGGCTGTAACCTGAGTACATTAAACTGGATATTAATAATATCCGCCTATTACAAAATGTAAAAAAGGCAAACCTCTCCCATTATGCCCTGTTTAGTAGCCCTTTATTATTTATCATGTAGAGCGCTTCATGCCATGTCACACCAGTCCGTGTGTGTTCTGCAGCTGCTCTGTATATGGTGTCGTGCTTTCAATATAGCCCTTCTTCTGCAACATTGTTGTAATCTGGGCGTCCTGTTTTTAATGCCCGCTGCATTTGCTGTACCTACATTCATTGAAAGCCCATTCAACAAAACATGACTTCAATCTGAGCATGCCTTGCTGGTCCTCTGGTCCAGCCTCTTCAATACCAAAGGACAGCACCTACTCAATAATAAACCAGCATTGGCAAAGGCAACAGGTCTGGCATTGGCTGTCAGCCTTTGTTGGCTTTGTCAAAGCTTGTTTTGTCATGGTTTTTGTAAAAAGTTATTGTTTGGTGAAATGCTGAGCCTTTGCCAATATAAAAATAGATGGCTAAAAACTGTTTTTTATTTTATTTTAAAAAGCACACATTCTCATACTAGTCCCTGGCACTTAAGTAAAGTACTTTGTGTGCAGATGTACTCTGTGTAAAAGAAGAGAAAGCTGTCACTGACAATGAAGTCAGCCAATTACTGAAATGAGCTGAACCAATGCCGTACTTTTTAGTGGGCGGAAAACATGTTAAGGACACAACAACAGACCAATGGATAAAGAGGGCTGGCTGAGAGTCCCTGTAAGTATAATCTATATATCATTTTAGTAAAATGGCCCAAACTAGTCCTTAAAAATGTCTGCTTGGCCTTGTGTCTTGCAGCACAAGACTAAGTCTCTTGGGAGGGCGAGGGTCAGAATTGCCTTTCAGACAAGCACTGGTGAAGCCAATAGGTCTTGCCTATGCAAGAGCTGTGTATTGGAGCGGCATAGTGTGGAGTCACGTAGAAGGACATATACTGGAGTGGCATAGAGTACAGTGGACTGGTGTAGGGTGCATTGGCATAGAGCGTTGCAAAGAATAGTGGTGTATAGTGCAGTGGCATGAGGGCTGTGGCATTGAATTCAGCAGCGTACAATGCAGCATATAGTAGAGAGCAGTGGTGCAGAGTGGAGTGGCGCAGAGTTGAGTGGCGCAGAGTAGAGCAGTGCAGAGTAGAGTGGTGCAGAGGGCACTGGCGGAGAGTAGAGTCGAGTGGCATAGAGTGGTCGAGTGGCATGGAGTGCAGTAGCATAGTGTGCAGAGTAGAGTCGAGTGGCATAGCGTGCAGTGTTATAGAGTGGTGCAGAGTAGAATAGCATTGAGTGGTGCAGAGAGGAGTATTGTGCTATAATGTGCAGAGGCATAGAGTGGAGTAGTGTAGAACGTGCAGAGTACAGTGGCATAGAGTTCAGTGGCAGAGAGTTCAGTGTTTTAGAGTAGAGTGTCAGAGTGCAGTGGTGTAGAGTTGAGTGGTGCAGGGAGCAGTGGCATAGAGTAGATAGATTCACAGGAGAGTGAAGTGGCATAGAATGGAATAGTGCAGGATAGAGAGCCGTTGTGTAGAGTGCATAGCTTGTAATGCATGGAGGAAAGTGGCATAGAGTGCAGCGGCATAGAGTGCAGTGGTGCAGAGTAGATTAGAGTGACATACAGTGGACTGGCATAGAGCGCAGGGGCAAATAGTTGAGTTTTACTGTGTAAAGTGCAGTGGCATCGAGTGTATTGGCATAGAGTGCAGTGGTGTAGAGTGCAGAGTGGCATAGATTAGAGTGGCGTAGAGTGGAGTTGTGCATAGTAGATTGGTGTGGTTTAGACTGGAGTGGTGTAGAGTGCACTGGCAAAGAGTGCAGAGGTATAGAGTAGAGTGGCGAAGAGTCCATTGGCATAGAACAGAGTGGTACAGGGTAAAGAAGAGAGGCGTAACATGACGTGGCATAGAGTAAAGTAGCATAGAGAGGAGTGGTGCAGAGTGCAGTGGCATGGAGTGGAGTGGTGTAAGTGTGAAGTGGTGCAGAGTAGAGTGGAGTCACTTAGAGCAGAGTATGCATGGTATGGTATCGCATCGCTCTGCCTTTACAGACAACACATTTCTAATTGGAATTACCATTGCATTTGCTCAGACATTCAGTTTCATTAATAAAACTATACAGTGCACAAACGAAAATGTATGGAGATTGCATCGCCTAGTGTAATTAATTGTTTTGACCATATTAAATATTTGTTTCCAACACTCTTCAGAAATAACAGAAAATGTGCTCCATTTCTGTTCCTAATTCTGATATATTCTGAAATACTTACACAGTTCATTTAAATGTTGTGTGCTAGAAAATAACTCTTTCCTACCCCAAGTATCCAGCAAGATTGTCACATAAATCCTCTCACTTTAAACACAGAGAAAGAAAAGCAAATAAGCACCCTCAGAGCATAGCACCTGACAATTGACCTTAGTCTTTGAATACACAGCAAATGTGAGAAGTTAAGAACAAGATTTAAAGGCCTGTTTACAGACAGGGAGTTTGTGGAAGATTCCAGTAAATAGGATTCAGGCAATGGGAGGCAAAAGAGGCACACTGAACCTGAAGCCACTACAAATCTAGAAAATGTGAGTTACAAACCGCAAAGCCAATGGTAATCAGCAGGCAGAATGCAATCCTAAATCAACTGTCTGAAAGTCTCCAACATGTATTTAGCACAATCAGGCAGTGCAGCTCTCTGGTACACTGCAAATTACAAACTGGCGTTGTCTGTTGGAAGCTCATCCTTCCTCTTAGATTGATCCTGAACAAGTTAGAGAATAGCTGTTTACCAAAATTAAGCCAGACCCAGTTTATGTAATTGAAGCCAGTTTCTGCTCGTGGATTATTCCAAACGCAGAAATCAAGTGACCTCAGGATTATGAAAGAAAGAATGAAGTCAATGAAATGTTGTCATAAAGGGACTAACAAACTCCTGGCACTGCAAAGGATGGCTCTTCAGGAATTGAACAAGGATTGGAGGTGCCACAGGCACTGGAACAAATTCAAGCACAGGAACAGCCATTGATCAACAAACCTTCCAAAGTCCTCACTGTGTGTACGATGAGTGGCAGTGAAGTTTAGTGAAAGAGACCCAGGGTAGATTTATCTGATAAATGCTACAACACAGAGCAGCAACCAAAGTTTCTGTGCTGCTTTGAGCTACATGGAGAGAATAGCATCTAGCCATAGTTAATAAATACATAATGCTACTGCTCTCTCCCTCTCCGCTGGCGCCTAGTGCAACACACTCACACACCTTTGCACTGTGGTGTTGTCTAACATTACTAGACAAGAGCCTGCAATATGCAATAATTAATTTTCCAAATGAGGATCATTGCTCTCCTTCCCAGTCCAAGGCACCCTACGGAGAGACAGGAGGTGTGAATGCCAATATTAGTTTAACGGCCCCCGGGCACGTACTCTTCTGTGCTTAGCCCAATAAATAAGACCCTTTGGACAAGCCCTGGTGTCGTAACATTAGTGGTGTAGCACATTGACGGATCGAGAAGAGGGCGAAGCCAACGAGCCGACTTGTGCATCCATAAGTCCATGTTGGCCCACAACCATTAGATGTTTGGATTTTGTAAAATAGGTTGAAACACTACAACATCTCATTATAAAATGGGGAGTGAGGATTTCTGGTTGCCTACAATGAATCTACACGTGAACCACAAGTGCTGTAATTTTCCAGAAGGTACAGGACAGTAATATAATAAAAGAAGGTCAAGTAGAGGATAACTGGAAACAAATGCCCAACCGTATATATATATTTTTAATGAATGTATCCTCATGTAACACAACTGGTCCTATGTAAAACACTCTGATACCGATACCTTTGGGTCAAATTCGTGCTATATAAAACTGAGTAAAAAAATAAAATAAAAAATAATAAGAAATATATGATGGTCGTCTGTGAAATAAGACGGCAAGGTTCCACAGGTTTTGGAACGCAGCTTTATAGAGCAGCCAAGATTTAAGAAGGAATATAACACATATTACAACAAAGATTGATTACTAGTTTCAGAAGGAGTACAGAAATCCTAAGCACTGAGATTTCGTATAAGATGTAAGTGTAGAGTTGTTGTGTACTTGCTACACAATTGCGATGCTCCTGAGACCTCATGATTCAATCCTTTGTGTGACTGTTGCGATGCCAGACATGCTCCTCAGCAGTCGTTGTAGTGCACACGTCGCCACCAAACCCCTCCTTGCCATGCTACTTTAAGCCAGCCATCTTGGATGCTTGCTGTGCATCTAGCGCAGCATGAGCAGTACAGATTTTGAAAATGGCGTCCTCTGTGTGACATCATAAGTGTGTGTGGCAGAAGTTGCAAAAACGACCACATTGGCAAACTGCAAGGCCACAACCAGATGCTTGGGTCACGTCCTGGAAAAGTAGGACCTGTGGTGACACAACCACCGCACAGGTGACACGATCAAAGTAAAACCATGCAATTGAAATGCTACTTAAAATAAAAAGTAAATAAGTAAAGTCTAAAATGGAGCTTTAAACGAGACAAAGATGTGTGCAAGAAAGAGCTCCAGCCATCATCCACACTACAAATAATAAACTAGCTGTGATCACGTGACAATATTTTGGAAGATTTACATAAGTACTAAACACGGTTGGAGCTTTGCTGATGGCGAAGGCACATTGAAGGAACCTCAAACACCGATCACAATCTGCACTGCTAAAAAATTAAAGATGCTATGCCTTTAGATACTTACAGTAGGGAGGTATTTGTGCCTGTTACCAATCACTGTTTACTAACATACGGCAACGATGACTTATTGACAGGCTGTTTCAGAAACACTGAATGGCCCAGACATGGGGTCAAAGGTCATGTGATGTTAACTCCTTTGATTTTGGTGAAAAGACACTCTTGCTTTACAGTAGGCTGCCTTATCTGCCTTCGGGTTGCTAGGGGAGTGTATGCCACCTTAACATAGACTCCAGAATATTGAGGGCAAAACATAAATGGTGAAGGTACCTTTATATGGGTAAGCAAAGGTTTACTTTACTTAACTCAATATATAAGTACCTTGACGATATACATATCTTCAAGGTACTCAGATTTTTGGTTTAGAATAGTAAATCGATACTTACCTTTATACACTTACCTTCACAATTCTTTGGTCCTCAATATTTTGACCACAATATTATGATATCATAATGGATCTCCTGTCAAAATTTTTACATGCAGTCAACAGCAGGCGCGAGCCACTTATGAAGTTACTCACTCTCTTCCATGCGCCACTGGTGCAGGTGGATGTGCAATCTAAACCACTTGTACAAAAGTGCCTGGCGGCTGCCTGCTTATGGAAAGCGCTCCTGCAATAAGCTGACTGTACTGCCTAAAGCAAGCGAGCGAGATGCCACAAACCACCCCAGGCATAGCTATACAGCGCAAGAAAGAGGTAGGCAAAATGGATGTAAATGGCATTTGCGGACATGGGAAGTGAGTGAGAGTAGTTGAGGAGTAAACGCTTTCTGCAAAATGTGTTTTTAGAGACATATTTACATTTAGCTAGTGGCGTAGCAAGGGTGGGGCGGTCCGCCTTGGGCGGCACAAGTTTTTAGGGTGGCGGCCTCCCCCGCTCTTACCTGCCACCTCGGGCGGCAATCGCCAGCACACCCCGCACTTCAGTGTGGCTGCCGCGGGTCAAATGGAGGAATCTCGCCAGCACCCTCAGCTCTTCAGTGCCAAAGGGCTAGCTACGCCTCTGCATTTAGTGATGATTATCAGGAGGAATGTGAATCCCTGCAGCCCTAAACCAACTGGGCACTGGCCTAAAACATTTAATGCTGTTGGCTGAAGGACACAATGGCCTAGATTTACTATTATTTGATGCAAGGCAGCACAGCAACCAAAGCTGCTGCGCTACCTTGCATAAAAGGGAGATAAAATAATGTGCCATATCTATTAAGATGTGGCACATTTTTTCTCTCCCCCAGTGCTGGCACACTTTTGGCTGCCATGCACCAATCCACACATCCTTGCTCCATTGGAAGAGGGTATGAGCACTCTAAAGCATATGTTTTGCACTGGAATGGGATTCTTCCAGTACAAACCTATCTTTGAGGATATTTGCCACTTTATATGTATGCTGTACAATGCTGTACACATACTAAAATGGAACATTTGGGAGAAATTAAAATATCTAAGCCTGTCTTGAGAAGTGGTAAGATTTGGTGCAAATCCCTGTCTACAAATGTCAGTAGATTGTGATTTGTGTCCAAGCCCATGGATGGTTGCACGGAAATGCCCATGCACTGTCCATAGAATGCACTGATACAAGGTGTTGTAAAGTAGCGCACAGCACAACTTTACGTTACTTTGGAGAACTTTCCAATGCCAATCCTGGTTTGTGCTGGATAGCAAATCTCACCACTGCTCTTTGCACTGGATTATCATCACTTGTGTGACCCAAACCCAGCACAAAACATTAGTGAAGCTGGGCCTGTGCATCTGAGAACAGTGACCAATATTCCCACAATGCTGCCCATTGATGAGTTCTGTCAGGTCTTGGCCGAAAACGGCCTTTTGCAATATCTGGTTGAGAACATCACACAGCGAAAACGCTGGACACCACAACTTCTGACTATTGGATTGTGGACAAATAGCAGGTAAGAGTGTCCCTTGCTAACACTAAGGGTCCATTGCAATAGTCTTCTGAATTCAGAGACCACAGATTAACACAACGAAAGAAAATCAGGAAACCATCTGGCAGGAGCGAGACATCAAGTCATCAGAGCTGGCAAGAGCCACTGCAATTGCAACAGAGTGTCTATCTCTGACAAACAGGAAAAGAAAAAATCAGGCAACTAATAAAGGATGTGAGAGATCAAAAACATGTACTAGAAGACACAGAATTAAAGACAGTGATTACATTGTGCTGGTAGCCCCACGTGGTGGGCTCTGGCACATTTTTGCGGACCGAGACTTACTTTTGATCACCAAACTTTGACCCAGAACAAGGGAGAGAAAGGCAAAAAAGGGAGAAAGAATAGGGTATAGACAGGCTAGAATACGTATGCAAAGCACTTTAGGCTGCCATGTGCCAACACATTGACCCTTTCACCATAGTGCAAGAGTGCGTGTGTTCTGCAAGGTATTGTAATTGTACTGGAAGGGCAGCCTTCCAGTACAAAAACTGCCCTTTTATTACTGTTCCTGCTTTGTATGTGTGCTGTACATCGCAGTATGCATGCAAAGTAGGAAAAATTAGGAGAAGTGACATAATTCCTGCTCATTACTCCTGCCTCAAGGAGACATAAGATTTTAGCACAAATCTCCTTTTTACGAACGTCTGTAGATAGGGATTTGTGTCAACACCCATGGGTGGTTGCAGGCATGGCCGATGCACCAGCCAGGGAATGCCCCTTGACACAAAGTAGCAGGAGTAAAGATACCGGAATGCAAGACTAAACCGGCAGTCCCCATGAATGGTGAGGTGTGTGCTGTGGCTATGGAGGCAGTGCAGCACAGAAGCAATGTCAAGTATTCATGACAACTTCAATGAAACTAATTAAGTTTGGATGTTTAGGACCAGTTAGAGGGGCAATGCATGAAGACCAGGACAAGCACTAATGGACAGTCCATCTGAGGAGTGGGATGCAAGCCCTCATTTCAGCAGCCTTGCCCTGCCTTTCACTCCAGTGATATGGCAAGGGTAGAAGACACTTAGATGATTATCGATCAAGAGCCTTGAGACCCTAACGGATGATTAGCTGCGCTCTGTAAGAACCCTGATTGATTGATTGATTGATTGATTGATTGATTGATTGGAATGACACTCCTGGGTAGGCAGACATGGGGCTCTTGCTGGGAATGTCTCGATCCCTGTGGCTCGACTTAATCAAGTGACCGCAATGGGCAACCAATGTCTCTCCGATGCCCCTGGAGCTCTGAGGTGGGACTCAGCCACTCCTCGACCCTCCTGGGAGAGCTCTCCTCTCTGCCCCCACCTCGCCCTCCTTCCGCCGCACTGATGACTTAATTGAGATGTCTTTGCTGCAGGAGAGAGAAGAGCCAGCTCCCCTCTGCTTTACAGCCCTTTGATCACAGGAAAACAGCAGGATGCGAGTTTTAAGGCAGAAGGAAACACTTAGGTGTGCAGAGGAAGGTCAAAGTTGTTTGCGTTTAACTGGAAGTGAAATGCTCGCTTTTTCAAACCCCAAGCTATTGGAAACAATATAATGGCACAGAAAAAGGCAAAGACATTTTTATTTAAATCTAAAAAGGATATATGAATTGGCATGGAAGCCATCATGTGCAGGGGTGTATGATGTTCGACATCATGTTATGGTCAAATGACGACCCAGGAACGTGCATGAAGTGAGTGCAGCCCTGTCAAGTTTCCCAGGTCCATGTGGGATGTGTGACAAACAGCGTTAACAATGCGGTGTAAACCGTGCGTACAGTTTGAACGCAAGCGTTACCATGCTTGCCTTTACCACGCATATGCCTTTACCACGCATCGGCCTTTACCATGCATATGCCTTTAACACGCATATTCCTTTACTGTGCATATTCCTTTGCAATGATTCCCGTTGTAAAGGCAGTAAAGGCATATGCATGGTAAAGAAAGTCTGCGGTCTAGCATTGGGGCGAGTGGGCGGGAGTGGGAGGTGTTGCAGACTTCTTGTGGACGACAATGGAAGGAACAGTGGCTTGGTGAGTAGATAACAAGATTTTTAGGTTGGGCTGGGGTCAGGGCATTTTACAGCACTGGGGATTGGGCTTTAAGGCTCAGGGTGGTGGGTTTAGATAGTTTTTAGGGCTGGGGCTGCTGTTTTAGGGCTCTGGGCGGGGGTTGTTGTAGTATTTCGGGCTGGGTCGGTGTTAGGGTTCAGGAAGCGTGGCGGGGTGTGTTTAGAGCTGCGGTCATGTCTGTTTTTAGGGCAGGGGTCTAGTTTTAGGGCTCAGGGTAGTGGACCTTGGGTGTTTTAAGGGCTGGGGTCGGGTAGTTTTAAGGGCTGGGGCCATATTTTAGGGTTCAGGGCAGGGGCAGGATGTAACTTTTACCACTCATTTACCTTTACCAATCATGCCTTTACAAAGTAATTTACTGTAAAGGCAAGTGTGGTAAAGACATGTGTGGCAAAGGTGTGACCGGATTGTTAAGGCATGAAAAGTAATTGCATGCGTTGTTCCATCATACAACTATGATGTGCTGCTCCAGTCCAGGTACTTTATTTAAATACTGGGACTTGCAGTCATGTTAATTCCATTATAAATCAGGACTACAAGTCCCAGAATACAGAAAAAACCTGAAGTGAAACAGCACATAACACATAGACCTGGGAAACTTGCCAGCTATGCAAGTGTGCAGTGGTGTCATTTCTGTGCTGCCCTTTGACAGCACTTATTGGTGGTGGACGCAGCTCTCGAGGAATTTTGAGTTGTGATGTTTTGTGTGGTGCTGGAACAAAATTCTGACAAGTGGTGCTGGCTCCCTAAAACTGTTGGGGTTGCTTAGTAAATGAGGGCAGCAAAAGGAGCAAAAACGTTTAATGGACAGAGCGACTTTGTGAGAGAAAAGAAGGTGGAGATGGGAGGGCTAGGCATTTTTTGCAAAAATGTGGTTTAATGCCATATTATGATGCAATAGCTTTAAATATGGACAAATTGTGTTAATGTATAAAAAGACTGCTAATTACCCAGACTAGTTTTTAACCATGCCCACACACAAGGATAAAATAAATGTCTGATTTCTCTTCCTATTTCAAAACCTTTCTCCCATTACCTTCCACAATAAGCTGGCCCAACTGAGCCTCATTCTTACAGTATTTGTAAGCCTAAAAAGGAGCCATTTTTACATTGGTGCATTTCATGTGCCTCATTATTTCTTCCTCCATAGGTCCTGATCAAAGATTGCAGACTCACAACAGTTTTTTTAGCAATGCCATCTCTTTGCAGCTGCATGAGGTAAACATAACCATAAATGACAAGCAAATGTGCAGCGTTTTTCCAAAAGTTGGACTCCTGATTCCCTTTAATAACCAGTAACCCATCTCTGCATTTGAATATCTAATGCTGGGGGAACAGAAAACTGATTGGTTTCCATGATCTTTCTGATCTGCCTCCAGGTTTGAGGTGCTGAATCACCTTCTGCACCCTTAGTTCCAGCCCACTGGATGTGTCTGTGTCTCTCAGGCTGCATGATTCACTTGCATCCTCAGAATGCCAGCTTGGTTTTAAACACTGCCAGGTGGAGTGACTGCCAGGTGGAGTGACTGCCAGGTGGAAAGCAAACGCAGGGGCGGTGCTGCATGGCATGTAAGTGCTAAAGCTAGGAAGATTCGAAGTTTCTGCACTTTTGCAGATGAAGAGACATGTCTTACGAAGCAAATATTAGTACTTTAATCACCTGTGATTGGCACGTTGCATGTATCAACAGGGTCTCAACACATTGTTGCTGGTCCGAGCTCACCCATGGCGTGAATACTAGATTCTCTGTTTTACTCATGTTGAACCTCAATGAGAAGTCTTGCACCCCTTTAGATTTTCACCTATGGGTGTATTTATTAAAAGGGCAATGCAAGGCGCCAACCGCCGTTGTCTGTTGCATTGCGTGAGGTGGAGCGAGCAGGACAGCGCGATATCTACCGAGATATGCGCTGCGCTGCTCTCGTCCCAGCGCTGGTTCACATTCATGCAGAAGGCCAACACTAGCGCTGGTGGCACCCAGTGCGACAATCGTTGTTGGCGCCCCCCAAAACCTCCTTCTCCATGAATTCCCTCACTACCACACTCCACCAGTGGCCTTTATCTCTCCATGGCCATTCTTGCTCATGCGTCTCATTTCTTTTATAGCTCTGCTCCTACCAGTGAAGGCTGTCAGAGCACTTTACATAACCTACACATCATACAGATCCAATTAATATTACGTGTGTAAATAACAGCCAGATTCATGAAGGTGAATAGCGCTCGCAAAGGGCCAGATTCTCAGATTCATCATCCCAAATGCAAAAATCGGTAATAGCGAATTCGCAATTTAGCGAGGAATTACATTTAAGGAATCTCTATTTGACGTTCCTTAAATGCAATTCATCATCCATTTTCAAATTGCGAATTCGCTATTTCGGGCCGCTATTTACCTCGAGGTCAAACCTCGTGGTAAATAGCGAAAACTTAGAAAAATGCTTTTAAAAGCATTTTCTAAGTTGCATGTTGCACACACACATGTCCTTTGGACATGTGTGTGCGCAACACCTGTTTAAATTTGCATTTAAGGGGTGCTACAGGGTGTCCTTTGGACACCCCTGGCACCCTTTAAATCGCTATCTTATTTGCGATTAGCAAATTGCTAATCGCAAATAAGGAATACTCCCCATTCATTCCTATGGGCCTTTTGGCTCATAGGAATGAATGGGGAGTTATTCCTTATTTGCGATTAGCAACTTGCTAATCGCAAATAAGGAATATGTAGGAATCGCATTTTATTTTGCGATTCCTACATGAATCCCGTTTTGCGAGCCTGTAATAGCGATTCCTTATGAATCGCTATTAAAGACTCGCAAAACAGGTCTTTGATGAATCAGGCTGATAGTCTATAGGAAATGTTACATAAGACGAAAGGTGTAGGAGTCACATGTCAACGATACTAGTAGGCAGCATATTTAAAGAGTGTTTTGTCTCGATAAGCACAAACGCATGAGTGAAAACATACCACAATCATTGGCTTTATCAATAAGAGTGCATTTCTACCCAAATCAACCCTTTTTTATCAACATGAGGATAAAGACCGGGGTAAAAAACATAACGTTCTAACCTATACCATGCAGTATGCAGGGAGCTCTTTGATGACAGTTCATAAGGTCACTGTGCTGTATTAGTATGATAACTTATGAACTGCTAGTAACAAAATGTTCTCAATGACAAAAGCAGTAACCTACTGAGCTTGGAATATGTTCTTTACAGCTGGCCCATTAATCCTCTGTACTACTTTATTCTGAGTGGAAACTGCCACTAGACAAAACTCAGAACTCTCTCCAGCAGGCACATTAATCACCAGAGTTATCTTGACATTTTTATTGCTGCCTGAGAACTGCTGGATATACATGGAACTCAGCAGCAGTGGGTAATATGGCAACCTTCCCCCCCAGAGGTCAGCGTCAGGTGTGGCTGCACCAGTCGCGCTGTCCCAGAGCCATCCCTCATCATGCTGCTAGTGTCACACACACCTTTGCATCTTAGTGCAAGGGTTTGTGGTGTTGTCAAGCACAGGTTTTATACTGGATGGGTACTCTTCCTGAATAAAATACTATGCCTAATGAAACTTTAAAATGTTTCCTATTTCGGATGAATACTGTAAAGTGCAGCACATATGAAAAGCCAGAAAAGATTGGATAAATAAATGCATTTCCCCTCAATAATGTCAATGTCAAAATTATATTATTTTTTTATTCAAAACCCTATCTACTTTTTTCTGGTAGACAGAGTTTTGCATTAAATACCATGAGTGGTTGCACGGGAATGCCCAGGTACCACGCATAGTATGTCCCTGTGACGTTAAGCAATGCAAACCAGACTGTTGTGAGAGTTTGCCCATATTGATTAAACATGGCTATATATATTTACCTGTTGCAGGCTCTTAAAAAAATAGTGTTGTGGTCAACACTGTCAAATGCAATTTGTAAGGTAGGTAAGAGAAGCAAGCAGACACAGCCACCATATGTTGCTGCATGGAGGTCTCCTAACAGGGGTCTACACACTGACACAGTCTCTCTATCCTATATATTATTTACTGGTTTTTGTAGGTGGAGGCCCATGCTGCGCTCCATGAGTATGGTCCTACCTATCTCAGGAAGAACTTTCAGTTCTACATCCCCAGTAGACACCTGTGTTCCTCTAACATGCTATTGGCTACCATTCCCAGATTCCACCTGAAAAGAAAGGGTGGCAGCTCTCTGGCCTACCTGGCCGCTAGAACTTGGAACCCGCTCTCTTTTGACCTGCACAGCCTACAGAACCCTATCCAATGTAGGAAGAAACTTAAAACTCTGCTTTTCAACTGGGCAGGTTCTGTCTCTACCATCTTCTTTCCTTTGTGCTTCTGGCTTTTGGGCTCGCACCGGGACACTCTCACGAGCAGCTGTGCGCGCTATAAACTCCAATAACATAACATAACATTTGTAGGTGGAGGGAAGCAGCACTCAGTTTTGGGGAGTGGGACTTATTTTTTATCCTATTACTTTGACTCAAAGCAAGAAAGAAAAAAAAAAGCAGAAAAGGGATATAGAAAGAGGACGAGAAAGATAGGAAAGCAGAGACAAAGGGAGGAAGCAGATTGGAAAAGAACCTGCCAGAGTGAGATAAAGGGACAGGTAGTGTAGGCTGGAGGAAGAAAGAAGCCTGGGTTGGAATCAGGGCGAGGGAGCTAGTTAGTGATCAAACCTGGGGCATTTGGTAGTCTTGAAGAAAGACTGCTAAGAGAACCTCCCATCTCATTCCCTTTTTTTAAATTTTTTTTAAAATCTTTTATATTTTACTTTTTTTTTTTTGTTTACACAAATTCAGCAGTGGGTGAACCCCAGCGTTGATATGCCTCGAAAGCGTGCAATTAGAGATTGTACTTGACAAAGTGTGAGATGTATAAATAACTGCCCACTCAAAAGAGTTCTGCACAGCGCAGTGCGCAATTTTTGAACGTTATAGGGGTCCGATAAATCAAGAGTAACTAACACGTCCAAACTGAATACTTTGTCGAAATGTAAATATTATCCCTTGTGAATTTTACAACGTGTTTACAACTATTCCTGCCACCTCGTGGGTTATTTAAGAGCAGAATAAAGTGAAAGAAAACTTTGAAATATTCTCTGCCCTTAGGGCACATTCTGATAAAACAAATTTGTGTTTGTATCTTTCATTTCACCCATATTTTACTTCAGCGGATGGCTGGATTTATACCTTCGACGCTTAATGCACATGGCATTTTTGTGGCTCATGTTCTGAATCGTTAAGGCAGTCCAATGTGGGGTAGTTTTGTTTTTCATGTCAGGGCTGGCGCTATCAAATAGCTCATGTGGGGGCAGAGTACAAAAAGGCTGTTATAATACAACATACAGTCCCTTCTTTGTAAAATGTCTATGGGTTGTCTGGAGAAGGGGGGCAATTTGTAGGTGGCTCTAACAAGAATCTTATTCTTTGCAATATATTTGTTTGCTTTTCAATCTTGAATTTCATGGATCGCTTTGCAAACGTCCCACGCTTTCATGGACCTACCAGAGTGTTTTTCAAACGTCAGTTCCTGAGGTGAACAGAGGTAAAAGTGAGCTATGTAAATGGTGGTACCATAGCTTAAGCATTTCCAAGCCCATGGTGCAGCATTTTGGCCTTGTACGGTGTAATCCTGCATCAATAGTGGGCCATTTTGTACCAGTCTTGATTCTATGAAGAATTGACACATTCTTACTGGTCAGTCACTGTAAATGGCCTTCTTGCACTGGTCCGTGGCTCAAATGTTACTGCAAAAAAACCAGCACTGGTGAACAAGAGCAAAAGTACCAGACACCAGTGTAATTGACAAGATTAGGACCAGTGACTTTTGAACCTATATTACCAGAGAGATATTGCTTATGGCCATGCAGACACATACACATCTCGGCAAGGATATGCCATGCCGGCTGTCTGCAATTTTCTGGACAGCGCCTAGAAAACCACATACAGTGGTTGAATTACAGACTCAAACATCAATGGATTGACTGTATGGCCACCATCATCGAAAGAAACTGGTAACTTTAAGAGGAAAAGTGTGGGTAAATGTTAGGGTTAGACTGCATTATCCGACAGACAATGATAAGGAAAGCTAAGAAAGCGTATCCTGCTGGGTGGGACAATGTGTTCCCATATGATAGGGGGACTCCAGACCATACCATACTATGCCATGCAGGGGCATTGTGGGAGACCTGTGTTGTTTTAAAACCTGATAATACGGGAACGTAATGGAAAGAGCAACAGAGCATATTTGTTATCGTCGCCACATGGCCATGGTGCCCCTTTCAAGGGCCATGGTGTGTAAACACAGTGCAATGTGATGTTGTTCTCAGCCGGGTCCCCTCAGCTTTGCACATGGAACCTTCGAGCTCAGTGCATCTTGAGCAGAGATGGCTTTCTATTCTTGGGCACAGAGTACGGTACGATCTGTTTGGCACACAAAATGGCCTCTTATAGCTGCAACTTGGGAATGCACGCTCAGAGTACGCAGTTTGAAGTGCAGGACGGAATCTGACCAAATGTTTTGATCTTAAACCGGAGGACCAAACTCTGTTAGCAGAACAAGTCAAAGTCTGTAGGGAAATTAAAGTGACATCACCCCAGACCTACTTCCGGCCTGGAGCGGCATTAATAAGTTCAAGATTGCAATTGATACAGAGTGACATTTTTTACTTCATAAGGATATCTTGTTTTGATGTAGTGTTTCGTATATAGCACTTTTGCTGCCTCTAAGCACTGTGTGTAACACTTGTTACTATTGCCCAATGAAATGGGACTTAATTAAATGGCCATTAAATTGTTGGAAGTCTGAATTGACCATACGGGAGTCAATGTAAACCTAACGGGGGAGGGAGAGGGTAGGTACAAGGTGGACTCCTGTCATACGTGTTAATAACACACATCATAGTGTAAATCTCCACTACCCCGGTTTCAGTAGTACCAGCTAAAGGACTTACAGCTAGATTCATGAAAGGAAATTGCGCTCGCAAAGGGCCAGATTCTGAGAATCTGGCCCTTTGCAAGCGCCATTTTTAGGTCGAGCGACCTATCTCAATGCGCACATGCGCATTGAGAGCGGGAGCTCGATATAAAGGGGCTTATACAGAGCTTACCGAGATCGGGCGATTCCATGAAGTGCCCGTGAAAGCTCGCTCAATGCGCATGTGCATTGCCATTAAAAGCGCGTGCACAGACACCAGCCTCCCTCCCACAGTCATCCCCCAGCGTGCGCTCTGCAAACAAGCCTTTGAAGTGCACTTCAAAGGTATCCGCTACCCCCGCCCCCTGCTTCACACGTTTCTCGCATTTCTCCTCCCTCCCTCGCCTTCCTCGCCCTTCAGCGTGCCTTAAGCCTCCATCCTTTCTTTCTACGGTGTCGTGCATATTTTCAATCTCCCCCTTCTCGTCTCCATCCCCTTAACCATACGCCGGCGGCCCTGCACCCATTCGAGCCACAAATTGCTTCCCTTTGGCGCAGCGTTTTACTTGTCAGGGCGGGTGCATTTATATGCATTCTACCCCTGCTCGCGCACACACTTTGCCTCCCGCTCTGGTCTTTTAAAAGAAGGATGCGCACCTTTTAACAGTCGTCTCTTCATCCTTAGTACAGGTACGTCTCGGTGGGCGTTCCTTGAACGATGCTGATAAAGTCATTTGAGCACACGCAGCTCTGTCCCAAAACTGATCTGACATGCACACCCCCCACCTATTGTAGTACTAGGACCTGTCCAAACTGTTGACATTTCTCCTCCCTCCCTCGCCTTCCTCGCCCTTCAGCGTGCCTTAAGCCTCCATCCTTTCTTTCTACGGTGTCGTGCATATTTTCAATCTCCCCCTTCTCGTCTCCATCCCCTTAACCATACGCCGGCGGCCCTGCACCCATTCGAGCCACAAATTGCTTCCCTTTGGCGCAGCGTTTTACTTGTCAGGGCGGGTGCATTTATATGCATTCTACCCCCTGCTCGCGCACACACTTTGCCTCCCGCTCTGGTCTTTTAAAAGAAGGATGCGCACCTTTTAACCGTCGTCTCTTCATCCTTAGTACAGGTACGTCTCGGTGAGCTGCAATTTTTCTCTGCACAAACTTTGTCAGGTTTTACCTGGTGAAAGTCCTGCTTAGATAATCCTGCAGGTGTGGTGATGTCTGCACAGATAGGAATCCACACGCCATTGCAGACTCGTGTTTATGAATGCCTGAGGATTTTCAGGGGACTCGTAAAGATTCTCGAATTCACTGATTCCATTTTTGCCAATAGGCCGCTGGTCTACTGCAAAAACCCATCTTTCCCACCCTTTCCCCATCTTCACAAATTCCATCTGAGAACCTTCAACAATCTACCATTTTCAATTACAGAGGTATTTTTTGCAGACCTGGGTGAAATGTAGCAGTGCAACCTCCTTTGGTCCTAACATGACATGTTTTAGTGAGGTCAGATTCTTGAGTGATTGTGATCAACCACTTGTGCTGTGGAAACACCATCATGTGTGTCATTCTTGTTTATTGGGTTGACAACATGGTCAACTGCAAGCGCTTCATAGCACTCGCTTCTGGTATCAGAATAGATCAGAGATCAGTGATAATTGCAATTAAGTTCAAAACGGGAAATAAAATGATAGAATATCTAACTTGTCTAGATTTCAAAGGAAAATACTGAGGGACCTCATACCGGCACTGTTGCGCTGCCGGAACGTCACTTTTTGACGCTCCAGTGGCGCAATGTACCACTGGTACATTTATAAGGCCACGTAAAGCCACATCACATGGCTTTTCATGGCCTTTTAAATATGTGCGCCCCTTTCACGCAGCAAGCTGGGTGAAAGAGACGTTCCATGGGTGTTGCTGGGGGCGTGTCCAGTAACATGCATGGCTGTTTGACACTGCCCCAGACCTACCAGAAATTGTAAGTCTGAGGGAGCGCTAAAAACGTACGCCTCACCAAGGGAGACAAAAGGGAGGCACAATAAGGAGAAATGTCTTTATTTCTCCTCGTTTTTTAGGTCTCGCCTGTCGATGCGCATGCGCATCGAGCAAGGCGAGAGTATTGCGAGTTATCCACTCTTTATCCACACTGCAAGGAATCGTGGCGATTCCTTGCAGTGCCCGTGACTTTTAAGGTCAATGCGCATGCGCATTAAGCTTATGCGCATGCGCATTGACCTTAAAAGTCACGGGCGCGTGCATGTCCGTCTTTGTTTACCCGCTCCGCCCCCTCCCGCCGTGTCGCCTTGCCTACTCTCTTCCACAGCCTCCCCCAGCTCCGCCCCCTCACTACTTGATTGCACGGCCGCTAGGCCGTGCCTCCCCTACTCTCCTCCCCCCTCCTCCTCTCCTCCCCTGCCTGCCTGCCGCTAGCCTTGTTTCCAATTATTTCTACACGCAGGCTCCATATCCAGTAGCGCTGCCTGTAAATATCGCGAGCGTTCCTCAGTCCGCCACTGCGGCTGTCCAGGTAAATAAATACAAAATGGTTGCTTGGGCGGGATCGTTAATGGGGCTGCATAGTACAGCCTGCATCTCTCCAATCCATGCATCTCTCCCCTTACCCAGTCTTCGGTTTCCAAACACGCCTCTACTGGTGCTTGCTTTTACTATTGTGCCGAAGATTATTGTGTCGCCGATTTCACGAAGCGCCTTCTGATTTGTTTTTAAGGGTCAGCATTCTAGTGTTGCCTGCTGTACCAGCACGCACGCACCATAGAGTCTGGCACTGCGTAGACTTGAATGCCCTGATCACGTGACCCGGAAATACCGAGCAATCTGGTTTGGCGCGCTCTGGCTTACCTATTTAAAAATAATCGGCCAAGACAAGCCCGTGTACACATCGAGGGAAGCGGGCAGACACTTTTGGTACCAGCGGCATGTAAGTAACCCTCCAGATTTTCCAGCTTGCTAATCTCCATTTTACTTTGAGGACATAGTGCGAAGCCGCATCACTCAGTTAAATTACCCGCTATTCGTTAACACCCTATCTTGGATGTATTTGAGTATATGATCTAGCTGCACTTATTGTTTGCGCCACGTCCCCACCACATTCCACTGCTTTACAAATATTGTGTTAATCTCCTAT
Source organism: Lissotriton vulgaris (assembly GCF_964263255.1). Classification (NCBI taxonomy): domain Eukaryota; kingdom Metazoa; phylum Chordata; class Amphibia; order Caudata; family Salamandridae; genus Lissotriton; species Lissotriton vulgaris. Next base: position 1,705,633,889 of record NC_141694.1, read on the forward strand.
TGATTTGGTTCAAAATCAATTGGCGCTCCAATCTTATTAGTGATCTGGTCAATATTCCTCGGTGTTGTGCCTCGTTTTATTAACCAGCGTGCGTTAGAGGGGTGTTTCAGTCTGCCGTGACAGCTGGTGTTGTGTGTTTTCGTTATCAGGGTCAATAGTACTTACTATCGACAATGGTTGTAATTTAAACAGTCTATAAGCAGTCCTCTGAAGTCATTAGATGTAGCTCACTCACCCTCACCCACACTCACCCTCACTCACCCTCAACCCCTCACTCACACTCACCCTCACTCACCCTCACTCACCCTCACTCACCCTCAACCCCTCACCCTCACTCACCCTCACCCACACTCACCCTCACCCACACTCACCCTCACCCTCACTCACCCTCACCCTCACTCACCCTCAACCCCTCACTCACCCTCACTCACCCTCAACCCCTCACTCACCCTCACTCACCCTCAACCCCTCACCTACCCTCACCCTCACTCACCCTCAACCCCTCACCCTCACCCTCACTCACCCTCAACACCTCACCCTCACTCACCCTCAACACCTCACCCTCACTCACCCTCAACCCCTCACCCTCACTCACCCTCAACCCCTCACCCTCACTCACCCTCAACGCCTCACCCTCAACCCCTCACCCACCTTCACTCACCCTCACTCACACTCACCCTCACTCACCCTCACCCACCCTCAACCCCTCATCCTCACTCACCCTCAACCCCTCACCCACCCTCAACCCCTCACCCCCACTCACCCCCACTCACCCTCAACCCCTCACCCTCAACCCCTCACCCTCACTCACCCTCACTCACCCTCAACCCCTCACCCACCCTCAACCCCTCACCCTCAATCACTCACCCACACTCACCCACACTCACCCTCACTCACCCTCACCCTCACTCACCTTCACCCTCACTCACCTTCACCCTCGCTCACCCTCAACCCCTCACCCTCACTCACCCCCACTCACCCTCAACCCCTCACCCTCAACCCCTCACCCTCCCTCACCCTCATTCACCCTCAACCCCTCACCCTCACTCACCCTCAACCCCTCACCCTCACTCACCCTCAACCCCTCACCCTCAATACCTCACCCTCACCCACACTCACCCACACTCACCCACACTCACCCTCACTCACACTCACACTCACCCACCCTCACTCACCCTCACCCTCACTCACCCTCACTCACCCTCACTCACCCTCAACCTCATGCTAAAGATTTACAAAAAAAACCATTAACAATTCTAAAAGCACTAACTCTAATGCTGCGAGACCTATTGCATTTCTAATGCTTGTTGCATTTGGGATTCATCATCCCAAATGCAAATATCGCTATTTGCGAAATCGCATATTTGCGAGGAATTGCATTTAAGGAATCTCTATTAGAGATTCCTTAAATGCAATTCATGAAACAATTTTAAATTGCGAATTCGCAATATTTGACGAAGTCTGACATCGTGGTAAATAGCGAAAAAATAGAAAAATGCACTTTAGTGCATTTTTCTCTGTTGCATGTTACACACACACATGTCCTTTGGACATGTGTGTGCGCAACACCTATGTAAATTTTTATTTCAGGGGTGCTACAGGGTGTCCTTTGGACACTCCTGGCACCCTTGAAATCGCTATCTTATTTGCGATTAGCAAATTGCTAATCGCAAATAAGGAATACTCCTCATTCATTCCGTTGGGCCTTTAGGCCCATCGGAATGAATGGGGAGTTATTCCTTATTTTCGATTAGCAAATTGCTAATCGCAAATAAGGAATGTGTAGGAATCGCAATTTATTTAGCGATTCCTACATGAATCCCGTTTTGCAAGTCCTTAATAGCGATTCCTTAATAATCGCTATTAAGGACTCGCAAAACGGCTCTTTGATGAATCTAGCTGTTAATAAATATTATCTTTCAACTAGCCAGGTACTTTTTAGCAACCATTATTTTTTCTGACCATTCCCCTCATGGTCAACACCCAAGTGCTCCCACATTTTATCTCTCGTAGCACCCCCCGTCCCGCAACGGGCGGGAAGAACCCAATAATGAAGCAAGCCATCATGGGACATTTTAGTGGGTGAGGGTTATTTTAAGAAAACAAATCATTTTCCCTGCTAAAACGTACTATCGCATCGATAGGACAGTCACAAGTGGACTTTTTTAGTTTATATACATACTGGGAGTCAATCAAAATATATGTTTTCGGTTTTATATTGAAAGCCATAAAAGTACATATTGATAAAATATGACATGCAATTATTATCTTACATTAAAATTGCTAAAAATATAATATTTCAAAAACAAAATCACTTGTCTCAAAAGCCCTCTGTAATGAAGCGCAATACACCAAAGTAGGTGAAGTGGAGTAGATTTATTTTTCAGGTAAGTAAGCAGGTTAGAGACGTCCTATCCACACAGCTCACTGAATTAACTGACACATAGATTCACATAAAAACCTCTAGGCTTCTAATGACAAAGTTCTAAAACAGAATAGTGAGGAGCAGTCCTCACAAAGAATAGACAAGTACGAGTAGAAGCAAATCAAGATATTAAACACCATTCCCCTTTACTTAATTATTTCAAAACAAAGTCATGAAGAGACACGGGAATATTCTTTTTGCGACAACTTCTGCGTGATACAGTCTTTTCTATGTCTCTTTCATTACGAACCTTGGGCGTAGGTGTTACAAGAACATTTTTGTGCAAAAGAGCAATCCTATTTAGATTCCAAATACGACCATCACTTAACTTGACAGCATTATCAAAACATTTTCTGACATCAAAAGGAGAAGAATATTTCGATTAACCACAGGTTTTCTTCGGTAAACAAACTTTTACTCTGTCACCCACTTTGACACAAGTGTGCAAAACAGCATTCCTCTGGTCAAAATAATTATTTCTCTTTAAAACCTTTAATTTCTGAGGATTGTTATGGTTATCAGATGAACCTACACTCTGAGTTATTTTAGACTCTGAGACAAGACATTTGTCCCTCATCCATGGTTGAAACAGATGAGTATTGGGGCACCGTCCTCGAAACAGTTCAAAGGGCACCCTACCATGGTGGAATGAGGTGTGAGGCGATAAATCCTCACCCGTTCAATCATTTCTAATTTCCAGTCCTTCCCTTGAGAAATGGCTATTTGTACAGACTCCTTGAGAGCTCGATTAAATCTCTCTACCATCCCGTTAGTTTCGGGATGATAGAGAGAACACCGTTTGTGCCTAATCCCATTCCTACTCAAATACTCTTCCATTTCCCTTGAAACTAACTGAACCCCATTGTCGGTCAAAATATATCCAGGAAGACCTTCCCTAGCAAAAATTTCTTCCAGAAATTTAATAACATATTTGGTTCAGTACTCTTTACAATTTTAATTTCCGGCCATCTGGAAAACATGTCAACTAAAACCAAAACGAAATGTTGACCAGATGAACTAGAAATGGGTCCTAGAAGATCCAGGGCAATTTCTTCCCAGCATCCCATCCTCGTCGCCAGTGTAATGAAGCACAATACACCAAAGTAGGTGAAGTGGAGTAGATTTATTCTTCAGGTAAGTGAGCAGGTTAGAGACGTCCTATCGACACAGCTCACTGAATTAACTGACACATAGGTTCACATAAAAACCTCTAGGCTTCTAATGACAAAGTTCTAAAACAGAATAGAGAGGAGCAGTCCTCACAAAGAATAGACAAGCATGAGTAAGAGCAAATCAAGATATTACACCCTCCCCAGTGGCTAATCAGAGTTAACTTAAGTTTTATAACACAGGCAATTAAATCTGTTAATTGAAGTCTAATTTGTAAACCACCCTGCCAACTATTAATTTGCCTGTTGTTACTCTTGATTTTTTTTTTTACAGAGTTTTAAATAGCGCAAACTTGACCCGAATTGGGTATCAGAGGGCTTTACATAGCACCAGTTGCATTACATGAGGACACATTGATGGTTTTTGTTAGGCACGGGAAGATTAAGTATTTCGCCCAGAATCACAGGATGTTCAGCGTCATTGCAGAGACTCGAACCCAGTTCCCCAGATTTGAGGTCGACCGCCCTAGCTGTTAGGCCAAATCCAGGCATTTCATAAGTCGAAATTTGAAGGTTCAGCCATGAAGTTTAAAAGGATAAAACCATTTTTTTAAACAATTCCTCCTTTGTAATTTTTGCTGGATACTGGGAGTCGAACTCTGCAGGTGTCAGGCGTGAGCATTTAACTGGTTGAGCCATCTTGTTACTTAGTTGTTTTACTGCCACTCCCACCCCTGCACAGTGCTGTAGTTTCTTGCCTCTGTGTGTACTTCTCATTTTAATACGTTTTATTGGTTATCATTAAACATCTCTGCTTATTTATTACCACACTCTGGGTACAAGGGATGTATAGAAACTCCTGGCAGGCGCTAAGAAGGTTTTGCCATATTCCATAGAAAAAGTGCAGCTCACAGAGGGAGTTTGTTTTGTACAGTACTAACAAACTAAGCAGTAAGGAATGGGCCCAGGAGATAAATGTTCAGTGTAACCCGCTTAATTCTGTTTTAACGGCATCGGTTGTCACCTCAGTTCACACTGGGCAATTATTATCAGCAGCGAACTAAATGCACATTACCATATTCCATTAAAAACGCAAACAGTTTGTACAGCTTATTAATCGTGGAGAAGTGTGGCTCACTGGTTAGAGGAGGCAGACCTGGAAGCAGAGGTCAGCCAGGGACCAGGGTAAAATTCCCAGCTCGGCGGGGTCTTGAGTCCTAAAATGTCCATGGACTCGACAATTCTTGCTCCGGTGCCTACTCGATTCACGGGTTCACACTCTGCGACTCTGGGCAATAGCTTGCTTAATCTCCACAACGGCCCCCTGCGGCGGGATGCCTGGCTTTCACCTTGCGTATACCCTGCCGGGGTTATCTCACAGGGGAATACCAGGACGGGTTCCCTAAGCAAGCGCTTAGAGACCGGTTGGTGATTTGCGCTATATAAATTCCTGTACAAATTCCTGTACATAAAATAGGGAAATACTGTGACAATAGACACACTGATAGTGCTTTTACCTAAAGTTATCTGCCTTAATTTGTATTTGTATTTTTGGCATCATCGGACTTTAATGTTACTAGGGGGAAGCTTTGTATTGGTACTAGAGAAAATGAGCATGGGACACATCTACATCTTTTTTTAAAACGTTTTATTCCTCATTCAGATAGCTCAATTTGCTGCACTTTGGTGCATGCATGGCAGACAAATTGTTGTTCCCCTCTGTAAAGTCTTTCATGCACAGTACAGAGATAATGACACTCTGGATCTTCAGGACTAACAAAGATAACTCTGCCTCAGAGTCACACCCAAAATATTTTTTTCACTCCATCAAAGCCCAAACTATTGCCTTTGTCAGTGCTTGTTATTTATTTAGTATGAGGACGCAGTGAATTCCAAAGTTCTCTTTCTTTGGATAGCTTGGCCTTCATCATTTAACATGCATAAATGTCATTAACTAAGGCAAATCCTTGCTATGAAACTTATCTCTTTAGGAGCTTGTCCCGCCTCCATGTCCCACTTCCTATGGGATCAGAAAGAGGGCGCTGTATTGTATATGGAATGAAGTAATAGAAGAGGGGTGTACACCATGCACTGAGGGCGAGGTTGGTCCATGCCATATTTTCAAGATAACTACTGATTATGCACATGAAGTGCATAATAAGTAAATTAATATCTTGTTAACATTCTGGGAATCTAGCATGGAGCCTGCCCTTCTGAACCTATGTATGGGTCTCCAATAGTTCTTGAAAACTTATTTCCTTACGGCCAGAGGGGTTAACTAACCTTTCTGGACTGCTTGGCGCTATCTCTGTGTAATATACAAACAAAGAGCTGTAATTTCATAGCATTTCACCACACAATAGAGGCATTGAACGTCCAGGCTCGAATTTGTTCATTCTTTTGCTGTTTTTAGAGGCGAAATGTCAGTCTCATAAAACGATAGCAAATGTGTCAAAAAACATTCCAATGACCTTGATGCTCTAACTTGCAACTTTTGTACCTTAAAATCTGCTTAGTACAAAAATAGAGAGGGTGCCTCTTCGATGTTAGTACTTTAATGTAGCTGTCAGCCTACCTAAGGCTGATCAGACACCCCAAATATTAAAGATGAATTGCTCTGAAATCGAATCAAATTAATGACACCGCATACATAGAAAGGGAGACAATGGAAAACGATGATTGTCCTACTAACTTTCAACATCAACAGTGTTGTGGGACAAGAATATTGAGGACAGAATATCAAGGCACAGCAGTATTGAAAGGCAAGAACATATAGGCAAGAATAGATTTACTATTCCTAATCCTACATCTATGTATGTTGAGGCTGTATGCACCTTGTAGATAGATATATGGAGAGTTAAGTATGGAAAATCTAGATTACTGACCTGGTGATATTTTATTTCAATATACTGTTTTCAATATTGTGTCCCATCAATATTATTGTTCAGATTTTGAGGGGGCACATCGAAAGTGACACTAACTCTTTTTCATTTTTTAAGAAAGAGGAGAGCTCTTCTTTTGGGGTGTGACATACTTGACAAATAACCTAGACAGCTTTTTATATCACCATGCAATTTAATCAAAGGTGTTTTGTCAATCTTACATTAGATTCAATTTTTAGACTCTGAATTGGTTGGAAATTTCACTCTGATAAGGTATTTCTCCCTCCAGGTTTTACATCTGGTTATGTTCAAGGCACCTACATTCCAGGTAGAGTTAGTGCTTTAAGGAGTGGTTTTTCTACATTCAGAAACTGAAAAAAATATCACCCACTACATTCAAGCTTCAGATATAGCTTTTGTTGTGTTGGACCTCATGAAATCAAGGCTCAGCTATTGCAACGGCTTTTATGGCGGCCATATTAGGGAACTCTTGGATGTGCAGCAGCCATCCCAGCATCCAACTATTCAGCCTCTGGTGATCAGGAAGAAATCTTGATAGGCTGCAAGCCAGCGGTAGAGGCAGGTTTAGGATTGCCCACTTCCTTCATAAGACCGTGCAAGGATCTGCTTCTGCATATCCTGATGATACAGTCAAATGGTACTCCAGATGTTGGGAGACAAGATCTGGTACCTCAGTCTGAAGCCATTAGGACATGCCTGAAGTTGTATTTGTTAGATTAATTATTCTACTCCCTGCTTGACTCTCTAGTGACCACAATGAGTACTGCTTGAAGAGGGTCCTCTCTAATGTGCATTATTAGAGTTTTTATGCTAATAACCCCCTCTCATCCTGAGTATATTTATGGTTCATGTAAGTGGGATGGAAGTCTGCTTCAATGAATTGTCCACACAAGTAATGTTGAGACGTTTCCCGTTACTCTCCGTGTCTACCAGAAGTCACAAGTTTGCCCAAGAAAATGTACTTGGAAGCCTGTTCAAGGGTGTATGTGTGAAGAGCGTAGTATGTGTATGAAAAACAAGAAGAAAGAAATTACCCCAGCGTCAATGCTTAAAAATTAATTTTTCCAAGACATTGTAGAGGCTGGGTGGCAGTACCTTAATGACATTTGTACCTAAACCGAAATGTATATAATGGACGACCAAATGTTGGGTTACACACAGTATAATAGATTTAAAGCGTTTTATATGCTCTTCGTCTTATTCTGGAGATAATTATGCAGGCAAAGATATCTTTGAATAAGCTTGTAGTTGTAGCATGCGCTTCTTTTTACCTGCTATGCCAATAGATGACTCTCTACTGGAACCAGCTGCTTTATTTGCATTTCTAAATGCTGAATATGTATTCAATTCTATTTCTTCGACTTGCTCTGAAGAATTCCTGAAAAATCCATGTTTCAGGACAAGGTTTGGGCAGGCACCTGATCTCGAAGGGTCAACACTGATTTGCATATGGCTGGGTCTAAACTGGGGTGGCATGGTGAGCAAAAGAACGATAGATTTAACCTGGATCTGTGACTGGGGGTGAATGTTTGTTTTGTTCAACATTCCGGCCATCATGTTCGTGTTGTTTGCTTGTTTTTATATTTTGCACATTATTTTTTCAGCGCTGTAATATTTTCTTTGCATGTTGATGTGGCAAACTTTCTTCATCAAATTGCATTATGCTCTCAGAATACGCCTCCTTGCATTGTTCTGTTTATCCAGTTGCACCCGATTGACAAAATTGGTCCTTCTAGGTTTCTCTTATTCGAGACATATTTGACACTGCAGAAGTAAACAAGTCCCACACTTTCCGACCACATTCCTACATGGTCTTTCTTTCCTGGAGTTGGAATCGCTGAGGGTTTGCTTCAACCAACATCACAGGGATGTCTCACACCCACCAGCCACTACTGAAGGACAGGACACTGCTGACCATGCTGCTCCCCTCTCTGAGTTCTTGAAGCTGCAGCTACAAATATTCACTGTAGCAATATCTTGAGGTGTTTTCCTTTTCTTCTGCAGTCATTGAATAACCCTTGCACAAATCATGAACATGCTAGATCGACTCCGGGGGTGTGTGTGGGACAGCCCGGCAACAGGCGGTGCAAGTTTTAGGCACATACACAAAACAGGTACCATATGGGATTGGAAAGTGCAAGCCTCCATCGGGTACAGAGGAAAAGTATAGAACAATCAGCTGCATAACAAGCTGCAGTCACAGGTGTGAGGTGGGAGGGGCTATGGGGATTGACAGGGAAGTCACACATTCCACTCACGTCACCCATAGTGCATACAGGGGACTTCCAAGCCCGATGACATGCCACCCATCCACCTCTTGCTGCTCTGGGGACTGTCTCTCCCCATTCGGCTCAGGGTCATGCCTCTTAGACATGCTTGCAGTGGGGACAAAAATAAGCATCGCAGCCAGGTGTTTGATGGAAAAGAAGACTGCTTCCTGGAGGCACGTGGCACCATAGTATCAGTAGAAGGTGGAGTCCTTTCAGACTGAGTATGTTTTATGGAATGGCGTCCTCACAAGCACCACTCCATTCATATGGGACATCGGAATCTTTCTTTGCCTCTGGCCTATTAACAACTCAGATGGCCACCTGACAGCCAGGCATTCACTGAGTAAAAAGTGGCTTTATCTATTCTCAGCACCCTCACCAATCTAATTGTGACGTGTCTTAACCAATTGAAATATCACCTAGTTTTCCCACCATTAACAGAACATGTTTCTCACCACATGATTGGTTGTGGGCACCACAAACCCAGCCCATACTCTCTGTAATGATGAGACACAATGAGGAATTATGACCCTTAAATAAGCAAAAATGACAACTGTTAGACCTGGTACTCTTGAGGTATTGTTTCCCTAAATGTTTTGCTTCTTTCTCCTGGGTTTTGCAGATTCTCTTTTAGTGGCCTTAGGGCTCTGGGCACTTTTTCCACTGTAAATGCAAAGTGAAAGCGCGTGTCTTCCTACGCATGTTAGAAGTGGTGCTTACCTGATGTTTTTAAACATGTTTCAAGCCTGCTATTGCAGGCCAGTGTGTGCACAATTGCATGTATTATGTTTTTAAAACATGTCTCAAGCCTGCCATTGCAGGCCGGTGTGTTTGCATTTGCAATGTGTCAATTCGGCCATTGCAGGCCTGTGTGTGCACAATTGCACTTGTGCTCAGGTTGGCCTTTCTAAACCAGTGGAAAATCCCAAAGGGGCCTTTCACTATCACTAGTGAATCCCCTGGGGTGAATCTTAAGGGATGAAGCAAGTGGTAGGTGAAAGGCAGGACAGGTACAAATGTGTTCCCAGGGCAGGTACACATGTGTTCCCTGCCCAGGTAGTGAAGAATACCGATGTGTGTTTTCACCTAATTAGCCCTGCTACCTCCCACCACCTTCTTCCCTGGGACCCGGACTAAGAGTCATTTTAGCCACAATCAGCCTAATATCAGGGGGGAGGTTTTCTTATCTCCAGCCCGTGGGCATAGGGTAGTCGGGTTAGCAGAAAGATGGAGGAGGACTTGTTCCACTGGGTCCACATGTGTATTATCAACTGACCTGCTGGATATCAGTTGCACCACATTATTGTGATGTGTGCGTGTGTGCACGAGTGTGCTCCATACAGACCAGCCTGATATCCCTGGCACCGCATATCAGTGCTGAGTGATTGTGTGGGAGTGACTGCATGAGGACCGTCTGTTATTAATTACACCGCCCCATGGTTTTGCTTTACACATTGATTCCTTGCCAAAAGAATACTACATTTGACATTGGTTTGTACCTGTGCAGCCTTGGCCCACGGTGCTGTTTAAAAGTGCCTTCATTATCTGTGTGTACACATTTTTGATAATGTTGTGATCTGGGTTGCACCCTATAACTGTGTGGTATTGAATTGTAATATTTTCAAGGTGGGTTTAGTTTTGACAATGTTTTGCACCCCATAAGAGTGCTGGGGGGTAAAGAATGATCTTTTCCAAGTGTGCATATTACTGATGTCACCTTAACATGGTTGGGCCTAGTATTGCTAGTGATATTTCCACATGTGATTTATTCCCAGAAACACATGATGTTTATGTTGTGTTAATTAATGTGTATGTTGAATACAAACTTTATTTACAATACACCACTTTATTTATATACCTCTCTTTTGTAACGATCAGTGTATTTATTGTGTGAGAGTGCTGTGCCAATGCTTTATACATTGCCTATGGGATAAGCCTGACTACTCAGTGCCAAGATACCCAAGGGTGAGCTTTGATTATACAGTGAATGTAATCACCTACCTCTGACAGGAGTCGTAGGATCTGCCTGACTGGGGCATCGCCTCAGCCAACCAGAAAGTGCCGGCTCCAACAGCAACTTATTTTAGTGTCAAATGGGGAACTTCCAAAGTTACTCACACTAATGCTACAAAAGAGGAAGAATAACATGTTTGGTACCCTTTCCAACATGTACATACTAATCCCTCCTGCAAGGGAATGACAGCGGCCATTCATAGGGCTCCTGTGGTTTCAGCCTCTGTAGGATATTTGAATTTGCTTGGAGCAGGATAAATCCACCTTTTCTTATGGCAGTGAGCAACAAGCAGCAAACACTATTTTGGCAAAGCAGAGATATGTGATTCATCCAACAACATTATGCTTAGCACTACTTTTACCCCTAGGGGATTACTTGTCATTTGGACCACACAACTACAGCACACCAGAACCACGTTGACATCCAGAACTTAATATGTAAAAGAAGTGTGGGGGCCAACACTCCCTGCCTCTTTATCTTATACTTGCAGGTTCTTTTTCATCCCCACACTCTCGCTTTGTTATTGTTTTTCCTTTTTTCTCTCTCTAGCTCTGGATCAAAGTCTGTTGAGGAAAAGTACTGTGCCTGTGGACCTCACCTGCAACCAAAGGCTTAAACTAAGCACTGCTGCCATTCAAACCAAGGGCCCTTGGTATCCGCAGCACCCCAAGACCCCGGTCTTACAGAAAAGAAGGGCTACAGACACTAGCATCTTGTCTGAATCCTCCTGCTATTAAAATTAAATGCCCCAGATAAAAAAAGACAGAAACCTACCTCAATGAAAGCTAAAAGCCAGATTCCGGCACCCCACAGCCATTTAATCCAGGGCCACCAAACACTGGCAGTAGGCTCTAACACTACTGTCATTAAAACAACTGATAGACCTTTTTAGTGTGGATGGAAATTAACACATGTATGGGGTGAGGCATCCATGCCATGTGTGTGAGAAATAACAGGGGTCTAGAGAAGGACCTGAGAATACTGTACAAAAGTACATAAAGTAATGTAAACAGATTGGTAAAATGCTATTAGAGGGAGCCAGTAAACGTGGATGGAAAGTAACCAACAGCACAGTAATTATTTTGCCATCATAAATGGGCGATGCTTTTAAGACACAAACTAGCCTCTATCGTTTGAGGAAATGTAATCAATTCACATTCCCAATAAATAGATGGAATAACATTTGCATGCAATCTGGTCTTAGTGTAAAACGTAGTTATGGAAATTATTAGGGCAGCTCGAGTGTGTCCAGTCCTCTATTTATCTCTTGGCCTTCATTGAACTAATTGCCTTGACTGAGTAGTCATGCGCACACAGATAACGCCATTATCTTTTTTTGGGAGATGTCTAGAGGCCCTTGGGGTATATGAGCTGGCATGTGCATAGGTCCTTATAAGTGCCATGCACTGTGTTTAAAAAACAATACTGTGCAATATTCCTCTGAATAAGGGGGTCTTGAGATGGAAAGAAACTCATAGACTAGCCATTAGGTGGATATTTATGTGCACATCAAACTTCCAGACCATTATCCAGGGGCTTATTACCAGGATGGCCAGATTTGAAAGTCAGAAACCAGGACTTTCCACAAACATAGAGGTAGGACTACAATTGTGCATCCGGTGAGGGGCACAGAATGACTTAGTTGGCACTGAGTGGATCACCAACAAAGACTTTTACACACATTGTGACCTTGTTTAAGTAAATTGCTTTATGTGAGGACTGCTAATTCTACTCTGGCATGTTCAGTGGACATTCTCTGAAACCCGGAGCATGTGCAAAGTTTACTGACATGCTGCAGGGCGCATGGTGAAAAAAGCAGGCCTGCCTGGTCCCCTTACCTATTTAGGCATCTAAGTGTATGCTTAAACCTGCCCACTTTGCCGGGGAGCCTCCCTACCAGATACACCCGCTACGAATCCGAGGATAGCCCAAAAAGCATTGGGTCGACAGTGTGTGGCTCTATGGTTAGAGCGGCAGACCCTGATGCACAGGTCTAGCCCGGGACCAGGGTTCAATTCCCCGCCTCGGCAGGTCTTGGGCTCAAAATTCCACGGACCTGATAATTCTCGCCTTGGTGCCTATTCCAATCATGGAGTCCCACTCTGCAACTCTGGGCAGTAACTTGCTTAATCTCCACAACGGCCCCCACAACGCTAAGGATGCCTGGCCTCCACCTTGGGGGTGCCCAGGAGTGGACGCCTCACAGGGAAAGCCAGGATGGGTTCCACAGCGGTATTCGTACAAGCGCATTGAGACCCTTGCGGGTGAGTAGTGCGCTATACGAGTATCAATTTACATTTTTTTTCACATTCATTCAGGTCACACCTCGTCAGGCGACCTGATTGGTTGAACATCTGCATTGCCCAGTAGCTAGCGACAGTAACTGACAGGGCTCGTGCCGCTGGAACGCATCTGCCACGGTACAACTTGAGACCAACAATTCATCAAGTAGTAACTTGAATGGGAGGCCACCGCCTATTATTAGAAGCAGCAGTTGTTTTCCAAAACCATTTTGATACTAACAAATATGACAGCAGTTTGGTTTCCCGTCTGTGAGTTGTCTGCTACACTTGCACTACTACAGTGCAGCTGTTTCTTTTTTTGTAGTCGAGGATCGTATTCCCTCAGTTAGGTCTTTAATCACCAAAGTTATTTTGCATTTGAAAACCAGTTTAGCTGAATTTGCAGATGGCAGTGCGATGCGATTCGTTACTGCCTCTGTGGTTCACAAGGGGCACAGTGGAAACTCAGCCTAATAACAAGTGCACAGGGGGTTCCTCCTCCTTGCTTTGTAAGGTCCTACACAAGCACGTAGACAGTCGGGAATGGAGATAAAAAAACAACACTGCACGAACTGCTTACAAATGGCAAGGGTGAGAACTCACTCCCGTGGAGCAAGGACTCACCCCTCCTGCAAAGACCGACCCTAAGCACTTCATTGACCCTAAAAGTGTTTTCACCTTTGCAACGACCTGCCTCTTAGGACCCAACTGGATTTCCCTACGTTCAGGAAGATGCTGAGAATCTACATCGTCTGGCTGGACGGTACCTCAACATTCGGGCGCATTGCCCCACCGCTGCTATTATTGACATGTTATTAGGTGTGGCTCTTTATCAGTCATTCTTGCAGTGCATTCATTCAGCTAATTGTGAATACATAACATGTGTGCAAGATTCAGTTATCAGGAGGCTCTTGTAGGGTCATATGGGCTGCTGCACGGTATCCCAGACGTCACAACCACAATGTGACCTTTATTATGGGATTGTGACCCTTTCAAGCGGCCGGGGATCAAAACCAGAAGATTTTGGATTCACTTGTTGAGACTGAGGTCTGGTGTCTCATAAAGACCTCCATCCTAGCACCAGCCAAATGCATAATGACATGCACAGTTGATTCCTGCTCCTTTAAAGAACACAATTAATTTACTGCGCATGTTGCGCCTCACTGCTTACAGTCCTTTGCATAGCAAAGGATTTGTGAAGCTTACTCTATGTTCAGAGTGAGGTTCTTTGGAGCATAACTTGAAACATTCTGCTGCAAGCAACTTCTTTTAGAATCACACCTGGAGTCTTTCAAAAGGGGCCGGCTGCTGCCTTTTGTGACTTGACAACATCACAAGCAGTTAGCTGGTAGATTTACTAGTGTACTGGTAAGCACATATAGTTCTCTTTCCCCTGCAGGATGTGTGATCTCTTGTGGGAAGACTGCGGGGATGTGAGATGAACAGAGTCCTTTATCTTGGAAGAAATCTGTGAAAGGCTATAACAATTGAGTTGATGGATTCATTTATAAGTGGTTCCACAATTGGCGACGAGGATGGGATGATAGAATGCTTCAAAACAAACTTTTAAATAAAGTATTCGATTGTGCAAAAGTGTAGGAAGGGACTGAGGAGAAGATATTAAATTACACATTGAGGCTTTTAGGTTTACTCCTTACTCAACTGCAGAAGCCACACCCTTTGAGTTGTTCAAAATAAGGAGGCCATGCACCGAGGTTTGCCCTCCGATGGAGAATTGTAGTGATGATATTTTAGATTTACAACAATATCGGGAAAGGGCATAATGCAAACTATGGCATGAGAAAATCTGTTAAGGTTACACGAATCAATGTTGTTGATGAAGTGTCGAGAAAGAAAAAAGTGTGTAGAAATATGGTGTGTCCTCTCAAAGTTGTATGTTGATCAATGAAGCAGCTAAATTCAAAGATAGATGCGTTAGGAACATCAATCGTTGTTTTGTTGTCACTAATTGCAGTCAAAATTCTGATTCTGAATGTTGCATATTATCGATAGATTGTTTTTCTACTATTGTCCATTCCTACCAATTTTTACTCCATAATTACCTCAGTTGTTCCCTTGTTGTAGATGGATTAGTGTAGTTCTTGTTTTCTTGTTTTTCTTTTTCTTTTGTGCTTTTCTATTTTGGCTTCTCCATTTTTGAAGCTGGGGGGAAATATGCTTAATTTTGAGTTTTCCTTTTACATCTTTGATCATCATGTTATTTACATTCTGTATTTCTTCGAATGTTTATAGATTAACCTCTCTGCAGTTATATAGATCTTTTGTGGGAAGACTGAAGGGATGTCAGATGGTTGGAATCCTTTATCTTGGAATATACCTGTACTCCTGAGTTGCTGTATTCCTTTATAAATAATTGCGCACACACTATATGGAAAACTGCATAATCTAAAGAATAAAGCAATAACATAAACTGTAGGGAGTGCACACACCTTAACATTCTTTGTTGTAACTTTTTTTAATATAACCACTAGACATGATATATGCACATATTGTTACTACTTTGAGGTGTGTCTCACTAAGACTGATTATGTTAGATTGCAGTTTCCATAGTTTGGCAGAGGACGCCATCATCAACTATGAACAATAATGAAGTTTGTCCTGTTCTCGTCTTTATTTCATACTGTATATTAATGGAGGTATTTATGAAGGTCATTCCTAACTTTGCGTAGCAGTAGATTTTTCCTGTGGAAAGTGGAGAATTTTTTGGTAAGCCATAAAATGTCTATACCAAATGTATACCACGTACAAAGCTCTTAGAGAGGGACAAAAGAGTAGTATTGGTCGAGGCTAACACCAGTATGGGCGGCAATGTCTGACATAAATACGGGTACAGGTTGTGGACGGTGATAAGAGGTTTTTTATTTGCTGTGCCATTGATTCTTACTTATAGTAGAGAATACATTTATGGAGGAGAAACTTTTTCAAATGCATCCTGAAATGCAGGAATGCGGTGGCAAGTTTCATTTGTGGAGGTCTTGTTAAAAAATCAAGGGGCTTTGATTAAGAAGGTTTCTTTTCCCCCAAGTCACCTCTTTTAACAATTTTCAGGTGTCCAGACTAGCAATGAACTGGTTTCCTATGACACATGGCACACCACTGATCAATAGTAAATCAATCATTTAAGAGGGCTGGTTGGGGTCTCAGTGGTAAATACGTGTGTTATAGAGGTGCAACTTTCTTGAAAAACCACAACCATCCCTTTTTCTATCTGATCTTTGCTGAAGAGATGCTGTCCCTGGGATAATACAGTCTGCATGGTCTGCATTTAAAAGAGGCTTTTGTGAAAAACAACTTGATTAATAGAACATACATCTCCTCTGTAGGTATGATATCAAGCCTTATCGTCGTAGTATGTTCTAGAAGAGGAGGACAACTAATTCCTTACCTCTCCTCGCTGTGCAATGAGATTTGCCATCAATTTCTACCCTGCATTTTAATTGAAGTCACTAGCAAAAGTGTCCATGCCATCTTGAACTCAAACTGTGTCTTTTCTAATACTAGAATGACAACAGGAACCCACCTGTTCTATCTAGTTGCAAGACCTGCAGCAGACAATTCCTCTCAGACTCAATAACCAGGTCGAACCAGAGCAACTAATGAACTCTAATTACAGCATCATACTCTAGGAACCATCACCTCAGTTGTTTAATGCTCTTACCCCAGTCAACTGAGAAATAATTGCAGTACCTCATCCAGATTTTGTACTTTCTTTTGATGTCCTCTTTCTCAGCAGGATTTGTTTGCAGTGTTGGGTACAACTCATCCTGGATAGAGAAGCTGCTGCCGAGCTTCCCTCACTCACCATGAGCAACACTCAAAGGCCAGCTGTACTGCAGCTACAAAAAGGCGGCCGTCCCCATTTTCCTAGACCCCTCGATACAAATAATCAAAACATGGAAATATATCCACTAAGTAATTTCACAAAACAAAAAGAACAACATTTATTTATGATGTATTTATTAATTCATTCAGAGGTATGGTTGAACACTGCACACCTCCTTTTGATCCTATCCCTTCAGAGTACTGTGGTCAATGTTGGGAGAGGGATTCCATGCTCCAGTATTCTTTATTTGCACTCTTGTTTGCCTGCAAATCTGATCTAGGGGAGTTAACATAATTTGTAATTGAGACCTTCTGAAATGCATGTATTTCTGTTCAGAGAATCTTAAAACTGTGGGCTCTGGACTTCCAAGATCCAGCCCCATGATTCCTCCCTTTAAAATCTTTTTGGATGAAGACACATACAGTCATTGATCACCTGCTCCTTTGGGCATGGTTTGTGATATTCAGTGCCTCAGACATCCAGACCCTTTGCCTCAATGATCACCACGAGCAGTGCAGAGAACTTTGAACTGAATTCTAGCTTTCAAGAGCCAATGGAGGGCTTTCATGACTGGTATTACAAGGGTTGGTATTCTCAGGTTGAAGCATATTCTGGAGGCCTGGTTTGGGATGCTTTGCAATCTTTTGGAGAGTGTTTTAGAGAGACTGTGGTAGGCGCTGTTTCTGTAGTTTAGTTGAATCATCACCAGAGGTCTCATCCGCACACCTTGGTAGCCGATTTAGTGAAGCGTTGGGATTATCTGAAATAAGAAGAACTGCAAGGTAATACAATCACTCAAACATTATTATTATTATTATTTTGAATTTTGTAGAGCGCGCAGCTACCTCCGGCGGAGGTGTCCCGGCGCTGAAGACATAGTCTCAGGAGGGTCGAGGAGGAGTGAAGAGGGGTCTTTAGATTTGTGAGAATAACCAGGTCTTTAGTTTTTTCCTGAATAGGGGTTCGGACGTCAGGAATCTTAGTTCAGTGGGTAAGTGGGCACACACATATACATAATCACACATGAATATATTTGGGATTAATTTATAAAGCTGATGATAGCATTTTAAAATGTGAAAATGAAGGACAGAGTTATATTTGTGCACAAATTAGGAACACATGGATTTACAGTACATCTGAAGTTATCTGGCGCAGACAGCATGACGAGGAAAAATTTTAGGTAGTCCACGTGCCACTGGCTCCAGGTCACTGCTGGCCACCATTTCACATTATCCCAAGTTGTTATGCCTACTTCTGGAGGTTTCATTGTACATGCTCTAAGATCTAACCCTACTACTTGATAATCTAAAGAACAGGTAATTCTCTAAATATCAAACATACCTCCCAAAGGAAGCAGCAGGCATCTATAAGGGGCCTTCTTTATTCAAAGACCCATTGCCCACACCCTCTGTGCATACACGTCCCATGGCATGACACTGAGGTGAGAAGTTCACATACCCAGCAGAGTATGCATCTCAACTAGGATTGTTTAAATAGCCGCTTCCAGGCTACGCCCCACCTCTTTCCAAAACTTCAGCTCCCAACTTTCCTGTACACGAGCCTGTCCATCCACATCTCGTTCGTGTCTGCTTTCTATTATTACTAAACCTAAACAATTTATTTGCAACACAATTTATACACAAATCAAAAACATGACCTCCCTCCTATTGATTGTTTGGGTTTCTGAGGCTCTCCCTTATCCACTGGTAAAGTAGCTTTACTTTCATTCTCCAAAGTTAAGCTGGGCTTTCTCTTATAAAGATATTTGACTCTCTAAAGCCTCATTCTATTTCTGCCCCTTGCAGTTACTGCAGAAGAACAGTTGGAAACAGACAAGGGATATTTTTGTTCCCACCACTCCAGAGTCAGTGTTACACGTCCCACTGCACCAGTTCACAGCTGAGTGTGTAACAGTTCCTTTCAAGTAGCAGGATTCACCTCTTCACATTTAGGTGATCCGAGGCAAGGGTGCGGAGGGGCATGTGTCACAGAGGTCGTGACCTTGAAGTGGTCACATGAGCTGGTCTCTGGGATAGGCAGTGTTACAATAAGGCTGTTTTTGCATGCTTTTATCTAATTTTTTATCCTGCGTTAGCATGCTTGGCCTCCAAGTGTGGAACAAGAAGGAAGCAAGGATTTTTTAGTGTACCAGGCAAAAAGTGCATTTTCCCACTTCTGCGCTCCGTGTACACTGCAAAAGGATATTTGTTGTAGAATGAGATGTCATCTTTCATAGCACATCATGCCTTCCATGTCTTATTGATGGAAAGTTCTCTGACAAAGTGGGACCTTCCTCTGATGTAAGTATTCCGAAAGTTATTCAATCAATCAAATCGTATTTATACAGCGTGAATTTGTCACTCATAAGGGTCTCCAGGGACCGATATACTTGCTGCGAGGGAGGATCAGTTGAACAGCCTAGTCTTAAGTACTTTCCTGATTTCAAGCAGAAAGACTGATGTCCGAATGTGGAGGTCGTTCCAGGATTTTGCGGCGAGGTAGGAGACGGAGCATCCTCCACTGTTGTTATGGCGGATTCATGCGGTGTGAGCGAGGGATAGGGAGGGGTAGGTGTTTGGAGAGTTTGCTGAAGTTCAGGCAAAGGTTGATGTAGGCTTGTTGCTGGTTGTGTATGCCCTTGTAGGTGTGGATCGGCATCTTGAATTGAAGTCTCTTCCAGGTGGGGAGCCAGTAGAGCTTCTTGATGTGGGGGGTGATGTGGGTCTGCTTGGAGAGGCTGTGGAAGAGTCTGGCTGCTGCATTCTCTATGGTCCACAGTCTCTTCGTGAGGTGAGAGGTGATTCCTGTGTAGCGTGCGTTGCTGTGGTCCAGCCTGCTGGTGACAAGGGAGGGCGTGAGTGATGGTTCATCTGGTGTTGACAGGGAGCCATTTGAAGATCTTATGGAGCGTGCGAAGGTTGAAGAAGCAGGCGGAGGAGACTGTATTGATCTGGCTTTTTATGGTGAGCTATTGATATTACTCATGTATTTGTGAGAAACATGAGAATTCTATGTAGCTCTTCATTGTAAAATGTAAGGTAATATTTTATTTGTATATGATTAATTAAAATCTTTACAAAAATATATAACGCCATATGACAGTACAAATGATTTAAAATACAGCAGTTACTATTGTCAATTCAAGGTTGTTATTAAGTCCCGATGAGTCTTTCAAGTTTGCTTGAATCTTTCCTTCATTAAATCAAAGAACTTCACAACCTGACAATTCAGTTTAATATTGCTGGAGGAAAAACACAGTTTAACTGCCCGCCTACAGGTCCGAACGGCATGTGATATAAAAAAAGGTAGCAACAGCTTATGGCTGTTTAAGTTTATGCAGTCATTACTGACACTGTCTACAATCCTGAACTTTTCAGCTATAAATTCTGATAATATGCTCTCTGTGCCATTCCTAAATGTTCCCCCTTCTCCATTTGTATTTTCCACGCACCAGCATTTTTATATGTTTGGCACCACTAAGGACAATTACTGATGAGATCACTTGTCTCCATTGTGCCTTTGTATTATTTACTTGTGTTTTTTAGACTCACAGTGTGTTCTTTTATCATGTAAATCTTTTAACTGCATCACGATCAATAATTGCAATACATACAATACCTATAAATTCTTGATTTCAGATGTCTTATGCAACTTAATTCAATTGAAGCAACACAAGAATACAGCACCCAGAATGCATTAGGCTCTCACACAAAAAGTCCATGACTGGAAATACTGCCCTTAATGACCTGGAGGTAGGTGGTCATCCTATCAGCACCGTACCATGGTCTCTTCTAATTTCAGGGCACCTTTAAATGTAGGAATGAATGAGACATTCCATATATCTTGAATAGAAGCCAACACGGTTCCTCCAAAGAGTCAATCTTAATAGTGTCTATAGCTACAGTAGAAGGATCTTAGTCACATCCTTACGGGTTCAAAGAGCGAATGTAAGACTCCTTGAAAAGCAGAAGCTTATAGCCATAAAGCAGTGGAGCAAAGTAGAGGAATGAGGCCTTACTGGGTGGGGGTGGGGGTGGCAGAGGTAGGTGTGTTTGTATGTGTGTGTGCGTGCATTCATGTGTGTGTGTGTGTGTGCGTGTGCATTCATGTGTGTGTGCGTGCGTTCGTGTGTGTGTGTGTGTGTGTATATGCATTCATGTGTGTGTGTGCTTGTGTTCATGTGTGTGTGTGTGGGTGTATGTGTGTGTGTGGTTGCTACAATGGAACAAGATCTTGCTTGAAGGGCTGTACTTTAGTATCTCCTGGAACTGACCGAAGTTGGGCTTAGAGTACCGGGTCATTGTTTTATAGCAGATAATGCAAACGAATAACAATTGCACCAAACCTCTTGAAGTGTTTTATCGAGGTGATGGAAGAGTAGACGATGGCTGGCTGTCCACTGCACACAGCCAGTGGCAAAATGCCAAATGATGGAGCCCTCTTGCAGGATGTGATGAGGAGCTCCTGAGTTTCCCACATCTCTTACATATTCATTTCCCTTGGACTAAAAAGGGTCCCTTGAATAGTTGGGGGGCTCCCTGAATGGTTGGAGGTCCCATGCATCATGGGGGCTGCAGGAGTCTATGTTACACCCCTGCTGTGCACAGCAGCGGCGAAGGTGAGACTACAACACAACCAAAGAAGGTAGTGCTTAGATATCCGTATATAAGAGTTTTCATGCCAGAAGCCCTGCCATGCACATGGAAGTGACACTCTTAAGATGTTTATGAGGGCTATCAATGTTCAACATTCATGTTTCTAAAGCGCATTGAGGCGGACAGATGTTGTGTAAGTCACTTAGTTAACAACCGAGGGATTCTGAGATCCTCTTCTGGCTTCCCTTCTTGATCAAATTGTTTAATCCTGCTGCCAATTTTCTATATCGCCGTATACTGCAGCTCCCTACTGAACCAGACTTCCTAGTGCTTAGTAAGAGGCTGAACACCAGTATGAGGCGCTACATTAAATATTTGAAGGTGCATTCTTATTCGCTTAGCTCACTTAGAGGATACATGTGGATGACGTGCTGCTTTGTCAGAGTATGTGAGACCTGACCACACGTGAGGCTAGTGTCTGTGGCTCGTATTTCTCTCAAAAGGCCTCCCAACCACTTGCCCAGCATGGGAAGCTGAAACGTTTACGTGTGCGCCACAATGGAAATGGTAATTTGTGGAGCCTCTCCTTTGGGTTTAAGAGGGTGGGCCGAGACGGACGCATTGTGTGTTTTGATGCAGAAATGGTGGGCACACTGTCTCCAAAGCACAAACAATAAAATGGCAGCCCTACGAGGTAGACGGGGGTTACTTGCGCCTTTGAAAACAATCCTCCCGCCCGATCCCGGACGAGCTATTTTCTGCTTGATGGAAAGAAAATAAGCGGCCTCTCCGGAGCGGCCTTTGGTGGGAACCGTTACTGTACGCATCACTTGGTTCCAACTGGCTCGGGTCGCCCAGTCAGAGCCCGTCCAGCAAAACCCAAGTGTAAATCAATACTGGAAGCATTAGTGGCTCCACAAAACAAAAGCATTCCTTGTTCGACACAACAGCTGTCCGCCCGCGCCGCGCGCCACGGGGCGGGCCTCTGGGGGTTAAACTGGCACAATCAAGGCAAGACCACGGATTAATCCATTCTGTCTGCGCGCCTGTGCCCTCCGAGGCAGCCTTCCAGGCGCGGAGCAGCGAGCAGGCCTAACGGGAGGGAGGGCACGGCCAGTTGTTTCAGGGTTCAAGGGATAATTACGGGGTATGCCGCCCTCGAAGGCTCGTAAAAATGTTTCTTGGAATAGTCCAGAAATCATTGGAAAGCGGTGGCGGGGGTCCCAGAGCTTTAGTCATGCGTCATTCAGATGAAGGAAGCTCTATTGTATTTGCACGGGTATTTACCTCCGTGGGGTTGTGTATACAAACATACTTAATGCAGAGCACAAATCTAGTTGGGGAGCTACTGAACAGTGTGTTGCCGATGGCTACATTTCAGGATCCTTTAAAGGAGGTAGGGGTTCCTGTTATATAGGCGTCCTTTCAATAGACACCGAACGCTCGTGGCCACAGCTCCTGGGCATAGCTATCAATAGTGCAGCAGGCACTGTGCGACCTGGGCCAAGAGACCAAGGGGCCCATTGTGCCTCAAGCATAGCTGCAATATGCCACCCAACCAGTGGATGGGGCCATATTCTTTTTTAGCATCAGTGGCCATTGCACCCTTACTCAGGCGCTGTCAAGCTCAGCTCAGCTCATGTCCAGGCACCCTGACTCAGGCGCTCTACAGCTCATATCATGCCCAGGCACTCTGACTCGGGCGCTGTACAGCTCAGCTTATGTCCAGGCATCCTGACTCAGGCCCTGTACAGCTCAGCTCATGTCCAGGCATCCTGACTCAGGCCCTGTACAGCTCAGCTCATGTACAGGCACTCTGACTCAGGCACTGTACAGCTCAGCTTATGTCCAGGCACCCTTACTCAGGCGCTGTACAGCTTAGCTCATGTCCAGGCACCCTGACTCAGGCATTGTACGGCTTAGCTCATGTCCAGGCACCCTTACTCAGTCACTGCATAGCTCAGCTCATGTCCAGGCACCCTGACTCAGCCACTGTACAGCTCAGCTCATGTCCAGTCACCCTGATTCAGACATTGTACAGCCCAGCTCATGTCCAGGCACCCTGACTCAGGCATTGTACGGCTCAGCTCATGTCCAGGCACCCTTACTCAGCCACTGCATAGCTCAGCTCATGTCCAGGCACCCTGACTCAGGCATTGTACAGCTCAGCTCATGTCCAGGCACCCTTACTCAGGCATTGTATGGCTCAGCTCATGTCCAGGCACCCTTACTCAGGCGCTGTACAGCTCAGATCATGTCCAGGCACCCTGAATCAGGCATTGTACAGCTCAGCTCGTGTCCAGGCACCCTGACTCATGCATTGTACGGCTTAGCTCATGTCCAGGCACTCTTACTCAGCCACTGCACAGCGCAGCTCATGTCCAGTCACCCTGACTCAGCCACTGTACAGCTCAGCTCATGTCCAGGCACCCCGACTCAGGCACTGTACAGCTCAGCTCATGCCCAGGCACCCTGACTCAGGCACTGTACAGCTCAGCTCATATCCGGGCACCCTGACTCAGGCACTGTACAGCTCAGCTTATGTTCAGGTACCTGACTCAGCCACTGTACAGCTCAAATCGTGTCCAGGCACCCTGACTCAGGCATTATACGGCTCAGCTCATGTCCAGGAACCCTGACTCAGCCACTGTACAGCTTAGCTCGTGTCCAGACACCCTTACTCAGGCGCTGTACAGCTCAGCTCATGTACAGGCACTCTGACTCAGGCGTTGTACAGCTCAGCTCATGTACAGGCACTCTGACTTAGGCACTGTACAGCTCCGCTTATGTCCAGGCACCCTTCTTCAGGTGCTGCACAGCTCAGCTTATGTCCAGGCACCCTTCTTCAGGCACTGTACAGCTCAGCTCATGTCCAGTCACCCTGATTCTGACATTGTACAGCTCCGCTCATGTACAGGCACTCTGACTCAGGCCCTGTACAGCTCAGCTCATGTCCAGGCATCCTGACTCAGGCCCTGTACAGCGCAGCTCATGTCCAGGCACTCTGAATCAGGCCCTGTACAGCTCAGCTCATGTCCAGGCATCCTGACTCAGGCCCTGTACAGCTCAGCTCATGTACAGGCACTCTGACTCAGGCCCTGTACAGCTCAGCTCATGTCCAGGCATCCTGACTCAGGCATTGTACAGCTCAGCTCATGTCCAGGCATCCTGACTCAGGCACTGTACAGCTCAGCTTATGTCCAGGCACCCTTACTCAGGCGCTGTACAGCTTAGCTTATGTCCAGGCACCCCGACTCAGGCATTGTACGGCTTAGCTCATGTCCAGGCACCCTTACTCAGCCCCTGCATAGCTCAGCTCATGTCCAGGCACCCTGACTCAGCCACTGTACAGCTCAGCTCATGTCCAGTCACCCTGATTCAGACATTGTACAGCCCAGCTCATGTCCAGGCACCCTGACTCAGGCATTGTACGGCTCAGCTCATGTCCAGGCACCCTTACTCAGCCACTGCATAGCTCAGCTCATGTCCAGGCACCCTGACTCAGGCATTGTACAGCTCAGCTCATGTCCAGGCACCCTTACTCAGGCATTGTATGGCTCAGCTCATGTCCAGGCACCCTTACTCAGGCGCTGTACAGCTCAGATCATGTCCAGGCACCCTGAATCAGGCATTGTACAGCTCAGCTCGTGTCCAGGCACCCTGACTCATGCATTGTACGGCTTAGCTCATGTCCAGTCACTCTTACTCAGCCACTGCACAGCGCAGCTCATGTCCAGGCACCCCGACTCAGGCACTGTACAGCTCAGCTCATGCCCAGGCACCCTGACTCAGGCACTGTACAGCTCAGCTCATATCCGGGCACCCTGACTCAGGCACTGTACAGCTCAGCTTATGTTCAGGTACCTGACTCAGCCACTGTACAGCTCAAATCGTGTCCAGGCACCCTGACTCAGGCATTATACGGCTCAGCTCATGTCCAGGAACACTGACTCAGCCACTGTACAGCTTAGCTCGTGTCCAGACGCCCTTACTCAGGCGCTGTACAGCTCAGCTCATGTACAGGCACTCTGACTCAGGCGTTGTACAGCTCAGCTCATGTACAGGCACTCTGACTTAGGCACTGTACAGCTCAGCTTATGTCCAGGCACCCTTCTTCAGGTGCTGTACAGCTCAGCTTATGTCCAGGCACCCTTACTCAGCCACTGCATAGCTCAGCTCATGTCCAGGCACCCTGACTCAGGCATTGTACAGCTCAGCTCATGTCCAGGCACCCTTACTCAGGCATTGTATGGCTCAGCTCATGTCCAGGCACCCTTACTCAGGCGCTGTACAGCTCAGATCATGTCCAGGCACCCTGAATCAGGCATTGTACAGCTCAGCTCGTGTCCAGGCACCCTGACTCATGCATTGTACGGCTTAGCTCATGTCCAGTCACTCTTACTCAGGCACTGTACAGCTCAGCTCATGCCCAGGCACCCTGACTCAGGCACTGTACAGCTCAGCTCATATCCGGGCACCCTGACTCAGGCACTGTACAGCTCAGCTTATGTTCAGGTACCTGACTCAGCCACTGTACAGCTCAAATCGTGTCCAGGCACCCTGACTCAGGCATTATACGGCTCAGCTCATGTCCAGGAACACTGACTCAGCCACTGTACAGCTTAGCTCGTGTCCAGACGCCCTTACTCAGGCGCTGTACAGCTCAGCTCATGTACAGGCACTCTGACTCAGGCGTTGTACAGCTCAGCTCATGTACAGGCACTCTGACTTAGGCACTGTACAGCTCAGCTTATGTCCAGGCACCCTTCTGCAGGTGCTGTACAGCTCAGCTTATGTCCAGGCACCCTTATTCAGGCACTGTACAGCTCAGCTCATGTCCAGTCACCCTGATTCTGACATTGTACAGCTCCGCTCATGTCCAGGCTCCCTGACTCAGCCACTGTACAGCTCAGCTCATGTCCAGTCACCCTGATTCAGACATTGTACAGCTCAGCTCATGTCCAGGCACTAAGCATGGGCGGAAAATCCGTTTCGCTCGCGGATTTTGCGGATTTTCGGTAAATTCGCAATCCGCGAGATTCGCGAATCTCCCGCAAAATCCGCAAATCCGCGAGCAGCGGATTTTGCTCGCACTGCTCGCACTGTTCGCGTGAGTTCGCGGCTTCCCAGTACAACTTCGCGCCCCGCGAAGCCACAAAGGTCCTGAATTACAGCTAAGGGAGACAAGCAGGAGCCAGGCTGGCAGTTCAAATCCATTAATCAGCCCCTAATTCATTATTGTCAGTTGGGGCAGGGCAGGTGTTGTAACTAATTTTGCAACAATGAAAGCACTTAGCAAGTGCAAAAGATCACTAATCAGGAAGCACTAAGGAAGCAGGTGCCAGCTAAAAAAATATTCTGTGACACATTAATCAGCCCCAAATTAATTCAGGTCACTTGAGGCAGGGAAGGTGTGCTTGCGTTGCCACAATAATGTACACTGACTGGACAACCAGAGGGTGCTGTGATGAAACAGAGGGTGGCATGGGTGGGCCAGAGGGTGGCATGAGTAGTCAGAGAGTGGCAGTGGTGACAGAGAGTGGCAGTGATGAAGAAGAGTGTCCCAAACAGGCTGGACACGTAGAAACAACAAGTTCGCGAAACTTGCGACCCGACAGGTAAGTTCGCAATTTGCGACATTGTACAAAACCCTCGCGAACTGGCAGAAACCCGCGCAAACACAAAAAAAAAAAATCCGCAAATTCGCGAGAATTCGCGGATTTTGCGGATTGCGAGTTCGCAAATCCGCAAAATTCGCGAACGCGAGATTCGCAAAATTCGCCCATGCTTACCAGGCACCCTGACTCAGGCATTGTACGGCTCAGCGCATGTCCAGGCACCCTTACTCAGCCACTGCATAGCTCAGCTCATGTCCAGGCACCCTGACTCAGGCATTGTACAGCTCAGCTCATGTCCAGGCACCCTTACTCAGGCATTGTATGGCTCAGCTCATGTCCAGGCACCCTTACTCAGGCACTGTACAGCTCAGCTCATGTCCAGGCACCCTGACTCAGGCACTGTACAGCTCAGCTCGCGTCTAGGCACCCTGACTCAGGCACTGTACAGCTCAGCTCGTGTCCAGGCACCCCAACTCAGGCATTGTACGGCTCAGCTCATGTCCAGGCACCCTGACTCAGCCACTGCACAGCTCAGCTCATGTCCAGGCACCCCGACTCAGCCACTGTACTGTTCATCTCGTGTCCAGGCACCCCAAATTAGCCACTGTACAGCTCAGTTCATGTCCGGTCACATAATTTGCCTTTGGGTAGAAAGAGTCTGATTAATACATTTTACGAGAACTAAAGTAATTACATTTTGCAGTTTTCCTGTTCACTACTCCCTTCGTTTCTACACTGTTCTAAGACTAGATGCATGACATACGTTACCTGTAGCATAGCTGGTGGGCTGCAGACCACAGCTTTTCTAAATAGCCCTTTTGAGCGTCACACTTCATGGATATTACACATCAATCAATCAATAATCTTTATTGGATCACTTAAAAGCAGATCATAAAACATACAACTTATATATATAAATACATCAGGGTTATAACAAAGGTTTAGAAATGAGAGTCAAAGTGTCAACAAGATAAAATCAACACGCACATGCTTTCAATATTATGGATGCTACACATAATATCGAAAGCATGTTTGTACACTGACACACAGATGTATAGGACACGTATTTTAAACTTGTCCTTTTGGGACACCTGTGGAAACCGGGCTTCTTCGGTTTACGAGGAATGCGCAAAACATTGTTTACGCGCCAAAGCAAATATCTAAAACTGCAAACTACCAAGCAAACAGGAATCTCAAAGTCCGGAAAAAACAACCTACTTTAGGACAAGCAAAGGCAGCTGGGAAGAAAGGGGTTTCTATGAAATCGTTACTCATTGTTTATTTCACTCGTTGGACCCGATTCACAGAACTAACTTAAGACAAAATCCTAAACTTACTACTTTTGGTATTCACAGAAGTTAGGATTTTGTCTTAAGTTTGTCTTAAGACAGACTTAAGACAAACTTAAGACAAAATCCTAACTTAAGTCTGTCTTAAGACAAACTTAAGACAAAATCCTAACTTCTGTGAATACCAAAAGTAGTAAGTTTAGGATTTAGTCTTAAGTTAGTTCTGTGAATTGGGCCCGTTTTGTTTATGTTCTAAATAATATTCTACCATTAAGGTGAGGTAGTCTAGGCGGAAGTATAGAGAATTGAGTACTTCTCTGACGCATACACCTACTAACCAAACCTTCAAAGTTAAAGCAGTTGTAAATGTTACATATTGCTGGTTGGGTGTTACATGTTCCCTCCTTATAAGACTTCATTCTGTGTTCAATAATATTCAACCTATACATGGAACCCACTAGTCCTATTGACCAGCAGAGATATCGGCATCCACGGTGAGCATTGTGCACCACACTTCACCTGAGGATAATGTATGGACTCGACATCGCCCGGCCGAAGAACTACCTGCAAAATATTGCAGCCTGGATGTCCATGCTCGGCCTTCAGCATGACCAAGCTGGTCTTTATTGCCAGTTGAGAAAGCATCTTCAGGTCCACAAATTGATGAGATAAACCAGGATGGCTTCCCTCCTCTGTTCATCTTCAGTGGCAAATCACTGACCCCCCCCCGAGGAATGGCACCAAACCTGCATGGCACCAACTCTTTCGACTCTGTGGAATGAAGCAGTTCTAACCAGTGCCCTGCCTCAGCAGAGCCCTCTGGACATTTGACAGGACCACTCCATCCTCCAGAGAACTCTGCATTACCTCCAAGACCTGCTGCCTCATCTGTGAGGCAATCATTCATGGTACCAGTGCTTCATTTGTAATAAAGGAAGTGCCAGGAGCCTCATCAGGAGGCCACAGCACCTTGCATTGCCCATTGCCACTGCCAGCTCTGCTGATCACTGTACTCCACAACAACTAACCATCTCACTCCTAATGGTGTGACAGTACAGACTATTTCATACCCCTCACTAGTGTAAAAAGGCAAGTTTAGCATATGAAAATGTACCTTAAAGTGGAGCTGTCACTCATCATTCTCTAGAGGGTGGTTCAGGTCCATTTCTAGATCAGGCTCTTGTGCCACGAGAAGCGTCGACATATGGTCTGTGGCAGAATTATTCACAGGTCTGTAGTTGTCCTCTAGTTGTCCTCTTGCACATGAGCCAGGCTGTTAGACTAGAGAACAGAGTGTTGTATCATCTGGTGGTGGGCCCCCCGCCCAAATTATATAATCCAAGCAGGTGTTCTGCATATTCCAAAGAACTACAATAAAGGAAAAATTGCCTAAGGCAAGGAAATAACTTGAGCTGCTATGGACAAAGAAACCATGGACAAACACATTGCTATACATATACAGTAAACAATGACATACAAAGATATGATGTTCAATGGTTTAATTTATA
This sequence comes from Lissotriton vulgaris, assembly GCF_964263255.1. Lineage (NCBI taxonomy): Eukaryota > Metazoa > Chordata > Amphibia > Caudata > Salamandridae > Lissotriton > Lissotriton vulgaris. The sequence goes on from NC_141694.1 coordinate 1,705,663,746, forward strand.
AAAAAATAACCAAATATTTTATATAGACATTTTTCTGTATATATTTAATATGCATTTCTTGGCATGAATTCATGATCAGAATTAGCTTATATAGTAATGCTAACCAGGTAATGCAAACTTCATTGTTGTGCTTTCTTTCTCTTATAGTACAATATGTTACACTGAGTTAATCTAAGCGTAGGTAACAGTGGAGTTTAGTCAAAAGTAGATGACATACAGAAACATTAACATAAACTGGCGGTCAGTTATATATACACTAGGTGCGTTTCGGCAATGCCTTCTTCAGGGGTCCGTCTCAGTTCAAATCTGTAATGATAAAATGCAAAAACAAAGGAAAGGAATTGGTTTATTTGCCCATAAAGAAAACTTCAAAAGATTTACTCTAATAAGCAGGATAATGCAAAGGATGAGTAAGGACTAATAAATAACACTATAGAGACCACAGGAGCTGAAGTAATAGAAGACCATATACTGAAACCAGGTAGGCCGAGACTGTGAAGGTAACACCAAAAGTTGTGACAGTAAAAGTGCATAAGTATATTTACAGTGAGTGTGTGATTCCCAAACAAGCTGGTGTAATTGACAGGGGAGAATACTTATACCTAATAAAATAACTGCCTGTTGGCATACTGCAGATAAATATGTCATACGATTAGAACTTCCTTTACTTCATCGAATAATGTCCTAAGCAGAACACCAGAATTTAAATTGTCAAGTGTATTTGTATACTCAGAAATACAAAGCTATGCTATTTGAGAACAGAACAATCATGAGTTACCGTATGCAAGCCAATGCAGCATATGTTGCGCTTGTATTTAACCATATGTAGGATGTTTAATGCACAAACAGATGGGTCTGGCTTTTTCTAAAAAACCAACGAGCTGAAGGTGAGCTCTGTAAGAGATAAATTACAAGGAGGTTCAATAGATATTGGAGATGAAAAGAGCCGTGAAACTAATTAAAGGATAAGGGGAATGTGTTACTTCTGCTTACCCTGATACATCTAGCTCTCTGGAGCAGCAAGCTGCATGTATGATAAATCTCTATGGGCCAGATGTATCAAGGCTTTTGCGACTCGCAAAGGCCGAAATTCGCAGAATTTCGGCCTTTGCGACTCGCAAACGGCCTTTTCGCATTATTTGGAATGTAACAAAAAATCGCAATTTAAGGAATCGCAAAAAATTGCGATTCCTTATTTTGCCATAGCATTTAAGGAATCACAATTTTTGCGATTCCTTAAATGATATGTATGTAACTTTTAGAAATTGCGAATTTGTGTTAAGAAATCGCACATTACCACCAACTTGTAGTTGGTGGTAATTTGCGATTTCTTTTAAAAATACCCTATTTGGCATTTGTGAGGGTGGCATGTGACACACATACATATGGGCATGTATGTGTGTCACATGCACACACATGTAAATTTCAGGGGTGCAGCAGGGTGTCTTTGAGACACCCCTGCACGCTTGAAATAATTCTCAAATTGCGATTAGCAAATTGCGAATTCGCAATTTGAGAATTATTGCACTATCATTCCTATGGGCCTCCTGGCCCATAGGAATGCATTGGAAATGATTCCTTATTTGCGAATTCGCAAAATGCGATTTCGCAAATAAAGAATATTAAGAAATCGCTAAAAAATAGCGATTTTGTACATACATTCCATTTTGCGAATTCTAAATAGCGATTCGCAAAAAATCGCTATTTAGAATTCGCAAATCGGAATCTTGATACATCTGCCCCTATGTCAGGTGTAAGCCATGATTTTCTTCACAGGATGGAAAACGGTAAAAGAAATATACCCACTGTATACATATCATGCGTTTCAGTGTACGTTCTTTGCATATTTATTGGTCATTTTGTAAACTAAGCTGTGTTTTTTTGCTGGATGTTAATAAAATCGATTTTTATCGAATTCTTTGGGATCACCAGCTTCTACTTCCTAAACTTTAAGTAATGGCGTTTAGGTATTTGCTAAAAGACGAATTTTTGGAATAATGGTGCAAAGATCATACTTGGCAGAGGCCTTTTTCATTCTCTCATAACAATGGTTTAGTTGCTCTCTATGCCTCTTCCAGTCTAATTTCAAACGACTTTCGGTTTTCATTTAGGGAAATTATTGTAGACGCAGTGATTAGCTAGTAAAAATAAAATAATTGCCAGGACTCAAGTCAGGAGGCCTCTGCAGCTTGCACCATCCATTTCTACTGCCAGCATTGCCAATGACAGCACCTAGACAACTACTAACTGGCACACCGCTACAAGTGTGACAATTCAGACTATTCCAAGCCTCAAAATAGCTTGGGAGGTAGGTATTTGTTGTTTGTAATGCAAACATAATTAATAAACAATTGCTGGTCTGCTCATCTCTAAATTATACAAATAGCGCCACCATGTGGCAGCTGCGATAAGTGTCAGTGTTGACAATTAGGTGCCGGTGCTGATAATTAAGTGCCGGTGCCGAGCTCTGGAAAGCACTGGCTCAAATTAAGCACTGGTCAACATTATCAGACCCTATATCCTGGTCATCTCATTTTCTCCTCTCCTTTCTTCGGGCCTCAGCTGTCATCTCCCACACACCTCTTTCCTCCACTCTACTCCCCTCTGTTCCTCCCCTCACACTTGCCCCCCACTCTTCCAGAGACTTCATTGCAATTAAGCCTATTTCCAGACATAGCTTACAGCACAGACTAAGTTGCAGCTGATTCCAGTACCAACCAACTGCAGGCCAAGATTTGTATCACAAAAGCGTGCAGCTCATTGGGTCATGGCTATAGGCCACGTGGCCAGAACTGCTGCTCTGCCCAACCCCACAATCCCCTCAATGTATCTTTTGCAACCTGACCAAGGAGGGTGAAGCTCTCATTCTGCCGCCCTACACATATTTTGGTGCCTGTTTCTTCAGCGTGCTGCTCCCGCGCCCTGCCCAGAAGGCCCGCGCTTGGAGCCTGAGCCTGCTTCCATTCACATTCAATCTTAAGTTAGTCAAATGCAGCACAGGCCATGGCTCTTGTGTACTCACAGACCCCCTCTCGTCTCTCTTGAGTACAGGGACCCCAGTGTTCCGCTCACCCCCTTGGCTTCTTGCTGCGGTATCAATATTCCCATTTCTGCCCTCTGTTTCTAATCACTACTCATGTTATGAATCGCTCACATATTTTTTGTTGCAGCCTGCCAGTACAGTAGCACACTCTAAAGCCTGGGAAAGCAGCATATGTGAATAATTAGTCTCTGGTTAATCCGTATAATTTTGTTTTGCAACCTTTCGCCATCGTTAGTTTATACAGAGCTGTTTATTTGTGTATTAAATGTGAGAGCGCATTCCTCCAGGGGTAAAGAGAATAAGCCCTGCTGTAGATTGTGTGTAATTTATTACCAAGGATTTCCCATGCCTTGGGCTTTCTGGGGGTGGGACCCTGACAGGGGTGATCAATGCCATCACTGTATGTGCACGGTCACTTTTTCCCATAGGGAAAGTGTGACTGCTTGTTGTTTGTCTGTTGTCCCAGTAGTCCTTCACCTATTTCTGACTTAAGATTTGTGGAAGTGTGTATGCAGTGTTTCCCAGGTATTCTGCCACCTGGTGGCAAATAACTTTCTGCATTAAAAGGTTTACTTTAGAGTATGCTGTAAAAAGTGCCCAGGCAGTGCTTTTGGACACTAAGAAGGCCTTGCCAGAAAACACTAGAGATGGAAGTGATTATATAAATAAATGAACTGAGAGAGAAGATACAACAGGAAAAAGACAGGTGGAAGATAGCAAGAAGTGAGAAAGAAAGAATTAAAGACAGAAAGAAAGGACAAGCGTTGGCAAAGCCTATAGGTCTTGCCTTTGGGACATACTGACTTTGAAAATACCTTTTGGCTATGCTGTGCAACATCCCAAGCTAAATATGAAAAAAAGCATATCATTATTTTTCCAGCATATAAAAAGTAAACACCCACAAAAGCATTTTTTTGCGAAAGAGGGTGAAGGAAACAACACAGACAGGGGTGTGGAAGCAACAAGGGTAAAAGTGGGTTGAGAGAAGAACACGGGCGGGGTTGCACCTAAGTAACATGGGGGACTGGTGGGAGCAGAAGCAACACGAAGTCCGGAAGCGACGCAAGGGTGCGGTTAAAGGAGAAGCAACACAGTGGACGGAGGATGGAGATTTGAGGAATGAGCAAGAGGGAGAGCAATGTGGAACATGGAGAGTGGGAGAAAAGCAAATGGGTGAATGAGAGAGCAAGCAACGTGGAGCTGGGTTAGAAGGAGAAAGCACACTTGCAAGAAAACAACACAGGTGGGTGAGCACACAATGGCGAGCACATCACAGAGGGGAGATGGGGGAGAAGCACACAGGTGAGAGAGCAGCACAGAGAGGGAAAGAGAAACACCCCAGGAAGACGGGTGGAAACACATGCACTCTTTTCAAGTGTTTAAAGAAAAAGATAATATTAGTGCATGAAAAAGTGAGCAATGTTAGGACACAGTAAGACATCCTTGCTCCAGGGAACAGACACACAAAACAACAGGAGTGGCAGCCTACACACGCTAATGAATAAGAAGCAAAAAAATGAGAGTACAATGAAGCCAACCAATGATGAGCATTAGCTGGGCTTTAAGCCCACTGTAAGCTAACAATGCATCTAAAAACAAGGAAGGAAGGGAACATTGTGAATGAGTAAAAAAAAATGAATTGCATATCAAGAAACACAAGTTCAATGGAAAGAAGGAAGTTAGGGAGAATGTAAGAAAAAAAAAAGAAAAAAAAGAAGAGAAAGAAAGGAGGTTAAAAAAGGAAATAGGTACAGCAAGGAAGGAAGGGTGGAAAAGAAAAATTATAATGAAGACAGAATGCAGAATGCAAAAAGAAAAGAACACAATAAAGGAAGTTGGAAAGACAATATATACATTAGGATGGGAAGTAGATAAATAGAATGACATTGTGGATCAAGGGAAGATGAAAGGGTTGTTGTATAGGTAAAACCTTAGGACTTGTACTAGAAGGCAGCAGTGGAATGGTATGTACAATTACAGGTGTTTAGATATTATCATGGGAATGTGTTCCACTGATGAATTTGGAGTCACATCACAGTCACAGACAGCTAGAGTGAGGTTCAAGTTGTCTGGGAAGTTACTCAAAAGCTATCTATAATGTTTTGTTCTGTATAGTTCCTTATAAGGCACCCCCAAGCTGATTCCATGGATCAGCTCTGGATGGTGATTGATATCAAGGGGGCCATATGCAATATGCACAAAGTCCTATCACACTCAACTACAACACTAAGGAATTGATCACTAGTGACCTGGTTAAGAGAGAACTACAATCCCTTATTCCGGACAATACCCCTACACTAAAACCATTGATTGCGAGTTTTTTCCCCTAGAATAGAGAATAACCACATCTACCCAGAGATACCAGGTCCTTTTCAGTGCAGGTCTGCCTCATTCATGGACATTTTCCACCAACTCTGAAAGTGTCCAGAGGAAAGTGTTGGGAAAGTGTCAGGAGGAGGGCCGGTGGGGGCTAAGGGCAGGTGGGAAGGCATTGGATCAGGGTAGGCTTATCCCGACCAGGGGGAGGAGTGTCTCCTCCTCCAGGCGGCTGCAGAGGACTAGTGGGGGATGCGCTGTTCACCTGCAGCATGAAAGAGAGATCTGGTGTACTGGGGACTGAAATTATTGGGTTGGAGTTACAGGTGGCTGAATTCCAATGGGAGTTGCTGCTCCAGTTGAAAATCTGCCATTTGGCTTGATTTGCACTATAGAAATACCACATACATACTACCAGGATTTAAATATCTAATGGGTGCCTGATGGCCTGATCCAATCTCCTACCACCCTCTTGATTTATCTCCCTCTGCCTACATATCACTTCTTTTAAACATTGCATGCTGATACACTCTCTTACTTTTCTTAATAACCTACTTCTTCCTTCCTGAATGTGCTGATTTTGCCCACTCATAAAGAGGTGGTTAAAGCCAGGTATGGTTGGACTTGTGTCGGCTGTTGATGAGGTAAACGACTATATGAACGATGGCCTTCAGGATGGTGAGGGTGGAGTCAGAGAGGCTTGTGAGCAAAGCATTGCTTTTTAAAAAGTTTAAATGAATTTGACATTCTCTCTCATAACATCTTGATATTGTGCAGCCGTGAAGTGGCTTATTTTATTCTTCCCATACAAGACCTGTGCAGTCTCTTCTGGCTTTCTGCTCACAGCTTTATCTTCTGATCTGTAGCACATCATAGAATCAGCATTATCCCCTATTGTATTCAAAGTTACCTGAATCTGGTGCCTTCTCTGAAACACAGTTCTGGGTTTACTTTTTATACATCTGTCAAAGCACCTTCATTCTCTTGACATTGACCATGATTTTGCATGATATCAGAGTGAGATTAGACTCCACCTAATAATAGAAGTGGTTCTGGTAGAAGTGCAAACAATGTAAAAACGACATCTGGATTGGTATGTAAAAAAAGGCTACTGGACACATGACCTTACATTCAATGCAGCAAGGAATTCTGTCACATTGGGTGCAGGTGACATGCCGAATTTGAGTTTAGCTTTTTTATTTATGATATTGTGTGCATTGATATACAGTCTGGCCATTTTGCTGGAAAGTGTTGAGATATGGTTACCAGGGCACCATTTCTGTGTAACCATGAGCACTCCTTTGGAATGGTCTGTTTAGCAGCGGCCTGTCTGGGAAAATAGTACGAAAGACCATAGCAAACACAAGTAACTCACCTCGCTCATCTACAGCTACAATCACATTATCCTTAATTCAACACTTCCTTTCAGAAGCACCCTATAAAGTATTACTACACTGAAGTGGCAAAGTGAAACCAGGAGAGAGCGGACCAATATATGGAATTGATTTGATACGGTTTGGGTCAAGAAGGAAATGAGAGTGAATAGGAAGTGTGTCAAAGGGTACTGAGGGAACAGTCAGAGGTAAAATGTTCACAAACAGAACTCTAGGCAATCTGAAATGATAGTTACATACATGACTTGCTTGCTGGGATCATTCATTTTAGGAAGGAAATGCCACCTCAGGGTTTGGCAGGAAGATGAAAAAAGTTCCTGGCAAGCTGGCTTTTACCATATGTAAATATATCTCCACCCCTTCCCCCAAAAATAAGTATACATAGGGCCTCATTGCGATGTCGGTTGGAAAGAATTCCTACCAACTCCTTGTTGGAATGGTTTCCGACCGACTCGGGTTTGGGGAGTCCGACCGACTGATTACGTTGTTTCTGAACATTGTTCGGTCGAACTCCCATTGACTTCAGTGTGAGCCTGTGTTCCGACCGACAACACAGGGTCCCATTGAAAAAAGCAGTGGTTCCCGAAAACCTTGCACCCTGTGGTGGGCACACCATGGTGCCTGCCACACTGTGCATGGTTGGAAGGAGGGGATCCATGGGTACCCCCACGTGCCCCAACCGGAAACCTCCGGATGAAGGATGCTTGCTACGGACCACCGAAGTCGGTTTCCAGCAGCTGATCTGTGTCAGACTGACCAAGTCGGAATGGCTGTCGGAATCCGGCACAGCAAAGAGGTCAGTCGAAAACGTTACACGGAGAGCTCTACGATTCGGCTCTGACTGACTCAGACTCTCCGAATGCCAGCCGGAACTGATTTGGAATGACCGACCCACTACCTTGTATCATAATCGGTCGGTCAGAAATGTTTCTGAGTCGGTCGGAAACTTGGCTTCTGACACAGGTTCGTTCAAACCGAATGCCATTCGGAGTCTTCCTGACCGACATCGTAATTAGGTCCATAGTGTTCGCTTATTAAATGCAGAAAGGTGTAAGTCAACATGCTGATATTGAAGGATGATGTTAGTGAGTGGATGAAATTACATCAATGCAATCGCCTTTGACAGTGCATGATTTGTAACAGAATAAGTGCTGGGTCACAACGTTTTTCCAGAAACTGGCCAGTGCCACAGACAAATGCCAAGGTTGCTGAATACCAAAGCTGTCTACTCTTAGTTCCACCTCATGCCTCTTTCATCTACCAGCATTCTTCCCTGTCCATTTATCCCTTCAGTATGGGTTCTTTCTCAGCTCTTCTTTCTCCCTTAGGGCCTGATTACAAGATTGGAGGTACAGTACTGGGTCCGCCCCACACCACACCACACCGCCAAGCCTGTAGTTAGGCCACCCGTCAGATTACAAGTGTTTCTCACATCTGACAGGCTTTTTTTTCAATGTTCCCATGATCGCGTGTCAGAAAATGGGCACCACAATGAGAATGCCAAAAACAGTTCCTACACAGCATGAACTGTTAAGTCCATGCAGCGCAGGAACTGGGATGCATGCACACAGGGCAGCACATGTTGTGCCCCCCTGCATGCACCCGACGGCCCTGAGGCGCAAGGGAGCCCTGTAGGGCCCCCTTTGTTTCCTCTCCCCACAGTTTTCACAGAGTAGGAACTTCCATGAAAACCCTGGCAGAGAGGAAACTCGTAATATGCTTGGCGGGACCTCGGCAGTCCCGCCAAGAATATTGCAGGCTCAAGACCACTTCAACAATGCCATGGAACGGCGGGTCCCTGGTGGTTGCGGCGGGAACTGCATTAATTGTAATTGGGCTGTCAGAAGACTGCCACTGCCGCGCCCCCACAAGTCTGGCAGTCCGTGGAATACCAGACTCGTAATCGGGCTGTTTGTCAATGTTTTTCTGTTTCTTTTCTGCCTCCTTGCCCCTTTGTTGCCTGTCTCTCTCTTGGTTTAGGCCAAAGGCTGTTGGTGAAAAATAAGCTCCGGTGGCCAAAAAAGAATGCCGTGGGCCCATGTTCAAGCACCGACTCAAACTAAGCACTGGCATTTTATGGCATTGGTTGTCACAAATTCAGTGATTTTAAGACATGAAATTATTTAGCAACAACAAACTTTGACTACACTGGAAGGTACTCAAACTTTCTAAATGAGATAATAGACGTTTTATTATTTTAAAAATGACTTTGTAAGTTTTCTGAAGCCTTAATAAGGTACTAGTCACACACTTTTCAATAAATGCCTCAACATTATAGCTTAGAATGGGAATAGCGTCCTTCTTATTATTGTGAAATAGTTTATTGTATATTTAACATTGTTCAAGTTTCGGCATCCAATGTCATGTGATATTTATAACTATGGAAAAAGTTAGATTTTTAAAAAGAAGTATTTGTAACTTTTGTAATTTCTCGCCCGTTTACAGAATTTTAATTGTGAAGAAATGTTTGTTTGTTTTTTAATTCCGGTTTATTTACTTCTAAATGATGATTTTGATGATGATGAAATTCCTAGACATGCCCAGATTTCAGATTTAATATTTTCATCCTGTAAAAAACTTAAATTGTGCTTCGGAAATTATCCGAGAGAGTAACTTCACGTGTGAGGGATCCACCCTTCCACATACTGCGCTTTCACTTTTCCCTGATGTACACTAGTCCTGCCAGCAGAATGTAGCATTGATTGGAGTTCCGGGGGACGCACATTCCTCGCTGAGCTTTTAGGTAATGGGATTCCATTGCAACATACCTCTTGGGCAACTGTGGTTTTTAAAATTGCGCAAGTCATGCCTAATTGCAAATTGAGTTTAAAAGGTTCCACCTGGTCTGATGTTTTTACACTCTACATTTGTTGATCTCTGAGATGTGTGTGGACATTTTGCAAAGATTTTTTTTCGGGTGTCCTCTCTCTGATTCTTGAAAGATGCCATGCTTATTCAAACTCTGGGATTAAAGAGATTTCCATTTATTTTTATGGATTATTATTTCTTTCCACGTAAATTCCTGCCTGGCATTTTGTTTTGTGAGGTTGGTTTAAAATAATTAATTTTTCTAAGACATGAAGTTCACTCTGACATAACGAAGACAGAAATGCATATTCAACACTCCAATACAATCTACAAAGAAAGTCCCCATTGTGTTTATTAAAGTGATATTCTTTAGTAAACCAGGCTTCAGACTGAAGAGAGAAAAATTTGAAAAGAACGTCAATTTTTGTTATAGAAAACAGTGACACCTGTAGCTCAGGGTTTACTTGGAGAATACTTAGGTTATTAGTCAATCTCTCGGTATTAAATAAAATGTCATTTGTTTTCCTATTACTCCGAAAGCTATGGGCCAGATTTATCCTCATTTCGGGCAACGCAACTCACCAAGACAACTTGCTTCTCTGCGTCAAATGAAGATAGCAGAAATGCACCAGAACTACTAAAATGTTATGTCTTTAAATTACTGTTATAATTTTACTAAGCAGTGCTGAATACATTAGCAGAAAATAACCTAGGGTAACAACACACTTGTCGCAAAGGTCAATTATTCTCTATTTTAGGTAGCTAAGAATATCTGGCTCCATGCAGAGAAGTGGCACATTCAAGGACATATGTAGCATATAGCAAACTGTTCCATTAAAATTGGAGAGACATAATATATCCAGCCTTTTGTCAGTGAACAATGCACAGAGAGTTGATCATTCTGTGGAACATTGGGGAATATAAAAGTCTCTGGGGTCAATAAATGCAAACTCATTTGCTGGGTCACAAAATCTATTCAAAGACTGTCTTGCACTTGTAATTGGTTACTGTAGAGTGTAAACCTATACATTTACAAGCAGCCGCAGCCGCTGCATGTAAGAGCGGTGGGGCCGGCGGGGGGATTTCGAGAGATGACCAAAAGGGAAAATTAAATAAAGAATGAATTTTCCCTCGTGGTCGTCTCTCTAAATCCCCCCCAGCCAGCCCCACTGTTCCTACCCGCAGTGACCATGGCTATTTACAAGTATTTTTCACTATTCTCTGTCATTCTTTTAATCTGGCATCCACATACTATATATTTTCATTCTCGCACGGCTTGCGATGAATCCCTGTATTTCAATGTAAGTTTAATAAAAGGAAACCTTTTTACAACAGGGAGGGGCGGAAAGGGCGACAAGGAGCCATGCAGTTTTTGGTTTATATTCAAAATGGGACATGACAGAAGGAAGTGGAGTGTGGAGAGGGGTATTTCTTTTGAAGTTGCTGGAATGTGCTAGTAGACACCCTTAATATTTTCTCTTTAAGTCCAATAACACCTCTCCTCCTTTCTTATTTAGCTTATCTATAAGGATAGTTTAGTGAGGTGAGTAAGGCATGTAAGCATGAGGAGGGTCAATAAACATAAAATTATACATGATAAGTTTCAAGAAGGTGTTATAACCCATCTTAAGCGTTTTACAAGACATTGATAACTTGTTGTCTTGTCCACTTTCCAATTCTTGTTGTGATTATTGTTGTCCAGTTAGCAAGTGGGAGACCTTCAGTGGAAATCACCCCACTCTTGCTATTTGCCTGTGTACAATTCTATACACCTTTGTTAGCAGTCTTTTGGGGTATGCAGCCTTTGTTGTAGTTGTGTTGTGTGTATGCATTGCTTCATGTCAGGCTTAAAGTGGATGCCCTTTTGTATCATTCATAAAATATTCATCTTTTGCAGTGCAGATTAATGCAAAAAGGCCATGTTCCAAAACATTCAAGTTATGGCTTTGGGAATAAATGTACATCTAAGCAGCTTAAAAGCAAATATTGTGACACCAGTCTCTGTGTGTGAGTAGACCTTAATGTCATAGGTTTTATCCTAATGTATAGTATTTAAGATCACATGTACAAACATGAAAACTAACCTTTGCTGTTATAATCCCTATGGTAGCCAACAGATGTTTCCATAAAAAGTCATGAAAGCTAACATTTTCATTCACAAGAGACAGTTAAATCAACCAATTAAATAAATATCCAAAAAATGGATCTACCATTCAAAATGACAGGAGCGTTGCTTCCTTCCACTAAACATCTGGAATCCTTTAAAAAAGGCTTTAATATAAACATATTTACTAACTGATATTTAAAAAGTAGGTAATTTAAAGAAAATCTCAACCCACGCATCAAACAAGGGTTGTAATTTATGCAGGAATTAATATTAAATACAAATAATGTTTTAAAAAAAATATATGGTCAGTGGCAAAATCTAATCATAGTCCAATTAGTGTTGAGTGCATTGGACCAGAGAGGATCACGGGTCAAGAATAAGTGGTCAAGTCCCAGATATTGCTGAGAGTCTGTGAAAGTGGCTGAAATGTATACCCATTTTGTTAGCCACTTTGTGTAATCTGCATAGCGCCTGTCTGATACCTGCTGAGTTTCTGGCTTAAGGAACATACTTGTCACTGGCAAATCCTAGTGCCTAGAAACAAAGTATTGGAATTCTTCCTTTAGTCGTTTGCCTGAAAATATAAAATATCTTTGAATACTCATACATATCTTTCAGCAGGTATACTTGTTCATCATTATATTTCCATTAAAAGAAGTGTTTCTAGACTAACCCCCAGATGCATCAAGAACCCATTTTGCTATTTCTTAATAGCGAAAAATAACGACTCGCTATTAAGGAATAGAAAAATGCAATGCATGAAGAAATCACAAAAAAAATAACGATTTCTTAAAATTCCTTAATTGCGAGTTGCAAATTGCGAGTCGCAATTAAGGAATACCTCCCCATTCATTCCTATGGGCCTAGTGGCCCATAGGAATGAATAGGAAGACATTCTCAATATGCGAATCACAATTAGCAAATCGCAAATTAATAATATGATTTCAAGGGTGCAGGGGTGTCCAAAGGACACCCTGTTGCACCCCTGAAATTGATCTGTGCACATATGTTGCGCACATGTGTGCAACATATAACTTTGAAAAATGCACTTTAGTGCATTTTTCAAAGTTTTTGAAAATTACCATGAAGGTCAACTTCATGGTAATTTGCGAGCCCTATTAGCGAAATCGCTATTTTTTTAAACTTTAATGCATTGCATTTAAGGAATCTCAATTTGAGATTCCTTAAATGCAAGTAATCGCAATTTTGCAATTTCTTAATTTGCGATTTTTGCATTTGGGATGATGCATCCCAAATGCAAAAATACCGGTCGCAAAGGGGCAGATTCTGAGAATCTGCCCCTTTACGAGCGGATTTCAGCTTGATACATCTGGGCCTATATTTATACTTGAAGTAGACATGTATATGGATCTGAAGATTAAGGTCGATGTGGAAGCTCTTTCAGAAGTCAGAAATAGTTGCATATGAGAATGACGTAAGGTTAAAAATCTTTTTTTGCTGTAAGACAGTTGGTGTTTGTAAAATGCCTTCCATTTTTCACACCACCCACCAGTCCCTTCACAGACCGCATTTGAAATTCGAAACATCCCACAAGGCAATCTTTTTACACTGGCCTACACCATTGTAAAGTCAATATGAATGTATTCAATACATTCATCTAAATTCAAGATTACACAGCATTTGACTAAAACATTATTCAAAGAGAAAATGTACATGCTTATTCCTCAGCATTTTTTTTTACAGGCGAAGCAGGCATTTTAAAGGTGGAAAATGTCATTAAAACTAAACATGTTATGGTAGGGTTATAAAGAGACCAAGGCAGGCTTCACATGGCCCATGTAACTGTTGAGTACACCACTCACTTCAGTAAGTGCTTATAATTTTAAAAGACAGTAGCCTTTTATTGACGTTTTAAGTTTACTGTTCAAACTTTGTCTCCTTAGCAAAACAAGGGAAGAGTAGTATTCAAACGTTTCAAACACATTATGCTGTAATGTCTATGAAAATGTTTTTTTTTTTCTTTATCTATGAGTTCTATATGGCGCTACGTGTTACTTACCTCTTCAAAGTGCTAGGGAACAAACACATAAATGGCAGAAGGACAGAGAGGCAAGGGTTAGAGTCCAGATAGAACCAGTCATTCATCTGGCATTTTTTGGTTAATCCCCTTGTACGATTCAATGTATAATGGGTGCTTGTTTTCTTAAAAGATCTTTGTTCAGGGGATTATGAATTGAAGGTAGTTAGGTACAGAAAGGAATTGTGGAGCTATGGGGTCTGATTACGAGTGAAGGTGCTAGTTATCACACCTCATAAATAATTATACCCTCGGTAAAGTAATTTACTGGGTGCGGTAATAGCGCATATGATACGTTTTAGGGCATTAACATATTGATTACCGCCCAAAAATCCAAGCCGTATGGTAAATCGTGTACACATTTACCTTGTTACATTTTGGCAGATTTGACCTGCCAACACTTAGGAAGGGTTGAGGTTTTTAACAAATCTGATGATTACTGGATACTTTAAATACCTCTCAGCTGGTAATTCGGACCTGCCCACAAATGGGTTACATATGGGTCCTAATAAACCAACTCAGCCGTAATCAGGCTCATAGTATTCCAGAGAGTTGCAGAATATCAGACTTTGCACCCACTGAGATCTCCCTCCATAGAACCATCTTTAATTTTTATGGAAGCCATCACATTATAAACAGAAATGCAGTGCATGTGGTACATGAGAATGTATAGACGGACAACACTCTGATTTGGATGGTTAACAACAAGCAAAAAGTGGTGAAGTGAAATTGAATTGCAGGCTGTGCACACCATAGGGATGAAGGATAGAAAGCTGAATACATATACATATAATTCAAAGATTTACATATAGATACATTTACTTGACAGGAAAAAACTTGGGCTGTTTGTGAAGAGTAAGGAATCGTAGAAACATGACATTTTGACTATGTTGGCGGTACTTTTGTACTAAACTGTGTGCTTCTTGGGGGAGTCTTGAAGATGGGAATTTGTGAGAATTAATCACAATTGATGTTTTTTATTTTCTGAATTATGTTAAATTACCCATCTAAATTTAAATACAATAAAAAGTCATTGTAAAATTGTGTGCTAAAGCACAGTATCCAATGCAGCATCAGTTCCTGGGCTTCCCCTCACAGTGGATTCCCAATGCCATAAAAGGTTTTATTAGCATATTTTTTGTTTCACAAATTCTCACTATGATGAAAGTAGTTTGTGGGATAAGACAGTCTCAGCTTATTTGGCAAATTGCTTGAAAAAGTATTATCTTTATTTCTTGCCCTAGTGTCAAACACATGTGAGCTTCACGTATTGTCTTAACCTAAAATCTCTGGAAACGCAAATTTTTTTGGACACTGATTGATTGAAGATGTAACCCTGTTGATGACTGTTGATTTCACCCCCAAGGAATAGCTTCAAGAAGTGTGTGGATGCGGCAGTCTCGGTTTCTATCCAGTTCTCCTATCATTGATGTTAAAAAATCTATTTTCTCACGATAATTGCTTCCTTTTATTCATTTTGGAAATAATATGCTAACTTTTGCCAAAAGTAATGATTTCCTCTTCAAAAATGATCCAGCTCTCTTATTGTTTTCACACTGAAACACTTCTTCACAAAGACTATGAAGCAGAAAGTTCCAATGCTGTTTTCTGACTTTGGAGTCCCATAATGTTTCTCTCATTCAGGGCATGAATCATCAGGAAACACCCTGACCAGCCTCCCTGTGAAATATCAGCTGTCTGTACCGTGCTTGGGGAATTGTCCCTTGGAATTCGCTGCTAGAGTAGTGAGACTGCCATCTTCACTTCTGTAAATGGATTAAAAAAAACATCGTTTTACTTTAATGTCTCCTTCATTAGAGAGAGAAAGAGACAGAAAGTGAAGCATATAACAGAGAACGTATGTGTCATGTAGTCTTTGAGCTTCCCAATGCATGACTTTTCAAGTGCCAGACCCAAAATCTGATTATTTTTCACAATATTTTCTTTCCAATCAGGGGGCTATGATGTGCCTGCATAGCTCACACTTATAATAAAGTGCAAGCATATTTGCAATACTAGACAATAATACAAGTGCCATGACCCTGTCATATTCTAATGAATTTTCTATTTCTCGGGTAAATCAAAGATCCGAGATTGGCCAAAACATAAAAGAGGGATATGGGGCTCCGTCACATTTTGGATTAAACGGGTTCTGAATTATGATTGATGGATTGGGGTGCAGATGCCAGACAGGTGCAGGTTAGAAGGCATAAAAGTGAAATATAGGATTAAGTAAAAAAAAAACACAATATAAATAATTTTAAGATAGCATATTGACACATATGGTACAAATGTGTAACTACACAGAGTACTTATAGCATCACTGCGAGCCATCAACTTTGAATTTACAGAAAGGGCTCTAGAGCTCCTTGTGCAATACTACTCCTATTTAAGAGCAAACCCTTTCAAATACGGGTTGCTCCCTGATTTGGATGGAGACGGTCCTATTGAGATCAAGGAAACACATCACACCAGTGCACAATCTCATCACAGAACATACATCTATGAGAATGACCCCCCACAAGAGATGCATCCCATTCCTTCAAAAGGGAAAATAATTTAAGAGAGACCCCATACTACACACAGGCCCCATAATAAGACTTGAAGTGACAGACTCCATTCACAGGCGTTTTGCTAATCCTGTGAAAGAAATGTAGTACGTGCATTAATAACAAGTTGTTTGCTTTCGTTTTCCTCCATTACATTGGTATATAGGTGTTAGGCTCCAGATATCTCCCAGTCAGGATGACACTCGAACAAAAGGATGGCTGGTGGCCCTTTAAATCAGGCCTTTATTTTGGGCCTAGCTGGAAGTGGAAATAAGAAAGGCTCCTAACTGACTTCAGATTGCAGCTTCGAACAGAAAACAGACAATGTGTGGGCACGGCTGAATGTAAATTACACTGGGACACATTCCGCTTGTTTCACTGGGACCAGCCGGAAGAGGCTAAAGATAAACGGAGGATGGCTTCTTGAGGTCACTTGTGACAAGTTGGTTTCGGATCCTGGATCTGGCTCAATTTAGCTGCTGGATCCGGGATCCAGCTGGATCCTTGTCATTTCTTGCACTGGTGCCATGGATGCTCTGCAGTGCAACCGTAGCTCTGTCTGTTTATCAGACTGTTACATCGTTTTATAATAATCCACTGTGCATTATAATGCAGCCGGAGGGAGGTCCCACCACAATGTAGTGCAATACAAAAGCTGCAAAACAACTGGCTAAAGCATATGTATGCTGTGAATTGTATATTTGTGTAGTGCAGACTTTGCCAAAAGGCACAACCGTTTTGGAGAAGTTTGTTAACTTTGTCTGAACACCATGTATGCCTCCATGGATTATTATGTATTCGTCTTTCATAAGAAAACTTAAGATGATTTCACAATTTTATGCTTTAAAGAAAATAAGGAGTAAGGCTGAAGAATCGTATTTCACAATCAGTACTGGCCCATTGAAGCTATCAATACGGAATATGTTATAAAAGAGATTGATATCCATTGCACCAGATTTATACAGACATACCAGCGTGGGTATTTACTAGGTGCAGTAGATACTTGCTATTCTGAAGTTTATGGGAGCGAAACATCATTGATACCAAGGGCAATTAGACCCCTGTCTCTAGGATTAGTATTGTTGGATGGGTATATTTTATCTGACTCGGATATTACTATAATTTTGAACTGGTATTGGGCCACTTTGTACATGTAGAAGCTTTTGTGCATTAATTGAATTATGCATTATTAACCTACCTTGGAGTTCACATGTGTACACTTAATGTTATTGCTGCTGAAACAATTCTGCTGTGACCTGTTGTAGCTGGGAAAAGTGGCTTATGCTAACAAGGCTTTAGCTAGGCCTTGACGCCAAAGTATTCAAAATGGATGGCTCACATTCATTCTGCTATGTTTATTATTTTGGCTGCACATATTTAAGCAAGTCAAGTTAGTTTATTTCCGAATTACGCTGTTCTGGAAGAAGATTCTCTAGAATGGGCTCCTAAATTTAACTTTCCTTCAAGGTTCTTCCGCCTGCATGAGGTATTGCATTCATTCGCAATGGCTCACTGTTGTTTTCTAACTAGTTCTGGCATCTCTGGATGACATTAGCATAGAAGGGGCTGAATCAATATTCATGTAGTAGGATAGTGCTTAGGTGGCAATGCTGTATGATGTTCTATAATTCAGTGTTCCGATTTGTGGAAATTGTAATTCTTTTGCTCACACCATGATGAATCTGCACTTTCCATTTTATTTTTTGAGAACATTTCCAATATAACCCGTTGATTTTGGGGGTGATCCAGAACTCTGATGATGATTTTCCAATGCTACAAGGTATGCTGTCTGATTTTTTACTAATTTTGCTGCTCAATTCAGACTTAAGGCCTGATTATGGTTTTGGTGCATGGGATACTCTGTCACAAACGTGACTTATATTTTGTCCGCTGTATTACAAATATTTAAACTTGCCATCTTTTGGCATGATTTTCTCTGACTTTTTGTTTCTGACCTCTGTTTTTTTTACTGTGTGCTGCATTTCGTTTTTGCTGGTTTTAGGACTCAGGGCACTTTACAACTGCTGACCAGTGCTAATGGGCAAGTGCTCCCTGTGTAATTTGTATTGGTGATTGGTTTATCCATGATTGCCATATTTGATTTACTAGTAAGTCCCTAGTAAAGTGCACCATGTGTGCCTAGAGCCTGTAAATCAAATGCTACGAGTGTACTAGCACTGATTGTGCCATCTACATGAGTAACCCTGCAAACATGTCTCAAACATGCCACTGCAGTGTCTGTGTACAGTTTTAAACTGCTATTTGGACCTTGCAAGTGCACCCCCTTGCCAGGCACAAACCTACCATTTTACTACATGTAAGTCACCCCTGAGATAGGCTCAAGGCAGCCCCTTGGGCATGGTGCAGTGTATTTAAAAGGTAGGACATGTACTGGTGTCTTTTAAGTGTCCTAATTTTGAAATACTTCTAATTTCATTTTTCACTATTGCAAGGACTATTTCTCCCATAAGGTAACATGGGGATTGCATTGAAATATCTTTTTAGTGTCATTTTCCATTTGGAGCAGATGGAGATTTGGAGTTTGAGGTCTCTGTACTCACAAATCAAAAATACATCTTATGTTGAAGTTGGTTTTTAAATTGCGTGTTTCAAAGTGTTGGAACTTGAAAGGGGGCATTTTCTTGCATAACCATTCTGTGCCTCTACATGTCGTAGAATAGATGTCTGGGTTGGCTAACAGTTGGACTCTAGACATTCACACAAAGGGAGCTGATGTGTGCCTTGCATATCCCGATGGGCCATCACCAGGCTGATGGGCCATCCTGAGCTAGAGTGGTGGGAGCTTGCATCTGAATAGTCCTGTGCCTGTCCTCTCACAAAGCTGTCTCCACCCCCCTGTAGTGTGTCTGGAGCCAAGGCAGGTCAGGGTCTTGTACACTGCAGAGACTTTCTTTTGAAGTTTACCTACTTCAAAGGCAAAAAGTGGTATACATATTGGACCTCTGACACCCCAAAAGCATAACACTTCTGGACTGAGATCATTCTGCCAGGAATAAGAGCTGGATGCTGTAGGAGGGACAGCCACTCTGCCTGTTGCTTTGTTGTGCTGGCCTGCAGCTTGATGCTTCTGTCCTGGGAGTGAAAGGACTGGACTTTGTTTTTTACATCCTGCGTCAAAGATTCTCCAAGGACTTGTTTGTGCTTGCCTCCTGTTAAGAATTCTCTTGGCCATCAAAGACTTTACCTACCAGTGCCTTAGCTCTTCTGTTGAGAGCCCTTGCCAAGTGGTGCCAATTCCTGTTCCTGGGCCCTTGGAAGTGTAAACTGGTCAGAAAATTGATGCATTAACTCTCAGCGTCTGTTTTTATGACACAGAACCTGCTTTGAGGCTGAAAAATCGCTGCTGCGTGAGTCGCAAACACTGTGTCACCGATGTCTGTGGCACTTGCTCCGACTCCAAAACAGCACCTGATTCGCTGCGGAAGAATAGACGTAGACCCTGCTTTGCAGCTGTGAAATTGCCACAGTCACACCGACGCAGCACTTCTGGATTTTCAATGCATCGTCCCTCGACTCCGACTCTTCATCGATGTCGCACTGCAGTAAAAAAACGAGGCCGCATGTCTGGTGATTGACACAGCACCTCCCCTTCCAGTAAGCAACCAACGCATCACCCCTTGACAGTAAGGAACTGACGCATCACCTCCCCTGCCTAGCAGTAAGGAACCAACGAATCACCTCCCCTGTGGAGTAAGGAACCAATATATCGCTTTGCTTTTCTGGTGCCTCACCTCCCGTGCGTGCTACGTCTTTCATTTTTGACGCATCCAAGGTACTTTGCTCTTAAAGAAATGCATCTATTGATTTATATGGATTAAACTTCCTTAATCATTTAAAAGAGATATCTTGACTTGTGTATGTTGGATTTTTGTTGTGTTAGTCTTGTTTTATTCAGATACATATTTGCTATTTTTCTAAACCAATTTGGACTCCTTTTGTAGTGTTTTCATTGTGTTACTGTGTGTATTTAAAAATACACATTGACTCTGAGATAAGCCTGACTGCATATTCCAAGCTACCAAGGGGGTGAGCAGGGGTTATCTTGACTCTCTTACCATGACTAGAGTTAGGGCCCCTAATTGGACAGGGTGCAAACTACCACCAAGTGTTAGCCCAATTTCCAACATAAGTTCCATATGATATAATGGAACTGTAATTTGGCGGATGGGATATCCATCATGTTTGTGATGGAGTAACCCATTCCACCAAGATTGCAATCGGGCCCTTAGGCTATTTTTGATTCAGCCTATTATTCTGTATTGTCCTTTTACTGTGCGCCTACACGGTAATGAATGTGTGTATCTGAACCAGAATTTCTGTTTTGTGCCTTTTAAACATTTGTAATGAATCTTTATAAATTTTCTAATTCCGCCGTAGAACTCACTTATTGAGTCTGGCCTTTCTTATTTGACTGTATTTTTGGTATACTTATTTGTACTTTATCTTGGGACACATTGCTCATGAAATTGAGGGCTAACAGCATGCCCGATGGGCGTGGTATTGAGGTGTTCCTTGAGATACACCCAAGCCTATACACCCATACACATATGCCCTTGTATCCCCATCTATTTATTATGTGTGATCACAAGCGCAATACCACTTTCTTTCTTTAGGGTGCTCTATACCACATTAAAGACATTTTGAAAATTCTGTTTATTCTTCATGGCTTACTTGTTTTATTTTTTTTAATGCAAATGGTCTATGTTCTATTGGTTTACTTTATGTATACTAAAGGAGGACCTCTTTGTTAGATAATTATCACTAGGAACTACTGATGCTTCTATGTAGGATTGGCTGTTAGGCAGTGAATCAGTCGATCAATGTCATATCCAGGAAATATTTTCAATTAGAGGTGGGATATCAGGACCGTATTGATGAATACCGATGTTCTTATGGTCTAGCTTGACTCCTAGGGATGCCATGAAAAAGCAAAAGATAAATGGAGGATCGCTTCTTAGGGGGCACTTGTGACAAGTTGCTATTGGATCGGAAGAATCCTATCTAGACCAAGCTGGGCGCTTTTATACAGGTTAAGAGGTGAGCCACATCAGGATAAATTCTTCAGAGCCAATTTGAGATGCAGGGGTATTGAGTAAGATTCAGTGATCGATGGAGTCAAAGGCTGCAGAGAGGTTAAGCAGGACTACAACTATCAATGGTTATTGTTGGAGATCAGAAGAGCATCACCAAACACTTGGTCAGTGGATGTCTCTGTATTGCATTGTGGTCTGAATCAGGTTTGGTAGTTTGGAGAAAGGCTTTGTTGTTTATCTTCTCATGCTTGAGGTTGGTAACGGGCTTCTCGGTCATCTTGCTCAGGAATGGGAGGTGAGTGATCGGGTAACAGTTCTTTGAGAGGGACAGGACTGGACTAGTTTTGATAATATTTTGGAAGAGGCCTTGGCCTAGTGAAGCTTTAAAGATGGCCAGTAAGAGTGACAAGGGTTTCCCTGAGATTGTCTTCACAAATGTAGCTCTCATGACATTGTTTGCATGTGAAACAACACTCATGGATTTCATTCGAGCATACTCTTAAAAACCTGCTGCTTGGTTGCTGTTGTGCAAAATCCCTGTGTATTATGCAACCTGTGCCTCAAAAGCGTTTTAATCTCTTTAAGAATGGCAACACGAGAGAGATTAGTGTTGCATTCAGACTAAGATCGTAAAACGTCATTTCTCCTCGGACTTCGCAACAGTCTGCACCTGAAATCCCTCTCTAGACAATGGAAAACACTGGCTTTTCCAGGCACAGCTGTTGTAATACTCAGGTGACGAAAGAAGGTGACATATGATCTAGCATTTTATATGCGCAAACAATTTAAACATTTGCTGACCTTTTTTCGCTCGAAAGATTTCAGGAAAGACACGACCGCAAATGTCTCCAACCAGAAAGAAATACGAATTTCTCACCTAAAACGTTCCTCGGGTTACAGTTCTAATTATGAAGCTCTTCTGCTGAACACATCTGAGCCCTGGGCACGGAGCTTTTTTTCCCTGCGACTCTAGAGAGAGTAAGTACACAGCGCCATCGGATGCCTCGCATTCCAAACCGGTTGCCTCGTAAGTGCGATATTTACCAGATTTAGAACCGCCTGGAAGGAAGAGTCGTCGTTGTGCAGATCAGCAGATTAATGCATCTTTTTTCAACTTGAACAGTTTGCTGTGGCCCGAGGTTCTCTTCCACTCAAGCCAGTGGCAAATAGCAAACTAAAGGAGACAGATCTTTTAAACCTGACTTTCTCAAAATAACGCACTGTAATCTAAATAAAAATAATATATCAAATAGCATGGATTCTGAAGTTTGTTCAAGTGAAATGGGTTTTGTTGGTGGTGTTTTTGTTGATTAGTTTATGTGGTCTAAACTATCTGCTTCTGTTCTCCTGTTTAGTTTTTTTTTTTTAACTTTGCTCTCTCTGCTGACTGTGCCAGATGTATGTCACAAACGGCATTGTATACAATATTCTACCGAGTCAACCCGTGTTCATGATTCTGTGGCTTCCCTGTCACTCATAGTTGCCATGCTCTTATTGGTAGCTTTTCTGTAGTTGACCCACCCGCAGGAGCGTTTTGGTTTCACCATCTGTAGATTCGTCATTTGTCTGTGGAGTGGCACATTGTCTCTAGAAGGTATGTAAAACATAGGGATTGCTGTCCCAGCCACGGTACCCTGTTTTTCAATCCGAAACAGCAATTTAATGCAGTTCCTCTGTCGGCGCTTTGTGCTGGCCCATATTTACAAGGCCTCTCAAAGCCACTTTCTGTGGCTTTACATGGCCTTGTAAATATGACCCTCTTTCACACAATACTCTGCATCAAAGGGGCGTGTCATGGGTGTTGCTGTGGGTGTTCCCAGTCAACACCCATGGCTTTTTGACACTGCCCCAATTTACAAAGATTTGTAAATCTGAGGCAGCGCCTA
Source organism: Lissotriton vulgaris (assembly GCF_964263255.1). Classification (NCBI taxonomy): domain Eukaryota; kingdom Metazoa; phylum Chordata; class Amphibia; order Caudata; family Salamandridae; genus Lissotriton; species Lissotriton vulgaris. The sequence goes on from NC_141694.1 coordinate 1,705,686,941, forward strand.
AAATTAACACCTTTCCAGGGGGGAGGGTGGGATTAAAGTGGCGTAACGAAGAGAAACACTTTTATTTCTCCTCATTCTTTTCTCTTTCTATGTGTACTGCATTCTGAAGCACACATAGAAGGAGCAAAACACTATTAACCCCTTCGATGCTCATGACGGAGCGGTTCCGTCATGAGCGCCGGTTGGGCTGTGCTCATGACGGAACCGTTCCGTCACGACCACGCCCGTTATTTAGAACCTTCAGCACAGCGCGAAAATTCGCGCCGCGCTGAAGGTGTTAATGATTGTTTTTGTGCAGGGAGGGATTTCTTCCTGCACAAAACACAATCATTCCTGCAACGCAGGCACCCTTGCACCAGAGTGCAAGGGTGCCTGCATTTGCACATGACTGTTGTTTGTGCACCGGTGCAGTGGAGAGCACAAGGGTGCACTGTATTCTTGTAAATATGGTGCACCCCAGCGCTTTTGATGACTCCGCTCAACGCAGCAAAATTGCTTGCGGCGCTATGCTGTGCCATTTCATTGTAAATATGCCCACATGATCACAGTGCCAGTCGCAGTTGACTGTTTCTCAATCAGAAAGAGGTGGGTAAGGCAGTCACTCTCTCAGTGAGCTGCCATGAACAATCATTGGCAATGCCAATCAGTTTTGCTTGTAGCTATCAGAGATGTTTATGTTGTATGTGCTGTCACTAGTAAAAGCATGTCAGTAGTCCTATGCAAGGTGGCTGATAGCCAGAATAACATAGCATTTATATAGTCCTTGTTCTGTTGACGTGCAGTTTTCATGCTCCAAAGTGAAAACAAATATACGACACAACTTCGTTGTGTGCTTTTCATCACTAGCAAAATGAGCAGATGCTCTCTGTCCAAGATTTGTAACTGCGTTTGGAGGGTTACATGCAAATATTGACGGCAGGTCCAAAACTCACATAGGTATCTCTTGCTTAAAAGAAGTATTTTTTGTTAAAATCTGCAGATGAAGCAGCACATGATGGATTATGTGTCACATGCTGCAAATCCCTAATAATGCAGAAGAAAATGCAGCTGCAAAAATGAATAATTCCAGTGGTTCTGCTTACTGTTAACTAGGTCAATGGTGTTTATATCCTCGAATTCAGAAGGTTGAAATACTAAGGGCCTAATTATGAGTCCAGACTCATTGTGAAGCGGCAGTGGCAGTGGCAGTCTTCTGACCGCCACATTACAACCTTGGCAGTCGTGCCGCCCTGGGACTGCCGACTCCGCCAGGGAACCGCTGTTCCCTAGCTGTGGCCTGGCAGTCTTGAGGCAGTAATATGCTTGGCAGGACCGTTGCAGTGGAAAGAGTGGTGATAAGGAAAGAAAGGGGACCCTCCAGAGCCCTCTTGGGCCTCACTCCATGTGGATGCACACAGGATGGCACAATATGTGCCCCCTTATGTGCATGGACCCCCACTTCGAGCGCGGCATAGACTTCAGAGTCCATGCTGTGCTGGAACTTCCTTTGACGTTCCCATTGCAGTGCCTATTTTATAGGCACTGTCGTGGGAACGCCACAGAAACGACCCATCCGTGACCAAAAATGTCATAATACGGCTTGTGATTCTCAAGTGGGTTTGGCGGTGAGGCTGTCCTTCCGTCGCACTGCTAAACTCCAAATTGGGCCCTAAGTGTACGCACTAGCATGTGGGCCTTTAAAGACGTAGTTGAACACAGATAATTGCAATCATAATCAAATATTTTTAAGTAGGAATATTATCTGTTACAGATCAAGTGAGTGGTTGTTTACACTGCCTTCTGTTACTTAAATATATGAGTTATGAGGACATCAGACATGCAACCTTCTCAGGTTTTTTTATAACTCCGAGCTTTGCACAGTGGCACATTTACGTTTTCTTTTTTTAAAGAAAGAAAGGTGGATAGTTTCAGTGTCCTTTTGCAGCATAAACTATTTTGCTTCTACGAGTAGCTAATGGACTGCTTCTGCTCGATCGCAGCCCATGTTTCTTGTTGCTGGTCCCCACCGCAAGCGTTGTATCATTCCTGGTCCCCAGCATTCGTCTCTGCTACAACACCATTTTCTTGCCATCACCCGAGGTCTGCCTGTTTCTGGTGGCCTGGTCAATGTCCACTCCTTCCTTCCCAAGAGCAAAATGAACTAAGTAATATAACTATAGCAAACCCTTTTGTTTACAGAATCACAGGGTTTGTGATGGTAAAATCCCATAGTATTACCCCCATTTTGCAATTCACAAAATCTTTTTTGAATCTTATCTATGGCTTTCTGACCCATACCAAATTGCAATTTGAAAAGGGAGTTTTAGGACTTTGCTTCCAAATTGCAAGTTGATAAGGTATTCATCAATGGTTGTGGCTCTAATTTCAGTCACAAACTTCTGAGTTGGAGTGATGAGTGATTTGTAAATATTCTGAAAGGGATAAGGGTCCAAACAGGAAATTGGTTTGGGGGTAACTTCAAGGGGAGTAGTCAGTGGTTCAGAACACCACTAACAACTCTCTGAAATTTAATGCAGCCAGTTCCATTTAGGGAAATCGGGATCCTTTAAAAAAACGTTTTCCATTTTTAAATGGAATACCAGGGATGGTGGTCTGCTATCCCTTGCTGGCCACAATCCTTGTGATTGTAGCCACCCTCTTAGAGCCTCTATTTTGCAAACTGATCTATTAGTAAATAGGTCAATTCAATAAAAAAAAATTAGGTTTTTTTCTAGGTTTGCATGATATCAGTGTGCAAATTACGACAGCTTTTTGCAAATCCAATCTTAGTACATCTGGCCCCGAATCTCTTATCTGTATGGGTAAGGGGTGCAGCAGGGTGCCTTGGAGTCTTCTGTAACCGAATGTCACCCTTAGTGGAATTTCTGTTCCAGGAAATCTGATGAACAAATGAGCTGGGGAGATGATCTTATGTGCGGGTGGTCGGCTTCAGTCTGGACGCTATGGTCAACTGAAGTGACCCAAAGTTTCCCTGAATAAGCCTGACCCCATAGGCTTAGGTAAAAGCTTCACATACCCATACCTCACTGTGTCCTTACAGATGAATGTACACACGCCCTTATTTTCCATGGATTTTTTTTATTGCTGGAAGTATTTTCCTGCAGAAGCAAAGACATTTACTAAAATATGGAATTATTGCATTTTCCTTACATGGTATTCTATATTATAGTGACTCACCAATTTTGTTGTTAACATAGTTTAGTTACAAGGGGTATGAAGCAGTATATAAATGCCAAAATACAAATGCAAATCGGATCAATTCTTATGTAAGAGACAGCATACATCACTGGTGCCACTTGACATCAGTTGTGGCCTCCACACAGGCATTAGCTTTTTCCAATTGTCCTGCAAGGTTGCCATAAGACCACAAGGAAGAGGAAAGACTAATCTGAAACTCAAAGAAGGTGAATGTTTTAGACCACCCAGAAGGTGCCGCCTTTAAACAATTCTGCTTTCCACATTGTGAGTGGGGAAAATTGGGTACTAAGAACACTCTAGGTTTCTCCCTCAATGGGGCAGGTTTTCATTGCAACCAGTAGAGGTGATGAGCTGGCCTTTTCTTCAAGTGTGCCAGGGGAAGAGGCTTAAGTTTGGTCAAAGGTTCCCTGGCGCAGAGCCAGTTCTTTCACATGCAGCAGGCTCGGTGCAAGTGAAATCCGTACATGCATTTTGAGGGGTGGGGTCCACAAGGTTAGGTGCATTCAAGGACCCCACTCATTGCTTTCTGGAGGTGAGTGGGGGCCTATACACAATAGCAGAGTGAAGGGTGGCTCTGCTCTTCTTTGAAGGCGCCAATAGGTCTGTGGTCTGGGAAGATCTGCAGCCTTTTTATAAGATCGCGCATGGTCAGACTCTGCCCACAGAGTATGGGTTCATGTAATAATGCCCACTAACCCCAGGAGCATCAAAAAGAGGACCACTTTACCTTGAACTGCTGCAGCATTCACAGGAGAGAGGGCACAGTGCCAAGATAAATTGGCTTCAAGTGTGATACCTGACATGAGAGATCAATATTCTAATGATGCAAAACAAAATGAAGGAAAAGCTTAATATTTGGAAACACTATGTCAAAAGTTATTTATATTTTTAAAGATGTAAATGTTTTTATTCTGGGCTTTTATGGTCAAACTATGACTGAATAAAGATGATTTTGACTTTGACTTTGACTTTGGAAACACAATGTATTCAACGACTAAATTAGAAATGTCAGTATAGTAAAGTAACATGACCTAACATATTGCATGGAAAAGAATAGCGTAAACAATCATAGCATGTTATTAAATAATATAGCATACTAATGCATAATTTAACAAGCTATATCCTTCAATAATTCTAAAAGACTCCTCTTTAAGTCTCCTCTACAGAGAGCTGTACCTGTCGATAGGCAGATTTATTGTTTCCCGGGCATAACAAATACTCATTGGAAGGCTTTTTTGTCAATCTCAGTTGTTTGCTCCTGATTCGATGATTTATCTCCCTATTCTAGTGTTTGTTCGGGCTAGGAGCTCTTTGGATGACTGCATGAATCCTCCTACAAATTACTTGAGGGAGCTCTTTTTTTATTTACTACTAGCAGCCCGTCCCGACGTTGTCCGGGTATGAATTGCTGCCGGCCAGTAGTATATTGTTTTGTAGGATTTCGTTTTGATAGCATTTCTTATCTGTGACAGGCCTGTGAAACGCTCTGATTCACAGTGCACTGCTGATGCACTTAAGAGTGCGCGTTCAGTAGTGTGTGAACTTGAGTTTCCCTACTTTATTTTTCCTTGCAATATTATATAGCGCGAACTCAACAATATGGCATGAGCACAATTTACATTACAGAAGAACACATTCATTTGTGGTAGGCACGGGGAGACAAAGCGATTTGCCTGGAATCACAGGATGTTGAGCTGATGCTGAGATTCGAACGTAGCTCCCCAGCTCTAAAGTTCGCAATTCTAGAACTTGTGGCGGGAGGTATGTCTAAAAGTGTATGTCGGTGCTGGCCATCAATGAGAGAGACCTGTGCATTTTTCAAATGGGTGGTGAAAAAATATGAGTATGTTGCTGGAGATGTGGGCCGATGTGCCACCAATGTACTTACCGGGGGAGGGTAAGCACCCATTATTCCGCAACTTTCTTTCCGCATACCACAACTCTGCATACTTTCATTACGAAAGTACCATGACTCGGCAATGCCATTATAATGCATGGCATTACTTTTATATGCTTTTACCACGCATACATTAACAACAAAATTCGTTGTAAATGCATGAATGGTAAAAGCATGCTTTTTTAAAATGTTTGGATAAGGTAAGTATGGGTATAGGGGTATATGTTTTGAGGTACTGAGGTATATGTTTTGGGGTGTTTAGGTATTTTAAGGGTTCAGATATAGTTTTGGGTTATGGGGTACAGGGGTAGTTTTAGGGTTTAGGGATAGGTATGGGTTTTGGGGTACAGGGGAATTTTTAGGGTTCAGGGCTAGGTTTGGGTTTTGGAGTATAGGGGTATTTTTAGGGTTCAGGGGTAGGTTTGGATTTTGGGGTACAGGGGTATTTTAAGGGTTCAGGGCTAGGTTTGGGGTTTGGGGTACAGGGGTATTTTTAGGGTTCAGGGTTAGGTTTGGGTTTTGGGGTACAGGGGTATTTTAGGGTTCAGGGGTAGGTTTGGGTGTTGGGGTACAGGGTTATTTTTAGGGTTCTGGGCTAGGTTTGGGTGTTGGGGTACAGGGTTATTTTTAGGGTTCAGGGCTAGGTTTGGGTTTTGGGGTACAGGGGTATTTTAGGGTTCAGGGGTGGGTTTGGGTTTTGGGGTACAGTGGTATTATTAGGGTTCATGGCTGGTTTTGGGGTACAGTGGTATTTTTAGGGTTCAGGGCTAGGCTTGGGTTTTGGGGTACAGGGGTATTTTTAGGGTTCTAGGGAAGGTTTGGGTTTTGAGGTACCGGGGTATTTATAGGGTTCAGGGCTAGGTTTGGGTTTTGGGGTACAACTGTATTTTTAGGGTTTAGGGATAGGTTTGGGTTTTGGGGTACAGGGTATATTTATAGGGTTAAGATGGGTTAGTGTTTAAGGGTGTTGGGGTATTTTAAGAAGTAAAGGTGGGTTATGATTATTGGGTGCAGGGGTATTTAAAGGGAGCAGGGTTGGATTAGCACACGATATGAGACATGGCATGAAGGGCGGAACGTACCACACGCCCCCAGCGTTTGTCACGCCCCCCAGCACACGCCCACAGCACAACGCAGACACGCCCACAAGAGACTACTTTACTGGCACGGTTCTTTTACCTTTTAAATGTATATGGTGGGCGTCTGCATAGCCTATGTCCTTCTCCTGCAACTGCCCTTTCCAACGCTGTATTGGGTGTTGTGATTGGTGCTGTGGTTCCTGAGATTACCCGCCGCAAAGGTTTGGGCTCTCTCTTTATTATATTAGTATGGATATAGATTAGTATAGATTGAGCACTCCACAGACGTGCATGTGTTTTCCTGCTCTGTTCCATTTTTTCCTCTACATCACACCCTCTCTTTTTACACTATATCCCCAATGCTCGTCACCCCATTTGTCAATCCTTCTTCCCATGTTATTTTTTTTAACACATTTTTTAAGAGGGTCAGACAATTGCAAAGTCCTGCTAGGCCACCCCTTACCTTCATCAGCATTTGCATTGGCTTTATTTAACTTTCCATCCACTCCCCTTCTTTTACCCTGTGTTATTAAATGTATTTATATATTTATTTTTATGAAGGTCACATGGATACAAAGTGCTACCAGGGGACTCCATCCCTTAATCATGTGAAGTAGGCTCTTCTTTTTGATTTTTCTAAACATTTTAATTTACAGTTCCAGAATGGTAATCCACCATGTTGGAATGGTAATTTAAAATGGCCACGCACTTCACGACACATGCACATGGACACTCCTCAATGTATGCTTCATGGCGGTCTTGTGTATGTATGCATCACTATGTATGCTTCTCATTGGCAGTCACCTGGAGCAGGATTTCTTTAATAGAAAGATTTCCAGCTATTCATGTGCATGCGTCTTGACCATATACACTTGGGCAATTGGAAAGCCTTTTAGACCCGAGACATATTAGCTTTGCTAGTGATTGCTAAGTATAGTTTAAACATTGCTTGCATCAGTTGGAAAGTTCTGAAATACGCCACTGTGACTACAATGTTTGCAGTTTAATGTGCATAACAGTAAGGTTAATTTGTATCACTGACACCACACATGCGTGGCCTGATGGTTAAAGTAAACAGTTTCTGCTAAGTACCTCAATTAAAGTGATTTTATTGACATAAAACGTCTGCATCATCCCAGGTGCCAAGACAGAAACTGTGACCATATGCATACACTTATTTAGTTAAATTAACTATGATATAAATCGAATGATTGTCTAGGCCTTTTGGGATGTATTGTATAAAGAAAGTTGGGTAGATCATTGCTTTTGGAATATCATTTTACAATGTCCCTATTCCTCGCATTCCCTCTAGTAATACTTGGCTCACTTGCTTTGTTTTACCATGTGTATATCTAGTTTTAGAAATTGAAAAGCATTACTGTTCATCGTTTTTGTCTATGTTTATTAGAGATTGTGTTGTAAAGCCTCATGAATGTATTTATCTTGTTTGAAGTATTTAACACTTTGTGGAATAATTCTGAGACAAATTATGTCATTTTGGGTGAGGGGTGATGTAATTATTTTGCTCGAAGGGGATGTGGCATTAAAATCTTTTAGGCTTCTGGCCTGGGGTAATGCAAGGTTCACCATGCAATGTTGGAATCTGTAATCTGATAGGCGGAGTGTTTTATTGTACATTAATTAATTCTCTACTATGTTATGCGGGCCTATTTATTGCCCCAGAGTAAATGAAGGAATTATAAAAAGAAAGAATACGTAAACTAAAAGAGTAAGCACTGAGTGAAGAGGGAGCTCTTGTCTTCTCAGTTCCCGGGGGTGGCACGCACAATCAGCCCTATTTAGCACCCACAACCCCTATGTCTCCCCTTCTGGTATTTATACTTAGAGCGGTGTATGGTTTACTCAGGGCGCAGGCTCAGTCAAGCACGTTGTTTGCTTTGCACTTCATGCTTCCAGAGTGGTCTCTCAGTGCTGAGTCAACAATGGCGGGTCGGGCAGGCTGGCTGCCGCTATCTGTTGCGGGTGAGTGCTGATAGGTCAGTGTCAGTTTACAGGACCAGGGCGCGTGTAAATAAAGCGTCCCCCGTGCTGGAATGCCAGGCCCCACGTTGGAGCGCTTGGATCTCCAGCTCAGACCGCTTCTGTGCAGCTCGGGGGAGCCCCTGCCCCGCAGCAGCTGCACTCGCTGTCTTGGTGCAATAAGGCCTCCGTCACTCTTCCAGTCTATGACTTGCTTATCTGTTTGCACTGCCAACAAGGCTGCAAAAGACAGGTGCACGCGCCACAATGCGCGCAAAGGGCCCCTTCTGTTATCAGTGCGCATGCCAACCCACAATGCTGACTGCTGTTAGCCATTCCATTCAGCCAATAAGGATGTCTTTGAGTAGTTAGGAAAACAGATTCAATGTTAACTCTGAATACACAACCATCAGCAGCAATCACTGCAGGAGGAGCTAATCCACCCCTCACCAACAGGAGGCACTACAGGCATCGACCGGGCAGTGCAGGCCACACCTTGAGGAAGTGCAAGCACACATCTCCACATTGACTGCTGCAAGCGCAGGCCTCCTCGTCAGAAGGAGGGGGTGTATGCCGCACCAGCAGCAGGAGTCAGCACAGGCCCTGCCTTTGGAAAGAGGATGCAATACATCTCACACCAGCTGCTGGCAGTGCTGACCTCACCGGCAGATGAATGGAGCACTAGCCGCAGTGGCAGCAGGAATGCAGTCTCATCAGCAGCAGGGGGCAGTATAGCCCGTTCCCGGAAAGGGGAAGTACAGAGCTCCTTCAGGTGTTGCCAGTGCAGACCTCCGCAGTGAAAATACCAGAAGGAAATGCTGGAATTTGTCTTCACCTTTGGCAATCACTCACCCCAGTCCATCATTTTTCACCCACTATGCGACGCTAGACAGAGGCCAGCCACATGCAAATCAGCTGTGGTTCTGATCCAATAGGAACAGCCAAGCCCAGACGTCATAAGAGCACAAGGAACCGCAGCTGGTTCCGGTCTACCTAGTCAGTGAAGTACAGCTTGTGTCCTGTGCTGCAGTGAGAACGGGACCCCAGCATGGCCGCGCTCGTCACACTAAGAGTGTCTACTGCACCGAAAAGAAGCTGATTGGAGGAATTCTAGTAATAATCTTAGCCAGTGGCAATTGCTTGGGCCTTTGCTTGGTGCTCTGCATTGTGTGTAAAAATTGTAAATCTGCCGCTTTGGCACAGATTTACTAAGAAGTCACTTAAAGCAATGCAGGAAGGGAAGATGCTGCACTGCGTTGCGCCAAACGGAGAGAGCAGAAATGAGTCATAGGTATAAGGAAAAGACATATTTCTGCTCTCTCCTTGCGCGGGCGCACAGTAAGCTGCCCAGTGCCAATGCGGGCCCCATTGCGCCATGGTGCACTAGTGCCTGCGTTATGAGAAGGAGAGTTTTGTGCTGTTAGGGATACATTTCTTCACAAAAACAATATTTAAAGGCATATGACTCTTTCTATATGTGCTGCACAATTCAATAAGATATTCTCCTTATTACGCCCAGGTCGGGAATTCACACCATTTTGGCACCATCTCAGGTGCACAGACCTTTATAGATCTGGGATTTTGTCAAAAACCATTTTACAATGCGTGCAACCCCACCCATGGATGCCTCCCTGCCGTAGGGTGACTTACAATGGATTTACGAAACCATGCAGGGCCATGAAAGGTTAGCCTGGTAATTCCCACTAAAGAACTTTTGGTGCCTTGTGACGCCTTTTGTCACACAAGGGCAATGCATGCCCTTAGTCATTCTGGGCCTAAAGGTATAACAACTGCTGAGTTGTATTTATCACATTTCTCAGATTAGTGAACCATGTACTGGACCACTGATTCGCAGTGGCCATATCAACATTTTAGAGCCAGCACAGACCAGAACCCCAAAACCCCTGCTCTCTGTCACAAAAGGAATCCAAATCTTCAACTAAGATCTATCCTTTTCTATCTATCCACTGCAATGGGATGCCTGGTCTTCACCTTGGGGATGCTCAGTAGGGGTTATCTCACAGGGAAAGCCAGGACGGGTTCCCAAAGCAAGCGCTAAGAGACCTGTCGGTGATTTGGTGCTATATAAATCGAAATTAACATAACATAACATTTTGCATCTGCATTGAACACACCTGCAAGGAATCACGTTTTTAGCGTGAATGCCGCTAATCTTGGAGACGAATACATTGCAAAAATTAATTTGTGATAATAAAGAAAACAACATCATAGTCTTCTTAATGCTTGCATCATAATCAGAGACACCTAATTCATTTTTGTTGTTGAAAGTCAAGCCTGTTGGATGATAGACTGACCAAACCTGGTCCCGGAGTTCACAGTGCCAAAGACCTCACTGATGAGGCCCAACAAAGTTGAAACAGGTCGGTGGATTTTTCCATCCCTCTGGCCTAGCGGTCAGGATGGACGGTCCCTTTTGGGGTGAGGTCAACACATGAATTGAAATGATTGGTCCTTGTTTGTAATAGCAGAGACGAAGCACCCCGGGTGGCATGAGTTTTGGGGGTGGCGGCCCACCTGCTCTTACCTGGGCCTGTGCGGGGCCACCGTTGCAGGAATCACCACCACCCCCGCTCTTACATGCGGCCGCCGGGCGGCAAACGCAGGGACCACCACGGGCGGCTCCATGTCTAGCTACGCGACTGGTCATTACTATTGGCTTAGGTCAGTTTAAGATGTTCCCTTTTTTGGGCTGCCTGCAATAGAACTTGTGACTGTGTCACGTTAACTCCCCGCGCCGCTTCGCCTGCCCCATTCTTTGCTGTGTCACAGGTATGCACCGCTTCAAACACTTGGCTCATCGGAACTAAATATGCAGATACTCTTAGAGGAGTTCATATTTTATTCAAGCAACAGTGCATCCTCTATACCTGTTAGCTGGCCCATAGAAAAGCTGCTGTGTTTGCTTCAGATTTGCATTTTTTCACCCAGGGGTATTTTTAGACCTGTATTTTTGCAGGCAGCCAGATGATGAAACTGGCTTTTTGACTGGCAGTATTGGCTAACAGTTGTGTTTGCCTCATTGTCCAGCCTATCTTTACCTTATATTTCCAATGTGTAAATGCAAATAAACAGAGATTGTAGAAAGGTGATATTGTTCCTCTTGGAGAAACAGTGAACTCACAAAACTGCATTTGAGTCAACAAAAACTTAATGCGGCTTCTAAATATTTTGTGCTCGAACAGTATTTTCAGTGCTATAGGCATATTCGAATTTGCCTATTTGAGCGCTTCCCGTGTACTGTCAAATGCAAGTTTCAGGCTTAGTCTATTAAATTTTCACTTCAGCAAGGCAGACCTTTCGTAGACTGCCTGCCCTGACTATATGGAAGGAATATGTCTCTGTACACATCAAGCAAATACCACGCGGTAGATTACAACGCGGACGTTACATCGCCTGTGTTGTTACCACGCATGGCCTTACATCACAAGTCGTTTCTACGACTTGCACAAGATGGCACGCTGGACTTAGGAATAGTATAAATTACTTTTCCTACTCCAGTTAGCGCAACAGCAGAGAATGTGTTGGATTTCAAATTCAACAGATTCCCTGGTATTGCGCGCCATCTAGCGCAAGTCGTTGAAACGACTTGCGTTGTAATGCCATGCGTCGTAACAACGCGGACGATGTAATGTCTGCGTTGTAACCTACCTGCATGGTATTACCCGCGTTGAAACCGCTGTTTCCCATATGGAAGTGATAGCCCTGACCATGTGCCTGATATATCATGCTGTTTTGTCAAAGGAACTAACACTGCACTACTTATCCGGATGTCTCCTGCCACACAACACCTGCCCCACATTCACAAATATGACTTGCGTGATGTAGAAGTAATATGCACATAGCTCAGTTGCTGTGTAACCTGCTGGCCATGCTCATATAATTATAAGAGGAGATCCCAGGGTAGTGCTTAATTTGTGCCGGTGGTTGCCGGTGGTTGGCACCTACACTCTTTTTTAGGGAGTGGGGGCATATTTTTTGCCAGCAGATTTTTTTTTAATGCAAGAGAGATAAATGCAAAAAGGGAAAACTAAGGCTTATGGCACAGAAAGGAAAACAGAGATAAAGTGAGAAAGTAGGGATGTAAAGGTACCTGCAAGAGGAATACAAGGACATAGGAGATGTAGGGTGGTGGAGGCATGAGGTAGAATGAGAACTAGACTGTCATGGTATGCAGTAACCCTGAAGTTCAGCAGCTCTAGGACTCAGACCCTGGGGTCTGTGCACTTATGTTTTATTTATTTATATTAACAAATTAGGCACTATAAATGAATAGACTCTCTGTCACAATATGTCCACAGATCCCTGTCTATTGATCTCATGTGGCTTCAGTCAATGTGTCTTGTATCCAGTGCTTAATTTGAACTGGTGGGTTCCGGTGCTCCGCACGGACACTTAATTGTCAACACCCGCACTTATTACGGCTGCCACATGGTGGTGATGTTTGTGTAATATAGAGATGAGCATAACAACAATTGTTTAATAATCAATTAGGCATGAAAACAAATAATACTTGCCTCCCAAGCCATTCTAATAGCTTTGCGGGGGGCCTCGAATAGTCTGAACTGCTACACTTGTAGCAGTGTAATGGCTAGTAGTTGGGTATGTACTGTCATGGGCAGCGTTGGCAGTGGCAATGGGTGGTGCAAGCTGGAGTGGCCTCCTCACGCGGGCCCTGGCATTTATTATTTTACAAATGAAGCACTGCATCAGGTGAACGTTTCTAACCACACAAATATCACACACTGCATTCACACAACTAATAAGGAGTGCAACAGGCATTGGTACAACAACCCTTGCACCCTCTGTGAGCATTGATCTATGCTGCAGAAGGAAAGGTGTCAGCACTGACCTCTGATGGTTTGCTCCTTTTGTTCGCCTGGTTTGACTGGAGGCAGAAGTGGAATCCGCGATGTGCGTGCATAGGAGCAAAGGCTCACTTTCAGTGCTGCCATGTGTTAAGGTGAAACACCTGTGCCAGTTTTTTGTGCAAATTCCATATAATTTGTGCACATATAGGGATCAAAGTCATGCATTGTGCAGAACATTGCACTATTCTTCTCCTGTATAACTTTCCTGGCTGGACTTGGGTTATTACCCCCAGTGTATGGGACATATTCGGGTCCACTGCAGGTTCTTCATCTATTTTTGTGTCAGCACAGCCAAGGGCTCAAATGGAGAGGGGGTATACCAGAAGTGTAGCCCCACTTATTGCATGGGGTAACTACTGTACCGTTTGTAGTTTATGAAGGGCTAATAGTTGATCAAAGCTGATTGACGGAGACACAAGCCTTTTTAGCTTTCACCACCTGTACCTCTAGCTCAGGGTTCTCCAATGTCGGTCCTGGAGGGCCGAATCCATGCCTGATTTTTAAGATAACTACATTTATCTAAATGTGGGTATGCTACAAATCTGGCATGGATCCGTCCCTCCAGAACTGACATTGGAGAACCCTGCTCTAGGTGATGAGTCTGCCAATTCTCTCAATAAGACCTATTCACTGTCAGATTGTGCATATATGTAGGGCACAATGTTAATTTGTGTTGGACAAATAGTTTTCTGCAAAAGGAGACCCTTAAGTAGTTTCATGCGTGTCCGGTGCCTGGGCCATAATCCACATTGAACACAAAAACTCACCGGGAACCATGGCTGCCTACTGCACAGCTGACTATGACTTGTGTGAAAGATGGCCCAGGAACGGCTTGCCTAGAAGCCATGATGACTTGCAACCAAATTGTCCTGAACAAATTTGATTACATGATCTCTATCACATAATCAAAGGGTCAAGAACATGCTGGTGAAATTACAGGGCGTCACCTGTAGGTGAACATGTGCTGACCCCTTGTCCTACCCATAGGACACACTCTACAAGCTAGTAGGGAGCACCAGGGCCCTTGTTGCAGCTGTTGACAGTAGTGAGCATCCAGGTCCAAAATGCACGGGTAGAAAGGAGTGTGACCACTGAACCCTATTTGAGTTTGTGCAAGACTTTGTCACCTATTCCTGGGCCTAGGCAGAGCCTAGGGTTCCTTCTTTTTGCATGCATCACTGACTTGAGTGGTCAACCTGATTAAAGAATTGTAAGTACCATCTTGATAAGACTTGTGCTTTCTGTAATATTGCTCCTGGAAAGTTTGGCTTCACCTACTAATAAATCAGAATGCCCACTTGTCACCAAAGGGTGACAACCAGTGTATTGTCTACTTCCTGTTCAAAGGGTTCTCTGTTCATGGTGGCAGGCTTTCACCACAATGTACTGTCTTGTAGTAATGGTGTGCACCATATGCATTGGTTGATTGATTGATCATAATCAGAGCTTGAATCCGGGTATTCCTGACAACTCAGAACTGGAATCATTGTGCAGTTCCCTTTGCTAACCTGTACACTCATTTACCAGCAGGTCCACATGTAGTTTACGTTTGGATGGTGGGAGTCTGGGTTTTAGAATGATCCGAGCAGCAGTCTATGGGAGCACTAACCTTAGGGCTGCAGAAGACAGTAGAGTAAAACAGACATAACATAGTTTATTGTATACTTTGTTGCATTCCTTGACTATGGTGTAGATAATATGGCTAGTAATAGCCCCATTGTTACCAGAGGACAGAAAAGGGAACGCAAAACCATCACTGATAGACTGGCTTTTTGGGTCATGTCTTAACCCCTGATGTCATATGACTTTCAGATCCGGTTTGTTGTACCTTATTTTAACAACACAAGTGCCTTCTGTCTTTTCTACTAATATGAGTAGCAACTCTAAGTGGCCATCAAGTTTATTGTGTGTGCTTACTGTGTGAGTGTCATATGGTATATGAGATCCATACCTACTAGTGCCTCGCGGCGCAAGCCTTTAATGTGTGCCAAGCTACCATTGGGGGAGTTAAGAGTATACCAGAGTACCTGATAACGCAGTTGGTGTATGATAGTAACCAGGAACTTTGGAGAACACCTGGCAATGGTTGTTGATGCTTAGCACGGACCACCTCTAAATCTAGCTGACCATGATCATTGCAGTTTTTCCCAAACCACTAACAACACTACAGAATCAGACAACCGACCTAACCTTTTGAGGCTCTTGTCCTATTAGAGGACAATGTCTGAAGTACCCACCACCGCGAAGGCATTATATAGGGGTCTGCTTTCCAAAGCAAGTTACTCTATTCAATGTCCTGCGTGCAGGTGAAGCTGCAGCTCAATTCTTCAAAATAAATGTGCTCACCCACACTGCTCTTCAATGAGCCCTGCAGGTCAGACCTGGCAGGCTCAGCCAGAACTGTCCATCAGGAGTAGGGATTTTCGGAGTTTACTGCTACGATTTCCTCTAAGTAACAGTGGGATTTTCTCTGTTTAGTGCTACAATATTCTCAGTTGAGCAGTGGGATATTTTGTGTTTACTGCTGTGATTTCCTCAGTTGAACAATCATGAAAACCATATATTACACTTGGCCCTTTTCCATTAATAAGGCAAATGTACATGAATATGTTTCATATTTAGTTTATATATTCGTGTATTGAGTTTATGGAAATGTAGTTGTCCGTTAAGAGTTACAGCTACTGGTTAAAAAATTGGAATGACCCTAATTAAATAAAATCACAATATTAACGTGTTTATAATATAAGTAAATGCCAAATTATAAGACAGAAAAGTTTGTCTAATGATTGAAATTTCATGACAACGTCTGGCATTTTTTTTAAACATAAGAAAACATGAGATAGCATAGCATAACATAACTGCATAGCATAACATAACAAAACTTAACATTATCACAAGCAGATTTCATTGAAACCTAAAAGGTTTCAAGGCTGCTGAGGCAAAGGTCGTTATTGTCTGCGGATGAGATGTGTGTTCTGATCGCTGCTTTAGCCCTGCACCAACAATCATGAAACCACAATGTTCTTGTGCCTCGGATTTTGAATATGCATAATGTAATATAATTTTGTAATGCCCTTATGTGAATATGATCTTAAATGAGCTCAACTCGAAGACTAGATCCTTTGTGGTGTGAGTTATCCACCTGGCAGTGCAGATGTCAACCCCATACAGCAATACTTTGGGAATTGAACACACATTTTATTTTTTTTATTTTTTTATTTAATCAAGTTTTGTATAACACGAATTTGACCTAAAGGTATAAGAGCGCTTACATATTCGGCATAGCAGCAATTACGTGAGTTACTTTTGGAGTAGATATAGATATATTGTGACAGTATGTAAACAAGGTATACAGATCACTTTATTCTAATTTACAGTAGGTCATGTGCTGTCGACACATGGTTATGCTTTGTAAATGTAGTAGTATTTTTATAGCGCACCGAATCGACCCCCGAAGGGGTATCTCAGGCACTTGTACGCTGTGAAACCCTTCCTGGCTTTTCCCTGTGAAGTGCCCACTCCTGGGCACCCCCAAGGTGAAGCCAGGCATCCTAGCGTTGTTGGGGCCGTTGTGGAGATTAAGCAAGCAATGCCCAGAGTTGCAGAGTGGGACCCATGATTAGAATAGGCACCGAGGCGAGAATTATCAGGTCTGCGGAAATTGAGCCCAAGACCCGCCGAGGCGGGAATTGAACCCTGGTCCCGGGCTAGACCTCTGAATCAGGGTCTGCCGCTCTAACCATTGGGCCACACTTCTCCACTTTGAATGTGCAAATGTCAGTGTCCAGTATGCCTGCTCTGTTTGTGAAACATTTCACTTTTGATTTAACACACATCCCACTCTTAAAAATATTATGCACCCTACATTGTGTGCTGCAAGGTGCACTTAGGAGTGACTTCTTTAACATTTTAAATCAGGTTTTCCTACCCATCAAAAGGGTGATATTGACAGGTTTGTGCAGCAGGATTCAAGTTGCTGCTCTCAGACTACCCAGGGTAGGCTTGAAGCCATGATTTCACTGCCACTGTGGTAAATGGCACAATAGGTACTGCAGTCCGCAGGTGGTCTATTTTGAAACACAATATCTCTAGAAGGCAGACATTTTACAATTTCTATTAGGCCTTAAGCACACATTAGTAACAGTGTAGTTGTAATGCAAGAAACACGCTGTAAAATTGCTTACCCTTTATAAACTGATATACAGAGCAGAAGAGACTGAATTAGAATGTGTAAGCTTGTGTAGAAAGAGACCAATAAGGGATGGCTTTCGTGGCAGTATGATTGCTGCCCCCGGACCGGGCGCTGACCTCAGGAGGGCACCTTATTTTCAAGTACAATATAGTTTTCAAAGCACCTGCTTTCAGGTTCCTTTACTCCAGTATTTTTCAGGCAACCATAAAAATGTCAAGATAAGTCTGGTGATTAATGTAACTGCTGCATAGAGATAGAGTTTTGTCTAGTGGAAGTTTTGACTTATCTTAAAGGATGCTGGAGGTTAAAATGCCTGCTGCAAAGCACCTGTGCCATGCTGATCACAAAGTGCATACACTATAAATAGGTCAATGAGTTACTATTTCTGAGAGAGACTCTTTTGTTACTTGCAGTTTATAAATGTCAATCCTAATATAGAACAGTGCGCTATTAACCATCATCAAAGACCTGCATGCAAATTGCAATATATAGATTAGCATGCTGTGATTTTCCCCCCAGTCTTCCATTATCCTAATGTTGTAAAAAGGGTTCACTTGTGCAGAAATCAATTGTTATTAGTAGTCAACCTCCAACCATGGTGTTACATTTTAAATTCTGAGTTTGTGCTTCTCCAGACCAAGAATTATTTCACTATACTCTCTACCAGTAGGGATGACTTGTGGCTCCTACACCTTGCAGTCCTCTGTCTGATGTAACATTTCCTATACACTGATTCACACACTTATGATTAATTGTCTCTGTGTAATGTGTGTGTGATGTGCGGTGCTCTGACATTCTAAATTGGTAAGAGTGGTGCTAGAAAACAAAAGAAATGCATGAGAGGGAGTGGTTATGGAGACTTGAGGGGCTCTGTTTAAGGGTGGTGGTGAGGGAATCCGTGGAGAAGGAGGTCATTGGAGGGGCGCCAACAAACATTGTCGCATCGGGCACCACCAGCGCTAGAGACGGCCCTGAGAGCAATTGCCTTCCAGATTCTGCAGGAGTTTGAGGAGTGCTTTCTATACTGAAACAAACAGGCCAAAATGGAGTCACGCATTCCTCGCGGTAAACATCTGCGCAGACTAAAAATGGCCTCTGCCTTATCACCGCTAATGGCTGTTTCTTTTACACTCATGACCCATTATTGTGGAAGATGAATGAAAACATCTCACTCTGTGCTAAAGTTAGCCCTCCTTGCAAAAACACGGGCTCGGTGTTATCCCGAAGCGCCCATCTAAACTTCCCTAATGGTTGAAATAGCCAGAGGGATGAGGAGAGATGCCAGATACGCGAAAACATAACAACGGCATTGACTAACAACCCTGCTGCTCTTATAAATATTTGCATGTACTGCTTAAAGCCGAGAACCTAATGAGTGGTCCTTACTGAGATCTGGCAATAAAGAAATCCCATAAAATCAATTGAGGGAAGAGGCCATTAACTATGGGCAAGAGGCCAAAAACAGGCCAACACATTTAATAAACACAAAATAATGCTAAATATAAATCTCAAAAGTGTTCACTTAGGAAGGCTGACGTAAGGACAAGCATGAACTGGAAATGTCAGTGCCTGCATCGTTTAATCTACCAACTCAACAAAGAACAAGATATTTGCTTTGCATAACAACAGAAAACATAGTTAATTATTCCTGGTGGTTTAACATGTCTTTCAAAGAAGGTTTAAAGCTTCCACTGCTTAATAAGGGAGTTCTTGTGTGCAATATGTGATTTATTGTTGTGATTAGCGGTTTATTGGCCTTTTGGTAAATCGCCTTGATGATGCTCTTTTCTCCAATTGAACTGGTGCTCCAGATGGCAAAATGATCGTTTAGGAATGTTAATCCCTAATTATCATACAAGACAAGTGCAGCAGTGAAATGGGACGGATAGACTTCTTTCAAGAACGAGTTAACTCAATCTCTTAAATAATATGTTTTTACTTTGTTCAAAATATAGCACAGATATTTGTTTGTATTTGGGTCTGGTGTTAGCCAATACCTTTTGATTTTAATTGAATGATAGGCTTCCTTATATGAATTTTCAGCTAGCCCTCTTCATCCATTGGTCAGTTGTATTGTCATTCACATTTTTCTTTTTCCCTCTCCTGCCACTGGCTAACTGCATTGTGAGTGACAGCCTTCTGCACGAAGATCACATCACACATAAAGTTGTTTCCTTCCGCTGCAAGCACTTCTATGGCAATGTGTGCTTTTTGAGACCCAACAATATTTGTGCTCATTTTCAATGTTTATCTTAATATTGGCTAGAGTCCAGCAGCTCAACTATGTTTTATTAAAAAAAAATCCATAAATACCGGATTCTTAGTATTAAAAACACACATCCCCCAGGAAAAGAGAAAACACAGCAGTTATGGCTTCTGGCATAATCTAATAGTATTTGCTATATAAGCTGACTGATTATTTATAAAGACAACAGGTTTACTTTTAATAAAAGTATGCAAGTAAATAGCTTTGCAGGAGCGCGAAGCCCTGAAAAACATGAGGCCTAGTCATGTAGCCTAAAGAATCGCTCCATGTCAAGGCTTTGATACAATCATATTTAGATGGAGCAGTTGTCGAGGCATTTATTGATGAGGAAATAGGAAAAGATAATGGTAAGATTCAATGCCCCTCCTGAATCAATAGAATTTGAAGAAAGCAATAGTATTACTCTGCCTGCACCACAACTGAGAATGTCACCAGCATTATCGATCAATCTATCAGTAGATTTGTAGAGCGCTACTTATCACCTGTGAGGGTATCCAGGCACTGATGCATCATGAAACAGAATGATGGATGGTGTAGCATGAAAGATAAGCAGTCTTGGAATGACATTGCTTCTATGAACTACGTTTGGATCGACTTGAAAAATTAAAAAGGCATCTGTTAGACTAGCGGTGCACAGCCACTCACTATAGTTGAAAGCTTTAGAACGGTGGAAATAATTCATCTCACCCAGTCTGTGTTTTTACCCATGGTTCAGCATATGTACTTTTAGAGGTGTTACTGAGGCAGATGGGAACATTAGTGGAAGGGACCATATTCCATGGCAAAGGAATGCCTTTCAGATTTTAAGCAACAGGCATTACAGCAAAGACTATTTTCGAATGAAAAATGGAAGGAAGTTAAACTTCTGGACAAACGAAACAAGCATTGGAAAAGCTTACCAGTCTGCCTTTGAGCAAGCTGGTAACATTATTATCATTTTATTTTCTATTGCAAAGCATGGGCCATAAAATTAAAATAAAAAATAAAATTGCCATGTTTTCTTTTTATTGCACGCATTTGCACACAATAAGACAGAACATGTAAATGAAAAAGTCCAAAATCATGACTCGAAGAGACTGAAATGTCCAAGTTGCATACTCCCTAACTCCCAGTGTGTAGAGCCAGCCTGGAGGCAATTATGGATGCCTAGTGTGGTCTTCTGTAAACCATGAGTAGTGTTAATTGGATTTAATTTCAAGCAGACACTGAGAGACCCTGCAAAGGGTCTCACATATATGCCTTCAGGTTCACATCTTATCTATAACATAAAGTTTTGGCTGGAATTGAAAATAATAATTATGTACACCACCCAAAAATTGGTGAATTGTTTCACTAATTGACAGGTGAAATTCTAACAAAACACACACCGTACAGTAGCTGCTCGTGGTGGGAGTGCTGCGGGCGGTGGGGCAGGGTGTGGGAGGAGCAGGGTAGGGGGTAGTAAACTACAGAATACGACCCAACGGAGGTAAATAAACGAATAAATAAATAAAACAAATTTCATTGTGCGCGCTGCATTGCCAAATGCTCCTTCACAAGCCCCGAAGGACCAGGTAAGACCTAGCACATGTGCATATTAAGAATCAGAAAATGTGCATGTTAAGTCTTGGAATATTTGCACATTCGAGACCATGATATTTATTTTCCATTTATGTTTTCCTATTTTACATTATGCAAATCTGTTTGTGTTCTGTTCTAATTCTGATGGTTTAGCATCTGTGGTATCATGTAGTCTCCTCCCAAGGCAGCACAATCAAGAGAAATGTGGAACAGCTGTTTCTATGTGCAGGCAGCAACCTGCCTGCACTTTTTCAAGAGATTACAGACCCCCCTTGCAGGCAGGTGAAGGGAGAGACTGCAACCGCCTGCAAGGGGATGCCTGCGGGTGGGGTCTATGGGACCCCCTTTCATCCCTTTAGAAGGCTACTTTTTAGAATGTGCACGTAACGTGTCACACCTTTTTGTGGCACACTTTTAGTTCACCTTCTAAAGGCATGTTTGCCTCTGCGCCCACATTAGTAATACGGCAAAGGGTGCAGAGGCAAAATTATTCCCTCATTTGCATGGTGCCATGCCCCCAGGCAGTGAGGTAACGCCCTCTAATGGTAGTGCTGGCATTGCATGTGCACCAGCGCTATCTGCATTACAATAGGTGCTGCACAAGCATCTGCGGCTTGTTCTGTAACACAAAAGTGCCCCAGGGGCACATGAAGCGGATGCAAAAATCCGCTGCGGCCCCACGATGCTTGTGTAATACGACATCAGGTGGCCCTAGAGATTATGGTAAACTTTGAAAAACTCCAGTGAACAATTATTTCAGTACACCTCTCTCTTTAACCCTTCCACATGAAAAGCTATCTTTCTTGCTAATAATCCCTACAAGATTACAACTGGTCTTTCTCCAACTTACTGAACAGTGAAACCTTCTGTACATTGACTGAAGAACAGACCAAACTTGAATATGAACACTACCTTCCTAGCATTTCAGTTCAGATAAAGGAAGTGAACCTTTGCAATAGAGTCCACTACTCCCGAAGGTGCTACCCAAATGAAAGAATGAGACCATTTGCTGATAAAAATAGGTAAACTGAGTGACAGTCAACATACTTTGCCTATGATGCCTTCATTTATAGATGTTCATTCGTAAGCACACCCTATTTTAAGTATGCGATAAACATATTACTGATCATTTAACTTTTTGTTTTTTGCTGTACAGATTTTAAATTTAAAGTCATGGGACATTAAAGCATTACTAATACAGAATAACCACATTGATGCATGGGGAAACTGTTAGTATCAGCAAAATGTTTCTGTTAACTCCCCACAAATTAATGCCACATATACCGGACATGATTAACTCAGTCAACAATTTGCCATTTTACAACAGTTTTACCAAAAACTCCAAATGTAGTATGATATATAAGCAGCTACTACAAGGAAATGGTACGATAGCCTGATACTATGCACTCTAGTATTTTAAAGAGACTGCTTTTTAAACATTTTTTTTATTTATTTTATGCATTAATGTGAAAGCCTGGCACCAATCAAATGTTTGATAAGTACTGTCCCTGTTTGCAAAGATGAGTTGAACATTTCTCCCATTTTCTTCTTTGCTTTTCTAAATATGACAATCTTTTAAAGTAAATGTTAAGACCTGAGAGTAAGCCATGCAGTTAAGGTGTATGTACTGAAACAGTAAGACAGTGCAGTAAATTGTAAAGTTACAGAGTTGATCAAATCTGATATAAACAGAACACATCTTGGCACTTAAAAGTAGAAATTGGTCACTTTGAAAATCTTAATTCCCTTAAACTGCTTCATCAAGATCCATGTTGTGGTGTCTATCCACACATTTCATGTAGCTAATTTTATATCCTGGGACAATATTCCATTAACCTGCAGTTTGTCTTTAGGTAGACGGACTGTGTTTATTTTTCAGAAGATTTTGAAAATACTTAGAAAATTGTGTTAGAAACTTTATTTCACTTTTTAATGCAATACGTGCTCATTGGGGAATGGATCGGTATGCCAATGAGATGATGTAACGGTGCTTATACATTGAACTAGGAATACATTTTATTACTACTATTATCGCTCAAAATAACTTCTTTGAGAGTGAATACTAGTTGGATTGATGTACTAACAAATCTCAAATTAAGCTTACTTTGGGTAGGCAAATTAAACTATTTCCAAGTACATTATAATCCAGCGCTTATGGTCGGTAAGGCTGAATGTGTAAATGGACTTGCCCTATAGACAGGTGATGATCAAATAGTAACACAATGTCTCACTTTTTTACCCTTTCTACTGTAGACTAAAATGTGGCTAGCAATAAAAACACTGCTCAGTATACCACGTGTTGCATGAAAGCTATTATCTCCAGTACCAAGGTGAGCAATAATATCCATATTAGCCCTGAATCTTCAGCAGCAAATCTAGGGCTGCATTCTATAACTTCTAACACAGTAGTGCATTTACCTTTATAGAATAAGGATCCCAAAAATTCAAGTGTTATTCACAGCTAAAATAATGACTAGGTAAAACTAACGTCCATACACAAGACGTTCAAATTCTCAATTTATCCTTAGTGGCGTAAATGTGAAGGAACCCTCGATGAATTGAACCAATTCTGATCTGTTAAGGGCCTTCACAATTGTAATGACATGATAGTGAGAAAGTGCATTTATTAGTTGAGGTGGATGGCAGTCCACCACAAATAATAAAGTCACAAACTTGTAAGGTCCTGGTAAAAGTTTCAGTAATTTAAACCTGAGCTACTGCACCGAGCAGAGATGCTTAACTTAGAGAAAATATGTTAGGCATTTAAAAATACCAAAACAGTTAAACTTTTGAAAATGGTATACAGTAAAATTCCTCCACCAATTTACTAAAATATGGTAATTTTAATAAACATAATCACATCAAATTGACAAACATCCAATATGGGGAACTAAAGATATGAATTTTTAAAAGTTAAGTCAAAAAGTACCAAGAAAAAGTAACACATTAATCAATGGTCATTGTTCAAGGATGACCAGAATCCAGGCGAGGTTTTCAGGGAGATCACAATGGAGCATGCATCTGATGTGCCAGTCAAAGATTTTATCATTGGCCAAAGCCGCAGAACTGGAAGTTGAAATGCTCCAGCAGGAGAGGAGAAGTCCTCTCGAAGATTGGTAGCCATTCAACCAGGTCCCACTGAAGCTGTTGGTTTTAGCTCAAAAAGCTCAGAGCTGGAAAAATTCTAATTTTGCACCCAAGGAACTTATCTTGTCGGCTGAATACTTTAAGCAACTTCGGCAAGCTCAGAATCCTCCTGCGGGCCAAGGCTGCTGGCTGTATCCAATGATGAGTTTCATGAGGTCAGATAGCTTCTCGCTGATGTCCCACTGAAATGGATGTACTACTGCAGAGAAGCACCAAGAGTGAGATCAGCCAAAAGTTTCACCTAGACTGGATCAGCTCAGTGGTTGGTCTCAGTCCTCTGACACCTGGGAGTCTAAAATGTTTTCTAAGTCCCAAATTTTTAGAGACTGTAGGAGAAGTCCAGTTAGACACAGACAAGTGTCCCAGGACTGCACTTCGGCGTCAAGACTCTCACTCCAGAAGAGGCCACCAGCAGGGTCCAGTCCTGGTAAAGTTTAACTGGTCACAGGGACACCTAAGAGAAAAGACCTCTTGCAGGTTGTTTTGTCCCTGTAGTACACAAGAAGCCAGCCAAGTGACCCTTGGAGTCCATTTCTTTACCCTGGGTGCCAGTGGAAGCAAGTCCGACCCTTAAGGTCTCCTCACAGGTCTCAAACAGCAGGTGCAGTCCTTCTTTTGGGTTTTCACATGTCAGGAAAGTGTTCTGCAGTAGTTGCCTTGGGGTGGCACGTTTACAGTGGGCACTAGTTGGAGTATGAGATGACTCCTGAACACTCACAAACCTATGCAGTAAAGGTTTCCTGGGGCAACTCTACTCACTTTTTCAGCAGTTTCTGTTTGCCCTACTGCAAACAATCTTTGAGTGCACCATCCTTACAAACCCCTAATTGGCCCAACCCTTTCCCCTTGTACAGAGCCTGTGTGCCCACCTAGAATTGTGTGGCCCGAGAAATGATCTGTGGTTACTCAAAACTGATTCTGGGGTTAGCTCCCCTCCCAATGTGTTTGAAGCCAACCGGGCTGGGGGAACAAAGGTTTTACTTCCGCAGGCCTCACCTTACATTTACTGGTGAAAGGGCAAGCTGCTTTACATGTTAATGAAGTTGCTGTCCTACCGTTGATGTGGAACTTTTGCTGGTTACCATACCATTCCTAGATTATCAAGACTAAGCACGACAAGAACAGCATTAAAAATACAACCATCTTATAGATAGGGATTCCTGAATGTGTACGAGTTTTATCTTTGAGCACATCTCGTCAGAATAAAGAGAAATTACCATAACATGCTGTTTTTGAGAAAATCTACCAAGATGTACTGATTTGTGATTATCAATTAATGTTCAAGCCCTGAAGAAGTCTCATTGTCTGAGACGAAACACGTTGGCTGGCTAAGAAGGAAATCCTTTTGTGTTCTTGGATTTTTCCTGTGTTGAATTACTACAATAAACAACCTGAAAAAGAAAATCTTGCAAGAATCCGGACTTTTTTTGTAAATGTAAATGTATTTATATGGAGCAAATCACCGACCCGGTATCTAAGCGCTTGCTTAGGGAACCCGTCCTGGTATTCCCCTGTGAGATAACCCCGGCAGGGTACCCACAAGGTGAAAGCCAGGCATCCCGCCGCGAGGGGTCGTTGTGGAGATTAAGCAAGCTATTGCCCAGAGTCGCAGAGTGTGAACCCGTGAATCAAGTAGGCACCGGAGCGAGAATTGTCGAGTCCGTGGACATTTTAGGACTCAAGACCCGCCGAGCCGGGAATTGAACCCTGGTCCCGGGCTGACCTCTGCTTCCAGGTATGCCTCCTCTAACCACTGAGCCACACTTCTCCACCTTTTTACAAGATCATGAACTTTCATATGCATTGTGGACATTTGAAACTACAAGGAAAATATTTTTTGGATGGGTGCTGATTTCTTATCATTCATTGTAATTTTTGGGCTTTGCCCCTGAAGGAACAAACAGGGTTGTGTTCCTTGGAATCACAAGCATCATCATTATTATTTACAAGCCACAGGTGAAAGCAGGTGCATTCCTTTTGACTCAACCCTTGCCTTTATGTAACATGTTAATGAAGTTCCTGGGTCCAACCTAACTGGCCTACCTTCAAGGGGAAGAAAAATAGCTCCTCACACCTGGGCCATTGTTTCTACTTTAAGAGCACTTTTCACACCGTATTAATGTCAAAGACTGCCTGGCAGCTGCTGGAGAGCTAAAGCAAATTAATTCCATGATCTTCAGGCAGGCAAAAGTTAACTTTCTAAAAATTTACTTTCTAAAATATTAATTAAAATATTAATTAAAAATCCAATGTCACCATTAAATTGGGATTGTAATAAATATTGAAAATAGTGGTTGAACGTTTTTCTAGCTGGCCCCAAACCTGAGATACTTTTCCTCAATCAGAACTTTCATAGTGGAAATAGTTTTTGAGGCCTTTTCACTGTAAGTACATCGCAACATTAAATTTCTACATGTACTACTTTTAAATATTATGTATCTTACCTTTTGGGCTACAAGCCCTATATATGAGTGACATTAATATTTAAAAGGGAGGTTTTCCCTGACAAAAAGGGTTATTTTGATGGGTCGAGCTCAGGTTCAATCTGTTGTAGTTAGGCTACTAGTAGGGCTGAAGCCATGTTTTCCCTGTCACACTAGTGGATAGCACAAAAAATGCTGCATTCCACAGGTGACATTAACTTTCCATGCCATGGAAGTAGTTTCTACACCATGTAATATAGCCTTACAGGAGACATACATATGAATTAGGGATTTGCAATTTTTTACTTGTTTCCGTTAGACACTTGTTTCAGTGTCTAAAAACCAGCATTAAAATTCTGCAAAAATTGGGGGGTGGCAACGCAAAAAGGAGCTTTTCTCGCAGTGATCATACAGATGACTGAGTAGTTCCGAAATACTAAAACCTTATGAGACTCCAGCAGTTTAGTCACAACATTGAATTGCCTGCCTAGTAGGTTGTGAATCAGTATTGTTAGATGGAATAGGAAGATTATGAGGGGAAAACTATTTACATAAATATAAAAATAACAAAGACCACTTTTGGAATGTTCTTTATATGCTGAATAGTTTGTTTGGGATCTCTGCCCCTTCTATACTTCTATGTGTCCCCACACTGAAGGTAATGGCATATGTTTGGCATAATGAACTCACTTCCTGTTAGTTCTTGACCTGTCATTATTTGGCCACAATCATTTTTGGTCTAAATCTACTTATTATGTTTAACTCTGCGAGGTTGACAGGCTGTCAGTGGACAACAAATTTAGGAGTTTTTTACTACCAGGACATATAAAACTTAAAAGTATGAGCACCTCTGGGCTACCTAGGGCATACCTTAGGGGCAGTTATATGTAATTCAAGGGAAGTCTTGGCAAGGACATTTTCTTTCCAAGTCGACATAGCAGTTTAAAACTTTATTCAGGCTGCAGTGGCCGGCCTGTGACATATTTCAAGGTGCTACTTAAGAGAGTGGCACACTAAGTGCTGCAGACCCACTAGTAGCATTCAATTTACAGACCCTGGGCATGAAGTATACAACTCTACAAGAGACTTACAAGTAAATTAAATATGCCAATTGGGTATAATCCATTTAGCCATATTTTAGGAAGTGAGCACCAGCACTTTAGCACAATGGTAAAATACACAGAGTCCTATGGTCGACAAAATTAATTTCAACATAATGGAGGAAGAGAGGCAAATGGTTTGGGGAAGTGCACCCTAAGGCTGACAGGTCTAACAAAGTGCAATGATATTCTTTTCCAAAGTGTTCAAAACTTCTCTCTATACTATCATTACTGGACAGGTTTCTTAATTTGCTATCGTGCAATGCAAACCAGCCTTGCGCAAGGGAAAATCACTGATCAGAGTGGGAACATTTATTAAGATTTAGAAATGTAATGCCTTTGGATCACCATGTTTTTCAGTGTTTTCTGACTTTTAGGTAATATGAGACGGGTGCTTGATTAATTGGGCTACTTTTCTAAGACTACACATTTTATGTTTGAAGATCCTGTTTCTAATGACCTCATTATATATTTTAAGGGCATAATATGTTATTGGAGTCTTTAAATTTACGCTATTCTTCGTATCATATCACACATGTTTTTAACATAAAAGGTCATGGAAAAACAGTCAGTTGCATATAACATTTTTGATGAATATCAGGAGTGTTCATGAACATAATTAATACCTGTGTGCTAAGTAATGTGAAACAACTTGCAGAAATGTTTTTAGCACCCATCCTGCACACATTAACACAACCACACAGTTTTGCATGGGTAAAAAATAGTGATAAGTGCTCGTGCGAATGCAGGAGTGCATGCTATTTGCTTTCCTCTCTTAATGGATGCAAGTGCTAACAAGTATTGTCAAAGCTAATAGGTTTCGCCTATGAGACCTTCAGGCTTTGGCATTTTTTTAGACATGCTGTACAGCAGCATGGATTCTTTGCAGTGTGGCTAAAACAAATCTATCTAAAAAGCACTATCACAATGTCAGGGATTATGCCTTTTTATTTGTCCATTTGAGTATTGTTAAAAAATGCTTGCTTTCTAGTGGTTAACCCTTTCAGATTGTCCCTCCTTTTTAGGTCTCGCGACCTATCAATGCGCATGCGCATTGAGCGGAGCGAGAATTCAAGTGCTCAAAATAATCGTGAAACCAAGGGTTTTGTTTGTGCGGTTTTCTTTGAGTTCACGTGAATCACGTGACCAAACAAGCACGCGCATCAGCCTCCCTCCCTCCCTCCTAATTGCATTTTTTTCACGGCCGCCACCACATCAAAGAGCTTCTCCTCCCCTGATTATTCATGGCTGGCCGGTGGCCGGCCGTACTTTCAGTTTCCCGGCCGCTCTTGTTTGTTTAAAGCTTCAGCGCGAGGCGCACGCATTTGTTCACATTTGCTTCAAAGTAAAAACAAACACACATTATGACGTTGTAGGCAGTTCTTGTTACTTCACTTGTTACACAGTACAGCTTATTTACTCTCTAAACACTATTTTCTTTAATAATTTCTCCCATTGCAGGCCACAATGAGCTCGCCTCCATTCAGCCCCACACTGAGGCTCATTGTGCAGCTTTTCGGTATATTCCTCGTGATTAGGTTACTGTGAGACATGTCTTTATGTTCACTATTCTAAGGGTGATTTTGCGCCTTTTCGGTATATTTCTTGCTAAGATTCAAGTGCGCTCTCGGTAAATTTACCGTTCTAATGTTCATTGTGTGCGTTGTCCCTATATTCGCCACTCTTGTGTTCTATGTGCGTGTTGGCCGTGTTAGGGTTCATTGTGTATGTTTTCTGTGTATTCGCCGTCTTAAAGTCCATGGCCTGTGTTTTCGTTGAATTCGCCGTTTTTAGGTTCATTGTGAGCATTACCAGTATATTCACCTCACTAACTAAAATTCCTTGCTTGGGCTTTCGGTACCCATTCACTATTCTACAATTAATTGTGGGCGACATTGGCACATTCGACACGCTAAGGTTCGTTGCTTGTGTTTTCTGTTTATGGAGCACTGGTAAGGTTCTTTGTGCATGTTTTTTGGTATTCGCCGTCTTTTGTGTTTTTTGGTGTAGTTACCGACCTAAGGTGCATTGTGTGCCTTATCGATATATTTACCATACAAAATATAATTCTGTGTGTTCCGAGTATATTCCTTCAACTTTTTTTTAATTAATTGTATGTGTTTCCTGTGCATTCACCGTGGTTGCGTAGGTTCCCGGTATTAAGGGTCACTGCGCGTTTGCTGTATATTCGACACATTAAGTTACATCGCTTGTATTTTGTGTATGTATTCTCAACACACTCAGGTGTTCTGCTTTTTTGTGTATTCGGCACACAAACCATGCTTGTGTTTTCTGTATATTCAACACAAGTAAGTTAGTTGCATTGTTTATGTTTTCTGTGTATTTAGCGTGTTAGTGGGCAATACTCACCGTCTTAAAGTGCATTGTGAATGTTTTCTGTGTATCACCATCTTAAAGGTCGCTTTGTGTTTTTTTCTAGTTTTTTTGTATATTCAACGTTAGGGTTCATTATGTGTGTTTTCGGCAATACTCGCAGTTTTAAAGTTAATTGCGTGTACTCACGGTATGTTCTCTTAGTTTTGCTATATATATCATCCAGATAGGGCAATAAAGCGACAAGTGCGTAAAAGGAAAATATTGAAAAAGGGGCACAGATCTTTTCAAAAAACAGGGCTTCTTCTTTTTAGAGTTCACAAGAAACAGCGCAAGAGTTCCCTTTTTCCCCTTGGAAGTAGCAGGTTAATGTACTTATCTATTGCGTGCAAGCCCCTACCTTTGATTTCCTGCGCATAATACCTCATATTTCAAATATGTCCATTTGTTTATTTCACCGTAAAAATAAAATTCGAGCTATAATTGTTTCCAGTTGCTTGTCAGCCTTTCCTGTGATTTATCGCCCCATTCTGCGCATCCGGGCCCAATTAAAATCTCTTAAACTGGAGTCCTGTGTTACAAAACCTAAACACAAAGGCTAGGTGAGGGGTCTGCTGTGCATACAATTTTCATGAATATTTCAGGCAGAAAGGTTTGAAAAGGTGAGAATCGGTTCCGCTGATTGTCGGAAAAGAACTAGGGGCAATGCGCGGGATTACACCTGATTTTATTTACTTATTCCATCTTGCAAATTATTAATCGAAAAGAACAAAGTAACGATATTTCAGAACAGAAGCCGTACATGCGTCTTCCTGTACTCCGAGGCATTACAACCATTTCATAAATAACCATCGCAATCACCTGATCAATAAAGCTATCAGTGGAGAGGTTTAAATGGCAATTCTATTGGGATCCCTTTGTCTCTTTAGCGCCATCATGGCTTCTATTTGCCTCCCTTATCTATTGCATATTTACTGTGTGCGTGTAAGCACACGCTGCACAATATCGCCCGAGATAAAAGAGAAACATGAATCTAGAAACATTAATTCCCCATAAGCGCTGAAAATTTAAACTACGGCTGTGGCCTGGAAACGGGACTAGAGAAAGGGGCAATGGAGACCATTTCTTATTCTTTAAAAAAATATGCATTGATGTAATTATGAAAAACATAGAAAGCTTAAAAGGGTCCCCTGCTCCTCTTCTTATACACCATATAACATTAGATAGATAGATAGACAAGACAGACAGACAGACATGATAGATCTAGAGTGGCATAGATCATTAATAAAAGCCTTCAAAATTAAGCATCATGTCGCAAAAACTGAACTCTTGATACACACATGTTTAATGTTATGTTTTGCTTAATCCAGGAATAGACAATATATAGCTAATATGTCGTTTGTTATTATGAAATGCGATTGTCTTGTTTGAACAAAATCCACGAGAATAACATGGCTGTAGCACCACGAAATAGGACATTACAATAAAAACACACCAGGCCAGTATGTCATTTACAAAACCAATAGCTCCAACTTTCCTACTGCGAGACCTATGGGCAACGCCAGTGCTTGTTGTGTTTGGTTTTTCTCCCACAGAGCACCGCCCAGTTACTGTGAACATTACGCTTCTGCATTTACATGTTCATTTGGGGACAATATTTTTCTTTGATTCATGCTGTTTGCCCATTTTTGGTGGTTCCACTTCTGCACCTGCCAATTATTCTCCCTGTCCCATTAAAATACTGAGATCAAATGTCAGACACTGTTTCCAAATTCCCTCCTTAGTTTTCTCTGACTTCAAAATGTGAAGATTTCCCCAAACCCTTCCTGCTTTGGTGCTTGTTGCTTTAGTGAGCCTCGGTCACCGTAGCTTCAGCAGAACCAACCTTGAAGCACAGTTAATGGCAAGGCTTGGGCAACTCCCGTCACATTTTCTCTGACGCTTGTTTATATAATGTGAACTTGAGTGGCCCGAAGGTGTTGTAGCGCTTTCCATGAGTGACAGTTACATTGTGTCAGATTAATTTTTGGCTGCATTTTTATAAAGCGCCAACTCAACTGAGCCAAAGGCATTGAAGCACTTTATAAAAGCACCGGTTACATTACACAAAGTCAGGTCATTTTATTTGTTTTAAGCGCGCGGAGATTAAGTGATGCCAACGGTCGCCCCTGTTTATTCATTTTTTCACCTCTAACTGACAAATGGGAGCAGCATTCAACACTCTCAGCTCCTCCCCTGCCGCTGCATGCCCGCCCTGCTGCCTCGTCCCGTCGTCCTTCTTTTCTCAGAGCTCTTATTTCAAAGCACATTCACAGTAGCTCCCCAGGGAATGCGAGGCATTTTTTATTATATAATGTGAACTTGAGTGATCCGAAGGTGTTGTGAACTTGAGTGACCTGAAGGTGTTGGAGCGCTTTACCCAAGCGCTAGTTACATTACACAATGTCAGATTCATATTTGGGGGCATTTTTATAGAGCGCAAACTTGACTGACCCAAAGGTATTAAAGCGTTTTACAAAAGCACCAGTTACATTGCACAGGGTCAGGTTCATTGTTTTGTTTTTAGGTGCGCGGAGATTAAGTGATGCATAATGCTGCCCCTGTTTATTCATTATTTCGCCTCGACCTGACAAATGGGAGCAGTATTCGTCTCTCCCGCCTGCTCCCATGTCACTGCATGCCCACCCCACTGCATCTTCCTGTCGTCATCCTCCTCTTAGAGCTCTAACTTGAAACATGTTTATGGCAACTCCCCAGGGACTATGAGACATTTTTTTATATAATGTCAACTTGATCGACCTGAAGGTGTTGGAGTGCTTTACACGGGTGCTAGTTACATTACCCAAGGTCATATTAATTTGGGGAGCATTTGTATAGCGTGCGAACTTGACTGACCTTAAGGTATCAGAGTGCTTTACAAAAGCGCCAGTTACATTATACCAGGTCGGTTAATTGTTTTTAGGTGCGCAGAGATTAAGTGATACCTGTTTCTTCATTATTTACCCTCTACCTGCAAATGGGAGCATGCTATTGTTGTTGGAATATCCAGTGCTCCTGTATGCAGGGGACTGGGACAGAGCGCGGGGCCAGGGGCTTGCTGGTAAATTCATTGTGCAAGCATTATTTTGAATGGAAAACTCTGAAGAAGGGCGCCTGGTGAATAGGGAGGAGGGATGTGATATCTCCATCATTGGAATGTATTTCACAGCTTTTTTTTCATATGCAATTCAATTCTCTAGCTATGCAGTCGCACACAGACTGTTATAGTGCTGTTGACATGCATCAACGCACTTGTCTTGCTGTCTGTGCATTAAAAAGCCTTGAAATGTGTCCATAGATGTTTCCTGATGCAAGCATGTATTCCTAAATCCCACTACATGACCCAGTGTGTAGTCATTATATAGCTTTTCAATCACTGGTGGCTCAGCACCCAGGATTATGTGTTGCATGGCTAAACACTTGTAAGTTCCAAAAGCTGAGACATATTGGCTATGCCAATGCTTGTTTGTTATTATTATTATTATTATTTACCATGTTGCACAGCAGCCACACTGCTATACAGCATAGCCACAAATCATTATGAAAGTCTGCAATGCCTATGCTGTACAGCATGAACAAAACCAGGAGCCTCAATGGTGAAACCTGTTGGCTTTGCCAATGCTTGGCAGGTCTCTGCACAACACCCCAGTGATTCTGACTAAATCAGTTAATATCCCAATGCGTAAAAAAGAAGAAAAATATTAAATTTGGCAAAAAATCCTATCATATAAACAAAGCAATGTCCATGGCCTTAGTGAAAATACATTTGGAAGGAAATAACATCTGTTGTCACAATAAAATCAGATACCAAAAGTTGCTCACAAATAACATCCATTTCAAAGGATAAAAGCTATTCTTTGAAGAGTTGAGGCATAGTAAAACATAGCTAAAAATGGCAAGAGGTTCAACAAGGATACAGGGAGGAAGAAAAAATAAAAGTAGTACCTCAATGACAGCCCGATCAGCGGAAGGCCCGCAATGAAGCTCAACCAATCAGTACTTGGTTCATGCTCCAGACGAAAGAAAAAGAAGTGAAGCCAACATGCACTGGCCAACCAGAAGGCAGCAAATAGGAGTGACAATTAAGCCAATGAATGTTAAGCAATGTGCAGGCTGCAAGCCATTTTCTGTGTACAATATCTTTTGCTAGCAAGATAGCAAGCAAAGCATGTGCTTAGACGACGCCTAAAATAGGCTACAAATAGTGACAGGTTCCATTTTTGTTCGCATTTGCGGCCCTCTTTTTAAGACTGTTGTCCCAATATTTTCTTTTACTGCTGGCATAACTGCAATTAAATTTCTCACTTGTGTTTCCTTTTCTGTCTTGCATGCTATTGCATTTTAGTTCTCTTGCATTTTTATAGGGAGTGCATTTCCGTGTGAGTTATTGTCACTGTGTCTCGTGATTGATCAAACCCTATTTGCCTTGATTGTGCAAGTGGTTCCAGCTGCAGCACAAATGTAGCCGTTCAAATCTTTTGACATTCTCTTATCAGTGTAAAAAATTTTTTTTGTATTCAACACGCACGTTATTTTGGGGCCTTTCTTTAATTTGGCCAGAATGTTCTACACTTTTTGACCACTCTATTCGGACTTTTCCTGCTTTTTATGTCTGCCCTGCCCGCAAAGCTGCCTTCAAAATCCCTTGCTGCGAAGACCTTAAAATGTACATAGAGTGGGATTTGGCTACACCTAGAGGAGATTATCTCTACGTCACCAAGTACCATTGGCTGTTTGTTGAATCCTTCATCTCTTATAGAGTGCTTGCATCGAAACACCTGAGCGACTATTTTACATCTCAAAAACACCCCAAATCATTACGCACTAAGGGGCATATTACCAAGCAATAGCGATAATTATCGCGATTGCTTGGTTAGAGACAAAAATTTACCGCTGCGCTGCGGCGATTTTTACTGCAAATAAACCTTGGTATTACCAAGGTTTATCGCAAATGCGATAAAAATCTCCGCAATGCATGAATATCGCTGAAAAGTCAGCGATATACATGCATTACTGAGCTAATGCTCTTAGCCATGTTATCCACCTCCCATTGGATAACATGGCTAAGAACTGCTCAGGGCAGGTGTTAGCTTTTGGAGACATTCGCGCTTAGCGCGAATGTCTCCATAAGTTGGTAATAGGAGATAGCGATGTTAGCGACTGTTTTCAGTCGCTAACATCTTGGCACGCCCACTTTGCCTATCATTAGTGATAAATATCACTGACATGCAAAGTGGGGCCCAAGATGGTCGCTATCTCCTACTAGCTGTCGCTAACTGGTGTTAGCGACAGCTAGGTAATAGGGAGATAATTTTATCTCTGCTTTCTTGGCTTTTAAAGCCAAAAAAGCGGAGATAAACCCCCTTCAAAGAACATCTGGCCGACGCCTAAATGCTATATGTCAGACGTGAATTTCCCCCAGAAAGTATTCATTTTTAGTTCTCAGGTTCCAGGCAGCGTTCAGCTGTAGGCAAAATACTTTTGTGAACTGTACCCAAAAACTTACAGTGGCCTTCAAGCATGCCCTGGCTTACCATTGGCTGTCATTGTTGTCACGCTCATTTGCTTGCCATTCAATGATTGGCTCTCCCCTTGTGTCTTTCTCTATCCAGCAGCATAGCCTCTTTGCCATCCTTTTAACTGGCTGACTTGTGTCCTTCCAATGCTCATATTTAGGTAACTACTTTTTTTTAAGCTCTGAAGGAGAGTTCACGCTTTCTTACTCTGTTTCATATGATGTGACCCCGCTTTAAATATCTGCCCCTGGCCTGAGCCTGGCATCTCTTATTTTTGTTCATTTCTGTTGCTCCCTCGTCCACACCGATCCCACTTTGCTTCCCCCCACCTGATGCCCATTCACTCCCCACTTTTTGTTTTTTTAAGGCACCTCCACCCCTTATGGTGATTAACGTTTTTTTTTTAAACTTTAATTTTCTTAAAGGGCCCGGCAGCTGTCATTTGAAGCCGGGCGCTCCAGTACACGAAAAGCGTTTTCACACCCATAAAATGTCAATTTCACTTCACCCATGTAAGTGGCGTCGGCCAGATGTTCTTTGAAGTGGTTGTTGCATGCATGTCACAATGTTATGTGGGTCATGGGTCACAAACCTAGTGCCTGGCCCCTTGCTGGTGTTCCGTCTGCACGAGTAGCTGGTCCACAGTACAAATATTGGCTGGTGGAAACATTTATAGGTGACTCCAGCAAATGGCGCCCCCATGCGGCAGCTGTGGTTACCTAATTCATTGAGAATACACCCAGAACCGGCAAGGCCAGCTTTCAATATATATCACTAAGGTGGATAGTGCCTTATAAATGTTAATACTCAATAACTCATTCATTTATGAATATATCCATTCACTAATGCATCGTGTTGTGGCAGCATGTGACCCTGAAAAGAGTGAGGTCTGGGGCAGGTTGGCTCTAACTTTGTTGGTATCCTGGGCTGCAGGACAATCTCTTTCCTCGTTTTTGTGTACGAACTTCTCTGGAGCCAAAATGACATTCACAACAGTAACACATGGTGCAAACAAGTGTTAGTAGGTAATTATAAATTTTTCTTGGTTGTAAACGAAAAGTACTTATTTTATGCTACGTATGTCACAGCGATTTGTCTAGTGTTGTATTGCCATTAATATGACTGTGCGGTTCTGTCCGAGTTCGAGTACCTTTACACCTTGGTCTTGAGGGTTTGGCCACAGACTTGTTTAAATTGAATCATCAGACGTGACTTGCTTTCATGTGAATGCTCGTTTTTGTGTGTGTTGGAATGGTTAGTGTTGTCACGTTGTAGGAGCGTTTACTGTCACAACTGAATGCCTTCAGGCAGCAAGTCTAAAATAAAATGGGGTAACTTTTCCTTCGTGTTCGGGGGCTTCGGCGGGGGTCATTCACAGCACCGATGCCGCATGGTCCAATTAAGGGGT
Organism: Lissotriton vulgaris; assembly: GCF_964263255.1. Lineage (NCBI taxonomy): Eukaryota > Metazoa > Chordata > Amphibia > Caudata > Salamandridae > Lissotriton > Lissotriton vulgaris. Next base: position 1,705,723,969 of record NC_141694.1, read on the forward strand.
AGGGTCATCAGTAACACTGTCCGCACAGTTGAGAGCCTAGAGTCCTGGCCCACAGAGCAGGGAATCCCCTTGTAAATGAATCCCTCGCACAATCTGGAAGCGGTCTTACCCAGTTGGAGACTTTGAAACCATATCAGAATATTCTTGGGGATGAAATATAGAACTTGCCTAGTGTGGCGTCTCCACTACATTTCTATTTCACTGAACAGCCAACCTCAAATATGTTCTTTTTTTTATTTCGGCACTTGGTTGTAATTTTATGCCTGGCTTTATTTGCCGGCCATCAACTTTATATAATGTGTCAAGGCTTAAAAGCGTGCAGGACTTGCTCCCACCCCTCACTCGCCGTACCAGGATCAGCGCGCCCTGAAACATACTTGGAACTCGTTCGGCGCTCTATATTAATCATCCGTCCCTCCTCTAATCAAAAACACACGTGTTTACTCTGCTGGTGAAGTAATGATGCTAAATGAGACCTTGAAATCCTGTGGCACGCGGCCGGCGTTTACACTGAATTTTCCCAGAATCCTTCGCGACGCATTGCAAGAGTTGCGCAAACCATGTTTTAGAACTAAGTAAAGATTGTGTTATATATGTGTTTTTTTGCAGATGTCATCCCGCCCATCTATTACAGTCCGTACTTCCGGATCGTTAAATTTGACGTCACTGCGATGGAGAAAAATGTTTCCAACCTGGTGAAGGCGGAGTTTAGAGTGTTTCGAGTACAGAACCCAAAGGCCAAAGTGTCCGAACAACGAATAGAGCTCTACCAGGTAAACAGAACCTTCCTTCTCACTGCAGTTGTTGTGAGCATGGCCTCCACGCCTGCCAATCACTCATTACACATTGTGAATTTTATCAGAGAGAAAGTTATCAAGGGGCAAAGCATGTATTATCTCAACCATTCAACCTAAATGTATTAATGTGTAATTAAATATGCATTTCAAATGTTGGAATTAACCCACTAACTGAATATAGTACGAGCCGTCTGCATCATTCTTAAAATTTTTAAAGAAACCTACAGCATAAAACCAGTGCTTAATTTATAAAAAAAAATGAGTGCCCGGGCCCTCCCTGGCCAGCAGGCCTCTGCAACTTGCACCACCCATTGCCCCGTCATCACAGCCTATGACGGTACCAAAACAACTCTCTCGCCTGCAAGTGCGACAGTTCAGATTATTCGAGGTCCTCATAACTAAACGAATGGCTGGGGAGGCAGGTATTGGTAATTTGTTATACACATTGTATTAATAAACAACCGTTGTTCTGCTCATCTCTAAATTAGATGAGCAGTGCCACCATGTGGCAGACTGTCATAGGTCTGCTGTTGACAATTAAGTGCTGGTGCCGAGCACCAGAATCCACCAGCTCAAATTAAGCACTGCATAAAACTCTACAGAAAAACTTAAAAAAATATAAACCACATACAATCAAACTCTGATTTGACCTAATGGGCTGCTTCCAAACCTTTCATATATAATGCTCCACAGCGCAGCACTCTAGCGTTGATGGTTTACTCAACTTTTTGGAAAGGTCTATAACTAGTGGAAAACCAGAAAACTAAATAGATGAATATTATTATTTTGACAGCCCACTAACTCTGATACTAAATCAACAGATATTTAGATGTATTCTGATTTTACTCAACTCCCTCATTGCTCTTCTCCAACACGACTCCCCAGATCAGGAAAAATTCAGGCCTTCTGCAACCTTTCATACTTGTGCCAACATAAGACAAAATGAGTCACTGTTTCCTGGATGGTCCTATCACAACAGCTCTTATGGAATTCAGTTTCTGGACCATTATCACCCTGTATGCCTACCAGTGACCTCATAGAAAGCACCACCTCACGGGAAGCGTCGCCAGTTGAAATCTTGAGTATAGACTTCTCAATAATGGTTTAAATTTTAAGTTAGATAATACTTAAAACCCTATATAAACTCATTACGTGCAAATTTGAACCCATTTTGACCCCTTCAACAACTCACAATTTGCGATAACACTCTGGTAAGTTTCTTAGTACAGCCAAGATAGGTAATCCATTACTACCCAATGTGCTGGTGACGTGTGTGCTTCCATTGCCACATGTGATGCAAGCATGCACCGTGCTATCCATGCTTTTGAAACACTTCAACCTTTTACACATATATTTTTATGTGGAGAAATAATAATATTGTATCTCCTGTTCTTTATGCTCCAACAATGTGCTAGCTGCTGTGCAAGGTAGAGAGCACATGTCTTTGATTATTCTATGGTGAATGTCTAGCTTACCTCAGCTGGCTTCTCTTCCAGGCCTTCCCTGGCTTCAGCTCCCTGTAGATTGACTGAGGCCCTCAAAGACTGATGTTTGACGCCACTGATCTAAGGCTTTCAAGCTGTCTGCTATGGGATTATTTCCAGGCGTGGTGGAGAAGCATTATAGAAAAGCGCTAGAACCCTGACACTTCTTGTAAAACTTGAGATCTCTCTTGGGTCAGATGGACTTTCAATCGGTTAAAGTGTGACTCTAAGTCTAAACTTACATTTGTAACTTCTATTTTATAATACATGGGAGCCATGAATGCCTGTATAAAAGCCTGTCTTTAAAATCCTTATTACAGAAGAGTTGTGATATGCCTAGTCACATGTAACAATGAATTGAAGTAGCAGCTCAAATGTAATGAGGTATTACAATTGAGTAGTGAGATAATAATGCTTCCTGCCAAAGCCAGCAGCCAGGGTGAAAGACAAGTCATGGAGCATCATTGCAGATGCAGTTTACACAATCAAAACAAAACACCAGAACTGGCTTTTCCTTAAGCTCATACTTTCTAAAATAAACAGTGATCAGCAGAAAAAAGATATTTATGGCAACATTTTAATACTTTGGGTCACTGCAGGAAAGATACAGTCTCTGCATGAATCTTTACACTCTAATCCACAGCATTTTCTTAACTTATTAAAATCATTGTAATATTTTTGCAACATATTACAAACTGCTTTTTGGTGTGTTTAATTTCACATTGCATTTGCTGGTTTTATTCTTCATGTCTGCAAACACACTACGGGCCTGATTACGACTTCGGCGGGTTTAACGCCGGGCCTACCCTGCTGCAGCACTGCCGTAGCTGTGGTCAGTCCACCTGCCAGATTAGGAGTTTCCTCCTGCCTGGCAGTTTTTCTTTTACATTCCCACGTTTGTGCCCTGAAAATGGGCACCACAATGGGAATGCCTAAAACAGTTTCTGCACGGCATGGACTGTAAAGCCCATGCTGTGCAGGAACAGGTGTGCATGCACACAAAGGGGCACATTTTGTGGCCCTCTGTTTGCATCCACAGGGCGTGAGGAATCAGGGGGCGCTATAGGGCCCCTTTTGTTTCCTCTTCGCCACAGTTTTCATGGCGGTGGAACCACCATGAAAATCATGGTGGAGAGGAAACTGGTAATATGCTTGGCAGACCGAGGCTGCCCCATTGTCCCAGTACCTGGGAAAAGCAGTTCCCTGGCGGCTGCAGTGGGGAAATGGTGGTCTGACCGTCCTTATTGTAATAGGGCTGTCGCAAGACCACCACTGACGCGCCCCCACGAGTCTGGTGGTCCGTTGACCACCAGACTCGTAATCGGCCCCTGTGTTTTTCTGGGCCTAAATCCATCGTTTTTTTGCACTATACACCACCCTAGGTCAGACAATGGCTATATGCAAATCAGCCTTGACCCTGTGCCTCATGGGAACAGTCCAGCCCAATGTATGACATTGTTCTGCATTCTGTCCATCAACTGTGGTTTTTGCATTTGTCACCCCGAGTGGGATGGGTATGCTCAGACGTGAGTCCCATGCACTCCACACCACTGGATTCAAGCAAGCCGGGCTGAAGACAGCTGGAATGCCAGAAACCGGTCCTCGGAAGCTTGTTTCCGGTCCAAGGAAGGCATGGCTTGGCAGTTCGGGCTGGACTGTTCCCATGAGGCACAGGGTCAGACTGATTTGCATATGGCCATGTCTGAACTGGGGTGGTGTGGAGTGCAAAAAAACGATGGATTTAGGCCCAGATCACTGTACTGGGGTGAATGTATGACATTGTTCTGCATTCTGTCCATCAACTATGGTTTTTGCATTTGTCACCCCAAGTGGGATGGGTATGCTCAGACATGAGTCCCATGCACTCCACACCACTGGATTCAAGCAAGCCGGGCTGAAGACGGCTGGAATGCCAGAAACCGGTCCTCGGAAGCTTGTTTCCGGTCCAGGGAAGGCATGGCTTGGAAGTTCGGGCTGGACTGTTCCCATGAGGCACAGGGTCAGACTGATTTGCATATGGCCATGTCTGAACTGGGGTGGTGTGGAGTGCAAAAAAACGATGGATTTAGGCCCAGATCACTGTACTGGGGTGAATGTATGACATTGTTCTGCATTCTGTCCATCAACTGTGGTTTTTGCATTTGTCACCCCAAGTGGGATGGGTATGCTCAGACATGAGTCCCATGCACTCCACACCACTGGATTCAAGCAAGCCGGGCTGAAGACGGCTGGAATGCCAGAAACCGGTCCTCGGAAGCTTGTTTCCGGTCCAGGGAAGGCATGGCTTGGCAGTTCGGGCCGGACTGTTCCCATGAGGCACAGGGTCAGACTGATTTGCATATGGCCATGTCTGAACTGGGGTGGTAAGGAGTGCAAAAAATTGATGGATTTAGGCCCAGATCTCTGTACTGGGGTGAATGTATGACATTGTTCTGCATTCTGTCCATCAACTGTGGTTTTTGCATGGGGAAACAATCCATGCCACACCAGATATGGAATCACTGCACTGACTTACGGTAGAATAAAAGAAGAATTTGTCATTGTATACACCATCCAAGGAGCATTTAGAGATACATTTATTGGTGTTAATCTGACCTCCAGCCAAGTAGGCCTCACTAGAAATCTCAGAATCCAGCATCTTCTAAACAGGCCTTGGTGTAGTTTGCAGAGTTTTGCTACGTGGATATCCGCGAAGTTCCAAAGAAAGTCTTGCTAAGTTCTGCGAGTGGCGGAGTGCAGTGTGAACTGCAGTTTGTGCTGGTATTTCTGCCGCTCGGGTAGAAATTGTACCCGAGCGGCAGCTTGCGCTCGTGAACTTACCATTCGCGATCGCAAGCAGGGAAAAAACTCAGCCGCACATCGCGAAGCGGAGTTTTCGGCACTCCGCGAGCTCCGCGGAGTGCTGAGTGCAGAAAACTCTGCAAATTCCGCGAACGGAGCGAAGTTCACCACCCATGCCTACTTCTAAATCACAAGGTAGCGAATCCATCAGAACACATGGTCCTTAAATCAGGAATGCACTTGCACCACTGTTAAGGGCCCAGCAAAATCATCTAACCTTCAAAGAGGTTTTGGAGAGCAGAACGCTCCAGCTAACCTTCTATCCAAATCATTCACAGAATCATGTCAAACCTCTACCTCCAAAAGTCCAATTGAGGGAACTCCTTTGAAGAATGCTCTCTGGTTGCTTCCATCAACTGGCAACTGTATGTCAGTTTCAAAAATATTTATCAACAATATCCCATGAGCCCAGTCTTAAATCCACCTACCAAAGACTGGAAAAGTCCTCTGAAAAGGCAATAGATGAAGTATCAGAGTTCCGATCTGCATTTGTAGCCATTCACAGTGGCCTAAAGTTACAACTTTCTTTATTTTCACAACACTCCCAGTGTCCCCTTGTGTCTCTTGGGATCACCCAAATTACCTGCATATTTATGAGAGGGTTGCATCACGTTTTCACCACTCAATGTGGTACATGTGTAACTCAAACCTCTAAGACAGATTTATGAAGCTGCGCAAAGCCGCTTTGCATAGCTCTGAGAGGCTTCATAAATCTGGAGTAGCGCAACGCAGCGCAAATCACCACGTTGCGCTATTTTGCCTTGGGTAGACGTTCTATGGGAATTGTGGTAGGTGTTCCCACGCAACTCCCGTGGATTTTGATGCATTCCTAGATTGCAGGAATTTGTAAACCTTGGAATGTGCCAAAATCTTACGCCATCCCAGGGAAGGCAGAAGGAGGAGAAATTCCTTTATTTCTCCTCTTTACTTCGTCTTTCTATGTGTGCTGCATTCGGCAATCAATCATGGCATCTGTAAAGCGCACAACATACTCGCGAGGGTCTCAAGGTGGCCCTTCCTGCACAAAAAGCCTGCGTTGGGACTAGGCTGCCAAAAGGTATAGGACTGGAATGTGCCATGTTCCCTTAAATACAATACATACATACCTTTTCCCTATGGCGCAGCGCTACGAAATGGCTTTCTGCGCTATAGTGTCATAAATATGCCCCTCAATGTTTGGTAAATGTAAGTAACTTTTAGGAGCTCAAAAAGCTTGTGATTTAGCCCCCAAAAAGTTCATAAATTGTGGTTGATCACCAATTATCACCAAAATTAGGCTGCCTCCAGTCTATACACCTACGGGCTATGTATATGACTTAGTGCATCATCTGCAGCCAACAGAGCGGGCAATCACAGAGAGGTGGTAGTTATTTCATTGTTATGAGCTGTGCTGTGTACAGCCATGCACCAACCCATTTACTGAGTCAGTGCATGTTGACACCACCTTAATTTGCAGACAGATGCCTTGGCTACTTCCCACGCCTGAGCAGAGAACCAGGAGATCCCAACACTCAGAATGAGCAATGCGGCTCCTCTACAATACCAAAATTGTGTGCATGCAAAACCCTGTGCATTTAACAAGATATGTGTCTGATTCCCACTATTGGAGCTAAGGGTAAGTGAAAATCGTGTAATTATTTTTGCATAATTATCAAAATCTTAGAAAAAGCACCAGAAATTATGCGAAATGCAAATCTGGCATTCGGCCTATATTTTCACGTGAAGTGCAGGGATGCAAGGCTGTATTTCGCGCCCAAAAATAGTGCAAAAACACAGGTATCACGAACAACAGTAGCTCGCGTTCTGTTCGTTCGTATTGTCCCTGAGATAGGATTCTTACCCTGCTTGAAACATTATATGCTAATAAGGTGGCCATAGGGCTCTCCCCCCATAGCCTGTCCTGTGCAGCTGAAATACCATTCCACATATGAATCTTAACTTGTTATTAATTCTATAAAGCTACCTTTGCTGCTGAACAGGCCAGTTCACGAAATTCCATGTTTCTTGAATTTTCTATCCTCAAGGTACATAGTTGGACGAGATTGGCGCCACCGTCCTTATCTCTGCTGCATTCTGCAGAGAAAAGATCTTTTTTTCCACAGTTTACATCATTACTTTTACTTGAGAGTTATATTAACTTTCATTGACAGTCTGACGTGTGGCACCATGCCAGAAAGATTCACTCTTGCAAAAAGCAACTGCCCTGTTGTAGACTTACGCATTTCTTAGCCATTTTGGAGTAATTTGTCAGGAATTTGGAATAATACTGCTTTAAATGCAGCTTCTCTGATATCAGTTCTAAGCAAAAACTACACATTTTTCTCAGAAGTATATTGATCGGTCCCTTCTATTCCACTGTTGTGGTATTCACTATTTATTGCATAAGGAGAGCAAAACAATTTGGAAAGCAGCCATATTTGTAGACTGAATTCCATAAATGACAGAGTTAGTCGGAATCAAGGTGGTATTTATCGAACCTCATTAATAACAAGAAGACATGCTTTGTTATTTATTGGAAGGGATCAATAACACCTATCATAAGTTTTTGGGGAATGACATGCATTTTATTTTGGTTTACCGCACCAAAATCTGCATGGTACAGTAAATGCTGTATACTTTTCCTCTGTAAAATGAACAATATTGATCACCCTTATGAATATTGAGTCACTGTTTAACTCATCTGTTTGAGGATTAACCAATCAACCTTTTTCTATATGACAGCTATTATTTATTACAGATAAATCCTGAAAATTATGTCATACTTGAATTCAATGAAAGTTAGCACGCTGTTTAAACTTTGGGATGGATTCCCAGTTGACCGCCATTCAGTGTGCTTAAAACGTACCTGGTAAATAACGTTACCACTGGGTATGGTATTTTTTGGGTTTGTGTTAGAAATGGGGGTCTCTAATTGGCAATGGATTGCACCTTTGTCCAAGTAGGGACCCTTCTTCCTAGTCAGGGTAAGGAGGATACACTTCTAAAATAACCCCTGCTCAGCCCCTTGGTAGCTTGGCATGAGCAGACAGGCTTATCTCAGAGGCAGTATGTAGAGCATTTTTGCATGCATACAGCAACACAGTGGAGACACTACAAATGGACACCGCACCAGTTTAGAAAAATAAGCAACATTATATCTAAACCAACTAGACCAAATACGACAAAAAATACGACAGAAAATCAACATACAATATTGTAAAAATATTTATTTTGCAAGATAACCTTCGATTTGCAAGAATAGCTGAAAAACACAGTTCTTTCAAGTTGGTAGCTCCGCCTGGGGCTACTGTGATGCTGAAAATGACAGAGTCTAACAGTTCCAGCTGACTGTGTCTGTACAGGCTAGCTTAAGTGTAGACAGACTCATAGGCAGTACCTTTCTCGTTGAAGCCAATCCCGTTGGTACAAGTCAGTCAAGTAACCGTGTGAAGTGGAAACGATGCAGCGTGCGGTGCCCTCAAGGTGCGGTGCAGGCAGCAGCTTGTGTTTGGTCGTCCAATGACATCGGTGAGACCAAGGCTTACGATGCAGAGTGAGGTGATGCTCAATGCAGTGCTAGCAGGTCATGATGCGTGCGACGGAGCCAGTCGATGTTCCGGTAGGGCAGCGACGGTGTCAGTGACGTCCGGGTGGAGTGAAGCGCGGTGTTGCGGAGTGCGGTGCCCACAGGGTGCGGTGCAAGCAACAGCTTGGTGACAGTCACCCACCAGCATCGGTGAGACCATGGATGCGGTGCAAAGTGTGGCTGTGCCTTTGTGCCTTCTGCAGTGCCTTCAGGACACAGAATCAGCCACAGACTCTCTGACAGAGTCGGCTGCTCTTCTCTTCTGCGGTGACTGAAATCAGCAGTTCCATAGCCGGTGTTCAGAAGGATAATGAAGTCTTTGCTGTTCCTGAGACTTCTTGAACAAGGGGAAAGCTCTACCTTAAGCTCTTGTAGATACTTGGTCAAGCAGGATACAGTCTATTCAGCCCAGCCCGACTCACCCTGGAAAGGCAGGACACACCTCACTCCCCCCAAGTTGTTGTCTGAATAAGATGCACATCCCCATCCCCTGTCACTCCAAAGCCAGACAGTCAATACACAAACCTAGCAGACACACAGAGGATGGATAAGCATGTAAATACCTACTTTTTAAAGGTGGTATTTTCAAACACAAAATGTAAAAATCCTTCTTACTAAAAGATGCATCTTTATATTCTGAGTTCAGGCATACTAAATGTCACCCTCCCTTCTTGTCCCAATGGGAAGTTATATTTATAAGATGTTATAAATAAACACCCATTCTATCCTATCGGACAGATAGCCCTTCAATAGTGAAACATGAAATTGGCAGTATTTCACTATCAGGATATGCAACACTCATCAGGCCATGTCCCACCTTTCCCATACACTGCACCCAGCCCATAGGGGTACCTAGGGCCTACCTTAGGGGTGACTCATATGTAAGAAAAGGGAAGGTTGGGGCCTGACAAGTGGGTGCACTTGCCAGGTCGACATTGCAGTCCTGCACACGGACACTGCAATGGCAGGCCTGAGTCCCTTTTGTAAGGCTGAATGTGTGGGTGGGGCATTCAGTGCTGCAAGCCCTCGGATGCTTGATTCCGTTCTGGGAAGGACATGGCTTTTGTAGTTCGGACTGGACTGTTCCCATGGGGCAACAGGGTCAGAGCTGATTTGCATATCGCCATTGTCTAACCCAGGGTGGTGTGGAGTGCAAAAAAACGATGGATTTGGGCCCAGATCTTTTGACTGGGGGAATGTGTGACATTGATCCACATTCACTTGTTGTTTTTGCAATTGCCGCCCTAAGTGCGCTGGGGATGCCCAGACGTGGGTCCCAGGCACTCCACACCACTTGGAGTCAAGCTAGCCGGGCTGATGAGAGGTGTTACCTCGAAACCGGTCCGGTCCTCGGATGCTTGATTCCGTTCTGGGAAGGACATGGCTTTTGTAGTTCGGACTGGACTGTTCCCATGGGGCAACAGGGTCAGAGCGGATTTGCATATCGCCATTGTCTAACCCAGGGTGGTGTGGAGTGCAAAAAAACGATGGATTTGGGCCCAGATCTTTTGACTGGTGGAAATGTGTGACATTGATCCACATTCGGTCCATCACTTGTTGTTTTTGAATTGCCGCCCTAAGTGCGCTGGGGATGCCCAGACGTGGGTCCCAGGCACTCTACACCACTTGGAGTCAAGCTAGCCGGGCTGATGAGAGGTGTTACCTCGAAACCGGTCCGGTCCTCGGATGCTTGATTCCGTTCTGGGAAGGACATGGCTTTTGTAGTTCGGACTGGACTGTTCCCATGGGGCAACAGGGTCAGAGCTGATTTGCATATCGCCATTGTCTAACCCAGGGTGGTGTGGAGTGCGAAAAAAAAACGATGGATTTGGGCCCAGATCTTTTGACTGGGGGAATGTGTGACATTGATCCACATTCGGTCCATCACTTGTTGTTTTTGCAATTGCCGCCCTAAGTGCGCTGGGGATGCCCAGACGTGGGTCCCAGGCACTCCACACCACTTGGAGTCAAGCTAGCCGGGCTGATGAGAGGTGTTACCTCGAAACCGGTCCGGTCCTCGGATGCTTGATTCCGTTCTGGGAAGGACATGGCTTTTGTAGTTCGGACTGGACTGTTCCCATGGGGCAACAGGGTCAGAGCTGATTTGCATATCGCCATTGTCTAACCCAGGGTCGTGTGGAGTGCAAAAAAAACGATGGATTTGGGCCCAGATCTTTTGACTGGGGGAATGTGTGACATTGATCCACATTCGGTCCATCACTTGTTGTTTTTGCAATTGCCGCCCTAAGTGCGCTGGGGATGCCCAGACGTGGGTCCCAGGCACTCCACACCACTTGGAGTCAAGCTAGCCGGGCTGATGAGAGGTGTTACCTCGAAACCGGTCCGGTCCTCGGATGCTTGATTCCGTTCTGGGAAGGACATGGCTTTTGTAGTTCGGACTGGACTGTTCCCATGGGGCAACAGGGTCAGAGCTGATTTGCATATCACCATTGTCTAACCCAGGGTGGTGTGGAGTGCAAAAAAACGATGGATTTGGGCCCAGATCTTTTGACTGGGGGAATGTGTGACATTGATCCACATTCGGTCCATCACTTGTTGTTTTTGCAATTGCCGCCCTAAGTGCGCTGGGGATGCCCAGACGTGGGTCCCAGGCACTCCACACCACTTGGAGTCAAGCTAGCCGGGCTGATGAGAGGTGTTACCTCGAAACCGGTCCGGTCCTCGGATGCTTGATTCCGTTCTGGGAAGGACATGGCTTTTGTAGTTCGGACTGGACTGTTCCCATGGGGCAACAGGGTCAGAGCTGATTTGCATATCGCCATTGTCTTACCCAGGGTGGTGTGGAGTGCAAAAAAACGATGGATTTGGGCCCAGATCTTTTGACTGGGGGAATGTGTGACATTGATCCACATTCGGTCCATCACTTGTTGTTTTTGCAATTGCCGCCCTAAGTGCGCTGGGGATGCCCAGACGTGGGTCCCAGGCACTCCACACCACTTGGAGTCAAGCTAGCCGGGCTGATGAGAGGTGTTACCTCGAAACCGGTCCGGTCCTCGGATGCTTGATTCCGTTCTGGGAAGGACATGGCTTTTGTAGTTCGGACTGGACTGTTCCCATGGGGCAACAGGGTCAGAGCTGATTTGCATATCGCCATTGTCTAAACCAGGGTGGTGTGGAGTGCAAAAAAAACGATGGATTTGGGCCCAGATTTTTTGACTGGGTTAATGTGTGACATTGATCCACATTCGGTCCATCACTTGTTGTTTTTGCAATTGCCGCCCTAAGTGCGCTGGGGATGCCCAGACGTGGGTCCCAGGCACTCCACACCACTTGGAGTCAAGCTAGCCAGGCTGATGAGAAGTGTTACCTCGAAACCGGTCCGGTCCTCGGATGCTTGATTCAGTTCTGGGAAGGACATGGCTTTTGTAGTTCGGACTGGACTGTTCCCATGGGGCAACAGGGTCAGAGCTGATTTGCATATCGCCATTGTCTAACCCAGGGTGGTGTGGAGTGCAAAAAAACGATGGATTTGGGCCCAGATCTTTTGACTGGGGGAATGTGTGACATTGATCCACATTCGGTCCATCACTTGTTGTTTTTGCAATTGCCGCCCTAAGTGCGCTGGGGATGCCCAGACGTGGGTCCCAGGCACTCCACACCACTTGGAGTCAAGCTAGCCGGGCTGATGAGAGGTGTTACCTCGAAACCGGTCCGGTCCTCGGATGCTTGATTCCGTTCTGGGAAGGACATGGCTTTTGTAGTTCGGACTGGACTGTTCCCATGGGGCAACAGGGTCAGAGCTGATTTGCATATCGCCATTGTCTAACCCAGGGTGGTGTGGAGTGCAAAAAAACGATGGATTTGGGCCCAGATCTTTTGACTGGGGGAATGTGTGACATTGATCCACATTCGGTCCATCACTTGTTGTTTTTGCAATTGCCGCCCTAAGTGCGCTGGGGATGCCCAGACGTGGGTCCCAGGCACTCCACACCACTTGGAGTCAAGCTAGCCGGGCTGATGAGAGGTGTTACCTCGAAACCGGTCCGGTCCTCGGATGCTTGATTCCGTTCTGGGAAGGACATGGCTTTTGTAGTTCGGACTGGACTGTTCCCATGGGGCAACAGGGTCAGAGCTGATTTGCATATCGCCATTGTCTAACCCAGGGTGGTGTGGAGTGCAAAAAAACAATGGATTTGGGCCCAGATCTTTTGACTGGGGGAATGTGTGACATTGATCCACATTCGGTCCATCACTTGTTATTTTTACAAGCCCACTAGCAGCATTTGGTTTATAGGCCCTGGGCACACACAGTGCACTGTACTAGGGGCTTAACAGTAAACCAAATAAGCCAATCATGGAAACACTAATCCATGACAACAATTTACCTAGAGAGCACTGGCACTTTGGCACTGAACAGGTGTGTCAACATGCCTAAAGCATCTAAGCCAGCAAAAATGAAGTCCAGCACACTGTAAAATCACAGAAGGCATAGGTAAAAATACAGGGGAAACCCACTCCAAGGATGACAGGTCTAACAGTGTGCAATTTGCACATCATTTTGATATTCAGAACTAGAAAGGGGGAATATTGGATTTGTAGTCCGGTTTCAAAAGTACTTTATTTACGCTGGTATTGCCATATTAGAATCCTGATTTGGTCACAAATCAAGATTAATCCTGATATGAGATTTGTGGCCTTTCTGAATTATATCCTCCATGTCATTTACATTTGTACAAATTAATGATTTTGGCTAAATTTGAGTCATACTTTGAGAGCCTATTGTGCTAATTGTCACGTGGAACTTGTGCTTGTAAAGAAACACAACTTCCAGGTGTACATCTTTGCATTCAAATCTTCATTCTGAGGAGGCTTTGAAATGATGTTGAGGTGTGCTACCACAATATCAAGCCCTAGAAGTATGTACATGCAGAACTATACCGCAAAAGCCAGTAAAAAACGTAGGTGTATTAGTACAGGTTTTCATAGACTTTCTAGTCAATATGTGGTGATAGACACGTTGCCAAATTTCACCTACCATTATAAACAATTATAAAGCATGTATGGAAGCCTTGTAGATGATGCATCTCACACATATATTTGTAATGTATCATAAATGTGAGTCCATGCTGTAAAGCGGACCAACATTTGTATATCTCACAAGTACAAAAGGAGGTGAGAGGCTGCAAGAAAATCGTTCGGATATATTGGTGGAGTTTCTCCAATCACTGGCTAGTTCAAAGGGTATATCTGGCCCCACCACCTCCTCAGAACATTTTTGGACCTGGGATGACTACATCTGAGTAAGACGATCCTGCTGGAAGACGAATCCTGACTTCTGACTCCTGCTGGAATAAGAAGGCTCACACAAGGACTCAAATGCTTCAGAACCATTGAATCGTTCTGGCACCCAGGGACTGGAACTGTGCTCCAAGTCAGGTGGTTCGCCTTCTGTTTACCATCTTCAGTGACACAAAAATGAGAAGGCCTCCTGACTCCAAGAGGACACAGCTTACTAGAGAGAACTTGACCCTGCAGGAGACCTGGCTGGAGACAGACCTTAAGCTTAGAAGCCTCCTTTGAGAAGCGTGGGGCTGCACAAATGAACAGAGGAGCTCTGTCAGCAGTTGGAGAGTAAAGTCCATATTTATCTAGATGTAACACAGTGCAGTGCAGCAAGTCACCTTGCTGAGCTGCGTTAAAGGGAACCATATTTAAGACAATACAGGGCATTCCTGCATTTCCCCAGCATTAACACACAATGGGCAGCCTAGCGCCAACACAGGCACCCTTGCACCATAGCGCAAAGGTGCCACGTTGCATCAGGATTGTTTTTGTGCAGGTAGGGGCACATTCCTGCAAAAAAACAACCACCTGAGGCATATTACTTTCTATGTGTGCTTCAGAATGCAGCATACATAGAAAGAAGAAGTAATGAGGAGAACTAAAGATATTCTTCCTCGTTAAGCCTCCCTCAGGAAGGAGTAGCATTTTGGTGCATTCCTAGGTCTACCAGTAATGGTACTTCTGAGAATGCATCAAAACCCATGGGAGTAGCGTGGAAACCCACACAATGCCCATGGAACACCTCCGTGGAGCAGAGTAATGCAATGCAGTGATTTGCCATGCTTTGCCCTACGCCTGATTTATCAAGCCACTCACGGCCATGCAAAGTGGCTTTGCGTAGTTTGATAAAACACATTTTGGCGTTGTGTCATGCATGCACCACATTGCGTAGTGCTAAAGCGATGCAACCCCTTGATAAATAGGCCCTAAATCTGAAGTTAAAACCGGAATAACTTGTTTGGTGTATCTTACATCAGCTCCACCATGGTCAGCCTGAAATGTCAACTTGGTCCTGGTCTGCAGCAAACTGTTGTTTTCCGTAGTGCTTGCCATTTTTTTCTAGGTGCTTTTTTCCATAAAACTTTAAATATTCTTATCTCCATTCCCCGTAAACTCTTTTGATCTTTGTGTCATTTTGCTCAGTATTCTTTTTCTATATTTGATTTGGGAATTTTAATGTTTCTGTTCACTTAGCATTCAGAACTCTGGGGATTTGCCTTCTGCTTGTGCAAAAGCTACCAGGGCGGGAGAACACAATAAGAATGGAACTTAATATATTTGCTTTCTGTTGTGCCATTTAACTCTTACCTGCATCTCCTAAATACTAACCTATTATTTCAAACTTTGATTCATCCTTCAATTTTTCGACTGGATGCTTTACATTTGATTTTGACGATTGGAAATTACCTGTCATTCGGAATTCTGGCATACCACTAGGTAGGCTCGCACATGTTTGCAGCAATGCTTGACATTTTGGCATCTTTAGGTTCTTTGGAGCACACATAACATTGCTATTATGATCCGTGTTCGATCACCAGTTTTAAATGTAGTTTATTTAAACTGTTCAAATAATATATATATATATATATATATATATATATATATATATATATATATATATATATATATATATATATATATGTATGTATGTATGTATATATATATATATATATATATATATACATACATACATACATATATATATATATCATCAAATTGTATATATACACACACACACACATAATAGAATAGAACTCCTGTATTTATTAGACAAAGATCTGGAGTTAGCGTAAAGGATAGAAATAGTTATATATATTGCAGCGTGATCAAGGGCTTTCCGCCCGAAACGCGTCGCTGGTTCTGTAAAAAATAAAATTCCATCTTGCTGACTTGTGATGGTCCGGTCCTCTTTCTTTGCTGGCGTGGAGGCCGTGTCTGCGAGCGCAGAGCAAGTTGCTGAGGAATCCCTGGTCTCATATATATATATATATATATATATATATATATATATATATATATATATATACACTTTGATGATATTAAGGGTGTTATCTAATACCATACCTTCTATGGAGCTGCTGTTTTAACCTAGATTTCCTTTCAATTATTTGTAACGACTACTCTTGACGTTCCACTTTCAATCTTTAAAATTGTCGTTTTCACCCTCCAGCTTTATTTAATTGTGTTCCTGAATTTGTCATATTGTTTTAAGATGCCAGTTCTGCATTATAATCTAGTTTATAATGTATGTGCTTCAATTATATGGTGTAGTTCATTCTTTCTGTAAAATGATCAACATACTTTACATGCACTGTTGAAGTTATATGAAACAATAATAATAGAAGTACTCACTTTTCGGGGATTCTTACCCTTTTAGAGGTTAGGGAGTATGACATAAGTTTTGGTATGAAAGGGGCAGCTTTTGTCTTGACTACGTCACACTGAGCATAGCCTATCCTAATACGGGTGACAATTATTCTGAGAATTGCTGACATGTTTTGTGCGAGATAGCTACAACCTCTGCTGTGAAGTCTCTATTATTACCAGTTGCACCCTCCTCTGTAAACTTGGATTGTATTTTCTCTCCTCCTGCCTACTGAACGTGGCAGACTGTTCGTGTCTGTGGAGGTCTATGACTGTTTTCGGTATTCAGCTGAGGACCAGATTGATATTTGTGGGAAGGTGTGGTCTGTCAATTTTCATTCTGGACTTTGAGAAGAACTATCCCAGTATACCTCAGTCTACCTTCTCAAGAAATGTGAAGAGCAATGCAATTCTACACTCCATCAGCTTTTCCCAGTGTCCACCCAGTAGGCAATACATATGACTGAAGCATTCCTGAAGCAATGGAGGCTGAGGTATCTTGTAAAATACTATACAACAAGGCCAGGCTACAAGAGCTATCCAATTAACAAAGCTTCTTTAACGAAAATTTGGTTGGGGATTACGCAATTTTAAATTGTATTACTGGGTGGCGACGGAATAGAGTATACACTCTATACTACCTGATAAAAGTGACACCAAAGTACTATTCATTTACCAGTTGGCATTAAGGTTTGATGCTGGAGGCACCTCTATCGACACTTAGCATCTAATTTTTTCAAAGGAGTTACATTTAAGGTAATTCTGGATAATTGCAAGTTGTGGGCAGATTGGCATACACTGTTTAAAATCATTGCTACAGATTCATATTCAATATTTTGGAAGCATTGTTCATTCCCATTGATCTTTCATGATGCTACATGTCATATATGGGCTGCAAATGTTTTTTTTACAAATGTGTGCTGAATATTCTCAGAACTTGAAAATGAGTTTGCCCTGCTGCAATATAACCTTTTCAAACATATTTAGATTCAGGATTCAAACAGCAAGAATATTAATATAAGTCCTGAAAGATGTGATTTATTACAACTTGTTTATTCTGCAAAGAGTAAAATCACTATTCCTTATCTCTATGGTGCATTATCCTGTTTCAGAGAGGGCGATTTAGATGGTCTAGCGGCCTGATTGTCCTTGTGGGAAAATGGGTTGCTGATTGAGGGGGTTGGAACCCTACTCAAGAAACAACCATAATTACAGTCAGGGTGAAGTCACAAGTAAACCCCAGATTAACTTTTGCTTAACCTTCTGATAGCTTGTCACAAGAAAGAGCAGTCAGGTTTAACTTAGAGTACAATTTAATAAATTATTTGAGACCGAAATGACAAAAATCCAATCAGTAGAGCCGGAGATATGCAATTTTAAAGAGTTAGAAATAGTGCTTAAAAGCACAATGCACCAATTGTGGTGGATTCGGTCGCCAGACTGGGAAAATTCACAAGTTCAGGACAACTGTGATGAAGCATGGTTCAGATACATGTACCAAGATAGGCCTGCTGAACAAGGTTCCTTAAGTCCTGGTTGCGGAGCATTGCAAGATGCTGCATCGAGGATGCGTCCTTTAACGGCGGGTGCGTGGCCCTGTGTTGGGGATGTGTTGTGCAACAGCAGTTTTTGTGAGGCTGCGATGGAAGGTCCTGTGTCAAAGATGCATTGCACAGCAGCTGTTCCAAGGAGCTGCGGTACTGCAATGTGAGTTCCTGCATCAGGGATGTGTCATGCAGCAGCAAGAAGCTGAGAGGTCCTGCGTTGTGGATGCATCACTCACCTGTGGTTCCGATGCGAGGCGATGCTTCACACTTCGTCGGTTCTGCATGGACCACAGCTGGACTGCTTCAGTCCCACTTTCAAAGGTCTAGGACTGGGGCGGCACCACTTGGGTGGGTGAGGGGCAAGACTAACCATAGACAGAGTCCAGGTTCTGGGTTTAAGTTGACTGGAGCCTTTTCTGTCCATGAAGCTCTGATCAGGAGGTCTGCCAACTAGCCCTTGAAGTCACTCTGGTGGTCTTGAGTTAAAGATGCAGGTCCAGTCTTTTTTACCAAGGCAGCAGGGCAGCAGAGTAGCAGTTCTTCTTGAAGCAGAGCAGTCCTTTTGAGTCTTCCTGAGGCCCAGTATAACGAGTTGGGTCTGAAGGTCCATTATTTGTACCCCCTCAGAGTTGTCTGGACTGTCCTGTCTCCCTGCCCTTGCCCTAGCTTGTCTGGGGGCACAAAAACTAGTGGTGAATCCTTTGCTAGTGTGCTAAGGCAAGAGCCTTTATGATGTGCAAGTGTGGTAGGTGGCAGCCCCTATCAAGTCAGAGATGGCCAATACTTCCATCACCTATTCCCCCTGTGTCTCACTGCCCTAAATTGTTAGGACAAGAAAATGCCTTCAGACTAGTGACATAAAATCCAACTTTGCCATTAAAGAGGGCTTTAAATCAAAATACTTTAAACACCAAACCTGACATTCTTACTTAATCCCAATTGTAAGTTATCACTTATTAAATGTAACAAGGTAACCCAATGGGAGAGGTAGGCCTTGCAATAGTGAAAAACGAATTGTAAGAGTTTTTCACTACAAGGACATGTAAAACGTAAAAATTCATGTCCAACATTTTGAATACACTGCACCCTGCCCTGTGTGCTTTTTAGGGCCCACCATAGGGGTGTAACTATTAAAAAGGAAGGTTTAGACCTAGCAAAAGGTTTATTTTTCCAGGCCAAAATTGCTGTTTGAAATCTGGATACACAGGCTGCAATGGCAGGCCTGAGACTACAAGGTTACCTAAGTGGGTGGCGCAATGAGTGCTATTGGCTCACTAGTAGCATTTACTTTACAGGCCCTGGCTACAGGTAGTACCACTTTACTAGGGACTTAAAAGTAAATTAAATATGCCTATTGAGTGGAAGCCAATGTCACCTTGTTTTGAGGAGAGAACAGAAGTACTTTAGCACTGGTCAGTAGTTGTAAGGTGCCCAGAGTAAAGGCCAGCAAAAACGAAGTCAGAAAAAACAGGAGAATGGAGGGCAAAAAGTTGGAGGAAGACTATGCCAAAGAAGTCAGGCCCAACAGTCCTCTAAAACGGCGGTAACTGCAAATTCATATGAAATTGAGCAAGCATTCACAAAGGCATGCTTACTATTAGTATCTGCTAAACCCATACTGCAGCAATTCAAAACCGTTTATGTGTTATATTATACCCCAGATAAAATATCTGAGTGGAAGAATATAGAGTTTTTGACCTCACCCTGCTGGCAGAGAGAGGGAACGGACGTTGTGCATATGTTTGCCAACTGTTCCAAGATACATGATTTGAAAAAAATGGATATCTAGCTGATAGGCTAAACTGTGATACTGAGCGTAACGTCAATATATTATGTTGGGTACGGATCTCATTGTCCCTCAGCAAAATGTGGTGATCATCTTTATTTCGATCGTAATTGATAGACTGTTTATCACCCAACAATGGAAACGTTTTTGGGTTAAAACCACTTTTCAATGGGTAACTGACGGGTGCTTTTGTGCCACATTTATGAAAAAGAAACCACTATTTACAGGTTAAAGGGAAATGAAAAGGAGGCCACAAATGGTTATCTGAATCATGCAAGCAATTACTCTAAAAGTGAAATTTTTAAAAGGATTTATTAAACCTGAGGATGTGATCTTATATTAGTTCCTCATTAATTGTTTAATGTGAAATTTGAAAATATGTCTTATGAATCTATTTGTAGAACTATATGATCCACGACAGCTTTCAAAATAAAAGAAAAAAAGGCCAGGCTACACTAGGCTGTAATTCTGTTGCATGTTCTGTGGATAAAAGGGCATTTTATCACAGATTATCCCAGGAGGGGACATCACATCAAAATGTTTTGTGAAATAAAACAGTTTGAAATTTACTAGGAAATTATACACATGAAGTGGTATCAAGCAACATGACAGACACAATATTTTAATTGTTGTTTTTTTAATAAATTATTAACAGTGGTGGTAGAAAGAAGCATTGCAAAGGGATTGTCACGTTTTGTCCTAGAACTGCTTTATCAATAAATTCTCGCAAGTTTGTAGATACAGTTTTTATTTCAGGCAACCTCAAACTGTTCATTGTAATCCTCATAGATTTCAGCGGTCAAACAAATTAGTAAAATGTTTCTGAAATTAAATGTGAGTTAATTTTCTGGTGTTTATCTCGTACCTTACAATTTTGTGATAGATGCTAGAAACATGTCAATCAGACTGGAATTTCTTACTAAAATGATTAAAGAATATCCATAAATGTCTAGAATTAGAAAATCATATCTTCCTCACAAGTTACTTAGCATAAATACCCATATTCAGATTTTTAGAGAGGATAGCTCAGTTTCGTTAGGTGACTTGGCAGAATAAGGTTTCGGACAATTGAAAGTACTATTTTGCCCCATTATGTTTCTACCGCACCAAACCACGTTCTAATTATGTTTGCCACTGAACCAAAATCCTCAGGATGTGTCACAGTAGTATGGCATCTCTAGTAGTGAGTATTCATGTTCATATTATTCAGGTGACAGTAGTTTAGAGTACTTACAGGCACTTAATGAGATTCCTATACTATATACAGTTATAATAATACAATTCTGCACTTGTGGAGCATGTCTTTTGAGAAACAACACAATTATGTGAAAAACCCTGCACATCCCTGTAGGAGGCTGGATCTTCCACAGACGACTTACACTATTCAGAAGGATCTGAAATTTTGCATATGTGTATTGTCAGGACCTGGAGGCCAAATTGATCCACAAATGTTTGTTGATTACTTTGGGAACCTCGGAATATTATAGGCCAATTTGAGGGGGGGGGGGTGGTTGGCTCAGGCCAACTCTTAATGCGTACAGATGTCTTCTTTAAAAGTGTAGTCAAAGTCGAGAGATATGGTTTGAAAAAAATGATGTAAGAGTGTGATTTATTTTGATAGCAGTGCATATATAGGGACTAAAACCTTTTTAGAGAATAATGTGCAGTTTTACACTAAATTAAATTTTCATTCGCACAACTATTAGGATGATACGACAACAAAGATACAATTACATGCCATTGTTGTAAAAGTATAGTAGTTGTTATGTTTTTCTTTGCCTTTGAGAGACTCCTGCACATGTATGGAGAAACTATATGTAAAACTTCTTCACAAAACTCAAATATATGATTTTTGGAAGACATTAATCTACTTATGTGCTATTTATATTATTCCTCATATGCTATGGAGAGAAAGATACATTTTATAACTCAATCACCAGTACACTATATTCCCCCATTTACATTGACTACTAGCACACAATGATTACAGTGGGAAAAACATTGATCTCCCTTGGATGTTAGATCTTGTGTGAGTATATGCCAACTTGACTGCTGATTGACCTGGGTGGTTCTTTGGAAACCTTCTCTTGAGCCATGATTTCATAGCAATACACATACCAAACCCGGAGTAGACCATGACCTTATAGGCCTGTTTAGAGTTTGCAAAAGTTTAAGGGGTTGATTTAGATATCGGCGAATGGGTTACTCAGTCACAATGGTGATAGGATATCCCATCTTCCAGAAATCTAAATCCCCTAGGATATAATGGGATTTAGATTTCGGTGGACAGGCTATCCATCCCCACTGTCATGAGTAACCCATCTGCAGAGATCTAAATCACACCCTAGATATTGGCATTAGGCCCACATAACCAAAGACTAACTAAATAATTGTATATTTGACGATGGGTGATAGTACATCTTTAAATCTTCAGTTTTGCTCGTAAAAGATTTACAATTGTGCAATTATACATTAGTGGTTCACTTTTCTCAGCACACTTCTTAACTACTATCACAAATTAGATGAATCTTCCAAGCAATGAAGATTTAAGTAGGAATACAACAGGGACTGTGGGAGGAAAAGGTCACAGGTTTCCAGACAAAATGATCATCAAAGGTAACTAGGTTTTTCTGAAATTCTAAAAATTATCCTGGTCCACCTTTGGTTGTTTGATCTGAGCAGCAAGGAAATTCCCAGTGAAATGCAGACGCGATGTTGTCACAAGTCAAACAAACTCAGAGCAGGGCAATTGGTTGCTTTTGTACTTTTTAAATTGTTTTAGATTTAATGAGTCAAGTGAGCAAGCTGTATCTAAGGGGGGAAGCTGAAGCTGGATAGCCTGTAGTCAGAGGTGAAAGAGAAAACTCTGAGGTGGCTGTGTTTGTGTATGATATAGTTGAACCTTCTTGTCAAGTAGTGCCTGGGGTTCCTCCTAACTACACATTCTACTTGTATAATGCTTTTACTCAGAACACATCACCAATTGTCCACAAAGAGTCCAAACTCTAATGAAATCAGAATTGTATTCCATTATTGGCTAAGACTTGTTTTTATTATAGCCCCACCTCATGTAAAAAAGCTTTGGGAGTTTTATTAGTAAACTGTCTAACAAATCCTCCCACTGGTATTCCATTTAACAAGGAAGTCTCAAACTAGGGCTTAGCCTTCCTATCGTCCGACTGCCATTGATCTCCAGCAACCTCAGGCTAAAGGAGAACCTTTCTAACAGCAGCTTGCTGGCCATTAAAGATTGAACAAGAGCACAGCGCTCTTGAGGATATGTTTAGGTTACTGTTTTTAAACCTTCTGGAATAAGTCTTTCAAAGCAGAGGTTTAAAAAGGCTGGGAAATCTGTCCCAGTTGTCCTTCAGCATGCAGAGCAGGACATTTGCTTTGCATTCAGGAGATCTGTCTCAATTTTCTCTTTTCCAGTCTTGTTCTGTGAAGCATGGGCTTTAGACAGGAGGGGGGAGTTTCTAAAGTGTTCATGTTAATTTGTCATTGGTATGTTACTTTAAACCCATGCCTAGCTCTCCTGCAAATGTCCCACACCTATTTTCATAGCATTTTGGATTACTTTTAAGTACATGAAGTTTTTTAGAGAGCTTCTTAGAAAAAAAACAATTGAAGGCTCTCTTGACCGCTTGTGGTCACACAGATCCCTAGATCGACTACTTTGTAACTGCGCATACTCCTACCACAACAAATGCATTCGCAGCAACACAAGGGGCAGGGTCCTCCCACATGGAGGGAAGACAGACTTTTAAGACTACAAATTAGGATGGAGGAAGTAGATAGGAGTCATTCATGCCTCCCTACTAAGGTCCAATGACAGGTCCATGATGCTATCTTACCATCGTCACATGCCTTTGTCTAATAGGATTTTGAAACCTAGGTGCAAGAACTATTCCCTGCAGAGCAATCTGCATATAACATTTATATGTACTCTCAAGCACAGAGGTTATTCCCTGGGCAGTTCGAAATGTTCTGTTATCTTTGGAAATTCTTTTCACTCTTTACCAACTTCACCAACTTTTCAAGCGTCAAAAAACCTAAAACAGCAAATTAAAAGTACCATTTTGCAAGTAGAAAACAGCACAACTTAGCATTCCTGTGAGTTGTTTACTCGAAAACATATTTTTGCAGGAACACTTTGTTCACAGGTAATATTTTGTAGGTGGTACGCTTATCAGCTTCAGGAAGTTGGAATGTTTATCAAGTTTACAAATCTTCAAAGGTTGTATTATAATTCTTCTCATCCCTAATAATCAGTAATCAATTCACCTTTTCCGAATAAAGCAAACAATCTCCATTTTCACATAACTCAAAAATGAAAAGAGATTATTAAAACACGTGCATTTTAAAGCTTATAGCCACCACCAGGCCGAAAATGTTGTTTCAAGGCCACATAGTACTTTTATTTGATATAAGAGCGTTGCAGTAAAGGCTGCCAGGATTCAGTGTGGTCCATGAAAACCACATAATATAATTTGTCTGTGTGGGAAATATCTTGCTTTGCAACTAGCTAATTTAACACATATGTAACTGGAGTAGGTTGTCTGTGGTCTGCACCACTTAGCTTGTAATGGGTTTGTTATTATTTGACTCATCTCAGTATCATCTTGGTGTCTAGGTACGATGTCAGGGCATTGATAGGTTACGTAAACTTCACTGGGATCAAAGTAAGTTACATTTTTATACATGTGACAGAGGCATGGTCAGCATGCTTCAGATCAAAGTAGAATTGTAAATATTGTAGTGGTCTAAAATGTGGAAAAACTGGTGAAATCACACATTGCAGCTCACATTACTGAGAATGGACAAATATGCTATACTCCCCTTCTTCCATTTCAGAACAAAAGCTTTACACATGTCTCATGGATAGAAGGGTCTCAAAGACAAAATATTGAATTTCAACCAGTTTGGAGGGTATCCAGAGACCTCTAAGTGATCCTTGATTACATCCATGTAGGTCCAGAATTAAAATAATAGCTTTTAAATATCCAGCCAATTCTACAATTTATTTATCCCTTCTTGAGGCTTGGGATGTCCTGCGATTGTCTTAACGTAAGCAATTGTTTTTTATTAATGCCTGAAATAACCAAGGCAATAAGGGACATCCTTGGAAAGTAGTGAAGGAGGGGTAAAAATGCAGAGACCCGCAGCATTTACAAACAGATCATTAAAGAAGTTCCAAGGTGAACACATGCACTGCTGATATGTGTATGGAATCTTACTGAAATACCTATCTATAACCAAATCCACTACTGAAAATGAATCTGAAAGCCGGATCACACAGTAAGCGACATGACTATAAATCAAACTGGTATCCCTAGGCACCCTGTCCTTTAAAAAAAAGAATTTGACAAGAAGAATCACTGTCCAGCAATCATAGTCAAATAAGTTGTGAGAATCTTGGTGTACATTTTACAATTAGCGCCTGACTGATCAATGTGGCACTCTGGGATGTTCCAGGTGTGCTCCAAGCGAGAGGGCCCCTTTCACAGCAGAGTAGGCAGCCATGACCCAACCATTCCTCCATGGCCCCATTTGTGATATAACTAAGCCTGGGCAGAGTCTGCAGACTTTTACTCCGCGGAACTCTGCGTCATGCCAGAAAAACTCTGCCATGCTCCGCAGAGTTCCACCAGTGGCGGAGCCTGTTGAGTCGCACTGCTCGCACTGATTTTTAGCGCCGCACTTTTTTCCCGTGCTGTAAAATCAGCGTGAACGGCACTATGTATAGCGCCAGAGGGCACTGCTGATGTTTGCTGCTTGAGTTAGGGGTAGGCTGAATTTGCGTAGTCGCGCTATGCAAAGTTCTGCGAAACGGCAATAAATCTCAGCGAACACGCAGAATTCCGCGAGCTCCCAGAATTGCTTGTGCCGCCAGAAGAATTGTTGTCCCCAGTGACCATGTGTGTCTGTAACTTTTACATAGCCCCGAAAAGCACCGGGGTCCCTTGAGTGAGCTGTCCATCAGGGTGGGTAAAGGGCGGGAAGACGTTGCATACTGCTAGTATGTGTGGGGTGGGGCTTCTATGCAAGTTCACTGTTGTATATTTATACTTACTTCAATGTGGCTACTTGGTGTCTGTAGTCCTTTCTTAGTGTTCCTATCTTACTAATCTCCCATAGTAAGTGTGTTATATCTAGTATGTGAGGATTCCAGCCTTGGCAGTTGATGGTCTGGTCAGCTGTGAGGTTTACTTCTCTGCTGTCTTATCTTGTGTAACTTAATACATCTATCTTAATAACTTGAAGACGTGTCCTGCTGTCTACCTATGTTATTTACAACATTCACATGCCTCTTGTTTAAAAAAGGTCAGAGACTGATCAGAGCAGCAGATGAGGAGAGAGAACCTCCTGGTCACAGGAACTACACAGGGATTGCGCTAGAGAAAGTCATGGATGCAAAGACCTCCATCAAGCATCACAGCAAATTTTTGACGGTAGCTATGGGGAGAAAGCACACCTGCCCAGCCTCGACCGAGCTCACCTTTTTATTTGGGCTGATTAATGCGTTACCGAATTTGAGCTTTAACTCGGGCACCTGCTTTATATCTGTAAGTGCGTTCCTGTTGAGGTTTAATTTTCGTGACAGGAGCATCGTGCCAGAATGAATCCTGCCCAGCATTTATCCAAGAAGATGCCACAGTTTTGTGCAGGCCAAGAAGAGTTGTCTCCAGCGACCATGTGTGTCTGTAACTTGGCCACCGTCCTGAAAGGTGCAGGGGTCCCTTCAGTGAGCTGTCCATCATAGTGGGTAAAGGACGGGAAGATGTTGCATACCCCTAGAGTGTGTGGGGCGGGCCTTCTATGCGAGTTCACATTCCTCTTGTTTATAAAAGGTCAGAGACCGATAAGAGCAGCAGATGAGGAGAGAGAACCTCCTGGTCAGAGGAACTACACAGGGATTACGCTCGAGAAAGTCATGGATGCAAAGACCTAATTTGAGCTTTAACTCTGGCACCTGCTTTATATCTGTAAGTGCTTCCAAATGAGGTTTAATTTTTGTGACAGGAGCATCGTGCCAGAATGAATCCTGCCCAGCTTTTAGCCAAGAATATGCCACCATTTTGTGCAATAAATACTCCACCATGCCCACGAATTCCGCTACGCCGCGGATCGCAGAATGTTTGGAAATTCCGCGTTCCGTGCGGAAAGAGGACCGGAAAGGAACAGAATTTACTGCCCACCCTTAGTAGACATTCTACTCGAGCTGCAGCTTCCTCAACACGAAAGCCATATTTCTCAATATGAGATAGGACATGTACTTGTATGTTTTGCATGTCCCGATAGTGACAAACAGCAATTTCGTTTTTCAATACTATGAGGCCTCCTCCTCTCATAGGTTAGCATTGGTAATTTTTTAATACACTTTAAAGCTATAATTCCTGATCAGAGAAGAGTAGCTTTTTCATGTTTCATATGTTGGCAATGGTTATGACAAATCCTCCCTACTGGCGAAGTTGGATTTAACATTACTGTTTTAGAAATGCCACTTTTAGAAAGGGGAATTTTCTATGTGCTTAGCTCCGGGTGATTTGCAGCCTGTCTCCAATACATGTCTGGGCTGGGTAACAGCTACACTTCCCTCTACACAGTCACAAAACAGGAAGAATGTGTCTG
Organism: Lissotriton vulgaris; assembly: GCF_964263255.1. NCBI lineage: Eukaryota > Metazoa > Chordata > Amphibia > Caudata > Salamandridae > Lissotriton > Lissotriton vulgaris. The sequence goes on from NC_141694.1 coordinate 1,705,751,289, forward strand.
CGTACCCATCTACATGCATCTGCATTCTGATGGCTTTGCCTGGGTAGGATGGAAGGGAGGGGCAAACGCTTCACTTGACTAGGTTCTGTCATGTCCCCACACAAACAGCTGATTACCCCGCATAGATAGCCTGGCAGACAGGACTGGGTTGATAGGGATACTGGTGCACTTCAAAGCCATTCTTTGAAATCTCACCCACTTCAAAGGCATATTTGGGCATTTTAGTACTGGGTCCCTGACCCACACAAATCAGACACTTCGTGACCTTGATCTGAACCTCTGTCTATGGACTGCTGTGCTGCTTAAAGAACTTATCTTTGGACTAGAGACTTGAAGGAGAGCTGGATTCTACCTTCCCTCCAAGTGATCTCCAAAGGCTTGTTGGCTTGCCTCCTTTTTCTTGAGACTCAGGGATATCAAAGTCTCTACCCCTGCTCCTGTGCCTGGCTCTCGTGGCTCAGATACTCGACACATCTACTGCATGCATGTAGCACATACGGTGCATTGACCCGGTTGCAGAAGTAAAATCTGCGCATTCCAATGCAAACATATATTTATCATCACAAAATATGTTTGTATTGTAATGCTTAATTAATCTTGTCCATTTGGATTTTTGTAGTAGATGTCTTTTGCATTTGTTGTATGTAAATACAATGCTTCCTTCATTCCAACCTAGGAGTTTGGGGTTTTTACTCTAAGACATACATAGCAGCAACGGCCCGTGTAGGGCGTTCCACCGGGTGGTGACATGGGGCGGGGTAGGGGCAGGGTGGGGGGATGTAAAATACGGGAAACAGGCACTTACAGGTATGCAAATTCTGTTGCGCGCGCTGCATCGCATTTAGCGTTGCAGTGCGCGCAACAAAATTTGTTTGATTTATTTTTTTACGTTACTTTCCTGCAATCGTCCGTTTCCCGTATTTTACACCCCGCCCACCCTGCCCCTCCCTCGCCCCACGTCTCCGCCTGGTGGAACGCCCTAGCCGGGCCATCGCTGATAAATAGCATTTTAGGATTATATACCATACCAGTGACCAATTAATACGTTTTCTGGTTTAGTCGTCTAACAATTTATTCCCATAGGTCAAACGACCCCCTTTTTTGTTATTTATCTTATGCACATGCCCTAGTGGGAAGATTAGGGAAAACCCCTATTGGTATACACAAGCTACCAGAGGTTGAGCACAGGTTATCTTTAAGTGTTTATCTAGCTTACCCAGACTAAAGTGGTGGTACCTGCCTGGCCTGGGTGCATACTTCAGCCAACCAGGATTCCCATTTCTAACAGCTATACGTGTGCTGACTACTGAGTATTTAAATGCACCAATATATGGTTTTCTTATTTTAATTTTAAAACACATAGTTGGCTACAGGATACAGGAATCAAATAACATAAGTACAAATCAAAATATGGACAGGAGAGCAAAGCTAGTTGCATAATATTGCACAATTTTTCAATAAATCCTTCCCAAGAATCCAGTGGTATCAAGCACCTCCCAATATTTTGTCTAGCAACGTACTTAATATCCACTATGTCAATATTTGTGTTATTCTTCTTGCTCTTTCCATCCAACCGGATATAAAATATCAATAACTACCAATTGCCCAGCTCCCTCACAGAGCTGAGCTACGCTGCTTGTCTCTGGTGGCATGGAAGCTGAGATTCGTCAGAGTTCCATTCATGTGGCCTCCCACATCCCAGTGGTGGTAATTTTTGTTCAATTGCTACTGGTCTCCGTGTTGTGAACTCCACATTCTGCTAATGCAAAAGATCCCTCATCCAGTCTACTATTTTGTGAGAATCTGCTGATGTTCTTGCAATTGTAATTCTGTGCTTAGCAGGTAAGGTAACAGTACGTGGCTGATAATTACACTACTCTGCTTTGCATCCTCCTGATGAGTAAGTAGGCCTTAATGGTCAGGAGAGCCACATGTTATATGCATGTAACTCAGGAACTGAGCAATTCAAGTGTGGTAGCTCTGTCTGTCCTCAGTGTTGGACCTGACTCTTTTTGCAAGGTCTCTCCCAGAGTTGGGCCTTTTTAGGGGCTCGTGGCGTTAACCGCGCGAAAGCGCGGTCTCGCCAGAGACCCTTTTGTTAGCGTGTCTGCTTTCCAGGAGACAATCCCGGCCACGCGCATCTCGGCGATTTGAAACTGGCACACGCACGAGAACGCGCTCGCTCTGGCCAGCTCCTGTCTCCTGGAAAGCAGCTCTAACACACACGCATGCGCTAACTTGGGACCACGGGCACACACATCACACTTGGGACCCCCCTCCTGATGCTCGCACTCACCGGGAATCCTGTTGCGGGTGGAGGCTGTTACCTGGCTTCTTGCACCGGCGAGACTCTCTCTTCCAGGCGGGAACCTCGCTCCCTTCAGCACTCCTCCGGTAGCTGCTCTGGTGACACGGGCGGGGCTCATCTCCTCCGGAGGAAGTTCGTTGAGTTCCTGTTGTCCCTCGGTCCCGCCCCCGGCCTGCCTGACTTCCTACTGCGGGCCGGGCGGCGGCGGGGACGATCTTTTATTTTTGTAACCAAACTCACTTCGTCTCAAGTAAAGCAAGGGGCATACATTTTTAGTATGCACAATTTCTCAATACTATTGCAATTTTTTAGTCTTATTAAGCTGCACACAACGTATTGGCAATTCCTTCAAAAACAGGCAGAAGAATACAAAATGAAACGGAAAGCGTCATAGTTCGCTCAAAAGAAATGCAACACATAACATGTATTAGAAATCAAACATTGACAATGCAATAGGTCTCGCAGTGACATTGTTTAAAGAAATGCAACACATAACATGTATTAGAAATCAAACATTGACAATGCAATAGGTCTCGCAGTGACATTGTTTAAAGCTATAGCATTGTAAATGATATTGTTTTTTATATTTTGGGGGGTAAAAAGTATACAGTATATATTATCAATTATGCACCATTAGACTGGAGACTGAGAGTAGTGAGTAGTGAATGCAGAGCAGTGAGTGCAGAGCAGTGAGTGCAGAGTAGTGAGTGCAGAGTAGTGAGTGCAGAGTAGTGAGTGCAGAGTAGTGAGTGCAGAGTGCAGAGTAGTGAGTAGTGAGTGCAGAGTAGTGAGTAGTGAGTGCAGAGTAGTGAGTAGTGAGTGCAGAGTAGTGAGTAGTGAGTGCAGAGTAGTGAGTAGTGAGTGCAGAGTAGTGAGTAGTGAGTAGTGAGTGCAGAGTAGTGAGTAGTGAGTGCAGAGTAGTGAGTGCAGAGAGTAGTGAGTGCAGAGAGTAGTGAGTGCAGAGAGTAGTGAGTGCAGAGTAGTGAGTAGTGATTGCAGAGTAGTGAGTGCAGAGTAGTGAGTGCAGAGTAGTGAGTGCAGAGTAGTGAGTGCAGAGAGTAGTGAGTGCAGAGAGTAGTGAGTGCAGAGTAGTGAGTGCAGAGTAGTGAGTGCAGAGTAGTGAGTGCAGAGTAGTGAGTACAGAGTAGTGAGTAGTGAGTGCAGAGTAGTGAGTGCAGAGTAGTGAGTGCAGAGTAGTGAGTGCAGAGTAGTGAGTGCAGAGTAGTGAATAGTGAGTGCAGAGTAGTGAGTAGTGAGTGCAGAGTAGTGAGTGCAGAGTAGTGAGTGCCAAGTAGTGAGTAGTGAGTGGTGAGTAGTGAGTAGTGAGTGCAGAGTAGTGAGTAGTGAGTGCAGAGTAGTGAGTGCAGAGTAGTGAGTAGTGAGTGCAGAGTAGTGAGTAGTGAGTGCAGAGTAGTGAGTGCAGAGTAGTGAGTAGTGAGTAGTGAGTGCAGAGTAGTGAGTGCAGAGTAGTGAGTGCAGAGTAGTGAGTAGTGAGTGCAGAGTAGTGAGTAGTGAGTGCAGAGTAGTGAGTAGTGAGTGCAGAGTAGTGAGTGCAGAGTAGTGAGTGCAAAGTAGTGAGTAGTGAGTGCAGAGTAGTGAGTGCAGAGTAGTGAGTAGTGAGTAGTGAGTAGTGAGTGCAGAGTAGTGAGTGCAGAGTAGTGAGTAGTGAGTGCAGAGTAGTGAGTGCAGAGTAGTGAGTAGTGAGTGCAGAGTAGTGAGTAGTGAGTAGTGAGTGCAGAGTAGTGAGTGCAGAGTAGTGAGTAGTGAGTGCAGAGTAGTGAGTAGTGAGTGCAGAGTAGTGAGTAGTGAGTGCAGAGTAGTGAGTAGTGAGTGCAGAGTAGTGAGTAGTGAGTGCAGAGTAGTGAGTGCAGAGTAGTGAGTGCAGAGTAGTGAGTAGTGAGTGCAGAGTAGTGAGTAGTGAGTGCAGAGTAGTGAGTAGTGAGTAGTGAGTGCAGAGTAGTGAGTGCAGAGTAGTGAGTGCAGAGTAGTGAGTGCAGAGTAGTGAGTGCAGAGTAGTGAGTAGTGAGTGCAGAGTAGTGAGTAGTGAGTGCAGAGTAGGGAGTAGTGAGTGCAGAGTAGTGAGTGCAGAGTAGTGAGTGCAGAGTAGTGAGTGCAGAGTAGTGAGTGCAGAGAGTAGTGAGTGCAGAGAGTAGTGAGTGCAGAGTAGTGAGTGCAGAGTAGTGAGTGCAGAGTAGTGAGTGCAGAGTAGTGAGTGCAGAGTAGTGAGTAGTGAGTGCAGAGTAGTGAGTGCAGAGTAGTGAGTGCAGAGTAGTGAGTGCAGAGTAGTGAGTGCAGAGTAGTGAGTGCAGAGTAGTGAGTGCAGAGTAGTGAGTAGTGAGTGCAGAGTAGTGAGTAGTGAGTGCAGAGTAGTGAGTGCAGAGTAGTGAGTGCCAAGTAGTGAGTAGTGAGTGGTGAGTAGTGAGTAGTGAGTGCAGAGTAGTGAGTAGTGAGTGCAGAGTAATGAGTGCAGAGTAGTGAGTAGTGAGTGCAGAGTAGTGAGTAGTGAGTGCAGAGTAGTGAGTGCAGAGTAGTGAGTAGTGAGTAGTGAGTGCAGAGTAGTGAGTGCAGAGTAGTGAGTGCAGAGTAGTGAGTAGTGAGTGCAGAGTAGTGAGTAGTGAGTGCAGAGTAGTGAGTAGTGAGTGCAGAGTAGTGAGTGCAGAGTAGTGAGTGCAAAGTAGTGAGTAGTGAGTGCAGAGTAGTGAGTGCAGAGTAGTGAGTAGTGAGTAGTGAGTAGTGAGTGCAGAGTAGTGAGTGCAGAGTAGTGAGTAGTGAGTGCAGAGTAGTGAGTGCAGAGTAGTGAGTAGTGAGTGCAGAGTAGTGAGTAGTGAGTAGTGAGTGCAGAGTAGTGAGTGCAGAGTAGTGAGTAGTGAGTGCAGAGTAGTGAGTAGTGAGTGCAGAGTAGTGAGTAGTGAGTGCAGAGTAGTGAGTAGTGAGTGCAGAGTAGTGAGTAGTGAGTGCAGAGTAGTGAGTGCAGAGTAGTGAGTGCAGAGTAGTGAGTAGTGAGTGCAGAGTAGTGAGTAGTGAGTGCAGAGTAGTGAGTAGTGAGTAGTGAGTGCAGAGTAGTGAGTGCAGAGTAGTGAGTGCAGAGTAGTGAGTGCAGAGTAGTGAGTAGTGAGTGCAGAGTAGTGAGTGCAGAGTAGTGAGTGCAGAGTAGTGAGTGCAGAGTAGTGAGTAGTGAGTGCAGAGTAGTGAGTAGTGAGTGCAGAGTAGTGAGTAGTGAGTGCAGAGTAGTGAGTGCAGAGTAGTGAGTGCAGAGTAGTGAGTGCAGAGTAGTGAGTGCAGAGTAGTGAGTAGTGAGTGCAGAGTAGTGAGTGCAGAGTAGTGAGTAGTGAGTAGTGAGTGCAGAGTAGTGAGTAGTGAGTGCAGAGTAGTGAGTACTGAGTGCAGAGTAGTGAGTAGTGAGTGCAGAGTAGTGAGTAGTGAGAAGTGAGTGCAGAGTAGTGAGTAGTGAGTAGTGAGTGCAGAGTAGTGAGTAGTGAGTGCAGAGTAGTGAGTAGTGAGTGCAGAGTAGTGAGTAGTGAGTGCAGAGTAGTGAGTAGTGAGTAGTGAGTGCAGAGTAGTGAGTGCAGAGTAGTGAGTGCAGAGTAGTGAGTAGTGAGTGCAGAGTAGTGAGTGCAGAGTAGTGAGTGCAGAGTAGTGAGTAGTGAGTGCAGAGTAGTGAGTAGTGAGTGCAAAGTAGTGAGTAGTGAGTGCAGAGTAGTGAGTAGTGAGTGCAGAGTAGTGAGTACAGAGTAGTGAGTGCAGAGTAGTGAGTAGTGAGTGCAGAGTAGTGAGTGCAGAGTAGTGAGTAGTGAGTGCAGAGTAGTGAGTGCAGAGTAGTGAGTGCAGAGTAGTGAGTGCAGAGTAGTGAGTAGTGAGTGCAGAGTAGTGAGTAGTGAGTGCAGTAGTGAGTAGTGAGTGCAGAGTAGTGAGTGCAGAGTAGTGAGTGCAGAGTAGTGAGTAGTGAGTGCAGAGTAGTGAGTAGTGAGTGCAGAGTAGTGAGTAGTGAGTGCAGAGTAGTGAGTAGTGAGTGCAGAGTAGTGAGTGCAGAGTAGTGAGTGCAGAGTAGTGAGTAGTGAGTGCAGAGTAGTGAGTGCAGAGTAGTGAGTGCAGAGTAGTGAGTGCAGAGTAGTGAGTGCAGAGTAGTGTGAGTGCAGAGTAGTGAGTGCAGAGTAGTGAGTAGTGGGTGCGGAGTAGTGAGTAGTGAGTGCAGAGTAGTGAGTAGTGAGTGCAGAGTAGTGAGTAGTGAGTGGTGAGTAGTGAGTGCAGAGTAGTGAGTGCAGAGTAGTGAGTAGTGAGTGCAGAGTAGTGAGTAGTGAGTGCAGAGTAGTGAGTAGTGAGTGCAGAGTAGTGAGTGCAGAGTAGTGAGTGCAGAGTAGTGAGTGCAGAGCAGTGAGTGCAGAGTAGTGAGTAGTGAGTGCAGAGTGGTGAGTGCAGAGTAGTGAGTAGTGAGTGCAGAGTAGTGAGTAGTGAGTGCAGAGTAGTGAGTAGTGAGTGCAGAGTAGTGAGTGCAGAGTAGTGAGTAGTGAGTGCAGAGTAGTGAGTAGTGAGTGCAGAGTAGTGAGTAGTGAGTGCAGAGTAGTGAGTAGTGAGTAGTGAGTGCAGAGTAGTGAGTAGTGAGTGCAGAGTAGTGAGTGCAGAGAGTAGTGAGTGCAGAGAGTAGTGAGTGCAGAGAGTAGTGAGTGCAGAGTAGTGAGTAGTGATTGCAGAGTAGTGAGTGCAGAGTAGTGAGTGCAGAGTAGTGAGTGCAGAGTAGTGAGTGCAGAGTAGTGAGTGCAGAGAGTAGTGAGTGCAGAGAGTAGTGAGTGCAGAGAGTAGTGAGTGCAGAGTAGTGAGTGCAGAGTAGTGAGTGCAGAGTAGTGAGTGCAGGATAGTGAGTGCAGAGTAGTGAGTAGTGAGTGCAGAGTTGTGAGTGCAGAGTAGTGAGTGCAGAGTAGTGAGTGCAGAGTAGTGAGTGCAGAGTAGTGAGTAGTGAGTGCAGAGTAGTGAGTAGTGAGTGCAGAGTAGTGAGTAGTGAGTGCAGAGTAGTGAGTGCAGAGTAGTGAGTGCAAAGTAGTGAGTAGTGAGTGGTGAGTAGTGAGTAGTGAGTGCAGAGTAGTGAGTAGTGAGTGCAGAGTAGTGAGTGCAGAGTAGTGAGTGCAGAGTAGTGAGTAGTGAGTGCAGAGTAGTGAGTAGTGAGTGCAGAGTAGTGAGTAGTGAGTGCAGAGTAGTGAGTGCAGAGTAGTGAGTGCAAAGTAGTGAGTAGTGAGTGCAGAGTAGTGAGTGCAGAGTAGTGAGTAGTGAGTAGTAAGTAGTGAGTAGTGAGTGCAGAGTAGTGAGTAGTGAGTGCAGAGTAGTGAGTGCAGAGTAGTGAGTAGTGAGTGCAGAGTAGTGAGTAGTGAGTAGTGAGCGCAGAGTAGTGAGTGCAGAGTAGTGAGTGCAGAGTAGTGAGTAGTGAGTGCAGAGTAGTGAGTGCAGAGTAGTGAGTGCAGAGTAGTGAGTGCAGAGTAGTGAGTGCAGAGTAGTGAGTAGTGAGTGCAGAGTAGTGAGTAGTGAGTGCAGAGTAGTGAGTGCAGAGTAGTGAGTGCAGAGTAGTGAGTGCAGAGAAGTGAGTAGTGAGTGCAGAGTAGTGAGTGCAGAGTAGTGAGTAGTGAGTGCAGAGTGGTGAGTGCAGAGTAGTGAGTAGTGAGGGCAGAGTAGTGAGTGCAGAGTAGTGAGTGCAGAGTAGTGAGTACAGAGTAGTGAGTAGTGAGTGCAGAGTAGTGAGTAGTGAGTGCAGAGTAGTGAGTAGTGAGTGCAGAGTAGTGAGTAGTGAGTGCAGAGTAGTGAGTAGTGAGTGCAGAGTAGTGAGTGCAGAGAGTAGTGAGTGCAGAGTAGTGAGTGCAGAGTAGTGAGTGCAGAGTAGTGAGTAGTGAGTGCAGAGTAGTGAGTAGTGAGTGCAGAGTAGTGAGTAGTGAGTAGTGAGTGCAGAGTAGTGAGTGCAGAGTAGTGAGTGCAGAGTAGTGAGTGCAGAGTAGTGAGTAGTGAGTGCAGAGTAGTGAGTGCCGAGTACTGAGTGCAGAGTAGTGAGTGCAGAGTAGTGAGTGCAGAGTAGTGAGTGCAGAGTAGTGAGTGCAGAGTAGTGAGTAGTGAGTGCAGAGTAGTGAGTAGTGAGTGCAGAGTAGTGAGTGCAGAGTAGTGAGTGCAGAGTAGTGAGTGCAGAGTAGTGAGTGCAGAGTAGTGAGTGCAGAGTAGTGAGTAGTGAGTGCAGAGTAGTGAGTGCAGAGTAGTGAGTAGTGAGTGCAGAGTAGTGAGTAGTGAGTGCAGAGTAGTGAGTACTGAGTGCAGAGTAGTGAGTAGTGAGTGCAGAGTAGTGAGTAGTGAGAAGTGAGTGCAGAGTAGTGAGTAGTGAGTAGTGAGTGCAGAGTAGTGAGTAGTGAGTGCAGAGTAGTGAGTAGTGAGTGCAGAGTAGTGAGTAGTGAGTGCAGAGTAGTGAGTAGTGAGTGCAGAGTAGTGAGTAGTGAGTGCAGAGTAGTGAGTAGTGAGTAGTGAGTGCAGAGTAGTGAGTGCAGAATAGTGAGTGCAGAGTAGTGAGTAGTGAGTGCAGAGTAGTGAGTGCAGAGTAGTGAGTGCAGAGTAGTGAGTAGTGAGTGCAGAGTAGTGAGTAGTGAGTGCAGAGTAGTGAGTAGTGAGTGCAGAGTAGTGAGTAGTGAGTGCAGAGTAGTGAGTGCAGAGTAGTGAGTGCAGAGTAGTGAGTATTGAGTGCAGAGTAGTGAGTGCAGAGTAGTGAGTAGTGAGTGCAGAGTAGTGAGTGCAGAGTAGTGAGTGCAGAGTAGTGAGTGCAGAATAGTGAGTAGTGAGTGCAGAGTAGTGAGTAGTGAGTGCAGTAGTGAGTAGTGAGTGCAGAGTAGTGAGTGCAGAGTAGTGAGTGCAGAGTAGTGAGTGCAGAGTAGTGAGTGCAGAGTAGTGAGTAGTGAGTGCAGAGTAGTGAGTAGTGAGTGCAGAGTAGTGAGTGCAGAGTAGTGAGTGCAGAGTAGTGAGTAGTGAGTGCAGAGTAGTGAGTGCAGAGTAGTGAGTGCAGAGTAGTGAGTGCAGAGTAGTGAGTGCAGAGTAGTGTGAGTGCAGAGTAGTGAGTGCAGAGTAGTGAGTAGTGAGTGCGGAGTAGTGAGTAGTGAGTGCAGAGTAGTGAGTAGTGAGTGCAGAGTAGTGAGTAGTGAGTGGTGAGTAGTGAGTGGTGAGTAGTGAGTGCAGAGTAGTGAGTAGTGAGTGCAGAGTAGTGAGTAGTGAGTGCAGAGTAGTGAGTAGGGAGTGCAGAGTAGTGAGTAGTGAGTGCAGAGTAGTGAGTAGTGAGTGCAGAGTAGTGAGTGCAGAGTAGTGAGTGCAGAGTAGTGAGTGCAGAGTAGTGAGTGCAGAGTAGTGAGTAGTGAGTGCAGAGTGGTGAGTGCAGAGTAGTGAGTAGTGAGTGCAGAGTAGTGAGTAGTGAGTGCAGAGTAGTGAGTAGTGAGTGCAGAGTAGTGAGTAGTGAGTGCAGAGTGGTGAGTGCAGAGTAGTGAGTAGTGAGTGCAGAGTAGTGAGTAGTGAGTGCAGAGTAGTGAGTAGTGAGTGCAGAGTAGTGAGTAGTGAGTGCAGAGTAGTGAGTGCAGAGTAGTGAGTGCAGAGTAGTGAGTGCAGAGTAGTGAGTGCAGAGTAGTGAGTAGTGAGTGCAGAGTAGTGAGTAGTGAGTGCAGAGTAGTGAGTGCAGAGTAGTGAGTGCAGAGTAGTGAGTAGTGAGTGCAGAGTAGTGAGAGTAGTGAGTAGTGAGTGCAGAGTAGTGAGTGCAGAGTAGTGAGTGCAGAGTAGTGAGTGCAGAGTAGTGAGTGCAGAGTCTTGAGTAGTGAGTGCAGAGTAGTGAGTGCAGAGTAGTGAGTAGTGAGTAGTGAGTGCAGAGTAGTGAGTAGTGAGTGCAGAGTAGTGAGTAGTGAATGCAGAGTAGTGAGTAGTGAGTGCAGAGTAGTGAGTGCAGAGTAGTGAGTGCAGAGTAGTGAGTGCAGAGTAGTGAGTGCAGAGTAGTGAGTAGTGAGTGCAGAGTAGTGAGTAGTGAGTGCAGAGTAGTGAGAGTAGTGAGTAGTGAGTGCAGAGTAGTGAGTGCAGAGTAGTGAGTGCAGAGTAGTGAGTGCAGAGTAGTGAGTGCAGAGTAGTGAGTAGTGAGTGCAGAGTAGTGAGTACAGAGTAGTGAGTGCAGAGTAGTGAGTGCAGAGTAGTGAGTGCAGAGTAGTGAGTGCAGAGTAGTGAGTAGTGAGTGCAGAGTAGTGAGTAGTGAGTGCAGAGTAGTGAGTGCAGAGTAGTGAGTAGTGAGTGCAGAGTAGTGAGTAGTGAGTGCAGAGTAGTGAGAGTAGTGAGTAGTGAGTGCAGAGTAGTGAGTGCAGAGTAGTGAGTGCAGAGTAGTGAGTGCAGAGTAGTGTGAGTGCAGAGTAGTGAGTGCAGAGTAGTGAGTAGTGAGTGCGGAGTAGTGAGTAGTGAGTGCAGAGTAGTGAGTAGTGAGTGCAGAGTAGTGAGTAGTGAGTGGTGAGTAGTGAGTGCAGAGTAGTGAGTGCAGAGTAGTGAGTAGTGAGTGCAGAGTAGTGAGTAGTGAGTGCAGAGTAGTGAGTAGGGAGTGCAGAGTAGTGAGTAGTGAGTGCAGAGTAGTGAGTAGTGAGTGCAGAGTAGTGAGTGCAGAGTAGTGAGTGCAGAGTAGTGAGTAGTGAGTGCAGAGTGGTGAGTGCAGAGTAGTGAGTAGTGAGTGCAGAGTAGTGAGTAGTGAGTGCAGAGTAGTGAGTAGTGAGTGCAGAGTAGTGAGTAGTGAGTGCAGAGTGGTGAGTGCAGAGTAGTGAGTAGTGAGTGCAGAGTAGTGAGTAGTGAGTGCAGAGTAGTGAGTAGTGAGTGCAGAGTAGTGAGTGCAGAGTAGTGAGTGCAGAGTAGTGAGTGCAGAGTAGTGAGTGCAGAGTAGTGAGTAGTGAGTGCAGAGTAGTGAGTAGTGAGTGCAGAGTAGTGAGTGCAGAGTAGTGAGTGCAGAGTAGTGAGTAGTGAGTGCAGAGTAGTGAGAGTAGTGAGTAGTGAGTGCAGAGTAGTGAGTGCAGAGTAGTGAGTGCAGAGTAGTGAGTGCAGAGTAGTGAGTGCAGAGTCTTGAGTAGTGAGTGCAGAGTAGTGAGTGCAGAGTAGTGAGTAGTGAGTAGTGAGTGCAGAGTAGTGAGTAGTGAGTGCAGAGTAGTGAGTAGTGAATGCAGAGTAGTGAGTAGTGAGTGCAGAGTAGTGAGTGCAGAGTAGTGAGTGCAGAGTAGTGAGTGCAGAGTAGTGAGTGCAGAGTAGTGAGTAGTGAGTGCAGAGTAGTGAGTAGTGAGTGCAGAGTAGTGAGAGTAGTGAGTAGTGAGTGCAGAGTAGTGAGTGCAGAGTAGTGAGTGCAGAGTAGTGAGTGCAGAGTAGTGAGTGCAGAGTAGTGAGTAGTGAGTGCAGAGTAGTGAGTACAGAGTAGTGAGTGCAGAGTAGTGAGTGCAGAGTAGTGAGTGCAGAGTAGTGAGTGCAGAGTAGTGAGTAGTGAGTGCAGAGTAGTGAGTAGTGAGTGCAGAGTAGTGAGTGCAGAGTAGTGAGTAGTGAGTGCAGAGTAGTGAGTAGTGAGTGCAGAGTAGTGAGAGTAGTGAGTAGTGAGTGCAGAGTAGTGAGTGCAGAGTAGTGAGTGCAGAGTAGTGAGTGCAGAGTAGTGAGTGCAGAGTAGTGAGTAGTGAGTGCAGAGTAGTGAGTGCAGAGTAGTGAGTAGTGAGCAGTGAGTGCAGAGTAGTGAGTAGTGAGTGCAGAGTAGTGAGTAGTGAATGCAGAGTAGTGAGTAGTGAGTGCAGAGTAGTGAGTGCAGAGTAGTGAGTAGAGAGTGCAGAGTAGTGAGTGCAGAGTAGTGAGTGCAGAGTAGTGAGTGCAGAGTAGTGAGTGCAGAGTAGTGAGTGCAGAGTAGTGAGTAGTGAGTGCAGAGTAGTGAGAGTAGTGAGTAGTGAGTGCAGAGTAGTGAGTGAAGAGTAGTCAGTGCAGAGTAGTGAGTGCAGAGTAGTGAGTAGTGAGTGCAGAGTAGTGAGTGCAGAGTAGTGAGTGCAGAGTAGTGAGTAGTGAGTAGTGAGTGCAGAGTAGTGAGTAGTGAGTGCAGAGTAGTGAGTATTGAATGCAGAGTAGTGAGTAGTGAGTGCAGATTAGTGAGTGCAGAGTAGTGAGTAGTGAGTGCAGAGTAGTGAGTGCAGAGTAGTGAGTGCAGAGTAGTGAGTGCAGAGTAGTGAGTGCAGAGTAGTGAGTAGTGAATGCAGAGTAGTGAGTAGTGAGTGCAGAGTAGTGAGTAGTGAGTGCAGAGTAGTGAGTAGTGAGTGCAGAGTAGTGAGTAGTGAGTGCAGAGTAGTGAGTGCAGAGTAGTGAGTGCAGAGTAGTGAGTGCAGAGTAGTGAGTAGTGAGTGCAGAGTAGTGAGTAGTGAGTGCAGAGTAGTGAGTAGTGAGTGCAGAGTAGTGAGTAGTGAGTGCAGAGTAGTGAGTGCAGAGTAGTGAGTGCAGAGTAGTGAGTAGTGAGTGCAGAGTAGTGAGTGCAGAGTGGTGAGTGCAGAGTAGTGAGTGCAGAGTAGTGAGTGCAGAGTGGTGAGTGCAGAGTAGTGAGTGCAGAGTAGTGAGTGCAGAGTAGTGAGTGCAGAGTGGTGAGTGCAGAGTGGTGAGTGCAGAGTGGTGAGTGCAGAGTAGTGAGTGCACAGTAGTGAGTAGTGAGTGCAGAGTAGTGAGAGTAGTGAGTAGTGAGTGCAGAGTAGTGAGTGCAGAGTAGTGAGTGCAGAGTAGTGAGTGCAGAGTAGTGAGTAGTGAGTGCAGAGTAGTGAGTAGTGAGTGCAGAGTCGTGAGTAGTGAGTGCAGAGTAGTGAGTAGTGAATGCAGAGTAGTGAGTAGTGAGTGCAGAGTAGTGAGTGCAGAGTAGTGAGTAGTGAGTGCAGAGTAGTGAGTGCAGAGTTGTGAGTGCAGAGTAGTGAGTGCAGAGTAGTGAGTAGTGAGTGCAGAGTAGTGAGTAGTGAGTGCAGAGTAGTGAGTAGTGAGTAGTGAGTGCAGAGTAGTGAGTAGTGAGTGCAGAGTAGTGAGTAGTGAGTAGTGAGTAGTGAGTAGTGAGTGCAGAGTAGTGAGTAGTGAGTGCAGAGTAGTGAGTAGTGAGTAGTGAGTAGTGAGTAGTGAGTGCAGAGTAGTGAGTAGTGAGTGCAGAGTAGTGAGTAGTGAGTGCAGAGTAGTGAGTGCAGAGTAGTGAGTAGTGAGTGCAGAGTAGTGAGTAGTGAGTGCAGAGTAGTGAGTAGTGAGTGCAGAGTAGAGAGTAGTGAGTAGTGAGTGCAGAGTAGTGAGTAGTGAGTAGTGAGTGCAGAGTAGTGAGTGCAGAGTAGTGAGGGCAGAGAGTAGTGAGTGCAGAGTAGTGAGTGCAGAGTAGTGAGTAGTGATTGCAGAGTAGTGAGTAGTGAGTACAGAGTAGTGAGTAGTGAGTACAGAGTAGTGAGTGCAGAGTAGTGAGTGCAGAGTGTGAGTGCAGAGTAGTGAGTGCAGAGTAGTGAGTGCAGAGTAGTGAGTAGTGAGTGCAGAGTAGTGAGTAGTGAGTGCAGAGTAGTGAGTGCAGAGTAGTGAGTGCAGAGTAGTGAGTAGTGAGTGCAGAGTAGTGAGAGTAGTGAGTAGTGAGTGCAGAGTAGTGAGTGCAGAGTAGTGAGTGCAGAGTAGTGAGTGCAGAGTAGTGAGTGCAGAGTCTTGAGTAGTGAGTGCAGAGTAGTGAGTGCAGAGTAGTGAGTAGTGAGTAGTGAGTGCAGAGTAGTGAGTAGTGAGTGCAGAGTAGTGAGTAGTGAATGCAGAGTAGTGAGTAGTGAGTGCAGAGTAGTGAGTGCAGAGTAGTGAGTGCAGAGTAGTGAGTGCAGAGTAGTGAGTGCAGAGTAGTGAGTAGTGAGTGCAGAGTAGTGAGTAGTGAGTGCAGAGTAGTGAGAGTAGTGAGTAGTGAGTGCAGAGTAGTGAGTGCAGAGTAGTGAGTGCAGAGTAGTGAGTGCAGAGTAGTGAGTGCAGAGTAGTGAGTAGTGAGTGCAGAGTAGTGAGTACAGAGTAGTGAGTGCAGAGTAGTGAGTGCAGAGTAGTGAGTGCAGAGTAGTGAGTGCAGAGTAGTGAGTAGTGAGTGCAGAGTAGTGAGTAGTGAGTGCAGAGTAGTGAGTGCAGAGTAGTGAGTAGTGAGTGCAGAGTAGTGAGTAGTGAGTGCAGAGTAGTGAGAGTAGTGAGTAGTGAGTGCAGAGTAGTGAGTGCAGAGTAGTGAGTGCAGAGTAGTGAGTGCAGAGTAGTGAGTGCAGAGTAGTGAGTAGTGAGTGCAGAGTAGTGAGTGCAGAGTAGTGAGTAGTGAGCAGTGAGTGCAGAGTAGTGAGTAGTGAGTGCAGAGTAGTGAGTAGTGAATGCAGAGTAGTGAGTAGTGAGTGCAGAGTAGTGAGTGCAGAGTAGTGAGTAGAGAGTGCAGAGTAGTGAGTGCAGAGTAGTGAGTGCAGAGTAGTGAGTGCAGAGTAGTGAGTGCAGAGTAGTGAGTGCAGAGTAGTGAGTAGTGAGTGCAGAGTAGTGAGAGTAGTGAGTAGTGAGTGCAGAGTAGTGAGTGAAGAGTAGTCAGTGCAGAGTAGTGAGTGCAGAGTAGTGAGTAGTGAGTGCAGAGTAGTGAGTGCAGAGTAGTGAGTGCAGAGTAGTGAGTAGTGAGTAGTGAGTGCAGAGTAGTGAGTAGTGAGTGCAGAGTAGTGAGTATTGAATGCAGAGTAGTGAGTAGTGAGTGCAGATTAGTGAGTGCAGAGTAGTGAGTAGTGAGTGCAGAGTAGTGAGTGCAGAGTAGTGAGTGCAGAGTAGTGAGTGCAGAGTAGTGAGTGCAGAGTAGTGAGTAGTGAATGCAGAGTAGTGAGTAGTGAGTGCAGAGTAGTGAGTAGTGAGTGCAGAGTAGTGAGTAGTGAGTGCAGAGTAGTGAGTAGTGAGTGCAGAGTAGTGAGTGCAGAGTAGTGAGTGCAGAGTAGTGAGTGCAGAGTAGTGAGTAGTGAGTGCAGAGTAGTGAGTAGTGAGTGCAGAGTAGTGAGTAGTGAGTGCAGAGTAGTGAGTAGTGAGTGCAGAGTAGTGAGTGCAGAGTAGTGAGTGCAGAGTAGTGAGTAGTGAGTGCAGAGTAGTGAGTGCAGAGTGGTGAGTGCAGAGTAGTGAGTGCAGAGTAGTGAGTGCAGAGTGGTGAGTGCAGAGTAGTGAGTGCAGAGTAGTGAGTGCAGAGTAGTGAGTGCAGAGTGGTGAGTGCAGAGTGGTGAGTGCAGAGTGGTGAGTGCAGAGTAGTGAGTGCACAGTAGTGAGTAGTGAGTGCAGAGTAGTGAGAGTAGTGAGTAGTGAGTGCAGAGTAGTGAGTGCAGAGTAGTGAGTGCAGAGTAGTGAGTGCAGAGTAGTGAGTAGTGAGTGCAGAGTAGTGAGTAGTGAGTGCAGAGTCGTGAGTAGTGAGTGCAGAGTAGTGAGTAGTGAATGCAGAGTAGTGAGTAGTGAGTGCAGAGTAGTGAGTGCAGAGTAGTGAGTAGTGAGTGCAGAGTAGTGAGTGCAGAGTTGTGAGTGCAGAGTAGTGAGTGCAGAGTAGTGAGTAGTGAGTGCAGAGTAGTGAGTAGTGAGTGCAGAGTAGTGAGTAGTGAGTAGTGAGTGCAGAGTAGTGAGTAGTGAGTGCAGAGTAGTGAGTAGTGAGTAGTGAGTAGTGAGTAGTGAGTGCAGAGTAGTGAGTAGTGAGTGCAGAGTAGTGAGTAGTGAGTAGTGAGTAGTGAGTAGTGAGTGCAGAGTAGTGAGTAGTGAGTGCAGAGTAGTGAGTAGTGAGTGCAGAGTAGTGAGTGCAGAGTAGTGAGTAGTGAGTGCAGAGTAGTGAGTAGTGAGTGCAGAGTAGTGAGTAGTGAGTGCAGAGTAGAGAGTAGTGAGTAGTGAGTGCAGAGTAGTGAGTAGTGAGTAGTGAGTGCAGAGTAGTGAGTGCAGAGTAGTGAGGGCAGAGAGTAGTGAGTGCAGAGTAGTGAGTGCAGAGTAGTGAGTAGTGATTGCAGAGTAGTGAGTAGTGAGTACAGAGTAGTGAGTAGTGAGTACAGAGTAGTGAGTGCAGAGTAGTGAGTGCAGAGTGTGAGTGCACATCATCAGAGCTGTGTGAATAATAACTGCATCAGCCTCGTGCGTGAGGTGCATCATCCACATTGCTCAGGTCACCCAAATTCCTGCACTCTGTACCACACTGCTTTCAAGAACAGCATACTCTTGCACACACTCTCACTGCTCACCAATTCAAAGTTTGCTAAACATTTTATGCAACGCATTGTCATACACAATGCCAATAACTCAAACTTTAATGCTGCGAGCCCCATTGCATTGTAAATGCTTTTTTGCTGAACTGTTTTTGGTTTCATTAGGACCAACCAGGTCCTACTTACTTGTAGGTCCCTATTACATAGTACTACCTGTACCCAGTACCTGTATATTAAATGCAACTAGTGGGCTGAAGCACTCATTGTGCCACTTACTAATCTAGCCTTTTAAAATATATCTTAGATCTATTACTGCAGACTATAGTGCAGTTGTAAACTGGCATTTCAACCAGGCAAAAATAACCTATTGCCAAGTCTAACCCCTCCTTATACTTATAGGTTACCCATAAGGTAGGCTCTAAAGGCAGATAGGGCAGGGTATATCTTATTAAAATATAGGACATGTGTACTTAAGTTGTACATATCCTCCTAAAATCATTTTTCACTGTTGTAAGGCATATCTCTCCCATTGACTAACACTGGGTTACCTTGTTACATTTAATAAATGATAGCCTTTAATTGGGAACAGGTAAACATTTCATGTTTGGTGGATGAAATTGTAATTAAAAATCCCCTGATAATGTTTAGTGTGCAGCAGATAGAAATAAGCAGTTTACACCCAAATGTATTGTGATTTAACACAAATTGGCATTTTCTTGTCCTAAACATTTGCACTTTCTTATGTGTCCTGGATCACATGACTGTGAATGACTCTGATTTTGGGGTTTGTATATTGATCCCAAGCTGTGACACAAATGAGATTAGGTGTGGACAGGATGGGCCATCCTGCTACCATGGCCTAGAACAGACCTGTGCACTGTCCCACTTGCACTTCAAAGAGCTTTCCTCCAGCATGATTTCAGAACACTACACATACCAAACTCTGAGTAGACCCCAGCACACATAGAGGAACAAGACAGGAGCATATTTTCACCCCAGACAGCACAGAGCCTTCTCAGGGGAAGTAAACAACTCTCCAGATCCAGATGTAAGGGTATATAAGGAATCCCCCCACTTTAATGGCTGGCCCCAGGTATACATATTGGACCCTCAGACCAACTTTCGAGTATACTCCTGGACCTGTGGACATTCTAGAAGGACTGCCTTGCCTCTAGAGGGGCAGCAACCAGAGGACTGCCCTGATGCCCAAGAACTGCCTTGCTTTCTGAGAAGGAAGGGTGGACCTGTTCTCTTCTTTCTAGGCTACCCTGAGTTACTCCAACGGTCAGGTGGCTGAACCCCTGCCAGAACTAAATGGACAAAACAAGCTCCGGAGTTCTCCCTGCAACTGCCCAGCTGACCTGCTCCACTACACCTGCAGCTGGACCTGCCTGAGCCCTGCTGGTCTCTGTTGGAGTGAATTCCTGATCCCCAAGTGGTACCCCCACCTAAACCCTCCCAGACCCTGGACCTTTGATTGGCTTCAGTTAAGCTCCTCCTGTGAAACAAAGGTGAAATCCTAAAGTGTTTGGCTTTTCATGACTGTAAAGGGGCCTGTTCATGCTGAGCCTCTGCCACCATGAGGACCGCCGGTAAGAAGCTCCAGTTAGGGGGAGGAGCTACGACAGCAAACAAGATGGCTACTTAGGTTCCCGGCTCCGCTGATCTCCGTATTCCGCCGCAAGATCCTGTACAATATCCTGACCTTACGCCCAGCCTCTACGTGTATGAAGTGTTCCTCACTCCGATGGCGAAATCCCGACGTTTTTATCTGCTGATTTAACGAACTTACACCGTGTTGAAGATTGTGGCCTGTTCCGACGGTGAAGCCGGGGCCTCGAGTATCCGCAAAGCTGGGCTGCAGTGCAACAACATCGGCTAGGGACCTTGGCAGGGTCCGGTCGATCGCAGTGGAAACTTCATTTATGGCCGAATTTGGAGGCAATTGTTTTCCTAGCCCAGCATCGAGATAGAGGTGACCTGCTTGCTGACTGAGGGTGGGGATCCCCGTCCCGCGGACCCGGCATAGATTTCTGCGGGGTCTCGGCGGGTCGGGACCCCGGCCCACGTGTTCCGCCGAGTCACCGCGGCTGTGGATAACGGCGGGTCACCGTTTACGCCTGCCCTCTCGTGATCCTGTTCGCCCCTCCTGGAAATACCAGTTTTCACCCGGGTAGCTGATTGATATAGGTGCCGAACTTGATAAAATGGATCAAACGACATCTGGGCTAACGTTAAGATCGATACTGTCGGAACTTTGGGAGTTTCGCTCGCAAATGGATGTGTCCTTGACTAAAATGGATGCATGTCTAACTGGGATTCCGCTCGGGGCCCCGGACCCTGCCATACGATTGAATCAGCAATCTACAGCCGTTCCAGCAGCGGCCATTTTGCCTTTGTGTGAGGACCCGTGAGGGAACGAGTAGAGAAGCGAATAATAGAACCAACCAATGGCGCCCTGGAAGATTGTGTCCCCGAGGCCGTGAGTGTGTCACTGTACCTTACATCGTCATTGACTTTGGACGTATCGTATGGCGTTCCCCCTCTGGAGACCTATGCCATAGACTCTCCCCTCATGTGTGGTGGTCTCTTCCTCCTTTGGATATTCTACGATCCCGGGATGAGAAATATCGAGTCTGTCCAGCGCGGGGAAGGACACTTTTAGTGCTTGAACTTTTAGTAGAGTTATCAGCTACAAGTGGTAATGGCTTGACTTTCGATGGCTTCCGTCTTATTTCTGACATGTATATGTGCTCATGGGTCTCGATGGGGAAGGTCCGTGTGCTGGTTCGGAGGGGTCAGGGTTAAGTTCGTTGCATTGGGATGATTTGTAACTACTGTTATTTGTCCCCGGAATTGCAATTGTTTGATTAATGGGGCTGGGCGGTGTATCACGGTACCCCTTGTGATCCTTTGTAGGAGTAGCTCGACATCCGTCCTTGCGACAGGGGGGATCTGTGTTGGGCGGGGGGACTAAGGGGTCGGAAACATTGTATGAATATGCCCTACTCCACTCTTCTTCTTTCCCTTCTTTTAGGGTTTAGGTTAGTGGGCGACAGGCACGCTGCTAGTGGGATTAGGCTATAGCCATCGGCAGGGGTGCAGGGTGGGGGGTTGGAGGGTGGGGTTTTTTATTTTGCCTTTCTTATTTTCTATGGCCTTTCTTTTCTCCCTTCCCTTTATTCCTTTGGATCAGTATGGTTTGTGCCTTATTTTGACTTATCGAACTCTGGTATTTAGTGCCCTTGATTTACATTCGGTCGAACCTTGGGTGGACAGGCCCTGAGTACTGGCGTCCACCGAAATGTATATTGCACTGTTGTGTTCTCTGAATCGTAAGTCTTAACGCCAGAATCCCATTAATGGTTCTTGTATCTACATATCCTGATTTCTTGGCCTGTCGCCAGAGTCCTATTGTTCATATTGTATGGCACCTGATCCGCTCATTTAAATAATATAAAATGAAACCTTTATTATCTCCTGTAATGTATCAATGCGTACTAGTACAAGATCCATTCTGAATCACTGCCGTACCTCAGGGTTGTCGGCTGAGGAGCTGTGTTAAATTCTGATAAATCATGTTAAATCAGGTTTCGCTTCTGTCTAGCGGCCGGCTCCCGTGGTTGTTGGCCCATACTTGTACCTTCTGAATGCTGCAATAAAGGTTTTCCCAAAAAAAAACAAAAAAAAGAAGCTCCAGTTAACCCCACTCTTTGTGCTACAGCAACCACCAGCGATGACAGGCAACACGCAATCTGCACTATGCTACAGCAACAACAATCCACGATCACCGCCACTGTGAAGCTCCAGCCAACAACCATCTGCAATGCCCTAACAGATCTTTGCATTACGGCGTTGACTGTCTATTAAACCAGGCCTGCTCTTCACACTACAACTGCAACTACTTGCAATGCTGTCCCTCACAATGACCTGCACTGCTAAAGGAACTCGTTTTGCAGGACTTTCAGAAGGCACTCTTTTCAGCAGGACTAACCTGATCCCTGTACCTGGCCCGCTATCCATAACAGTCGGCTTCAACTTGTGACTTTCCCCCGGTCTATTGCGACCAGATGACTACGAGTGGTGCTTTGTGGTGTTAGGCGCTATGTCTACCCAAAACGTTAGCATTGAATATATCCGGTTCTCCCAATTGAATGTTCGTCGTTCTGGTCTAGTTCTATTTATTACAAATTTCTCTATTTTTCTAAATTGGTTTGGAATTTTTCTTGTGTTGTGTTTTTGCAATGTTAATATTGAGAAAGTTGATGTCAATATGAATAACGATACATTCATGTATAAAAACGAAGTTGTGTCTTTATTGACAAATTGGCCAGTTATTAACTCAACGTCAACCTCGACTCAGAAATATGTAGTCAGGCAGGCTCTGAGTCCCAGGGCGGTGGTCACTGATTGACAGGTCACAGATGGGGCGGCATGTAGCCGGCAGACAAATGCGTAAGCAGGAAACCCCTGATCAATCCCATTGATAGGTGCAGTGACACCACAATGGTCCAGGGAGATTGGTCCCCAATTAAGCACACATGGCCGGAGGGGTATGCACGTACCCTGAACACTGTAAAGTCAGGTGCCACATGAAGTTAGGAACACATAGTCAATCAGGACACAGCAAACACAGTACAAGCAGTGATCACACGCTCCCCATGCCGGACAGCTGGACACATTACCCACTGGCCACATTATGTCCACGCAAGGCCAATTCCCACCTGGATTCCACTACATTTTGACTCCAAAGACAGTGGTTTACATTCCTTACCAAAAAAGGATCCCCAGAACTATTTTATGGCATTCAATGAATTGTGTAAAAACCTACAAAAGATCGATTGTAAGTTCAGACAGTCCCCTCCATATGCCTGTGACTGTTCTCCCGGCCACACTCTTTAATTAAGCAAACTGTTCCTGTTTTGCCAAATACCTCTTGTCTCTTATTTTATAAGATAGTTCATGGTCAAGCAACAACTCTATGGCTGTTTGTGTGCTGCATAAAAACCTTATACTTTCCCTTTAAGTTAAGCCTGACTGATTTGTGCCAAGCTACCAGAGAGTTAAGCACAGGTTAATTTAGTGACTTCTGTGGTTCACCCTGACAGAGATTGTGGTTGTTGCTTGGCTAGGGCTTTAATCCCCTCAATTGATAACCTAATTTCTTACATACAGCAAAATGTGTGCAGTATGCCTGATCTATATGCGTCATGTACACCTGGTTTACAGTATATAGCTGGGGTCTCATCCGATTTTAGCCAAGTGAGTCAATTAACCTAGGGAGTATCATAAGTAAATGCAGAGGCTGATTTCATTGTCTTCAAAGACCTCATCCAAAAAACAGGTTACAATGCTTAATATGGGAGGATATGTGCACTGACTGCATGGCAAAGCAGTCCTGCTAATACTGTTTAGGTTAAACACCATTCACCAGCAGCATCCTCCCAGGTCAAAAGTCATCAAACAGCTGATTTGTGCACAAACTGGAGCAGCACTGCTGTACTGAGCTGTGCCATTTGATGATACAGCTCTTGAAAGGGGCATGAAGGCCATATGGTACCAATGATTGGGTTTCCTAAGAATGTTGTCTTGGTACCTCGAGAAGGAATCCATAATCAGAACACTGAGATCTGACTAGGTTACTCTCTGTCGCAGAGCACAGTAAGGACTACAGGTCGTAAAGGTTTGTCTACTATGGTATGAATAATGATCCGAAAGATCCTGCATCACAACTTGCCCAAATACCACAAAAAACGAACAACACTACCTTCCAATGAACAACCCCAGGGCCTTCAACCCAATATCTAATTGAAACAAATCTGTTCAAATAAGTACCTCTCAGAAGATGGACATTTTCTGTTGCAAGATCTGCCATGTGGAATAGACTTCCAAAGTGCTTCCAAACATAATCTAACGTCTCAAAATTTAGAAAAAAACGAAAAGTATACCTCTTCCATGTCCGAGTTTGAGATATTTTGTCGTAATGTTTACTGTATACCTTAGTAAGCATGAATTATTCTGGGATACTTCGACTGTGTCAGCTACAGAACATGTCCATGAGGAAGGTGGGCCTTCTCCATCAGGCTGAATGTAGCACATTGACATAAAGAAGTGAGCATGTTGATGCAGTATGTTTTAAGCAGTGCATAAATAACTCATTCCTACACGCATGCATACATCACTCATAAAGTCCCTAAAACCCTGTGTAATCTTATGCTGATGATGCTAACTATTTAAACACACAATATCATCATGTACAGATACAAACCTCAGAGGCCATCTCCCTGTGCAGAATATTAAAACAAACATAAGCACCAGAACCTACAAGGTCAGCTTTCTATTACTTCCCCTTGAATAAGCCCAGTGGATTACTGGAAGCAGCATGTCAATCAAAAAGTATCCTCTTTACAGACTTAAGGGGACATGATTCATTGTCAGCATTCACAGCTTCTTCCAATTTAAAGTTGTATCAATATTTTATTGCGAAAAATGGGGGGACGATTATAAATTTCAAATAAAACTCAAAGTGAAATTTAAAAGAGAAACATTCCAGGGTCAGTGCCCCTTACTATAGAAGAGAGAAAGTCTCTATTAAGTGCCTCTTAACGAGGTACCCGTTGTTATGCCTGATCAATGCTGGAGACATTGGTAACTGTGGAGTGGAGCAGGGAGGTTTATTACCAGAGGTTACATTTGGGATCTTGAGTGACAAATATAGAAATTTGGAATTATCATTTGTTACTTGTTTCCTCAGTAACTCTAGGGCTAATTCCCCCAGTATTCAACCCAGGACGCCACCCCCCCGGCATTTGTTTGCGCTTTATAAATAATAGATCAAATCAAATCAAACCCCTTCTCCCTCTCCACCCGGAATTTCAGCAGCAAAAATATCTGGGTGTAACTAAATGAATTCGTAGAATTCCCAAGCATCTCGTAATACCGAAAGTTATCCCCTTAGAGGAGTTTGTAATGAGGCCAAAGGGGGTGGGTTCGACAAATGCTTATGCGCTGTGATATCTTGGCACTATGCGAGGCTGTGATTCGTGGACGTATATTTGTTTTAGCTTTGGTGGTTTTGCTTCCACCTGTAATGTATTACAGAGCTGGAAACTGACAGCTTTTCTCCTTTTAGCAAGCCCAATCTTTCTGTTTGCTTAGCTCCACAGTAAGCATTGTGCATATGTCAACGCAAGCTTCTGTGGAGGCATGTAGTTTATTTGAGCATGTTCACATGTCAAGAAATTTCAGACAGAAAATTAATGTAATCCGCACATGAGAGAGATTAAATAAAACAACAATTCACAGTTGATACAGTCTCAGCAAGAGATTGATGGCAGCTCGAATGCTAATTAGAGCCATCCACGCCTGCGGTAGACCATGAGCTTGAGGGATTCTGGACTTGTAAGCCTAGACCGAAGCCCCCGTCGCACTAACACACTTCACAGGCATTGCAGATGGTACAGGCACCGTGGCCTTTGTCAAATGATGTAGACAAACACCAACATTCATTGTCAGCGAGAGTGGACATTGGCGTTGGGACGGTACAGCATTATCCCATGCAAGAGCCTTCAATCTTTGTATTGAAAGTTGTCTCTGATTTTCATATGATAGCCTACTTGTGACTTTACTAGCCTCCTGTAATAAGAAAATGATGTAACAGCTGTAGAAGCCGCAATGCTACACATATTCAAGATAAGAGATTTATTACATCATACCCTAGAAGGCCACCCAACTCGAAATTTGAAATGACATAATCTTCACCAGAGGCACCTTCAAAACAGAATGCTTCACTATTCAACAGTAATAATTTATTACAGTTGAGTTGTGACCTCACAATAACTGCTGCAAAAGCCAGCAGACAGTGCGAAAGGCAGGTCAAGATGCAGAGTGACCTATTCTGTTTAACCAATGGAAACGAGAAGTAGCTTTTGAGCTCTTCTGAACTCTTTCCTGAATTGAACTATTCATGGGCAGAAATAAGCCATTTATGACAGCATGCTTATTTTTTGCAGGGTTATATTTGGTTACACAAAAGCAGGAAGCACTCTGCAGTTACCGCACACAAACAATATGTATTTGTGAAAGAGACTTACAATGAACTCTTTATGTTTTTATGAGGAATGGCTAGCTGTATTTTAGTGAATTTAATTTTGCACTAATGAATCTACATTTAGTCTACATATTTTCAACAATGCTCATTGATGTGGAGAATCAAGAAACCAATGCTTTAAAACGTTATGGAGAAAGGTAATGCTATATGCCCATGTATTATAAGGAATTTCTATCCTCTGTCATACGTTAAAAGGATATTGGCTTTGGCCTCTTTTCTCTATGTGGTCATGGAACTCCTCTGTGACTTGGACTATCCTTATAATGGACAGCTCAGAGTACTTTATCCCAAATAGTGGAGAAGTGTGGCTCAATGGTTAGAGCGGCAGACCCTGATGCAGAGGTCTAGCTCGGGACCAGGGTTCAATTCCCCGCCTCGGCGGGTCTTGGGCTCAAAACTTCCACGTACCTGATAATTCTTGCCTCGTGCCTATTCCAATCATGGAGTCCCACTCTGCAACTCTGGGCAATAGCTTGCTTAATCTCCACAACGGCCCCCACAACGCTAAGGATGCCTGGCCTCCACCTTGGGGGTGCCCAGGAGTGGAAACCTCACAGGGAAAGCCAGGATGGGTTCCACAGCGGTATGCATACAAGCGCCTTGAGACCCTTGCGGGTGAGTAGTGCGCTATACAAGTATCAATTTACATTACATTTACATTTACCTCGCTAGTGCTACAATGTAGTCCATAGCTCTATAAAAACAATGGCAAGACATTGCTTGAAGAATTGTGGTATTTTTAAAGGCACATCCAAAAGATGCAGACAGTGCTATATGTTTCTAGCCATAATACCCCAATTCATAAGCATTTTTATCACTGCAATTTGAGTGAGTAAATTCCAACCTCTGCTTCACTGAAGCAGTATTTGTATATTTTTTCCCCTTGAAACCACATTTTCGATACAAACAAGCATTTTCAATGCAGTAGGTCTCTCAATTGTGAGATTTTAAGCCATTGGCATGGTAAATGATAATGCTTTTTATGTTTGTGTTTTTCAAGGCAACACATATATAAAAGCCAGTGTAATTTTTAATGCTAATAGTTCAAACTCTCGCAAATATGAGACCACTTTAATTGTGGCCGCGCCCCTTTCTTTAGACGCTGCTCGCCGTATTCAGGTTACAGTGAGCAGCCTCTAAAGAAAGGGGTGCAGCCAAAATTAACCCGTTCAATGCGTTGGATGGCCCCCGCCGTCCGATATCACAGTGGGCATGTGCGGAGGACGGCCGTGGGCCGTCCGAACTCCGCCCTCTCATTATTTCTCCCTCACCGCGGCAGAATTTGCGCCGCGGTCAACGGGTTAAAGTGAAAGCGCGTATGGGGCGCTTTTATACAAAGTGTACAAATAAAGAAAGAAAGCTTGGAAAGTGAAAGTGGTCCCGCTGTAAGGTAAATAAATAAATAAGCATGGCTGCTAAAGTAAAAGCGGCCTGCACTGTAAATCAAATAAATCAATAAGCGCAGCTTCTAAAGTGAAAGCGGAATCCATCGTAAATTAAATGATTAATTAAAATAATTAATTAGGCGTGGCCGCTATAGTTAAAGCAGACCGCGCTGGAAATGAAAAAAATACACGATTAATAACAATATAAAAGGTGGCAGCATGCTGCCATGCGGTGGGTGGAATAGGAAGGATCTTTGAAGAAAATAGTGCTCACCCGCTAGATAAAGCAGACAGTGCAACAACAACAAATAAAAAGGCCAGCCGTTATGGGAGGTTACAAATGCAGACAAGGCGGTACCAATGAGGGACTACTAGGCCTATTCATGAATGAAAAGCAACAATTTCGAAAGGACAGTAACAGGAGCCAATTGAAAAGATGGGCAGGAAATGGGTGGAGCTTCTATGCTGTACCTCAATACAGCATGCCTCGCAGAGCATTGCATGCGCTGCCCAGTCTCGACCTAAGTAATCAACCATCATGGTGGATTTTCTGCATTCATAACTGCAGGAGGAGATATAGGCATTCAGGTTGCCAAGGTGATGGTAGTACTTTGGATTCTGTAATGAACAACCAGGAACTCGTACATATGTGACTTTTCAAAAACAGTTTGCAGGTAGTTGGCGTCCCCCGGGAAACACACAAAAGCTAATCCTGCGAAGGGCAGGAATGTTAGAAACGGGGGTCTCTTGTTGGCAAATGCTTCCACTGTTGTCCAAGTGGGGACCCTTCTTCCTAGTCAGAGTAAGGGGGATACACTTCTAAAATAACCCCTGCTCACCCCCTTGGTAGCAGACAAGCTTATCTCAGAGGCAGTGTGAAAAACATTTGCGAACACATATAATAATACAGTGAAAACTCTACAAATGAACATCACACCAATCTGGAAGAAATAAGTAATCTTTATCTAAACAAAACCAGACCAAACCAACAAAAATCCACAATCCAGAAATAAAACTATGAATTTCAAAAGGTAAAAACAGTTCTGTTCAAAGAAAATTGCAGATGCAACACTTTCAGCACAAAGTACCTTGGATGCATCAAATTCCAAAGCAAGAACATCTGCAGGGAAGGTGATGCATTGGTTCCTTGCGTGCAGGGAAGGTTTTGTGTCATTCCTTACTCCAGGGGAGGTGATGTGCCAGTTCCTTACTGCCACGCAGGGAAGATGATGCGTCAGTTCCTTACTGAAGGGGAAGTGATGCGTCGGTTTCTTACTGTGCGGGGAGGTGATGTGTCGGTTTCTTACTGCGGCTTCAGTGTCCTTGTAGACTTGGCACCCTTGTGCTATGCATGAAGATCGGGGATGCGGCAGTTCTCGATGCGGCGGCAGCAATGGCACTTGCGTTTTTTTCTTCAGCTGCGGTCCCACGATGCGTTGGTTCTTGCAGCAGCACAGCAGGGCCTGCGTCAGAATCGGTGCGGTGATCTCGGCCTTCGTAGATCAGTGCACTCGATGCGGCGTGCAGTGATTTCTTGAGCTGTGAGCAGGCACTGTGTTGGTTTCTTCGGAGATGTGTACAAAACAGGTACGGATGTGTTGCGCTTCTCCTCGTTGCGTTACTTTCCAGCTCCCAACAGCAGGACCAACCTCCAGAGGCCCAGTACAGCAGCAGTCACCTCTTTACAGGTCAGTACCCCCAGCGAGAGAGTTCAGGGGAGATGGGGGTAAAGTCTTTGTGTCCCTGAGACTTCAGAACAGGAGGCAAGCTCTATTTCAAACCCTTGGGGATCTTTCTCAAGTAGGGGACACGGCACACAGCAAAGTCCTTGTCCTTTCCTTGGCAGAAACAGCCACTGCAGGCCAACACCAGACAGCACACAGCTAAGGGGCAGTACCTCCCCTCAGTTTCTGCAGCTCTTCTCCTTGGTAAAGGTTCCTCTCGAATTCCAGAAGTAATCTTTGAAGTATTTTCTATCCCTGAGACTTTCAACAGGAGGCAAGCTCTACTTCAAGCCCTTGAAGAAAACTCTAATAGCAGGATGCTGTAAGTGCAGTCCAGTCCTTTCCCTGCCCAAGACAGAAGCAACCACTGCAGCTCAACCCCGACAGCACACAGCACAGGGGCAGTACTCCTCCTCCAGTTTTCCCGGTTCTTGTTCTTGGCATATTCCTTAGTTTAGTAGTAATCTAAAGTTCAGTAGTCTGGACCCCATTTTTTATAGAACAAATTCCTTTGTTCTCTGGTGGCTGAGAAACTCTTTGCCAAGCCAAAACCAGTTCTGTCCTCTCTGGTGCAGCTGCCCAGCAGGAGGCGGAGACAGCATTTTCCAAAGCAGACCAGGCCCATTCAGGTGGGAAAGAAATCTCCTCCCACTACTCTAAATGCAGCCCACGTCTATTCAGCACAGCCCTGACTAATTCAGGAGAGGCAGGACACACAACAACCCCCCCCAGTGGTAGACAGAGAGAATGCGCATCCCCAGCCCGTCACTCCAAAGCCAGAGAGTCAATCCACAAACGAGGAGAGGTAGACAAGATGGCTAAGCAAGAAAATACCCCATTTCTAAAAGTGGTATTTTCAAACACACAATATAAAAATCATCTTTACTAAAAGATGCATTTTTATATTCTGAGTTCAGGCATACAAAACTCCATCTTTCGATCTTGTCCCAATCGGAAGTTATATTTATAAGATGTTATAAATAAACTCCCATTCTATCCTATGGGACAGATAGCCTTTCAATAGTGAAAAACGAAATACACTGTATTTCAGTATCAAAACATGTAACACACCTCAGTCTGTGTCCTACCTTTCACATACACTGCATCGTGACCATAGGGCTACCTTGGGCCTACGTTAAAAGTATCTTACATGTAAGAAAAGGGAAGCTTAGGGCCTGGCAAGTGGGTGCACTTGCCAGGTCGACATGGCAATACCACTCTGCGCACAGACACTACAGTGATAGGTCTGAGGTACATTTACAGGCTGCTCATGTGGGTGGAACAATCAGTGCTGCAGCCCCCCTTGCAGCATTTGATTTACAGGCCCTGGGCACACACAGTACACTGTACTAGGGACTTACCAGTAAATCAAATATGCCAATTATGGAATCACCAATCCATAAATACAATTTACAGGGAGAGCATATGCACTTTAGCACTGATCAGCAGTGGTAAAGTGCCCAGAGTCATAAAACCAACAAAAATATGGTCCAAAACAGGAGGTCAAAAAGCAGAAAGTCTGGGGATAATCCCACTGGAAAAGCCAGGTCTAACAAGGAGTAAATAACTTTCCATGGATGCATCTGGAGAGTTTCTTCACAGGTAAATCTATTTTTTCTGTGTAGAAAAATAATAGTGTAAATGCACATTTTTGAATCATTTACACCAGGTAAAGTTTTATTTTTGGTTGTTAGTCCTGCATGAGCATTAATTGCACAGCAGGGTAATCCCAGAAATGGGTGCTAGGAAGCACATACAATATTAAATGCAGGGTTATTGATTTATGTTTTCGTTTACGTAGTGGCATTTTAAATATGAAGGTTCACGGAGAAACAATTGCAGACAGTGGGGGCAAGGTTTTTAGAGAAACAGGTAATTTACTGCCACATTCACACATCCTCACTCATACAAGACCCCACCCCCAACACATACATACACCGGGAGGGGATTTGAAACATGATCAATGTAAACACGCATACCTTGTTGATGTGCAGGCAGGCAAATGTAAGGTATCAAATAGTGGAAATCACGCACTTATGCATGCCTATTGCACTAGGCTGTTTCCATCTCTCTAATTCCTTTGTACAATTATGTTATCAAATACACTCAAGCAAGAGGAGTGGGATCCTAAACACTCATGAACACACATGTTCTTATGTATGTGGATAACCTCAAGCTATAGCATTGTGACAACACAATCATGCCCCTTGACAAGTACATGCGTACAAGCCATACAGGGATGTTTTCCAGCTCACCTTTTCAAACGTTCAATACTATTACCTATACCATGAACAATTAACACACACACAAGCACACGCACCCCCCCACACACACACACACACACACACAACACACACACACACAGGCACGCGCACACGCATGCACACATATATACACACTTGTTTTTCTGTTCCTGTTGCTGTCCTTCTCTATCTGTCCTCGACTATCTCTCTCTCCCAAAATGAAGGTAGTTATGGTTATTTGCAAGTTACAGAATATGGTGTACATCAGTACATTTAGTTGTCAACAAATGTAAGACGGTAATACTACTGCTAGTAGTAGTAGTAGTAATAATAATAATATTATTATAAATCAGCATCATTATAATCATAATCAAAATATTAATCATACGTTCATTCAACATAGGGCTTCATATCACAATTATGCCACACTGTAAAATAACAATGCTATTATTAACCAATATGCCCATGTCGTAAGGAGGACTTAGCTTTGCTATGATCACTGAATATTTCAATGGTGAGCAGTCAACTAACTCTGCCAGTTTGCCAAGTTATGAGCATATTAAACAAACGGCCATGAAAAGCATTTCATAGAGTCAGAAAAGGGGGTTCTGTCATTTGGCCGGGCTGCAGTTCAAGAGCACATCCCCTCCGGAGGATTAGTGCTGAAAATGGCTCACAAACATGGATGGGTAGGGATTGTACAGCCACTTTTTCTGAACAATGTATAGTGCCATTTCACAAGTGTTGTCATCAAACTACCCTTTAGTGATGTGACGTATTGTGCCTGTAAAAGGTACAGCATACACCTGCAACCCCATTTTGCGATGTTGCCAGGAACCTTGAGTGGGTGTGATATGGCATATTGTGCCACGAAAAGGTACAGCATACTTCTGCAACCGTATTTGGTGATATTGCCGGGAACCTTGAGTGGGTGTGATATGACATTGTGTGCCAGTAAAAGGTACAGCATACTTCTGCAACCCTATTTTGTGATGTTGCCGGGAACCATGAGTGTGTGGGTAGGTCATTGATGATTCCAAAACGATTAGGCCACATCCACCGAATTGATTATTGCATAGTTACATTAAAATTACGCTTTGTACTGTTCAACAGAGCAGTCTGCTCTGTGATCGGTGAGCTAATGTGCTGCACTTGGACATTCACCATGCTACTTGTGGTTGGTGAGTGTGATTTTGATGTACTAGGTATGGTTTTTGGGTTGGGATGGCTGTCACATGAGGAACTGTAGATGTGTGTCCTGCTCAGTCCTCATCCTTTGTGGACCTTTGTATTTATATGACTTATGGGCCTTTGTATTCATATAACCTGATCTCCCTCTTCAGCCATAGCAGTCTTGAGTTTGTGAAGTGTGTGGAGTTGCTACCGGACATCTGGTAACACAGTCATTCATGGCTTTACTAACACTGCTGGACCCTTTACTAATTATCTGGCTCAAGTGTGTGGTTAATAATAGATACTGGTTCTGGCACTCACCTGTGTTCTGGTGGATTCTCTGCTTACTGTTCTGCTACTGGTTGTGTTACTGAGGAATCAGGAGCGTGGATCTCTTCAGGGCTCGATTTAATATCTGGAACCTGTCTAGCTGTCTCCTGGCTTCCACTTATGAGGAGATAATGTGCATGAGTACTGATGTCCCTCTCATAGCCTCTCATCCATATTGGACATGTGTGACATTTCATATTGGCATACATAGGATATGGGCTAATAAGCACAAGTTGTATTGATCTGGTTTTCTACATGAATATGAACTTTTAAATGCTGAGCTAGCAAAATATCGTAGCCAGTATCTTGAGTACCAAAATAACATCAACATGTGGACGCATAGTTAAGTATAGCTGTACTAAACTCCACATGTGTGGAATTAAAGATATCCACATGTATGTTTGGAATCTTGCACTTGTATTCAATTACTTTCACTCATGGATAAACTTTGGGATCCATTTTCAGTTTCATATCAAACACTGTGTTGAATGGTCTCTTCTTCCACGGGGATGGGTATTTGTTCCTCTCTGTTGCTCAGGAGATGGTAATATGATTATTCTCTAAATGTTCTGTTCTTGCAATGTTGCTTGTGCTTGATTCTGAATTTTATTGTTAAATCAAGCCTTACCTTCTTGAGACCTAAATTGCTTTTTGGTGTTGTTGCCTCTACTCTCACCTTTGCTTGTATTGTTGACAAGAGATTTAGGTGCACATTGTTTTCAGCCCGCTCTATGCCTTCAGTATCCAACCTCATCATCCTCTGACCCCTGGACCTTCAATCTGCATCTGGAGACTGGAGGTCGGTCACTTCCTTTGCCTTTTATGGTCTTTGGAGAAATGCTGCAATGTTACCCCTGTTTTCTGGCTTTCCTTGAAGAGGGTACAGCGACTTTCATAAGTGTCTTCCCTCACAATTGCTGCTTCCAATAGATTTTTCAGCGAAATAATGTGCAGTAACAGACGTTTCACATTAGTGGATATATCAAATAAATGAAGAGTTATTAGGGAAAAGTGTGGTGCAGCACATGCACTTAGACACATTTACAAAGATCTGAAAACAGAAACAGAAAAAGGCACACTCACATCAGTCTATGCATCAGTGCTATACCCCACTGGCCATTTGGTGTTTACATCTTTCATCACAAATAAAGACGAATGCAAGTGGTCACATGAATGTCTGCTTTTTATCCCAGTGGATTGGCCAAAGCTAACATACATCTCTGAGATTGTGGATACACCTATTGAAAAATCAGGACCTGTATTCAAATGCCTGTGTTTCTGAAAGGCTGAGAGTTGTAAGACAGTCAGTCACATGCTGAACTACCCTAAGGAAAGCTAAGGGGATAGGATTGGCTGGAAGGGGATCAGTAGCATGGCTGGCTAACCTTTTATTATTTTAACGTTTGTGATAGAGGGCTGCTAGACACCAAAGAGTGATATATTGCTGTACACCAAGGAGTAGTATGGTAAATGCTTCCACTACATAAAGATGTGACATTATATGTTTTGTAGTGAGGCAAATGAGCACATTTACCTTGGCATCAGTATAGCCATAGGACATATAGAAGAAAAAACATTTTTAATATAGCACTGACTGAAAAGATGTTCACAACAGTAGTACAATAGTAAGGTGCAAAATATAAGTATACACTTGCAATAGGCAGAAATTGTAGGCAAGAAGATGGGGTGAGGAGGTGGTTAGTAGATAAAGGAGACACGAAGTTCCCATGAACCTCTGTGTGGCGAAAATAATTTAACAATTTGGGGGTTAGTTAGAGTTTGACATATGCAAGACACCCTTATGAATAGGAGGATGCCCCATTCATGCTATTTAGAGTGTTCACTTGGCCAAACATTCTAATTAAGACAGAGGAAACTCTAGAAAGCCCTCAGTGTGCCCAGCAGAAGTGCAACTGACAAGTTGCAATCATTGGCCGTCAGCAGCTGTAACACATAGCAAAAATGTAGAAAGTCAACATTATCAGCAGGGCCACTTTAGTGACACGAAATAATTAGCAATGTTTAGGCAAAGTTAGTGGATGATCCTTTAGATTAACTTTAAAGGTTTGCATTGAGGGTGCACGTCATATTGT
This sequence comes from Lissotriton vulgaris, assembly GCF_964263255.1. NCBI lineage: Eukaryota > Metazoa > Chordata > Amphibia > Caudata > Salamandridae > Lissotriton > Lissotriton vulgaris. The sequence goes on from NC_141694.1 coordinate 1,705,784,835, forward strand.
TTGGAAAGGCATTCCAGATGGTAGGTGCATTCCCTGTGCACATTTCACAGTGGCCATTTTGTGAATCTAGGTAATTTGATCTGCTTCTTAGTATCCATTTTTTCCAGGGCAGTTCATGTTTTTGTGAGAGATGGGGGGAGGTGGCTGTAGTTTTTGTGTATAAGACAAGCTGGAGCATAAGTGGAGCAAGATGCTCATTTTAACTTCAACAGTACTTTACAACTTCAATAATTCCATCTAACCTTTGTGTGGGTGATCAGCCTGTCTGCACATTAGAGGATAGGTTTGAGAGGGGGTAGACCAGACTTAGGTTGTCCGGGTATTAGAGGGCGCCCTTTATCTATGCAAGATATCACATGCAGGTACAGCTGCTTCGAAGCCATGGGGATGAAGGGTCTGTTCAAGTAAAAGCTTGAGTTTAAATCTAGCACTTTTAGTAATTTCTTTGATATGCAGGTAATAAATGATGGAGTTATCCAGTGTGATGTATACAGATGTGGCTGATTCCACAATCTTTGCGACAATCTTTAGGAGATGTGGTTTAGTGGTCCAATCAGGAGCTAGGCTCTAACAGCTGTTATGTGAAAATAGTAGACATCCTTTTGTCTTTTTAGAGTTTAGTTTAAGTAAAATCCATCTGATATTTCGGACAGGCATTGGGCTAGGTTGCTAAAAGACTGTTGGGGTGGCACATAGTCATATATCAGGATCATGTCTGCATATTGTCCAACCCAGATACAAAATTACCTACATTTTAAAAATTATGCTGTGATTGACACACCTCTGAAAGATATTGACAGTGTCAGTAATATGTCCTACATGTCCTTAAGATACCACCAGGTGAAGAGTCAGTTGTGTATCAAACTGAAAACTGACAGCACTGAACATGGATCAAGTAATAGTTTCCACCTATGGCCCGTATACCACCGACAAGCCACTTCTAATAAAAAAAAGCAACATATTTATCCTTTTCTTGTCAATAAATACACTTTCTGAACCCTTGGCACCTCAATTTATTTTCAAATGCGTGTCATTGGCCACTCCCAAGGGGCGATCCATTTTGCATATCCAACATAATGATTTCTATTTACCATTTTCTTTTGCATTTTGGGCTTACCCATGTTAACATACCTACCTCAAGGTCACAAAATTATAGCTCACTATTAGTTGCCTGTGGAAATTGATTACATTTTCCACCAGCACAATATGCACACATTTCGTGGTTTAAGCAACACAAAAAGGTTGCACATTGGGCTTTCCCCTGCGATCCTATGATGGAAAAGGTGTGGAATCATTGAATATTAAAAATTATTTGCCCCCTTTCTTGAATTTTTCTCAGTTGCTTCTTGTTGCATCTTAGAAACCGATAGCTCATGCATTGATAGAGACAGAAAAATGTATGGTGTGCAGAGAGGGGTAGAACTTGTTTTAAACAAGTTGGCCGTTTTTATGATACTTAGGCATATTGTGCCATTTGGGATGATACTCTTATTGAGAGTTTTTATACTGCTAAGAGGGTCATTAGATCACTTCAACCTCTAGGAGGTTACCCCTTGTCAGTTTTAACTCACCATGCACGCTATTTTTGTTACCCTTATATAGGACCCACCCCGCACACCCTCATGCACCATGCGGCATGCCTCAAAAGATCTCTGACAAAGTGACACTTCGAGGGACCGGTTGGGGATCGCAGCGCCGGCCCAACGAGGAACACATGCCCGATGATGAAGCATGACACCTTTTGGGGTGTGTGAGGGCAACAAGAGACAAGACATGTTCTTTCCTCTACTTTATGGGCCCACTTAACTAAGGACTTCTTTATATGATTCTTTTTTCTTTTTATTACTAGGCATTTAGGTAACTTTATTGACCCTGCCTTGGAACAGTGTCCTCTTTTTGTTGGTATGTATCTTTGTGAGCATGGACACTGGACCATTAATTGGCTCCCTGGTCCCCCTTCTTCTGCTTTGGATATAGAACTTGTTTTATACCAAAAAAATGTGAAAGGGAAAAAAGATGAGTGAAATTCGTAGGAGTCTGGGGAAGAAATGCACCGGTAGGCTGTGTGTAATTTAGTAAAAGCCCAATACCTGTGGGAGTTTCCATTTTATAAATATCTTTCAAACGCAAAGCAGGGTTTAGAAAGTTTAGATTGAATAAACAATCTTAGGTGCTTTGAAGTAACAAAAAAATGGTTATCCTAGCTTTCTCAAACCTCCAGCCTGAAGCTGGCGGCCAGCAATGACTGCAACAAACAGGCCACTGTGACAGGCAGTACAAAAGTTCAGAAAGAGGCCAACTCACGAAATCAAACATGATTTACTCACAGGCTGAATTCCATTCTTCAATTGAAGCAGTTCATTGAAAGGAGCCCCAGCCACAGGACACCGTAACTGCACCAACAAAGCCCCCTGTGATCGCTACACTCTCAGTTTCTTTGAGGGATTTCTGTGCTCCATAAAGGAACACCTCTCCCTTTCAATCCCCGTCTCTTTTGGGTATCTCAGTTTTCTAATCACAACCATGCCTCCGTGTCCCTGTGTTAATAGAAAAAATGCGATCAATGTGTTTTATTCCCTTTGGCCTTTTGATATCAAAGAACCACAAAACAACCCAGATAGACAGGAGCTGTATTACCACAGCTGCTCCTAATTCCTCGTGTGTCCTGGGCTTGTAACAAAGCCTGCGCAGGGTGCCTCATGGCATGCAGGCATTTTTTTGCATTCGATTTTCCACAGGTACACAATTTCGTCTTAGAAAAGGGGGTGCAATGGGCATTATTTTTAACTAACGATCTGATGCATATTTAGTGCTGAGACTTTTATATACTGTGCATTAGATTCTGAACCTCATCTCTGAAGTTGGCATGTTTCCAATTGTGTTTAGGTTGGCCGCCTCAACCCCAGTCATTACAGACACTGACTTCTGTCCTGCCTTTTCGTCTGCAAACTGTTGATTTCAGTTCTGTTAGTCTAATTCTTTCTATGGCAACAAAAAGACTATAACATCACCCATGAAACATTAGGCCATCCCACAAAAGCCCAGAATTTGAAACTTTTTCTGCAATGACCTGGAGGAAGGTGGTCACCCAAATTTTACCAAATAAAATTGCTTCCCTTGCTGAGTTTGGGGAGGACAAAGCAAACACAAGGAAATGATGGATGGAGTGCTGAAACTTTTCCAACACTCCCCCAGTCACAGATCTGGGTTGAATCTATCATCATTCTTTAGCTCACTTCACCACACCAGTTCAGACATAGCGATATGCAAATCAGTCTTGACCCTGTCCCTCATGGGAACAGTCTAGCCCGAACTGCTAAGCCATGTCTTCTGTGGACCATAAACAAGCATCCTGGGACCGGTTTCGGGGTAACACCCCTTCATCAGCCAGGCTAGCTTGAATCCAGTGGCAAAGTGAGCAAGGGAGCCATGTCTGGGGATACCCTGCCAACTTAGGGCGAACTAAGCAAACACAAGGAGATGATGGACGGAGTGCTGAAACTTTTCAGACACTCATCCCCAGTCACAGATCTGGGTTGAATACATCATCATTCTTTAACTCACTTCGCCACCCCATTTCAGACAAGGCTATATGCAAATCAGTCTTGACCCTGTGCCTCATGGGAACCGACCAGCTCAAGTTTCAGCGCTCCGTCCATCATCTCCTTCTGTTTGCTTTGTTCGCCCTAAGTTAGCAGGCTATGCCCAGACGAGGGTCCCTTGCTCACCTTGCCACTGGATTCAACCTAGCCTGGCTGATGAAGGGTGTTACCCAGAAACCGGTCCCACAATGCTTGTTTCCAGTTCAGGGAAGACCTGGCTTGGCAGTTCGGGCTGGACTATTTGAGGCACAGGGTCAAAACTGATTTGCATATAGCTGGTTCTGAACTGAGGTGGTGAAGTGAGCTAAAGAATGAGGATGGATTCAACCCGGATCTCTGATTGGGGGTGAGTGTCTGAAAAGTTTCAGCACTCCGTCCATCATCTCCTTGTGTTTGAGTTAGGGGAGGATCACATATTACATACAGTTTAGCAGATTTGCTCACTTCAGTGAACAGGTTCATTGAGCAACAGCAATCCATTTTCACAGAATTTGTGAGGGCACAAGTACCTTCACGCCTCTTTGGTATATTATTATATAATGCTAATTTCTAGAACTTATAAGGTCCTAATGACTTTTTAAATACTTGCCATGCTCAGCCAACCCACGTAGACCATCCTGAGCACAAATCTTCAAGAGTGCTTTTAACTAGGTGATTTAGAACTCGATAGCTATATCACAGTCTGCTATCTAAGAATTAACAAAACAGTTCATATGCAAAGTAGAGCAATTATGTGCCTTGGACACGCTTGTAAATTAACTTCAATGCACTTTGGTACCAGTCCTCAGGTCCATGAGGCTCTTTACATGCACACCTAGGCAGGGCTACAGCCACACTGCAACTGGCGAGATAAGATAATGAATAAGAAAACATGAAAATACAATTTGTTGGCCTTGAATGCCATACTTTCCAGTACAAGACAATGTTGAACTCGAACACAACCCCCACCTTTCAGTCTCAATTTCTGTCCCATCCTCCAACAGGTATGTCAAAAAGTGAACTCTGAGCCTCTCTGTGATCCCCTTTGCTTGAGGAAGCATTTAGTTTCAGTCTAGTTAGCATTAATTAGAAGTGCATTGCTTCCTGCCATGTAATATGTTGCACAATCAGCCAGAGATTTCAATGGTGCTGTAATTGCAGGCACTTAAGTATGCCTCCGTCTTATGGTTTCACACTGAAAGACAATGCATTAACTCAACAATGAGTTTGAGAGTTATGTGAGTTTAGTCTCCAGAATTTTCACCACAATGCTGCCTATATCTTTCTATTAGTGACTATTAATATCCGCTATTTAAAAAAAGAAAAGTTTTACAGATATTATTATCAGAATCAATTCTAAGATGAAACCTACGGTCAAAAGAAAGAATTTTCTTTTCCAAATTCCTATTGTGCTCATGGTTTATCTAGCAGAGTAAACGTCAATGTTCATATTGGAACTTCAGATTTTACAATATTACTTTTTTTAAAGGGAGCATACTTAAGAAACCCTTCAGGTTACAGACTTTATTGTTGATTGGATAACTGCACACTGATCCTGCTAGCGCATCATAATACACACAAATAAAAGTTCACAAAGCCTGGGTAGTGCTGCGTACTGCACAATGCTTCCAATGCGCTCCATTTCCATTCAGTAGTTGTTGAGAAATTTAAGAGAAAGCAAATAGGGTTATCTGGGCAGAGCCTAAGCAAATATCTTATTGTGAGATCTGATTTGCTGTCAGCACTTCAACCAGAAAGTGCTGGCAGCCATCTTGGGGCCAATATACATAATAACACCTCATTTCAAGCCTGAGAAAATTGATGTTTTTATTGAGTTCTGATAATAATCATGGTCACCTCAAGTAGATCTCTATTAGGGATGTATTGCAAGAACACTCATTAGCCCATTTTCCATACTGCATGTGCTGTAGGGTGTAAAAAGTACTTGTAACTTATATTGTGAGTGGTTTATCGGACGTGCATCAAGTGCAAGGATCTGTGTTTGACCACATTTTTTACTCTGCCTTTCATCCTTCTAAAGTCCATAAAATGTTTAATATTCAGTTGCATAATAATGAACATGTGTCATCTGTCTATAATGCAACTAGAACCCCTCATGGTAAGTTTAGGAAACTATGATTGTTATTTTATTATTTAAAACAGTAGCATTCGAGTAAATATGTGGCACATATTTAAACCAAATTCAACAACTTTAAATGCATTGATACTGTATACTCATGAAGCTGTTTGGAAATCCCAGAAATAGTGTTTCACTTCCCCAATTCCCTTTTCAAAGTCCCCTGTGTTCTTCTTTCCAGCTGCCATGTTATGCAGCCGAAAATCACTTCATTGCAAAAAAGCTGGCCACTGGCACTAAGGTCCGCGTAACCTAACATTGACCAAGCCGATACCTAACGTAGGTGGGGCCCGTTGGCTTTGCCATTGCTTGGTTAAATGCTCTTGCTGGAAACGCACCTTTTAATTTTTAAGACTTTTTATCAAACAATTTTTAAAAACAATCTTTAATGACCACAAGAGTCCTGTTTCAAGGCATCTTGCGAACCAAATACATTAGAAAAGGTGACTAATTAATTGTATGGGAGGTTTTTGGTAGCAATCCGGGGTGTGAGAGTTTGCTCTTTACATTTTTAAATGAAAATACTGCTTCATTACAAATGTGATTGTTATTGTTCACATGGCTCTAAATTGATCTGGATCTTTCAAAGTTCATTAATATGACAATAGGGTCCCTATTAATAAAGTGCTCATGAAATACAACGACGTTTTCTGCACATGTTTGCTGATCCACGGCAGTGCTTACTTCGTAAAACACTATGGCCCTCATAACGAACGACGTGCGATAGGGGACAGATAATCCCCATCCCTGGCATTGCCAATATGAAGGCGGGCATATTTTTTTCACCAACGCCTACCCATCTCATTAAAAATCTAACAACCAACTGACTTTGGTTATTGGAATCAGCTGTTTTGCAAGATTGTTTTTATCTACAATAGCCTTTGTGGAGAAGGTGCATTCAGTTATTAAGTATACTTAATGATGAAATAATAGAGTGTGCAAACTTATATTGCAACCAATCACTACTCACATAGTTATTCGCCATGTGTATGATAACATCAAGGTCAATACCAATCTTTCACGAATGCTTCTAAGAAGAAGCCAGAATTTAGATATTGTTAATACAATAACTACCTATTTAGGACATTCATTCATAGGCTAGAAGAATGCTATTCTTTCTCGAAAGAATTTGAGCTAAATACATTGTAATAAATTATTAGGTAAAGCTGCATTTTATAAGAATTCCTGTGAACTCCTAAAACGTCCAGACTGATTGACAAGGATATCTGAAATATTTTAGACTTTTCTGTGTTTATGGCTCTTTTATATCTAGAAATAATCATCTTCAGAAATACCTACTGAAATAATCCAGAGCAGGGTGAGCCGCAGGATAGAGGAAAAGAATAATAATAACATCTGTTTATTTTTTATTTAAATCTTAGAGAGAAGTGCGAAATAAAAAAAAGGAATTAGAATGGAGAAAGAGGCATCAAAGTACATAAACAAATTTGAAAGAACATGAAGGTAAAGTAAATCGGTCTATTGGTAACATTCACCTCATACGTGACTCCTGCAGGACCTTGACAAGGTGCCAAGAGTCCACAGCAATGGCTCGCCCTCGATGGGCAAGCTATCCTGAGTCCTCCTGCCCCAATTTGTTGCGGTATCTAACTTGATGTAGCCCTTCAAGGCTGAAGGATTTAGAGCTCTGTATAAAATGACCAAGGTGAAGGCCGAGAACTGTGAAAGATGGGCAAGGTCCCGCAGTGAGGGAGCGACCTCAGCGACTATTTGCACGTTCATTCTGCGACGAGTTTTTAGTAGTTGTATGTGAGAATATTATTGACACAAAAATTGCCTGACAAAAATATAATATCCTAAATATTGTTTACAATAATCTCATCCTGTTTGGTGTAGAGTTTTCTTTGCACATTGGAACTTGTGGCACATTTCTATTGCTTATAATTCCACATACCAAATGGGCGGAAGAATCCAGGAGGGGGTGACCAATTAACGCTGGGAATGACAAAGCTAAGCACTGCTGATTTCACTGTAGCACAGCATTGTGCCCTGAGAAGACATTGCTAAATTTTAACATCATGCAGAAGGCCAACATATAATGCCTCCATCCTTATATGGGTTTTAGAGAAACTGGTAACCGTGGAGCTCCAGAACCATCTAGGTATGAAGCAACAAACAAGTAAATAGCAGTTTCATTTTTAGTCCAACAGGAGAAGAGAAGCAGTCTACCACACATCCCTGTTGATCCTCATGGTGAAATCAGACCATGTCCTATTTATGGTAGATATTGTAGCAGCTGTCAAGACTCTTAACCACTCTACTCTCTTAGTTTGGCAGATGTGGCCAGATGGCAGAAAGAACAGAACTACAATTTAGATCAATCTTGAAAGACAGATGTGTCAGAATATGTATAAAAGATGTGTAACCATCTCATCTGCAGTAAGTTGCAGGACACCCCATGATTCATGCTTGTCCAAAGGCCAACTCAACATTTTTATTCAACTCCTTCTTCATTTTCTTTTTCAGTAAATATCTCATTTCATAGCTATGCTGATATAACCCAAGTGGTGTTCCATCAAACCATAAATCATGAATTGGATCAGGGTAAAATCAACATCTTTTTCATGAACCAGAAGTTAATGCATGACAATTCACTCTCTTTCGACAGAGAATGGTATGACTTGATTACTCTTTGACCAATGCCATGACCTTTCTGTAACTATCATCTAAATTGCCCATGTAATTCTTGATGGTGGATTTGGCAAAGAAAAAACATCAACAAGTTCTGAAAAACTGAGCAGCCATACTAGTCTCTAACGCTCTTACGTATAGTCACATCACTCGAAGTCTTAAAATTATGTACTGGACCGGTAAAGAAATTGATTACATTTTAGCCCCTAAGAATAGTAAACAAGTCTTTGTGCATCTCAGAGTCCATCTGACTAAGCTGAACATGTTACTTACACATGCTTTAGGCAGTATTCTTGGTTGCAGCAACATATGCCCTGTAAGACCTCACAAAATTCACTGGACAAGGTGAGGTGATTGAGATTTTTCCTCAACGACGAACATTATCTGGAACACACTGTCACCTTAGGCTTCAGAAACTGCATTTGACCATTAGAAAAGCCTTAACACTTGCCTGTTGTAGTTCACTTTCTTTGCCTGGTCTCCAAAGTTCAGAAGCCTTAAGGTCTGCAGTACTTTATAAATACCTGATGATGATGATTGAGGCTATCTGAAAATGGCTCTCTTTAACTCACGGTGGACAGTAGCAGCTGTTACTGATCGGGAGTGGTGAGGTGGGGGCCGGAAGGAAATGAAAAAAATACGCTTACCTGGGCTGTCCGGCCTCCGCATCTCCTGCGTCCTCTTAGTCCTGTCTCTGACGGCTGCAGGAAGCAGCAGGAAGCGCCCGTGCTTCCAGGCTCCCCATAGCCAATCACAATGCTACAATGCAGCGTTGTGATTGGTCTGAGATCAGGCTGTGTAAAGCCTGGTGAGGAAGATTCAAAGTGTGCAGGACTGTTTGGCTGGCACAAGAAGGCCGGCCAAGCAGTCATGCGCACTTAAGGAGTGCAAACCGCTCAACCCCCTACTCTGGCCAGCCCCGCCTCACCTCGAAAGCCAATGACTTCAATAGGAAAAATAAAATGATAATAGCAATAAGTTATTATCATTTTATTTTTCCTTTTGAGCAGTGGGGCAACGCTCCTCTGCCTTAGCGGAGGAGCCGCCACTGAAGGTAGAGGCAGCTCACTCAGTTTACTGTTTCAAATACTCGATAAAACAAACTAACAGGACCTTGCCTTGCACCCAGACCGCTGATTGCTGTGATTAGTCTCAGTACAGGGTGACAATGCACTTTCATGAGGTCTCGAGTTGGGGAACAGGATTTGAACTTATGACCTTTTCTATTGCTGCTAGCATAACGACTAGACCGCCACTTCCCTCGTGAAGGGGAGCAGCCTGCAGAGAGGGTGTGTTTAAGCATTTGATAACAGCTTGTCTTCCAGACAACACTTTCCTAGGAACAGAGAAAGAAAACAATACACTTTGAGAGTGCCTGAGTGATGGGAATGTCAGCGTTTGATGTGTGTGACTTCAGCTGCAGCTTTCAGGGGTCAGAGGAATAAACTATGAAAGTGGGTGGAGCTGAAGACACTTACCTTGAATTCCAACAGTAGACAAGCCTCTTTCATTGCCTGGGGGTGGTAAAAGCTCTCCTCTGAGACTGAAGTTATGTTTACCAGGTCCCCCTGTGTTATTTAAGTCCTTAAGTGAGGGTATATAATCATCCTAGTGACCGTGAAAAAACTTTCTGTGATGCTAGGCGCTGACTGTTCACACTGGTTCTTTGATGTTTACGCAGTGAATGCACCTTTGATTGATGGGCGGCGGCGACCCGCGCTCCCGGTTGATTGCATTAGCGCAGAACTGGGTGAGCTGCAATTTTGTTTTTCCAAACAAGAGCTGCTGGAATTATTGATTTAAAGCTCAGAGCAGTCGACTTATCTGAGCCCCTTCGGCTGCTTCTTTTGCAGCTTTCATGATCGTGTATTGCATTACCCTCCACTGGAACAGAACCTGAAGGTAAGCCACAGGAATTCCTAGTGAAACTGTGCCAAGAATCTAGCTCTTTCTCTCTCTATTACAAATCTCCTCTGTATAACAGGACAATAATGCAAAAGAAATATGCTTCTGTGGGTGGTATATTGAAGTGTAGATTCAGAGTTCTCAAATTACCTCCTGGTGGGCATCTCGGTTCATTGCAACCACAAGGCAGTTGTAGGCATGTGCCTTGTGCATGATAACGTACAGGTCACTGAATTGCCCATAAGAGCATCATGTCTGGCCCCACTGCCAGTAGGTAAGGCTGCAAAATGTCACTTTGCCTACTGTGCCAACAATGTGTGTCACCTTTAACCAGCCCAGAGTTCATATCTAGCAACACTTTGTATGCATTGATTTATAAGCTCTGAACTACTGGTAAAATCAAAGCTACAAGCTGAAACATGCAAAAGTCTTTTTTGCTAAGAAGTCAGGACTGGTTGAGGGTGCCACACATGACATGAGTCTGCTTGGCGTGCATTGACTTTCTCCTCCAGTGCCTCGCTCTACCACCAAGAGAAAAAGCCATCCACAAAGATACATACCTAAGGGCCTTATTTTGAGTTTGGCGTTCCGATGGACCACCAAACCCATGGTGGCTGTGCGGCTACCGCTGTACCAGTGGTCCAACTGCCCTATAAGAAGTTGGGCGGTCGTACCACCATGGGACGGCTGCTACTTCCAGGGATCCGCAATCCCTGGCAGTCTTGGAGTGGTGTAAGGCCCCATATATGCTGGCTTTGCTGCTTCAGCACCACTAAACATATTACAGCTTCCTCACTGCCACAGTTATCATGACGGTGAGCCCACCATGAAGTGTGGCGGTGAGAAAACAAAGGGGGCCCTATAGCCTCATGAGCCCTGATTTTTCTTTGACTTTTGGCACTTGTAGAGCAAAAGTAAATTGGGATAAGGATGAAAAGTATGCATTAGAGGTAAAGAGAAAACATTCCCTCTGTGTGAATTGCTCACACCTGACATATGAGAACCTTCGATTTCTTTCGACACACCTATAAACTGTCTTTACTAACATAACATATGTTGGTCTTGGCCCTTTTTGCAGGGTCATCCCAGAACTCCTGTATTTTTTCTGACGAGTTATTGTTGGTTTTATGACTCTGGGCACCTTACCACTGCTGATCAGTGCTAAACTGCATGCGCTCTCTCTTGTAAACTTAGTAAGGTTGGTCTACACCTATTTGACATATTTAATTTACCTGGAAGTCCCTTGTACAGTGGTATCCCATATACCCAGGGCCTGTAAATTAAATGCTACTAGTGGGCTTGCAGCGCTGCTTGCGCCACCCAACAAAGTAGCCTTTCTAAACTATCTCAGGCCTCTGCCCCTTCAGGGTCTGTGGGTGCAGTTTACTGTTGCAGTGACGTGACATGTAAAATGGTTGTAGTGTCTAAAACTCCCCTTTTACTACATTTAAGTCACCCCTAAGGTAGGTTCTGGCTAGCCCTATGGGCAGGGTGGCGTGTAGGTAAAAGGTAGGACATGTGCCTTAACTGTGTGGCATGTCCTGGTAGTGACACTGCTGTGAGGCTGCCCATAGGTTTGCATTGGGGATTCCTTGATATGTGCTTTAGTGGTAATTTCTGAAATGAGAGTAATAGTGTGGTATGTTTGGTATGTTTGGAATAGTAGTGATAAATCCTGCTTACTGGTGAAAGCAAATTTGTCATTACTATTTTAGAAATGCCACTTTTGGAAGTGGGCATTTCTGTGTGCATATGTGTCTTTGTGCCCTGCCTGGATGTGTATTCACTGTCTGGTATTGACTGACAGGAGAGAGAGAGAAGGGATGTGCATTCACTCTAGACAGTCACAAGGGGGGTTGAGGTGTGTCCTGCCTTTCCTGGGTGACTCGGCACTAATCTGAATAGACCTTGCTGCATTTAGAGTAGCAGGAAGAGTTTCCCTTGCACATGGATAGGGCTGTGCCTACTTTCTCCATGGTGTCTCTGCCCCACTGTGGTGTGTCTGGGGCCAGGGCTTGAAATGTGAATGGGGATGTTGTGCACTTCTATACAGTGTTTGAAGTGCCCCCAGAACAAAGTAATTCAGACTATAAGCACAGGGGCTGTAACCCCATGAAAACAGACACTCTGTGGGCCATGGAACCAGCCGCTGCTGGCCCTCCCGACTACACCTGACCAGAAGAAACTGTTAGGCATCCAGGAGGAACCGCCATAGGGCTCTCTTGCTTTTTTGCTGACCAGTAGCCTCTCGGTCTACAGGAAGGACTGCCACTCTTTTCTGCAACTACCCTGATGTGCTGGCCTGCTGCCTAATTCTGCTTGGCACCACCCCAGTTGTCGTCCATCGAAGGGGAAGGGTAACCCTCCCTCTTTGCTAGCAGCGGCTAGTAAGCGCTTTGGGAGGTTGTGTTACCCACTGCTGTTAAAGCGATGAAAGGGTGCTCTTTGTTATCTTGCAGCGTGTGTAGGGCTGCATTTCTCCCTGCACAGGTTGAGCAAGGGGAGGGGAGAGCTACAGCAACAAGCTCTCTCCCTCTCCCTCTCATGTTCTCGCATCGTTGTTGGCTTGCTGCAGCCAGGGCTTTGCTACTTGGCCCCTGGCTGCCAAACAGTGCAGAGACAGTGTGGAATCCCGGTCCGGGAGGTCCTCTGTGTTGCCCAGCAATGCCCTTGTCACAGAAGGGCAGGTCCCAGCCATGGTGGAGGGCCGGGGCCGAAGAGAGCGGAGCCGATGGATACTTCGCTCCATGTTCTGCTGGCCACCACATCCTTTACGAAACAGAGGGGCTGGACCGCATGGTTGCGGGCAGTCACCGCTCAAAGAGGCAGGGCAGAAGGCTCTGGTCCAATGGAGGTTTTTGCCCTGCACAGGAGTGGAGAGCTCGGGGGTGCTAGAGTGGACGCAGTCTCCTCAAGAGGAACCTGTGCTTCATCAGCTGAGCCGACAGGTCAGTGGAGATTGGAGACCGGTGAAGGTCTCCCTTGAGGGTGTTGGTCTGACATTGGGCCAGAGTGGCCTTGAGTTATTTTCTTGGGCAGTGAACACGCAAGATTGGTGTCAGCAGCTGCACCGCATGATCGCGGGCTGCTGTCTGAGTGACACCTACCTGGGAAGCCCTTACTCTTGGAAGGGCATTACGGGGCAAGCACAGGATGGGGCCCGAGTAGGAAGTTGCTTGTAGTGGTGTGATATTGTCTGTAGATTCATCTAATTGCATCATACCCCATTGATTTGATTGCACTATTGGCTGCAATGTTCATTTGTCCAGTCTTTTGCATTTTTTGTGTTCTTTGTTCGTAACAAATCCTTGTGTCTCTTCAATATGTGTCTGTTTCACCCTTTTATTTGGGTTATCTCATTCCAACTGATTTAGATTATTCAGCTGGGGCTGTGCCAAGCAGTTGTTTGTTATTTTCTAGGTATTATTGGTTGCTCAATTGTAGTATTCCGTCTCAATTTCCGTCCCATCCTGCAACAGGTATGTCAAAAAGTGAACTCTGAGCCTCTCTGTGATCCCCTTTGCTTGAGAATTAATTAGAAGTGCATTGCTTCCTGCCATGTAATATGTTGCACAATCAGCCAGAGATTTCACTGGTGCTGTAATTGCAGGCACTTAAGTATGCCTCCGTGTTATGGTTTCACACTGAAAGACAATGCATTAACTCAACAATGAGTTGAGAAGTTATGCGGGTTTAGTCTCCATATTTTTCACCACAATGCTGCCTATATCTTCCTATTAGTGACTATTAGTATCAGGTATTTCTTTTTTTACAGATATTATTATCTTCAATTTCCTCTTGGCAGACAAATCTGAAAGATGTGTTATTTTTCTGGGAATTATGGTCCCAGTGTGGCTGGCAATTACTGTATAATCAACAACTTTTGCCGCGCTTGTTCGAAATGATTGTGCTTTCTCTATGCAGTTAGTACATTGTGGAACTTGGCCCTAGCAATGCTATGATCACACTTTGTCGCTGCATTCAGCTTTGCTGGATCTAACTGTATGATTGGAGTAATCCAGAACTTTATCAAATTTCGAGTTTCTTGTAGGTTTGACATGACCCTCATCTTAAGTATTCTGAAGTTAAGATAAGGAATTATCTGTCACTATGCTTTAAAAATGGCTATTCAGGCCGTAGACCTGTGATCTAATGATATTGGACTGAAAGAAAATGTAATTTTGGGTAAATCACTTCATCTCACTATGCCTTAAATGTAAATATATTTCATGTAATCTATGTTAATGTAAGGTAAATTTGTAAAAATCAACTATTCTATATATTTTCCCAGCTGTAAACTGATCCTAACAAGATAACCCATACTATACATTTCAATGTACAGTTGGAGATACTCTTGTTGCAATGACACTATTCCCTGTAAAGCATTCTGCCGTTTAGATCCAAATCTGGATGATGTCATAAACTTAAAACAAATTTGGGAAAAAACTATCCCACACTAGTGACCTCATTTGAAGTTTGCCATTTAACTGACAGAAGAAGCCATCTTAATGTCTCGGCTGACTGAAAGCCTGAAAAAATAGGAAATCCGGGAGTTGCGGGAACTTGTTGCTATTTTTTTCACCCATGTTCTTCTTATTAGTTCATATTTCTTTTTAGGTGTGGCAATGGAAAAGATATTTTGAATTTACTAAAATTATGTATATAAAATGCACTCATTTATTGGAGCTTTCACACAGGCCTTTTCATTTGTTGGCTGAGTCATTCGCATTTTTATTTCTCCCACTCCAGCAAACAGCATGGGGCAGTGGGTCAGCCCACTTCAGCCATTGGCTAAGTTCCCTGTAAATTACAGCATTCTGGTCGTTCACAAGGCGCACATTCACACATAAGGTAGTTTCCTTAAGTGCTAGGGACTATGGCAATGTGTGTATTTTGAGAACAAAACATATTTTTGCTTATAGCCAGTCTTTAGGTCGAGCCTGAGTCAGCGCGCATGCGCTGCTGATGGAGACTGCAGTAGTGAAGTATGGAAGAGAAGCCCCGCCCACTCTCCGCCCATATTTGTCATTGGCTTGTGTCAGTGTTGTTCCTAAATGCTAGCTTCTGATTCCTTAATAGGCTTGTAAGTCCCTCCTTAGTACCGTCTTGTAGTAGTCATAACCTCCCATGACTACTAGTCCCTTTACTTCGGTTGTTTCACCGTATGTGTTATTTAGTCGTGTAAGCACTATTTGCTTTATTGAGCTTCTCACACTGCTGGCATGATGTGCTCTGCTTACATTCAGCGTGCCATGTAATGCAAAAGGTCTCACATTTAAATGCGAGACCTATTGCGTTGCAAATATTTTTTATAGCACTCCCACCATTCCATACCGAAACCTTACGCCACTCCCCTGGCAATGGGTAGCGCAATTGTTTTATGCTAAGATTTCCAGCCAAGTCTTCCAGTTGCCGGACCACCCATCATGTGCCGACCTATCCCGTGGCAGGAATTCATTGCTGCTGGCAGGCAGGGTAAAATAAACTTTGCCTTGCCAGAGGTCTGAAAACATTGTTGCCTTCGCCTTTTTGGCCAGCCACACATGCACACTTCAAACCTCTTAACCCAGTTGTCTGAAGACAGCTGGGCTGAGAGTAAGTGCAGGTCTCTAGTGCAATATGGAGCGCCGATTGAGGCCACTCCCTCCAATCAGGGTGCTGCTCACATGCTGCATGTGAGCAGCACCAGGATTGGGCAAGGGAGTACCAGCATCCAGTTCGAGTTCCTGCAAAAAAGAGGCGCGGAGTGAGGACGTCGCGTTAGGTACGTTTTATTTATTTTTTATAACATTTTACCTGTGCTCCTCCACCACCCAGCCTCCCCATAGATGCCAGCCTCCACTGGGTTCATCAATTTGATTCGAAAAAGTTTGTCCACCGTGAAGTACTCTCCCCTTTCCCAATCTTTAAGGCTCTATGCTTTTAATTCCTTGGAGACCAAAATAGCTTTCTCTGCCAGGTTGCCCGCTAAGAAATTCTATGCCATTTTCCATACTGTAAGAAGTGTTACTACTGCAGATGGTTTGAACAAATTGAGGCGGATGTACGAAATCAAGACGAGCTGATGTTGGGCATAGGTTACACTCTCATGGGTGTAAATTACACTTGTTTAAGCTCACAAAAATCTACTTGTGTCTGTGGAATGAATGTCAAAAAAACATCATTAGGTCACTACTATTTACAAAACACTGTTTTACTGAACTTATCTATGCATATTTTACAACCACAGGTTTTAAGCTAAAAATATATATATATAAATAATCACAGCCTTTCTCAACACGTCTTTTCTTGCTATCTGCCCCCCTTTTACCCGCATAAAACAATATTTGCTTTCTCACACTTCCAGCAGTATTTGCTTCTGGAGATCAGGGGATAAATATTGACAAATATTTGTAAATAGTCACTAAGTTAAGGCTGAATGGGCGTTTCCCACATTTTAATGGAATTTGCCACACAACCCTTCCTGTGCCACAACCATTGGAAAGCCCTGGAATGTGAATGTGTTTGTGTGTGTGTGTTTTTTCTATGTGTGTAATCTGTGGATGAGTAGGTTACACCTAAGTACACGTCATTGACTTTTACACCTTTCTGAATCATGCATAAGTGTGACTTGCATAGTATACGATTTACAAAAAGGGGGTGGTGATGAACAGAGTGTCTGAGTTAAACAGACCACTCTTACCCAGTCCAAAGATCAGGGCTTGATCCATCACCGTTATTTATCTCACTGCCCCATCCCAGCTCAGAACCTGGCTATATGCAAATCGGTCTGTCCCTGGCCCAGTGCATCATGGGAACAGGGCAGACTAAACTACCAAGCCAATTCTTCACCAGAAAGGAGACAAGCTACCGGGGACCGGTTTCTGGCATTTCAGCCTTCTTCGGCCCGGCTTGCTTGAATCCTGATGGAGCAGTGAGAAAGGGACTCATGTCTGAGTATACCCTGCCACACCTATAGTGGCCAAAAACGATTTACAAAAAGGGGGTGGTGATGAACAGAGTGTCTGAGTTAAACAGACCACTCTTACCCAGTCCAAAGATCAGGGCTTGATCCATCACCGTTATTTATCTCACTGCCCCATCCCAGCTCAGAACCTGGCTATATGCAAATCAGTCTGTCCCTGGCCCAGTGCATCATGGGAACAGGGCAGACTAAACTACCAAGCCAATTCTTCACCAGAAAGGAGACAAGCTACCGGGGACCGGTTTCTGGCATTTCAGCCTTCTTCGGCCCGGCTTGCTTGAATCCTGATGGAGCAGTGAGAAAGGGACTCATGTCTGAGTATACCCTGCCACACCTATAGTGGCCAAAAACGATTTACAAAAAGGGGGGGGTGATGAACAGAGTGTCTGAGTTAAACAGACCACTCTTACCCAGTCCAAAGATCAGGGCTTGATCCATCACCGTTATTTATCTCACTGCCCCATCCCAGCTCAGAACCTGGCTATATGCAAATCAGTCTGTCCCTGGCCCAGTGCATCATGGGAACAGGGCAGACTAAACTACCAAGCCAATTCTTCACCAGAAAGGAGACAAGCTACCGGGGACCGGTTTCTGGCATTTCAGCCTTCTTCGGCCCGGCTTGCTTGAATCCTGATGGAGCAGTGAGAAAGGGACTCATGTCTGAGTATACCCTGCCACACCTATAGTGGCCAAAAACGATTTACAAAAAGGGGGTGGTGATGAACAGAGTGTCTGAGTTAAACAGACCACTCTTACCCAGTCCAAAGATCAGGGCTTGATCCATCACCGTTATTTATCTCACTGCCCCATCCCAGCTCAGAACCTGGCTATATGCAAATCAGTCTGTCCCTGGCCCAGTGCATCATGGGAACAGGGCAGACTAAACTACCAAGCCAATTCTTCACCAGAAAGGAGACAAGCTACCGGGGACCGGTTTCTGGCATTTCAGCCTTCTTCGGCCCGGCTTGCTTGAATCCTGATGGAGCAGTGAGAAAGGGACTCATGTCTGAGTATACCCTGCCACACCTATAGTGGCCAAAAACGATTTACAAAAAGGGGGTGGTGATGAACAGAGTGTCTGAGTTAAACAGACCACTCTTACCCAGTCCAAAGATCAGGGCTTGATCCATCACCGTTATTTATCTCACTGCCCCATCCCAGCTCAGAACCTGGCTATATGCAAATCAGTCTGTCCCTGGCCCAGTGCATCATGGGAACAGGGCAGACTAAACTACCAAGCCAATTCTTCACCAGAAAGGAGACAAGCTACCGGGGACCGGTTTCTGGCATTTCAGCCTTCTTCGGCCCGGCTTGCTTGAATCCTGATGGAGCAGTGAGAAAGGGACTCATGTCTGAGTATACCCTGCCACACCTATAGTGGCCAAAAACGATTTACAAAAAAGGGGGTGCTATCTGCCCCCCTTTTACCCGCATAAAACAATATTTGCTTTCTCACACTTCCAGCAGTATTTGCTTCTGGAGATCAGGGGATAAATATTGACAAATATTTGTAAATAGTCACTAAGTTAAGGCTGAATGGGCGTTTCCCACATTTTAATGGAATTTGCCACACAACCCTTCCTGTGCCACAACCATTGGAAAGCCCTGGAATGTGAATGTGTTTGTGTGTGTGTGTTTTTTCTATGTGTGTAATCTGTGGATGAGTAGGTTACACCTAAGTACACGTCATTGACTTTTACACCTTTCTGAATCATGCATAAGTGTGACTTGCATAGTATACAACATTTTTCAGGCCTAAATCCATGTCACAACTGAAAGTGTACTTTTAAGTCATGCATCTGGTTTTATGGACCGACATGCCTAGTCACACTCTTTGGATTGTGAACTCCTCTCCGCTTTATTGCTGTCTATAGCACCTTGAAACAGTCCTGCCTGCAGTTCAAAAACAAATAAACTTACCAAACCAAAAACGTTTAAGAGAATGAATTGTAGTGATTGGTTATCATCAATTCTGTTATGTTATGATTATTTGAGGAGCGTGCATGTCGCTCTGTAAGGTAACCAAGCGCTAGAGCAAAATGAGGGAACTGTGCTGACTGAGCCTGTGCTTAGGCTAAAGAGTCATGCTTTAGTCTCTTGAGGAATTCAAAGATTGAGGAGGCGGCTGTGATGTCCATGGGGAGATTGCTCCAGGCTTTGGGGCAAGGAAAGTACAACCACTGGCTTTGGCTTTGCAAATGCCAAGAATGTGTGCAAGCAGGAGGCCAGCTGAGCAGAGGTGTCTGGTCAGGAGGGGTCATTAAGGCAGCTGTTTAGGGAGGAGTGACCTAGATTGTATGGGGCTTCGTATGTGTATGTGAGGAGTTTGAAGAATGCACATTTTTGAGTGTGAGTCTGGCTGATTCTTTTTGCATGCTCTGAAGAGAATAATGCGGTAGTCCAGTTTTCTGCTGATGAGGGCCTGGATGATGGTTCAGCGCGTGCTGATCAGGAGCCACTTGAAGATTTGTTTGAGGATCTTAAGGGTGTGGACACAGGTGACTGTGTTGACTTGGCTAGCCCTCGAGAGTTGGCTCTCCACCACTATTCCTAGGTTCTTGGCTTGCATTGCTGGGCAGGATATTGGCCTGAGATGTGCTGGCCACCTGTTGGAGTTCCATAGTGAGGTGTCCTTCCCGAAGAGTACCACTTCCGTTATGTCAGTCAGTGACCTTACAGTAAGCTTGACATGCTCATACCACATATCCAAAGCTTTATGTGGTTCATATTTGTGTATGTCTCTATTTTTATTGAAGCATTACATTGTTATTTCCAAATGCTATACAGGACCAATTTAGAGGAGCTAGATAAATATATGGCTTCATATATACATCTTAAAGTTTTGCTCTATAATTGTGTTAACCTTTAAATATCTGTATGTCGGTTTTCAGCAGACGGGCAAAAATATTTTCATGAAAAGATGTTTTCTATGTTAATTTGTTTCTAGTGCCAAGATGTAATAATTGAGGTATTTTTTGGACCAAAATATAACAAATATGTTTGTGCTTATGCCTCACAGGTTTTAACGTCCAAAGGTTTAGCGTCACCTACACAACGCTACATTGATAGCAAAGTGGTGAAAACGCGAGCTGAGGGTGAATGGCTCTCCTTCGATGTCACAGAAGCCGTCAAGGAATGGCTCCATCACAGAGGTACACAGGACTATTTCCTCCCACAGGCTTATATGCATCTTATCAGTAACTTCTCCTCAAATTAAAGTGCTGGCACACAGATCTCAGTGCTTGATGGTCTCATGGTTTGGAATTTAGCTCCAGCATTGAACTACAGGGAGAACAGTGGCTGTCATTCTACATTATTATGTTAAGCTGATGTTTTAATATGATGAACCATTAATCAAGACATCTGGTGTACTGTATATAGCATTGATTTGAAGTTCAAAATCAACTTAGTTAATTAACGGGAAGTGAGAGGAAGTCAAAAACCTGTATGTTGAGGCTAACTTAAAATAGATAAAATGAGAAAGAAGTAACAATTTTATCTGAACCACACTTTCATGCTCCTTAGGCTGACATTGCACAGTATAACTCTTGTTTAGGTAATGATTTAACCTCTTTTCTGTAACTGTAAAAAATGTCCCTAATGTTATATATATTTTAATACATTGCTAGATAAATAGTAAAATAAAACAATATTTTACTTTTGCAACATTGTGACATTTGTCAGCACTACACAATGTGGCTGGACTTTAATGTACTGTGTGCCATTCAGGGCCTTCTATACAGCCGCTCTACAGTCTAAACAGTGCCACCTTAACAGTGGGATAAGAGAGCTCAGCATAGTTAGAGCCTAGATGGAAAGACTGCCTTTCAGAAGCTTCTACCGTGGCATGTTCATTGCTAAGAGAGCAATAGAGGGTGCAGTGCAACATAGCTGCCTATATGGCACATGTGGCTTCGCAAAGTATCAATATATAAAATACAAAAATAAAATTAATGGCCACATATTTGTTTGTCAAGTTGCCTCTTCTTCGACATATAGTTGTGTATCTAGCCACTTACATTTGGTATTTTTCAGCATAAGATTCTATTGTAGTTTTCCCACTGAAAGTTGGTGCTATGCTCATAAGACCCATAAGCATTGATGCTGGGGAACAAGAACTGAGGGGATTAGTGGCCTGCAGCACTAATTTTGCCACCCACTTAAGTAGCCTTTGAAACGTGTCGCAGGCCAGCCATTGCAGCCTGTTTGTGCAGTTTAAAGCTGCCATTTTGACCTAGTAAAATAAACCTTTAGCCAGGCTTAAACCTTCCTTTTTAATACATATACATCATCCACAGGGTAGGCCCTAAACAGCCCATCGAGCAGTGTGCAATGTATTTAAAAAATTGGACATGTACATTTAAATTTTACATGCCCTAGTAGTTAAAAGCTCTTAAATTCGTTTTTCACTACTGCAAGGCCTACCTCTCCCCTTAGGCTAACATTGTGCTACATTATTACATTTATTAAGTGATAACTTTTACTTGAGAGCAGGTAGGAATGTCGAATTTTGGTGTCTAACAAATTGTAAATTAAAGCCCTCTTTATTGGTAAAGTCATATTCAAAATCACAATTCTGAAAATGACACTTTTAGAAAGTTGGCATTTCTTGTCCCAAACATTTGGCACCTACAGCCTGTTCCTGGGTCACATGACTGGGTGTAGCTGACAGTTGGACTGGGGAGGCAGTAAACTTCAAGGACTTCAAAGGTAATTCTCTAGCAACTTACCCTACTTCAAAGTGGGCACCAGGTATACATATTGGACCCTCAGATACTACTCTTCAATACATCTTTGGACCTGTGTAAGACTCAGACGTACTGCTGTGCTACTCTGCTGCCCTGCTGCCTGAGAGAACTGGACTTGCATCTTGAACCCAGATGGACTTCAAGGGGTAGTTATCTGGGCTCCTGATCAGAGACTCAGGTGACAGAAAAGCTCCAATTACCTTGAACCCAACATCTAGATCTACTGTGAGTTCTAACCACCAAATGTTGCCTCCCTAGTTCTGGACCCTTGGAAGTGGGCCTGAAGGTGCTCTGCTAGCCCAGATGTGGTTCTGTGGTTGGTAACGATACATCATGATGCAAATACTCTCAGCCCCACTGAGTAGCAGCCGCAGCACTATCCATTTCATCCTGCAGTCTCCTTAGAACTGCCACTGCATGATGCATTATGGATGCAGTCCTTCGCATTACAAGCCCTTTGTCAATGCCATCCTCGCTGATGATGCAGGACTCTGCATCGCTGCTCTGCTGCTTCTTTGGAAAAACTGGTGGGAGATGCATCTTCGACGCAGAACTTTGCATCGCAAGCCCCTCATCAACGGCATCCTGGATGACAACATCGGACTCCGTATCATTGTCTCACAGCTACTCTGAACCACCACTGTACAACACAGTGGGATCTTGCAATGCTCCTCAAACCAGGATTTAAGGGGAAATTTTCTTCAGCTAGCCCCCTGTGTCTGTCACATGCTCCATTGTAGTTGGCCTGAAATTGTGACTTTGTCCTGATCCGGTGTGACCAGATAAGCACAGTTGGAGCTTAATGCTTCTAAGTGCTATTTTTACCTAAAACTTTGAAATTGCATTTTTACCAGTTCTACTGATTGTATTGTTGTTATTTTGCTCTCAACTAATGTATTAAATTTTTTATCTATTTTATCTAAATTGTTGTGGGATTTCTCTTGCATTGTATTTTCACATTATTATTGTTTGAAGTGCAGCATAAATACTTTACACATTGCCTCTAAGTTAAACCTGACTGTTTTTTTGTGCCAAACTACCAGAGAGTTGAGCACAGGTTAATTTGGAATTTCCTTGTGTTTCACCCTGACAGAGATCGTGGTTGGTGCTTGAGTAGGGTGTCACCCTTCTCAGCCAGTAACCTAATTTCCAACAAGTTGTCACAAACTCTGTGCAGCAGTCGGTACTTTTGTTGCAGGCATATGTGAAACCCCAGTGCTCATGCTTTTTCACAGATTGTTAGTGTGAGCAAGTATACAGCTCCAGCTCAGACTGTGGGTCTGCAACAGCAGAGGCCTCATGAGGGAGTGGAAAACTATCCCTCCCTCCAACTGAAGGCACACATGGGTATAAATACCTCAAACCTTCAACTGCAAGCTCTGTATTTAAGCCCCTATTGTTACATTTGAGCAGCAGTGGAAGCATAAAAAGCAGTGTAAGAGGCTCCTGCTGTTGCTTTCATTCAGTCACTGAAGGAGAAAAACAAGCATTGGCAAAGCCAATCGGTTTCAGACATGCAAGAGCTACTGATTTTGTCAATGTCAATGTGTTTCAGCATTGCATGGCTAGAAGGTGTAGTGTAGTTCCTATTTCCCTAATAGGCTCTGCACATTGGAATAATATACACTATAGGCTTGGTATAGGACTGAGGTCGGTATGCTCCTATCGAGTATATCAAACTCAATTACTTTGTGCCAGCTAGCCCAGAGACCACTAGAAACTCCTTGTAAACAAGACGGGATTCGTTTCTGGCAACCGCATAAGCATGACAACTTTGTTTCCCTTTAGAATCGGAACACTCTCAGAACACTCTCAGAATCGTGGAAACAACAGATAACAGTTTCACTCAGCTAATCGTGCATGTTTAGTTTCTACAGAGTTACACAGAAAGATTAGATGGGCGTTTCAATAAATGGATTTATTGAACAGTCTTGTTTCTCGTGTAAGAGATATGTGCTGTTACAATCAGTATGCAAGATAGATTATGTACAGCGTAAGCAGCAGAAAGAAATAGTATTGCTCAAGCATTGTCTTCTAGTTATGAAACATATTCATATACATAAATAACACAAGCTAAAAATGCGAGTACTCATAAGATGCTTCTCTAACTAGGTCTACCCCAGTGTACCTAACCTAAGTGTAGTACAAGTTAAGCAGTAGGTGCTGTATTCTATAGATGGTCTAGTTGATAGATTGCTATAGTACAATATAGAGTGGTATGCCAAGAGTCCCTCTAGGTTCTAGTTAGCTCCATACCTTTAGAATGAGAGAGGTGGGAATCTCTTTCCAGGTCTCGAACTCTAAAACCCAGTGAAGGGAGTCAGAACACTGGAAGCTGGATTCCGTGCGAGCAGGGATGACAGCGTCTCTCATCAGTGCGTCAGGCCGGGATACGGGCTCCTCTAAAGTCGAGGTCTCCTCTAACTTGCTTGGGAAAGGGAAGGTATTTGTATACCTAGTAGGTGCCTTGGAATGTTAGTATTGACATAAAGTCGGGCAGAGGAAGACGTCAGGAATGAACCCTTAGGGAATAGTGGTTCATGCATAATAAATGAGTTCTTGGAGAAATCAATAATCCTGTGCTAAGGAAACTCCCAAGAGCTTAAGGGTCTGGTTTCTAAGAACTCATTGTGACGTTGGATGGACGGATATAGGTGACCATGCCTGTATTTGGATAGCATGGCTAATGCCTAAATAAGGACTGGGATCTTATGGCTGTATAAGGGCATGTTTTGGAAAACCTATACACGGACATCAAAGCGGAAAACAACAATGGTAGTTGTTCCCCAGGCAGCTGCAGCACCCAAGTGCCCGCTGCTGATGCGCCATTACTCTTTCTTGTAACCGCGATTATACATGAACAAGACATCCCAAATTAAATTTACCATTTGATAGAGAGCAAAACACAGTATGAAATGTATCAATTCCTTTCAACA
Source organism: Lissotriton vulgaris (assembly GCF_964263255.1). Taxonomy (NCBI): domain Eukaryota; kingdom Metazoa; phylum Chordata; class Amphibia; order Caudata; family Salamandridae; genus Lissotriton; species Lissotriton vulgaris. Next base: position 1,705,809,758 of record NC_141694.1, read on the forward strand.
AGTGCTGCCTAAATTACCTAGTGTCATCATGCTACTTATTTTGTTCACCTTTCAAGAACAGAACGTACCATCTGATTTAGTGCAATTCATACTTATGACTTACATGTTACACAGGCATGCCAACTGCAGGCACTCTACCCACTGAGCTATCCAACTGACTGGAAGTATCATGGGCAACAAATCAAAATGCAGAGATCATTGCATGCAGAGATTCAAATTCAGGAATCCTTTATTACATCTATTCCCTCTTCCTCCTACATGTTTTTTTGTGGGTCACTGTTGTGTCTATCTGACTTGACATAAACATGGTATATTCTGACCATACCTCCCTTCCAGTCAGTGGACTGGATTTACAATGACAACCTAGAGGCCAGTTCAAGAAAGTTGTAAGCCAGCTCATTAGGTCACTATATTGTTATCACTGGATCACATGGCCGGTTCCTGGCCGGGCCAACTCAGCCCTTGGATGTTCTGAGGTTGATAAAATGAGTACTGTTACTTTGTGTAATGGTAATCAATTCTTGCTGTACTTAGATATATTAGCCTTAATGTGTTATATAATAGTATTATATTATTTTTGTACCACTGTTGTTATTGTGGTTCTCACAAGGCTTAGAGACTGTTCATGAGCAAAGTCCCACCTTGGTGACCCTGGTATTTTGCAGTTTTCCAAATCTGAGTAATGTGACTTTACTTGGGTGCTGGCATCAACATCTACCAAATCTACATCTCAAAGGTGGGGCGCTATCGGTTGAAAATGCCTTTATTTATTTTATCTTGCAGCAAGCCTTTTACTGAACATTTGCTTTTAATCTTTAATTCTGCTACATAACAAACCATGGTCTTGCTTATGTACTTTGTGCTGTATTCTAAACCACAAAACGCTCACTATACAAATGCACTCCTGCGCCCAAGAGTGCTGTTGGTGGCCTGGAGTGCTTTACAGTGACCATCCAGTGAACCGAAACAAGCCCTTCCCAGTCGGTTTTATTTGTAACCAGAAAGCTTGGTATGGTGTGTTCCTGTTTTTTGTAACTATCTCAAAGGATGTGGAGGGGGTGAGAATGAGCGAGTGAACTGCAGCTGAAACAAAGTGGTCATGTGAACTTTCAAGGCAATTGAGAACCATGGAGGTGATTGCTGACTTTCTGGCTCTCTCCCCGTGAATGCTCTCCTGGTAAATGAAAATCATGCCGTTGCTTGAACAACAAGATAAGAACATGATTTACAGGCCTGTTCCTTTACGGTTGGAAAAGCACAGGGCCATCAGCCATGGGACGTGGGAGGGAGCAAGCAACAGCGGGAGTAGGGTGATTGGGGGACGGAATAAGAAAAAATGCAGAGTGGGGACGAGCAGTTTCACGATGGTCAGAAAGAACAGGGCAAGCAGACACGGGGCGCAGAATAGAGAAAGTGACAGCGGGAGCAGGGGGATTGGAGGAAGGGACAAGAAACCAGATAAGAACATGATTTCTAGACCTATTTACAGAAATGGTGCGGCACTCAGAGCGTGTGAAAACATGACCGTTCCTGAGGTGAGCTCTTAAACAAAGAAAAAATAAGTTCCTAAAATGGTCATCAAATGGGAGGAGTGGAAGGATAGTTGTAATTGGTCTCTGCTCTCTGGGAGGGCTAAACACAGGAAGAGGCATGATACATACATGCCATGGACAAAAGATTAAGAGAGCCATGATGGATCCACCAAATGGAAGGCCTATGGGCAAGCTGAAGCCCACAAAGTATATACAACATTTTGTATTTCGAGACTGTGCAAGCACTGTCTAGAGCATAAACCAAACAATTGTTGGGACCCACTGCAATTTCATGGTTTTTAATGGATGGCTCAACAATGGTATGTTACAATATTTATTTGTTACTTCTTATTCTTTTATAAATACAGAAGCAATCTTCAAATCAATGTCAGATTAGCCTTGGTAGGGTTACTATACTGTCCATCCTTACATGGTAAGAAAATAAGTGGCAAATCACAACACGGAGGAGATAATGGCATGTACCTCACTGATTTGAGATTATTTTATTCTCTCTTTCTTGATGCTTTTTATTTTTTTCAGTATGTAGCCCCATGTTTATCTTCCCCTCCCTATTTCTCACCCTAGGTCCTGTCTACTTTGGCTCCTTTGTTACTTTTCTATTCTGTTTTTTAATTACAGGGTCAGTATCCCCACAACAGTGCCCTCTTTCTAGGCCAGATACATGCCCTTGTTTCCTCCTTACCTCCCCTATTATATTTTTGATAAGTAATATTTACAAACTGTTGGAATTTGAAGTCAAAATTTCAAGTGTTAAGCAAATACCAGTGATGCACAGATTGTTTGTCATTTGTGTTTCTTTCTTAATTAATGTTGAATGTGTTTTTTGTGCAATTATTATTCCTTCATGACAAAATACATTTTTTTCACATGGACTTATCATTCCCATTTTCTTGCCTTGCAGACAGAAATCTTGGATTCAAAATAAGTTTACATTGTCCTTGCTGTACATTTGTGCCTTCCAATAATTATATCATCCCTAACAAGAGTGAAGAATTGGAAACAAGATTTGCAGGTAAAACTGATTAATTCTGGTGTTCAATGTCATCATTTAGTGGGATCCTGGTTTTGTTCAGTGAATGAAACAAACACCACTGTATGTGCAAGATATAGATTACATTTATTGATTACTTATATATAGTTTCTAATATCTAGAAACTTTGTATAATTACTGTTCTGGAGCCTATATATCCTCTGCAGCTGCTGTGCTTTCCCAACCACACCCACCAATTGACAAAGGTGCCCACATACTAGCAAGCAAAACCACCTTAATGTTTCTGTAGGTACTCCAGAGGTTTGGTTTTTATTCAGCAGCTCATGCCTTCCAACTCCTGTGGGAGTCATTCTCAAGGCAAAAGTCATGATTACTTTTTCCAACCAACCATAACTGTTAATGGCCAGAAGCCAGGCACAGTGGCTTCTGGGCACATGTTGGGGTGAGGTCCATGCAGGGTGTTGTCATGATGTTGCACCCATTTCCATTCTGCTCAGGGCTATAGGTTGAGTTCCGCTGAAGTTGGACATGTGCAGGAGTTGGGTGCCGGTCAAAGTACACAGCAGGGATTGGGCAGAACAAGAGGCATGCATATGTAACTTTAAAAAAAGATCACTGGAAAGCTCAGTTAAAATATAGTTATGGTTTCTTTTACTCTTGATTTATTGATGTGTGTTGAAAACAAACTTTGAAATTCACACAAAGCATGACAGTTAAAGTACTGTTACTGTTATGAACTAAAACAAAAAATACTCTTAAATCTTTTTAGTTATGTTTAACTTGCACACCTACCATGCAAACTATAACTTGCACACAAAGTGCAATGCTTAAATCCTCACATGTATACCAATGAGAAAAAACAACTTCATTAAATAACAAATCCTATGCAAGTGAAGAAATCATACTTTAGCCACAATTGCATCATTGATAATGTTAATGGTAACATCATATGACAACACCTGTGAGATGATATATGTCACTTGTGATCTGTCACACTATGGTTGAGCTCATGAGGGTTGTATTTGGCAGTTATGGTGTGCAAGTTATACATTGCAGATCTAATCATAGTTTGGGAATTTTATGGTTTGTTTTGGACTTACTAGCATTGGCATGGATGTGCATGCAAGCGATCTCAAGCGTGATGTGTCTACATAAGGCAACTCAATGTTTATCTTGTTTTATTCTCAAGGTATTGATGACAACATGTTAACTAGTGGGGATCTAAAAACATTAAGGTCGAATAAGAAAAAGCACAGTGGAAAGACCCCACACCTTCTTCTGATGTTGTTACCCTCTTACAGACATGATTCACAACAGCACAGCCGGCGGAAGAAGCGAGCACTAGATGCAGCCTATTGCTTTAGGTAAACCCAATTTTTTTAAATTGTAGTTCATAAATGTTTTAATGTAAGTAACAGTTGCTTGGCAATCTTGCAAAGTAGTATTTGGATCTTCTAATTGACTCATAGGAAAAGAAAATTAAATTTTGTTACTGCTTATTGTGATAGGATAATTCAAGAGCCAGTCTGATGTACAAAGGACTCTGCCATTATATCTTTCTATTACATAATATTAGGATGCGTGTCTGTATTAATGAATCACACATTTATGCTTGGGATGTGTCCCAAGGAGTTTATGCATCTAAGCTGGAGTCATTAAATAGAGGATCTTGTGTGCAATCATTAACATGAATAGAATTGTTTTTTGCACTGTCAGCCAGTGAAGTCAGCTAGTGAAGACATAGAGTGGTTGATATTATATTCATAGCAGTAAATTCACCATTGAATTGCTGGCTTAATTATAGTCCTTACTTGACTCTTACAAATTAATCCACATAGAGAATGGGTGTCAGTTAACATTTGGCAGCCTGATAGAACTGCCAAGATTTAGCAGCTCTCCCGCTCCATCAAGCTCATGGTTCCGGCACCTAAATTAGTTTGGAGTGAACGGTTTCCACTTGAGGAACATAACCTTGCTTCACTAGTAGAAACCCTTGACCTGTCCGTGACAGGGCCACTAGTGCATAGTAATGGTATACTTAGGTTAGGACATCCGCTACGAAGTTTCTCTGCTTGGAAACCACCATATGCGGCAAGTGGTTCCAGGGCAAGGAAATCAAACAATCTCCCTGACGTGTAATAAGAAAACACACTGGGATTCGTGGACATTGCCTTTTGATTTTATAGAAGCATACTCCTGCTTTGAAACAACATGGCTCTTGCTCTGCAAACTTTTCCAGCCTCAGTACAACTGTAACATCTGCTACTGCTCTGAAGAAAGTGAGATTCCGAGCAGGCAAATGGCAATCTCACAAAAGGACAGGTGATCCTCAACAAGAGAAGCAGCGGCTATAGTCTTACCTGAAGGGCTGGTGGGCCACCCGCTAGGCTCTAAAGGAGCCTTCATGTTTCAAGTTTTCAGCCTATATAGACAAATATATTTTCTGTTTATATGTGCTGCCAAAAAGTCGTTTTTGATGTCATTGCCATGTTGAAAATTCCATATTAAAATGGCCTTCCTCCAACAATACGCATAGATGTCTTAGTGCTTTATACAATCATGGTCAGAGGCCTGTTGATTACAGCTAGACATCTGGTGTACATGGTGCCAACTATTTTGTCAGTAAAGCTTCTAACTTGTACAGATTCAGCTTCATAAATTAGCTGACACCCACCATCTTTCCAATAGATGTATCAACATCTATTGATTTGTAAAAAAACAATATTCATATAGCTTCAAGCAATTCACTCGCAACTGCACCTAGTGATAAAAACAGCACTGATAATTGGTTCATATTCGTACAAAGTAATTGTAGGAACGTTGGAGCTGTTTTTATGGTTACCCCCCCCCCTTTTTGCCTAGTGCTAAGCTGTTATTGACCGGTCTGACTGGATCCTGTAAATCAGGACCCCCGTCTCTCTGCTTTCTCCCTTAAATTGTTGTGGTTAGTACTTAGGTACATCCTAGATTGGATACTGGGGTTCCCTTATCAGTCCCTAGTATATGGTACTAAGGTACTCAGAGCATAGGTACCCCAGAGGTCCCCCATAGGCTGAAGCATGCATTATGCCACCCATGGGAGACCATTCAAAATGCAACTACAGGCCTGCCTTTGCAGCCTGTATCAGCAGGTGCTAGCACCACTTACGAAAGATATAGATTTTTTATATCTAGGGTATCTGCAACAAAAACCTATAAGTCACACCTATAGCAGGCCTTATCAATCCTGAATTATTAATGTGTGATTATTTATTGTCATGTATGTATTATTGTGGGTGGGAGAAACAAATAATGTCCATAATGAGTCTGTGTTTCTGTGTGTGTGACAAAAAGTTTTTTTTTCCAAATAAATAAACTGTGGGTAACATATACTTGTTGGCAACCGCTGTTATTAAGTAAAGCGTGTGCATGCGAGTGTGGTTTTGAAAGAGTATCAGTTTTGGCATTTGTGTTTTGTGTGCATTATCAATCCTGTAGGCAGGGTGCTTGGTTCTAAGTGTGAGGGTGCCCCTGCATGAGCAGGACACCCCTACAGCCGGAGTCCATTCTGCCGGGTTGTAAGTGAAGCAGCTAATTACACGATGACCATCTCAAAATTTACTGCAACGAATCCTATCACGTTTGGTATCAAATATGTTGGAATCATACCCCCAGACTGTAAATGGTATGGGAGTATGATCCCAAGCACTGGAAGAGCCCTCTATTAAGCTCCCTGTGCTCCTGGTGCAAGTATTCTAGACCTGGACAGCACAACATGGCTGATGCAGACCCGAGACCCGATCCTGCCCTCCTGCTGCTGAGCCAAGCTCGAGCAGGGTAAAGCAGAACACTAGGTATCCTGTCACAGGGAGGTGTGACCACCTCCCAGACAGGATTAACTGTATTGGGGCCAGGTGGGTGCGATTGCCAGCATCACTCAGTGTGCATGAGGGGCACATTGGCGCCTCCTTGCATATTCCATTTCAAACCAGTTCTGGGAGCCATTGGCTCCTGCTCTGGTGTGAAACTGGACAAAGACCATGAGAGGAACCTCCCCCCTGTCCAAACCCTTCCATGAGATGGTCCCCTGAATCATCCCAGCCCTTTCATTAGGGTACTTAAGGGCTTACCTTGGTGTAGGTCCATAGATTCGGCATGGGACACGATTCAATTCAGACACCACATCAACTTCTACCCTTATAGGCACTCTGGACGTTGCTGGACTTTTTTTGGGCTCAACTTCGTCCTCCTTTCAGTCTGCTGCATCATCCGTGCCTGTGCACCATACATGAACCTTCCAAGGCCTGTGGGCATCCAGGATACCTGAAGGAATCTCCCTTTAAGTGAAGGAGTCACTTCCCTGCATCTTCAGGCACAGCAACTAAGCTGATTGGACTGCTGATCCTGAGCTCCAACGGACTACGAAAGGTTTAAAAACACAGGTGGTGAATCTCCACAGCTCTCGAGGCCTGCCCTGCCCTCTCACCAAGTTTGAGGCAGGTATCTCTTGTGGGAGCTGAAGGAACTGAACCCCTGTGCATCGACTTGCCATTGCAAAGGCTTTGGCTTCCTTCCACCAAGATCTTTGGGCTCCACATAACCCACACCTCAAGCATCTCCAGTGACCAAAGTCTTCGTCCACATAGCATAATTTTCACTGTTGCCTGCATCTTTGGTGAGCTGATCGAGTTCCTCTTGCGACTCCAGTGCCTCCAGCCTGTGGGTCCTGATGATGGCCACCTTTGTTTATTTTGGGCACCCCAGATTGCTCGGGGCCTGCACTGACTACCCTGCTTGTGGTGAGTCCCCTGGACCTTGCTGATCCCGACATTGCACCTTCTTCGACTTCTTATGTTGTTTGCAGTTGCCAAGGATTGTTGGTGCTCCCGACAGACACCAACCCCTCAACTCTTGACATCCGATGTGGAACAGCTCCTGTACACCTCCTGGTCTTCCTCAGCATCGCCTGGTCCTCAGAGCTGTAGAGTCAAGGTCACCGTCAACTCTCCTGGAACTCCTGACCTTGGTGGACATTGGTCTTTCAGGTCTCTGAGTCACTCTTGAGTGACATAGACTCTGTCCCCTCTGCTTCAGGTACTTCTCATCCTGAATCCACCTTCGGATTCCACCAGACACTTTCTCCTTCTCCAGCAGTGCCACTTTCTTGAAGTCCTCCATTGGGCTTGACAGCAGCTTCTGACACCACTTCACACCTATGCACCCGGCTTCCCTGATGGAGGTAATGTGGGTACTAGGGTATCCAACAGTGGGGTAGCTCTCTAACCTTCTGTCTTCCATGAAGTTTCCTCAGGGTCCACTGGTAAGGGGCCTTAATCTTTAAAATTACAACCGCAACTTACACGTTGATTTGTACAGGGAACACGGTCGTGTTCCCACACAGCACACGATCTCCGTGGGGCTCCTAGTCACTCACCTTGGGTGGTTCCTTGCATCCCTGGCACTTCTACATCCTCTGAACATTGCCTTGACACGAGTTGTGGTTCTTAAACCACTTTCTTAGTGTATGGTTTGTTCCCCCCTGGGGTCCACTGTGTATTCTGTGCTATTTCTATACAAAGTATTGTGTGCATTTTGTATTTCTCTGTGTAGGAGATATTTGTACGTATTAGGGAGTGTTATATAATGAATACATATTTTTATAAATGCATTTTGTGGTTATCTTTCACTTAACTTTACCTATAAGATTGCATTCTGCTAAAACAAGCTGCTTTACATTTCTTCTGGTCTAAGGCTGAAGGCTGCTTTACACAGCTACCATTTAGAGAGCTATATAAGGTTGTCTAAGACCTCTTAAATCACCATAAGGGTTGTCTGGACTGGTGCAGGATGCCCACTTACATTAGTGGACATCATTTACCAGGCCAGCCTCTCACAGTAATGTAATAAACTCCCACATCAGACTGCATTTTGAAAACATTAAGTTAAACTGTCTGGCTTTGGTCCACATTCAGTATGTCATTGTTTTTTGCAGAACTTGTGAAAGTGTCATTTCATCTAAACACTGATTTGTTATAACGTCAGGTGACACACATCTGCCACTAACTACTCAATATCTGCATGTCAAGGTTTAAGAGTAGACAGTCCAGATTTTCATCTCACTAGTTCAGACCAGTTTCATATTGGATTTTGGAAAATTCCCACTGGATTTTGTAATGTAGGCTAAAAGTCAGTGTTCAGTATCCTACTGAATTGACCACTGAATTTACACCAGGTTATCACAGGAGGTCCTGCCAGACTGCCGGAGCATCCACTCTTAAGTCAAGAGTTGATCCAATGATCAAAGGAGCTCAACCCAGCTGATCATGTGTTTTCCTTCTGCAGGAACACTGGCTCCCTGCTGAACTCTGATAAACACAGCTGATCTGCTGTGAGCAGGTATACAGGGTGCTAGACCCCAAGAAACTCTACAGGCAAATTATCTAATCCATGTGCTCATAGTGTAGCACATTAAATTAGAGTTAGGCTGGTAGTCTGCTAGGAACTTTCAAAACACGTGAGAACTATTCATTTCATCCTCACTGCTAGCAAAATGCACAAGTGCTGTGTTAATTATGTTCTGAGCTGTTATCATTCATGTACTAAGCAGCAGAAAGAAACTGTTTAAATAAATAATTTTAAATATACAGGGTCCGATTCAATTCTTGTCGAGTGGCCGATTTCTCTGCCAGGGTGATGGGGTAAACTACTCCATTGCCCTGCCAGAGTTGCCGCCTGCATCATTTATAAATATGTCTGCTGGTCCAGTGGACATTTCTAACATTGACATGACTCTCCGTTGTGGCAGTTCTTGTCAATGCATTATAAGTTTGGTGGACGTCCCTATCAATATGTTGGAGTGGTACATCAAACTTACAATTTTATTTTTATTTTCAAAAAGAAAATCCCAATGTGGTATATCTTTTTGAAAATAGAAAAAACAAGCCCCACTCACCATGGGAGTTTCCTCTCATGTCGTCTTTCCTCCAAAGGCGAGAGAGGCATTTAGCATTTTTCAATTCCCCTTACTGCCAGGATTCTCCTGGCATTGACGAGCATTGAAAATTAACTGTATGTTCCCCCATCTAAATTAGGTGGGCAGACATACAGCTAAATTTCCAACAGCTCTTACTTTGTCAGGTGATTGTAGAGGTTTGCTCATGGCAGAGACAAAATAGTCTCCGCTGTAGTCAAATCTATGGACCGCCAGACTTTTAGACCAGGCCCACAGTGTCTTTTCTTAGTGCTATTCTTGAGTGTGCTATTCTAAGAGCAAAGACAGGTTTGAATTACCACTGCGCTCCTGAACCCTTCACAGGACTGTTAGCAACCCAGAAAGCACAAGTACACATTGTCAGGAATGCTCAGTGGGGTGCGTTGGGCTGCAGTAACCTGGACTTCCTTACTCAGTGGTGGTGCATTGATCTAAATCCCTGCACTGCATAGTGGAGGTATCTGAATCCTATAGGCCTGGGCTCCAGACCACAGTTTATGTCTATAACAATGAAAGGGATTTAGGGCTAGATGTGCATACATTAGAAATACCGATTTCCAAATTGCGTTTCTATCTGAATCACAGTTATGAAATCTGTGCTCCCTATGTATGAAACTCATTCAGTTTCATTTAGGGATACCTTGTGGGTTGCAAATCCACCTATCTCGTAAATATTAATGCGGTAGTTTGCAACCCCTCAAGAATCACAGCCATCACAGGGATGGTGGCCTGCTGAGGTCAGCAGACCGCCATGTCTGTGATAGTTCTTTTCTAAAAGCAGCCTGTTCATCTTAGAGGAAAATGGGATACGTTTAAAAAAGTAAAAAAATGAAAAGTTTAAGTTTTATTTTTTTAAGAGTGGGCAGTGGTCCATGGGAACACTGCCTGCTCCTAAAAAATATTTTTCACCATTCTCAAAGGGGAAAGGGTCCCAAAGTGACCCCTACCCATGTGCCAATGGGTTACCACAACATTTTAAATGGTGGTAAAGAATTACTTTCTTGTAATCCAAATTCTGTCTCAAAACAGTAATGCATGCCATATCGATCTGAGGTTTGGAAGGGATGCCCAAAACACACCCCTTCCAAATGCCATATGCAAATTGTGATTCGGTAACAAGTTACCTATTTGCATTTTGTACATCAGAAAAAGCATTTTTCCAGTTGCAAATGAGCAGATTCTGTGAATCAGGCTGTTTTCAACCAAAAAAATGCTTGGTACATCTGGCTCTTAATCTTCATTATTCTAGCACTTGAATGCTAATTTAAACCAGGCACTCGAGGAAGAGTAGATAATAAACTGCTTTGCATGCAACTGGTAAATTAAGTAAAAAATAATGCATGACACTACACATATCCCCTGTATCCGTAGACAGTCCAGAATTACAAACCTAACGGCCAATGTAACAAAGAGTTTTACCTATAATGTGTCAGTGGTGAAATTCGTTGATACATAAGGGTCTGTTTCACTTATGTATCAATGCAAATCCCTATAGACACAGAATGAGTAAAGCCCTTCTGCCATTTGACATGTCATTTGAGATGTCATCCGTGATGTCATTTAGCAGGTCATGATTTATGTAATATGTGAGATCCTAAGCACGGTGTGAGGGGGAAAGTTATAATTAGCTCAGTAAACAATAAGTGGTGAATTTCAGCACTTAAAAAAACATAGTTTTAACCATAAAAGGACTGAAAATAAACCATTTTTTTAAACATTCATTTTGACTGTAATTGGGGCTGAGGTTAAACCATATCAATTGGATTACATAATACAAGTAAATTTGAAGGTAAGCGTCAGAGCATCTTGAAAGTGAAAACGTCTGCAAATTGTTACTGGCGGGTTTATGTTGTTTGCATTAGTTTATACATCATTTTTTATTAGCAGCGAAATCCTTTTATTAGTAGCAAAATCCTTAACATGAGTGGACTACTTCTGTTTTTGCTTTTCAGGGTCGTTTCTGGGTTTGAACCTGGAAAACTCATCTCTTGAATAGTTACTTTTTGCAGTCGTGTCCTTTCCACTATACATGCTAATCAAAGTTACACTTTGTGAATGCCCGAGACAGTACCAAATATTACACATTGGGAATTTTACCCATCAGTAGTTGTGCATATTTTTCAGACTTCTCTGATAATTACTGTGAGATACTGTTATGGGGCTGTTCCCTAGGGTTCAATCCTGAACCACCTGAGTTAGTGCGCCTAAATAAAGTGATTTGTTTGAGGAGAGGTTGATAAATAGACACAATCACCATATTTGCAACCAGTGTATTAAATTACTTTAGTATTAAATATATTGGCTCTGTACCTCCTTTGATCCTGATGTCTTAAAAGTAGAAATGACTGCTATCAGAAGCACTGACTTGTGAAGCAGCTGTTTCTCTCGGCTTCTGTACATTGAAGAGCTGGGTGGTTTACCTTTTTCGGCTTGCCCTCTTTCATCAGTTCATGCTATTTTGTTTAGTGCATTTGCTGCTGTTGCTGCCTTTGCATCCGCCAGTAATTACTGGAAATCCACACCTCATAGGTAGCTTAAGACATTCCAGCCAAAGCGGTACTTGCAACAGGCTGTTGAAAGGTCTTTATTCTGGCACCAGGTGCAGAAAATGATGATCCACAGTGCATGACTTGGGGGTTCTTTGATCAGTCAACCATTTCACTACACGTTTACCAAAATGGGCTTCTCTGCCTGACACAGTAAACGACAAACAGTAAGAAGATGCAATAGTAAGAAAGACAGTTTTTAAATGCAGCTCTAAAATTCTGTAGTCTCCTAAATACCCTTCTAAATACTCTCAAACATTTTTCAATTAATGTATTTTTTTACACAAATTGATGATTAATCGGTGGGCTGCGGAAATTAGTGAACTACGGGCACCAAAACAAAGTGACGTGTAATTAGACCTCACAGCATTTTGACCATTCATGCAAGTTTATCGCAAACATATGGCTGTTTTTCAACAGCAAGATAAGTTGCTTTACACACATATGCAGTGATGGGACCGGAAATTCGCCAATCTCAAACAGGCAATTGGTTTAACCTATAAAATCTATTGACTTTGCCAATGCTTGCTTTTCCCCAATATGGCCACCTTATGTATGCATGTAGGTTCAGCAGACAACCTAGCATTTGCAGAGGGGTCGCTTAACTAAAAACGAATGAGTTTCTGAACCGCACTCACTTTTGCACTCCTACTATTTAGAGACTTCCTAAGGTTCATATGAACTAGGAGAATCTGCCGCGCATCCTACCATAAATGGTTGTGGTTCTATTTTGTAACCTGTTGATTACTATATTGAATTTTTGTCTTTTGAAAGGTACTCATGTTTCTGTAAAGGACAGAAAAGACATGGGGCCTCATTTATGAAAAGTGACGCATCGCTGCGTGAAAACAGCGATGCGTCACTTTTCACTTCGCACTCCTTACGACATTCCTGATGCGTCATATTTAATGTATGACGCATCATGTCGGAAGGAGTTACAGATACGTCAGTATTTCTGACGTATCTGTAAGCGCAAAAGTGACGCATTGCTGGAGTGTGTCACAAAAGTGACGCAACTCCAGCAATGCGTCCTTTCACATGGGGAAAGCCCCATGTGAAAGGGCCTACGTCAGTCTTACGCCTGTTGTGAGGCAGGCGCAAGATTTTGACGCAACAGCGTCCTAAAAGTGACGCAGTGAAATCTCATAGATTTTACTGCGTCACTATTACGAGGCTTTTTGCGGGGCAACGCCCCCTCTGCATACATTATACCTGACGCAGGTATAATGTGGCGCAGGGGTTTAAAAAGTGACGCATCTACCTAGATGCGTTAATTTTATAAATCTGGCGCAACGAGGTGCATTTTTTACACCGCTGGTGCGTCACAAAAAGTGACGCACCGGCGGCGCAAAACTGACGCAAGGCCTCATAAATAAGGGCCATGATTAGTAAGATTGATGCCATCCCCTTCAATCCCCAGTCTGAATTCCTTGGCAACTTCAACATGCAGTGACTTGTAAGCCTGGGCGGAGCTTGCGGAGTTTCACTCCACGCAATATTGTGGGGTTACCGAAAATCTCCGCAAAACCTCCGCAGATTTCTGCGAGCGGTCCGAGTAAGGGATTCATCAAAATCCCCTTTATCTCTGTTCCCAGATGCTGCTCGTTTTAGGACCCTTGTGAGGACTGGCCTGCTGCCTTCATGCAGAGAGCAACACAAGCCAAAGGAGATGCAATTAATGTGCCAGATACTCAAATTAAAAAAAACCTTCCCCAAGTGCTGAAGGATAGAGCCCTGGGTACACTACAAACAGACAAGATGAGGAGTAGGTTTCCATTAACCCCTCCCCCGCTGATGACGGAACTGCTCCGTCATCAGCTGCGGTGGCGCTGTGCTGATGATGGAGCGGTTCCGTCATGGCCCGCCCGACGCTCCTGTGTGGCGCGAATTCCGCGCCTGCGCTGAGCGTTCTATTGAGCGGGCGGGGCCATGACGGAACCGCTCCGTCATAAGCACAGCGCAACTGACGCTGGTGACGGGACGGTTCCGTCACCAGCATGCGCCCGCCGCTCTTCCGCCCGCCGCTCTTCCGCCCCGCCCCCTTAGCACTGCGGCGGAATAGCTGCCGCAGTGAAGGGGTTAATGACCACGCCGTGGTTGGAACATTTCTGAGTGCGATAACAGAACAGCCACGTGGTGATGATGATGATAACTCAGTACCCTACCAGAGGACCACAGCCCCAGTGCTATCAGCTGAGTATTTCATCTTTAAAACACTGAAATGTAACGTGTTGCGGATTGAAGTTCCACATGTGGTCTGTTGTTATAAGGTGTACTCACTATGTGCAAAGAAATAGCAAGTCTGAAAAATTGTTTCCAAATAGTGTCGTTTTCAGTTTTTCACGCCTTTAGTGTCATAAAATTCTGACAACGCTGTTTTCGCATGTCATTTCTCTGTGAAACTGAAGGTGATTGATCAATATACAATTTCAGGACTTAGTGGAAGATTTGTGAACATGAGCATCACCCTACTACTGCATTTAAAGTCCAACTTTCACCAGCCTAGAACGTACATCGAATGGACTTGGGAAGTACGCTAGAGAAGGGTCGTGTTCCAACAACGCAAGGACTAGGGTGACGTGAAAACAGGGAAAATGTGTCATTTCAAGCGTGCAGTAGGGTACAGGAAGAATTGGATGTGTCATCATCATCAGGCAGTTCCATGAAGGGGAAACAAAGGTCCACGGTCATGTAGGAAGAGGGGAGTGTTTTGACACTATGGGCACTGTGTAGGCGTGAGAACTGTTTTCTTTTTGCAGTCTGTATGGTTTGAGATGAAGAAAAGAGAGGCCCTGTGTTCTGGCACTACATGGAGTGTGTTGACATGAAGGGACAGTGAGGATGTGGGTTCTCGCTGCACCTGTTGGGGTGAGGAGAGAACACCAGGCATATCTTCTGGCACTGTAGAACTGGTGTTAAAATATTTATTTATTTATTTATGCAACTTGTAGAGCGCGAACAATTGCCCAAGGGCGTCTCGGCGCTGTAGATGAAGCAGAATTAGGGGGGAGGAGAAAGAAGTTATTGGATGTAGAGCCATGTCTTTATTTTTCTTCTGAAAATGGTTAGAGTGGGGGCAGACCTAACATCGGGTTCAAGAGAGTTCCAAAGTTTGGCCGTTGATACATGGAAACTGCGGTCGCCCCAGGCGACGGTTCTAGTGCGTGTGACTATCATGATAGACGTATTCATTGAACTAAGTGGTCGTTTGGGGACATTGAATGTGAAAGGATGTAAAGGAGAGCCCAAAGGATTGTTTTAGTGCACCTAAGGCACTGATGAGCCAGGAGGTGATACAACAGATGATGTGTTCAGAACGGTGCACAAATGAAGGGGGTGGGGCAAAGGTTTAGTGTGGAAGGCATTCTAAACAGGGAGCAAAGGGCAGTTTTCCTGGTGTTCTTTTAGCTATCATGTTTTAAAAGGTATCACTGGAGAGGTAAGCACAGTGCTGCATCCTCTCTCGTCCGGTGGCTTTACAGTTCACCCGTACTCTGCAGAATTTCGCGCTAGGACAGTCCCTCTACTCTGCTCCTATTAATCATTAGTAAGAAGCAGTGCCCAAACTATACACTCACTCTGCTTCTGACTTTTTGCCAAACTCCATTCTCCAAACAGAGAGTGGAGTTGCAATACTCCACAGAGGGGACCTAACTGCCTACCCCTACTTTATACCAACATCCCAAAACTAGAGGCCTTTGAAGTTGTCAGTAAGACACTCAACAAGAGATCAAGGCCATTCAAAGTGCCTAGTGACTTCATCACTCCAATTTTCTGGAGACCCATGAGATCTTACATGACTCCCAGTCGGGCTTCCGTTCAAATCGTAGCACCGAGACCGCGCTCCTTGAGGTTTCTGAAACTATCAAAGGGGTGTTGGATACCGGGGGCAAAGTCATGCTGGTGTTGTTGGACTTGTCGGCGGCTTTTGACACCGTCCCCCATGATGGCCTTCTCGCAAGACTCTATGAGATTGGTCTTCGGGGGACGGTGCTCAGCTGGTTTTCGTCCTTCCTAGCTGGCTGCCGGCAAACGGTCTGGACACCGCCTGACACCGCCGCGATGCCGCCTTTGGGAGTCGGGGTCCCTCAGGGCTCTATATTGAGCCCAACACTTTTTAACATCTTTATGATCCCTTTGGCGGCGGTGGTGGAGTCGTTTGGTGCCCGGATCGTGTCGTATGCCGACGACACCCAGCTCCTCTTTTCTTGTGAGAGAGGGGCGGTCTTTGACGGGGAGAGTATCCGGAATTGCCTTGGGGCGGTGTTCACATGGTTCCAACTGAACAGCCTCAGGTGCAATTCCGATAAATCCGAGGTACTCTTTTTCGGGTGCGACACGGAGCCTAGCTGGCAGGCCTGGTGGCCCATCGATATGTTCCCTCCGTCCGGTTCTTCCCCTATGGCTAAAAACTTGGGGGTTAAGATGGACAAGGGGCTGACGATGAAAGCCCAGATCCTTGGAGTGACCGGCACCTGTTTCGGCCTATTAAAGATGCTGCGGAGGTTCTTGCCTCTTCTGTCGGAGGAGCACAGGAGGCTGACTGTGCAGGCTCTGATAGGTTCCAGGTTGGATTACGCCAACATTCTTTACCTGGGCCTACCAGAGTACCTGTTGCAGCGGCTTCAAGTTGCGCAGAACGCGGCTGCCAGGGCCATTTTTGGTCTAAATAGGCGTACTAGCGCCTCGGGCCTGCTGTTGACTCTGCACTGGCTATCCATCCGTAAATGGATCGCTTTTAAGGCTATGACTTTGGCATACAAGGCTCTCCATGCTGTGGGAGCAAGGTATCTCCAAAAGAGATTGGCCTTTTACCATCCGGCTCGTTCTCTGAGATCAGAATCTTTGCTCTTGACGGTTGTTCCTCGTGTTAGGAGAGCGCGCCTGGGTGGCCGTTCCTTCAGCCTGCTGGCCCCACAGATGTGGAATTCGCTTCCGCTCCCTCTCAGGGGGGCTTCGAATCTGCTTGACTTTAGGAGAGGTCTTAAGACCTGGTTGTTTACTCAGTAGCCCCGCTTGCAGTCCCTTTTTTTCCCTGTGTGTTTTATGCTTTTTTTTAATGTGTTATGTTATTGTGAATCAGTTCTCCTTACCTAAAGCGCCGGGCACTCTTTTTGAGTAACCGTTGCGCTATACAAAAGAATAAATAACATAACATAACATAACATAACTGACTGTATCAAAAGGAGTTTTATCTCTAAATCAAAGGTACTGCTATAGATGCTTGTTTTGTATAAAACTTAGCAGTGCTTTATAAGTATGCATTTGAATATACCTAATTTTGTAACCCAGACAACCAACAAAATCATTTTTGGTTGCTGCTTTGTTATACAGCAAGTGGTTGGAGAGGCTCTTTTGACCTTTGTTGAATGGGTTAACAACTGTAGTCCAAACATATAATGTACATTTGATTATAGTTTGAGAACAATACTATGACAAAGTGCCTCTATTTGAGGGTTAAACCTCCACGTCTTGTGAACTGGTGCTGCTGTTTTTGGCTCTGCTCACTGGGGCACTGTTGTCCTGCTAGCAGTGTATGTGTTCTGACCCCTACAGCATGACAAAATTAGCCAACTGCTCATTTAAAATCCCAGTAAGGCCAAAGTATATGGTACATGAACTTCATCAATGGCAATGAAGCTAAAGGTTAATTGTGAACTGTTGCATGTATTATGCTATCCACCAGGCAGCCAGTAACACATGGGCTCAAGACTATATGTGTAGCCTGACTGCTGCATCTTTTAAATCCGCAGGCAACCCTGTTTCAGGATAGGAAGGAAACCTACTTTTAAATAAATAGTATGTCACCGCTATGAAGGCCTTGCAGCCTAGTATTTAAAAGTAAAAAATGTAAGAAATTAAAGTTAGCATGTTCCTACAACGACAATACCACAAACATTCTTCTCACTTTATAGTTGCTACGAGGAAAGCTAAACTGCAATCAAAATGCTATTTCTTTAAATTTGGTTTATAAAAAAGCTATATAGTACAGTCCACCACTGTTGACCAGCCATTTCACTTCAGTGTTGAAGCTGAAGTTTTGATAGACATAAGGAAAGGTGACCGTTTGAAAGCTATATTTTCCTGTCTGAAGCTTCAGTAGGCTAACTAGTAGTAGTAGGTGTGAAACTGCTTCGAAAGCAGAGACAGTGTCTTATGTCTTTTGTCAGGGTGGCCTGGATGTATCTATGTGTATCTAAGTGTATTGGGGAGGTTCAAGCAACTTCATTAACTTGAAATGGATCAAGGTAAGGCCTGCTCCTTCATAGTTTAGTGCAAATTGAACCTTGCGGAGGAAGGGCCTTTTTAGCTCTGGGTGCACTCCATTCTTCCTCCTGCCATCCACTGTCTACGGGGCATAACCTTTGGCCATAACATGGTCAATGTCTTGCACTCAACACAGACAGTGGATAACCCTTGGGCAACAATTGTTTTGATTCAGTTATTCTACACTGGCATTTTATTGTTGAATGCAAATTTTGAGATGTCTTATTTCTTCTTTTTTGAAGCTGCGCACACCTTTCTAAAATCAAACATGAATTGACATATTTCCGGAGTAAAAAAAAGTGTCTATGCTCTCCATTTAAACATGGTTAAATTGTATTAATCCTGATTGCCATATTTAACTGGCCTGTTAGCCTCTAGTCAGTGCTAAAGTGCATGTGCTTCTTCCCTAAACTTCTGTGTAATCGGTTATACCTGATTGACATACTCAATTTACTTATAAGTCCCTTGTAAGGTGGTAACCATATACCCAGGGCCGGTAAGTTAAATGCTACTGGTGGGATTGTATCACTGATTGTGCCACCCACAGAAGTAGCCTTTCAAACCTGTCTCAGGATTGCCACTGCAGTGCCTGTATGTACAGTTTAATGCCACTTCGATGTGGCATTCAAAACTGCTTGCAAAGCCTGAAACTGCCCTTTTATTACACATAAGGCCTAAGGTAGGCCCTAGGTAATCCTAAGGCTGCTATGTATGTAAAAGGTGGGCCAGGTAGTTTTATGCTTTGCATGTCCTGGTAGTGACAAACAGCCTATTTCCTTTTTCACTACTGTGAGACCTACTCCTTTAATAGGTTAGCATTGGGAATTCCTTAATACACTATAGGCTGTAATTCCTGATCAGTGAGGAGTAGCTTTTTCATGTTTTGTGTGTTTGGAATGGTATTGATAATTCCTACTTACTAGTGAGGGTGGATTTAACATTTTTATTTTAGAAATGCCACTTTTAGAAAGTTGACATTTCTTGGCACTTACTGCTCTGTGTGCCTGACATTCTGTCTTCAACACATGTCTGGAATGGGTTACAGCTACACTCTGTGACTTCCCTCTAGACAGCCACACCACTGGAAAGATAGGTGTGTCTGAGTACCCATCTACATATATCTGCATTCTGATTGCCTTGCCTGGGCAGGATGGAAGGGAGGGGTTAACACTTCACTTGAACAGATAGTGTTCTGTACCCACACAAGGTCTAAATTACCCCACCATAGATAGCCTGGCAGACAGGATTGGGCTGAAAGGGGTACCCGTGCACTTCAGAGAGTTGCTTTTAAGTCACCTCCACATCACAGAGTAATTTTGGGTATAAGTACGACGTCTCTGACCCACTAAAATCAGACACTTTTCGATCTTGAACTGAACCTCTGTCAGAAGAACTGATGTGCTGCTTAAAGGACTCATCTTCGGACTGCAGACTTGAAAATACCTGCTTTTCTATTGTGTTGTACTGCGGCTGTCTAACTCTGTTGAAGGAGAGCTGGACTCTGCCTTCACTCCAAGTGATCTCCACAGGCTTGCTGGCTAACGTCCTGTTGTTCAAGATTCAGGGAAATCAAAGTCCCTACTCCTTCTCCTGTGCCTGGCTTGCTGGAAGTAGCCCATATACTTGCAACACAGATTTCGATGCATCTCCTGTCTGCGTGTTTCAGAACTGGTACATTGACCTGGTTGCAATAATAACATTGCTACAGTGCATAAGAACCATCGGTTTGCCTCCAGTGATCGATGCATCGCACAGTATATCACCGCCGCTGCAGCTTGGTGAGATTAATGCATCCCCTCAACTGCTTGGAAGAATCGGGTGCATTGCTCAACACATTTCGATTCCGACCTGATGCATCACCTTCACTGCATGGAGAAGATCAACGCATCTTGTTGCTATCGACCAGGAAAGGTACTTTGTTCACCAAGGCATGCATGGGTCCTGTAGTCGGTCGGCGCTCCATCGCAGTCAGCCCAAATTTTGACTTTTTGCCAGTTTATTGCGACCTAAAGTAGTCTTTTAAGAGCTACTTGCTTCTAAGCGCTTTATTGCATTTATTCAATTAAAATTCAATATCTCAACTTCTATACATTGGATATTTGTCATATTGGTCTTGTGTTATTTATAGTATAAAAATCTACTTTTATAAACCTGCGTGGAGTCTTTTTTTAGGTGTATTCACTGTGATACTGTGTGAGTGTGTTGCACAAATACTTTACACACTGGCTGTTTAGATACGCCTGACTGCTCCGTGCCAAGCTTCCAGAGGATGAGCACATGATATCTTTTAGTGTGTATGTAGCTTACCCTGGCTAGGATTGTGGCTTCTGCTTCAATGGGGTGAATACCTTTGTCAACCAGAAACAAATCAAATTTTTAACAGCCGCTCGGAGGAGCTTCGCTAGCAAACAAGATGGCCGCATAAGCTCCCGGCTCCGCCGACCTCCGCCAGCAGCTTGTATATCCTGCAACTTATCCTGTCCCTACACCGGATTCCCGTCTACATGAGGTTTTCCTGACTTCAAGGGTGCAATCCCGAACTATAAAACTTATCGGGTGACGAAGTTACGCCGTGTTATATTCTTGGCCTAACACAGCGTGGAAGCCGGGGCCTCGATTTCTCACCCATCCGGGTTGGAGTTGAATAACACCGGCAGTGGAACCTGGGCTTCGTCCGGTCTCTCGAACTGAGGCATATTTAATTGTTTCTCATGGCGATATCGAGACCTGTCTACACCGCAGACGCTGCAGCGTGACTTGTCGGTTGTTGTGGTCCTGGATCCGACGTCCGGAGACGCCGTGGGCCTCCTGGGGGCGACGAACCGGGGCCTTCACTAGCGGCGGTGGTGTAGATATTGTGAGGTGAGGGCGCCCATTGTTGTTATCTGCTCCGAGTGTGCCTGTTACCCCGGAGTAGTCGACCTCAGGGGTTTATGTCCTGCTCTGTCGCATCGCGAGAGGGGATGGAGGGGATGGCAGGCGCACCGTCGCTGCAAGCCGTAATGGCCGCTGTTGGGGCGCTCCACTTGCAGATCGTCGCCACGTACCAGAAATTGTCTGAGACAGTTGACAACATTTGCCAGAGACCGGATGACAATTTTTCGAAACGCTATCAACCAGCGGTTTTACCCGTGGGACATTGCATGCTCAAATTCGAGGACCCCGTGCTGAAGCCGGATTTCATGTGCGTCACTGATCCTCATACAACAGACTGCACGCCCGAGATCATTGTCAGCTCCCTTAGCCTGACTGCTATCCCGCCAAACATCGACGAGAACAGTCTTGAGTGCCTTCACAAGTTCTCCTGTGAATATCGAAGAGACTCGTTATCCTTCCGTGCCTTTCTTCTCCTGGGTTTTGGATCCCGTGAACTTTTCTCCCTTCTTCGATATGTTCGTATTGACCTGAACTTTTGTGAACAATCTGCCTCTTCCACTGCTGTTTTGATCTGGGTTGCAGGAGCTCTCGTAAAGACCCGCACTGGACAGGGCTAATTTGACTGTTAAGGGTTCGAAATGATACTTTGTTATGTTGCCGGGATTGCGACCTATTATATAGGGGAGTCGGGTGTTATTTACTCTACTTCCACTGAATGACTGTATAATTTGCTGCATATTTCTTTGCCTTTGTTTCGGGGTGGTCGCTTCTGATGGGGGGTAGGGGAGTCCGGGAGTGTGTTTTTATCTCTCCTCCTCCGCTTTCTTTTCTCTTTTTAGTGAATGTTTCTGGGCGACAGGTGCGCTGCTAGTGGGTTAGGCCGTAGCCATTGCAGGGGTGCAGGGTGAGGGGTGCGGGGGGGATTTGTTATTTTGCCTTTGTTTTGTTCTATGGCCCCTTTTTCTTCTTTAAGCTTTCTCTTTTAGGGAATGTCTCTGGGCGACAGACACGCTGCGAGTGGGGTAGGCCGTAGCCATTGCAGGGGTGCAGAGTGGGGGGTTTGTTATTTTGCCTTTGTTTTGTTCTATTGCCCCCTTTTTTCTCTTAATGTCCGGTAACTGCTTTCTATCTCATTCTATGTATACGAGTGGCCGGTGCCGGAGGGTGGGCTGCTAAGACGGGAGATAGATTGCTTTGTCTTTCTCCTTCACTCAAGCTTGCTTGCGCATGCGTCCTGATTGTTCCCCCTTAACTTTATTTGCGATTAGGTTTTTCTACATGCCTGCTTTAACATACGATTCGAATGTGTGGCACCGGATATTCTGTCTTTTCTTCTTCAACTTGGTTTAGGGGGAAGGGGGGTTAAACATAAAATGAAACCTTAAGCACATCTGGTAACCTGTATTGTTTGCACTGCTACGTTTATCCTTTACCGCTGCTGGACCTCTGGGTTGTCGGCTGAATAGCTGTGTCATTGAATCTTTGAGATATACTAGCCTAATGTAGCGACCGGCCGCTGAGGTTGTAGGTCCACACCTGTAATTTTGCTGAACGAAACAATAAAGGTTTAAAAACAAAAATGTTAACAGCCATCCACTACAGGTACACTGCAAACATGGCTACGGGCCTTCTCTATGTAGCCTGACTGCTGAAACTATTCAAAATAACCCTTTTGACAGGTAAAGAGCTCCCTTTAAAATATTTAGTCACCTCCTATGGGGGTTTTTATCCCACAAGTCAGGGATCATGGCATTTAAAAATGGGACTGGTAGAAACAAATACGATCATGTCCCTACAGTGACAAGGTGCTAAAAGCGATTCTCACTGTTGTAGGCCTTAGCTGTCCTATGCAGTAAATCAGACTACCTATTAAAATACTAATTTTATATCTTGGGAACGGAACCAGCTAGACAAATAAGTAAACACCTGTTTAAATAGTTAGTAAAAATGCAGTACAATGGTGAATCAGAATTTGAAGGAAAATAAATTCGGAAAAGCTATCTTTTCCCTTCTTGAAGTTCCTTGTGGTTAATTTGCATTACTTCCCTTGAAACTCACAGCCTGTGCTCAGACCAGAAACAGGTGTGAAAGAGGCATGACATTCTTTCCAGAACCATACTATAGGCTGACCTGAATCAGCAAAGATGAGCTAATAGAATATGTAGGGTGGAAACTGAAGGCATTCTGCTGACACTTGGTGTCAAATCCTGCATGGCAGATCTGTTGTGCTACATGGAGCACTTTGGTGCCCTTGAAAGGGAGAGAACAGGATGCTAGGAAAATTCTTGCAGATTCCATGTATGATTGCTGGAGGACCCTGCTTTAGCCATACCAGTTGGTGTGCACTCTGAATACTGACCCCAGACTATCAATGGAACTCGAGCACAAAATATTGATACATAAATATTGACAGGTGCGATAGTCTAGCTTTCTTTACTCACACCATATATATGTACCTATGAAGTACATATATCTTTAAGGTATGTAGATGTGGTGTTAGGAGTAGTAAATCTATACTTTTCCATAAGCAGTCAGTTCAGTTCAAAACTCTTAATTTCTGCCACCAGGGCCATAAAAGAACAGTTCATCAAACATCAGAACAGACAGTAAGACAACATTAAAAAAATCTGTTTTCCTAAAATGATATGAAATATATATCTATATACAATTGTGCACAGATATATATAAATAGGACAAATCGTTAAAAAATGGGATATTACAAAAGATAACCCAGCTAGGGCACATATAAGACAAACTAAGAGTTGGATCGTTAGGCGGGTGTTAGACCTAGGGCTTTCTTACGTAGCACCAACATTGCACCCAAACATTTCGCAACAGAGATGACCAGTAGTATGGAAGAATCTGAGTACTCACCTTTCAATATTTTTTTTTTTAATTTTCAAAACCTTTATTGAGAATTGACAACATGAACACAGCTCAGTGCCTACAACCATGTTATGGCCGCAAGCGCTTTAAAGTGCCTATCTGGCACCAATCAGTAAGTCAGAAAGCAATGCATGGTAACACAGCAAGCCACCTACAACCACTTCGGGCCGGCCGCGTTTAAAAATGGTGTCAAATGACAGCTATCAGCATTGGTAACAAGGCATAAAATCCTCTGATGGACAAATAAGTGTATAGTAAATCAGAATCTAGGAGCTTGTAGTTGGCGGTTTGCTCTTTACCATACACTTTTTTTTTTTATAGATCAACATGTATCACATTCTCAAAAGACTCATATACAACCAAGCATGGGTGAAGTACATCACAGCAGTAGTAACATGAGTGACCTTAGTATATCCAGCGATTGACGTACATATTGGTAAGAAGAAAACAACAAACTAGTAAAACCAACTAAATTGGCATCAGTCAGTACGATAGGATCAAAATATTACAGAGGTAATGTCGTACAGTACCAGGTATGAGCAGCATAGAACCAGATCAGGGCGTTAAAATACATCTGGAACACATTGAAATCATACAAAGTACTACTCTGGGTGCAACCATACAGGAGATATCTCATATCGCAGTGGCAGTAGGCCCGCAGGCCACAAAAACCGCCCCATGACACTACGCAGCGGGAGGAACCAACCCCCCGGGGATAGCACAGGGCAGTATTCTAGTAGTCGCAATCTAAGAGGGCATTTCCACCATAGTTTCTTGCGCCGATGTCACCCCATCCGAAGCCGGGGAGCTCGCTCTAGCCGAAGCCCACTGAATAAACGGCTCCCAGATGTCCCGGGGTCGAGACACAGCGGGCATAGTCTCCCAATAGATACCTAACTGTGTGTGCCCATAGGTAACATCCGATAGCCAATCTGAAACTTTGGGAATCTTTCGCCTGCATCATTTAAGCACAATTTGCCTCCTGGCATAAAGCAGAAGCATAGCGTGTAGTTTTCTCCTCATAGGTGTAGTGTCACTTATCAACCCCAGCAGGCCTAAATGCGGGGTGGGTCGTCCGACCTGCCAACTATTTGATTCACTGCCTCGAATATTACACGCCAGAAGTCAACGAGCCATGGGCAGAGCCACACTATATGTAGAAAGGTGGCATTGTCGAAGCCACATCTCCAACACCTGGCATCCTCTCGCAGGTGCATGCGGTAAAGGCTGATCAGGGTCCTATAGTATTGATGTAAAAATTTGAAGTGTATGAGGCGTAATTTGTAATTGGGGGAAAGTTCTAATAGCTGTTTGCAGCAAAACAACCATTGGTCCTCAGACAGAAGGGGGTCAAGCTCTTTATTCCAAAGTATCATAGACTTAGGCTGTACTATGGGGGCTTGGTCCTGCATCTCATTGTACAAGCGTGTCACTAGTTTTTTGGGGGAGGCTTGAGCCAGTACATTCTGTAAGGCGTTCAACGTGGGGGGCGCATCGGGAAAACCCTCTCAGAGGGAGCGCCATGCCAGCTTTAATTGATGGTAAAGGAAGACCTCCTGAAATGGGGGCGCCCTCCCCACCTCCTCCGCCTGTGAATCCCGGAACACACCGTCTGGGTATAGATCGGCGAAGGTGCGAATTTGGGCGCCTCCCACAGTTATCTCACCACCACGAGTCTCTAAGCAGGCCAGCATCAGGTTGTGCTTCAATGGGATGACAGGTGCATAAAGAAGTGGGAGCTTGGCTAGCCTTTGTAGCTCGCGCCATGCCCATCGTAAAGTATTAGTGGAGTCCACATCTGACGTGGGGCAAACGTGTTTTCGGTAAAGCGCCACCGCCAGGGGCGTGGGTGCCACTGAGTCTTGCTCTACCGCCATGTGCGGTTGATAAGGCGTCGGGTATACCCAGAAGTGCAAGAATTGAGCCTGCGCACAAAGAGCATATAGCTGCATGTCCGGAGCCCCCAGCTCTCCTTGTCTTAACGGTAAGGTCAGCAAAGCCCAAGACACTCTGACCTGACCACCAGCCCACACCAAAGAAAGTAAGTGAGTGCGAAGGCATGTAAAGAAGTGTTTGGTGAGTGGTATCGGTATATTGCCAAATAGGTAGAGGAATTTGGGGAGGACTATCATCTTAGCTAAGGCAACCCTTCCCGCAATGGAGAGCGGCAGTTTGGACCAGATTGCCACTTTACTCTCCAGCCAGTCAAAAGCACGTCCAAAATTCAAGGACCAGATATCCTGAAGATTGCGGCTAAGCCATACCCCCAGATATTTGATGTCATCTGCCGACCAGCGTAAGGAAACTCCGACCGTACCTCAGGAGTGCCGTCCGTCAGGGGGAATACGACAGATTTAGCCCAATTGATTGTTATACCAGACAGCCCACCAAATTTCACAAATTCCCGCAACAGGGGGTCCAGGTTGACTGAGGGGTTCAAGACATATAACGTCACGTTGTTCGCATATATAGATATCAACAAACTGCGAGAGCTGAATCCAATCCCCCTCGCTGTATGGTGTTGCGTAATACGGGCTGTGAGTGGTTCCATTGCAATAGCGAATAGTAGGGGGGGAAAGGGGACAACCTTGTCTCGTGCCACGAGTCACTGCGAATGGTTCCGAGATCATGCCGTTGACCGGCACTCGCGCCATCGTGCTGGTATACAGAAGTCTCACCTGGGCAATGAAGAACGGGCTGAAACCCATACGTTCCAAAATGCGGAACAGATACAGCCATTCGAGGGAATCAAATGCCTTCGTGGCATCCAAAAATACAGCAGCAGCCTGCACCGTGGGATGGAGATAATGCAGCACCGAGAATAGCGTTCTAAGGTTATGTGCCGTGGACCGACCAGGTATGAAACCCGACTGGTCCGGGAGAGCCACCATCGGGAGGAGGGGCTGTAGTGGGTCAGCCGCAAGTTTAGCACATATTTTGACATCTACCTTTATTAATGACAGGGGTCTATATGAATCTAGTGATGACTCATCTTTGTCCGGTTTCAGTAGTGTCATTATTTAAGCCTCCCTCATTGCCGCCGGAAGGACTCCCGTCTCCAGCGATTCCGCATATACTGCGTGCAATCGCAGCGCCAGTTCCTCCGAGTAGGCCTTATAAAATGCTGTGGTAAGGCCGTCCGGGCTTTGTTGAGAGCTAGACTGTGGATCACTTTTCTAATGTCCTCTATCGTCACCGGGAGATCCATATATATGCGATGCGTGTCGATAAACCAAACCAGCGCTATGGATTCCAGGAAGTCGTGTAAATGCGCAGGAACGTCGGACTGTGTGGTATTATATAGGTTGGAGTAGAAGGACTTAAACTCATGTAATATCGCCTCCTTCCCTGTAACCGTCAGGACAATTAATCGTGTGTATGAATTGAGCGGTTGTCGGTTTTCCAAGTAGGCCTGCTAGTGTACGACTCGGCCTGTCACCTTCCCCATAACGTCTGGCCTCCGCCTGTTTACCTACAAATTTTAACTCGCGCTGCCCCTCCTCCTCGAAGGCCAGCAGTTTTTCTTTTATCTCTGCGGCGAGTTCGGGACTAGGTGTGATGCAAAATGTGCGGTCAAGGTCTTTTAACTGACCCAGCGTGCTCAATGTACCCCTTATAGCTTTTAAAACGCCAGCTCGTCTCGCAATGCACTGCCCGCGGATCACTACCTTAAAAGCCTCCCATAACGCTGATTCAGTGGATACCGAACCTGTGTTCAGAGCAAAGTAGTCTACAATGTCATTCCTAATTTCTTCTTTGAATGCTTCATCCATCAGGGCATGTGGGGGGAGCCTGCAGCTAAAGGCACGTGTGGGCGCATCAGGAGGGGTCAGCTCCAGAAGGCACGGAGCGTGGTCCGACAGTGAGCGGGCCAGGTGCTTAACGTCTACAGTCCAGGCGGCAACCTCAGGGGATACCAGCCAAAAGTCCAGACTGGACCAGGCAGCATGGTGTCTGGAAATACAAGTGCCCTCCCTGGCCTCTGGGTGTCATATATCAGTCAGGTTGCCCTCTATCATGATGTCAGTAAGGGCTTGGCGAGCGAGGGGGTGTAACTATCTAGATGAGCCTTTTCGATCTATTTCATCATTCAGTACTACATTGAAATCACCCCCCAGGTAATAGTAGGACAATCCATCTAATCAATGCGTGCCCAGACCTCTCTAAAAAAGTCTGGCATATCGTGTTTGGACCATGGACATTGACCAGTACCACAGGTCTGTCGTACAACCTCCCTTGAACCAGTATATATCTCCCTTCCGGGTCTATGTGCGTGAAACAGTCCCTCCAGTCCAACCCATGACGCACCAGAACTGCCACCCTCCGTGCATAGTTGGAGTAAATTGCAGAGTAGACATCTCCCCATCTGCCATGCTTCAACCTGGCCAACGGTAACGAGTTAAGATGGGTTTCTTGCAGGAGGCAAATATCGATCTTGTGTCTCAGTAAGTATGCATGAATCAACCTTGCCTTCCTGTTGTCGTTTAACCCCCGTATGTTCCAAGTTAGTATTCTAATAACATGACTAGACGCACCCATGGTCACCCTGCCAACACTTCACATCGCCCTCCATGTAGAGGGTCAAACGACCTGTAAAGTATACCCAGCTAGAACTGCGTGCTTATCGACTGATGCCATAACAAACCCCCAACTAACCCTTCCATCCCCCCACTCACTCCAACCCCCCCAATCAGGTTGTGTGATACCCCCCCACATGCCACGTGGTGCGTTAAAAGAACGAAACATAGGGAAACACCCCAGGAGGGCGAGGAGCCCCAGGCATACACCCCAGTTCGCACAGGGGGGCCACGGGGGGGAACCTATGTCCCCGGTCTTTAGTGCGCCACTCTGCGGGGTCAGGCACCTTCCGGCCTCGGCAGCACGGATGAGTCGGTCGCAACAGGTCAGAGCATTAGTCGCCTCAGGGCGTCGATTTTGACAGCAGCAATCAGCCTGCCACAGGTACCAGGATGTCAGCTTCTGCGGGCGCTAGCCGTCGGGTCCCGAAGCCACAGTTTTGTTAGAATTTTGATAGGATTTACCCCATGGCCGGCGGAGCTCGCTCAAAAGGCGGCCATCTCGCAGCCTGGTTAGCCACGCCCGCCCCACCTTTCAATATTTAGTACCGATATATTATGTTCTTGATATTCTTCTTCCACAATATTCTGTAGGGTAATATTCAGTAGTACAATCCTACTAGACTTCTATCTCTTGGTTTGCAGTTGGAGCAGTGCCTCCTTTAAACTCAATTTTAGTCTTAAATGTGGAAGTTCCCAAGTGATTACCATAATGCACTCCCTTGCACTGCAGCAACTGTCGGAGCCCAAATTTTAGGTGGCATTTGCCATATTGAAAATACCCAACACATGGCATTTTGGGCCTATTTGAATTAAGGCAGCAGGAACTGCTGAAAAAGAGGGTAGGGTTGCCCCAGGGAACTTTTATCCCATTATTAGGAAGTGCCCTCGAGTCATCCCCATCCACTAGCTGGTATCAGGTATAAATGTGGCACCGCAAAGGCACTTGGACAGAACCCTTTCTGGACCTTTGGAAGAACAGAAGACCTGATGTTTGTGCCCTAAGAGGAGCCATGGAGGACTGGACCTGCTCCACCCAACACCCAGGGAAAA
This sequence comes from Lissotriton vulgaris, assembly GCF_964263255.1. NCBI lineage: Eukaryota > Metazoa > Chordata > Amphibia > Caudata > Salamandridae > Lissotriton > Lissotriton vulgaris. Next base: position 1,705,839,478 of record NC_141694.1, read on the forward strand.
GAAATTGACTTGCTGCAGGGCTACGGAGAAACCACAAGCTGCAAGAGACCTTTTCCCTGGAGTGCCCACTGACCAGGAGCAACTGGAAATGGACAGGACCTTGATGATGGCCTCCGCTGAAGCTGGTCCTTGCCCCTAAATGCTGCTCTGAGTTCCTGAGGACCTTAGGAGTGACTCTGAGGAGCTATTCCAGAACACCTGAAAAGTTAGGACTTAAAAGACTAAATCGGAAGGTAAAATCTGTGTATCTGACCTGTGCTCTATTGCAATCAGTGTGACCTAGCTCATAGTCCCTGTCAGGAAATAGCTTTTACAATGTGGTTTTTACCATGTTGTATCTTTATTACTGTTTTGGCACAATATAAAAACTATGCACATTGCCTTAAGTTGAGCTAGTCTGCCATGTGCCATAGCTACGAGGTGGTTGGAATCAGGTTAGTTTAATGAATTTAAGGGTTCATCCTCGCAAGAGTTGTGATTATCCCTGTAGGCGGGCAATCGCCCGCCCCAAATAATGATCCAATTTCGGACTCTAAGCATACTGTACTATGCTTTACAAAAGACTTCAAACACTCCTCAGGTTTGTGGCACTAGGGTGGCTTCTGGATAAGCTGTGAGTCTCCTGTGCTGTGTTTTCTCATATTCCTGGAATTTCAGGGCTGGGAGTGGTTGGGAGTTGCTTGTTCATAGTGTGATAATACCTGTGTTGTTCCAACTGAATGTTATCCAGGCTTTGTCTACTCAGTCCTGTATGGGGTGCACCTTGCTGCCACTGATATTGCCTGTGTCTACGTGTCCTCACTAGGAGGATATGAAGTTTTACTTGAGCAAAACTTCAGATTGTGGCAGAATAACAGTGCTGCTGAAGCATTGTTTGGTATGGTTGATTTTGGTAATCATTGTTCATGTATATTCACTTGCTTATTGTATATTGTTCTTTCCAGTTTTCTGTCTGCTTTGTCTTTATTGACCAGACATTGTAGAGATGTTGCGCCAAGGCCCTTCTAAAGCCGTTATAGTGCGGTATGGGTGGACGTTCTGAGAAGTGTTTGGGAGTGTGTGATGGATCAATAATCAATGTGAATTTGCTAACTATTAGTGATATATGAAAGTCGAAAAAGCTCATCTTCCAGCTCTCAGTTTATTTGTCTTGCACAAGGTTGTATTTCTACAGTGGTGGATGGTAGAGGAACAGTGGCGGGAGCTAGAAAAAAAGAAGACTTACCTGCTGCCTGCCGGTTGCCAGCTGCTGCCTCTCCTCGAACCTATCTGCTTTCCTGGCAGCACGGAAGCACACAGCCTCCCAGACTCCCCTAGGCAATCATGACGCTGTTGGCACCAGCATGGGGCAGTGTCACAGTCTCGGCCTCCCACAGGCCATCACCAACTACAGAGAAAACGCAGTGGCGTCCGCCTGTCCACGAGTTTCGGTGCAGTCTCGCTAACTCTTGAGTGCTATCTCTGCTGCTACTTATGTGTAAGAGAGCAGTGCATCTTGACGAGTGCCCACCGAGGAACAGGGAGAGAGTAAGGCGCAACAGGGGCCAAGGCCAGCATCATAGCGTCCAGAGGCAGCACAAGGGGTGCTTACTAGCAGAACCCAAAGTGCTGATGATGCTGGAAACTCCACTACCCACGATTATGCCGGCACTCGAAAACCTTCTCTTTTGAAAAAACTACAGAAATCCTGAATACTGAACATCAAAATTATCACGCAAACACAGTCTTCTAATGGTACGAGGACATGGACACAGGATGTAATCCCGGAAATATGTAAAAGCTTCCGCCTTACAATGATTAGATGCACCACTGATGCCCCAGCACACAAGTGTCTGGGCATCCTTAACAACAGTCATTGACCCACAGTCCGAGTCCTGAGGAAAACCGTAGAACTATTTGGGGGTTGAAACGCGTTGACATCTGGGCAAAGGTGAATACATTTTTTGGGGAGTACTGGATGGGAATCTGTTGAAAGAAATTTCATTCCCAGTGGGCAGATGACCCCCTTCACAAACTGTGCAGCCCTTTGCCCCAAACACAGGCAGAACGCTGGAATCGCTAAGGGTCCGCCTGTGATCTATATATCAAATATGGACTGGTTCTTTGCAGGACATGTATAGGCCATTGATAATTGTATTGGTGTTCACGTCTTCTCACATGTGTAACATTTATGTGTATTTGTTTTAATGTTGAATGTGTTATGTTGATAAGTATGGCATACTAAATATGTTGTTTTCTATCTCATGACATCAATAAATGGCTTTAATTTATATGTGCAAAAAATAAGTTACAAATTATGTGAAATAAATCGCATGAACTTAGAATTGCTACCTAAGCTCATATATGAGTAATTTGGAATAACCTGTCCGGTCACTGTTTTGTTGTACAAAGTCACCAGCATGACAGCAGCATTGTGATTGGTCTGAGCAGCCTATTTCAGCTCTCAAACATGGAGTGGGAGCCTGTGCATGTTCTCCACCCAGGCTGTGCAATACATCCGAATGAAGAACATGTTAAGTGCTCATGACAGTTTGGCTGGCACAAGACGGCCGGACAAACCGTCAGGCACACTTATGGTGAACCAACCACTCCTCCTCCCTCTGACGTCACCCAAGCCCATTCCCACCCTAAAATGGCTCCAAGCTCCATTCTAAAGATAAAATGATGATAACGTTATGTTATTATCAGTTTAATTTTCCTTTGCAGGAGGGTGACACTCCTCCACCTTAGCAGAGGAGCTGCAGCTGGATTTCTGTTACACAAATATCACTTTCATTATTGCTGGATGGTCTTGGAATTTTAGGTTTTCTATGTAGTACATAAAATTAAAATTAATTGCAATTAAAAAAATATTATTTATCTATCAAATTAATAGAACAAACATAGACAATTAAAAGACCATGACACATCTCCCAAAGCACAAAACATTTGTATTTCAGAGCAAATGAGAAGAATTGTAAGCAAAGACACAAAATCCCTCTCCTTCTTTCACAGAAATGTGCAAGACAACTGCTGTCTTCGACCATTATACATTGACTTTAAGAAGGACCTGGGGTGGAGATGGATACATGAACCGAAAGGATATCACGCAAACTTCTGTGCCGGAGCCTGTCCATATTTATGGAGTTCAGACACACAGCACAGCCGGGTAAGTTTTATTTATACATTTTACTGGAAAGCAAATGGGATCGTTGTAAAGTGGAAGAATGAATGTCTGGTTTACAGGCTTCATTCAACTATTACTTGAAGCGTTTAGTGTGATAGCCTGTGTCATGTTTACACCGGTTCAAAAATCAGAGATGCAGCCATCTTTCCCTTTTATTTCTCGTTTAAATAATGGTGATAAATAAGCAAACTAAGGGGCATATTATCAAGCAGGGCGTTAAAAATTATCGCTATTTTAGCGGCAAAAAACTGCAGCTAAAGCGGCGATAATGGGCTTGATAATATGGCCTTGTGAATTCCAATAGAAACCCATGTTCTGGTGTGAACCTGGGCTTCTATTGGAATTCTCCAGGGCATATTATCAAGCTTATTATTGGCGCTTTAGCTGCAGTTTTCTGCCGCTAAAATGGCGATAATTTTAACGCACTGCTTGATAATATACCCCTAAGTGGCCTATGTGCTATGAGTTGCGGTGGTGCCTGCGAGGGGCTGCACAGTTTTGCACTGGACCCACAGGCTGGTAAGTAAGTCAACATAATAGTGCTATATGTTGCTTTGTGCCAAGTCACCCCTCCCAACTTTACTTCCCTTTGCAAATCTTGCCCAGTGCATTGATGCTGAGACATTTTCAGGTGTTCCAGTGCTTATGACAAACAGTGCAAAATAGTTTTGTTCCATGTTTTCCCCAGTGATAAACAGTGTGCAAAATATGGACCAAGAGTTAAACTCTGAATTGTGTCCTAATTTCACATAACACAATTTAACAATGTGATCCAGCTAAAATGGCACACTCTTCATTCCACAGGTTCCAATGGTGGTGAAACTCTCGCTATTCTCACGCTGTCAATATTCGTCTTTATTTTGTCTTAGATATGCTCTTTAATTTAAACACCACCTCGAAATGCTCATCCTCTTAAGCCCAAGATCGGCTGCTGCCAAAATAAACTGATGGGGCAGTGTGGGTGGGGGGCAAATAATAATAATAATAAAAAAACACTTGCCTCACGCTGCCAGCCGCCTCGGTGAAGAGGTATGAGGAAGTCCATGGGCCACTCCCACCCAATCCAGACACTTCTCTCAGCATGAGATCAGCACCTGGATTGGTTTGAGCGGCCTGGTTAAGCACTCAGTAAGTGACTGGTAGCCTTTGCCTAAGACGGCTGGCCAAACCCTCACGTGCACTTCCATTGTCCAACACCTGCACCTGTTGGCTGTTACTCAGAATACCCAGCCCACCCTTGAAGTGGCAGCATCGGCTGTCAGAGAAAAATAAAACAATAATAAAATTATTTTATAATCATTTAATTTTTCTTCTGCAGTGAGTGGGGCGATGCTCCACCGCCATTGCAGAGGAGCCGCCGCTGATCAAACCTATATTCAGCAATTTACACTGTTGATCATGGACTCCTGCTTACTGCTATCCCTGAAAAGGGCATTGACAGAACTGTACTGAAATGGTTCCCCTTTTTTTCTGATGTACTCATCTCTTGCTCAATTTTCCTCCACGTGTCTGTTTGCTCTTGTGCGGTTCCACAGGGTTCGCCGCTCTGCCCTACCTATTTAAGTTGAATGTTCGACCACAATCTACCCTGATCTACTTCTATGGTCTCTGACTTTGGACTTGCTTTAACTGTTGCTCTGACGAAGACATGATGCTGCGAGTCTGCTGGATGTCAGGGAGGAGATGGCAATTACTGGCTGAAGTTAAATGCTGATACGGGGTGGTTCTGGTGACCTTTGTAGAGGCGACATGTGGAATCTGTCCAACACTGTCAAAGCTACTGTAGAGTATTGGGGTCAACATTCATGCAGAGCTTCAAATGGCTTTCACTGTTTCAAGTTGCAATGTTCAAATGTGAGTCTGAAAGATCCTTCCATATTTAAATGAACAGGGCCATTGGTCTCTGACCTCTGCCCTCATTGAATTTCTTGTGAACTATTGAAGTGGGATCTATCTGGGCATTACAGCAACAGGCAGCATGCCTTGCCACATTAGCCCTTCGTTGTCGGAGAGCCACACCTATTTTGAAACAATGTTTGCCCATAAATTATTTGTGACTTCACCCATGCCTCTCTGTCTAATAAATTGGTTGGGTATGTTCCTATCCTTGCTGTACGTTCATCTAGCCAAGTTCTTCTGAGAACTCCAGGTTCCTTAAGGCTAGTACCACAGGCCGTGTTATCTCTGTTCTGGCTATCTCCTAATGGAATATCTTATCCACTGATATAAGGAACCAAAAACAGTCATGTTTAAGTAATTTGTCTGATCACTTCTTCAATTGTTCATTTTTGAAGCAACCATATGAGCAAGAGGACAGCCCGAGAATGTTAGAGCGCTGTAGAAAACCTTAGTAACAAATGGCTGCATAACATCTATGGCGTGACAATATGTACATTTGGTGTCACAGAAGTTGTGTGCACAATAGGATCATATCAAGAGAGCATAGAGTTGGTCCACCATGCTGATGCTCATGATAGTTTGATAGTTTGTGGTTAGTGCCATATTCAAATCGTGCATCAGGAGCACAGCTAGAAGCATGTTGAATACATTGTGAAGCAGGCATTTGTTTTGTTGCTTGACTCAACAATGGCAGTTATGAGGGTCTTAGAAACTTGATAACAAGCTCCTGAATTCTCCCTCTGGTCACCTCTGTTTTCAGTACCTTTCAGTATAATAGCACAGAATTCCTCTGTCATGCTTGGATGTACCTTGGAAGTGTCAGCAATGGGACTTCATGTGGGGGCTGTTTTGGAATTGTGTGTGTGCTATGTGTGGGGCTTATGCAAGACCACTGATAAGCCACTTCCTATCTGCTTCCTGGTGGTTAGGGGGAGATGGTCCATGGTCAAGGCATGCTAAAGACTGAATCTGAATACTATATAATGCGGTAAGCAGATTGCCACTGGTAGGATGTGGCTCTGGAGCCTGAAGGGTTCTCTATGAATCTTTGTTGAGATACTAACGGTCCGACTCCAGTTTGCTTGTGAGACTCTATATAGGTGGTATCAGTGAAATACTTTATTAAGAAACTGGCAGGATGGTGTTGGTAGTTGGGTGAAGTAACTTTCTGTTGAAAGTTTGCCCACATGTTCGTAGAGTTTCTTCCATGTTGAGTTGAGGGATTATGGGAGTTTAAGAAGATGGACTTTGTATCCCAGTGGATACCTGAGTTGGTGGTGCTGAGCAACTTCAGCCAGCACAAAGAGTCAGTGATTCTTTGCTGTGGGAGCCATGGTTTGCAAGACAATCAGTGACAATATTTGGGGGGTTGATCTGGGATGCTAGGGGTAGAGACTGATTGTGCATGCATGCAGCTTACTCTTGGTTCTCCTGTTAGGCCTCACCAAGTCATTGTCTCACTTCATCAATTGCCTGACTGTCATGGGTCGATGTATGCACTCACAGGAATTCTTTTTTAGATACATTGCAGCCTGCCTTCTGGGCTTTACAGGGCCTACCCTAGGGGTGGCTCCTATGTATTAAAAAGGTTGGTTTGGGCCTGGCAAAAGATTTATTTTGCCAAGTAAAATTGGTATTGTAAACTGTACACAAACACACGCTCTGCAATGGCAGGCCTGAGACATGTTAAAGGGCTTCTAAAGTGGGTGGCACAACTAGTGCTGCAGGCCTACTAGTAGCATTTAATTAACATACCCTGGTTACATGTAGTACCACTTTACTAGAGACTTATAAGTCATTTAAATATGCCAATTGGGGATAAACCATTTTTACCAGGCTTAAAGTAGAGCGCACAATCACTTTACTGCTAGTTATCAGTGGCAATGTGGGCAGAGTCCTAAGGACAGCAAAAACGAGGTCAGAAAAATGGAGGAGAAAGGCAACAAGTTGGGAGTGACACCAACCTAAGGCCGTGAGGTCTTTCAATCTCTTCGATTAGAAGAAGCAAGAGACCAGGGATTTTAAAGTGGGTTTGGGGACAGGTTGTTGGTGTGTCCATACATTAGCCATCATAAAATACCTCTACCCTTTAGGAAAAGGACTCTGACATCTCTTAGAGTTATGTGACCGTCTAAAGGGACATGCCCTTCGACCTTGATCTTTTTGGTCATTAAATGCTTCAGTGACCTGCAATATCTAGTAGACATGGGGATATTCTATTCCATATCAATATATAACATTTGAACTCTCCTATTAATTGGCATCAGAAGGCACAGGAATGTGTTACATTGTGTTCCCTGACAACTGTAGCAAAGCAAATCTCCTGTATCCTGTCACAGTGATCAATAGCCCTGGCTATTTTGTGTTCTGAGGATGCTGCACGTGTTCCTCAATATGAGGGCATGGCCTGGTAAGTATGTGACATAATTTTGCAGCATTTAGCAGACAGCTTATCAAATGATTTAAGTAATACATCACATAAAGAGCATCAATACTGGGGTTCGAAGCAAAGAAGAGGAAATGGTGGACGGTGTTGAAGTCCTTTCAGGAGGACAGAAACTTTCACTCGTCCCAACTCATAATACATAACATTACATGTATCTCTTTCGCCATACTCATCCCACTGGAATCCATGCCTCATGAAAAATATTTTAAACTTAATTTGCCCTTCAAAATGAGACGCTAGTGTTTTGTAGGATTATGAGTGTTAACAATGTTTTATCTTTAGGTTTTTAACTTTTACAGTTTCCGATAAAATATCAAGGTCAAATGGTGCTTTGCAGCCTATCCACTAATGAACAAAAATCTGAAAATTACAGATTTGTATACTTTTATTATGTGAATTAAAAGTTGTATGCCAGGATGATTCAATACTGTTTTTTTGGGTCCTTATACTTACATATGTGTCTCTGAGCACAGTTGAATTGTGGAAAGTAACTTAGATACAATCTGATATTAGACTGTTAACTGGATAAACAGAGATATAGCTTAGATTGGAAGACGTCCTGCTTTCCCCATTTTTTGTTGGGACGCAATGTGTGACGTTCACAAAGAGTTAACAACACCGCTCTCACCAGATCTTATGACATAGACAGAAAAATAGCTTTAAGAAGCATTACTGGTAGAGGGGTTGGGCTTTTCCCACACATTGGTTTCTTTGAGTACAGTATTTGATTGAGCAGACATTGTGCCCTTCTACTGAAAAGTGTTTGTGTTGCATTTCTGTTAGCTTGTGGAGTACTTCTCTTCATATAAAATGATTACCTCACGTTTGAGCATACCCTGCCAACTTATGGCGAACAAAGCGGTACAAAAGGGGGTGTTGATGGGTGGAGCATCTGAACCAATCAAACACTCACACCCAGTCAACAGATCTGGGTTTAATCCATCACCGTTCTTTAGCCCACTCTGCCACCCCAGTTCAGACATGGCCATATGCAAATTATTCTGACCCTGTGCCTCATGGGAACAGTCTGGCCTGAACTGCCAAGCCATGCCTTCCCTGGACTGGAAACAAGCTTCCTAGGACCAGTTTCTGGCATTGCAGCTGCCTTCAGCCAGGCTTGCTTGAATCCAGTGGCAAAGTGAGCGAGGGACTCACGTCTGAGCATACCCTGCCAACTTATGGCGAACAAAGCGGTGCAAAAGGGGGTGGTGATGGACCGAGCATCTGAACCAATCAAACACTCACACCCAGTCAACAGATCTGGGTTTAATCCATCACCGTTCTTTAGCCCACTCTGCCACCCCAGTTCAGACATGGCCATATTCAAATTATTCTGACCCTGTGCCTCATGGGAACAGTCCAAAACAAACTGCCAAGCCATGCCTTCCCTGGACCGGAAAAAAGCTTCCTAGGACCGGTTTCTGGCATTGCAGCCGTCTTCAGCCAGGCTTGCTTGAATCCAGTGGCAAAGTGAGCGAGGGACTCACGTCTGAGCATACCCTGCCAACTTATGGCGAACAAACGGTACAAAAGGTGGTGGTGATGGACAGAGCATCTGGACCAATCAAACACTCACACCCAGTCAATAGATCTGGGTTTAATCCATCACCGTTCTTTAGCCCACTCTGCCACCCCAGTTCAGACATGGCCATATGCAAATCAGTCTGACCCTGTGCCTCATGAGAACAGTCCAGCCCGAACTGCCAATCCATGCCTTCCCTGGACCGGAAACAAGCTTTCGAGGACCGGTTTCTGGCATTGCAGCGGTCCTCAGCCAGGTTTGCTTGAATCCAGTGGCAAAGTGAGCGTGGGACTCACGTCTCAGCATACCCTGCCAACTTATGGTGAACAAAGAGGAACAAAAGGGGGTGGTGATGGGCGGAGCATCTGAACCAATCAAACACTCACACCCAGTCAACAGATCTGGGTTTAATCTATCACCGTTCTTTAGCCCACTCTGCCACCCCAGTTCAAATATGGCCATATGCAAATCAGTCTGACCCTGTGCCTCATGGGAACAGTCCAGCCCGAACTGCCAAGCCATGCCTTCCCTGGACCGGAAACAAGCTTCCTAGGACCGGTTTCTGGCATTGCAGCCGTCTTCAGCCAGGCTTGCTTGAATCCAGTGGCAAAGTGAGCGAGGGACTCACGTCTGAGCATACCCTGCCAACTTATGGCGATCAAAGCGATACAAAAGGGGGTGATGATGGACGGAGCATCTGAACCAATCAAACACTCACACCCAGTCAACAGATCTGGGTTTAATCCATCACCGTTCTTTAGCGTACTTTGCCACCCCAGTTCAGACATGCCCATTTGCCAATCAGTCTGACCCTGTGCCTCATGGGAACAGTCCAGCCCGAACTGCCAAGCCATGTCTTCCCTGGACCGGAAACAAGCTTCCTAGGACCGGTTTCTGGCATTGAAGCCGTCTTCAGCCAGACTTGCTTAAATCAAGTGGCAAAGTGAGCGAGGGATTCATATCTGAGCATACCCTCCCAACTTATGGCGAACAACGCGGTAAAAAAGGGGGTTGTGATGGACGGAGCATCTGAATCAATCAAACATGGTAATGCAGCAGTAGAGCTGGTGCGCTGTAACAAGAAAATGGTCTTCTTGTTGATCTTATCAATGATAGTTATTCATATTTTGAGTACTTTCAGCCCCCATGACTGCTTATCCCATGGTTCAGTGTATTTTGTGAGGCATCAGGGCGAATGAGGAATCATATGTGTAAGGTGGCAAAGTATTAGAGCATTATTAGCACCTCAGTCAATCCTCGTTCTGTGCTCAGATTTCTGAAAAGCTCATGGCCTCCTCTGGTATCTATACATGCCTCTGAAGCTGTAAGCACTGTTTAGCCGCCCTACACCTGTTGGAGAGCACCACACTGTGTGTAGAAGGCTAGCAGAGGAAATGAGGGGAGTCAGTCACTGGCCGAGCGGTGAGAGCTGCTCTGACTCAGTGAGTCAGTCCTTGCTTGGATGCTCTGCCCATCTGTGGGTGCTGAGCAGTCCCTCCTGTCATGCCTCCCCCTGCCCTGTTCTTTATCACTGGTCTGCTCATCTCTACCAGCACCCCCGACTCGCGCCATTCTACCCTCCAAATTTCCCCAAGAAACACTCGCACTTTACAGTTAACATATGAATTTATGAAATTGTCTCAAATCTAAAATGATGGATTAATGTATTTATAAGAATCTTGCTTTTATACTTGTATTCATATTTGTATACTCTTACCCCGCCAGTCCACTCTTCTCTGTGAGTATCTGGCAGGTCACATTACGCTGCTCCTGACCCCTCTTCCACCTGTGAGAGCCCAGCAGAACCCCCTCATGTTGCCTACCTGCCTCTTTATACCCCAGTTGGGCTGTGCATCCATTTGCCAAGGCCCAGTGGGTCTTAGCATACTGCCGTGGGTATGCCGGTGTGAGTTAATTGTGCTTGTGTGAGTGAGTCTAAGGTGAGTGCTGTCTGTGAGAGCACAGGGTGAGTTGTGCCTGTTTGAGTACAGAGAGAGATGTGCCTGTGTGAGGAGTGCAGAGTGTGATCTCTGACTTTGTGACTGGTATGCCTGTGTGAGTGCAAGATGTGTAGTGCACCTCTTAGTGCAGGGTGCGTAATGTGCACGTGTAAGTGCAAGATGAGTTGTGTTCATGTGTGAGTAAAGGGTGAGGGGAATTACTGCATTAGTGCAGATTTAGGGGTGTGCCTGTGTGAGTGCAAGATGAGCAGTGTGCACGAATGCTACTTTCCAATGTGTGTTATGAGTGCAGAATTACAGGGGTGCCTGTGTGAGTTCAGTGTGAGAGCGTGCCTCTGTGAGTGCAGTGTTAGAGGGGTGCCTCTCTGAATGCCGGGTCAGGTGTGTACTTGTATGAGTGAGTGCAGAATGTGCCACAATAAAGTCAGACCTCTTAGCATTGCCTGCGTTTGCTCTGTATGTATGTTTTACTCCATGCATACTGTGATTTACATGTAAATATCCAGGCCTGATTCACAACGTTTTTCTATGTGTCGGTGTGTCTTACTCCACCCCAAGGGTTAGTGCTACACCTCAACATCCAGATTTCTTTCACCAAGCATCTATGAGTATGCAGTTTTACTCCAGGCTTAGATGTGACACATTCTTGAATTTCCAGGGCTGATTCATGCTTCCTCACAGTTTTCTTGAGTCAGCACGTCTTACTCCTGGAAGCTGCAGGGGTAGCTGATTCTGTCAGAAGTGTAACACAACTAATCATGGAAGAAGCTCTGTGAACAGGGATCCATGAACCAGGCACTTGGCTGAAGCCCTGTACAGAGGTTCCTTGATCAGCCTTCCACTGGTATCAAGTCACCGCCCAAAGAAAAGAGAAAACATTGGGCTAGCTGGCACACGGGCGCTCTGTGAGATCTTTGGACCAGGGCATGTTTTCAAAGCCAGAGGAAGAATACCGGCCATGGTAACAAATATGCGGTTTGCTTGTTTATCCCCCGAGCCCGCAGCAGCCTGATGAAGCAGCTAGTGTTGCTCTGCTGAACAGATCTTCTGTCCAGCTGAAAACATTCCTCTAAATCTCTAGGAAACTGCCATTTCGTGTTTAACTAATACATTGATGGCGACCTCGAAAAATAGTTTTATATCATCAGTGTAGTACAGCATACCTCCCTCCCCTGCCACCGCCCCTTTGGCTCAGAAACAGCCTATAACTTCCATGCAGCCTCATCCTGTCTCTTTGTGCACACAATGAAAAGGCCAGCTCCTTTGGTGATGCTCTAGCAGGCATCATTGCAAACAATTTTAGGCCAGAGGGGGGTAGCACTGTACTCCATGCGTGATTGCCCTCCGTTTCTATTCATAGACCCAAAGTGGGTGGGAACACCCCTGGCTTCTATTCTGTGAAAAATATTTCGTTCACTTAGCAACGGGCATGGACGCTGGAGCTATTCTTCCCTCAGACTTAGTCAAATGCCACCTTGCTCTTCGAACGGGACCCTTTCTTCTGCACAGCCCAGGGCTTTAGTAAGCAAATTACTTGCTTCTATTGGATGCAGTTTAGGTCAAAAGGCTCATGGCCTTTTGGAAATGAGCGCCTACTTCAGACATGCATGATGCTGATACAATGTGAGACATACTTTAAAGTAATCATAAGAATAAGGGAACACATAGAATTTTATACACCTCATACATAAATAAATAAGACAATTAACTAACTAACCAAATAAATAAACACTTTCATGAAGCTGATGAAAACATTAGGATGGGTTTCTTGAGTACCAGCCTGTGTGGTGTCAATCAACAGATGCAATGTATTTTCTGCAATGAAAACGTTCTTGTCCCAACAAGATAAAAGTTCATGTAACTACAATGTCAAAGCTTGTTTGCTACATTGACCTGTTCTCTCTTTTGTTTTAACTTATATTCTCTTACTAGGTACTCGGTTTGTACAACACCATCAACCCAGAAGCGTCGGCCTCGCCCTGCTGCGTGTCTCAAGATTTAGACTCCCTCACCATCTTGTATTACATTGGCAAAGCACCCAAAATCGAACATCTTTCCAATATGATTGTCAAGTCCTGCAAGTGCAGCTAAGATACCACAGCAGCGATGCGTGTTCAATGAAGACCTTAAAACATGAAAGAATGAAATGCCTAATTTTATCAGTGTTCAATTTTAAAACAAAAACTGAAAAACGGTACTAGTATGAACTGTGTATGTAAAAAGTTTGATTAAAGTTTTTAAAAAGCTGTCATCAGAAGAAAATGTTGAAGGCTTTATCCTGCGTTTCACCTACTTTGATAGGGAGATAGATAAGAAGTAAAACCTTTGAAAAATTAAACACTGGAAGAATTTGTTAGTGTTATTATGTGAAAGGAAAAACAGGAAAATCCCATTAAGTGGACTTGCTGTAACTGTCTCGTGCCTTACTTGATCTCAGTACGTTTTCGCGCAATAGGCACCCTACCCATTCCTTTTAGTTGTAGATCAAAGATGCATTATTTATTTGTGTATAACTATATAAAAAATGAACTTTTGAGGAAATGAAATGTGGACGACATGAAGACCAAATAAACTGCCAGAAACAAGTTCTTTGGTAGTCCTAATGCAACTATTGAACTCCAAAGAGATTTTTTTGTTTGTTTGGGGAACTATAATTCTTCACTTAATTTTTTTTAATGTCTGCCTCGTAAGTAGTTTTGTGTATTTTGAATAAGCTTCTTTAAGATTGCCCCATTTCTATGCAGGATTGTCTTTTATGATATAGTGTACACATTCTGAAGCATCATTAAAACCCCAGTGGCAGACTATTACACGTAAATGGTGAAAATGGCAGTGTAAACAAGTGAGGTGTGTACATGCATTAGTCTAATGAGAAGACAGTGCAATGATGCTATATAGCTACGCTGTGGGATTTTGTTCAGGTATATGTAATTGTACCTCTAGTGTCACGACAGGTGGGTAGCAGAGCCAGCTTAATTGGAAACCAACTTGTAGTTCACAATTTACAAACTATCAACATTAAGTACGTTGTGTAAAATGTGTATATTTTCACCCTATTTTTGTATTTTGTAATTTTGTCAAATACGATAACTTTTCATTTAAATCAGGGGCTCTTTCGATCTCTCAGAAAAAAATGTGTTTCCCTCTAGCTGGCCAGTATGAGTAGAGTCCTATACATTGACTTGCACTACAAACATGTTTTATAATTGCTGTACATGTGCTTTTTTGTTCTTCATTATGCCATAAGCTACCTGACTGTTTTTCATGATATAGTATGTTGATATTTTTGCATCCACACTTGTAAAATTGAATTGCAAAACAATTTTTACGATTATATTTTCAAAACCCTTTATTTCATGGAGAGTCAACTAAATGTTCCTGCAATACTATGAGCAGGAACTTTGACGCCGTGAAGTAAGATTACAGTGGACAGCTCCTAGATAGGCTGAGGATAGCTGACCAATGTCATGGATTCATGTTCAAAATCGTTCGTATCAACAAGAGATTTGTACAAAAGGAGTGATTGTGAAAGGAGTATTTCCACTGACATCAAAGTGTTTCCCTTTTCATCTTTTGTGAAGAAAGCCCCATAGTAAATCACAGATTGAGTAAGTATGTTGACCATTCATTGGATCTTCCTCAGACAATATATTTATGATTGTACCAAGAACCCACCATCAACACTTTTTTCTTTTTAAATGGGTGTATCTCTGAAGAACCTTAGATGAACAACAATAACGTTTTTAATGGAATTGTTGATCTATTAGTGTGTGTTGCACACCAATGTGGGCCTTATGAAATTAATATGTAATTTGCTGTAGTGTTCCTTCTTCGGCTCTTGTGTACTGGAATGAGTACCAACAGTCCTCTTTCAAATGAAGTCGACATTGTTTTGCTACTTTTGTACATTCTAAAGTATTTTTTGTGTTGTCATTGGATTTCCCATTGAATATATTCAAATAATAAGCAATACGATGAAAAAGCCTAACTAAAAATACCCAGCATATTTTTGGCTTCTGTTTTCTCTTTAAAAATAACTTTTGAAAATGCTTCAACAGCTTCACTGCCTTTTAGGGAAAATGTCTGAATGTGTTGAAACCCAAAATTATTAAAATTAGGAGTATATAAAGGGTTTCTATTGTAAAGCTGCAGTACACCATACTGCAGAATCTAGCACATTGGAATGCCCAGGTATTTCTGGCTGTAAAATTGCACTTGCCGAAAGCGGGTATGACAGCTGACCTGCATCCCAACTCCATTGGTTTTATTGTGAGTGTTTTCCTGGTGTCACTAATGACATTACATAACTATTTTTGGCACTTTGGAGGATAAAGAAAACTTTGAGTGTACATCTTCTACAAATCTTTTGCTCTGGAAAGCACAGGGGAAAGACAGAACGTAAAAATGGCCATTGTATTTTTAGTGACCGATCACTCTGTATTTAACACAATGTATGTTTTTGTGGTGCTCTAGTGGTAAATAAATTATTTCAATTATTCTATGAAATTCAGTTTCTTTTTTTTAACATTGCTTTATTTTAGTAAAGCAAACTGTTCGGATAGTATTTTCGGACATTCAGCAAGTCTCTAAACTGAAGAAAATTTCTAATGATATAATGACAAATTTCGTGCACTGTACTTCCAGTTCAAATTGTGTTTCGCGCAACTCCAATTTAAAATCATTAATTTTATGTTTTTACTTTAAGCTCATGAAATCCTATTATGCAGCATACATGTTTACTTTTACATATTAATTATGTGTCACTGGAATTTAGTATTTTGCTACCAGCATGCTGACCGCTACTGTGGTTTGTGGTTTATTCTTTATGTCGAGATTTATAGATTGACACATAATAGCTAAGTTCAAGACTGTCCTTCGGTTGTGTGTCAAAACATCAAGGGCCAAAATTAATGTGATCAAAATATTCCCTACTCTTCCATTGTGAGCATTGTGAATTCAAATATATGTAGTTAAGTATCAATTGACCTTTCTTAACTTCACATCTATGTCCTTTGAAGATATATTTCAATATTGTTGTAGTCAATATTTTTCTTACGTATTTTGACAGGTCAACATTAAAATCTTAATATTTTGGTAGAAAAACCCTGATCTCTAACGAAAGTAAATTTTATGTATGTGGCACGAAGATAAATAATATATTTGCAGCGAATTCACCTTTTCTTATTGACTCAACGTATTGTTTGACTCCCATGGAGAAAAAGAAAACAAAAAGTGAATTTGCATGGAAGAATCCATTCCTTTGTACAAACACAAAATGCATACCAACAAGAAAATCACTTGGTTTTCCAAGTAATCCACAAAGAAACATTTGCCAGGTACAGCTTTCCATTTGGATTCCTTTAGGAGACTGTAATGTACATTTAAACATCCAAGTGTGGCTTTACTCCTTTTTTAGGATGAGGCTGTGTATATTTAAAATGTTTCTTTACAGCTGATATGAAGAGTAAATACCTACAAGAAACTCTGAATAATATACACGCTGCCTTAATGTGGTCACTCTTACTTTATAACTGTGAAGCTTGTCTTAGGCAAATGAGGAAATAACACCATATGACAAACTCAGTAAGTGGGAAAATAGGTTTTGCTTTACACTTTGGAAAGAATTTTTAATGAGATGATAAACTGGGTTCAGTTGAGGAATCTTAATATATCATCCACCCCTGCTATAATCAGTCGGCACCAAAATTATTGTCAAATCAGATTCTTTCTTTTCTATATTATTTAATATTGCCACTAAGCCTTGTCACATGCATTTCATATACCTTATACCCATCAATCTAAAAGGTTTATTGAATGGCATGCCTTTATTTCCCTGTTTAATACAGCAGCAGTACATGTCATTCCTTGTCCGAGTGCACCTGCTCAGTATCTCCAGTTTCTAAATTGGACATTTTCTGAATTCAGACATATAAACCACATTACTCTAGCTATGTTCTATATATATTGATAGTGTCAATGGGTGAGGTCCATACTGAGGAGTTATTGAGTTCACAGCGAAAGCACAAACATATTATAGTTCATGCTATTTCATTCATAGAGGAGGTTAATTGTATGAGCAGCTGTCAACTTCCAGCTGGAATACGGGAATGCTTTTCATGCCACCTACTCCAAATCATTGACTTACAAACTCCAAGTATGGTGTGTATGTTATCTTGAAAAATTAGACCATATCTCTAACTCCAGAGTTTCAACGTACTTGCTTATGCTTCATGAACCTTCACAGCATTCACGTGGTTGACTCAGTTCTAGTGATAAAAAGATCTCATCACTCTCCTCGTCATCCTATTAGTCTGTAAAAGAGGGAGACATTTTGTGGTGCACACCTGTAACTCTTCCATTATAGATCAGCCACATCCTTTAACATTCGTTTATTAGTCCACAAACAAAAACATTGCTTGACTTCTTTTTGTGTGCATGAATGACATCAGGGTCATAGACTATTTGTATTTAACCCCTTCGCTGCGGGGATAATTCCCCCGCTGTGCTGGGGGGGAGGGGGTGCACCCAGCACCCGCATGCTCATGACGAGCTGAGCTCGTCATGAGCTACAGTGCTCCTGTGCTCATGATGAGGAGCTCGTCACAGGTGCATTGGCTGCCGTGGAACGCTCAGCACAGCAGGGGAATTCTCCCCGCACCTGAGCGCTCCACGGCCCATGACGAGCTAAGCTCGTCATGAGCACTGGAGCATCGTGCCTCATGACGAGCTCAGCTTGTCATGAGCAGGCAAGGTGTTAATGTGTGTGAAATAGGTGCAGTAACTCACTCTCTGACTTTGAACATAGTTGTATTTCCTGTTCCTAAAAATGTGCACTTCCTTAAACACAAATGTAAAATATAGTTAAACTTGTCTACCTTGTGAAGGGAGTGTCTCTTTCAGCTGTACATCAACCACCTGAGGAAAAGAGCTATGAAAACTTCGATCTAGAAAATTAAAAATAAATATTGACCTATGCAGGGTTACATGTTCTTTTGTTAAGATTAACTCCACTTTTTATCTGGCCAGAAAAATATTCCTTCTACTTTTTAGGATACTAGCAGTACAATTCACAACACAATTTCACTTTAAAGTATCTAAGGCACCCACTATTCCAATGTATTTGAACCACTGTGTTTTGAAGAATTCTATTGAATCTATTGTGCAGACACATTCTCATGTCTCTTACCCACAGCAGTTATTTAAAGTACTTTGACATAAATGATATATAGTTGTTTCCTAGCTTCTGCTATATATATGTCAATTTACACGTGGCTCATTCTTAAAACAATTGTATTAACCTCTTCACTAATCACACATTGTTAGACAAACAAACTATGCTACCCCATGTATCCTTCTGTGTATCGTTATGTAATAACTATGAATCTATCAGTCATTGATCTCAAAACTCGAAGCTCTTCTTTCTCTTCTTCAAAATATGCCTTCAGCCCAACCATTGGTTCCTTTCTACTGTCAAAAAGCTCTCCAAAAGAAGCTAGCCATATCCCAAAAACAATTTGTGGCAAATCATGGATCTTATAGTTCCTCCAGCTTTCTCTGTATGCAAACAGCAGCAACAACCCCTTTCACCCCAGTAGGGAGCATGGTATTAACAACGCTGCTATAAAAGTATGGACCAAAGAAGAAACCACACCTTTTAACTGTAGAAAGGCTGAAGCAGAAAACACAGCCACCACCACAGAATGGACAACAATAGCAACTACAATTGTTGTGACAGCAGCAACCACAGTTGTCACGATAGCAAGTACTACAGCAGTAATCAGATTTGCCATCGTGGCAGGGACTACAATATCATTAAACAGATGCCAACAATGCAAGGACATCAAGAGTGCTCACATTTCCACCCTCAATTCTAGATGCCACAACAGCAAGAACTCTAGTATTTACCACTGAACCCACTACAGCAGGGAAAAAAGCAGTACCAACAAATGCCTTTAGCACAGCCACAGAAACTGCCACAATAGCAACCACAAATGCTTAACAACACCTGCCACAGGTGTAAGAACATCCACAGCAGCAACCACAGTGGTAAAAACAACAGGGACCACTGCAGTAGCCATAGCTCCCACAAGTATGGACCACAAAAGTGGCCACTGTTACCTAGATGAGAGGGATGACAACAATAATGTCAATATCTACCACAACAGGAAAAACAGAAACAGTCAGAGTAACGACCTATGCGGCCTCCAGCTGCAACCTGAAGAAGGAGCAAAGGTTCCACCATCACATCAGGAACAATAGCAGATACAAAGCTTTTATAACAGCAGCAACAGAACAACAAAAGCCACAATAGTAGTGATGGCAGCTGTCACTACAATAGCAACAACAGATATAACAATACCAGTTGCAAATTCAGAAGTGAAAACAACTGTCATCTCAGCTGTAACAATATTAGGGACAACAGTAGTTACCACAGCTACCACCATGACAGAAGCAACCACAGCTGTAATAAGAGTAAGGACCACAGTGCCTCCATGACAGGCCAAC
Source organism: Lissotriton vulgaris (assembly GCF_964263255.1). NCBI lineage: Eukaryota > Metazoa > Chordata > Amphibia > Caudata > Salamandridae > Lissotriton > Lissotriton vulgaris. The sequence continues at coordinate 1,705,858,977 of NC_141694.1, forward strand.
AAGAGCCACAAAATCAAGAATTACAATCTAATCTAGTCTTCTTTTGTGTAAAGCACTGTTTCACCCAGAAATGCATCCTGGCACTGTTGAGGATTTGTTGGTGAGAGCGGGATATGAATATGCCCTGGTAAGAATTCCGTTATGTGGGCATAACCTCAGATATTTTAGCATTTTCGCTTGTTACACGAGATTCTCAATTGTACGTAATGATGTTATATGGCGTAATTACATGTGGTTTGCAGCAAAGATTTAGCACAAGTGCTTGGGAACAATGTGAATAACCACAATGCAAGTGGCTGCTGTTTGCAGTACTTGTGGTGTTTGCACTGTTTAAGGCCTAAATGTATCTTTGTGCCCGTAAAGAATGTGAGGAAGCATGAGGCGCTAAAATGTAGCACTAAATGCTGGTTTTACATTTCCCTTAATTATGAATAATTTTGCACCATTTTTCAGAAATTCCACATAATTATGCCAAAGCAAATGACTTCAATTTTCTATGACACAAAGGAGCATATGTAAGAAGCTGTTTGCGAATCGCAAACAGCGTTTTGGTATGTATGTGCCACATAGCAAAATAAGGGTTCGCAAAAATTGCGATTCCTTATTTTGCTGAAGCATTCAAGGAATCGCAATTTTGCGATTCCTTAAATGCTTTGTAGGGGTGCCTTGCATATTGCGATTTTGGCTTAAGGAGATGCAAAATACCCCCTACTCCAAGTAGATGGTATTTAGCCATTTCCTATTAAAATGCATTTTTTAAAAAGACGCCCTTAGGGCATGTATGTGCACCACATGTACTTACATGCACATTTCAGGGGTGCAACAGGTGTCCTTTGGACACCTCGGCACCCTTGGAATTGCGGCTTTCAAATTGCGATTTTCTCATAGAAAATCGCAATTTGAGAATGTATCCCCATTCATTCCTATGGGCCTCTTGGCCCAGGGGACCGAATGGGACACTCATTCCTTAATTGCGATTCGCAATTTGCTAATCACAATTAAGGAATTTTAGAGATTCGCAAATAATAATGTGATTTATTACATACAGTCCATTTTGCAATTCTCAAATAGAGATTCCTTAAAAATAGCTATTTGAGAATCGCAAAATGTAAATTACATACATTTTCCCTAAAGTTATTTGGCTGCTTAGAATAGGAAATTTTTAAAACTGTCTAGAAAGTCAAGTGATCGACATTGAGATGGATATGAGCAGTAAGGAATTCCAAGACTTGGTGACAAGGTCAAAAAGGACTGTAGAAAAAACAGCAATGGACCGCACACTGCTAGCCCCTCCTCCGGGTCGCCCCTAAGCACTCTGGTTTGTGAAGTGTCTGAAGTCCGAAGAATTACTGAAAGTTCGTAAGTGGTTCACCTATGTAGGTGCAAGTAGATACTTGTTATTACCCCGATCTCTAGACCCGGGACATGGCCTGTTTTCGGGATATCTTCCCTCATCAGTAGAGAAAGTCAATAGGGGTGGAAGAGAAGGCTGCCTCGTAACCGTCACGGACCTTGTTGCCCAGCACTCATGTGCGTCGTCCAGAAGCTTGTCAGCTTGGGAGGCTCATGGGAGCCCTTATGTAGAAAAAACAGCAATGGACCACACACCGCTAGCCCCTCCACCGGGTCGCCCCTAAGCACTCTGGTATGTGAAGTGCCTGAAGTCCGAAGAATTACTGAAAGTTTGTAAGTGGTTCACCTATGTAGGTGCAAGTAGATACTTGTTAATATCCCGATCTCTAGACCCGGGACATGGCCTGGGTTTCGGGATATCCTCCCTCATCAGTAGAGAAAGTCAATAGGGGTTGAAGAGAAGGCCGCCTCGTAACCGTCACGGGCCTTGTTGCCCAGCACACAGGTGCGTCGTCCAGAAGCTCATCAGCTTGGGAGGCTCATGGGATCCCTTATGTAGAAAAAACAGCAATGGACCGCACACCACTAGCCCCTCCTCCGGGTCACCCCCAAGCACTCCCGTATGTGAAGTGTCTGAAGTCCGAAGAATTACTGAAAGTTTGTAAGTGATTCACCTATGTAGGTGCAAGTAGATACTTGTTATTACCCCGATCTCTAGACCCGGGACATGGCCCGGGTTTCGGGATATCTTCCCTCATCAGTAGAGGAAGTCAATAGGGGTGGAAGAGAAGGCCGCCTCGTAACCGTCACGGGCCTTGTTGCCCAGCACTCACGTGCGTCGTCCAGAAGCTCGTCAGCTTGGGAGGCTCATGGGAGCCCTTATGTAGAAAAAACAGCAATGGACCGCACACCGCTAGCCCCTCCTCCGGGTCGCCCCTAAGCACTCTGGTATGTGAAGTGCCTGAAGTCCGAAGAATTACTGAAAGTTCGTAAGTGGTTCACCTATGTAGGTGCAAGTAGATACTAGTTATTACCCTACAATTTGGTTCCCTTGAGCCTTTAAGCTGACGAGCTTCTGGATGACGCACCTGTGTGCCGGTTAGGCATCGAGGCCTGTGACGGTTACTTGGCGGCCTTCTTTTCCACCCCACCTACGTTCTCTACTGATGAGGGAAGATATCCCAAAACCCGGGCCATGTCCCGGGTCTAGAGATCTTGAGAACAACAAGTACTTACTTGCACCTACTTAGGTGAACCACTTACGAACTATATGTACCAGAATCCTTAGGGGCGATCCGGAGGAGGGACTAGCGGTGTGCGATCCATTGCGGTTGATTCTAAAAAAAGACTGTACACTAGCACTAGAGTGATTAAGGCCATCCGCTAGCAAGATTAAAACTTGATGTGGCTCAAGATGATTAACCAGATTGAGGACAGGAATGTTGTATAGATGGGTGTAACACCAAACGGCTTAGTGTTCATTTATATCACACAAAATGACATATTGTGCTAGTTTCGAGGCCTCTCCATTGCCAGGGTGAGTTATAATAGCAAAAAGGATTTAGGAACCAAGGCATGGGCTCTATTCATACCAAACACAGTATTGCTCATAAGCACTCTTGAAAGGATGGCTTGGAATTTGGACTGGTATCATTTCAGCAAACTGTGCATATTAGAGAAGTGTAGGGAGCAGTACGGGCAGGCTAGGAGGCAGATCTGTCCTCTACTTACAGGAAAGGGTGAGCAAGTGGGTACAGTGAGATGTGCGGGTGCATTGTTTTTCGGGCTTTTGGGCCAAGGCTTATTCCAGATCTGAATGCGGCATGGAGGGCTACTGTACCGGGCGGAGCAGGGCAGGTACCCTGCCTCTTGCTGTCTCTCAGTGACAACCCAGTGTTGAATTATAGCACATGGCACAACATTTGAGACTCTATTTCTACTCCTACAGCACTTCAAGAGCAGGTGTTTGTGAACTCAACATCGTCACATGCGTACTATTCATTGCAGTGAATTAGGTACAATTGCACATCAAGTTAATCCATGTCCTTCTGTTGCACCATATTTCTGCTGGGTCCACTGCTGTGTTTGTCTGAAAATTCGACTCCCACCTCCTATAAACCATTTTGACAAAAATATTCGCCTGATGAGGCATGTATGCAACATACGGAGAGGGTTCTCACCTTCCCCAAAGCCCCTCCCAAGATGGACGATTTTCTGTTGGAGGTCCTGGCTCTCCTCCCCCGAATCAGACATGACTGTGGCTCCCACTAGCTGTCACAAGGGGTAGGTGTGATGGCCTTGAGACACACGGATAGGATCTACAAGGCCAACGCTAAGCAAGAGGATACCATCTTCCAACTACTGTCACTCAGACAATGCAATTTAATTGCTGGTCTCTGCAGGGAGGAGAGGGCTAGGACGGACATTTCCTATAGTCACGTTATAGGACTACAACCTGATCTCTGTATTAAAAATATAGAAAAGTTTAATTGTATTTACTATACACTCCAATTTCGGCCCATGTTCTAAAAGATACCCAGACCTTGCCAAATAAGTTGCAGCAACTCCCTTCCTTGCCATGGTTCGGTCTAATCATGATTCACAATGCCCTTTGGTAAATATGAATGAGGAGAGAGGTCGCTTGAAGTCAAAATGGTGGGAACGGGAAGGAGTTATGGTGGAGAATGAGATCTAAGGCCAAATGTTAAAAAAGAAATGTGGTCTTCCTGTAGAAGCCTGTCAGCTGTGGGGTGCTTCTGCTGTGAACAGTGTGAGCACGCCAATGTTTTCCATCTTTTACGCTGTTACCAGCTTGACACAGAGCGCATTGTGCAGTGTCCACTGATTGTGTTTCAACTATAACTAGTCCAGTGCTGGTGAATTCTGCTGGTGGAGCGGCACAATTTATTAGTAATCCCGCGTTACAGGCCTTACAGGCGGAGTTACTAAATTCTTCTAATTTCGCCGGTGGAATAAAATATTTTGCCGCCCCTAGCCATAACTACATCTCACAAGTGCGTAGACACATTATCTACTCATATACCTAGTTACATACTCACATGCACAACATCATATGCATACATTCACGCTTCCCCCCTTAGCTATCCACAAAATATCAGAATTTTCCTACCTAGTACGCCTGTAAGTATATCATAAAAAGCAGATATGCACCATTAAATGTACACATACACACAAATATATTCATACACATGAAGGCATTTCCCCCTACTATTGTATTCTTCATTTCACAAGACAATTAAACATATTGTAACACAACAGACTCCACCACTGTACAAGCAAACACAAAATTATCTTATAATGTATATTTTAACATACATAAACATACATACATACGAGAAAATCATTCCAGTTGCATACCCTAGGTAATATCATAATAAGCACACCAACACAACACATCCATACTATAGTGTGGAAATGTAGCAATTTCTGTTACTTTAAACTAAGTATAATTTAGAAGCCCATGAAAAATATTGATAGCGTAATATATTAAAAGAATTTTAATTAACTAATTATAAATTATTTCATATTTTTTCACTCTACTTCAAGAAACCCTACATCCGAAAAAATGAAAATGCAAATAATGCATCCAGAAAGATTACAAACAATTCGGGTTCAAGTTGAAAGTTCAAGCACAATACGAAATTTGACAATTCTAATATTGAATCAAATAAAATACATTCTGACACAACATATTTAAAATCAAAGCAAAATCACCACAAAAATAACACATACAAACAAAACTTCACCAAAAACATGCATTCACCACTGCCACCAGATCCTAAAAATGCAATGTCAACAAAAAAAACATAGGGCTATAGAAAAATACAAGAAAACACGATGTTCCAAATGATTCAGTGGTATAAGTAATAGGATGTAGGCGCCTATAGGTAATTACACCAATTTTATTAGAAAGGAATCTTATTAGTAACAGTGCTAAAGGGTTAGAGAGAATCACCTGCCTCCCTAGGTTCTGTGGCAAGAGCAACAAGACATTATAAATTGTAAACCCAAGCACACGAAGAATACAACTGGTAGTTTCAGAAGTTACTCAAACATAACACACAATAAATCAATCAGTTTTTCTCTTTTTCTGCTTTAATAGATCTTCATGTTTTCAGTAAGTGAAACAGTTCCCAAACCAACACGTGTTTAGTCGCCTCAGTATGCTTGTACATGCGACTTGTTCACGGCTAGGTGGAGAATAATGCGATGTTTTAATTACTCATAATTCTCAAACATTTGTTAAGTTCAAAACAAATGTGCTCCCAGGGGAAATTCCAAGTGACGCGGTCCTAATCAGATGTTAGCACCTTGAAAACTTGTGTTTGTTCATGCATATAGTGCAAATAGTGACATTTCATAAAATTAATGCGAGTCTGCACATATCATGATGATGATTTTACACGTACATTTGTTGTGTATTACAAGTGAACAGTGCGCTTGACAATGATTGGTTATGTGATGGGACTTATACTCTATATGTTTGTAGTACCAGTCTCCTTGCGTACAGCCAGATTACGTCACCCAGTGACCAAACTTAAAGAATCACTAAACACCGCCAAATTTTCATATACTACGATATCTATATTACCCTCAGTGTGGCTGATATCACAAGTATGAGACCCACTAACCTGAACAGATTCACTCTATTGAATTCAGGGAAGGGAGCACAAGAAAATAAACAAGTGTGTATATTACACTCTGAACCAAACTCTGTATCATTCCGACTTGTAAGCTAACTGCTGCGCAGTAGACTGAAACCTTCCACATTCCCATATTATTATATACCTTAAGTGCGGCGATAATTCCAAGCCACACTACTCCTGTGGCGTAAGGGAAAATCCTGTTGAGGACCTATTCGGTTTAGCAGCAATCTAAGTATCCCGTTCTATTTGAAAGGGAAAAACAAAGAAATACAAAGAAATAGCCTATCACGCTGTTGGTGGTCCACAGTCTGCCCACCAAGGCCTAATGCGAGTGCCGGCATGAATCCGAAAGCCCCGTTATGTTTCCCTAAGGGATCACGTGATCGTGTCACGTCACGTGATCGCATCCTAGCGTTCCTATACTGCTAAACTGAATAGGATTTTTGGGGCGGGAACCATCCGAGCAGTCCTACACAGGATTTCCCCTTACACCACAGGAGTAGTGTGGCTTGGAATTATCGCCTCACTTAAGTTATAAAATAATATGGGAATGTGGAAGGTTTCTGACTACTGCGCAAGAAGAACATTGCATATTAATAATTATGTATACCAGCAACACACTGTTATGATTTCCCGAGGAACTATATAAGGAACAATTTAATTCACTTTATACTCTCCATGGGTACGGCCGAGCTTAGAAAATTAACTCTCTGGTTATTATAGGCTAATCATTAAAGAAGCAAAATAAAAAACACAGCGAAAGGAACCTGAAATAAAAGCACACAAGAAAGGAGAACACGAATATGTTGAAAACGTCATTCAGTCTCTAAAATCAGCAAAATGCCTGATTAGAAACAAATATAAAATAATTCCAAACATTTAGGAATAAACAATTATTAAATATCTTCAAAATTTGGAATAATGAATAATTCAATATCTAACAAATTTAACAGGGCATTGCTTAACTGCTAATAAAAAGCTGAAAAATCAAATTAGTTTACATCACAAAACCATGTTTGGTGACACCAAACAGAAACAAGACAATGAATATAAAAATAAACAGCTCATAGTCCAAAATAAGGCATGCAAAACATAACAACATAATTAACAAAAAGGTCTAAAAAGTGAATTAGAACAGAGCAAGACAAAATGGTAAACATTTTCTTCAAAGGAAAACTGAAAAACAAATTTAACACCTTTCCAGTGATCTATGCATATCTTGTTCAACAAGTTTTAGGACGCCACAAGATCATCCTTACTAAAGAATTAATTCAAGAAAATTATGGAAATGGGTATTGCTGCTGCATAATAGATTGATAGCATTATTTAGCAGATTATGAAATTATTTGCACATATTGCTAAATACATTTTTAGGATAGTAAAATACCTACAAGAAGTGTTTTGAAGAATACAGCAATTTTAACTGCTTACAAACGTATACTTATGTGGATCTATATTAATACAAATTGACCATTTCAGAATGTTTTAAGATATAAAAATAATATTTAATTTCTGAACTGCAGAATTAGGTCAGATTACTGTAAAGATCCACTCCAACGCCTCCTAACCAACCTAATGATGTTCCTCGAGTTGCCACTGCTACTCTAGGGATCAATACGAGATACGAGAGTGATTCAGTATTATCAATGTGGTGCTCCTGGTCACATTGCTTCCAGTACCAAATGCATGGCTAGGAATGTATTATGTAGAGAATGAGGTAAGAGATGGCATCTTGCCAAAGTTTGCAGAACCAAATCTCAATTTGGCCTAGTACAAGAAGTGGATGACATGTGTGAGAGTGTCCATGAATTAATGTTGCGTGTAGAGGGTTCTGGTATTCCTTGCAAATCGTGCTGCAAACATACTGTCTTGGATTGTAGTATTGTCAGAGAAAGTACAAACAAACTAGAGAAACCTCGCTGTATCATAAGTTTGGATAAGTGTGATGTCATGATGTTAGTTGATTCAGGAAGTTTGTATACGTTATTATCTAAAGAAATGAATTCCAAGGTGTGGGGAAGTAAGAGCAATATGGAGTCTTGGGACAAGTCTGAAATCAAAGATGTTGGTTGTGGTGGAAAAAACATTGAAATTTTGGGGTTAAAGCGGATGGTGATTTGATTTAATGGCAAAAAAGTGTATGGTTGAGTATATTTAACAAGACAGGGCTCGAATTTACTAGGTTGGCGCCATCGAAAGGATCCTGGCATCATGCTCAATCCCAACGCAACTGAGCCAATCATGTCTACTATTGTGCATGACATTGATGCTTATGAGACAACTATAACGGAGAAGTATCCTGAGGTTTTCACTGATAATTTGGGAAAACTTTAAAACTTTTCTCATGGGATTATCTTAAAGAAAAATGCAGTGCCTGTCATACACAAATGAAGAAATGTGACTCATTTAATGAAAGATCCTCTCCAAGAAGAACTCAAGAAGATGTTAGCATAAGGAATTATAGAGCCCATTGAGGCCTCAGAATGGTTGGCACCCATTTGTGGTTGCACCCAAGGATGGGAGCGAAATTTGCTTATGTGTTGATTTGCAGAACCTGAACAAAAATATTTGGGGGGATAGACAACTGCTGCTCAACATCTCTGAGATGCTGACAGCCATGGGCGGTGGAGTGATATTCAGTGTGATCTACATGTCTGCAGCATATCACCACTTTGATTTGAATGAGGAATCAAGACACCTCACTTTGTTTGATATACTGCTGTGTGCATTTTGTTACTGCAGGAGCCATTTGGCTTAGTATCTGCCTCAGCAGTGTTTCAAAAATGTATGCAACAAATTTTTGTGGGTATGAAAGATGTCCTTTGTTTTCAAGATGTTGTGTTGATTATATGAAAGGACAGTGTACATGATGATGAGGTGATGAATAAAGTTCTGAGGCAAATGGAGAGTCATGGGTTAACCATAAAAAGAGGAAAAGTGCCAATTGAGGAAAGATTGTGTTACATATTTGAGACATGAAATATCTAACGCAGGGATCAAACCTAAGAAGAGAATTGTTTCTGCTGTCCTACTCGCCTTAACAAAGAACACTTAAAAAAAATTCTTGGTTTTGCAGAATACTGTTCCAAGTTTGTGAGTGGGTTCACAGAAATAGTGGAACCACTGAGGCTACTCAGGACGAAGAGTGTTTCGGTCATTTCGATGTGAAAGCTAAAAATCTTATTACTACTGATGCCAGTGCAGTGAGAATTGGAGCTGTCCTGACCCAAGTGTGTGATGGGCAAGAGAATATCATCAGATTTGAATCTAGGAGACTTCGAGGTGCAGAAGTATCATATTCTGTGATTGAAAAAGAACCCCAAGCATATTGTTGGGGCATAAAACCTTTCAGATATTTTGTTTGGGGGTTGCTTTTCAAGGTCCACACAGATCACAAGTCCCTTGTTCTTTTATTTAAGGGAGGTAGGGGTTTGGAAGGTAGTGTGACTCCCCGGATTTCCAGATGGATGTCATCAGTGCTTGAGTATAATTTTGAAGTGGAGTATGTGAGAGGTTTAAAAAATGTAGTGGCTGATTATTTATCTAGAATGCTGGTGGATGAGGTTGAAGGGGACATGGATGAAGGAGTTGAGGTGATTAGGGGCGGAAGTGGGGAACTGGCCCTTGATAAATAGAAATGGACAAATGCCATGTTGAATGATGATGTCCTGCAGCATGTCATGAGACGTGCATCAGAAGGGTGGAAGGAGGATCTTACTGAGGATGTTCGCTTAAAAAAGTATCATCATGTGGAGGCTGAGTTGAGAGCTAAACCATTGTGTTTTGCAATTGTGGGTTTGGGTCCCATCCTCGTCGCCAGTGTAAAGATCCACTCCTATGCAAGATGTGAAGACAGTTATCTTTATTGAGTAGGATACAATCACAGGTACCTCCAGCTCTTTCTTCCAGCTCTTCTTCCAGCTTCTCAGCCCCAACTACTCTTTCCCTTCAAAGAGTAACATTCCACCCTAGCAACAAGATCTACATTCCATTCCCATTAAGATAACTCCACAATTACCTTTTGTGGTTATGAAAACACTACCTAAATACTTATCTGCAGAATTAATTTAAGGGTTATACAGCAAAGTTTTATATCACCCTTTTTAATTGTTGAAATGACACCTATTTATTAGTAATAAAGAATAATCAGGGATTTTTTTACTATTGAGATGAAAATCTAAAAAGAGTATTCAACCAAACAAATTGATATAATACAACTACTATCAGTAGGACAATCAGAAAAACATACACTGGAATTATATAAAATGCATGAACACTACACAATATAACCATTACATGCAAAAGCAGCCATGGGTAAAGCTGAAGATATATATCAAACTAAACAAGCACAGCGAAAACCAATTAGGATTTGGGTAAAAGTCATAAAGTACATTGATTCTCAGGGCCTCATTTATGAGGCCTCTTGCGGCACCGGAATGTCATTTTTTGTATGTTCCGTTGGTGCAATGTGCCCCGGCATATTTGTAAGGCCACTTAAAGCCACTTTACAGTGCTTTTCATGGCCTTGTAAATATGTAGCCCTTTCATGCAAAAACACTGCTTGAAACGGTTGTTCCATGGGCTTTGCTGTGGGTGTTCCCATGCAACACCCCTGGAATCTGAAGCATTCCCAGATTTATGAGGAATCATAAACCTGGGTCAGATTCTAACATAACCACAGGGAGGTGCAATGATGAGAAATGTTTTCATTTTCTACTCGTTTTTTTCCTTTTTATATTGGTGCTGCATTCTGCAACACACATGGAAAGGGGAAATTGCCTGTATGGATTAATTTTGTGCATGAGGGTGTCAAACTATGGAGTGGCATATTAATTAAATAATGATGCAGCGCAGGGCAGAAAGTCACCTTGCTGCGCTGCACGATAAGGAAAGAGCAGGAATGCTCTGTGTCTAACATTATACAGCACATTCCTGCCTTTTACCTGCACTGGCACACAATGTGCTGCCTAGCGCCAAGGCAGGCACTATTGCACCATGGTGCAAAGGTCTGTGCATTGTAAGCACTAATTGTTTTGTGCAGAAACGGACATCTTCCTACACAAAAACAATCCTGATTGGCACTTTCCTCTATGCGTGCTGCACAATGCACGCATGCTAAGAGGAAACAATGAGGAGAAATAAAGATATTTCGACTCGTTACGCCTCCCCCGGGGAAGGCGTAGCATTCTAATGCATTCCCAGGTCTACCAGGAATGGTAAATCTAGGAATGCGCCATAATCCATGGGTTGATGCATGGGAACACCCACGCTCCACCCTTGGAATGCCTCCCTGGGGCACAGTAACACAACACAGCGATTTGCTCTGTGTTGCGTTACTTTACATTTGTCAAGCCACGCAGGACCAAACAAGGTAGCCTTGCGTGGCTTGATAAATCTAATTTAAGCGTTGTGTCAATCTTGTGCCCCATTGCGTGGCGCAAGGGCAAAGCCCCTGAAACTATGCTATAGAAAAAGCAAGATAAAACGCTTGTAGAAGAAAAAGGAAGAATTTTTTATTTTTTTAATTTTTTTAATTTTTTTTATTGGGTTCTCATTACGTCGTTATAGTGTACTCTTGGCCTTGCAATATTTTTCTGTACCCTTGTCCGGCTATAACACATTCAATAACTTCCCTAAATTTCATTCCATATGCTAAATAACTTTATCCACCTCACAATGCACATCGGTTCAATTCCTCGAAGCATAGCACAGTTCGAAATAGATGTTATTTTTTCAGACTCATCGTGGCTTTAAATTGCATTCAAAAGGCTCTTTGTAAAGTGAAAAGGGAGCTTATGTTGGCATTCTAAATAATCCCTAAAATGTACAGTGCATTTGCAGGCAATGTGATCTTCTGTTCGCACCTGACCAGTTGAAAGGTATTTTTTTACCACGTCTGTACATTCTTCCTGCTGCACAGTAGCAACATTCATTGTACACTTCTTTCAAAGCTTAACAGCGCTTATGTTCAGTCTGCAGCGCCTACTCTTTCTTTGATCCTCAGCACACTGTTTACCAAGCTCGCATCCCATGTGCAGTTCCTTTCAGCATGCATTGAAGAAAAAAGCTGATGAAATCTTTCATCTATTTTCTGGGTAAACCATCTGCTTTCAGAAGTGCATCCTGGCTTTAGAGCTTTCACACATTCCACCGACTTAGAAAGGAGGAAAACAGTCTGGGACAGGGGAAGGAGGGGCATGGATTTGGCTCCTGAATGGCTATGTACTGGGCAACCAGAAGCTCCTACCTTTAATATTAGTATGTCATAAAACAAATGCTAATTAGGGCACTTGGCCTTACTTGTCAACCTAGACATAGAGACAGCTGGAGAGAAACTAGGGAATGAAAGAAAAAGGAAGAGAGAGTGCGAGTGGGAGAGAACAAAAGGGAGAGAACAGGAGAAAAAGAGAGCGAAAGAACCCCATATTGAATGTTATTTTCAAACTTCATTCTTTCAAAACCTATTCACGGTCCCTGAGGTCTACTTGTTATGATATCAAAAGACTTTAAATGCACGTTATACAAAAAACAGATGTTTTCAGAGAGCACTGTACCTAATGCCCCAAAGACGTTTTAACTCTAAAAAATGCATTTCATATTCTGTCAATTGTGTTGCTTATGTGTGCACGTTTTAGGGGAAGACATGGTTTAAGCTTAAAAGGGAGTTTAAAACCAACTCGACGCACTTACGTTTCACTATATATATATATATATATATATATATAGGAACTAGAAGCTGCTGCTATGTAAAATGGAACACAGAGCATTGCTGGCCTTCACTCTCTCCCATGGAATGGCTTTGTTGGTACTTTTATGGTCGTCAGCCTGGTAACTGATACATTTATTGAGGTTAATATGTTTATGTTTTTTCTTATTCGTTTTTAAGAGAGCTGAACATGGGAAGTCAGAAGAGGGGGCAGGTCAGCAGGATAATGAATTGGTAACAAATCTGCCAGTAAGTTGTGCTACAACTGAATACACCCGAAGTTCAGGAAACTGTACTTTGGCCTAATGCAGCCCAGAATCTAAGGTGGAGGAGGGAATTTGACAGCCACTTATTTTTGGAAGATTGGACTGCAAGCGGATTGTGTGAGTTAGTTATCTAGACAGCTGTTACTTTTGAAATAGGTTACATTTTGGGGTCCTCTCCATATGTGTTTTATGGATAAATCATAATACTTTGAACTGTATGTACAGTGTTACCGCTAGCTTTTGAAGGACGCGTATTGTAGGGCTATTGTGCTCAGCTCTGCACATCTTCAGGGTAAGCCGGGCGCTGGGGTTCAACTAGACTCAAACTTTGGGGTGCAATGAGCAGGTCAAGCACTGGAGGAGGGGTTACAACTTCAAACACTGGGGCAAAACTCTCCTTAGAGCTAATACAAGAGAACAGAGTGATAACCTGAAAAGGTTAAGCAAATTGATGAGTCCTGATAGGACAACAATAGACATGTTTTAGTGGATTTGATAATATTTATAGTCTATTGACAAATATCTTTAAAATGGGCAACTAAAAAGCAGCTTCAACAGACAATACAAAGCACTTTAGAACCAATGTTTGCCACGTTATTACAAGATTGAGGCTCTTTTTTTTGCCAATTCTCAGTAAATTCCTTCTGTGCAATGACAATGAACTCATGAAATATTTTTTATTAATTCTTCCATAAGACTCTTCTCTCTGACTGTTGACCAAAGGCGCCTTTTATCTGGTCTGGTCATCAGGACAATGCAGCATATGTATGGTTGAGCCTGCATAAATGCACAGATCTCAGAATATTGAGTTTAGTGGGTTAGCCTGATTTTGGGATGTGTCACTGGCAAGTCTCATGTTTGATTTCAAATGCATCTTCCATTCCTCCTGCGATTGAATATGTGAGTAGCAAATAGATGGCAATATTAACACTTGTTAATTACTCTGCCTGGAAACTACTCTATTCTAAAACAAAAGAAATTAGTAGTTGTCAGAGCCCCAAATGAGCAGTTCTTATAGAAGATAATGGTGCTATATCCACAAGACCTAAAGAAAAGGTATAAAAGTTAATTGCTGAAGGACATTGCATTACTGGTTGGGGGGTGCACCCCTACTCAAACAACAACTACAATTTCAGTTAGGGTGATTTCACAAGCAAACCCAACATTAACCTTTGCTCAGCCCTCTAGTAGATTGGCACAAAGGAGTAAGGCTTAAATGAGTGGCAATATGTGAGGTATTTATACAGCATTTGAAACAATATTAACGTTAAAACACAACACTTTAAAAATCTCATACCAATTTAGAAAAATAGAATACAAATATATAAATTATTTGAGACCAAAGTGACAAATATCCAATCAATATAATCGGAGATAAGCAATTTTAAAGGTTTCAATGAAAATAGTGCCTAGAAGCTCAAAGGGCCAAATGTGGGTATCTAGTCGCGCTGTACTGGGACAAAGTCACAAGTTCAAGTTGACTGTGATGGAGGGTGTGCGGAATACAGGGACCAAGTTATGCCCACTGAACAATGTGCCTTAAATCTGGATGTAGAACATTGTTAGCTCCCATGTTGAGGATGCATCCTACAGGAGCAATTCTGAAGGCTGCAGACTGCAATGCGAGGTTATGTGTCGAGGATGCATGGTGTAACAGCAATTCTGGGGAGCTGCGGGGCTGACATGCGAGGTCCTGCATCAAGATTGCCTCACTCAGTGGCAGTTCAAAGGGTAGTGGGCTGCAATACAAAGTCCTGCATTGAGAAGACATCACACAGTGTGGATCTAAACAACTGGGGGGTCCTGCATTGGGGATGCATCACACAGCAGCGGTTCTGATATAAAGCTATTAGGCATTGTGTTGAGCTGTGTTAGTTCTGCTTGGACCAAACCTGCAGGAGAGAACATCTTCAGGAACACTTCTAAGCATCCAGGACTGGGGTGGCACCACTTGGGGAACAAGACACACAACAGAAAGAGTCCAAGGGCTGGGTTCAAGGTGGTTGGAGACTTTTCTGTCCCTGAGGCTCTGATCAGGAGGCCTGCCAACTAGCACTTGGAATCACTCTGGTGGTCCCGGCTTCACGATGCAGGTCTAGTGTTTTCATTCAGGCAGCAGGGCAGGAGAATAGCAAGGCAGCACTGCAGTCCTTCTGAGTCTTCCACAGGTTCAGAGGCCCACTGAAGCGATGTATCTGAGAGTCCAATATTTACACCTGGCGCCAGCTTTGAAGTAGGAGAAGGATCTAGAGGTCCCTCCACCCCCAGAGGTGTTTGGAATTTCCTGCCACCATAACCTGGCCCAAACCTGTCTGGGGCACAAAAGACTACTGTCAAGCCCTTTGTGAGTGTGCTTAGGCAGAGGCTTTGCGATGTGCAAATGTGGTAAGTGTCAGTTCCATCCCTTTATCAAGTCAGAGATGGCCCATCCTGCCAATACCTATTCTTCCTCTGTCTAACTATCTGGTGGCAATATACAAACACCAACTGTCAGCTCCACCTAGTCGTGTGACCCAGGATACAGGTTACAGGCACTAAATGGCTGGGTTAGGAATATGCCAACTTTCTAAAATGCTATTTTCAGAATTGTGACTTAATTTTCGACTACCATTAAAGAGGGCATTAAACTCGACATTCCAGCTTGCCCACAAATTGGAAGTTATCACTTATTAAATGTAGCATGGCAGGAGCAGGAATGAGCCAGCCTCCTCCGTTTCTTAATGAATTAGGAGAGCCAGATATACTATGGAGGAGATGGGAAGTTATATTTAAACCATACCTAATAGCAATAGGAGGTGGTAACTTTTCAAACATTTGAAAACAACATATCCTACTACACAACCTTGACATACAGGGTAGAAAAATATACGAAGATATTACAGGTAGATTAGTGCATGAAGAAAATGAAGAGGAAATTGAAGGGACTAATATATATGAGTACACTTTAAGAAAGTTGGAGACCCATTTTAGAGTAAAATTAAATGTGGTATTAGAAAGACACAAGTTTTCTAAGAGGGTTCAGAAAAAAGATGAAAAAAGTAACTTCATATGTGGCAGTTTTAAGGGGCTTATCAGCAACATGTGAGTTTTGGCCACTTACAGACTCCTTAATCAGAGACCAACTAGTGAGATGTACGAATGATTATAAGATACAAGAGTAATTACTCACTAGAAATCCTGACCTAGATGAAGCTTTGAGTATAGCGAAAGGATTAGAGCACACTGCAATGTGTATGAAGGACATGAGAATTCATGAAGGGGATAGCAAAAGTAAAGTAGATTACAAAACATCAACCAGTGAAGATACTGTGTGCAAAGTGAGGGACAAGAACAAAGAAGTACAACGCAATAAAACTCAGGGTCTGCTATGTTTTAGATGTGGGAGCCCGAGTCACCTTGCCAACAACTGGAGGTGCCCAGCTAGAAATGTTATGTGCAGAAAATGTAACAGGAAAGGTCATTTTTCAAAAGTATGCAAGGTGTACTCTCCAACAGTTCATGCCATAGAATGTCAGGAAAGTGATGTGGAAAATGAGCACACATATGTTTTTCAAATTGATGATGAGAATGTGACGAAAGATATAAATTATCCTAAATGTGAAATAAGTTTAGATGGGGAAAAATTTAATGTGTATGCGGACTCATGCTCCACTTTTACCCTTGTAGAAAAGAAAGTGTTTGATGAAAAATTCAATAAGCACAATTTGAAGCTTGAGAAAGCAGACATACAACCTTCAAGTTACAATAGGAAACCCATCCCTTTGGAAGGAATGGTCAAGATGAAGATTTCATTTAAAAACAGACACACGGTGGGAAAAGTGTATGTCACTTCACAGGGATCAAGCCTGTTAGGGTGGAAGCACCAGAGAGAGTGAGGAATCAAGCTTGATCCGAACAACAAAGAGCAAGTATTAATTGTAGAACCACCCAGGGTAGGTGCCAACTTGGTCAATGAATTTAAAGATGTATTTAATGAGAACTTAGGCACTTCGAAGAACTACATGCATAAAATAATTCTAAAAGATGGAGCTGATCCAGTGGTGCACAAGACACGCTCCATTCCGCTGCTCATGAGGGAGCCATTGAAACAGGAGCTGGAGAAATTAGTCAAACAAGGGGTCATCAAAGAGATTTAAGGGGCTGCATGGTTGGCGCCCATAGTCATCACAACCAAGGATGGGGGATGGAACATCAGGCTCTGTGTGGACTTGAGAGATTTGAACGCCAACATCCTGGTGGACAGATTTCCCCTACCTCGCATTCATGAGATGCTTAGCACTATTCAAGGGGCCAAGTTTTTTAGTGTCCTGGATCTCTCATAAGCGTATTATCAAATAAAGCTCCATCCATAATCCCAACCATTGACGGCATTTACTACTCCCTTTGGGAACTTCAAATTTCTAAGGATGCCATTTGGGTTGGCTTCTGCAGCTGCAGCATTCCAAAGGGTGATGCAACATGCACTAAGAGACTATAAGGAAACAATGTGTTTCCAGGACGATATTTTAATTTTTGTATCAAATGAATGCTAGAAAGGTCCTGGAAAAACTAAGAGAGATGTGGGGTTCACAACTAAGGAAAACAAGTGTAAACTAGGCGTGACCTCTGTGGATTATCAGGGACATACAATCTCAGAGGAAGGTATCAAACTGAAAATTAACCTAGTGAATGCAGTTAGAGATGCCTCTACCCCCACCAGTATGGAAGAGATACTCTCTTTTCTAGGGTTAGCAGAGTATATGTCTAAGTATATCAAGAATTTTGCAACAATGTCCTAACTGCTCAGAGACTTGGGTAAAAAAAAAACATTTTTAAGTGGGGCAATGAACAAGAGATAGCTTTAACTAAAATAAAGCAAGCCATTGTAGAAGCTCCTTTCATAGGAAATTTTCAGGTTGAAAATGACACCATAATCATGACGGATGCAAGTAGCAAAGGGATTGGGGCCACTCTGGCCCAAAGGATCAACAATAAATTGAAAGTGGTCGCATTCGTCTCAAGAACGCTTACAGGGGCAGAAGTCAACTACTCCACAGTAGAAAAAGAGGCGCTAGAAGTGTTTTGGGCTATCAAACATTTTGAATTCTATGTGTGGGGTGTGCCATTTAAAATACACACCGACCACAAACCCCTGGTATCAATGTTTTAAAAAAAAGACATGGAGAACATGATCCCGCGCATAGCTAAATGGTTACTTGGTCTACAAGGATTCATCTTCAGGACAATATATATTCCTGGTCAACAAAATAAAGTAGCCGACTATTTGTCAAGATCTCCGGTGGAAGGAGATAATGAGGAGAACATAAAAAAAGAAATAGTTATGGAAGTAAATCTAGCAGCTATTTCAAAAGAACAATGGGACGTTCACATGGAACAAGACAATTGTTTAAAAAAAGTGAAGGACTACATAGTAAGGGGTTCGCCCAACAAATGCAAAGAACTTGAGGCAGATGTCCAACCTTTTTGGAACGTGAGAGAGGATCTCTCCATAGAAGGAAGTTACCTATTGAAGTCTGGGAAACACATTCCTCCGGAGGCTCTAAGGAACCACATAATTGATTTATCTGATGAGGGCCACTTGGGGCGCAGCTTAAGTAAAGCCAGACTTAGAGCAGAGTACTGGTTCCCAGCAATGGACAGAGATATAGAAGAGAAGGTTAAAGATTGCCATGCATGTGGCTTAAGTGACAAGTCCAAAGTTATTAGACACACACCCTTAATACCAGTGGAAGTACCCAGCACTCCATGGGATAAGCTAGGTTTTGACATAGCTGGTCCATTACACATGAGAGGATCAC
Organism: Lissotriton vulgaris; assembly: GCF_964263255.1. NCBI lineage: Eukaryota > Metazoa > Chordata > Amphibia > Caudata > Salamandridae > Lissotriton > Lissotriton vulgaris. The sequence goes on from NC_141694.1 coordinate 1,705,877,767, forward strand.
AGGAGTGGTATGTGTGGGTACTCATTGATTACCATTCCAACTGGATTAATCACAAGTTTGTTCAAAACATCAATACCAAATCATTTATCGCATTCCTCTCAGAAGTTTTTTCAAGAGAGGGCATTCCTTCAACCATAATCACGGATAACGTGCAGCTAGTCTCTGAGGAGATGAAGGAGATTTTGAAGGATAGCTCAATTAAACACATTCGAACCCAGCTGTATTGTCCTAGAGCGAACAGAAAAGTCAAAAGAGCGAATCGAATGCTGAAGGAATGCATACAATTAGCTGCTAAGTCAGGGAAACATGTTGAAGATTCTGTCAGAAACATGTTATGATCATATCACACTACACCAAATCTAACGACAGGTCACTCACAATTCGAACTTCTAAGAGGAAGAAAAGCAGGTTCAAAATTATCTCCAAATTGGATGGGACCAAAAGAAAGCATAGAAGTCAACCAAAAAGAGTTCAGAAGAAAAATAATATACAAACAAGACAATTACAAAGCGAGGTATGATGAAAAGAAAGGTGCATGAGAAAGAAGCTTTGTTCCGAGACAGCCGGTATACATCAGAAAACCAGCCAAGTTCAACATGAGTGAAGAAAAAAAATTTCTGAAAAAAAACATCAGGGAAGTCAGGAAAAACGTAGTCATCCTTAACAATGGTAAAATGTGGAGCCAAGACCAAGTTGCACCTGCCCGAGAAAGGGATTCCAGAAGTGAAGTGAAGTGAAAAGCATTTATAAAGCGCATCGTACACTGTACAGTTTCTTGGCGCTGAAACAGAAGGACAGTAGGTCGCTACCTGGGCAGTGTGGGAGAGAAAAAGGCAAGACACAGGAGTGAGGATAGAGAGGAGTGAGGGGGACCGGGGGGAGGGGAAGGATTTTCAATTCTAGTTATAGGCTAAACGAAATAGGTGAGTCTTAAGGAGGGATCTGAAGTGAGTGTAGAGCGGAGCCGACCTTATGTCCAGGGGGAGGGCGTTCCAGAGAGAAGGAGCTAGGAATGAGAATCTTAAACCTCCCCATTTCTTGCTCTTGACTCTGGGGACTTTGAGAAGAGCCAGGTGAGCAGAGCGCAGATTACGGGAGGGGACATAAGGATGAATGAGCGAGGAGATGAACGCACGGCCTGAGCCTGCCAGAGATTTGAAGACGAGGCAGCTTAACTTGAATTTGCAGCGTGCGGAAACAGGGAGCCAGTGCAGAGATTTTAGCAAAGGGCGGGTGTGGTGGTGCCTCGGTTGATGGAAAATGAGGCGGGCCACCTGGTTCTGAACAAGCTGCAGGCGTTTGAGTTGGTATTCAGGGATGCCAACGTACAGGGAATTGGCATAGTCAATTCAGGAGACGACTAATGCCAGGAGAGCCAGGGTAAGGGCCTCAGTGGTAAGGAAGCGCGCAATTTTGCGGATTTTGCGTAGTTGGAAGAAGCAAGAGGAAACAGTGGCATTTATCCCAATGAGAAGTACAGTCACCCCACAAGGGTCTTGGTAGTGAAGTGTGTAGGGGGAAAATAGGATCTAGATCCAGATGCAAGCCATACTGGCACAAAGATTATGACATATATTGAGAGGTTTCCTCTATGTACGGCTAAGTTACATTATTCTTTACAGGTGGGGTCTTCTGCGCAAGGCCACTGTTGTTTCCCCTTTTCAGGTTCTCCTCCCTTTCTTCCCTCTTCTCCCCACCCAGCTCCTCCTTTCCTCCTTTCCCACCTTTACTTCCAGGTGAGGCTCTCCTGTTCTGTGTTTGAAAGGGAGATTGATTATAATATTTAAGTATGGGCGTAAAATCCGTTCCGCTCGCGGATTTTGCGGATTTTCGGTAAATTCGCAATCCGCGAGATTTGCGGATATCCCGCAAAATCCGCAAATTCGCACGCAGCGGATTTTTTTTTTCTTGGTGATACAATTTTGCGGCGCGCGGCGATTACTTCCCGTCATTCATCGTTTGACGAGTTATTTTTCTTGATATTTTGCGAGTGCTGCGCCATTTTGGATCTTGCTGCGGGATCCCGCGGGAATTTGGCAAGCGCGATTACGTAATCGCGGCTTGCCAACTTTTACAGCGAGAGTTTGTCAACGCGAGTACGCCGTGATCACGTATCGCGGTACTTCGCAATTGCGAGCTATGAGATGCGGCGAGCAGCAACAATCTTGCACTCGCAAAAATATAAAATTTGCAATTCTGCACAAGAAATCCACCAGCAAGCAGCATAAACCTTCTGGAAATGATGATTTTTCTCTGAATAACTCCTCAGGTTGACATTTGCCTGCACTTTTTTTGCGAGGAGTCCATTTTGGGAAGGGGGTGGGGTGGGAGGAAGGAAGTGCCCCACAGTCTCCAACTTCCTGTTCCTGTCCAGCAGGCTCCTCCCAGTGCTTTGTCCATCTCCTGGTCGCTTTTCATTTGGATCTGGAGCTGGAAGGATTACTTTTTGTGGATGCTGCTGGATATTTGGATTTGAGGCCCTTTTGACTTTCTTTGGATCACTTTTGGATTAGAAATTTCACAAGTAAGTTTGTTTGGGGCATTACAGTTGCTGCAACTACAATTTTGGAATTTTCGATTTTTGGGCTGTTTTGGGGCCTTTTGCCCAGGGGTACTCAGTGGTGGGTGCACGGAGTCTTTCTGTGGGGTGTTTTGAATTTAAACATCATGGAGGGGCTGGATGGCTTGGGATTGTGCTGATTTTTCTGTGATTTTCGTTTTTTTGGCCTGTTGTGGCCTTTTCACCCGGGGTAGTGAGTGGTGCATGGGCCTAGTCTTTCTGTGTGTTGTCTTGAATTTAAACATCATGGAGGGGCTGGATGGCTTGGGATTGTGCTGATTTTTCTGTGATTTTCGTTTTTTTGGCCTGTTGTGGATAGGCCATGTGGTTGGGGCCATTTTGAGTGCTGCTACAGGCCCTGGCCATGTGCTGTGATGGAGGGGGCCATTTTGAATGCAGGCAGTGTTCTCAGGCCTGCACCCATTTTGCCTAGCTTTCATCCATTATGCCCAGGGGTAGTGAGTGGTGCATGTCCCTAGTCTTTCTGTGGTTTGTCTTGAATTTAAACATCATGGAGGGGCTGGATGGCATGGGATTGTGCTGATTTTTCTGTGATTTTCGTTTTTTTGGCCTGTTGTGGACAGGCCATGTGGTTGGGGGCCATTCTGAGTGCTGCTACAGGCCCTGGCCATGTGCTGTGATGGAGGGGGCCATTTTGAATGCAGGCAGTGTTCTCAGGCCTGCACCCATTTTGCCTAGCTTTCATCCATTATGCCCAGGGGTAGTGAGTGGTGCATGTGCCTAGTCTTTCTGTGGGTTGTCTTGAATTTAAACATCATGGAGGGGCTGGATGGCATGGGATTGTGCTGATTTTTCTGTGATTTTCGTTTTTTTGGCCTGTTGTGGACAGGCCATGTGGTTGGGGGCCATTTTGAGTGCTGCTACAGGCCCTGGCCATGTGCTGTGATGGAGGGGGCCATTTTGAATGCAGGCAGTGTTCTCAGGCCTGCACCCATTTTGCCTAGCTTTCATCCATTATGCCCAGGGGTAGTGAGTGGTGCATGTGCCTAGTCTTTCTGTGGGTTCTCTTGAATTTAAACATCATGGAGGGGCTGGATGGCTTGGGATTGTGCTGATTTTTCTGTGATTTTTGTTTTTTTGGCATGTTGTGGACAGGCCATGTGGTTGGGGGCCATTTTGAGTGCTGCTACAGGCCCTGGCCATGTGCTGTGATGGAGGGGGCCATTTCGAATGCAGGCAGTGTTCTCAGGCCTGCACCCATTTTGCCTAGCTTTCATCCATTATGCCCAGGGGTAGTGAGTGGTGCATGGGCCTAGTCTTTCTGTGGAGTGTCTTGAATTTTAAACATCATGGAGGGCCTCGATGGCTTGGGATTGTGCTGATTTTTCTGCGATTTTCGTTTTTTTGGCCTGTTGTGGCCTTTTCACCAGGGGGTAGTGAGTGGTGCATGTGCCTAGTCTTTCTGTGGGTTGTCTTGAATTTAAACATCATGGAGGGGCTGGATGGCTTGGGATTGTGCTGATTTTTCTGTGATTTTCGTATTTTTGGCCTGTTGTTGTGGCCTTTTCACCAGGGGTAGTAACTAGTGAGTGTTGCATGTGCCTAGTCTTTCTGTGGGGTGTCTTGAATTTAAGCATCATGGAGGGCATGGGATTGTGCTGATTTTTCTGTTTTCTTTCGATTTTTTGGGGGTGTATAACTGAACTGATGTTCCTCTGTCTTCCATTGCTTTTAGGTGCACAAGACTCAAGAGAACCACCAGCAGTGCCAGGAAGAAGTCCTGCAGCGGTGTGTGTGTGCAGCATAACGTCACGCGACGTCACGTCTGGCCTCAGACAACTCTACAATTCGTGCAACTGTGGCCTGCTGTCTGACCTGCTCTGAAGAAGATGGCCCCAAAAAAAGGTATCCGTAGCTCCTCTAGCAAGAAAGTTGCTAGTAAGGAGCAGAAGAAGCGAGTTACCAAGGAGGCTGGTGTGCCGGCCGCCGCGTTTTTTGGGAGCAAAAAAAAAAGTACGCCTGCAGCAGCAGCAGGATCTGCTGGGGACCAAGCTGGGAGCAGCACCCCCGCTCCATTGGGTTCAGTGCCTCCACCACCACGCCAACTTAAGTCAAAGCCCTTGAGTGCTTCAGAGGCAGTCAGTGTACTTCTTCAATCACCATCGACCAGTGATGTTGGCTCATCGCAAGAAAGTAGCAGCAATGTCCCTGAATCAACACAGGTTGTTGTAACTCATCTGACAAGTGTTGAACAACCACAGCCGCAACAACAACACCATGTGCAAGTACAAGCCCAAGTACATGTGGAAGGAGAGGCAGTGCAAGGAGATGCGCAAGCAGAGGTGCATGGAGGGTCACAAGTGCCCACAATAGTTGTTCCTCCCGAAGTAGGGGCACATCAGGAAATTGACAATCAAACCGAGGTATCATCTGAGGAAGCCACTCCTCCTGATGATCATTCATTGTCTTCCACATCCCTAGCAAGGAAAAGATCAAGGGGGGTGTCTACATCTTCTTCAAGCCCACCTCCTTCTGATGATCTTAATCTGGATGAAGATTGGGAACCATCATCACGGCAGTCTGAGAGTGAGGCACACCATGATCTGACAAAGATACCTAAGCGTAAAAGGAAGGTCGTCGAAAAACTCATAGCTATGGAGTGTGATGAGGCTGAACAAGAAGTGACGGATACTGCTGCTGATGAAGCCTCTCACGATGACGACGAGCCAGTCATCATAAAGGTCACTGCAACCCCAGCGGGCATGCAGCAAAGAGACATTTTGACCCTATCCCGAGAAGCTGCTGAGCGTGATGATGATGTCGACGAGGAGGCAATGGAAACACAACAATCATTGGATTTGGAGTTAACTAGTACACCAACACCTACCGCTATCATATTTCTTCCTCGCAAGAAGGGACCTCCATCCACCTCGACCTCAATTAGTGGTGGTGACAGTGCAAAATGTACTAAAGTTCGGCAATCCACATCCTCCACTTCATCTGGCATTAGCAGCAGGACCACCACCACCAGTATCGCCGCCTCCTCCGGCCCCCAAAGACATTTCAAGTCTCCAGTTTGGGACTTCTTTAGTGTTTGCCCAAAAAAGGAAAACATAGCCATTTGTAGCATTTGTAAGCTTCAAGTTAGTCGTGGTAAGTTTGGTACCAACTATGGTACCGGAGGCCAGAGAGGTCATCTTAGGAGAACGCACGCTGTCCAATGGTTTGCGCACCTAGAGGCGATCAAGGAAGCCCGAAATGCACGCAATGAAAACATTGATTTTTCATCTGATGATGACGAGGAGGAAGAAGACGATTCAAACACTTCTCTTACACCCAGTACCCCTGTCAGCAGCACACCCCATGTGAGCCACACTAAGAGTGTGGGAGAGAGTGAGACACCAATGCGAAAAAGTTCATCAGCGAGCGTAACTGGGTCGAAGATATCATCATCATCATCCCGTAAATCCTTGGTCCAGGGCAACATTAAAAAGATGTTGTTTACAGAAGCGCAATATGAACGCAACCACCCACTGACGCGTCTGTATAACACTAAGCTGGCTAAAATGCTAGCTCTGGACCTTCTCCCTTTTTCTTTTGTAGAAGGGGTTGGTTTTCTAGAATTAGTGGCAGCGCTCTGCCCTAAATGGAAGGTTCCTAGCCGGTTCTATTTTGCCCGAGTTGCGGTTCCGGCACTACATGAAGATGTTCTGGAGGTGATTGGGGCAGCTTTGCAGAAGAGTGCTGTTCACACTATACATCTGACAACAGACATGTGGACCAGTGGCGCAGGCGCTGATTACATGTGCATCACTGCACACTGGGTCTCTTTTTCAGGGGTTAAAGCAAAGCTAAACGCAGGTGTTGACCCGGACATTGTTTTTAAAGCTGCTCGGAAACATGCAACACTAGCCATGTTTGGTTTGGAGAAACGTCACACAGCACAAAACATTTTGGATGTCTTTAACACAAAGGTCCTTGACTGGCTGTCCCCAAAAAAACGCCAGGTTGGTTATGTTTCCACGGACAATGGCGCCAATATAGTTAAGGCCATGCAGCTGGGTGACTATTTCAGAGTGCCGTGTTTGGCGCACTGTATAAACCTGGTTGTCAAAAAATTCTTGGGTGATAAAGACAGTGCAGCGTACAGAGTAGTGGAGACCTGCCGAAAAATGTGCAACCATTTCAGCCATTCTTTTAAGGCCCGGAAGCATCTGAGGAGCCTGCTATATGAACGTCAAATGCCAGTGAAAGCACTCATCCAGGAGTTGGTAACACGTTGGAACTCAACCTTCTACATGCTTGAGAGTCTGTATGAGCAGTATACGGTACTCGATCACTATTTCTTAATACAGGGTACAGCTCAGAAGGAGGACCTGAGGATGGGTGCGGCGCAATGGAACATAGTTAAAAGCCTGACACGCATGCTTTGTCCTTTTGAGTTCTTCACGCGTGCAGTCAGCAAGGAGGACTGTAATTTGGGAAAAGCTATCCCATTGTTGTACATGCTGGAGCACCAACTGAAGGAGGTGTGTTATGTGTTTGAAAAAGATGAAGAAAACCAAGACCCTTTTGTTCTGGCTGAGAAATTATTAGAGCACCTACAAGGTGATGAACGTCTTAAAATGATCCACTCAAACCAGCATTACATTTGTGCTACTATTCTGGATCCACGCTACAAAAAGGCGCTGGCAGGCCAAGCATTCTTTCCTTTTGCTGATGAAGATGTTACAAAGTACAAACAGTGGCTAGCCGCCTCAGCCAAGAGGTTTGAAAGAGAACGGCAGCAAATTGAAGGAAAAGGTAGTACATCAGCATCAGCAGGCCATTCCCAGTCACAACAATCCACTTCTGCACCTGTGGCTGCGGCACAAGTGACCTCTCAGCCGTTAAAGAGACCGGCAACCGGATCATCTGCACCACCAGACACAACAGTAACATTGGAGGCTGAAGAGGATTGGCTAGCTCGGCTTGGGTTTGGTTCTCAAAAGGTCACAGCAACAGCTAAGCAAAGTGGAGGAACCTTGGAGGAGAACCTTGAGTCGATGGTGAAGGACTATCTGAATGACTCAACAGAGGTCTATGTTAATGCTGACCCATTGGCGTATTGGCATGGGAAAAAAGAATTGTTGCCACAGCTCTCCAACCTGGCTTTAAAGTACTTGTCTTGCCCACTCGCAAGCGTGTCTTCTGAACGTGTTTTCAGTGCTGCTGGTGGCATTGTAACTTCCAAACGGAGCCGCCTCTCGCCCAAAAATGTGGAGAGGTTAACAATGATCAAGATGAATCAGCACCTCATACCACCAGATTTCAGAGTACGAGAAAGCACGCCGGATGAAGACGAGGTAGACAGCAACATAAATGAGGGAATTTCTTCTCTGTCAGGTGACACTAAGCTCACCCTGCCTGAATTCGCAGAGTATGATGACGAAGCCTTATTCTTATTCATGGACCGTGATACCGAGCCCTGAAAATGAGACAACGAATCAATAACTTTCTTTTTCGTCCTTATTCACTTTTATTCCTGTGTGTCTGTCTTTCTTTGTTGTGCACAGTTAATATAATTCAAACTTTAATCACATAATCACAAAAACAAGCCCATCAGCAGAACTGTCTTCACTTGTTTGCTAATTGATTTGAAGGTGCCGCAGTCTGCATTCCTCAGGTTCACAAGTTCAGAAGAACATGCTCCTCTATCCTCCTCCTCCAGACTCCTATTTCCATCAAAGCAGAGGGCTGGTTTACGCCCAATGAAGAACGACTCAGCACTTGTGGGGGTGTTGTTCTACCTCTTTGCAGGTGAGTTGACGGCTCTGGGGCCATTGCTGGGAAGCTCTAATACCGGATAAAAGTGGTTTGGCCCAAATCCGAGGCGGAAATTTTTTGGTGTTTTTGCTGACTTGCTTGCCTTTGAGGTGCTCTTTGAGGGGGTTCCGGCTGTTTGTGGGTGAGTTTCGGGGTCTGTGAGCACTGCTGGGACACTCTAATCTTGATTTCATTTGCTTTTCAGGAAATCCGTGGTGGTAAACCGGACTTATGGCCTAGCTACACAGTGCGTTTGGACCGAAGGCCGAGAAATATTGTAAGTACGAGATTTTGCTTTTGGCGTGTTTGGGGGTGTTATGCTTTTTGGCGGGTGGGTGGGCGGGTCTTGGGGCATTCCTGGGAAGGTCTAATACCGGATAGAAGTGGTTGGGACAAAATCCACGGCAATTTTTTTTTGCTATTTCTGACATTTTGCTCAATGTAGCGTTTTCGGGGACCTGTTTGGGGGGCTTCCTGGTGTTTGTGGGTGAGTTTCGGGGTCTGGGAGCACTGCTGGGACACTCTAATCTTGATTACATTTGCTTTTCAGGAAATCCGTGGTGGTAAACCGGACTTATGGTCTAGCTACACAGCGCGTTTGGACCGAAGGTCGAGAAATATTGTAAGTATGAGATTTTGCTTTTGGCCTGTTTGGGGGTGTTATGCTTTTTGGCGGGTGGGTTGGCGGGTCTTGGGGCATTCCTGGGAAGGTCTAATTCCGGATAGAAGTGGTTGGGACAAAATCCACGCCGATTTTTTTTTTGCTATTTCTGACATTTTGCTCAATGTAGCGTTTTCGGGGGTCTGTTTGGGGGGCTTCCTGGTGTTTGTGGGTGGGTTTCGGGGTTTGGGAGCACTGTTGGCTATGGATACTTTACTTTGCAAGAGGTTTGAAGCAAATCCATGGTGGCAGAGGGGAGTTAGGGCCTACCTGCAGAGCGCGCGCGGAGTGATTTGGGAAATTTGCCAAAAAATTACCCCATTTTTGTACTTTTGCTCTTTGGCTGTTTCGGGGTCTTCTACTCGTTTTCTCCTGGGTTGACGGCTCTGGGGCCATTGCTGGGAAGCTCTAATACCGGATAAAAGTTGTTTGGACCAAATCCGAGGCGGAAATTTTTGGGTGTTTTTGCTGACTTGCTTGCCTTTGAGGTGCTCTTTGAGGGGTTCCGGCTGTTTGTGGGTGAGTTTCGGGGTCTGTGAGCGCTGCTGGGACACTCTAATGTTGATTGCATTTGCTTTACAGGAAATCCGTGGTGGTAAACCGGACTTATGGCCTAGCTACACAGCGTGTTTGGACCGAAGGCCGAGAAATATTGTAAGTATGAGATTTTGCTTTTGGCCTGTTTGGGGGTGTTATGCTTTTTGGCGGGTGGGTTGGCGGGTCTTGGGGCATTCCTGGGAAGGTCTAATACCGGATAGAAGTGGTTGGGACAAAATCCACGCGGAAAAGCCTTTTGGCACTTTTTGTAACTTAGGGTTCGTTAGGGTTAGCCCTAGCAGCAGGATTGCATGTGTTTCGGGGTGTTCTAGATTTTTGCAACTGAGTTCTGGGGTTCTAGAGCACTCGTGAGAATGTGTAATTTTGGTTGCAAGTCATTTGAAGAAAATCCATGGTGGGAAAGGGGGGATTTGGCATAGTTAAAGAAAGCCTTTGCCACTATTCTTAACTTAGGGTTCGTTAGGGTTAGCAGTATTTCTATTGCATGTGTTTGGGTGGGGGGGGTTTCGAGTCTTGGAGCCATGCTGGCTATGGATACTTTTGCTTGGTTGCTTGCAAGTGGTTTGAATACAATCCACGGTGGATAAGGGGGTATTTGGGCCTACTTTTACTTTCAAAGTACGTTTTGTCACCAGTTTTCTGCTAGGCTTCGTTTTTTGAGATTTGATTGGGGGTCTTCTACATTTTTGCGACTGGCTTTAGTAAGGGTCTGGGTGGGAGCACTGCTGGGAAGATCTAATTTTGTTCTAAAACACAGCTTACAGTACACCTAGCTTGAGGGGAAAGATCCGCTACATTAATTTGCCGATACTTAGTTATCCTTCAAAAGGTGACTCAGACAGAGTACGCACTTTCAAAAATATTGTACTGTCTACTAGGAAAATCAAAGTGTGACTTTTTGCACTCCACAGCCTACATACCTTATATTTATTTATCAGTGGTGTTGTAATATTATATCACTTCCTGTTTTTCGTTGAATAATTACAGGCCGGGTTTCAGTCTGTGCAATGGGGAAAAAAGGATGGAGTCAGGCTTCACCTTAGCGAGCCACAATTCAGCATCCGCCAGGCAGGCAGCGGACAGGGTGTCTTCTGGTGACCAACATTGATGGACGAAGCGTCAGATGGAATGGAGGAGTGCCGCTAATAAGAGGAATTTTTTTCTGCATGCAACTTACTTACCAATTTTAACAGGACAACTACAACAACATACAGATACAGTATCCATTGTTTCTTTCTATGACTGTGACTGCATTTCTTGGATCTCTCTCTGCTTCTAAATTGATCCCTTAACACATCACTTAGTCCACTCCACTATCACATCTGCACCACACATAGTCATTTGTAAGTGCTCCTACGTAATTCGCAAGTCGCAGCACGCCCCAGCCCGTAGAGGACTGGGATGGCCCCAATGATGAAGCATGTCACCAAGGGGCAACCCTGGTGAGTGAGGGGACACCTAGAAAAAGAGCAATTTCTCCTTTTCTATCTACTATACCTTCCAGACCAACCCCATTGAGTGTTGTGAATGGATTTATAGTGACCAGCAAGGCTCTCAGGTATCTGGCAACAGAGACCTTATGTTGAATATAGTTATCAATATTTCCACACACGCCCTGTACTGTCGCATTCTTTCTTCCACAGTTGTCGAAAGTACTACTTACTTTTCACTGACATGCATGCAGTAGTGCACGCACTTTCAAAGATTGATGGATAGGTTTGTACCCAAAGATTTGTTTATGTTCATAATTGTTTGTCCATGCTGTGTTTTTTTTACAGGCTGTCTTCTGCTGACCAACATGCTGTGCTATTTTTTCTTGTCTCCCAAAACCTTTCCCAAAAACCCCCGTACCCATCCATTTTTCAAACCCTAACCCTCTTCCCCAGGGCTGTGTGGTTTTGATTGATGTGTGACTAAATTACAGCAATAAATCCACACACTTGCTGGGGAGGATAAGGTGATAGCAACAGGCTGGTGAAGAAATCTGAGGATATATTCTTACTCTGCTTGACAAAGACCCATGGCTAATGTCAAAGAACTTCAACCGAATTAGTAGTTATACTTTACCATTTGTTAGGCTACAATGTGGCACTGTTCTAGTGTACTGTCACCTGCTATATTCTCTATTGTACCGTTGTATTGCTCAGGAGGACAAACCAGATTTCATTTTCTTTTTTTTCATAGGCATCCAACTGCCACTGTGTCACACCACTAGTACCACCGCTATGAGGAAATTTTATCCGCCCAGGATTGCCAACCTTATTCGCTGTTTCCCGTGGAGCCAGCCCTGGGTCTAGCCCTACTTTCAAACACAAATTACAGGTAAGATAAGCGTGTGGTGGGAGGGAGTATAATGGAGTATTAGGAGAGACGAGAGACTGACGGTAGTACTACTAAAGTCCTAGGACTCTTGAATTCACTTCACTTACTCTGTGAGAGGCACTAAGTGTTGAAAACATTTGGGCATTTACACTTAAAGGAAGAAAATGGAACTAAACTTTCAGGAAAACAAAGTTACTGTTAAACCCCCACCCACCAGGCAAGCAGTAAAAAACAGGTATGCTCAGATAAAGTTTGAAAAAGTATATTTATATCCCTAACAAAATAATCTCCCGCAAGACCCTCCCTAACCCCAAACGGTTGTCCTTTAAAAGTCCCAAACCCAACTCCCGATTCCCACCCCCCAAAAGTCTCTAAAAAAGGGGCAAGGGACACTATGGGTGGATGCTGTTTACTTTTTGGGCCAGGGCATCATACTCCTGGCGGAGCAAGGCGTGCTCTACGGGGAGCCCCTCCAACACGTTTGTAAAGTGGTGGAGCTCCTGCTGAAGGCGGGACACCCTCAGGGTACTGCGGCGCAGGCGTGCCTTGCAGTTACAATGGCTGTGAGAGGCAGCTGTTGTCCTTGCTGCTCGGCGTTGGCGTTTGGCTTTGGCAGCCCGGCTCAGTCTGGCTGGAGCACTGTGCTGGGTGGCAGCCCGTGGGGGCACGGAGGCCCATCCAGACGACGTTGTTGTTGTGGTCGACTGCACACTTTCGTCGTCCTCCAGGGCCACCAGCCGCCGATATTCTGCAACAGTGGCAGCGATCCTCCGTTGCCGGGCCGCTCTAGCCAGCTCCTTCCTCCTTGTTTGTTTGGAAGGAGCATCTATATGAAGAAAGAAAGACATAGTCTCTAACCAATGCTCTTTAAGATTAACTCAATCATTCAGCAGAAATTTGTGTTGCAGTACAACTAGCAACTTGCAAGCGCATTACATAACTATTGAGGCCAGTATCTATCTAACCTCCCACTTCTTCATCCTTGCTCTAACATTAGTGGGAGTTTAAGGAACAAATTCTACGAGCACTATGGACTTCCATTGGAGTCGACTATGAAAGTACACCAGTCCTATTCTTCTTCTTGTCTCTTGTTTAGGAAAATTGGTACGTTATCTTCTGCAATACGGCATAATGCCAGCGCAGTGAACTTGCACCCGAGAAAAAGAGACGCACGCCATGATGAGTGACCTAGACTTGCGTTACTGTACCGGTCCAGTACATGCAGGTGGTGAAGCTATTACTTTTCTATTACGGGTGGCACTGAGAATACTCTGTTACAAGGGCTACTGCTTAATTAATTTAACTTTCACCCTACAGTGCAAATGAGTACTAGAAATGGAAAAATGAAGAAGATAAATAATCTGATTATCTATCACTTCACATGGGATGTTTTTGCTTACATATGGGATGACTTTAGGTGCTTTGCTTTTTTATTGAGTGACCAGTGATACATCCACACATGAATGACTGAGTACTACTAAACTTATTAAGAGAGGTAGGGAGTGGCCACCGTAATAACCGGATCTATGCTGTGCTTGCAATACAAACTACTGCTACTATTGATGGTAGTATTTGGACAAAATTACAACTTCTTTTCCTTGCCTTTCCTACACTGGAACGGACGTGCGGGTGCAGTGTTACATGCTCTTCAAAGTTACACTTAGTTCATCCACTGACCGTCTACTCTCTCTAGATCATGGGTACTCACAAACTTTCTCTCAGGGGCTAAATTTACAGTGTAGTTTATGGCCGAGGGCAGCACTGGTGGGGGCGGAGTCAGAGGGGGCGGGGCTAAAGCAAAACGAAAACTTGGGACCATGAGGTTGCACACAGGTCCCTGCAGCAGATGCCTTCATCCACTGAGCCACCAGACCCAGCATTTACATACATCTCTCTCCCTCCTGCTCTCCCTCCTGCCCTCCCTCTCCATCTCTCTCTCCCTCTTGCCCTCCCTCTCCCTCCCCCTCTGTCATCTCACTGTGTGTGTGTCTGTCTGTGTCAGCCTTCAGCCCGGGCTGAGACAGCTTTCTCAACGCGCACACACAGACAGCCACACCAAAGTACTTAACAGGTCTTTAAAAGACCATTAACATATTATTGAGGCTTTGTTTGTTGTAGCGCCCCTGCATCTCCACCCTGACAATCACTGCTTGCCCGGCCCCACAGAGCAGAGGCTTTGTTCTATTTCACCTCTTTGTGGCCCTGCATCTCCACTCTGCTCTGTGGGGGCCGGGGGAGCAGTGATTGTCAGAGTGGAGATGCAGGGGCGCTAACAGGTGAAATACAACAAAGCCTCTGCTCTGTGGGGGCCGGTGGAGCAGTGATTGTCTGTAAGGTCTGCGCACCGCCAAGGAAGGCTTGCCGGGCCGCCACCGGCCCGCGGGCCGTACTATGAGTACCCCTGCTCTAGATACACATATGCAATCTAAGAGTCAGATAGTAGCATGATCCAGGTATATTATGGACACATACAGTTTCTGTGTCACCCACCCAGGCTGTTGTCCTTCCACCAATCATTGCTTCATCATTCACCCAGCCATGCATCTCATATTCTTTCCTTCCCAGCCACGTCTTCAATCTCAATAAGTAAGGAATATATAAGAGCTTACCTCTGCCCGCCACCACCACCGTCTCAACTCTCACAGCCGGCACTGGAGCCGCCGCCTCCTCCCCTGAAGAATTGCCCTCCGCCTCTGTGTCGAGCACCACCACCTCCACGCTGGCCCCGCCACCAGATGTTCCACCTACAAAGTACATTTAAGAATGTTAGAATAAACCACTCACTAGTATTTGGTCTAGGAATAAAGACATGTGAAAACAATGTAATTTGTGACTGTCTACTCGAAAGTAAAAAAAAAGTCCCTTTTTCCAGGGAAGGGTGTTGTCTTGCTGCACTTTTTGGCACAACTGATGAAGGCTGGCTTTTTAACACGCACCATTTTTCTCCACACAGACAGAAGATGGACTTCTAACAACAAGATCAAGTTGAAACCAGGTGAGAGCTCGGCCCGACCACAAGAAATGTCTCCAATTAATCGTCAGCACTGACCACTTTTCCATTCTCAGTTAAACGTTTAGTTTTTTTATTATGACTTCATTTTAATAAATGTGTTTACTTTTAATAAAGCTTTTAAACTTAAATAGACTCTGTGTTTTTTGGTCCAGACTAGAGTGACTGAGCGAAAGGTTTTGCAATTTTTGCAAGCATGAGTCCGTGCCTCTGACACTTCTTGACTCTGACTCCGAGTCCGTACTCTTGAGCTACGTTGGATAATCATGATTGGGGATCAATCATCGATGAATTCGGGAGGTAAATGACTGTGCCACACTATGTAGTCAGTCAGTAAGGACATTGGGGGTTCAAAGTCTGTTATCACAGAGGTATGTGGAAACTCTAACAGCGCCTATTATAATTGATAAGCAATGTACTATTTATTGTCCATAGTTCTGTTTCTGCAGAAGAATTGTCCCCTCAACAGTAGTGGTATGGATTGTCCTCCTATCCAAACCAAAAGGTAGTATCTTATTCTTGCTTGGTGGTCATTCACATTTTATAGTTGGGAATTTTCAAAGCAGATAGAACACTTCAAAAGACATGGACAATCCCAGAGGACTGCACTGCACTAAGTTGATAGAGCTATTGCTGACTAGAATGGGAGTTTCGCCAACCGTGTAATCTTAGTTAGCTACACAGACAGACTAATAAGAATAATCTAGTAATACCACAGGGAGTCATAGTAGAGGCAGGATAAGATTTTAGATACAGTTTACAAGAAGATCAAAGACGGTTTTGAAAAAATCAAATGAGGAACGCTAGGAAAAATAGGTACTAGTCTAAAATGAAAACTTACTGGGGCCAGCAAAGGAGCCCTCGCCTGCCCGATCCTGGCCCTGTTCAACAGCATCCGCCGCCTGCTGCTCCTGTGTCCCCTCGCCCCTGGGGGGAGCTGACGTACAACATGAAAGAAAGAACAGAAAACATGGATGATTGTTGCTTGTCAATGTCAACCAAATCAAACATTTCAAAACAACAATAACAAAATATTTCCGCGAAATTATATTGATTGGGGTTAGTTTTCATTGATTTGCGGACCTGCGACTTCGAAAGTCACGTAACTCACTAAACAAACTACTGAAAGGTTTCACCTAGGACTGGCAGGCAGCAGTCCGCAGGCAAGACGCAAAGTGACAGACAAACTCCATTGTGATTTCAGTCAGATCAGTGACAACACTAACAGTTGCCTGCTACATAACCAGTCATTTAAATAGTCAAACTATCAATCCACCGCCACTATTTTTCTTATTGTCAGGGGTACAAAGGAAGGGGCAGATTTAAGCCACTTGCGGCTCTTTTGCTCCGTTCTTGCAGCTAAACAAAAGAGGCGCCATGGTGCGGCGTATAATATTATAACAACGTGACGCATTTGGGAGATGCATCCCGTTATAAAGCCCTGTGCCATCAGGGGGCGTTCCGGCGCAAGGGAGGGCATTCCTGCGCTGGAACACATCCTAAAAGTGGCTGAGGGAAATCTCCAAAATTTCAATCAGTCACCTTTAGGACAATGATGCGTCACACAAACCCTGCACCTGCTTGAAGCAGACGTACGGCTTGACCCAGCATTGGGGAGATAGGGTACCCCAGAGCATTGCTGGAGCTGCGCCATCGTTGCGACGCAACTCCAGCAGTAAAGCTTCGGTGACGTTTTGGGCCCATGGTGCGCCGCATTGCAAATACGGCACACCATGTTTGGTGGTGGTAGCGGGCCCTCACAATTACTGGCGCATCCCTGCTACTTTGCAGGGATGCGACGGTAATTGCAATTCTGCCCCTTAGGGGCATACTTACTTACGCGTTCTGGCGCATCTCCAGAGATGCGCCAGATCAAATGCGTCACGCAAAACTACCCTTGCGACACGGCAGATGCGCCTCATTTACAATGCGGCGCGCCCTGGCGCAAGGGTAGGCACTTGCGTGACGCATCTCGTCACGTAAGAGCGGCGCATCGCTAGAGTCACGTCGCCAACGCAATGCAACTCCATTAATGCTCAGGGCCACCCAATACTTAACATGCTGTGTCAGTCCTTACACCTGCTTCAAGCAGGCATAAGGAATTGAATTGACGTAGCAGCGTCGCAGAAGTGCCTGCGTTAAATCTTGTAGATTTCACGCAGGCACTTTTGCGAGGCGCACAGCCGCAGGACCGCCCACCCTGCATACTAGGAACGCACACATTGTGGCGCAGGCCCATGGCTTTATAACGTGACGCATCTCCCTAGATGCGTCACGCTGTAAATGACTCGCAGGGATGCGCTACGTTTACGCCGCTGTTGCGTCACGCAAGGCAACGTAAACGTGGCGCAAGGGGCTTGTAAATGTAATCTGCCCCCTAGTGTCTAGCATTACGCAGTTCTGTAAAGTACACTCATACATAATTGTTACTCAGGTCAATGAGACCACAAAATAGAAAACAAATAAGCATAGTAGCAACGCCACTGAGAAGGAGAGCAGTGCACCTGAAATGCACAGAAGATTTTGAAATATAATTTAACTACAATGTAATCGTCAGCAGCATTATTGGCTTGCTCCATGTAAAAAACAAATATTTGCAATACAACAACACAGAGCAGGAGAAAACATAGTAGTGAGTGATGAAATAGCTACTACTACTCACCAAGCCCGGGGATCTCCAAGCCGAGCTGGTCCAGCAGGTCGCGCTCCCTGTCCAGGACGTCCGTCCAGCGGTGGGTGACCTGGTTGTAGGTGCGCTGGACCCCGGAGAGTTGGGACATGGCCCAGCACACCTTCTGCCACCGCTTCCGGCGCTCCCGGATGTTGTAGCCGGCCGCGATCCTGCCGCCTCCCGCGATGGTCCTGGGCAGGCGGCGCTGGACGAAGTAGACCTGCGCGCCCACTTCCTCCGGGCTGAAGATCTCCCGTTGTGTCACCTGCTCCCCCCTCAATCGCCCGCATGCTGTCCTGGCTCGGGGTCCAGGACTCCTCCTCCCCTCCGCCGCTGCGTCCCTCAAGTGCCTGGGCAGCTTCACGGCGCCTGGCTTCACCATGCTCTGGGCAAGTAAGGTAGGAAGTAGAAAATTAAGAAGGAATAGGATAGGGAAGAAGAAAAGAAAAGAGTTTAAAAAGTAGTTTAAAAGTAAACAAAAATAGCAGAAAAGACAAAAATATACAGCTAGGAAAAGAGAGGGATAGATAAGAAGCAAAATCGTTAGAAAAAAACTAGAAAACAAGCAAAGGATGGCAAAGATAGCAAGAGGATAAACACCATGCCCAGACACAGGAAATGAATGAAAAACAAGATGGCCGCCCGTTCACGAGCGCGAAAGTAAGTTCGCACGCAATTTTCCTCACGATCTCGTGCGAACTTGTACTCGCAATGCGCTTACCTTGCGAGATTATACATAGCGGGCGGAAACGGAAATACGTCACGCAAACAAAATGGCCACGCCCGTACTCGACCTTGGGGTAAATTTGCGTGTTGCGCTGCAAGCGGCTCGCGAATACTGCCAAAAAACTCGCGAAATAACACGCTGCAAAAAAATATAAAGCTCATTCGCACGAATTGGCGGCTTCCGCGGTCAGTTTCGCACGACGCCGAGCCTCGCAAATAGCGCGAAATTACCGAAAAACGATTTTTGCAAAAGCAAAACAAATGAGCAGGTGCAAAAGGTCAATCTCATGATTTGTAACGATTCCCTGTTGTGCTTCCTGAGGGGGCCCTCCAGAATTCGGTTGCCTGCTTGAAACAATTGTGTGACCCTGCTATGACCTTAACTGTATGCCACAAAGGTCCTGATTTACAGCTAAGGGAGCAGACAAGCAGGTGCCAGGATGGAACTTCAAATTCAGTGACACATTAATTAGCCCCTAATTCATTATTGTCAGTTGGGGCAGGGCAGGTGTTGTTAATAAACTAACCCCAAATTAATTCATGTCAGTTGAAGCAGGGCAGGTGTGCTTGCTTTTTCCCCCCATCTTCTACAGTGATGATGAACCAGAGGGTGGCATTGATGTAACAGAGGGTGGCATGGGTCAAAGAGAGGGTGGCAGTGGTGAAACAGAGGGTGCTGGGAGGCTGTGATGATGAACCAGACGTAGAAACAACATAGTCGCGACCGTTGCGAGCCGACAAGTAAGTTCGCAATTGCGAACTACTACCAAATCCTCGCGAACTGGCAGAAACACTTGCGAACACAAAAATCCGCAAATTTGCGGGAATTCGCGGATTTTGCGGATTGCGAGTTTGCAAATTCGCTAAATTCGCGATCGCCAGATTCGCAAAATTCGCCCATGCTTAATAATATTCCTGTCCAATCCATTCTATCCTCCCCTCTCTCCAGACTGCCCAGTGGTATGACCCTAGAACCTTCAGGTGAAGGCTCACTTAGAATGTTCAGAGCCTCTTTACTGCTCTGTCATCAAGGAGGCACAGTGTTCTTGTATGAACTTTATTTAATAAACTTGAAGATTAACTACCTGGGTGTGAGTCTTTACTACAGTAACTCAATGTTACCCTATGGGAGGGGTACGCCATGCTGTAGTGAAAAACAAATGTAAGAGCTTTTTTATTACCAGGACGTGCAAAACTTAAAAGTACATGTCCAGCTTTTTAATTACACTACACCCTGCATATGGGCCTACACTCAGGATAATTTATATGTATTAAAAAGGATGGTTTAGGCCTGGCTAAAGGTTTTTTTGTCAAGTCGAAAGGACAGTTTAACCCCTTGCATGCTGATGACGGCCCCCATCCGTCATGCACTACGGCGCTCATGTGCTGATGACGGCTGGGGGCCGTCATAAACCTGGCCACTCACGATTTTGCCACACAGGCGCAGAATCGCGGCAGCATGCAAGGGGTTTAAGCGATGGCAGGCCTGAGACTTGTTTCCTGAAATTTGTGACAAGTCTTACTGCCATATTCTGAACGCCTTGAAGCTTGTAAATAGCTAACTCTGGAAAACCAACATAGCAAGCACTGGCGTAGATAAATCTAGAAATTATTTTTCAGATGGTAAAACCTGGTTCGCTCTTTTCCCCACCCAATAAATCTGTGTGCAGGAAAAGTGGACCTCTTATTATTGTGTGGAACATAATTCTATATGGGAATTCCTACACAAAGTTCCCAATCGGCACATGTTTTTATGGTCACCTCATAAGAGGTGGCCATAAAAACTTAGACATAAGTTTTTATGGCCACAGATTAGACATAGATAATGCAACACCATGAGGTACAAGAAGCAATGACAAAATAAAAAAGCTTCCTTTACCTGTAAATGGATTTCGGATCCAGCAGCCTATCTTAAACTCTTTAATACAGATGTGAGTGAGCGAAGCCAAGGCAAGCCTTTAAGAGCCTGTGCTTCAGCCAAGCCCAGAACATATTTTGCAAGGAAATCATGCCACAAACACCATGTGAAAATATGATAAAGTCTCTTCAAAAGTAAACAAAATATACATTTTTTAACATTCGAAATTAATTCACGTTAGCACATTAGATTATTTCACTGCAGTGAGATGCATTCATTAAAAGTGATAGTTGTTAAAGAGGAAGTTCAAAACATTTATGGTCTCCCCAGCCTGATGACAATGCCATTAATTTACCAAGAGGCAAGTCAGTTCCCATATGGCATTAAATGTGGCCTAGATTCTTATTATACATGAGCAATATTATAGACTATTAAATCAAACATGAGAGAGTTGTTTGATCAGCACACATCCTGAACTCATGTATTTCAAAATGCTCTCATGCAATAATGAAGAAAAAGGAGAAATGGTGAAATAAAATATATGCATAGGGTCACACAATTTGGTCAAACGGGGAAGCCAGTACCAGGATTTCTGTTTTCACGTACATTTCCGCGACTAGATTAGTATCTTTTTCTCTCTCATGTTGTATATCAAAGGTTAATGTTTTATCTTTAATTCATGGCACATGATGTTTTGTTTTGGCCATGAGGCTCCAAGACGACCCTAAGCTGAACTGGCATGTGCTTGCAGTAACTCACACACCTAGTTTAATAAAATGTTAATTTAATGAATTGCCTATTGTTAATGCTTTCAGTCACAGGTTTGGACCTCATATAGTACTATAACCACTTATAACACTATCCACCACTGCAATAATGAGGATTCAGCTTTGTGCCTGCTGGGGGACACACATAGATATATGCAGTGATCCTATTAACCAACTGAGCTGTTGTAACAAAAAACATATATTTCCTTCCAATTACTTTAAATTTCAATTTAGTTGTATTTTATAGGTATTTACCTGAAAGTGAAAGGCTAGAAAAATAGATGCAGAAAATGGCCTTCTCTTCCAGCCACGTCTACAACGCCCCTCTGTGCTCAGGATTGCAGTTCCTATATTTTTTATGCTCTTCAATCCCTGGATGACCTAAGAATTACTTTGTAAAGGGTGACATCCAGAGCTTCTCTGTACACATAAGAAAAAGCCCTGGAAGCAGCAGTGCTAGCCTGGGCTAAGACACAAGATAGGGAGGGCTGAAGCCCTTTGAGCCTAATGGGCACTGCACACCTGGCTAGGAAGTTTGCTTTTTAGTTGTTTGGAATTTACAGGTGTTTTGGGATCGGAAAATCATACAGACTACCTAACAGGCATCAATTCCAGGAAATCAAGTACAGCTGCAATGTGGTGCGGGAGGGTAGACAGAGATGGGATACGTAAGTGATAAAAAAAAAAAAAATTCCACGCTAATGGCACGAGGGACAAAATTGAGTTTGAACTGAATGTGATCCCAGTGTTTTACACAATGGAGATAATTCATAAAGGTATTTAAAAGTAGGGGAACTCTATTACTCCTATAGTTCTACCTCATGACTTTGAGTATTGGTCTCAGCATCTGATATGGAAAAAAGACAATATTCAGGAAATATGTTTATGCAATTGGTACAAATAGACAAGTATTTTCACCCTAAGCATTTTCAAACATATTGAGATGGGCAATTTGGGGTTTTATTAACAAAGGAATTTATGAAGAACTTAAATTAGTAGTCTTGCAGGTAAAGCAGTCCTCCTGTAGCACTCCTCTAGTATTACTTTACATATGCCTTAAATACTCCTGTAGGTTGAAGCCTCACAGAAAGTGGCCCATTGAGTGGAAATTTAAGATCAATGGGATCATAGACAGAATCTCCGACATTTAAAAGGTGGAGTCAGACCAAGTTTTAATTCAACACAGTAGGCAAGCAAAAGATCTATTCATGCACTACTGAACCTTCAGAAGAGAATATTATTTTCAGTAGGAAAAAACAGAGTGCACGTGCTCAGAGACCTAGCACGTGCACTCTGTTTTTTCCTACTGAAAATAATATTCTCTTCTGAAGGTTCAGTAGTGCATGAATAGATCTTTTGCTTGCCTACTGTGTTGGATGTTTGTATTAACACTCTCTTGTTGTTTGAAATATAGATTGATAAGGGGCATGGGAGTGTTTATTCCGACCCTTACTCTCTTGTTGATGGAACAAGTTTTAATTCAACCAGTACTGAGTTGCCACTAGGCAAGGACCAACTCAAAGTTCAATGAGCTGGACCAAATTGATACTGTATACAGAGAATACACTGCTTCTGTCCAGGGGTGTAACACAGACCCCCGCAGCCCCCGCGGTGCAGGGGACCCCCAAATTCCAAGTGGCCCCCTCAATACTGCACTCTCGCCCAAGAGCTCCTGAATGAGCCCGGAGGAGGCCCCTCTATGTACCATGCAGGGAGGTCCCTTCACTTTTTGTTACACCAGTGCTTCTGTCTGTGGCATTCTGCGCCTTATGAAAACAGTTCTGTAAGGAAGGTATCATGCTTGAACTAGTGTGGGTGATTTTCCATAAAAGAGGAAAATTAGATGGACAGCTCATCTAATTTAGGTGTAGATAGCTAGGTGGTGAGGAAGGGCCTTGAGTATCAAATGCCTTTGAGAATACTAAGAGTATTATTAAGCAGAGATGGCTTTGGTCCATGGAAACCCGTAGCTTCGGTCAGATGTTAGGGCAATTTGTGACCTTTATGGGGTGGAAGCAAGAATGGAAATTCGTTAAAAAGGGAAAGTTTGTACTTGGATAAATGTTGAAGAGTATGTTCGAAGACATTTCAGCATTTTGGTTAGAGTTGTAATATTAGTGCATTGTTGAAATGGTCTGGTAGTGTGTTGAAGAGAGTGGAGCTACTGTTTATAAGACCATCTTGTCAGTAGGTGCAAGATATGCTTGAAGGTGGTGTGGAAGTTGAAACTTTTTATGTAAATTTAACCTCATAATAATATAGAAATGTACTTTAACCATAACATAGAAAATGCCTATTAAAATAGGGGTTGGAAAATGTGCTTTTATTAAACGAGAAAAAAGTAAAAATGCTGCTTATTTCTGCCGAAAGCTCCCATGTATATTATTCTTTCACTGTTAGGCCACAATATTTTCTTGATTTTTCCCTAGCCCTTTAAGAAAATAAATGATGATTAACTCTATAACTGAACTGTAGAACTTGACATCTTTCTGAAACGTGCTGTTAGCTTCAAAATGTATTTCACACCATATGACTTCCTTATATTTTAGATTGTTTCCTTGGCAATATGTAAAAAATGAACAAGCATATTTATGAAACAAATGGTTGGTGCAGGTTTAAATTCCATGATCTAACCAGGATGTGCTAGATATTAATGTTTCATTTCAAAGAGCAGATCATTGTTACCCAGCGGGATACTGAACAGCTAGCAGACTAGGCTTGAAAAGGTGCTCATGAGAACCTTCCTAGATGTATCTTTTTGTAATACGCTGTAGCCTCATTGAAATAACTGCATGTCCACATGGACGTTTACCATGAGAATTGAGGGAGAAGGTGACAGACCATCAGAAGATCCTTCCTCATTGGCTATAGGTGACATAACCACCAGCTTTTACAACATGTTTTGTGCTGTCTATATAGTGCTTGATCCTAACTATAGAGTTAAGGCTTTCTATGCACCCCAACCCTGCCATTTCCCTGAGTACTTTGGTGTGCTAACCTGCTATCCTGAATTGCCATAAGCTACTGCTAACAGAGATTTCTTTGTTTTCCTTATGATTTGTGAGGCGATTCTCTATCTTATGCTGATCGTAGCTACTGCTGTGATTAATTCCTTTAACTGTTCTGAAGGTTGCTCCTGCAGCTGTTAGGGAACTCAACTGAGATTCCAGAACTACTCTTTATGGGGAGTTAAACCTTTTCACAGATATCAGCCTTTTACTCTAAGAATTGTACTTGCTCTTTTCCAAAAGGAACTCTTTATGGGTTCTTCCTAGGATAGATTAGGTCCTTTAGATTAGGATAGGGACTAATTTCTTATGGACCATGCTGGTATTTTGTATGCTTGTCCTATAAATGTATTTATTTGACTAATCTGAATAAACAGTAAAAAGACTAATCTCTTAAAGAGAAAAATAACTGTTAACATTTTCACGAAAACTCTCATTATTGTCTGAACATCTAGGGGCACATTAGGATGGCGGGCGGGCTTTGCCCGCCCGCCACCCTAGCGGAACTCGGGACCGCCCGCCTAAAGGGCGGGGGTCCCGACATTGCCATAAGGATGCGCCCGCCACAGTGGCGGGCGCATTCCTCAATTTAACATTGTGGCGGGCGGTGCTCACTGCTCCGCCCGCCACAATGTTCAAAACAAAAGCACGCCTTTGCACAATCGAAGCGGCAGGCACCGCG
Source organism: Lissotriton vulgaris (assembly GCF_964263255.1). Lineage (NCBI taxonomy): Eukaryota > Metazoa > Chordata > Amphibia > Caudata > Salamandridae > Lissotriton > Lissotriton vulgaris. The sequence continues at coordinate 1,705,902,356 of NC_141694.1, forward strand.
CGGTGCCTGCCTCTTCGATTATGCAAAGGCAGGGGGGTACCACAGGTACCACCCTGTGTGCCACAATGCCGCCACGGAAAGGCATTGAAAAAAGCCCATTGTAATATTGCGGGCGGTGTCTGACAGACACCGTCCGCATGTTACTCGTTTTCCGCCCTGGCCGCAAGGCGACCGGGGCGGAAAACAGGCGGGCGGTATTTTGCACGCCACCTTCCCCCCCGCCATCCTAATATGGCGGGGGGGATTTGGGCTTGCGATGTCGGGCGGTTTGCCTCCGCCAGGCCGGCGGTGGCCACCGCCAGCCTGGCGGAGGCAAACCGCCCAACATCGTAATGGACCCCTAAATGTTTACTTTAGAGATGTTTGGGTTGTGCTCCATTCGAATACGTTGATAAAGATTCATCGACCCGAAGAGGCGTGGAAATTTAAAGTACTATTAGTAAGTTTGAAGTGGAGCTACTCATAGACTTTGTATGAGATTTCCACACTTGCAGTGGAAGGTATTTTTTCACCTCTGACTTCAAGATTTGCATTAGGATCTCTGAAGCTGATAACCCTACATTAACTGGATAAGAAAATCATGAGTTTATCCACAGTCCTTGAGGAGAGGTGTTGAAACAGCTTTCTGTTCTTGGTTAACCTACACAGGGTAGATTCTAAACATTCCTTTGAAGCATGCTTGTAACCAATATGGTGGATACATATTCTGGTTGGAGGTGAGTTGGCATTTTACTGAGTATCTTTCAAGATTCCTGCCCTCTTGTTTCAGATGTATGTGAGAATTGGAACACATGGGCCGTGGATGGTACACCATGGTCAAGGGCTACAACAATTCTATTTTACATAAATTCCTAAAATGTAAGAGGTGCACCTGTTAGGTGGTGAGAAAATAAGAGGTAAGTCTTTTAAGACATAGGAAGGGCTGATGTGCAGATTACTTTGCAGATGAGAAGTCTGAGAACCTTTTGTTGTTTTGGATGGGCTTTCAGATCTCACCCACACATTCAAATTTGATTTGAGCGTTGCCATTGAGATACGCGTCACACACTTTAAATGCGCAAGGCTGTGGTCACTCATGGATTGGGCCAGTCAATATACTGAGCCCAAACCAAAGTTATTGTCAGTTAGAAAGTGTGTCAGTGACTACTTAGGAAACATCTGCCCAAATGTCAAATTCTCCCAAGAATAGCTCTCCGGAAAACAGACACAGAGAATGGTAGGCAAGGCGTAGGAGGGTTATTGCCTTAGTAGTCGCAAACAGAGCATTAGATCTCATTGATTTCAAGAGTAATGATGTGTGCTCGTCTATAGTGAAGTCTCTGTTATAGAGATCCATCTCAAGAGAAATAGTGACTAAAGTTAGAACCACCCACTATAATCAGAGTTGCTGGGGATAAGTGACCCTTGTTATGTACCATGTGCTGCAGGGTAAAGTAAGAAGCATGGAGGAGAGGTGCCAAGAACAGAGTGATAGGATAGTTATTGAAGATGACTAATAACTCAGGTGATCTTCCATCTCTGATTAGGTCAAGGTGGTCGCTTGGTAATTAAAGTGTTATGACTAGGAAAGCTGGTTTCTGAAGCCTGGAGCATGGGCTTGCTGTTGTCTTCTATACCGAAGTTCATTAATCTCATTATTCATTCCTCTGATAGTTACTCAAGCAACATTTGTTACAATGTTTTTCTTGCCCATTATTCCACACCTGACAGAGACCAACCATATGCAAATCAAGCTTGGTTTACTTCAGTAAAAATAGTCCAGCGCAAACTGTCAGGCCAGGCTGAGACCAGACAGGAGCACAAGCAATGCCTGATCAGGTTCAGCCTTATGAGCCTCATCAACGAGGTGCAGCTTAAGTATAATGGCCAATAAGCATGGGCTCTACAATGTGGTTTCAGGGCAAGGTGTGAGAGTAGTATTCAAAATGTCTTATTGCCAATTTATGTACAAGTGTAAGAGTAGTATTTAATTTGAAGTATGATAGACTCTTTGGTTTGTAGCTACTTCCCTGGGTATGAGGGATGATATTTTTAAGCAGAGCACATGTGATGAGAAGAAGATAGTACTGTGCATATGAAGGAATGTTACTTGAGAGAATGGTTTAATCATAAGGGGTAAACAAGTGTAAACAATAAGTACTATCTGCTTCCGAGTTGAGGTTGTGTTGCCCTGAAGGGGGACTGCTACCCAAGTTCAATAAAGGGATTAACTAGGGTGTGCACCCTGAATATCAACCCCAGAAGATCGACGGGACACAATATTGACACATACAGGGAATATATATCTCCAAGGTATGTAGATGTAGAGTTAGGAATAGTAAATCTATACTACCCTAAAAAGCACCTATCTTTCAATAGTTTTTCCCTCGATATTCTGTCCTCAATATTCTTATACCATGATATTCTGTGGATAGATGTTCAATAGATGTTTAATAGTACAATCATTAAGCAGCTAATAGAGGAAGCTGTATGTTGTGCAGTGTTGAAAGAAGAAATAGAAAAATAGAATACAATATAGGTTTCAATTAAGACATTAAGCAAATTAGCATAAATTAAATTATGATTCTTAATAAGGCTCTGAACTAAATCAACTAATAATACTTTGCTAGGCAACCCGTGCAAAGGTTTGCAGCACTGGAAACACGATAGATGTGAGGAATTCATTAATTTTGCAAAGTTTATTTTGGGGGTTGAAAACCCATACACAGTCACTAATTTAGGATGCACTGGGCGTATGAAAGTACATGTATGGAAAAGAATCCTGAAGATGTTAAAGATAGGAAAAAGAAGAGCCCTCTGGTCATGTTTCTATTGGACATGGAGTTATTATAGGATGTCTGAGGGATTTCAGTCACAGTGATTGAAATGGTGATTTGCAGAGAGTGCTGGGGTCAGTCAAGAGGGTCAGTTGTGGTTACTGGGTGCTAGCATCCTGGAGATGATGAAGAAGTCAGAGGTCTTCGGGCATGTAACAGCTCAGATCATGGTTCACAGGTCAGCCCAGCAGAGATACTGCAACAGTGATTAGATTGTGAATTGATTAGACTAGATGCTAGCCTAGATGCTTGATAGCAGAAAAGTCTCTACAGATAGTTAAGGATGAAAAGAATAAAATGGTCCTTTGCAACTATCTAAATTGGGTAGGGGCAGAATGTAATATGCCTGAGGGCATTTCAGTCACAGAGGATAAAAAGGTGGTTCATACAGCATGCCAGGTGTCTTGCACCATGGGCTTGTCATTCACCTGCAGCAAACACACCAGAAAATCCTATTTACTTTCAACCCTTCAAACCGCAAATTTCTGGGACAATAGATAAGAGCAGTGAGAAGAAGGTGACTGGCCCTTTGTAGGAACTAAACAGTTATGTAGCCATCACCACTGACCTGTCCCCATCATTCTGATCTAAATAGTTTCCTGCTCATAGTGTGATGGCCGCTCATCACCAAACTACAGGTCAGCACTAAAGACACGCAAACCCACAAAATGCATGAATTTGAGTGTAAGTGCCCCAAAGAGTATGAATAGTGAAACCTTCAGGTCCTGGTGCAGTCTGCCTATTATGGTTCCAGAGGGTCAGACTGGGTGAGTTAGGTGAGTGAGAAGAACTCATAACCTTTATCAGTGATATGCAGCATTTTTAGGTGCCCCCTAAAACACATTTAAAATATAATGGGGGAAATTCACTAACACTTTGGTCTTGGATCGCTTCACAACAGTGATGCAAACCCACTGCAAAGTGTTGTATTGGGATGTACTTTCCAACACAAGCCCAGAGTTGCATAGGAAAGTTGCCTATTATAATGCAAAGTAGAGCTATGCAATTCCATGAGTGGAATCCCAGGTACCCGTTCATGGGGTTAGAAGCACTGAAAAGGGTAGGCAGGTGCCAATATACTATGTCTCTGCAAAGGAGGTGTGCCATGGAGAAAGGTTCTCTTTCCTCAAAGCATTTCAAATGTTACATGTGTGTTGCACTCTACAACACACATACAAAGTAGGAAAACTATTATACTATGTCAACACATAGATTTTGTACTAGAAGGGGACCCTTCCAGAACAAAACCTATGCTTGACAGCACCCACTCCCATTGACTATGGTGCAAGGGTCAAGCATATGTGATTGTCCAAGGGTCAAGCATTTGTAGTGCACTATGGTGCACTATGGTGCAAAAGTATGTATGTTGGCACAAGGCACTCAAAAGTGCACCAGATCAGGGGAAGAGAAAAATGGTCCGATATCTTAGCAGATATAGTGCTCTTTTCCACTCTCCCTTTAAAATAATGAAGAGAAGCAACTTCGGTTGCTGCACTGTGTTGCATCAAATTTCAGTGAATGCCCCCCTTAGTTTACTGTGGATGATAAGAGAATAGTACATTGCTTTCTTTGAGTTTGTGGAGAGGGACTGTTAATGTTGTGTTTATTTTTTTATTCCCTAACTTAACAAAAAACTGTAATGAGCAAAGGATCAAAAATATAAAAGTTTCCAACAGTCTCAACCCCAAACCAAACAAATGGTGCGCTTTGTTAAAATGCAGTTTTTAGATAATCGTTTAAGAAAGGGTTTAAGAATAGAGAACATCTGTTTCCCTTAAAAAACTCTCAATAATATGCCCACCGTTTAAATTATGCAAATTGCTTCTCAGAATCATATGTTTATTATCAAGATTGAATCCACTAGATAAAATCTCCAACCATTCCAGTTTAGCCAACCTTACCACCAAAGATCTTCTTTCCAGAAATAACACTTACCCTTGCAAACGTGACATTTTGGAAATTGCCCTTTCTCATTAAGTGTTACTATATTCCATATGTAAGTCACCACTGCATCTCCTGTTAAATTACTACCTTAAATGAACCTCTTCCCAGAAACAGCTATTTCTTGAAGTTTAGATCAACTCCATGCAGAACCCCACACCATTCTTATTGTACACAATATAAAACAGAGAAAATACTTCTGACAAACAGCTGTTTACCATCAAATTTCAATCTACTTAGCGCTATTTATTCTATGAGAAGTGTAATAATTCAATACTATACACAATGGGATTGATTTACAAAGGTAAACATACACATTTATATAAGTTTACTGCTTTTTGGTATTCACAAAACTGCAATTTAATAGTAACCTTACAACTGTGGAGAACTCCACACATAAAAAGCTAGGCCTGTCCTATCTTTTTATGTGCGGAATTCTCTGTTTTGACTGCGGAGACTCCACAGTCGTAATGTTACTATTAAATTGCAGTTTTGTGAAGAACAAAAAAAGAATAAACTTACACAAATATGTAAATTTACCTTTTTCTATCAGGTGCAATGTTGTTATTGCCATAAAAGGCTAATAATAAAGATATCTGTTTAACTTGCATCCTTTCACCACTCAGTGACAGTCCATGTCTCCAGTTGTGATTGAACAAAAACACACAATGATGCGACTTCTGAGTTACAGTTAATTTCAACTGGAGCGTACAAACACCCAATAGCCCAAACATCTAATTGTACTAAAATGTAATGTCATACAAAACATATCCTTTTTAAATCAATAGAATTTCTGTTTTCACAAAATATAAAAATACATTGGTAAGAAGTGAAATGAATGACTGGTACTGTTTTACACTAAAAAGTGGCTTCCATTATTAGATTTGAAATTAGACCAGGCCTTGCGTAAGTGCCAGGAATGATCTCTTCATTCAGCAACAATCTAAAACTATACTAATCTATACTATTTCAAATCACCATCAGGTGAAGTGTAAAGGTGGACTGGCAGTCCATTTTGAGTGCTCATCTACTGAAGGGGCAGTATCAGTGCTTAATTTGTAAAATATGAAGTGCAGGTGCTCAAATATTTTTTTTAGGAGGCCACACCCACTTCCCTCGGCTCCACCCACTTCCACAAGTTGCCCCACCCGCTTACCCACATCCTCAACTGGCACTGATGACTTTCAAGTACCAGAAAACTAGCACATGGTGGCAAAGGTTCATTTAGTGGACCCTGGACAGATGCAATATGGGTGCCACCATGCAAAATGGTGGCTGAAGTGAAACGGCATGACAGTAGCAAGTATTGGGTATTCTAAAGTCCCTATCCCAAAGGAATTTAAGAGAGCCAATGTTGATAAGGAGATGCCTTTTTACTTTTTTAGGCCAGGATTACATGCTATCCCCACTTGACAGATCTATCTCTTTGTTTCACAGAATGTCAGCACTTCAAACGGAACTCCATTGTAAACACTATGGGGCATATTAGCAAAGAGTAGCGATAATTATCGCTAAATGCGCTTAGCGCATTTTTTTTATCGCCGGCTATCGCGATAGCGGCACAATGCGTGAATATCGCTGGAAATCCAGCGATATTCAGGCATTATCGCTAAAGGGGACTCAACCTGAATATCCATCTCCCATTGGATATACAGGTTAAGAAGTGGTCTAAGCAGGCGTTAATTTCTAGCGATATTCGCGCTTAGCGCAATTTTTTTTTATCGCTTCGCCTGTCTTGCTAATAGGCGATAACTGTGTTAGCGACTGCTTTCAGTCGCTAACAGTTTGGGTACACTCACTTTGCATGTCCTTAACGATAAATATCGCTGACATGCAAAGCGGGCCCCAAACCTGTAGCTATCGCCTATAAGCTGTCACTAACTGCTGTTAGCGACAGCTTGCCAATAGGGCAATTTCGCGGAAAAAGGTCCTGCTAAAGCGGCGATATCGCCCTTGCTAATATGCCCCTATATTTCTCCATGAGTTTGCACATCAATTTAAGACCATTCTAGTCAGTTGGTCAATTTTCCTATATGATGTGGAAAGTCTTGTTTGTCACAGTTAACTGAATGAAGTCAAGTGGGGTATTTGTGTTCTTAGCTTTGTGGACGGCATGCATTCTATAATTGCAAACTCAAGCAGGGCTCAACAAATCAACACCTATATCTCAATTGAACCTTATTTAAGCAAGAAAAATGGAAGAGACGAAAAAACCATAAAATGAATTAATACTGATTTTAGAAGGGTTCTATTAAAAAGTGTGCATCCATGCGCTAGAGATGGAGGAGGAAGGAAGTGGAAAGTGATTGAACAAGAACATTGGAAAAAGGAATGAGAGCAGTACAAATCCAAATTCAAATGAGAGTAATTAAAACAAAAATATGCTGTTTAGTTTGACTATAAGTGTTATTATCAGTTTATAATATAGCTTTAAAAAAAGAGACATTGCACTTAGTAACATTGTGCTTGGAGGCCCTGAGCTCCCTGACCTCCCCTCTTCTGTGAGGCACTCCCTTTTCACAGCGTCTTTCGGTCATCATTTTGAAAGACATCCATGAAAACTTTGTGGCTAGGCCTCCGGATTCAAAACAGTGTAAACCACCTTCCAAAGCATAGGTGTTGGGGGAGGCATCCTTAGTGCCCTCTCTGCCCTGAAACTTTAGCACTCACCATCAGTAGCAGCCCTCAATGGCCTCCAGCGTGAAGCTGATTCTCGTACCATAGGAGTAGGGAAGCAGCCCTTTAGGCATGTACAGCTTGGAGGCCAGTCAGTGCCAGGAAGAACAGCGGGAATAGTTACAGAGGAAGCCAGTGATATGGAGTGCTGCATGGCGGGCCATGATACTCTCAACATGGAAGTCTTGTAGTCCTCTCAGCATGGATCTGTCCTAGGCTGCTAAACCTATGACCCTCACTGACCCTCAGATATGGTGTTGTACTTGTGGGGCATGGCAATAAATGAAACTGCGCAGTGCGCACACGCTGCCGGCAGCCTACTGCGCACAACCCCAAATAAAATCACAGTGTCCCTCCCGACCCGCCCACCGGGTCTGGAGGGCAACACTAAAACTGAAGGCCGCGGCCACCTTATCTATTTCGAGAAGAACTTGATTGAGATTCATTCAGCATCTCATGAATCTCGGCATTCTCCTCTTGGCAATGGCATCATTATTGATGATCATGGAATGGGGCGGGCAAATGGCGGTTCCTACGCTACGCTAGTACTAGTTCAAGTTACTACTGTCTGTGTGCTTAACTCACTGGCTGCTAAAGCCTTACTGGGCGTGTGCGGAAAGTAACTGTTGGCGGCGGTTGGTTCGCGGTGGGCCCGGGACACACACTGACTGCCGACAGAGAGTCAGTCAGTGCACTGCCTTGCTTATTTAACTGATTGGGAGGCGTCGGGCCTGCCTGATGTTATGTTATGTTATGTTATGTTATACTATATTTTGTATAGCGTACGGCTACTCAGAGAGTGTCCCGACGCTTTGATTTGCACACCAATCTTATAACATAACAAGAAAAAACAGAAAAAGACAGAAAAGGAACCACCAGAGCCCGGGAAACTAAGAAGTAAAAAGCCAGGTTTTGAGCCCCTTCCTAAAAGCCAACAAGTTAGAAGTGCTGCGCAGGGTCACTGGTAGCTTATTCCACAACTGGGGCGCCAACAGTCTAAAGGAGCGGCCTCCAATGCGTGCCCTCTTAACACGGGGCACTACGGCGAGAAACAAGGCTTCTGACCTCAGCGACCTGGCTGGATGGTAAAAGGTCAGCCTTTTTTGGAGGTATTTCGCTCCGGAAGCGTGCAGGGCTTTATGTGCCAGAGTCAAGGTCTTAAACATTATCCGCTTCCGGACAGGAAGCCAGTGCAGTGCCTCCAAGAGGCCCGAGGCTCTAGCACGGCGAGATAGTCCAAAGATGGCCCGTGCTGCCGAATTCTGGACCACCTGTAACCGTTGAAGCAGATATTCTGGCAGGCCGAGATAGAGAACGTTGGAGTAGTCAATTCTCGTGCCAATTATCGCCTGCACTGTGATCTTCCTGTGTTCCTCCGATAACAAAGGGAGGAACTTACGCAGCATCCGATTCCGGAGCAAGCCAAAGCAGGTGCCCGTGAGGCCGATTATTTGTGAGCGCAGTGAGAGGCCGTTGTCGATCTTAATCCCAAGGTTTTTTGCCACCTGGGACGAACTTGCTGGTGGAAACATGTTCTCAGGCCACCACACTTTCCAGTCCGGATCCGAACTGCACCCGAAAAAGAGGACCTCGGATTTGTCCGAGTTGCACTTGAGGCTGTTATGTTGGAACCACTGAAATACAGCCTCAAGGCAACCCTGGATCCTACCTCCATCGAAATCCGCACCCCTCTCACAGGTGAAGAGGAGCTGGGTGTCATCGGCGTAGGAAACGATCTGGGCCCCGAAAGACTCCGCCAGAGCCGCCAGAGGGGTCATGAAGATGTTAAAAAGAGTTGGGCTCAATACTGAGCCCTGGGGAACTCCGACACCCAATGGCGACATCTCAGCAGAGCAAGCAGAAGCCCAGAAGGTTTGTCGACGGCCTGCCAGGAAAGAACGAAACCACTGGAGCACCGTCCCCCTGAGACCAATCTCTGAGAGTCTTGCAAGAAGACCCTCATGGGGGACGGTGTCGATGCACCATGATCTTGTTTGCCTGCCTCACCTGGGTGCTGTTGGCCGCCGGGTGATCCAGCTTCCTCCCCATCCTCCCCATGTTGGCCGCCGGGTGATTCTGGCTATTGGTAACTACTGCTCTGCTGCCAGTCCCTTAACACCAATCCTCGTCGTCAGGGATAGGGGGAGTTGCGCTGGCACTCAGAGTGAGTAGTGAGTAGTGACCGAGGCGAGCTGAAAGGCCTCGGTGGACCGTTGAATCATGATGAAACTGGTGTGGGGTGCCTTGCATGTGTATGCTGGGGTGTGGCAATGCGCAATCAAATCTGCGCACGTTGACTCCTACCGCCCAACCCCTGCAGAGCTAAAATCCAGCCCAATTCTGTGTCCTGACCCACCCATTGGGCCCGGAACACTGCTAAGGGCCGCAGCCTCCTCGCCAATATATGATCATCAGCAGTATAGTGAGACAGACACTGACTGCAGAATGCGTCATTGAGAAGATTGAGATTGAGATTCATCAAATCTCCATTTTCTCATCTTGGCTCAGGCAGAGCACAGGCAGAGGGAAGGCCCGGCTCCTAGGTGCAGCCGGGCCGCCCGTGACACAGTTTACACTGGCGCTGGTTGCTGGGCCTGGAACACCGTCACAGTGGACACCTAACTCTCTACATCGCATCCAGCATGTCACATGCAGTCCGCAGACACCAGACAGACAGTAACTGCTTGTGTAACTGACCGGCATGATGCTTCCTGCCTGGCGCCTTCCCAGATGTTTTTTAAATTTCCCAAGCCGGCGATACTGAACACTGCTCGCCCCCCCTAGCAGTGCCACACGATACGGTGAGGTGTTCAGTATTGTTCCTTGTTGTTAACTCAAGCACATTGACTTTTCCCGAGTCATTACACATAGCTAGGGCTGCCTTCGTGGTGTGTAGTGTTAATTCAAGTTCCTTGACAAAAGCAACCACCGTAACAGTAACACTGTGCAGAGAGGCGCTTTCAAAATCAATAACATGCAGCATTGCTTTTGGACCCGGCCCTGATAATTAAGTGCCGGTGCTAAACACCGGAAAGCACCGGCAGATATTAAGCACTGGCCAGCATGACTCAGAAGATCAAGTCAGACTGATGCTGTCCTTATATTTCCTCTATCACAATCTAACTTGTTGAAGCGACACACATAAAAACAATTTGTGCCACTGGTCAGTCTTCTTGAATCCATAGCTTGGCTAAGCGGCCCTGCACTGTTTACATGTGAACACATCTGCATACATGTGCAGGCTGAGTGAAGATGATACTTGTCTGACTCAGCCTGGGGTATGAGCACAGGCCACTCTGCAGCAGATGGGGCTCAGAATAAATTGTCTATGGCCTGTGTAGGGATTATGATTTAATTGGGAATCGAAAAAGAAACATCCTTTTCTATCTGGCTAATGTGTAGGTCTACAGTATTTAACTATTTTTATTCTTTTGGTCAAAACCGTGTCAAATATAAATTTATATTAAGTCAAAATCGAAAAGCTATTGACCTTATCTATTTCTCTGATTCCAAACGCATTAAAAATATACATTTTCCCCTATCACTTTCCTTTATATATTTTTATTATTTTATAATATTTGTGATATTTTCCTGAGCTTTTTCTAATATTATTTGGGGTTTGAACTACCTGCTGATCCAAGGTAATTACTCTGCTGGTCAGCTGGCAGTTTAGGCCAAATGGACAGGCCCATTTGTAAGGATTGGCCTTCTCTCTCGAAAAACGGGATGGGGAGGAAGCTGCATTGGGGTAAGTGCCATCCACTCTCTGTCAAACCTGGGCATGTTTTTCTGTAAGAAACAAAGGGAGGACAGGCTGGATTCTGGCACCAGTACTGCCACCCTTGAGGTCTTGACGGGAAGAAAACAATTTTTGATGGGAAGGGCCAAGCAAGGGGTAGAGGTCACCGAGATCATTGCTTGATTTTACCATGTTTAAAAATCCCGGAAGGCTGTGTAGGGGCATAGGCCACCGTATAGGTGCCAATAAACTCACTTACTGCCAAATGCCCAGTTACTGTCTCCCACTATTGCCTATTTTCAGTGGTACCTATTGAATGCCAATATGAATCTCAGCCTTCAAAAACATATCTCAGCCCCTGAGCATGCATGTAAACATCTCAGCCCCTCAAGCACAGGCATTGTTCTGTGAGGCCATAATGTTTGAATGCATGTGTTTAAACTCAAAATGTTTCCGAATGTATTGCACTCTTTTAGTTCAAGAAAAGTTTATTAATCATAATAAAAGGTAACAATACAAAATACAGTAAGATAATCATGAGGAAGAGATATGGGAGGGGAGGGATGAAGGGGGGGAAGGCATAAAGGAAGGTCAGTATGCAATAGGAGTATGAAGAATAAACAATGAACTCATTCTATATATTAAGAAAAGTAATGAGGGGTATAATCATTAAAAAATAAACAGCAAATGCAAATAAGGTTATGCAGGTAAGTATGTTAACATAAAGAGTGGAATGAAAAGGGGGAATCAAGGGGGTTTGGAAGCCTCCTGTTGGGCAGGTCGTGAACGAAAAGAACGGGTTGTACAATTATCTAAATACATCGTAACAGGAAGCCACAAATCTGCACGTTTAGCTGCCATCTGGGCAGGGAATACAAAAGCAGTGTCAAGCCTGTGATTGTGACAAACATTATACCACCATGCTTGGGAAAGTAATAGTTGAGGAAGACTTCCAATTAATAGTAATTTGTTGAATGTATTGCATTCTTGTTTGTTGACCATAGAATGGAGCTGCTCCTGTAAGCCCTTGCAATTGCTTCCTTCTGCGAGATCTTGTGAGCTCTTCAAATCCTATTGGCCATCTTGGGTGTGTGTGCCGTTTAAATCATGTTCATCTGGCGGACCTTGCTTTGACCTAAGAACTTTATGGAACACTAGGGCCCTCATTACAATGTTCATCGGAAAACCTTCCTACTGACTCCTTGTTGGACTCGGTTCTGACCAACTCGGGTTTGGGGAGTTCGACCGACCAATTACGATGTTTCCGAACACAGTTCGGTTGGACTCCCATTGACTTCAATGGGAGCTTGTGTACCAACCGACAACACAGGGTCCCATTAAAAAAAGGGGTGATTGCGGAAAACCGTGCACCCTGTGGTAGGCACCCCATGGTGCCTGCCACACTGCGCATGGTTGTAAATATGGGCCCCAACCAGAGGCTTTCAGGTGAAGGGGGGCCTGGTACGTGCCCCCAAAGTCAGTTTCCAACAACTGTTTCATATCGGACAGACCGATTCGGAACGGTTGTCGAAATTCAACATCGTAATATGTCGATCAAAAACACGGTCCATAGACCTGTATGATTTGGCTCCTCAAATTCCGGTCAGAACCAAGTCGGATAGACCGAACGGTTACCTTTCCATTGTAATTGGTTGGTCGCAAATGTTTCAGAGATTTGTCGGAAACATAGGTTCCAACCCAGATTAGAAAAATCTGAATGCGGTTTGGAGCCTTTCTGACCGACATCACAATAAGGCCATAGGTGTATTGCTCTCCTAAAAGGACTTTCCTGTGGTCCAGTGACTCTGCCAGTCACATATCACAACTCCTGGATAACCTGAAAAAGTAAATAGAAGCAGATGTAAGATTTATCTCTATTCTTACTAATGGTTAAAGGATCCTGAAAAACCAGAAGTATTTAATCAAGAGGTAAAAAAATTTTATGAACTCGAAGGCATTAAGAACTTAAAAGATTGGAGGACAGAAGACCATAGGTTTAAAGAGGAAAAGCAGAACATAGGAAGGAGACAACATTGTATTATCCTTCTGTGAAGGAACAGACAGACAAAAACAACAAGCTTAAAAGATCTGTGAGTTCTGCATAACATGCTCTTTCAGTAAGTTGCGAACCAGTTTGTATTCTTCAAATGCTTATAAAAAGCGTAACCACTACGTAGAAGAAGAAAAAGTGCAGTGTTGATTCCAAAGTATAACAAGCATTTGCAATGCAATAGGTCTCGGGTTAATTAAGTTTGAGCTATTGGCATTGCTAAATATTGCAACACAAACTGCAACAAAAGCTATTGGGGTTGCATTATTTAGCAATGCCAATAGCTCAAACTACCTTGGGAGAGTGCGGCACCGATGGGGCGCAGGGCAGCCATGGCACACAGCGCAGGTGCAGCAGGGCCCTTTTCCTATCCATCGCATGGCAGCCCAGGTAGTCCTGGTGCGCTACACTATGCATAGAAGGCAGCACTCGGCGCATATCACCCATGCCTCATGCCTTCTGTGCTGTTCGTGGTGCACAATGAGAGGATTCCTAGAGGCAACGAAACTAAGGGCATGTGATGTCGCTGGCACTATATCCAAGGGGCAGCCCTGGCACAGCTCAGCAGGAAGGCACTGGCATTCAATTATCACCCCTGCACACTCAATGCAGAGGAAAAAACACTGTGCCTCAATCCGAGAGCCCTGCACTCGGAGGCAGCGGCTGCAGCTCCCAGCATCAGCGCAGAACTTCACGATGAACAGCAAACAAGATCCAGGTGACCGCCCCCTGCTCCACCTGAAAGCACTGCACGGTACCGATGAGCACAGGACATCCATCCCTGCATCTCCCCAGGTGCACAGAGCAGCGATTAACTAGAAGCACCACTTGCCCCTGCTATGCCCAGAATGCACTGCACAATGAGGAAGCTCTAGTTCCCGGTTCAAGCCCTGCTTCACCCCAGAGCGTTTTGTGCAGACCCGGTCTTCACTCAGCGGACCTATCTGGCAGTACCCAAGCTGGCTATGCTGGTGCGGACGGATGTGCACCTTCCTCCGCTGCCACCAATGGTCCCCGGGATCCCAGCCCCCGGGGAAAGTGCTGATGGGAGCTCCGCTCCTGCCCTGTACCGACCGTGGCACCTCCAGCTACTGCTCTGAACCGCTACTGCCGCCGGCCTCCGACGTCAGCGGATGGCTTCGCCACCCCAAAGCACTGCATGGAGTTGCTGTGCCTCGCTCCATTGGTAGAGAATGTTTTTATCCCCAAGAGACGACAGGCGGCCGCTAGCAGTTTGTTGAGACCGAGGAGATGGACGCTTCGTGTAAGTACTTGGCAGGTGGGCTTGTTAGTTATCCGGGGATATATGTTTTGCAATGTCCTAAAATAGAAACATTGGCTGGTTGTGAAATTAGCATTAAGTGCTGTTGTGAATAATTTCACATTGCAAGCAGATTATTGGCAGCATTTCTGGATCACGCAAAATGTGCAATTCAGAAAACACTGCATTGGCGGAGAGGGGTTAACGTGATACCATGAGGGTGTGTTTTCAAAGCTACAAAAACAAGGAGGAGTTAACAACTGAAGAGGGAGAGGCTGAAGGTGGGAGGGTGGGTGAGAGAAGAGGCAGCCAGCTTGTTTATGAGCACCGCGGGCCTCGTGAACAGCGCTGCGCGCCCCTCTGCAGACTCCCCCTGCATTCCAGAGAGGCGAGCGTCGCGATCCGGTCTGCCATGCAATGCTGTGGAGACAAGACCTGGCCGCGCGCACAACGTTATCCTATCGGGAAGCGCTGCACGCGGCCAGATCTTGTCTCACTTCGGCGTTCTCAGACTGCTGAGACGCCGACTATAGTTCTCTGGCGAGAACGCGTTTTCAGCGCGTTACTAGCCGAGACCTAAAAATGAGCAGAAATAGAAGATTCCAGATATATCCATCCCTGGAAGAAACAGTAGCCCATCACAGGCATTAGGATGTCTGGGCTCATTTAGAGAAGATTCATTCATGAGATAAAGATAGAAGAGTCTGAAATATCTTAACTAAGCAGTGTTTTCACTTATGTGTCCCAAGGTTCAATGGTACTAGAATCCCAGATCTGCAGCAACAATGAAAATTGACCCTCTTCCCTAATCTTGACTTGCACCTCTAGCTGAAAATTGAAACTCCAATTGGAGATTGGGTTTGGCATGTGGGGTTGGGTTAATAGCATCACCTCAAGGATAAAGGTGCAGGCATCATCCAGTTAAGTTGGAATTGGTTGTAATCTGACAATAGGCTTCACTTAAGAAATTTCAGTGAGAGATGGAGGTGTGATATGGCATCTCTAGATTCCATCGCTTTCTAAAGGTCTGAACCTACATGTAAGAAATTGGTTTATTATTTGAGAGGGGTGGACGCTCAACATAAATAATGAACACAATACTTGTTTGGGTGTACCACATAATTCACTAAATAAACATGTGCTTAACCCTCTCGTAGCTTGACACAAACACAGTAAGGCTTAACTTAGAAGCAATGTGTAAAGCATTTATGCAGCACTCAAACCATAATATCATAAAAACACAAAACAAGAAACACCCCAAAATAATTTAGGAAAATATAGTAAAATTAATAAATAAAATGACACTAAAATGGCCAAAAAGCAATAAGTATAACCAGTGTTATTAATTTTTTAAGTTTTAGGCAAAAATACCACCAAAAACCACAGAGCGCCACTCACAGGCATCTAGTCAGCTGGACCGTGTCAAAGTCATAGGTTCAGGCTGACCAGGATGGAGCACAGGTCAGATATAGGGACCAGGGTTGTCCCAGTGAAGAGTTTACCTTCTCACAGTCCAAGTCCATGCATCTGGAGCGCATTTGGGGGGGAGCTACAAAGGTAAGTGCAATGAGAATGTTGCCACTCACCACAAAGAGTAGGTCTATGCTAGAGGTTCATGTTGACCGGGCATGCGGCAGGCATTGCTGATGCAGGGGGTTGTAGCTGATATGGAGAGCAGTTAGTCGCTGGAGCTTCGTGTCAATTGGCATCACGGGTAATCGTTTCTTAATGTGAAGAGTCAACTTGCATTCTCGGGGGCCCAAAACCACTTGAGCTATTGTTGGTTCTACGTACAAGGGGGCATATTATCAAGGGGGTTTATCTCTACTTTTTTGGCTTTAAAAGCCAAGAAAGCGGAGATAAAATTATCTCCCTATTACCAAGCTGTCGCTAAGACCAGTTAGTGACAGCTAAAAGGAGATAGCGAACATCTTGGGCCCCGCTTTGCATGTCAGTGATATTTATCACTAATGACATGCAAAGTGGGCGTGCCAAGATGTTAGCGACTGGAAACAGTCCCTAACATCGCTATCTCCTATTACCAACTTTTGGAGATATTCGCGCTAAGCGCGAATATCTCCAAAAGCTAACACCTGCCCTGAGCAGTTCTTAGCCATGTTATCCAATGGGAGGTGGATAACATGGCTAAGAGCATTTGCTCGATAATGCATGAATATCGCTGACTTTTCAGCGATATTCATGCATTGCGGCCGTTTTTTATCGCATTTGCGATAAACCTTGCTAATAGCAAGGTTTATCTGCGATAAAAATCGCCGATGTGCGGCGATAATGTTTGTCTCTAAACAAGTTAGAGACAAAAATTATCGCTAGTTGTTGGTAATATGCCCCTCGGTTTTTTATTCCAGTGAGAGTGGAATACCTAGCAAAGAATCTTCAGGGGAAGTAAATTGCTCAGAGTTGTATCTCTCAATACCTATTTATTTATTTATTTTTTGCATTTGTATTTAATTAACCAAAATGAAGACAATTGGAAAAGAGATTATAAGCCGTATTCATTCTCTCGATATACACAACTGAAACAAGGTTTATTGAAATATGTGGACGTACCATTGAGTACCATTAACGTTGCGCAGAAGGAGAAACTAACTAGAACTGTGTTATGGGAAGGAATTCAGTAGCATAATAACTACAGCTGATGTATTGTGTCATGCAGTAACTGTAATTTGATGCACTGTAACTGGGTTGTTTGTATTCTTTTGCATTCTATGGAAATGTAAGCAATGAATTCCTCTATTTTCTGTGACACAGTAGCAAGAAGTCTTGATAAACTCCTCCATTTTCCAAACCTTTTAGCAGTAGTGCTATATGTGGCACTGGCAACCTCCTGGAAAAAATGGTAGTCCTGGCACTTAATTTCTACAATTAAGCACTAACCAATTCTGGTGCTAACCAATTCTAGTAAACTTGTATGGCATTTCAGTCCTGCAAAATGTACACTATTAGGTCTTAATTAACAACAATCAAGATAAGGACAGTTACATTTTATGTGGAGTATTTCAAAATGACTTGGTTTATATTAAAAAAATCCCTGTGCGCCACTCTTTAGTATGGCACCATCAAAACAGTGTACTTGATCGATGCTTTGTAATGGAAGACACTATGAAGCCATTGCATGCTAATGTGGTGCAGATCTAGGATGCCATTGACCATTAAAAATACTATCACAGGCACAGTGTGCTCCGGATACCAAGCAGAGACATGAGCACTGGGGAGCGCCTGCCGGATTTGAACAGGAAGTACAGAGGTAAGTACATTTTTGTTGTCACGTTGACGGGGTAATTAGTTCCTACTTTTGAAAAATGAGCAATATGGTACACCGACTTTTTTTTTTAAATCTCTTTATTAACAGATAATTGATCCACTTTGATATACACACGTTCAAGCAGATAAACGTTGGAGAACATATGCTATAGGACATGCAAAGTAAACAACCGTGCAAAGGGACCATTGACATCAGAAATGGTGTATCACATTCTTATTTTTTTCCTGTTTTGTAGAACAACCCAATGCATGAAAGGAGCAGTGTAAAGAGACAAATAATAAAACAAACAAAATCTATGCTGAGACTTCCACGAGAGAGAGAGTATGACAAGCAGCATATCAAGCATAAAAAGATACTGTCGATGTTCAAGGTAGGGCAAACATATCACATCCTGAGCCAAGTCTGCTCGTGCAGAACACTTACGTAAGGAACTGGAACTAAATAGAGGAACACAGGGCATTCCAGAACCCGCCACCATGTGTCAAGTCAGTTCGTAATGCCCTATCACTCAGTGGCCAAGTACACTCTACCACGGTGTGAGGTGTAAGTGTCACGTATACCTATGCATGTGTTTCTAGCCCACACCCTCATGAACTATGGAGTTTACGGATTGGGATTGTGCTGCTTGGGTGATTTTAGTGATGTAAAGATGATACGGCCCCCATATATCAACCGGTCGGGACGCAGTAGGTACTTGTGTGGAGTATTCTACACTATTAACATTGCAGTAGGCCAAGCTGCGTAGCCACGCCTTAGAGCTGGGAACTCGTCTGGAGCCCCAGAGCAGAGCAATTTCTCTCTTTGCCAACAAGAAGCCAATAGCAGCAAGTCTACGTGTAGCGCGCGGGAAATTCGCGACATAACCTAATAGTGCTATCTCGGGGATGGGGGTCAGCTCAAATTCCAACATATCACCCAAGACACGGTGTACCTGAAGCCAGACTTCATGTAATAAAGGGCAAGTCCAGGAGAGGTGGGCAAAATCAGCTTGTGGGGCTTTGCATTTGGGGCAACAATGGGGCCTGCAAGGGTCAATCTTGTGGGCCAGGGCCGGGGTATGATACATCCTCCTCAACAACTTAAAATGTATGAGCTTGTGTCGACTGTTAATTGATACGTCCTTAGTGGCAGCACAACATGCCGCCCACTGTTCATCTGTTATGGGATTGCCCAGGTCTATATCTATAAGATGGGAGCGCCGCTAGGCAAAGTTTGTACAACCTAGAGACAATATGTGAACCCGGCTGACTTTGCAGTATAAAAGTGAGGACTGCTACGTCATCAGGAGGGAGTGGAATTGTGTGAAATTTGTCACGAAGCATGGACCGAAGCCTAGTCAGTACAAAAGAATCCATAAACGAGCGGTCAGCAAAACGCTAATCTTCAGTCCCGGAAAAAACATGGCCATCCGGAAACAGATCCCCAATTGTGTATATTTGATATTTGGATAACGTGCGGCGCACCACAGCCTCGCCAGTGATGGGGAGCCAATGGGAATTGGGTAACGGAAGGACGGAGGAATACAGAGTCTCAATCTGGAGCAGTCTACGTAACTTCTCCCAAGCCCAGCATGTGGTGGAAACTGTCTGTATGTCTTGCGGGTCTCGGGGAATGCCTCTGGGCAAAACAGACTGAAGGGGTACAGGCAACACCAGGTCCGCTTCTGGTTTCAGATATGGAATCCTGGCGTCCGGGTGAAACCAGGGATAGGCGTACGAGCATTGTGCAACCAAGTCATAGAGGAAAAAATCGGTGCACCGAAGCCACCACGTTCATAAGGCAGCGTCAAGGTTCGCCAGGTCACTCGTGGGTTTTTATCTCCCCATACTAAACGCAACAACAAGGAACGAAGTTGTGAGAAGAAAATCTTGGTAAGGGGAATTGGAATATTGTTGAAGAGATATAGAAACCGAGGAAGCACAATCATTTTGATTATGGTGATCCGGCCGGCCATGGACAAGGGGAGGCGAATCCAGCGCTCCAGGTTATCCTCCAGGAAGTCCAGGGCACACCCGTAATTCAGGCGAATAATGAAGACCGTATCGAGGTGGATATGAATTCCCAAATATTTCACAGAATCCGCATTCCACTCGAGAAAAAGCACATTCCCAGCGTGTGGTAGAGGGAGTAAGCGGAAAAATGTCCGATTTGTGCCAGTTTATACGAAGGCCGGAGTACTCCCCGAAACGGGATATCTCCAAAAGCAGCGGTTCCAGATTGGTCTCCGGCATCCGCACATACAAAATAGTATCATCGGCATATAAAAAAATGAGGAGAGGCCCAGTGCGGAATTGAAGCCCTCTGTGGAGGTGTTTCTCTTGAAAATGGCGAACTAGAGGGTCCTTTGCCAGGATGTACAGCAGAGGGGATAGGGGGCATCCCTGTCGAGTGCCACGCGAGAGTGTAAAGCTGTCTGAGATAGTGCCGTTTAGACGCAACCGTGCCGTAGGGGAAGTATATAGTAGTTTGACTGTGGCCACAAACATTTCAGGCATGCCCATTCTCCTCATGATTGACAAAAAAAAGGCCACTCTAATGTGTCAAACGCTTTCTCAGCGTCCAAAAACACTGCTGCGGCCGGAATAGAGGGGTCCATTCTGTGTAACACAGAGAACAACGTCCTCAGATTAAAGGAGGTAGACCTGTGTGGAACGAATCCGGACTGAGACGGTGAAACAATGGACTCCATCAATAGCGATAGCCGGATCGCGAGGACCTTTGCCAAAATCTTGTAATCTAGATTGAGTAGCGAAAGGGGTCTATAAGAGCCACATAAGGAGGGATCACGACCAGGCTTGGGAAGAAGAACAATAACCGCTTCCCTAAGCGTGGGTGGCAGAATACCGGACTCCAGTGCCTCAGGGTATACCTCTATTACCCATGGGACCATCTCTTCCTTATATTCCTTATAAAATTCGATTGAGAAGCCATCAAGGCCCGGTGCTGAAGAGCCCTTCAGTGCGTCAATGGCTTCTAGTATAGAGTCAGGAGTGATGGGCATGGCAAGAAATTCCTGCATGCAGTTTTCGAGGTATACCATGGCAATCTCGTTCAAATAAGGGCCGGGGTTACGTTGATCCTCTGCAAGTGTAGATGTGTACAGTGTTTTGTAGTACGACAAAAAGGCGTTGCAAACGTCGGGAGTGGAGTGGTGCTTTGTACCTAGTGTGTCAACTATGTCCGATATGTATTCAGCCTGGCGGGGAGGACGGCGTAGTTGTGCCAATATCTTGCCTGGTCTATCCCCTTCCCCATATTGACGCGCCGTGTAGTGCTTGCTCATAAATCTCAGTTCCCTGTCAGCAGTGTCTCTGAAGTCTAACAATAATTCCAGACGCTTAGCCTCCCCAGCCCCAGACGGATCAGTGAGCATGTCTTTCTCTATCATAGAGATGTCTTTCTCAATACGTGTTAAGGTGGAACGAATCTCACGCAGAGCACCAACATGTTTAGCAATACACACCCCGCGAATGGTGGCCTTGAACCCCTCCCATAACATAGCCCACAATTCCACAGTGCCTATATTGATGTCAAAGTATTCGTCTATAGCATTGCGGATCTCTTCCTTGAAGACCGGGTCCAACAGGGCCCTGCCAGGAAATCGCCATTGCCTCTCGTAGCCACCCAGTCTGGGAATTTGTGAAGCCAAAACGATGGGAGAATGGTCCGACAGAGTGTGCGGAAGGGTCGAAAGACTCTCCACCCATCCGGCAACTCCCAGGGTTCTAAGCCAGTATTCTATTATGTTACTAGTGTTGTGGAATCCGGAGTGATGCGTATAGTCGGGTGAGTGTGGGTGCAGTCGGGCCTCAATGTCAATTAGGGAGAAATGAGAACAAATGTCTGCGAGCACTGAGCGGGAACGAGCCTTGTAATCCGGGGAAGGAGAGGTACTGTCCCTAGTGGGATCCATCAGCAAATTAAAGTCCCCGCCTATCACTAACAAGTCTATGTCTGAGTGAAGCAGTGTTTCGTGAAGGTCCTGGAAAAAGGCAGGGGAGTCTGTATTGGGACCATAGACACCTACTAGCGCAATTTTGTACCCCATCAGCATTCCAATAAGGATCGCATATCTACCTTCTCTATCTGTCGTGCTACTAGACAGCACAAAGGGAACATGCTTGTGTACAAGAATGGCCACGCCCCTGGCATACCTACTAAAATTAGAGAAAATTCTGTGGGCACCCCACCCCCTGGCAACTGAGGAGGAGTCGGCCTGCGCTAAGTGTGTCTCCTGCAGAAACAGAACGCCCACCCCGTGTCGCACCGCGTAATTCAGGATCTGTTTACGCTTCCTCGTAGTGTTCAAACCTCGAACATTCCAGGACATTAAAGTTAATCTGGCTGGTCCAGACTGTAGCCCTACCCCGGCCATACATCGTTACTGAAAAAATTTGCGAGCAGTCGTGTACAAAGCCGTCCTCTCTCCTCAACATAGTGATTGTCCACATAAAGAAATTAATTCAAAAACACCAACAACAAAAAAACGCCGCCGCCCACCACCCAGCCTCCTAGTATCCCCAAAGAGGCAATCCCTGAATAATCGAATAATGCAAGTTACATATATCAGAAACAAGGGAGCAACCAAAAAAGGAAAACCCCAGGAAAGTGAGACAGAAAGGCATACGCCATAGGGGGTAGCAACGCCCCTTCTAGCGGGCATCCCAACTAGAAGCGACAACAGATGCGCTGTCAAATCAGCAATACGATGAAGCGCCCACATCAATTGCTCCATACAATAAAGAGTACCAAAGAACAAGCAATGAAAAGAAGTCAGCCCTGTCCAGTTTCAACAAAAAGGTCTGTGAGTCGCCGCGAGGAGGGGAGCGCTGTGCAGCGCCGGAAGCCGGCAGTGAACCCTTTCTTTTATAGTTCTGACAGTGCCTCTGTGTGGGAGTCAAAGTTGCGGGATCTGCCATCCACATCGACCTTCAATCTTGCCGGGTACAGCATACCATACGTTAAACCCAGGTTGTGAAGAGTAGCTTTGACTCCAGAGTATTTGCGTCGTGCCTCCTGGACCATCAGAGTAAAATCTGGGAAGAAGGACAGAACGCTGCCCTGCCATCGCACCTCCCCAGCCTCTTGGGCAGCCCTCAGTGCGGCATCCCGGTCGCGGAAGTTCATAATCCTTACTATAATGGGTCGGGTGGCAGCCCAGGGCGAGGTCTAGGCCCAAGCGATCTATGGGCGTGCTCAACCACAAAGCCACTTGTGAAAGTGTCTCTGCCAAACAGTTCAATGAGGAGATGTTCTACAAAAGTATCAAAGCGCCCAGTCGCCATCGTCTCCGCCACTCCAATTATGCGTATATTGTTGCGTCTACTATGCGCTTCCAAATCCTCATTCTTGATGGCAACGTCCTTGAGTATTTTTTCCACGCACTCCAGCCTCTTGCGAGTTGTCGTGGCCCGGTCCTCCACGTCCGATATTCTAGATTCCGCTACGTCCAGGCGTCGGTCATGGGCCTGAATCTTGCTTCCCATGTCCGCTTTTTTCTGTTCGGGGCTGTCAAAGTGGGTATCAAGCGCCTTAAACCCCGCACGCATTTCGCCTAGCATAGCGGCAACCATGGAAGTGGTATCCCCTTCGACCGGAGGAGCGGTATCCCCAGAAGATGAGCCGGGCAGTGCGTCAGCCGCGTGGAGGGGGGTCTTGTCGAAGCTCAGCTTCCTCTGATTGGGGTCTCTCTTCCCCATGTCCAAGATGGTGGATTGAGCACAGCGACAGACAAGCCCCAAGTGTAGCCAGACAGATGGGTGAGAGGCACCGAGAGCAGGTCAACGCAATCCCAGGCGTAGATACACACAAACTGAACTGGGTGCACAGCTGCACTGTATATCCCGGAGGCGCAAATGGAGAAAGCATTGCACTCTGGCCATGCGTCTAGGCCATAGTAGTGTCGACAGCTCTCCCGACCAGGTTATATTGGGTAGGGCAGTATCGGTTCCGGTCAGTATGCCACAACCAACCAACCCGACACTGCTATGCAGCGTCATAGGAAGTGGCACAGGAAAGACCCCTCCTTAAGGTGAAACGGGGTGAAGGCCCCTTGTCAGGTGTCCGGCCCTAGTAGTGGGGGGGGGAGGTGTGGGTCCCCCCATGCGGGACCGATGCGGGCCGCCTCCGATCAGCCGTTAGAGCCCTCCCGGTGCACCCCCTTGCCGCTCCCCCAAACCTCGCAGCCAGCAGCCGGACAATCCCGCCCGCAGCCCAGCACCCACCGCGAGCACAAAAATTGAGGCCCCGGCCCCGATCCCGCCCAGAAGCCCGGTGCCCCCACCAAAGGGCTCGCGGGAGACCGGCAACGGGCCAGAGTGCCCGCCGGCAGCAAACGAAGGGCCAGCGGTCATGGGAGCGGGGCCCCGCAAAGCACTCACCCGGCGATCAGCGCAGTTAGGGAAGACGTCGCCGAGGCCCGGCAGGCCTCACTTCCCCTCCGCCTCGGACACCCGCTGGCATTGTCCCCAGGACATCTGGAACCACCCAGGTGGTCTGGGCGTTGTCCGCTGTCAAATCCGCTGGTGATGTGGGGCGAAATAGTGGTGGATTACATCTCAAATGCCGCCGTTGGGAGCCCGCACGGCGGAGCTTCACGCCGAGACGGCCATTACGATCGCCTCCGTGACCACGCCCCCTTGGTACACCGACTTAGAAAAGTTAAAAGGAGTTCCATTACCTTATAAAGGAACTTGGCCTTCAGCCTCATTCCTCTGCATCGTTATGGAAACCTCCGTGACTTACGTTATCCTTTTAATGTACTTTATCCCTTATATCAGGTTTACTTGACAGACACCCGTAATGAATCTAAACAGTAAAACTTGTCTTCAAGCCAAATATGTTCACATAAACTACGTCTATGTGAACTAGGCTAATGCAGAGATATCTTATCAGTACATTAAGGGCAACTTTAAAATTCACTTTCTTTAATATTTAGCAGGCCTCTGAGTGAACTACAAGTGTGGCTTTCTGCTAAGAGTATGGATTCAGAAATCTTCCCCCTCTTTTAGTATTATACTTCCAATATAACTTTTCACACTTTGAGGCTGTCCACCATTGTATGCCATTCAAGCACCTAATGGTTTTCCCTAAAGCAGTATTTCTTGTCTACTCAATTGTTTGTGTGTACATTATTTATATTACAGCTTTCCCCATACAAAGCACCTTCAATGCATTGCAGAGGATAGCTGGTGTGCTCTGTCAATCAGTATCCAGAAGAGTTATGGGGTTAGGTGAGCCGTAGCAATACCATCCACGGACTGCCACTTTTTGTTTGCTGTGTCACACAAGTTGTGGATGGGGTGATGGCACCACCACAGTGGCAGTGGCATCCTAATGGCCACAGTGGGACCGCCGCACCTCTGGCAGACTGTCCCGTTCACCATGACGGTAACCGCCCACCATCGTAATAGGCCCCTTAGAGTGCAAAATGTCCAATTCTAATCAGTTATATATTTTCTATGCAGAGCCACATGTGCTAAGACAACATGAACCAACACTTTATGTAATTTTGTGTACTTCAAATCATGGACTTAGAAACATTTGGGTCAATGACAGAATATCGATGCACACAATATCAATTCACCCAAAAATCTGAAAATAAATGTTGTTCTAAAAAATATTGTACTTCCATACTTAACTATGAAAAACACAAATATCAATAACAAAAATATTGCTCTAATAAATATAGGTTTTGACTAATATCTGTAATAAAAATATTGGAAACAAATATATTGTAACATTTAAAAAAGCAAATAAGTAGACAAACATTTTGATTCACAACATATCTAATAGATTAATATTGTCAAAATAATTAAATTATAATGACAAACATACAAATAACAAATAAAATAAACAAATTAACGACAATAAACATTAAAAAGCATATAAACATATTTTACTAACTTAATAAACATATAACGTTAATCAAATATATATAAATATGCCAAAATAAAAATAATACTAAATACATCACAAAATCAATGAAAAAAGTATTTGTAATAGCTAAAAACATGTAAACAATATTTAAATATATATTGAGTACATAGTTGAAGTAGTGATTTATTTCTACTACCCAAGGTGATATGTCGCTGAATATTAGGCAAAGCCTCAAGGGATATTATGAACTACAAAATCCTACTTGGTATAAGTACTATACATGAGTTTCAGAAATCCTTGTATTTATACATGAATTTACAATGAATTTTAAAATATTTAAATATTTATATATTTTATAAATTGTTCAAATGTGTAAATGCATTCATGCTCAAATCTGATGTACAACATAATTTGATAGTATTTCTTCTATGTTGTTTTGTGCACTGTGTAATTGCCCGCGCACTAGCACTTGAAATACCAGCACCAGCTCTGAGCAACTTGCCATGTGATCAAGCTTTGTGGAAAGCGAAACGCGTAATGGCGGCTGGCTTGCTGGATGAAATATAGCACCTTGACTAAGCACTAAATCACGGGTCTGCTCCTTCGTCATTTGGGACTGGGCTGGGGCGGCTGCCTCGAGTCGATTGGCGAAATTACTTTCATATATATATATATATATATATATATATATATATATATATATATATATATATATATATATATATATATATATATACATATATTCACTGAAAAAAACATAGGTTTCACACATGTTATAGTTAGCTGGACATTTCACTCATATTGAAATTCCCCCGTTATAGCTAGTTCAGCTAACTATAACTCGCGCGCCCTCCACTGCTGATGACGTCACATATTACATCACTCATGACGTGACATCACTCATGACATCACTGATGACATCTCAAATGACATCACTGATGACATCACTGGGAATGACGTGGGAATTTCAATGGGTTTGTATGAGTAAAATGTTCAGCTAACTATAACTGGTGTGAAACCTATGGTTTTTCAGTGAATTTCAAAGGTTTTTTAAATGGTAATTCCTAACTATAACAAATGTGAAACCTATGGTTTTTTCAGTGAATTTCAAAGGTGTTTTAAATTCTAATTTCTAACTATAACGATTGTGAAACCTATGGTTTTTTCAGTGAATTTCAAAGGTTTTTTAAAAGCTAATTCCTTTGTATGTCGAGTTTGTAACCTACAATTTTTAAATTGATTTTTTTTTATTAGCTGTTTTTTTAAGTAATAATTATTATTATTTTTTCTCGCCAAATTTTTTTTCCAATGTGTTTTTCATGTGCTGTTTTTATCATTTTGTCTTGGAGCGTTCAGGGTGCGCGCACCGGTAAGCTCACCTGAGAGCGCTTCAAGAGCGCTATTTCCGCAACCTTGATTTACCAAATGTGGACATTGTGTGGATTGGACAAAGAGGATTGAGAAGTCACCAATTGATACCATTGGTAAAATCCTTAATGCATCTACCACACCCTGACCTCATAATTGTTCACTGTGGTGGCAATGACCTGGGCACTTTGACTGGGGTAGGTCTGGAAATGCTTTTAACCCCTTTACTGCTAAGGCAAGATTTGAAGGCCCCTTTGTTTTCCATTGAAATCAATGGAAAGTCCATGACGAGTTACCCTTGTCATTAGCAGCCAAGAGGTTAAAGGACATCTTTGGGCAATTGATGTCACTTTTTCCAAAAACTGCCTTGGTATTTTCTAATATATGCCAAAGGCAAAAATGGAACTGGTCCAACCAATTTTGTCCACAGATTGAGAAAGCAAGTAAACATGTGAATAAATCTGTTTCTGCTTTCCTCAGAGACTATGGTATGGGTTCCATATACCACAACAACTTGCGTTACAACATGCAAGGCATCTATAGGAGAGATGGTGTATATTTTACAGATGAAGGGAATAGAGTCTTCCTCTTGAATTTGAGACTCTGCATTGGTACCTACTTGTAAGTACAAAAAACACCCACATAACACAACAGCATTTTTCAGAGCTAACTTACCTCTAAGCACTCTACATTACTTTTTTACTCTATTTTTTTACACTGTTTTTCCCCGTGGTGCGCTCAGGGTGTACGTACTGGAGAGCGCACCTGAGAACACACCCTGCGCTTACCCCACACATTTTTTTTTAAAAAAATAGGTTTTTTACCCTTCAGAGTCCTTCTAGGCCCCCCTCAGAAAACCTAGGGGGTCAGGGGGTGTCTACCCTGCCCCCTTTTAATCATTTCCGCCTTTTTATTTTCACCTCAGGTGTCTTGATTTTACCGAGACACAAGATGGCGGACTCTCCGGACTGTTTAGAATGTTGACAGACATCCGACAGCCAATCACCTTTCCGCTCACGCACTCCCGTAGCGTGCCAGGTGCGCTCCCCGGTACGCGTACCGGTGAGCGCTCGGAGCGCGCCTATAGATATATATATGTGTTTTTGAAGTTAATTTTCGTAAAAACCACTGGAGCAATTTTAAACAAATATGGGAAAGGCCGTACTACGTACCAGTCCCTACCATTTTGCCAAGTTTGGTGTAATTCCATTCAGCAATACGGGCTGTAGCCATGTCTAAATGTCCTATTGAAAACTGCATGGGGAAAACACATTTGAAACTATTAAAAATTAGAACCAGTCAAAACGTTACTTACGTTTTGAATTTGTATGTGATGAAGTATGATTGGTTATGTATATATCTTAAATGAGAGGAAGCACGGCCATTTTGTGATACTCCTGTCTGGGGTACTTTTGAGAAGAATTGTGGGTGCTCAATTTCTGGACTTGGAATTACACAGTTTTAACTCTTCTCCTACTTACACAAAGGTGAGTTGTTAATTTGTAAGAGGAACTATGTTGTACACTTTAAGATCATTTGGAAAAGGTTTTCTATTAGCTATTTACAGTCATTATGTTATAATTATGGATTAAGAAAGACTTAATCACATGCAGTGCTTTATATTTCTAGTTCCTGCCTCATACTATACACTACCAATTAATTTTAAAGAACTAAATACTTGATTAAGCTACTTTTATATTATGTATTTATAAAAACGATAAATGAAAGTGATTACTTTTTTCTGCAAATTACAGCAAGAAATTTGAAATTAAAATGGAGGAGAGCAAGGAAATTTATTTTGAAATTACAACAACATATCTTGAAAATGAAAATGTCATGGATATTGAAAGCACCATTTTATCACAAAGAGAAGATGACTTAAAAGATTTTTGGATCAATCTCTAGACGAAGAATTAATTGAATGTTTGGATAAAATAGAATATCAACAAACATCAATGAACACTTTTCATGAGGACATTAATTATATGATTGTAGATGAAATTCCAGATGAGGACATGCTACAAGTTCTATTAAATTATGAAAAATCTGAACAATAAATTATTAATTACAAATTAAAAATTAGTTGACATATTATTCATTTTTATTTCTAATTTATGAGGTAAAAGCGAAGTGATTGCAGTATAATGTAATATTTATAGTATAGAGTGCAACATTTTTATGTTACATAGTAAGTTTACATAACACACAAAAGAGTAGACCAGGTCTAGAGGTAGTGTGTGTCTGAACAGACGTCTGTGAAGCAATTGGATGTAAGTGTAGGCGAAAAAAGGGCTGTTGAGTCACAGAAGTTTGAATAAATCCCATCAGCCCACCCAGTTGGTGGATTTTCATCATATGGGAATTGATAAGTACTCAAAACCTCTCCCGACCATTTAGTGCCAGGATAACATGAAAACTCTATGTATATCGTTCCTCAACATAATAGTGTTAATAAAGTGCAGTGCTCAAATAATCGTGATAAATAAAATTGACTACTAAGACTCAGGAGTTTTTCAAAGTAGAAGTCTGGGTGTCAAAAGTTTAAAAACCCGCCGGGTAGTTGAAAATTGATACTACCCTGTGGCGCTAAGCAAGATGGTCGACATGTTTCAGCCTGTAGGGGAACTACCCCGGCTTTCTTCAGAACCTATTCATATGGAACTGCTACTGCAACTGACAGTGATTTGTGCGATGAGGAACAGTAAAGAAATGTAGTTCTAAAAAGTCACATATCTACCAGGAACTTTGCACTCCAATGTTCGCTGGAGGAAGAAAGACACGACTTCTTCCCAGCTTTGTGTGGGTGACGACCTCACCTCACCCGGCAACCGCTCGGGAGGATGAGGCCCCGCTCTGTCCGTCTGTGCCCCTTGTAAAAACCGAGCTTCCGCTTCGGTTTATACAAGGGGCACCGACGGACAGAGCGGGGCCTCATCCCTCAGCCCTTTTTTCACCTACACTTACATCCAATTTCTTCACAGACGTCTGTTCAGACACAAACTACCTCTAGACCTGGTCTACTCTTTTGTGTGTTATGTATTCATAGTATGGGGAGTGAGTAGACAGGTCGTTAAACATTCCCCTCGACCCTCCACACCTGTGTTTTTTGAACATAGTAAGTTTACTCATATTTACTTCCCTTCTCCCACTGTATTTTTACCAATGTATATTTGACATCTCTTCTTCATCTCCTGCCTCCTTTCTCTCACTGTCTGTCTCTGATGCACCCTATTGCCGCTATTTTGTGTAGTTTCAGAAGAGAGTGAAGTGTAATACTTCAAAATTTGAAAAGGGAGCAGGGTAGAGTGCCCCTCACCCCCTAGACCTTCTCAGGAGGTCCCAAAAGGATCTGTTTCTGCTTTCCTGAGAGACTATGGTATGAGTTCAATATACCACAATAACTTGCATTACAACATGCAAGATATCTACAGAGGAGACAATGTACATTTCTCAGATGAGGAGAACAGAGTTTTTCTCTTGAATTTTAGACTCTGCATCGGTACCTACTTGTAGGTACTTAAATCACCCACATAACACAACAGCTCTTTCTCGAGCTACCCTACCTCTAAGCAATCCAAATTCTTATTTAAAACTATTTTCTTTCACAGTTTTACCCTGGGGTGCGCTCAGGGTGCGCGTATGGAGAGCGTACATGGGAACGCACCCAGCGCTTACCCTGTGAAAATTGCAAAAAAAAAGTTGTTTTGACCTTCAGGGTCCTTCTAGGCCAACCTCAAAAAACCTAGGGGGTCAGGAGGTGTGTACCCCGCCCCGTTTTACACATTTCCCCCTTTTTATTTTCACCTCTTGTGTCTCGATTCTACCGGACTGTTTAGAATGTTAACAGACATCCGGCAGCCAATCAGCTTTGCGCTCGCGCACTCCCGTAGCGCGCCGAGTGCGCTCTCCGGTACGCGTACCGGAGAGTGCTTGGAGCGCGCCTATAGATATATATGTGTTTTCGTAAAAACCACTGGAGCAAATTTCACCAAATATAGCAAAGGCACATCTGCGTACCAGTCCCTACAATTTTGCAAAGTTTGGTGTAATTCCATTCAGCGGTGCAATCTGTAGCCGTGTCAGAAAGTCCTATGGAAAATTGCATGGGGAAAACACAATTTGGGACCCCCCTTATTTCTCAGCTCCCACTTGACGAACCCCCCCGAAACTTTCAGGAAAGGAGCGGAGCAGAGCTGGCCAAAATTTTGGAAAATTACACGCAAATTCCTCAACCGGCGCCAAAGGTATTCCCAATAGAATGTTGCAGATTTCCTATGGTAGCTAGGTCCTAACTATAGGTAATATATACATATATATATTTAAATATTGTTTACATGTGTTTAGTTATTACAAATCCTTTCGTTTTGTCATTGAATTTCGAAGGTTTTTTAAATGCTAATTCCTAACTATAACGTGGCTGAAACCTATAGTTTTTTTCAGTGAATTTGGAAGGTTTTTAAATACTAATTCCTAACTATAACCTGCCTAAAACCTATGTTTTAGGTTTTGTAAATGCCAATTTTTAGAGGTATTAATTATTATATTTATTTCTTTTTATACTAATTTCCTACATAATTATTTTTAGTTATTTTATTTTTTAAGTTACAATATATATTTTTAATGTAAAATAATAAAATACAAAATTCAATAATCATTTTTTAATGATTTTTTTTCATTTCAATGTATGAAGATTAAATTCTATATATTTTCTTTTTGCTTTTATCATTTTTGGTAATCGTACGGTACACATATGGTGATTATACCCTCCTTTGTATGGGTAATCGTACTGTGCACGTACCCGCTCATACTTTACGAATGCGTCTTGACGTTCCGCGTCGCATCGGCACTTCCGCGTGACGTCATGTACGTTTGTACGGCGCCCCGTACGCGTACTACACGAAAGTTTCTAATTGTTTAAAAAGATATGTTTATGTATTTAATGTAAATATTGAGGGAAGACATTATATGGGATAATTATGAAAATAGTATTTATTGAGTTTTAATAAGCGTATATTACTTTATAAAGCAATTACGCAAAGCGCGGCGTATGTTGTCCGTAAGTGCACCATAAGCGCACCCGACGCGTATGCCATGTGACTTCAAAACAAGAGATTTAATTGGTTCATAACACTTCATGTTCCAAATGTTGAAAGACCCCACCCATTTTAATCATTCTTCTTTGACTTTCATTTTAGCAACACCTTTTTCTGAAGGAGCTGTGTCTACAAGCTAACCAAAACTTTCATAGTGAATCTGTAGGTCAGGGGATGGCGAGAGGAGATATCGAGATCCCCACTCGAGAATTCGAACCCCCCTTATGGAGCAGCTCATTTCTCACTAGTCCTAGGGGCCAAGTAGTTACTTTACCCCAGAGCCCACTGGGTAGTAATTTAACATCTATAGCCGTGTGTGTTCCTAACTTAACATTTGCTGCTCCATCTGTCCTGGAAACATCAGTGCAAAGGCCCGTAGTTCCACCCACGGATACTGTATTAGAAATAACTGAGGGGCTGGGATTAAAAGCTCCTACTGAAATCCTGAAGGTTCTCTCCTGGAATGTGGCAGGCATTGCAAATAAGATACATACAACAGACTGGGATCTCCTAGTAGGTAGTAGTGATGTCTGTCTTTTCCAGGAGACGTGGGCCAGGGAACCCCTGAGCAGAACGGGTTATGCAGTTTTTGAAAATCCGGCCAGGTGGAGTGGTAAGGGGAGGCCTTCGGGTGGTTTGGCGGTTTGGGTAGCTAGTCATATTGGGTGCAATGCGGAAAACGTAGCTACGTTTTCGCAGGACATCCAGTGTGTACTACTCAAGTGGCCCAATGCTTTAAATCTGGCAATTATTAATGTATACTCCCGCCCAGTCAGTGTGGCCATGGAATCGTCTACTCTTAAAGACCTATCGTCTTTTCTGGGCCAACTGCCAAGTGACTGTAAGATAGTGATGGGCGGAGACTTTAAGTGCCATTTTGAACCTCAGGAAGGCTTAAAGGAGGGTGCCCTTACTGCTGAAGATGACTTCTGGGGTGTTCCACCATGCCTATCCCCCCACCCTAAATCTTGGTCCCCACTCGCAGTGCAAATCATGTCCCTTACTTTAAACTTTGCGATAAGGGCCTGCAATGGTCGCACCCTGTCCGACAGCCCTTCATTTTGTACCTTCAATAGGAAGGACCATGAATCGAGGCTGGATTATATTTTCGTAGATATTGGTCTGTGGTCTAAGGTCCAGGACTTCAGGGTGGTAGTTAGAACAGATAGCGACCACAACGCACGTTTATTAGAGATGCAACATCCTGCACCTGTTGGTGGGTCACTATCCGCTAACCCTAGTGATGACCCAGGGAATCTGGTTCTTACCTCCAATAGACGTAGAGTAAAATGGGGGAAACTGATAAATGCAGAAGGAAACATAAGCAAAATCTATGAAATAGCACTCCCCAAGCTCAAAGAAGTGGACAAATTAATCGATCAGCCTAGACCCTCAGATTATAACGAGAAACTAGGTCAAATCCATGCAGACCTAGTGGGAGTCCTTGCTGAGGTTTTTTATCCAGTGGTAGTATCACGCAGCAAAAAGACCCGAACATCAACCTGGTACAATTCTTCTTGTAAGAAGATTAAGACAGAGCTAATTGCCACAATTAAAGCAGGTCCAAATAAGGTTAAGGTCGCTGAACTTAGGCGGGAATACAAGGAGGCCTTGGCACTGGCAAGGCCGGAGTGGGATTGGAACCGATGGCAGGACCTCTCCTCAGCACTAGAAGCAAAGGATTCTAGAAAATGTTGGTCCCTGGTAAACACTGGCACAGGAGAAGCTAAAGCGGCAGTGGAGCCCAACATTGCTTCCTCTGCTTGGGAGGCCCACTTTGGCAAATTGTATCAAGCTACTACTCTACTTGCCAATGATGTGGCCTCCGAGGCCATATCTATCCCTGCAGCTGGTTTGGAATTTACCCTCGGTGAGGTGGTCAGTGCAATAGAGAGACTGGCAATGGGGAAGGCCCCAGGTCTTGATAGATTGCCCGGTGACCTTTTTAGACACCACCCTGAGATCTGGGGCCCGTACCTCCTTATTCTTTGCCATCCAAGGAGGTATGGAGATCCCCTGTACTTGGCTGGGGGCGGAGATAGTGCCTATTTTCAAAAAGGGTTCTCCTCTTCTCCCAGCCAACTACAGGCCGATCAGCCTCATAGATGTCCCCCAAAAACTATTCTCTCGCCTTCTCCTGGACCACCTTTCAGATTGGATGGAGGCCAATGAAATTTTGAGTCCCCTTCAGGCTGGCTTCAGGAAAAACACGTCCACTATGGACCAGATTTTCCGCCTCGTTCTACTGTATTGGAAAATGGTGAGGATTGAGGGGGGGAGGCTGTACATGGTGTTCGTGGACCTGAGGTCAGCCTTTGACTTGGTCCCACGTAAGAAATTGTGGGAGGTCCTGAAGAAGCTGGGTGTTCCTGCCCAACTGTTAAATGCCATAATTAGGCTGCACGATAGTAATTATGCGCAGGTCAGGTGCGGGAGGGATGGAGCGCTGTCATCAAGGTTCCCTGTTCTCAGAGGGGTAAGGCAGGGTTGTGTCTTGGCGCCAACCCTGTTCTGCCTCTTTGTTAACAGTGTCATATCCCATCTTGACAATGTTAGGGACAATGACGCCCCCCTTTTGGCAGGCAGGAGGGTGCCGGCTATTATGTTTGCTGATGACACCCTCCTGCTTTCCAAATCCGCCATGGGGATCCAACGCATTTTAGATGGATTTGGCCTTTTCTGTAGACAACATGGTCTAGATATCAATACAGAAAACACCAAATTCATGATATTTAATCCATCCCCTAAAACCAGACCTAACCCTACATTGGTTTCAGCTAGTCTCGAAAGGGTAACAACTTTCCAGTATCTGGGGGTAACATTACATGAGAACTTATCCTGGGACCCCCAAATAGCAAGATCCCGGCTAAAGCTGTCCCAACTGTCAGGCACAATTTTGAAGGTTGCAAACACCTCAACCTTTAAACCCATCAGCCCGGCAGTAGAAATGTATAAAACCCAAGCAAAAGCGGCCGCATCCTATGGTAGCGAGCTATGGGGGTATAAAGCAGGGCTAGAACTTGCCAGAGTGGAAAATAATTTCCTTGGATGCCTTTTGGCTCTCCCTCGAGGCACACCCCTGCTCCCCCTAAGAATAGATGTGGGTCTCCCCTCTATTGCTGAAGAGCTCGAGTCAAAGCAATTAAGGTTCTGGCACAGGCTCTGGACTACCAGTGACATCTGCACACTACAGGCAAGACCTTATTCATGTTATGAACCTGAACCATCGTGATAGAATTCCCTGGCTGGCTTTTGTAAAGAAAGAATTGTATCGTATGAAACTGCCTGAGTTGTGGGAGGTTCCTGAACAAGGTTGCCAAAGGGTTTCCCGCAAACGACTGGTGCAAATATATAAGGAGAAAAGATTAGCTCTTCTGGTGTCTGCACCGAACAACGGCACTTTAACTGATCATTTTCTGGAATCCAAAAATTCCTACCAATTTGAAGGTTTTATGGATATTATTTTTCCCATTTTAGCAAGAAAATTGTTTATACAATGGAGGCTAGGCACCTTGCCTATCAGAACCTTTACTTGTAAATGGCTAAAGGGGGGATGACAAAATCTGTCCAGGCTGTAATAACCAAGATGAAGAGGAAATTCATCTTTTGTTTTTCTGCCCAGCATACAATAGACCAAGAAAATACTGGCTGGTGCTGTTATGCAGGAACTTGGGATTTAGGAGTCACTTGTATGCGTACAGAATATTGAAAACTAGTACTCTGCCCCACATAGTTTTTGCAGTTGCTAAATTCATAGTGGCCATGTGGCAGATAAGAAAAAAATCACTAAATGCACGAACAATGCTATGAACTGTTTTTTAACCCTCATTTATGTCTGGATTATTATGGGAAGTATTTTTATGTAATCTGTTTTTATAATAATGAAGTTTTAACTGTGAAATATGTATTGTATCTTTTATGGTCTAAATGACCGAAATAAAGAATTTTTGGATTGGATTGGATTTATCATGGCTGGCCAGAAAGAAGACACTTCAGAACAATCTTCTGAAAATGAATTTGTAGCTGAGGAGCCACAGACAAAAAGAAAAGAGGCAATGATTTGGAAATGTTTTACCTATCCAGATGGACAGAAAAAGGTGAATGCTCCAAAGGTCACCTGAAAGATCTGTGACACCACACTGTCAAGAGGCGATCAGAGCAAGAAATATACGTTTGGTACAGCAAGCATGGTTCGACATGTCAAAAACCTCCATCCTCGCAATTATGCGAGAGCTTGCTGTGATAGCCAACGGGACAATCCTCCACCTGCTGTTCCCAGCACTTCAAGAGCACCAGCCACAGAGCCATCCGGTCCGCATCCAGACATCAGGCCGGATTTTGCAGATTTAAAAATCCTCTGTAAATTTTGTAATGAAACTCTGTGCTACGAGGAGCAATCGATTGATTAAATTATCCGGCGCAAACAGGAGCACCGTTGCTCACGGCGCTAATTTTGTTTTCTTTATTTGTTCCTGTTGAACACTTTTTTGCTTGCACAGTTTCTTTTTTTCCGTTAAAAAAATAACAAAAAAACTAAAAAACTGTTAAAAAAAAAATCAAAACAAAAAAGACAAAAAAAACAGTTCTTTTCAGAACTAACTTCACTGGTCAAAAAATAGCTATATTTGTATGATAGTATGTAAAAGTTTGTTTGAATGAATGTGTAGTGCATAAATGAGTGAAAGAGTACATTAGTAGTGTCTGGTGAATGTGAAAGTGCAGAACAATAAGGAAGTGCTACAGCATAAGTCTATAAGGTGTTTACTTACAGTATACTGTAGAACTTCCGAAGCACTTGAATGTAACATATGTATATAAATATGTTACATGCCTATGCTTCTCTTTGCACTGCTGGTGAAACTGCCTGGGTGAATTTCTAAGTGTTAGGGGCTGATTTACAACCCCCTTGCGCTTCTTTAATGCCGCCGTTGCATCACTTTTCTGACGCAGCGGCGGCGCAAAAGATGCGCCATGGTGCAGGGTATGTACAACGTAACACATCTGGGAGATGTGTTACATTGTAAAGCCCTGCACCAGAAGTAGGTATCCATGCACAGGGGGGGGGGGGTGCGTTCCGGCACAGGAACACCTTCTAAAAGTGGCTGGGTGAAATCTACAATATTTTACTCAGTAATTTTTGGGCCCATGCTGCGTCAAAACCCTGCGCCTGCTTGAAGCAGGTGAAAGGATTGACACAGCATTGCGAGCATACGGCCCCCAGACCATTGCTGGAGCTGCATTGCGCTTGCGATGCAACTCCAGCAATGCCCCGCCTTTACGGCACAGATGTGTCACGCATCAGTGCCGTTTTTGTCCCATGGTGCACTGCATTGTAAATGTGGCGCATCCATGGTGGCAGTGGTATGGCACACAATAACTGGCATATCCCTGGGGATGCTCCAGTTATTGTAAATCTGCCCCTTAGTGTTTCAATACAGTGAATGGATTAGCACACACTGCTAAATGAGTCACTACAGTAGTACAAGAACAGTCACAGAGTGTTTGGTGGTAGTATAAGAATACAGAAAGGAGAATTGAAGATGTGAACGACAAGTATGCAGGTGGATAGAAGAATGCATATATACTGGTAAGGGTTTTGAAGCAGTTCATGTCCTAAGGCCTACTTCACTGCATCAGTACTTGGGTACAGACTAAATGATTACAGTTTTGTAAGGAAAGCGGGTGACTACATTTATAAGTGCTTGAGAGTTACCACAGTGAATGAATTAGCACAGACTGCTAAGTGGGTCACTACAGTAGTGCACAGACAGTCACAGAGTGTTTGGTGGAAGTATAAGAATACAGAGTGGAGAATTGAAGATGTGAAACACAAGTGTGCAGGTGGATAGAAGAATACATATATACTGGATAGGTGTTTGAAGCAGTTCATGTCTAAATGCCTACTTCACTGCATCAGAATTTGGATACTAACTAAATGATTACACTTCTTTAAGGAGAGTGCTTGACTGAATTTATAAGTGCTTGAGTGTTACTGCAGTGAATGGATTAGCACACACTGCTAAATGGGTCACTGCAGTAGTGCAAGAACAGTCACAGAGTGTTTGGTGGAAGTATTAAGAAGGAGAGTGAAAAATTCAAGATGTAAAACACTAGTGTGCAGGTGGATAGAAGAATGCATATATACTGGATAGGGGTTTGAAGCAGTACATGTCCTAAGGCCTACTTCACTGCATCAGTACTTGGGTACTGACTAAATAATTACAGTTCTGTTAGGAGAGTGCCTGACTAAATTTATAAGTGCTTCAGTGTTACTGCAGTGAATGGATTAGAACAGACTG
This sequence comes from Lissotriton vulgaris, assembly GCF_964263255.1. NCBI lineage: Eukaryota > Metazoa > Chordata > Amphibia > Caudata > Salamandridae > Lissotriton > Lissotriton vulgaris. The sequence continues at coordinate 1,705,940,760 of NC_141694.1, forward strand.
CTATATAGGTCACTACAGTAGCGCAAGAACAGCCACAGAGTGTTTGGTGGAAGTATAAGGATGCAGAGTGGAGAATTCAAGATGTGAAATCCAAGAGTGCAGGTAGATAGAAGACTGCTTGCATAGTGCATAGGGGTTTGAAGCAGTCCATGCCCTAAGGCCTACATTGCTGCATGAGTACCTAGGTACTGACTGTAGTAGTAAAATCAAAGTTTATTTAGACAATAGTCTATAAACCATACACAAGACCATGGATCCACTTAGCAATAGAAATTTTACATCATAGTTCATTTTAACACTCAGTACACATTTAAAACCATAAAAGCACTAAATTGATATTTTCCATTTTTTTAAATCTTAATATCTTAAAATTTCCCAACTTCTTTGGTTGTCTTCTTTACAGCTTCTCTTATTGCTTTCAAAAATTTCCCCAACGCAATTGTGATATCTAAAAACGACATTTCAGTAAGGAGAACAACAGCCTCTGATCGTGTGTTTACCTTATACTTTAAAAATATTGGCCGCAAAAACATTTTACGCACTGTTAAAATCCATGTACAGTCCAGTAATATATGTAAAATATCATTCTTCACACCTAGGCCACATTTACAAATACCATCAGGTTGGATCAGGGCTACTTTTAATTTACTGTCGATCTTCCATGGATTTAAGCCTACCCGAACCTTCATGATTTCGTACCTTAACCATTTACTGGGTAACACATCCAAATAGGGGAACCGGACATCCTTTTCCCATTCATTCCTTACCCAGTTTACTGATTTTTTCAACTTCAGGTACTCCAGATCTTGTGATCTGGAATATTCTTGCCCTCGGTCCCTAAGCATTTTCTTAGTAAAAACTAGGTCCAATAAGGGTTGTTCGAGGGTCAACTTTAATTGCGCAGTTACTAGCTGAAGGGTTTTCCTCACTTCCCGTGCCCAATGTAAACTGCTTGCTTGTATTTCTTTTCTGCACCAAATTGACACCTTCTGATCACCACCGGGCGTCTGGCGGTTCCAAAATCTTAGCAATGACATTTGTGCCTTTACCTCCCATGCCGTCAAGCCTACCTCCAATCTAATAGCTTGCAACATGGATCCGTTAGGTAGGGACAACAGCATTTTAATTATCTTCCCTTCCTCTCGGTCCCAACCTCTTTTACCACTCAGATAGAGCACTTCAGCGCCGTAGAGAACTTGTGGGGGTATCATAGCTTCAAATGCCTTTAGTAACGGTCTGTGAGACATGTCACCATAGTCCTTATTAAATTTTTTCAATCCACAGACCGATGAGGACGCCTTTGAAGTTTGTGCCGCCACATGGGTATTCTACTTTAATGCACTGTCAAACCACAGGCCTAGATATTTGTATTCATTTACTACCTCTAATTTGTCTAAACCTAAAAACCATTTAAAAATTTTTACCCTCTTCCCGAAACATAGGATCTTTGTTTTCTCCATATTCACCGATAGAAACTTTTTGTCACAATATATTTTAAAAGCATTTAATTTCCTTTGAAGGCCCATTTCAGTTTGGTCCACGATCACTAGATCATCAGCATATAAAAGGCATGCAACTTTATTATTATTCATGCGCGGGCTCGCACTCTTTTCAACTTCCAAAACCATGGGAAGGTCTGATAGGAAGATTGAAAAGAGCAAGGGTGCCAAAACGCACCCTTGTCTCAAGCCATTCTTTACAGGGATTTTCTGCGTTAATGAGCCCTTTGAATCTCTAATGACCTGGGCCCAGTTGCCACTATGTAATTCTTTTAGAATATTTAATATGCCCTCCGGCAATGCATAATTTTCTAGCACTTCCCAAAGGCTGCTTCTATCTACTGAGTCAAAGGCAGCTCGGAAATCGACGAAACAGCAGCATAATTTGCCATTTTGTTCAATCGATTTCCTAGCTAAGGCCCACAGGGCAAAACAATGATCAATCGTAGAGTGGCCTTCTGACTGGCTGGATGATTACAGTTCTGCAAGGAGAGTGCCTGTCTGAATTTATAAGCGCTTCAGTTTTAGTACAGTGCATAGATAAGCACATAGTACTGAATGGCTCAGTACAATACTGAAACAGCAGTGACAGAGTGTTTGGTAAATGTGTAAGGATACAAACTGGGGAATTGAGCGTATAAAAGATAACTTTACAGGTGCGTAGAACACTGCATACATGGTCTATAGGAGTTTAAAGCAGTCCATGGCCTAAGGCCTACTTTGCTCCATGAGTACTTTGGTACTGGCTAGGTGATTACAGTTCTGCAAGGAGACTGCCTGACTAAATTTATAACAGCATCAGTTTTTGAACAGTGCATAGATAAGCACATGCTGCTGAATGGCTCACTACAATACTGAAACAGCAGTGTCAGAGTCTTTGGTGAAAGTGAAAGGATACAGACTAGGGAATTGAAGGTATAAAAGACAAGTGTGCAGGTACATAGAACTCTGCATGCATAGGCTATAGGGGATTGAAGCAGTCCATGGCCTAAGGCCTACTTTGCTCCATGAGTACTTGGGTACTGACTGGATGATTACAGTTCTGTAAGGAGACTGCCTGACTAAATTTATAACACTATCAGGTTTAGCACAGTGTATAGAGAAGCACATACTGCTGAATGGCTCACTACAATACTGAAACAGCAGTGTCAGAGTGTTTGGTGAAAGTGTAAGGATACAGACTGGGGAATTGAAGGTATAAAAGACAAATTTGCAGGTGCATAGAACACTGCATGCATAGTCTATTGGGTTTAAAGCAGTCCATGGCCTACTTTGCACCATGAGTACGTAGGTACTGACTGGATGATTACAGTTCTGCAAGGAGAGTGCCTGACTACATTTATAACAGCTTCAGTTTTAGCACAGTGAACGGATAAGCACATACTGCTGAATGGCTCACTACAATACTGAAACGGCAGTGTCAGAGTCTTTGGTGGAAGTGTAAGGATACAGACTGGGGAATTGAGTATAAAAGACAAGTTTGAAGGTGCATAGAAGACTGCATGCATAGTCTATAGGGGTTTGAAGTAGTCCATGTCCTAAGGCCAACTTTACTGCATGCGTACTTAGCTACTGAGTGGATAATTACAGTTCTAAAAGGAGAGTGCCTGACTGAATTTATAACAGCTTCAGTTTTAGCAGAGTGCAGAGATAAGCAATACTGCTAAATGGCTCACTACAATACTGAAACAGCAGTGACAGAGTGTTTAGTGGAAGTGTAAGGATACAGACTGGGGAATTAAAGGTATAAAAGACAAGTGTGCAGGTAGATACAAGACTTCATGCATAGTGCATTGCGATTTCAAGCAGTCCATGCCCGGAGACCTACTTTGCATACTTTAAATCAATACAATATTGTAAAGAGTGTGTAAGTGAAGTGCTTGTCTTTTAGTACAGTGAATGCATTTGTACATAGTGCTCAAAGCTTTATTATAATTAAACAATAAATGTATTCTTCTGACCTCTCATGTTTTAACAGAACTTCTAAAACCAATTCATCTGCTATTTCTTCAACATCATATTGCTGGTTAACAATTTCAGAATTTATGTCTTCCAAAAATTCAATATCATCCAGTGCTTCTACAAAATCAGCATCAAAGCATTCATCTTCGAAATCACAGCTGATATCTGCAGTACTGATGTCTAGTACTTCAGTCTCGCTGCCTGTTAGAGGTAGGTTTAGTTCTTCAATAAAACTGGTGGTGATTTCCAATGTGTCTTCAGTATTATTCTGGTCTCTTTCCATAACTAATCTCTTATGTTGTAGGTCCTTGCACAAAAACATAAACACTTCACTTTATCAGTCTTCTTAATACATAATACAAAACTAGTTTTATCAACTATTTTGCTCTCAAAAAATATTATATAAATACCATTGTCTGATAACATTCCAACAGTAGAGTTTTAGTACTTTATAAAGTTATATAAATATAATTACTTATAAACATATCCTAGTCTTAAGTTTTCGTAAAATTTCAAATCCATCACTCCTTATGACTATAGAAAAAGACTCAGGCTGTTATAGTAAAATGCAGTACTAAAAAATGTAGAATATGTCTATTCACCTTACCCATTCCAAACTAGTAAATGTGTTTTAGTAAAATGCAAGGGATACTGTTGGTTGTCCAGAATAACACTGTGTATCTGTGTGTATTTAGGTATGTATGTATGTATGTATGTGTGTTCTTATATAGCGCTCGACTTACCCTGGGGCATCTCGGCGCTTGCCTGGGAACCCGTCCTGGCTTTTCCCTGTGAGATAACCCGTACTGGTCATCCCCAAGGTGAAATCCAGGCATCCCGCCGCGAGGGGGGTCGTTGTGGAGATTAAGCAAGCTAATGCCCAGAGTTGCAGAGTGTGAACCCGTGATTAGAGTGTGCACCGAAGCAAGAATTATCAAGTCCGTGGACAATTGGGCTCAAGACCCTGCCGTGTCGGGAATTGAACCCTGGTCCCGGGTCTGACCTCTGCTTCCGGGTATGCCTCCTCTAACCAGTGAGCCACACTTCTAGGTACCATTATCACACTCATTTTTTAATATTTCATGTGTTTTCACACACATCAATCCTTAAAGAGCAATCCAGTACTCACCTTTTAACATAATTAGATAGTAGTCATTGCTTATATAAGTCAAAAATACTCACAGCAACAGGTATAGAACACCGCTTCAACACAAAGTATTGTGTATGATGAGTACATATTTACATAGAGAAGAAAAGCTACACACAGTAACTTATCCTGCCCTTCTAAACATAAAAGAGTATTTGAAAACACTCTGTTTGACATATTTTATGTTGAACAATTTTGTCTCTTTTAATCCTGAAACTCCTTGGTCTCTACTAGCCAAGCATGTCTTTCTATTCAATACCATACTGGTGCGTTGCAGAAAGCTGTTCTGAAGCCATGTTCCATGTTATACATCTCTGTAATAAAACTCTGTGGCACCTTTCAATTTATGTTTAAAGATAGTAGGTTTACAAACCATCTTTGCACAAATATGTACTCTGTCTATCTTTTTTTCTTCAGGTGTGTAGAACCACAGCACATTCCCCATTTTTTATAGTTACTTATACTTACCTTAAAAATAATAAATAATAAAAAAAGTATATATTATAAAATTAGCATCTATGGAAGACACGAAAAAACACAGTTACAATATATATTTTACAACACAGAATAATTTGTAAAACACTTCACACTAGCTCAGCTGGCCCCTAGGGAAGCCTAACAAACCTGTACATTTTTTAAAACTAGACACCAAGGGGAATCCAGAATGGGGTGACGTGTGTGGCTCTCACCAGATTATGTTACCCAGAATAAATTGCAAACCATAAAATGTGTAAAAAAACATTTTCCTCACATTCCTGTCATGGAAAGCTCAGGAATCTGCGGGGAGCCACAAACTTCCATGCACCCAGCATTCCACCAAGTCTCTCGATAAAAATGGAACCTCATTTGTGTGGGTAGGCCTAGTTCCTGTGGCAGGAAACGGACCAAAACTCAACATGGACACATCCCCCGGCTGTCTAGATTTCAGATATTTCTGGGTTTGGTCGTTTTCCCTACATGGCTGCTGAGCCCAGAACCAAAAACACAGATGACCCCCTTGCAAAACCAGGTAATTTTGTGATTGATAATTTTTGATGCCTCCATAATACGGGCCCTTCCCTGTCACTGGCACTAGGCCCACCCACACAATTGAGGTATCATTTTTATCAGAGACCTGGGGGCATGCTTGTGGTAGGATATTTGTGTTGGCCTGGTGATCCCACAACTTTCCCACATAGAAATGAGAGGAAAACTTGTTTTTTTAGCGAAATGTTAAGTTTGCAGAGGTTTCTGGGCAAGAAAACTTTAGGCGATCCATGCAAGCCCCATTTCCCTGGACTCCCCCGGGTGTCTAGTTTTCAGAAATGTCTGGTTTAGTAGGTTTCCCTACATGGCTGCCTAGTGAGAGACCAAATCTGCAGATGCCACCTATCTATCACAAAACAACCTGTGTTTTTGGTCCCGGGCTCGGGCAGCCATCTAGGAAAACTATCAAACCCAAAATCCCCTGTAAAGCTCAATTTTTGGGTGGTAGGAAATTTGTGCTGGGCAGCCCAACTGCTACATTTACATACGGTAGGGAAGACGGTGGCAGTGTCTTTCCCGATCCGCTTGTGTGCCACAGGTAGAATTCAGTGCTCCTTATACTGACGCTGTTATTTTAAAGAACGTGCATTTTATTTTGGAATTCATAATTGTGTTTGTCTGCAACTCCGGACTACGCAACTTTGATTGCATTTTTAAAACGATACCTGTGCCATTTTGGGGAACTGTAAGGGGGGCTTGGCACTCACCGGATACCTTCAGGAAGCCTAGGCTCAGTCACCACTCCTGTCCTCCCCGGTCCGACGCGGTAGCCAGTACCGTTGCGTGGAGGGCACGTCAGGGAGAGCAAGGCACTTCTGCCCTACCACTGGAGCGGTTAGCGCTCTAGTTGTAGGAACTCCAGGGCTATTTAGCCCTTGTCTGTCTTCGAGCGTGCAGCGTTCGCACTCAGGGAAGCGCCGAAGAGTAGCCAAAGAGTAGCCCGTCTGCGCCCATCCGTGACAGGACGGGCCAGGAGCCATAGAATCTGTCCAGGTCAGTATTGAACCTGTTGTATTAAGTCGTATCAGTTATTCAGCCCAGGAACTATTGAACCTTTCAGCCAGTCACTTTACAAGGCCGTGCACGTGATTCCTGGCCATGTCTAGAGGGCCCCATTTCGTGTAGACACTGCCGGTTTCAAGCTTCCCATTTATCCACTTTGGTTGGGTGCTATAGGGGGGAAACACACCTGCTTACTGGTTGGAAGAGCCTATTATGCACACCCGCTCTTTACCAAAACATCACACAGAAATTTGGGATCTTATTTCTACTGCACAGCCTGAGCTATGTTTTTTTGACTGAGACTTTGCTGAAACCCCACACGGTTCCTGCTATTACCCTGGGTATCCCTGTAGGATACAAAATGATAAGGTTAGATCGACCTGTCAAAACGGGTGGTGGCATTGCTATCATTTATAAAGAGGGGATTAATGTCTCTATACTGGAACAAAGGAGTAACCCCTTGATGGAAATTATGATTTTTAGGATCGATACTTCATCTAAAGCCCACTAGAAGGGGGTTTTGGTCTATCGTCAACCAGGGCCGAGTGCCAATTTCGCACTCTCCTTAGTTGAAGTACTGGCCCCGTACTTTAAAATTGGAAATTATTTTTTACTTTTGGGGGACTTTAATGTGCATGGGGACCTTCCCAAAAATCCTGAGACCTTATCTTTCATGACGGATCTATCTTTATTAGGACTCACACAACATAATAAAGGCCCTACTCACTTAGCAGGTCATACATTGGATATGAACTTTTCCAACTCTTCTAAGATCGCATGCCGACCTTCCATGCAGGTGAACTGGCCAGACCACTTTGGAATTGAATTTTCCTTACTGGGTTTGGATAAACCTAGTAAACGTTCCCCCCCTCCGTCTTTCTGGCACAGACAATGGCACAAAGTGACACTAGCTGATTTTCAGAAGGTTCTAATTGAGCCCCTTATCACAATCTCTGATAACATTGATTCGGCCTTATCTAAGTTTAATTCTGCCATCCTAACTGCAGTTGACTCTTTGACCCCCTATGAAATTATGTAAACAACGTCCCACCTCTTGTCAAGAGGCGTGGTATACTGTTCAATTGCGGTCAGACAAACAGGCTTGTAGGAAATTAGAAAAATCCTGGAGGAAAACACATTCAGAGGAAGATAAAAAGGGTTATTATACTGCCCTGTCTATATATCACAAAAATATTAGACTGGCTCTAAAAAATTATATTGCCTCGCAATTAGCGGAGGCAGGTAATTCCTCTAAGGCACTTTACCGGATTTTACAAGCCTTTACTAAACCTACGGTTTGTGAAAGTCATGACGTATCCTCACAATCATTATGTGATGACATCTCCCTCTATTTTAGAAATAAAATCGAATTGATATATGACAAAATCATTAAGACAACAAACCCTACGGATTGCCCCCCCACTCCCCCTCTTCATCCCCGGACCATTTATACCGCTACACTCACTGCTTTCCCTTCAGTCAGTCAGAGCGATATTGAGACTCTAATAGGTCAAATTAAGACAGGGTCCACTTTGGATCATATCCCCGCAAGAATGGTTTCCTCCTTGGGCAACTCCCTTTGTCCTATGATTCAGACTCTGGTGAACCTTTCTCTTGCTGAGGGTCAGGTACCACAGGATTGGAAAAAGGCTCTTGTAAATCCCATCCGTAAGAACTTTGCTCTCCCCTGGACGGACCTATCCAACCTTCGCCCCATATCTCTCCTCCCGTATCTGAGCAAGATGACAGAGAAGCATATCAACACCCATCTGTCGAGTTTCATTGAGCTGACTGGAGGCTTAGATCATTCCCAGTCCGGATTCAGGCCCAACTATAGCACGGAATCGGCGCTCCTCTCTGTGACTTATACCATCAGAATGTCACAGGATAGGGGGAGCTCTGTGATTCTGGTGCTGTTGGACCTGTCCGCAGCCTTCGACACGATATTGCATGAAATCTTGCTCAGTCGTCTGCAGGAGGTAGGGTTCAGGGGTTTGGCTCTGTCCTGGTTGAAGAGATTTCTATCTGGCTGCTCGCAGAATGTCAGTTTGGGTTTCTTCCTTTCGGCACCTGTGGAGCTTACTAAGGGGGTGCTGCAGGGCTCATGTTTGAGTCCCACGCTTTTTAGTATTACATATGTTTATTGAGAGTACAGCAGGTGGTGAGACAATTACTGGCATTCTCCGCATGACAACAACCATCCAAGTGCAACCCCACCATGCAGTGCTGAGGAGTACCCACGACTTGACCACCTTTGTGAGAAAACAGATTTATACACAGCAAGCCGCCTACAACCCAACCAGGGCCGGCCGCGTTATAAACAAAGGGTGGAGAGTGCGCTACCCTAAGGCATAACTGCATCCCCTCCCGCTGAAGGGACAGAGAACTTGATGATCCGTAGTGCAGCTGCCACGGTTCGGCACTCAGTCTGCAGTCGATGGCTATTGTCAATATTGCATATCAGCCACCCGGTGCCCCTCGCCTGAAAAAGGTTCAACAAACCACCCCAACTCAGAACAAAGCAAGGAAGAAAGGGAATGGAGGGCCTAACTGTGTCAGTTTCAATGTCTCTTGAACCTCGAACCCCCCTCCCCCCAACTCGTCCCACCCCCCCTCCCCGGAACGCCCACCTCCCCCCCCCATGGTCCATGGACCGTCTTGCACCCCAACACCGGGCCCCCAAAGTCATCGGCGGCAATCATCGAGTGTGTGTCCCCGTCCTGACATCCGTCAGTCTCAGCAACCGGAGGTACTTGGGAGAGGTCACTTCCGTAAACTCAGACGCCAGAAGGGACAAGAAGGGTTTCCATAGCTCAGCATAAGTCGCTCCCTCCCCGTCCCACGCTTTTTAATGTGTATGTGGCCCCCCTGGCTGATCTTATGAGATCGTATGGATTTATTCCTGTGTCGTACGCTGACGACACTCAGCTGCTTTTTCATTTTCAGACTATGACTGCTGCAGTTAAGCACTCTTTCTCTGAAGGTATGAGAGCTGTGTCTCAATGGATGGCCTCGAATTTCCTGCAATGTAATGTAGGGAAAACTGAGGTTATGCTGTTTGGGGAGGCTCAATTGTTGTGGTCGCCGGACTGGTGGACTTTAGATCTTGGCCCCGTCCCCTGTCCTAAGCAGACAGTAAAGAACCTGGGTGTTCGGTTGGACCAAGGGCTGTCTTTAAAGGAGCATGCCAATCAAACAGATGGGTCCTGTTTCCATGTAATTGGACTCCTTAGGCGTGTGTTTCCTCTATTGCCAGACGCTTCTAGAAAGACCCTTGTCCAGGCTTTAGTTCTTAGCCTCCTGGACTACTGCAATGGGCTGCTAATATCAGCAAATGACAAATTGCTAAGTAGATACCAGGTGGTTCAGAACACCGCTGCAAGGCTAGTTCTTAATGCCCCACCCAGAACTATCTCCTGTCCTCTCCTGGAACAGCTTCATTGGCTACCGATCCGACAACGGGTAAAATTTAAAACCTGTTGCATTATTCATAAGTATCTATGGTTCAGGCCCCCTGTACCTGGCTGAGAAGTTTGTTCCTTACAATCCTGTACGTACCTCCGCTCCAGCCATCAATGTCTTCTACAGGTTCCGTCCATCAGAAGGGTGAGATTGGGCGGTAGAGCCTCCTCATTTTTGGGTCCCAGTCTCTGGAACAAACTGCCGGCTACCCTCAGGCTATGCACTAATCATTTAGCCTTCAGGAAATTGCTGAAGACCTTTTTTGTATTAAATCCAGCGTCTCTCTCCTTTCAAGATCTTGGAAGCACTGTTTCTTTTTCCTGCTGGGTGAACTAAGCGCAGAGATACTCCTTCGGGAGTCGAGTCTAGCGCTATATAAGCATATAAATAAATAAATAAATAAAAAGGCCCTGTTTCCTAGTGGGCTTTCAGACCACTGGGGGCTTTTTCCACCATCTGCCTCCCTAGAAAGTAATTTCCCTTGTTATTGGCATGCCCCACCCCATGTTTGGAAAAGGAAATAATCCCTGGTGCCTAGTGTACATTCTGCCCCCAGGGAGGGGCAGAAAGTTTTAATATGCCCAAATTAATATGGTGGAGCAAAGGCCCTTGCCCAAAGGGTCGCTTTCCCCTCATTTGGTGTCTATTGGTGAATCCCTGCCTGGGGATTGCCCTTTTGCAGTGATACTTTCCAATGGTGTACCATTGGAAAGGGGAGATTCTCCCCTTTCCAGTGGTGCCTCTCCCATCTGCCTACGCAAGCACGTAGGCAGTGAAAGTGAAATGAGCTGATCTGCTCATTTCACTTTCACTTTCAGTGCAATGACACTGGTGCGCCATGCCTGCTGATCGGCTTTGTCCTGGAAGCAAAATGCCTCAGGTAGTTGTGAAAGCTCTCCCCCCGCTTCCAAGGCTGAAAAAAGAAAAGGAAATCCCTCTTCTGTTTACAGCAGAAGGATTTCACACTAGCGTGCAAAGGAAGTATCAGTTACATCCTCTGCACACAAGCGCCACAGTCGAAGAGGTGACCATTACGTCTTCGACAACCAAAGGGTTAAAGACATGCATTCAGCAGTCTAGTTGTTTCACGTTAACGTGGCCAAAGTCATTGATGCTATGTCTAAATAGCCCCACTCCCGGAAACCTTTAAATAGCACATCGCGAGGGACTGACTCTTTGCTGCTATCCAGTACTGAGTACACCCCTTCCACACGTGTGAATCCTTTTTTAATATTAGATAGTGCATTTGCACATTAATAAAAATGACAAATAAAATCAAACTTAAGTATATACTTTTTAAAAATCTCCCCACCCTTATGCCTAAAAGCCCAACATCCTGCTACTATAACACAATGACATAAAAAATAATTATACACATTGCTAAAACATAAAAATATTCTCAATTTACATAAATACATTGCTATAATAAACACACTACTCAAACAAATTAACAAACAACTAAAATATAACCCAATAAAATAAAATACATATGTTAACACATAAAAACAAGATTCTATACAACAATATGTTTTCTAAAAATATGTTTTGCAACGCTAATAAAAACAATACTTAAAACAATATTCTTACTTTCGATATTACTGTCCACGATATTATTAACACAACAATTTGGTATCACTGGGACAGATTTTCAAGCCCCCTGCGCGGCCAGTACGTCACTTTTCGTGACGTACCTATTTTATTTATTTAGTTAATTTGCAAAGTTTTATATAGCGCTGGCTAGACCCGGAGGTATCAGAGCGCTTTACATAAGGATCAGGGAGTTACAGGGTACATAGTTATATCAGTTGGATCAGCGAGTTACCGGTTACATAGTTACAACAGTTTGAATCAAAGAAACAGAGGGAGGAGGAGGGGGAGGGAAGTAGACATGACGGGTAGACGAGGAAGACAATGTCAGATGTCCGGCTGGGTAGGTGACGGCCAAGGGGCCAGACTCCTCTATAGCTGCATAGGACAGCTCCACCGGGCATCGGCCAAGGTTGCTCAAGCTCTGCAAGAGGTATCTACAACAGTTGAATCAGTGAGTTACATGATACATAGATACATCGGTGAGAATCCAGACAATCACAGAGGAGGGAGGAGGGGGAGGGAAGGGGACCGAACGGGGAGATGAGGAAAACAATGTCAGATGTCCGGTTGGGTAGGTGAAGGCCGAGGGGGAGAACCGGGGCCAAACTCCTCTATAGCTCCACCGAGCATCAGCCAAGGTTGCTCAGGCTCCGCTGTAGGATATATAGTTACAAGAGTTAGCATCAAAAGAATCAGAGAGGAGGGGGAGGGAAGGCGACCAAATGGAGGAGCCGCGGAAAACAATGTCATATGTCCGGCTGGGTAGGTGACGGCCGAGGGGCCAGACTCCTTTATAGCTGCATAGGACAACTCCACCGGGCATCCGCTAAGGTTGTTCCTGCACACACACCATCACACGCACAGATATGCACAAGCACACACAAATGTGTGCACCCACTATCATACGTGAACAGAGGGCGCATATAAGCACGCATACAGAAACAACCACACACACAAGCACACATACAATCCCATGCTCTAATACAAAGACACTCAACTACATGCACACACCATCGCACGCACAGACATAGGCACACATACAGAAACATCTGCTCGCACAAACACGAGCACACATAGAAACACATGCTCTAATATAAAAACACCCAATACATGTCCACACCATGACATGCACAGACATGCACAAGCACACACAAATGTGAACATAGTCTTTTATACCCGCACAGGTGCACACACACACACACACACATGTGTCCGCACACACACCCTCATACACGTACAGACGCACACACAAAAGCACTCCCAAGACACATTTCTCCTGCACTGCACTCCTCTTAGTTCTTGGGTCCAGGATAGTTCGGCAGGCTGTGTCACGTGGATGTGTCACCTATGTACTTCATTTGTTGGGGATAGTTTAGTGCTGGGGGCGGCCATCACGAGGACAGTCACTGGTGAGTGGCGGGCTTGCTGTAGCTAGAAGCCTTGAGTCCTTCATCCCAGCCTTGATGAAGTTCCGCTACTTGTAGTTTTGGTTCCGATCCTGGGTCCAGGACAGTGGGGACTCTCGCAGTTCACCTATGTAGTTTGTATTGTTGGGGCCGGGAGTGGCCATCACGAGGTCAGGCACTGGTGAGTGGCGGGCTTGCTGTAGCTAGAAGCCTTGAATCCTTCATCCCAATCTTGCTGCAGTTCTGCTTCTTGTAGTTTTGGTTCCGGTCCAGGACAGTGGGGACTCTCGCAGTTCACCTATGTAGTTTGTTTGTTGGGGCCGGGGGCGGCCATCATGAGGTCAGGCACTGGTGAGTGAAGGGGCTCGCTGTAGCTTGATGCCTTGAGTCCTTCACTGAAACCATTTACAGTTTAACTTCTTGTAGTCTTGGTTTTGGTCCTGGGTCTCACACAGTGGGAACTCCCGCAGGTCGCCGGTGTAGCTCGTTAGCATGAGGAAGATTCAGTGCCGGGGCGGCCATCTTGAGGTCAGGTACTGATGAGTGGCATAGTTCGCAGTGGCTTAATGCCATTTTCTCATGTATCTTATGCTGCGGTCCTGCTCAATTGTTAATTCCAGTCCAGGTCCTGGGTTACAGACACTCTTGTTGGTCCAAATGCTGGGTGTCCGTGAGTCGGGTGAGGACCACACATCTGATCACCTCCGAGGCATCCGTTACAGTCCTGGAGGTGTCGGGATGTGGATCGTCATTATCGCATTCCTGGTGTTGGAGGAAGTGCGATTCAGGCTATTCCATATTTACAAGGACAGGAAAAGCCACCATGCGTGACTTTTCCTCTCCTTGTAAATAGGGCCCCTTCACACGCAGCACTTTGCTTTGAAGGAGCGTTTCATGGGTGTTGCTGTGGGTGTTCCCAAGCAACACCCATGGAACAAGGCACTTCTCCAAATTTACGAGAAATCATAAATCTGGAGATGCGTCTGAATGCTACGCCACCCTTGAGGTGGCATAGCGAGGTGCAACGAGGAGAAATGTTTTAATTTCTCCTAGTTTTTTCCTTTTTCAATGCTTGCTGCATTGTAGAGCACGCATTGAAAGAGTAAAATGCCTGTAGTGATTGCTTTTGTGTAGGAAGGTGCCCCTTCCGGCACAAAAACATTCTCCCCATGACGCAGGCATCCTTGCACCATGGTACAAGGGTGGCTGCGCCAGCGCATGGCTCCAGTTTGTGTGCCAGCGCAGAGGGAAGCACAGTGATGCAACATTTTCTTGTAAATATGTTGCATCCCTGTGATTCGGAAGTGCAGCAACATGGTGCAACCAAAGGGCTTGCGGTGCCATGCAGAGGCACTTCCTTGTAGATCTGCCCCTCAATATTTTTCATTCAATATTTTGTCCCAACACTGAAACATTCATGTCGTCATCAATACTACCTTGATGACAATGGTACCAGTGAATTAGGAGGATAGTCTGTTGCTTTGTGCTCCAGTTATGTGGCCTATGGTGTTACTTTACTATGAGGTATCATTACAGTGTTTTTGTTGGTGTTCAGCACACACCCTGATCTGATGAATTTAAAAGTGGTTTCATGTGATGAACCAAATAAGTGCCCTATACAAAAAGTGCCTAGGATCACACAATGTCAGCAAGTCCAAGCCAGAATTGATGTAAGATTCCTCATGATTCCACATTGTGCAATTCAGTCACTGCATGGTTATTTCTATTTGTCCTGTTTTAGATCAAAGCTTAATAGCTTAGGAGCACATGCATCATTGTAGGAATTTGCATTTCCTAAATTGCGAAAATTAAGGAATCCCAATTTAGGAATTGCAAAATCCTATGCATCAAGAAATCCTAAAATGTTTTAGGATTTCTTAATTTTCGGAATTTGCGATTCCTTAATTGCGAATCGCAATTAAGGAATGGCATTGCATTGATTCCTATGGGCCTAGAGGCCCATAGGAATCAATGCCGTTTTGCATTTCTTTTTTTGGGAATTCGCAATTTGTTGATGCATTGCAAGGGTGCAGAGGGGGGTCCAAAGGACCCCCCCCCTGCACCCCTGAAATGTATTTTAAAGTGCATGTTTCACACACACATGTCCTAAGGACATGTGTGTCTGTAACATGACACTTTCCAAAATGCATTTTTGTGCTTTTTTAAAGAATTTGGCAAATTAACACGAGGGTCAACCTCGTGTTAATTTGCACTTCCTATTTCAAAATTCGCATTTTTTTTAAAAATTCGGAATTTGCGATTCCTTAATTGCGAATCGCAATTAAGGAATGGCATTACATTGATTCCTATGGGCCTAGAGGCCCATAGGAATCAATGCCGTTTTGCATTTCTTTTTTTGGGAATTCGCAATTTGTTGATGCATTGCAAGGGTGCAGAGGGGGGTCCAAAGGACCCCCCCCCTGCACCCCTGAAATGTATTTTAAAGTGCATGTTTCACACACACATGTCCTAAGGACATGTGTGTCTGTAACATGACACTTTCCAAAATGCATTTTTGTGCTTTTTTAAAGAATTTGGCAAATTAACACGAGGGTCAACCTCGTGTTAATTTGCACTTCCTATTTCAAAATTCGCATTTTTTTAAAAAATTGATGCATTGCATTTAAGGAATCGTACAAATGCGATTCCTTAAATGCATTCGCATTTTTAGGAAATGCAAAAAAAAACGAATTTTGAAAAATTGTTTCATGCATCCCAAAAACGTATTTAGGAAGCGCAAACGGCTGAATTTACCGATTCGCACCGTTTGCACTTCCAAAATAGGTTGATGCATGTGCCCCTTAATGCTTTGTGTATAAATATTTGGGGTGCTAAATCAGTGCACTGTGTTGAATATATCCGGGCTATGCATGTTTCAAAAGGATTGATCGAGGTAGTATTTGGGGAAGGTGATGTTTTAATGCAGAAGCTAAAAGTCTTTATTCATTGTCATTCATTATTGAATTAATCCATCCTCCATCCATCTGTTTATTTATTCATTCATTCATTCATTTATTTATTTATTTATTTATTTATTTATAGGCTTATTACGCGCCGGCATCACACCCGAAGGTGTATCTCCGCGCGGAGCTGTGAGGTGAACAGGTCGAGGGAGCTCCTCCTAGAAAAGTGCTGTCTTTAGGCATTTCCTGAAAACTGAGTGACTTGGGCATTCTCTAAGGGAAAGGGGGAGGTTGTTCCATAGACGTGGACCCATGATGGATAGGGCACGACCTCCCTGTCTGGTCTTGTAATGCCTGGGAACCTGAAGTAGCAGTTGGTTGGTGGACCTAAGGATGCGGGATGGACGGTGGTAAACAAATTTATCCGCCAAGTAATAGGGTCCCAGATTGTGTAGACTCTTGTGTATCACGCAGCAAATCTTGAATTCGACCCGTTTCCGGATAGGGAGCCAGTGAAGGGCCCTAAGGAGGGGGAGGGACGGTGTTCTGGGGGGGGTGTTGGTCACCAGCCGAGCCGCGGTGTTCTGCACCACCTGTAGTTTATTGAGCACTCCCTCATTGGCAGCTAGAAGTAGGCCATTACAATAGTCCAGGCGGCTCAAAACGAGGGCCTGGACCAAGGTCTTCCGAGTGTCGTCAGGTAGAAGGGGAAACACCTTCCGAAGGAGGCCAATAACATGGAAACAGGACCCTGCCGTGGTGCTGGCATGATGAGAAAGGGTAAGGTCATGGTCTAGACGAACCCCCAGGTTTTTTACTACCTGTTTAGGGAGCGGGGCCTGCCCCAGGCTAGAAGGCCACCAATCTGGGGTCCAGAGGATTCTCGCCTCCCCAAATAACATGACCTCAGACTTTCCCACATTGCACTGTAGAAAGTTCTTGGCCATCCAGCCGGCGATTGCAGTCATGCCGTTGGAGAAAGCTTGTCTTATCTCCGGGGTGAAGGTCTTAAAAGTAAACAGCAGCTGCGTGTCGTCGGCGTAGGAGATTGGCATAAACCCAAAGGACCTCGTCATGTTGGCCAGAGAGGAGACATATACGTTGAACAACGTAGGGCTAAGGCAGGAGCCCTGCGGGACTCCTCTGATGATATTGGCCGAGGTGGAACTAAAGGAGCCCATATTCACCTTCTGGGTGCGCTCTGAAAGAAAGCTGGTAAACCACGCCAAGGCAGATCTGTCAATGCCTATCTCCTTTAATCTGGTAAGGAGAATGGCGTGGGATATGGTGTCGAATGCTGCGGACAAGTCCAGCAGCACCAACACCACAGACAGCCCTCTGTCCAGAGATAGACGTATGGCATCCGTGACGGAGAGGAGGGCAGTCTCCGTACTATGCCTAGGCCTGAACCCGGACTGAGAGTGGTCTAGACTTCCGGTCTGCTCAATAAAGGTGGAAAGATGGTAATTGACGTGCTTCTCCGTCAGTTTGCCGATGAACGGCAGAAGGGAAATTGGCCTCAAATTGGTCATATCTGACCAGGGGATGGCGGTGTTTTTCCTGATAGGCTTGACCATAACCTCCTTCCACACCCGGGGGACCAGTCCCTCAGACAAGGAGCGATTGATCACCGTCCGAATGCAGGGGCTAAGGACACTCCCAATGAGGTGCATAACACGGGCAGGTACAGGATCTGCTGGGCTGCCAGACTTAATGGTCGCAATCAGGGAGTTGACCTGGTCTAAGGTTATCTCAGGGATGGATGATAATGTGGCTGGAGCAGCGCCAGCTGTTCCAGGCTGGAGACTGGGAGAGGAGACATTTTCATCCGTGGAAGGACTTGCTTGGGAGATATTTCGGTAAATAGCATCAATTTTATCCGAAAAGAAACTGGCCGTGTCATCGCACAGTTTTTGGGTCAGCACTTCTGCACTGTCACAAGCGACAGGCTTAGTGAATGTGCAAAGCACCTGGTACAACATTTTGGGGTCGTTACCGGCCCCAGAGAGTTGGGAGATAATGTGGGACTTACGGGCAGCTCTGATGTTTTTATGGTAGAGTCTCATTGCTGAGCTGTACCTGTCTCTATCGACAGTGCTGCGCGAGAGTCTTTATCCCGGAAGTCATGTCTCCAATGTTCAGCCATCTATTTAATGAATGGTAAAGGCTCTATAATGAAGAATGTGTTGTAAAAAGCATCATATTTACATTTTTTTAACAAAATGTTCTTGGAGTACATTCTCCCACACACCCACCTTGCAATGTTAAGCTCACTCCCTGTACTTGCTTGCTATATGCAATATCAGGGCTAGTTGGTCAAAAGTTTCTAAAGTTGCTTTTATATCCCTGACTGCACAACATATAAAAACTGGGAAGTAAACTTTGTGCAAGGAAGGCATGCATGACCATATATGCTCTGGAACAGAAGGTTGACATGGGGACCGTGCAATAAAAAAACTTTTGAAAATCCCATCTTGTCACAGACAGTTGGCTTTGTATAGCATGTGTGAAACCTATAGTTATTGGGGGGAAAAATCCATGCAGATTCGCCCACCTTTACTTGTGACATGTTCTGTCTGTTTATTTGTTTATTCAGTGTTTTATATATCGTGAACTTGACCCCGCTGTAGGAATATTTGTGGGTCATAAAACGCCCCAATCCTTGGCAATACAAACTGCATTGTATTATTTACCATCCTATTTGGCACACACAGCACATAGGGGGCTTCATTTGCTATGTTTTGATGCATGGCAGCACAGCAAGCCTTCCTGCTGTGCTGCAGTGTGTCAAAATAAAAGAGCAGGAAGGCCCCATATCCACAAGATACGGCGCGTTCCTTTCCTTCCCAACTGTGCTGCTGCACAAACAGCAGCTGTGCACCAACACAGACACCCTGCGTCAATTTGCAAGGGTGCCTGAATTGCCGGTATAATTGTTTTTGTGCAGGAAGGGACATCTTCCCACAGAAAAACAATAATTTATGTCATTTTTCTCTTTCTATGCTTGTTGCAGAATGCAGCACGCATAGAAAGAGGAAAAACGAGGAGAAATACAAGTAAATCTGGCAAAGTGTCAAGGTCTATGGATGTTGCGTGGGAACACCCACAGCAATACCCATTGAATGCACATTTCATGCAGAGTAATTCGTGAAAGGGGTCCAAATTTACAAGACCATGAAATGTCACACAGGGTGACTTTATGTAGCCTTGTCAATATGGGCAAGCCCATTGCGCTGCTGGTGCGTCCAAAAAAGTGACGCCCCTGTGGGGCAATGGGCTTGTAAATGAGGCCCTGAACATGGCCACGGTCAACACAAGCCAACCAGGACACACAGAAGACCATTTATCTTCTGTTTTACCTTACCGTGATTATTATTATTATTATTTAGTTTTGAAATCTTGTTGTCTTGCTTTTACAATTTTGTCATTTTAATTACGAATTCTGTGACGTGAGCAGACATACGAAAGTGTATTTTTATCTAAAAGTTGCATTGGCATCACACTGTTACCTCATGCAAGGCCACACCTATTGCTCAATATTCTACTCTACTAGTTGTAGAAAACATGGAAAAATGCTTTTCTGATAATCATTTCTGTGCTGATGGGGGAGTATTTCCTTAAAAAAAATTAAAGCATTGGGTTCAATAAAATCATCACTTTCAATTCAGTGTTTTTATTTGGGAGTTCAGCTGCATAACTGTTAACAGATAATGTAAAAGAGTTTGGAGTCTCCTCGTTAACACCTACATTAAAAAATTACCAAATTTCATCCATTCTTCCTTCACCCCTCCCATAAAGAACACAAAAAGTTTGTAATTAATTGTAAAATACTTAGGGCCTGATTTAGATCTTGGTGGACTGAGGCCAACAGTGGCATTTTCGTCAGTCTGCCGCCCTATTTAGAAGTTAGCGGGTCCATAAATGAAAGACCGCTGCGGTCCTGACGACACCACCAGGAAATGTCAATCGCGTCGACAGTGGGATAGGCAAAAGCAGCTGTTGGAGGGAGGACCTACAGTTTCCTCACCAGGCCAATCACAATATGACTATCCACTGAGGTGACTGTGGTGGGAAAACTTTCACACCGGAGTTGGTGGAATAGAAGGGATTAAGGTAGAAACTTACCTTTTTCACTTTCCCACTTCCTATTCCACCATGGATCCGATCTTCCAAGTCCTGTCGCTGCTGCTTGATGACGAACAAAACCAACATCGTCGTGGACTCAATCGACGGTAAGCTCCACTTTTACCTAATGACTTGTCGGTTAACATTTGCACAGGACTCGCTAATTTATTGATCTCCCTTACAAGCAATAGCATATCAATGTGCAATGCATATGCCTGTAATATTATAGTTTAAGAAATGTAAAGAAACACACCTGTATGATCAAATTGTATGCATACATTTGGTAAAAGCTGCCTTAAAAAAATTGGACACTTGCACAAAAAAGGATATCAAAATAGTCGCCATAGAGGTGTGTTTAAATACGTTTCTAAAATTCCCACATTAAAAACGTATACAATACACATCAAAGGATAAGTGCATTATAACATGATGTAGAAATTTCACCAGACAAGGTGTCACCTTTACCTTAGAGACTAACTGTGAAATCAATGTCAGTCACAAATTAGAAGTATTCAACATATACATCCATGTAACATTTCCCCTTGTCTAGTGCAAGTCCTGTACGGTATCCAATTTAAGTAGTCACAAAATGTTTCATACTTATCAGTAATCAAGGTGTAATATCAATTAATTGGTGCAAGTCGCCTTTACTTTGATGAATGCCTGCACCTAAATTCTAATGACCATCACATACTATGTTAATCAGTGTATGCACTTAACAAAGTCGACATTAAAAAAACATGTCTTGTATTCCCTGCCATTACGGTAAAGATAAATAAGTACTTCACATTTTACTCCGAAATATTGCTAGAAATCAAACATTTGCTAAGGAAAATTAATTCCATGGCTAATTTGGTGAAATCAAAAGTATGGATTTATTCCACAAACTGGGATAAGGCTCTCAAAATAATATTAAAACTATATGGCAGTCTACAAAGTCTAAAATTGTGCACTGGTTTGCAGTGTCACAAAGCTTGCCTCCTAATTCACTGCCAAGGGGAACCTCCTTAGGAAGGGGCAACTAGTGGGCATAGCAGGCACCTCATAGATATTACATTGGAGGGGTGTTTTGAGTTGGGAGGGTGCCTCTTTTGTTTGGTAGGGGAGGATTGGGCTGTGGAAGGGGTGGGTTGTAGTGTGGAAGGGGTAGATTTGCATTTGTTATTGGTGGGTTGGACTGTGGAAGGGTTGGGTTGTGGTGTTTGCAATTCTTAGGAGTGGGTAGGGATGTGGAAGGGGTGGTTTGGGCTGTGGAAGGGGGAGATTTGCATTTGCTAGGAGTGAGTTGGGGTTTGAAAGCGGTCAGGGTAAGGGTAAAAAGAACATATTCTATGGAAAAATGGGTAGGGTGTTTATCAGGGAGTTGGGTTTTGGAGGTAGAGGTAGTGGCAGTGTCTGCTGTGCATGTGTCTGTTCAGGGTGTAGGTGCCTCTGGGTCTCGTCTATGAAGTGCATGTTTGGGTGTGTCTTGCGGCATAGGAGTCTGTTTTTTGGATGAGTGTGAGCATGTGAGTATTGAAGGTATGAATTCTTATGTGTATTTGTGTGGATGGGTGGGCTGTGGAGGTGCTGGGTGGGATTGTGGTACATATGGTGTGGTGATGGCTTCGGTTTCTGTGGTTGTGCTGGTGGTGGGGGTGGTGTATGTGGGTGTGGTGGTAGGTGCAGTGTTTGTGGTTATGCTGGGTGTGGTTGGGGTGCATGTAGGTTATGTTATGTTATTAAAATTTCTACAGCGCACAAATATCAAACGGTGTCTTGGTGCGAGCAGTCCTGAGAAAACTGAGATCCCTATTTATTGAATAACCACATTTTGAGAGCCTTCCTGAAGGCCGTCAGGGAATCCTAATGGAACTAGGAAGACTATTCCAAAGTTTTGTGGCCGACATTGTGAAACTTTTACCACCCCAGTTGGCTTTGCGAAACCTGGGGGAAAGCATCAATTTCACTCCTTTAAGCAGAGGCATCTATTTGGGTACCATTTCAACGAACACCTCAGAAACTAAGGGCCGGTACCAATGGAGCGATTTTTATGTAATGCATAAAGCTTTGAAACTGATCAGCTTTTGACTGAAAGCCCATGAAGATTTTGAAGGTGCTTTTCTATTGATTGAAACTTGGGGATCCCCAACAGCAGCCTTGCAGCAGCATTCTGGATCATCTGAAGCTTTCGTAGCTGCTTCTCTGGCATGCTAAGAAAGAGCCCGTTGCAATGATCCAGCTTGGAGAGAACTTAGGATGTAACTAATATCTTTCTACTATTTTCTGGAATAAAAGGCCAGATTTTCTTTATCACTTTAAGTAGATAGAAGCTGGATGATGAAAAGTCATTAACTTGAGCCTCGAAGTTCCATTTCTCATTGATGATCCCTGACAGATTTTTCATTTTAAATATTGGAGTGGGTGCTATCTCCAGTTTGTCCGGCCACCAAATATGCGACCAGTTGGGGATGTGATTGCCATAAAGGATTATCTCAGTTTTACCTGAGTTCAATTTAAGACAGTGTGAACTCATCTAGAAGCTGACTGCCTTCATACAGTCCCTAAATCTGTTAACCGGGGGCACACTGGAGCATATGTACAAGCCCCTATCACCATCACAGCGTCACTTTCAGTGACGTTGTGATGTCGATATGCGCCTGCCTTATTTACAAGGAAGCTTTAAGCCACTTTACGTGGCTTAACACTGCCTTGTAAATAAGGCCCCCTTCACGCTATGCTTAGTGGACAGTGGGTGTTGCAGTGGGTGTTCAATCCATTGATTTTGACGCTTCCCCCTATTTACAAGGACAGCGTAAATAGAAGGCAGCGCCAAAATTAAGACCAGAAAAAACCTGGTCTTAAGTTGGGAAATGAGGAGAAATGCTTTATTTCTACTCGTTTTTACTTTTTCCATGTGTGCTGCCTTGTGCAGCACACATGGAAAAAGCAAAAACGCCTTGGAAGGTGACCCTTCCTGCACATAAACAATCCTTAAAAAACATTTTGTAACTTCCATGTATGCTGAATTAAGTAGCACACATAGAATTGACAAAATGGCATTTCAGGACTGTTTATATGCAGGAAGGGACACATTCCTAAACATAAGCAATACTCCCCTGCAAGCGGATACCCTTGTATTATGGTGCAAGGGTGCCTGCATTGGTTCTACACTGCTAAGTGTAGCGCCTGCACAGGGTAAAAGCAAGGCTGCACCATATCCATGTAAATATGGTGCAGCCTTGCGTTTTCGAAGTGGCAGAGTGAGGCGTTAAGCCATGATGGCTAACGCCTCACTCCGTCACTTCCGTGTACAAATGCCTCACTGTTTTTATAAACAGACAAGACAATTTGGGTGTCGTCCACATGATATGTTAGTGGCAATCCAAAGGATCTCATTAGCGCTGCTAATTCTGACACATAAATGTTAAAAAGAGTAGGAACCATAGTAGAGCCTTGCAGAACCCCACAGGGGAGAGCAAAGGAAGAAGATTTATAACTGCCAAAAGCAACCAATTGTGCTCTTCCTGATAAGAAGGAGGAGATCAGTGATAGTGCATTATCCTTGATACCGAAGGTGCTCAATCGATTGCGTAGCAGGTTATGGTCGCCAGTGTCGAACGCTGCCAACAGTTTGAGTAAGATAAGAGCCGCAGCCCCCCTACATCTAGGACTGCCCTGATTTCATTTGTGGCTTTGATTAGGGTTGTTTCTGTACAGTGGCCTGCCCTAAAGCCAAACTGAGACTTGTGTGAAAGTGGTTGCAGTGGCTGCAGTGTCTGTGTATGTGTTGGTGATAGGGGTGGTGCATGTGGGTGTGGTAGCGGCTAAGGTTTGGCAATGCTGCTATGTTTTTTGTGTTATTTCTGTGTGGGTGTGCTGCTTGTGTCTGTTTGAGTGAGTGCATGCAAAGGTGTGAGTGTGCTCGGGACAGGTCTGGGAATAGAGAATTTGGATGGGGTAGAGGCATGAGGAGGGCTAATTGGGAGGCTGTGGGTAGTGAGGAGGCTAGACCTTCAAAAGACCTCTATAGGCCAGACATAGCACTGTGAATACCTTCCAGGTAGGCTACCATGTGTTACAAGTGGCAGCAAAGCCCCTGGATGGCATTCAGTAGTGCAGTATGGCCTACAGAGATTTTCCAGAGGAGATCAATAGCCTCCCCTCGCAGCTGGGGAGACAGGGGCAGATGGTGAGTTGCCTGCAGTGAAAGAGACACCACCCCTTTTAGGGGTGCGTGTTTGGCAACAAGGGGGGAGCAAGAGGGAGGGTAGATATGGTACTCTGGGTGGCCGACAAGGATGCAGATGGTTCAACTTCCTGTTGGGTCCACCTTCACAAGGGAGTGCTCGCTGGAGGAGGCTTCCGATGAAGATGTTAAGAAGCTGGACGCCTCCATTGCACTCCCCTTACCCTCTGTCCCACTGGGTCTCTTGGTGTTGGTGGTGTACGCACCCAAACCACAGTGGCTAGCTGCTTACCCGCCTACATTGGCAATTTCTCTTTCACCTGCTCCGGATGATGCTAAATGACATATGCAAACATTTTATTGAATCTGTGTAGACATAACAGATCGTGATCTTTATTCACAAAGCAGTTCCCATGTTTTCAGATTTCACCTGCTTCAACTTTGGTTCTACATTAGCATAGGTTCAAGCATGTGGGCAATATTGTTAGAATAAAATATGGTTACAAAAAATGTGGGCAACATTGTCAGAAAACATTTGGTCACAGTTATGTCATTCCCTATGATAATCATGTATGATCTTGTTTCTTATTCATTATTACGTCTCTCTGGGGAACTGTTTCACACCTCTGACTGTTTGGACTTTGTAGTTTAGAATAGTGAACTAATGTCACCTAAAAGGATATCACACAAAAATACCTTTGTACATTGTGTTCAAAAGGCCCTAAAACTGCATACTTTTTATTTTCAATAAATACAATTTGAATAAATGTGTATCAACAAATACTGCAACGTTGTACCAATATTAGAATAAACTGAAAGCAGGTTATCTTTGTTTTGGCGTTTGACAATGGTATCATATCAAGTCGCTAAATGATATGTCAAATGTAAAAATGGTAAATGAATTCTGTACTGAAGTAGCTTAGCAATGCATCTCATACTAGATAGATACCTACTCTGTTGAAGATAGTAAGAAACACTTATTTGGGTCAATTGACAAATATCTTTTACAGCATAAGTAAATACATAACCCTTGAAATATTTCTGATAAACTTCATTACAGAGCAAAAATATTTTCACATTTGACTAAGCCTGGGTGGAGTTCACGGAGTTCCACTATGCGGAACTCCGCCAAGTGCAGAAAAAACCTCTGCCGCGCTACGCCGAACTCCGCAAGCGGTGGAGTTTCTTTAGATAAATGCCATTTGTGGTGTTTGTCAGTGTCAGGTGCTTGTCTACACTGTGCAATCATTGTGAACGGCACCATGCACAGCGTAAGTGGGCGCTGCTTCCTTTCTGCACCTCAAGTAGATTTGTACTCGAGTGGAAGCTTTTTCAGCACGAACAGATGATTTCTCAACGCGAGCGGTTGCAGGCAAACACAACCACTCACAATGAGAAATCTGACCGCCCGGGTTGAGAAATCTCGCTGGGACATTGATTTTCCATGCTTGCGCTAACCAACTTGATGTTGACTATCGTGACAAGGAAAAATCTCACTTGGAGGTAGATTTTCCTCACTCGCGTTCGCCAACTTGACATTGATGAACGCGAGCGAGGGAAAAACCTCTGCTCCGCTGAGTTTTTCGGAACTCCGCGAGCTCTGCATAACGCGGAGTGCAGAAAACTCAGTAAACTCCGCGTGAGGAGCGGAGTTCACTGCCCAAATGTACGTTTGACTCCTAAATATCTTTAGTTATTTGAAGTTTGTTGTATCATTGTGAAATGGTTTCACTAAGTATGGTGGCTTTCACTGTCGTCAAAAATGTGTAGAACATCACAGTAATCATTATTTACACTGATTCATACATATTAATTACTTCAAAGACTCAAATGTAAATCACAATATGCAACATGTTACACTTTGATGCATTTCAACATTTGTATAATGAGTCATGAGTTTGGTCTGATTTTGAGTTTTCCTTATGGGAGACTCCTATATATATGCGAGGGGACATTCCATCTTCCAAAATCCCTTTAAGTTTCTTATTTTTCTCCATCAGTGGTTTATCATCTGGGCATGACAAAGGACATTGAGAAATTGTTTTGGGTATGTGTTACTCAACACATATACTTACACTCATGAGAAGAAGTTCTCAATCATATTTGGACATAAGTCAACTCCATCCTCTTCACTACTATCATCTTAATTTGGCATTTCAGGATCCTCACCTGGTGGCTCTTCATGGTCTCCATCCTCTGCGATGTGAGGAATGTTCTGTTACAGGGCAATGTTGTGGAGCATGTAGCAAGCCACTGTGATTTGTACACCTTATCAGGTGAATAGAGGAGGGCTCCACCAGTTTTGTCCAGAAAATAAAATCTTGCCTTTAGGAGCCCGAAAGCATGCTCCAGTGGCAACTGTGTTCTTCCACGGGCCTCATTGAAGCAAACTTCCCCTGACGTTGTTGGATTCCTCAGTGTTGACAAAAACCATGGTTGGCTGAGATAAACAGAGTCTGCTAGATGGAAGACAAAAAAAGTAACACAGTTTCAGATTATTCAACTAGAAATTCTCAAACAATATTATGAAAGATTTTACTGACCCACAAGTCAGGCCCTCTCAGGTCCAAGTTGTGACATTTGGAGGGGTATGGAACTATTCCATAGTACAAAGGAATCATAGACAGAACTGTGCACAGATGCTTGTGATGTTTAAAACCAGTAAGCAGACAACATGCACGTTGATTAAATGGAAGTGTTTCCAATTCCGGTAAACCTGTTCTCTGGTGTGAGGTGGTATAAAGGCCATATGTGTGCTATCAAGTGCTCCAACCACATGTAGGTGACCCATTGGTAAAAGTCCCCCTTCACATTGGCTAAATCCTGTTGCAGAGGAAACTGGATGAAGCTGTTAATCTGTCTCATCATTGAAGATAAGACTTCTTGTAGCAAACTATTGAAAGTTGGTTGTGACATTCCACAAGATACTGCCATGGTATATTGGAAAGATCCTATGGCCACAAAATTTATAGCCTAAAATAAATACAACAAAATGTGTAATAATACATTTCAAATGCATTATTTACACATTATTTTTCCTTCCTCCAAAAATACCATCAACGGAGGTGTAAACAACAAGGCGCAAAAATTGCTTATTAACACAGTAACACACTACATATAAATGTTTAGTTTAAAAAAAGTGAGTGTCCATCGAAGTTTGAGATGTAAGCAAATTTGCCCCCCTTCTTAGTGGTGGTGACACACTTCACAGTCACAAACACACTATTTTGAACTTCTAAAATGGCAGGTGCCTGACCTCGCCGATAAAACATTGGGAATCAGACAGGCGTGGCAGAAGTTGACCGCGTAGTGGGCGGTAAACTCCATGACGGACACAGCCTTAGACTTAAGTTTGTGAAAGTAACGTACAAAGGTCAACAGCTGTGTCCGTCTCTGCTGACAATCGAGTACGTTGTGTACATGTGCCCAGCGGTTGGAAAAAGAGCTCACTTGCCTCCCAGCACTGCTGCCATCAAGACCTCCTCCACTTTTTCCTCTGTTATTGAAATCTGGGAGCATTGATGGTAGGTTGAAAAAGTGAGCGGGCCCCTGGATTCTTACCAGTTGATCTGGAGTTGTTGGCACAGGAGGTCCTCTACCTGCATGGCCATCTCAATGGCTCACCAGAGGACAGGTTCTTGTCTGAAATGCATATGTGAATCTGGCTAACTGGCTTTTTTCCATTAACACAATGTCCCTTTGAGTTCCTGAGTGAAGTGTAATTAGTAATGTGAGGTCATTTATTAGATGGAACTGAAGCACTGTGGGACCTCTGTTACTCTACATACATACAGTATCTCTGTCATAAACATGTATCCTTGCCAGGCCATATTTTGAGATGTGCTTAAAATATGTCCTCTGAATGCTTTTAAATGGATGACAGTTGAAAGGGACAGTTGCCTAACTTCTTGATCTAACACTTCATTTCATTTTACTCCCATTTCAAAGTGTGTCATGTCCAAACCGCAGGCCCCTTACTCACAGTGGCCGTTATTCACTGTGCCATAAGTATTTATGTTTATCCATCGGTAGTTCACAATCTTTTGCACTGATCAGAAGAAGGTCAGACCATAGAATATTTAGCAGGGCTGCGAGCGAGCATACTGCTGGACTCCAACTCCCAAGAGTCCCAGCAGTTTCCATCACCGAACCCACCTGGTGACGCTCTCCCTGTAGGCCACGCCCCTTGCTACTCTGTGAAAAGGCTCCAGATTTGAAACAGCGGCGGATACCATTCCTTTGCTACTTGCCGTTTTGGAGACTGTGTCAGGCGATGGAGGACAGAGGAAGTGCGCCGAGGCTCACCAGAAGCGCATTGTAAGGCGCTACCTTTCGCCGGACCCGCTCCGCGGGTCCCGCTTCACGGAGCTGTATCTTGCTGACATCTGACCTCACTGCACCAAGGGCTTCTGGCTGACAGGGCTGCGAGCGAGCATACTGCTGGACTCCAACTCCCAAGAGTCCCAGCAGTTTCCATCACCGAACCCACCTGGTGACGCTCTCCCTGTAGGCCACACCCCCCTTCACTTGCAACCTATAAATAGCGTGTTAGTATACCGCCACGCGGGAGAGCGCGGGAAGCGCCCGGAAGAAGCCCGGGACAAGGGCGGGCCCTCTGAGGCCCTCAGAGGCACGAGAAGGCTAGGCTAGGCCAGTCCTCTAACACCTAGTAATATAAATATTGTTATGACTTCTATGTCCTATCTGTGAAAAGTTAAAGAATGATTGTATTGTCCCCACTGTCTCTGTAGATATAGTCTGTCTGATATAGGCTCAGCTCTTGATTCTTAGATCTTAGAAAAATCCACCAAGTAGCTCAGCTTAGGTGTACTAATAACAATTTCTCTTACACAGCTTAACTGTTTAATTGTTTTCATTGTCTGCCTGCGATGATGACAAAGAAACTAAGGTCTGGGAAAATACTTGTAGGAAGATCAGGCACAAAAACCAGATCGAATCCCCTCCGAAATAAACTTAGTCAGTTTCTAATTTGAAAAGCACCTGACAGCTTTTCAACCTTTGGGAAAGGGGTAAGAATAAAGCTACCCGGGCGGACAATAAGGCAGAGGACATTAAGGACTCTGAAGCTATCCATTTGGACATTGTCCCCAATAACTCGTGAGAGACGCCTGAAATTAATAAGGTAATTGTGGACAAGAGTTCAGGGGCAACAAGAGTAGCACCATTATCCCCCAAGTGTGGTTTTTCTCCTCCCCTATTTTCCACAATGAAAAACAACATTGACCTTGTACCAGAGGTAGTTATAAAAACAAAAAATGACATAGAACAAGATAATTTACATATTGGGATAATTCCACATGATGATGCCCTTCAGACAGTAAATATATCACCAACAAAAGTGTCATTTAACAATGGGTTGTCTCCAATGATCTTAGATAAAGACTTATGTCAACGGTATCTAGAGACTGATCCGGCAAAAGCCGGGATACATCAGAACACCCCTGTAATGTCGAACCATGCTGGTTTACATCTTTACAGCAGCACCCCCTCTAAGTCCTCACACTCAAATTTTTCCACGAGCCCAAATTTAAACCTGACCGGGATAAATACATTTCAATGTAAGGGGACAGATAAACCTTTCTCTGATTCCCTTCACATATTAGAACATTTACTGTCATCCATTTTACAATTACTGGAAAAATTTGTGGGGGGATCTGACTGCGTACTCGATACAGTGACCCAAATTTTAAAAGTCTTGTTGGGGACCCAAAAAGAGAAGGATGTGGACCCGAGGGAGCCCCTTCCTCCATTTTTGGCTCCCGATAAGGTAGGAATAAAAGATCAATCATCAGCAGTTATCATTGCTACAAAAGGAGTACATGAGGATGAAAAAATAAGTGTTACCCAGCCTTCCCCCTCCCTAAACGGTTCTTTAGTTAATGATTCTGAAATTAAAGCTTACGGGGAACTCCCGCTAAAAACCGGGAATGACCTCTTCCCTATTTTTAAGAAGCAACAGGGAGATGGGGATATAGAGGCGGAAGCTCTCCTGGAAGAGAACAGTAATAAAGGGAAAACTGAGATAACAAAAAAGAACGGAAAGAATAAGAGGAAATTATTGAGACGGATAGAAAAAAATAGGCGGAGGAAAATTCTCTTTAGAAAACACCTAAATTCCCCCTTACAGAACGAGATATATCAAGCTCAGGTGGCAGCTGAAAAAAATAAAAATCTCGAAAATAAGACTACTAAAGAAAATATCGCCCCTCCGCCTCTGGCCACTCCAGCACTATTATCTATCCCCACACCCCCTCCATTATTAACAACTGATATAAATACCCTTGGTCAACAAGTTCCTAATAATAGGGATATAATTGTGGCACATAAATCAACACCTTTAGGACATGAGCAAAATCCCCCTGCCCAAGTAGCTCCATCACTTAATCCCTTCGCAACTGCTTTTCTGGGAGCGCCTTGCGCCGGACATTATGCCACTTCTCCTAATCACCAAAGTCTGCACTACTCTAGCTCACAGCTTCTTGAGCTAAATCAATACCCGTGTAACTTCATGCATGAAGTAAACCTTGGAGATCTCTCCTCACCCTTTTGCTGCGCTTCCTGCGGCTTGTACATACCCCACAATCCCCCTCCGCAATCCCAGAATCTTTACAATCTGCCTTCGGCTATTTGTAAACGTCCGACTAAGATTTCCCATTTGCCTACCAACAACAACCCTAAGGGTGTAACAGACCCCCTGGTAGCTGGAAATAGAATTCTGAAATCTATACTGTTGAACACAAGATCTATGGTTAAACACAAACACGAAATTTCTGCCCTGATCACAGACCATGACGCTGATCTTATGTTTCTAACAGAAACCTGGGCATCTGATACCTCTGGACCAGACTGGAATGACGCAGTTCCTGTAGGCTATCATGTAGAATTTGTTAATAGACAAGAAGCAGTGGGAGGTGGTATTGGGATTATTTATAAATCCCATTTAAAAGTTTTCTCATTACCCGAGCTTGGTCTAGAAGCAGAAGCCATGAGCTTTAAAATTAAAGAAAAGAATTGCATTATATTTTCGGGCCTACTCGTGTATCGCCCCCCTGGTCTGAGAACACCTTTTATCAGAGCACTGCACACCTTTCTTGAATCTACATCTAACTCCGTCACATATACCGTTCTGGGTGATTTTAATTTTCACTTAGAAGCAAATAATGACTCTGACTCAACTACTTTAATTGACAATTTTTTAAGTTTTGACATGACTCAACTAGTCTCAAACCCCACTCATATCGCAGGACCCACCCTTGACGGCATTTTCACTAGCAATAACCATATCAAAGCTATCTCTACCAAAGCAGTCCCTTGGTCTGACCACTATGCTATCTTTTTTAATATGTCTCTGACTGAACGTACACATCATCGAAGAGGCCTTATGCTTCCCGAAAAGACATGTCCTTGGAACAAGCTTGAACCCGCCCTTCTGGCACAGTCACTTGCAAAAGATCCCCCTGCTCTCGAAACCGGCAACACCAACTTAGGAGCGGCCAAATTCCAAGATTGGATTCAGCAGACAGTTGACGAACTAGCCCCTGTAGAAATAAAAAAAGCCAGAAGACGCTGTGCCACTGCACCTTGGTATTCCATGGAGGTGAAACACATAAAACAAAAATGCCGACAACTTGAGCGGTCGTGGCGCTCGGATTATAGTGTTCAAAACAAACAAATTTACATCAAAGCCCTGCAGGAATACAAAACAGCAATAGTGCAGGCTAAATCGGCCTATTTTACAAATAAAATCCAGGCAGCCTCCAATACTCCAAAAGAACTATTTAAAACTGTCACTCATCTCACTAGGACCCCCCGCGACACTGTTTTTAGCCCGACCAAAACTTTGTGACTAATATTGCTACCTTTTTCCAACATAAGGTCCAGACAGTTTATGACGACCTTAGCTCATCGGCATCAATCTCATCTAAGGAGAATAATGACACTGTCCCCCGGTCTGGTCCTAGTTATCCCTCCTTTCCCTTATTAGAGGAGTCACAGGTGGCAGACCTCATCACACAGATGAAGTCAGGGTCTCCATTAGATCCCTGTCCACCGCGTATATTACATATGGTTCCGCTGACAGTGGCAGCTGTTCTGACCCCCTTGATTAACAACATTATCATCTCAGGTGTTTTCCCTATCAGCTGGAAAAAAGCATGTATTCGACCAATCCTGAAAAAGGATTCATTGAACCCAGCTGAACCAAAGAATTATCGACCAATATCCTGCCTGCCGCTACCTGCCAAGATTCTCGAAAAAGCCATCAACCTAGAAATGATGCGCTATGTTGATCATAACAAACTTCTAGACCCCTCCCAACATGGATTCCGCCCTTCCCATTCAACAGAGTCGGCCCTGATTATGGCGACGGAAAATATTCGACGAACTATGGATGAGGGCGGCAGAACTGCCCTGATTTTACTTGACCTCACAGCGGCTTTCGATACAGTGAACCATTCAATCCTGTTAAACAGACTAAAAACACTTGGCTTCACGGACGCTGCCCTAGCCCTCTTAACATCCTTTTTGGACTCTCGAATCCAACAAGTGCACGGGGAAGGTCTTACATCTGACGAATTCTCCCTTCCAGGTGGGGTCCCTCAAGGATCGGCACTATCTCCCACCCTGTTTAATTTATATGTCACCCCTTTAGCTGCCTTAGTTCAATCCCATGGTCTGCAATTAGTATCCTACGCTGACGACACTCAAATAGTAGTCTCAGTGTCCCAGTCCATCCAAGCCACTGCGGAGCGCTTTAAGAACTGTCTTCTCAGTGTAAAAAACTGGATGAGCCTTAACTTTTTAAAACTAAATGCAGACAAGACCGAGATAATTGAGTTCGGTCAGAAACCATCGATCTGGAACAACCTCTGGTGGCCCCCAGAGGCGGGCTCCTGCCCAAGTCCAGCAGAAAAGGTCAGGAACCTTGGCTTTCTGGTTGATAAAGATCTATCTTGTAAGGCTCAGATTAACCAGGTAACGTCTACCTGCTTCCATACCATCAAGATCTTTAGGAAAGTTCTACCTTATATCCCCCCCACATTGCAAAAAACTGTTATGGGTGCCCTGGTAATGTCCCGAGTGGACTATTGCAACTCTCTCTACTTGGGCACAGGAGAAAAACAACTGAATAAGCTGCAGGCAATTCAAAACGCCGCAGCCAGGGTTCTGATGAATCTACCCTATCGTCACCCAACATCTAAAGTCATTAGGAAACTTCACTGGCTACCAGTCAGGTGTAGAATTCAATTTAAAGCCCTCTGTCTGGCCCACAGATCTGTGCACGGTACGGGATCTGACGATCTTGCCAAACTACTTCCTCGATATGTGCCAACACGTGCGCTGAGATCAGCCGGTCTTGATCTTATCTGCCAACCTAAAATAAGAAGACAACGCTGGGGTGGCAGATCTTTCTCTTACCAGGCTTCCAGACTGTGGAACTCTCTACCCCCTGCACTGCGCTCACAAAAATCTAAACTTTGTTTCAGAAAAGCACTGAAAACCTGGCTCTTTTCCTCGTATTAAGACTGGCTCACACTGCTCTCTAGTCACTCAGCGCCAAGACGCCGCGGCATTCGAGCGCTTTACAAGTACTTCAGTCAGTCAGTCAGTCAGTCAAGAGTTGTCTCTCCAAAAGAATCTAAGGAGGCACATAAATCAACATCTTTAGGACATGAGCAAAATCCCCCTGCTCAAGTAGCTCCATCACTTAATCCCTTCGCAACTGCTTTTTTGGGAGCAGCCGCAAGAGGTGTCTCTCCAAAAGAATCTAAGGAGAAAAATATAGACACTGTATGGGTAGAATTTTCTCCCCTCTTCGATGCCGAATGCATCTTGAACAGATCCCTCTTGCTTAAATATTTTCAAGAATCTGCCAACCTGAAACTTATACAATCAGCCGACCTAGATAGGGTCCAACTATTAAAATCAGAAGTGGGGATGATAACTAGGGTGAAGTTTCATTCTAAATTAGTAGCCAATCTTATTCTGCAACGCGCAGAAGATCTGCAGAGCAGAGGAATAGATGTAATTCCAGTGTTAACGCATACTAGACAAAACAATGTTCCCAAATTTCAAAATCAACAGAAACCCCCCTTTTCTCTGTTGCAAGCAGCAACAGGTAATATAAATAAGGTGGGTGAAATCACAGAATTAAAAATAAGTAAGTCTAAGGATTCTCGGGTAGTATCCTACGTTAATCCTACCCTGTTTTCTTACCAAATTGCTACCGGAGAGGAAAATGACCAATGGAACTGGCTCCCCAGAGTACTCGCTGAAAAATCCTCAAGTAAACAATTATCTAACCCGTATCTTTAGCAAAGAACTATCCATAATATCCTGGAATGCAGCGGGTTTAAAAAACAGTCCGGAGAAAACAGCATTCCTTTTGTCCCTAGAGGCAAACATAATATGCCTCCAGGAGACATGGTGCAGTGATAACATTCAAATAGGGAAAGATTATTATGTACTGGAAGGTAGCGCCACCGCAAATAAAAAAGGACACGCCAGCGGGGGTATAGCTTGCCTCTTATCAAACCGTATAAATTGGGACTACGAGCATCTTATGGACCCGAGTAACCTTTTTCAGGTAGTAACTTTATTCGGGTCAGGCAATCCTTCAGCTGGTAACCGTCTGGTTTTGATAAACGCCTACATACCTCCAGAAGTTGGTTTTAATGTAATCTTAAAAAAGATCTTCCTCCTTATCCAGAGTATTAAGGAGACAGATCCAAGAACGGTTATCATTGTAGTTGGGGACTTGAATTGTAAGATCTCCAATTTTAGCTTAAACTTATTCTGCGACAAAATGAGAGAAGAAATTTTTCATATCCCTCGAGCAACGTTCCCTGAAAATATAAAAACAAATAAACGGGACAAACTATTATTAAATGAGTTGGCAGAAACGGATGGGATTATTGCAAATGGGAGACTCCCTTCGGATTCCCCAGCCAATTTCACGCACAAATCCTATCAAGGGGAATCAATTCTTGATTATGTAATATTAGGGACCCAATCATTTGAGTTGTTAAAGGACATCATTGTGATCGACACACCATTAAGTGATCATAGAATCCTCTTCATCTCGATGAATGTAAAGCCTCCTAAATGTGATCAATGAACTTTGAATAGTGATCAAACAAACTTCGGTACCAAATCAGGAAGGTGCTACTGGAATGCAAGGGCACATCGAAATCTGGAAGCAATGCTCGATGTAGCAATATCGGAGCTTCCTTCCTGGTATGGTTGTGAAATTGAAAATTTCTCCCTGTTTTTGAAGTCAGTGACAACAGGGGCAAAAAAGCTGAATAAGAAAAAGTCCATTGGCATATACCCCTGCCCTCTGAGACTGCTCAACATAGAACTTAATAAATTAATAAGGGCCCAATATTTAAATAGAACAAGTGCTATAACACGGCAAATAACAACGCTAAAAAGGAAAAGGAGAAGGCTCTTAGTCTCACTACGGAAAGAAAAAGAGGATGCCATCTGGGTAAAAATAAGAGAAGCTGCTACTAACGGGGAAATGAGGCAATTTTGGTCCCTTATAGGTGAGGGGTGTGGACTGAGAATTAGCCCTCTACCCATCCCTATTGAGGAACAAATATGGAGGGATTTTGTCTCTAACCTTTATGCAAGTAATACTACTGTGACTCCCCAAGAATGGCCAATTGAAATGAGTTTGCCTTTAGAGTCTTTCTCAGAAAAGGATATAGACCTAGCTATCGGGGAAATGAGACGTTCAGGGGCTATGGGCCCTGATGAATTGCCCATTAATGTACTAAAACAGAACAGGGCTAAATGGAGTATGCTCCTCTGCCCAATTTTTAACATTTGTCTACTAAGAGGCAAGGTCTTACCCTCCTGGAAGGGAAGTATCCTGGTTCCATTGTTTAAAAAGGGAGATCGCCTATCCCCTCAGAACTACCGCCAGATTGCATTGCTGGATGCAATCGGCAAAGTTTTTACAAGATGTCTGCTCAAATGAATAAACGCATGGGTGGAGTCTTCAAATATTCTCCCACTCGAGCAGACAGGCTTTAGGAAAAACCATGGGACCATGGACAATTTAACCGCCCTCCAGGTAATAATCGACAAATACATTGGAGCTAGAAAGGGGAGAGTCTATGCGGCATTCATAGATTTCTCCACGGCCTTTGACAAGGTCGACCGACAGGTATTGTGGAGAAAGCTACATGCCCTGGAAATGCCTCATAGACTCTTATGTTTGGTACAGGATCTGCACGATAACACGTGGTGCAAAGTGCTGTTGGGGGGAGAAAGGGGCCTATCCCAGCTCATTCCATCGGCGAACGGCCTTAAACAGGGCTGTCTTTTAGCTCCCCTCTTATTCTCCCTTTATGTTAGCGACCTTCCCCTTACTATATCTGCATGTGAAGGAATTGCGCCACGTCTGGGAGATAGACATATCTCTTGTCTAATGTATGCGGACGACATTCTAATTTTAGACCTTACTCCAAAAGGTCTTAATAACCGTCTGCATACATTACACACTTTTTCCGAAGAGCACTTCCTGAAAATAAACATCTCCAAAAGCAAGATAATGTGTATGGAGGGACGAAATAAATTGAAGTTGGAGCACATTAGCTGGGAACTGGGAGGCCAAAAATTAGAAAGAGTAAAAACATATGTTTTCCTGGGTAAGGTTGTTAATAGCAACTTGAGCAACAAATCCCACATAGAAAACAGTTCCCGTAAGGCAAAGTCTCAGGGAAATGGCCTAAGAGCATTGTACAAATCAACAGGCAAGAGACACTTTGTTCACCTGCTGGAGGCTTTTGGGCAAAAGTCCCCCCGACTCTGCTTTACGGTGTAGAACTAATCGACTTAGTCGAATGGGGTTTCTTGGACACTATCGAGGGCATCCTCTTGAGAAGCTTAACTTCGGTTAATAACAGTTGTAGTGCAGCAGCCCTGCGTTTAGAACTTGGTCTAAGAAGCAGCTGGGCACAGGGCCTAGCAGGAGTAATCCGCTGGGTTATCTGTTTGATCAAAGGAAAGCCAGCCACTCTAAGATCCCTTATTACAAAAGAGTTGATGGGCCCTCTAAAAGAATATTCGATTCTTGTAAAGAATTATAGGAAGGCCATTACTCTCTTGGACTTGGAGGAAGCCTCTCTTTTAGACCTTTCAATGCACCAATTAAAATTAACACTAAAACAAGCCACATGGAAGCTAAGTTACGAAAGGGATCGCAACTTGATTATACAAAAGAAGGGGGCTACACAAGCTGTTAATTCTTGTTTATTCAGACAAGTACAACCTTACGTGTCCTGGAACATACCTCACGGTTTACGCCGCTTTTGGCTGCCTCTTAGGCAGGATCTCCTTCCCCTGAATAAGTTGTTGGCCAAATGGCATGGCATATCCAATGTA
The DNA here is from genome assembly GCF_964263255.1 of Lissotriton vulgaris. Classification (NCBI taxonomy): domain Eukaryota; kingdom Metazoa; phylum Chordata; class Amphibia; order Caudata; family Salamandridae; genus Lissotriton; species Lissotriton vulgaris. Next base: position 1,705,978,463 of record NC_141694.1, read on the forward strand.
TGTAATTTCAGCAATCTCTCAGTTCAAGACTCTATTCACGTCTTGCTAGTTTGTCCAGCATTAATGGCTTATCGCCGTCTCTGGGTAAAACCAGTATGTGTTCAGTTTGGTATTTTATCTGCAAAATCTCTGATAGATGCTATCTTTAGTGCTCCAAATGGAATTTTTTGTAACAGAATTTTTAACTTTTTTAAATGTTTTTTAGAATTGTATTAGACGAATGGTATGTCATCCTTGTATATTTTCCGCCTGCATGAGTTGTTTACATATGGTTTCATTCTATTATATTTTGTTTGTCATTGTGTAATATGTGGATCTCCACGGAGTTCCAAAATCATATTTAAATAAAATTGAATAGAATATTTAGCAGTCCCATGGGATAGATGATGTTACAGGCCTGGTTTGGTGAGTTTAGGCCATGACATGGGATGAGGGTAGTCAACATGTCACAACCAAACTGTGTATTAAGATATTTGTTTTGGTTGGCATGTGAAAATACACATGTTGTATGCTAACTTATGAGTTGCTCTAGTGACAGATTTAGAAAAATTGTGCTACATCAATAGAGACAAACTAAACGTCATAAAACCATTGTTTTACTTTAATTTCTTGTATCCATACAGGTTAACACCCATCAGAAGCGGGACATTTAGAAGGCCATACCCAGGAAGGTGCAGACCCTGGGAGTCTTCAAGTGGCGATGCATCCATTGCCACAAGAGGTGGGCGGACCGATGACGCTGGACCAGAAAGTCAGCCGATGTCCAGCTCAGGCAGTCCTCCCAATGTGGGAAGTGCGTGTGCCGCAACCTGCCCCTCCTAATGGCCCGCATTCTTGTGGTGGCCTGTTCCCAGTTTGATGGGCGGTTGAGGACCCAACAGCCGCAACAAGGGGGTAAGTTCTTATCAGAGCTTTACATGATACATTACAAATTTTGTGGTACATCTAGAATTTTCCCATCAACTGTAAGCGTTACCCATGTTCCACGCACTAGAAAAGTTCTTGAAGGAGTACGTTTTTCACAATGTGTATGATGATGTGCTTTGTCTATTAATTCGTTGGAAAGGGTCCACCTGATTCCTGTTCACTACCAAAGGACTGTTCTGTTCTGACCTGACTGCCTAAACTCCACATATACTTCAGGTTCTTTGATGTCGTGAGGAACAGTTGTACCAAACATGCCGATAGTCTTTATTGTGTCAAGTGTGATACTCCTTCACTGTTGTGGATGACGTAATGGTAGCCCTATTACATGTGCAATTGCAAACTAGGCATTTATGATACAGTGGATGTATCAAATGTCACACTGGTAAGTTGGGATTCTACACAAACAAGAGTGAGCAAATTATGTACCTGGATAACAAAATGAGGCCTGTGTATACTTTGTGACATCATATAAACCTTGGAACTCACAACAAAGACATGAACATTAACCTCCCTTGTATCTGGTTTTAATAGTATATGTTATTATGTAACTTGCATCATGCTTATGGCAACAATGAATGAAGGAATGACATATAATATATATTTATGTAAAAGGGAATGAACTTAGAATGAAGGACAAAATTAGCTTAAGTCACTGACAATGAAAGATGTATGCAAGAAAGGGTGAAACTGAATTAATACTTGGATAATTCTTAGAGCTGTATCAAGCGTGTAAATAGTGCAGTGGCCCTCTAGAGGGCATGATTAACTCAATGAAAATCAAATTGTTCTAATTTAGTAAGGACGTGAGCGCTATAAATCGTGGAATAGGAGAACCAATAATCTTAACATACAGGAAATAGAATCCGTTCCCTTTCTCACTGCTCGATAGTCGGCAAGGTACCCAGATGAGAAGTACAATATCCTGATCAGAATATGAACCCATAGGCTAGTTGCCCGGGGTAAATAGTGGAAATAATAGATCAGGCACTTTGGGGCATATTTCCAACAACTAGCGATGATTAGCGGTATGTTGTTTCCAGTCGCTAACATCTTGGCACGCCCACTTTGCATGTCATTAGCGATAATTATCGCTGACATGCAAAGTGGGCACCTAAACGCCCGCTATCTCCTACTAGCTGTTGCTAACTGGTGTTAGCGACAGCTAGGTAATAGGGTGATAATACCCTTGGTAATATGCCCTATATACCTAAAATCAAGAGAACCAAAATTAGTGAGATAGAATAGCGCAGGATGTTACTGCACCATGAATGTAAACAGACAATCAGGGTTCGAGTCCCTGGGTTGACACAAGTGTATTGCAACAAAATCTTAAATGGTTGAAGGGATAAAACCACTAATAATTTGTGACAATTTATTTATTATACTTACCAAGATTAAGCCTTTTCCTGCTTTTTAATATAACAGTTTCAACACTGACAAAAAGATGGAATCCTTAATTGTGTTTCACGTATAAAAAATAAATCATGTAATGTTATTTTGAAAATATGTTACCATAATATGATTTTAACATAAATGTGTTATCAAGGTCAAACGACAATACGGCGAAACTTCAAATACCATAATGCAATAGATGGGAAGTTAGGTCACAATTGTTTAAATATAGCGGAAATGCTATGGCGCTTTGTGTTTGTCGATTGTCCCCCGCGATAAAGGTCTCGGCTGAGACTGAAACACGTTGGGGTTTTGTTTTGGCAGGGCTTGAAAATGAAACACCCTTGACCTATTTATGCAGGATATTTGATTCATTGTCTTTCATAATCTAAACGGAGCAGCGAGTACGGTGAGGTATTCCCTGTTCAAAGGATAGTGTGACGATAATTGTAACGGCTTGGTCCTGCCATACTCGACGATTCGCACCACCCAAGAGGCGCCCAGCAGTCAGGAAAACGGGACCATGCAGAAAGGAATATAATATATATATATATATATATATACATACATACATACATACATATATATATATATATATATATATATATATATATATACATATATGTATATATATATATATATATATATGTATATATATATATATATATATATATATATATATATATATATATATATATATATATATATATATATATATATATATATATATATATATATATTACCTACTGGCGGTCGCCAGTAGGTAGTTATAGTTAGGATTTTTTTCAATGTTAAATCTCAAAATTCTATTTGAAATAACTTTGGCGCCGGTTGACGAATCTGCCTGAAAATTTCCTCAAAATGGCCTCGTGGAGCTCTGGTCCTTCCCTGAAAGTTTGGGGGGGATGCGTCAAGCGGGGGCCGAGATAAAAGGGGGGTCCCAAAACACGTTTTCCCCATGTTAATTTCCATAGGGCGGTCGATGTCACTTTTAGCCCGAACGGCTGAATGGATTTCCACCTAATTTGTCAAAATTGTAGGGACTGGTAGCCCGATGTGCCTTTGCTATGTCTCGAGATATGTGCTCCAGTGGATTTTGAGTAATTTAGGTTAAAAAAATATATATATCTAGAGCCGCGCCCCGGTACGCGCGCAGGGGAGCGCTCAAAGCGCGCCACGCGACTTGCGTACGGAAAGCTGATTGGCTCTCGGGTGTCTGTAAACATTCGAAACAGTCCGCAGCGGCCGCCATCTTGTACCTCGGTAGGATTGAGGTGGTAAAAATCAAAGGGGGAAATGAGCAAAAGGGGGCAGGGTACACCCCCCCTGACCCCCTAGGTTTGATGTGGGGGTCATAAAAAAGCCGTACGGGGCCCCCCCAAAATTTTTTTTTTAATTTGCGCCGAGGGAGCGCCTGGTACGCGCACCGGTGAGCGTACGATTGAGAAAAAAAATGACACTTTTTTAAAAAAAAATAGCATTTTTTTATAAATTGGAGGTAGTTCTGAAAAGAACTTTTTTTTTGTTTTTGTTTTTTTATATTTTTTGTATACTTTTTGAAACGATTTTATATTTTTGGGGGATTTTTTTCAGGGGAAAAACAAAAACAGGGATTCAAAAAATGCTCAACAGGAGCAAAAAAATGAGAAAATTTAGGGACGGGGAGAGCATTGGTGTTCCTGTTTCTTTATTGCAATGAGTTCAATGCTCTGCTCCCCGTAACAGAGTAGTTCGTCACAGTCCTTGCATAAAAATTTTATTCCTGAAAATACCGGCTGGACGTTAGGGACCATTCTTGCACGTGTTGAACCTGAAGGTGTTGCTCCACCAGTGGAGGTGCTGGTGCCATCTCTTCGTGCCTTCTCTGCCAGCTTCCTGACACTCTCCCTGGAGTAATTGTTGGGGTGTTTTCTTTTGACATGCCTAATTAAATTGGCATTTCCAAAGCTGTATTTTTTTAGAGGATTGCCTCTGGATAAAATACTTCCACATATTTTACAAGTTACTTTACTTGCATTAACTTTTTTTTGTCCTTCAGGGATATCATAAAATTTCCAGATCAAGTGGTTCTTTGTTTTCTGGTGAGGAGGGTCCTCTTGCACAAATCCACCTGAATCACTGCTGGATGACTCCCTTGCAGTCATTGCTGTAGATCAGGACAGTATGAGTTCAAAATTCACAAAACACCTCTTGCTCTCTCCAAGTGCAAATCAATAGTGAGAGAAATGGGTGGGTTTCTCTAAATTTAGAAAAAAATAATTATTGAACCAATGATAAGTGCTATTTACAGGTCACATGACCATGGGCTTCATCATTATGAAAGCAAAACTGTTATGAACCAATGAAAAGTGTTATTTTCTGGTCACATGACCCGACGCGCTTACGCGACGCGCCGTGGGGCGCGGCCAGATGCGCGCCGCGTAAGCGTGTCAGACGCCTACGTTGCGCGATTGTATTCGCTCAAGTGCTTCCGGGTGCGCTTACGCCGTGCGTATCACGCGGACGCAGCTACGCGATACGTCACGATCATGTTTTCGTTCGCGATATTGGCGCTCTCGGGACGCTCCCCGGAGCGCGCCTCGGGACGCTTTATAGAAGTACGCTTTTCAGGGCGCTCCCCGGGGCGCGCATCAGGAGCGCACAAAAAAAAAAAAGGGAAATTGTAGGGACAGGTAGCCCTATTCTGAAGTGCTTTTCACGAAAATTAACTTTGGAAAAAAATGTATTGTGCTACATTGGGCTTTATATATGTTAGAGCAAAAATGTAGCTCAAATATAGCCCAACTGTAGCCCAATGACAGAATGTATCAGAGTGTTCTAAACAACTAGAGCGCTAACAGTCTTACTTATAAAGTGAGACTTATAGTTAGGAATTAGCATTTAAAAAACCTATGAAATTCACTGAAAATACCATACGTTTCACACCAGTTATAGTTAGGAATTAGCATTTAAAAAACCTATTAAATTCACTAAAAAAAACATAGGTTTCACATCAGTTATAGTTAGCTGGAAAATTTTACTGACATAAAACCATTGAAATTCAACGTTATAGTTAGTTGGACTCACTATAACTTGCGCGTGTAATGCACTGCTGATGACGTCACATATTACATCACTCATGACATGGTCAGTGACATCACTCATGACATCACTGATGACACCCTCCAGTGAATGTGTGGCTTTCTGAAAAATAAATATATTTTATATATGTATATGTAAAGGTCGATGGAACAATAAATGTTTAAATAAGTGTGTAAATGGATGTTTTTTTAAAAAAAAATGATTGGTTAACTGGCTTATTAAGTGTATCCTAGTGAATACATATATTAACGATTAATGTTTAAATATTTAAATATATGTATCAGTGTTTCACTTTGTGTATAAATGGCTGCATGGGTTGGTGAGTAGCTACATATGTGTGTATATAGATTATTAGATGTTTTTTTAGTATCAGTATGAGTGTCTGTATGGTTTGGGGGGAGTGTTACTTAGCACATAGATGCATCAATGACTGACTCACTGTATGTTTTTTGAAGACGGCATATGTGCAGGACTGTATGGGTGGATGAGTGTGCATATGCGTGTGTTAGTGAGTGAATGACTGTCTCATTAGTGTCTTTATCAGTAAGTACATATGCTTTAATCTAGTGTATGTGAGTATTGATGTATATGAGTGAGTATATGTGAGAGTGAGAGATTGAAAGAGTTCATGTTTAAATAATTATGTGTTTCTATAAGTGATTGTTTAAGAGAGTAAGTATATGTAAGTTTCCATAGAAGTAAGGTGGTAGTGTGTGTTTAGCTGTATATGCAAATAAATGGATGTTCAATAGTTTATTTGCATGTGTGAGTATGTGTGTGAGTAACGTTTGGATGACTGTCGGTGTGTAACAGGATGTATAGGTGTATCACTACATATGATGAGTGTATATATGTATGAGTGACTATATAGAACTGTTGGTGAATGAGTGAATGTGTATATAGATGGTGGAATTATTGAATTGGTTGTTGTAACTAGTATGGGTATCTCCATTTTTAAAAATGTTTTAATTTATATTTTTCAATATGTGTTTTCATGGGTTACATTACAGTGAAAGGAGGTCTGTCACTCTGTCACAAGGATGATGTCATCAGTGATGTCATGAGTGATGTCACTGACCATGTCATGAGTGATGTAATATGTGACGTCATCAGCAGTGCATTACACGCGCAAGTTATAGTGAGTCCAACTAACTATAACGTTGAATTTCAATGGTTTTATGTCAGTAAAATTTTCCAGCTAACTATAACTGATGTGAAACCTATGTTTTTTTTAGTGAATATATATATATATATATATGTATGTATATATATTCACTGAAAAAACCATAGGTTTTAGGCCATATATAGTTAGGGATTAGCATTTACAAAACCTTAATTTACTCGCACAAAACCATAGAAATTCGCATATATAGTTAGATGCAATAACTATATATCGCGCACCCGCAATCCACTGCTGATGATGTCACATATTACATCATTCATGACATGGTCAGTGACATCACTGATGACATCACTGATGACAACATCCAGTGACTGTATGTTTCTGTAAAGTTTAAATATGTTTTACATATTGAAGAATGAGTGGATGTATAAGTGTCTGGATGAAGAATTTAGTAGGTGCATGACTGACTGTATGAGAGAGTGATTAAATGTGTCTCACTGAGTGCATGGGTTAGTGACTAAACTGTCTTAATTTGTGCATCAGTATGTCTGTTGTTCTGTAAGGTGCTGCATGTGTTGATCAGTAGCTATATGAGTGGCTATATGGGTTATTGATTGGTTGCCCAAGTATTTGAATGGGAGGCTGAGTGTGTGTGTGGGTGGCTGGGAGGTGTGTGACTCTGTGCATAGATGTGTAAGCAGTTGATTCACTAGGTGCATGAGCTCAAGAGTGCATGTGGAAACAGCTATATGGGCAGTTGACTGTGCATGGGTGTGTTGGTGAGTGAATGGATATCTCAGTGCTACATGTGCAAGTAAGTACGTATGTAAAACACAGTACATGTGAGAGTTGACATATATAAATAACTGTGGATAAGAGCCAGTGAATGTGTGAGTGGCTGTATGGATCATTGTGAGCTTGTATCAGGGATTGTATAAGAGAGTAAATATGTGTTAGAATATGTTTGAATAAGTAAGGTGTGTATAACTGTATAGTTGAGGAAATGGAGGTGTGATTGATTCTTTGCATGACTGACTAGGTGTGTGAGTAACTCCATGGATGAGTGACAGTCTGTGAGAGTCTGTTTACACTGATTGTATCTAAGGTTATATTAGAGTCTGAAGAGGTTGATCGTATTATCACATGAATGATATCATCAGTGATGTGATCAGTAATGTCAAATGAGATGTCATCAGTGATGCCATCAGTGATGTCATTTGAGATGCCATCAGTGATGTCATCAGTGATGTCACTGACCATGTCATGAATGATGTAATAATTGACATCATCAGCAGTGGATTGCGGGTGCGCGATATATAGTTATTGCATCTAACTATATATGCGAATTTCTATGGTTTTGTGCGAGTAAATTAAGGTTTTGTAAATGCTAATCCCTAACTATATATGGCCTAAAACCTATGGTTTTTTCAGTGAATTTCAATGGTTTTTTAATAGCAAATATCTATAGCTGTAACATATATTCTTATTCTAATTCACAAATATATTTTATATTTTTTTTTTTAAGCAAAGGACCCAGATATGTTTACAGTTTATCACTAACAATGTTCCAGGCTAATGTATTTTCACGAAAAATTAACAACTGTCCTGCAAATAAAATATTCCTATTTCGTGAAAAAGGGCGTTTCTTCATCCCATGAGGGAGCCATTGAGCAAAAGAGACTCAACCTGCTGTCTTAGTCGCTGATAGGCCTGATTATCGGATTTTTATCGATCACTTTATGTTGCAACAGTGGAAAACAAAACAGCCCTTGCCCATTTATTTTTACAGCATTCCTGCGTATTATACCCTACCCCCAAACAGTATTTTGCCTGTTACCATAGTAGTAGTTTATGGAACACTTACGTCAGCACATAGGTTAAAAATTTCACCACAATGTGTTGCTAATGAGTGACATTCAGCATTATACTTCAAATTATAAATATCATTTCTATTGATGACTGCTACCCCCACAAAAAAACAGACGTATGTACTTTTTTAATTAACTTTTATTAAAACAATAACTGGAACTATAACTAAAATATAACACTACAATAAATAACTAGAACTATAAGTAACAAAACAATATAATAAACAACATATGATATGGAGTCCAAAATAAGTATTGTAGTTAATCTGCAAAACAAAAAGAAAATTAGTGTTTAAATTTAGATTGAAGTGACTAAATGAGATCAAACATCACAAGTCAAAGTAAAACTTGACAATATTTATATTTTTTAAAATCTTCGCAGTGTGCCTGAAACGCTTCCACTAGCATTGTACATGCAGACTTTGGTCCACCCTCTTTATCAATTTTTGCAGTTTAAAATATAACGTCCTACATGTGTTATTCATCTCTTACTTTCTCCTTTCAAATTCTCTTGTAAAGACCTTAACAACAAATAAAGGGAACATTTTCTGCATATTCTTAATAAAGCATATGACACAATGCATAGTAACACCGTATTTATTGAATGTTTTGAAAATAATTTTCACAAGTCTTAAAAAAGGTGAATGCAAGAAAAGTTACTTGCCGCATATGCAAGACTGCTTTCAAGAGGAGACCCCAATAAAAAGGACTTGTGTGTAACTGCAAGTATGCTGAAGCAGTTGCAGACTAAGAATCCGATCAACTTTGCAAGGGAAGAGTTAAGGAGATTGAGAGCGGTTCCTTCTGCTTCATGAGAAGGCCCGAGTACCAGTGGAGCAACACCGTCAACCTCTAGAGCACAGCCTAATATTTGTCCCCAATTTGAAACCCTTTAAGAGAAAAAGTAAGAAGGTTGGGAGCTTTATATGCCATCCTAATATCTAATTATCCATAGTTATACAGAGATCCGCCCTGTATCAGACTCATATGTACAAGTGTTTGTACCTGTTTTTCTCCCCACTGATTGATTGATTGGCTGGACATTTATTCTTCAAGGAATACTTCTCTAGAGGTATTCTTTGTTTGTAAATAACGTGGAATAGAAATATTCTGTCTAGTCTTTGCAAGTAGTGAAGGGTGGGTAATGCGGACCTTTGTCCCCCGTTGTAATCTGTCATACCCATCTACTCCCCACTGATTGAGAAACTAGTTCCACCCGGACCATTTATTAGAGGTACATCATCTGGCTCAACCAGAGAGTACCCCTAATACAGAAGACATATGTAAAAAACGAAGTAATCACTGAATCCTGTTAAACAGAAACTTTAGCATGAAATACACTTGAAAAGAAAGGGAAAGAAATCAAACAAAATCAGTAGGCCACTGATGAGTTTTTGACTTCGCTAGAAATAAGAAACATGAAAGTAGTGAAAAAAGCCAAGCTTGACGTTACGGCAGCCACGAGGTAGCTAGGCTCCGCCACCCCCCCACTGCTCCAAGCATGTCTGTTCCACCGCCCGCCACGCCCATTAACGGTAACATGAAATAGATATAAATCAGCAGATACCTACCCCCATTCCGGAAACTCCCGAAGTGCAACAGGGCCACGGTTACGCCCATCCGGAAGATGAGGCCTCGACACGTGCATGGCGGGGCCCAGCTAACCGCCATCAGCCGTGGCGTGGATGGGCCGAAATGTACTGGTCTCCCGATTCCCTTCTTCTTCCGCCTTGCAGGCCACGGGGGGGATGTCTTGCCTCTGCCTCCGACCCCCCCCCCCCTTCTTATCGCCTGGTCCGGACATCACGGATATCAATGCCAGGTGTCGGCATGGGGTGCGCTGGGAGGGAGAGGCGGCGCGAACGAGCCTCTCCCACCCCCCAGGTGGGGGCCCCTCAGCTGCACCCCCAATGCTCCACTCACCCATCAAAAGGGTTGTCGCGTAAGGTGCACCAGGAGAGGAGCCAAGGCCGACGGGAACTCTAGCTGCGACAACACTGGAGAGGAATGTCTTGCACATGCCACCGACCCTCCCCTCGTATCTCCTGGTCTGGCCCCGGCTTGGTATGAGCTCCCCGTTCGGTCCTGAAGCGGCGCCCTGCAGGCCACGGGGGGGGGGATGTCTTGCCTCTGCCTCCGACCCCCCACCCTCTTATCACCTAGTCCGGACATCACGGATATCAACGACAGGTGTCGGCGTGGGGTGCGCTGGGAGGGAGAGGCGGCGCAAACGAGCCTCTCCCACCCCCCCAGGTGGGGGCCCCTCAGCTGCACCCCCAACGCTCCACTCACCCAACAAAAGGGTTCCTCCACTCTTGCGATGTAGCGGCGCTGCACTCACCCGGCAAAAGGTCTCGTCCACTATTGCGAGGCAATGATGCTCCGCTCACCCAGCGGGGGTCTCGTCCACTGTTGCGGTGCAACGACGCTTCTAGTTTCCTGCGTCCAGAAACGTTCTCCTCAACTTTGAAGATTCTATAAGAGCCAGGGGGGCCCCCGACCCCCGATGGGGAATGACTGCCATGATCACCCACGGAACGACCACGACGTAGCCGCGGGACGTCGGCGCGCTCATGCCGGCGCCGGCCTCAGTCTTGAAATCACCAAAATCCTGCAAGACTACCAACTTGATCAGTTCCGGTGGGACACCAGTATGACCCGGTAGGAGAGATTGTTGCCTCCCACCCCACTTTGACTGATGGTTCATGTCGGCAGTCCCCTCTGCTACCCTTCAATGAAAACTTTTGGACTGCCGAAGGAGGTCCCGGTCCAACCACGAGCTGGTGGAGACATTTTAACTATACTTGGACCTTCCTGACCTCACCCAAAATGGCGCCGGTACAAATGAAACTCTCAACTCCTTGTTGTGCCCCGATTGCTCAGCCTTAATATCATGAGATATGTATGCAGTTTTTAGCACATGAATTGATATGGGATAAGACTGATTACACGTTCGAACAATGAATTGATATTAAGTTCTAATACATCATTGATTACTGTATTTATTATTGAAGGTTGGAATTGTCGACACTAATGGCACTTGCTCACAATGAATTATCGATATGATTTTGTTGCACTTGTCGCACTTTTTACTATGAAATCAACGACCACTGACTCTGTTATGTTTTCCACAAATAAATACCCCCCCCCCATTTACAGTTCCAGCCTGCTCCGTGGCCGGCCCACGGGGTTGTAGGCCCGTATTTGGGCACCAACATTTTTATTAAAGATTTTTGAAAAAGCCAACGTAGTTGTAACGCGTAGATTGGTAAGTTTCGAAGAAATGGCCACTGTTTCCGATTTTTTTTTAATTTTTTTTTTAAAGCAGGTGAAATCAAGCAGCTCAATCAGTTAAGGGTTAAAAAGTATAGTACGCAGAAACATTGAAAATATGAATGGTCCAGGTTTGTTGTATGTGTTTTTCATTTTTGTACAGCATAAAGCAATCGATAAAGATCCTGGTATTTACCCTCTACTTTATATGCTACCTGTGTGGAATTTTAGTTTGCGATCTGAACATTATCTGCGCCAGCTTGTCACCTATGCACCACATGCACGGCAGCCATTTTAGATATCATGGTCTCCCTGTCCACGACCGATCGCCAGCGCGCCCCTCTGACCCAGCAAGCATCCTCCGCGCGCCCTGGCTCCCCCCTCCCTCCTCCTTATGAGCATGACCCATCTGCATGACCCTGTCCTTAGGAGTCACGCCAGCGCCTGACCAACACCTCCTCTCTTCCCATGAATGCCCCTCTGTTGATAAACCTCCCCTCTGCGCTGGATTGTCCACGCAGCATGAATACCACTCCATTGATGGCCCCTCACCCGGTGTCCAACTGTCCACACAGGTCCGAGGCCATTGCCTAAGCCGAGAGATACCATTTACTGCCCTTATTGTATGAGGTCGCTCTCCTTCAAAGGGCCCTCTATTGATCCAGGCCTCCCCACCCCCTGTGACATGATCAGGCGCACACATCCTAAGACTCGACGAAACACTCAGCTGCGTGATGACCCTCCCTCTTATCAGCAGGTTGAGGACCTCCATTGTGAATGTATATGGGGGTGGGATTAACACGAGGATTACGGGGATGCCTTTTCCTTGCCTTACAAAGTTGTGATTGTAATAAAGGAAGGTCACATGCCATAAACCGGTGTATAAGAGGCCAGGCCTCTGAGAGGCTGTTAGAGCACCTCGAGACGATACCTTGTTGTCTGATCTGATGTGTTCTGCTCCGTCGGAATAAACTCCTGTTTCCTGCCTTCTGGTCTCCGGCGCCTGCCTCATTGCTTGGTAAATTTGAATGGTACAAGGGCGGTTAGCGCCGGGCAAATCTTGAGAAAGGTCCTAGCCCTACCTTTTTCTACAATTTGGCGTCCCAAAGCGTGGGGCCCATCAGCGACACGTGGATCCAGTGGGAGAGGTCCCGATGACAGAGTGAACGACTGCAACGATCGGGAAGAGCTCATGTCCGATAGACCCTCGTCTGACAGCCGATCATCCGACCTTCACTAGTTCTGAACAGACCTCTCTCGAGTGATCTACGGTCCTGACTGGGAACCATCAGGAGTGCCGCGAACATCACGAAGGAGAGAGGACGATCGGGCGCTGGATCCAGAGGACAGGAAACCGTCCATGCGGTCCGGGTAAGGTCGTGTAAACACGACGAATTGAGGAAAATTGTTTTTGTTTGGATAATACTAGTATTACGATTTGTTGAAACCTCTGGAGATTCGCTGTCTGCAAACGGGGAAAAACAAACAGGCTCTCTCTTTGCAAACAGTGAAGGATAGGTAACGCAGACTTTTGTCCCCATTGTAATCCGTCGTGCCTATCTTCCTCCCCCACTGTTTCCCGAACTGTCGTTCGTGGATTATTGTCTGGAGATTCTTTGTCTGCAAACAGGGAAGAACAAGGTCTCTCTTTGCAGGTAGAGAAAGAGTGGGTAGCGATAACTTTTCGTGCCCACTTATTCTCCCCACTGAATTGTTTGATTGGCCGATTATTCGGTATTGGTTCGTTTGAGGTATTCACCGCCGCCAAACAACGGAGAATAGAAATATTCTGCCTAGTCTTTGCCCGCTGTGATAAGATAGGGAGTGCAGACTTTTGTCCCCGGTGTAAACCGTCATGCCTATCTTCTCCCCACTGGTTGGTAGCCTGTTTAGCCCGGACCGCTTATTAGAGATGAACCATCCAGCTCCACTGGAGGGCACCCCTAATAAGGACATGTTCACTAAGTATGGACTAGTCGCTATAGCTTACACTAGACTATGGCATAAATATACGAAAAAGAACCCTGAAAGTCAGTGGCCACTGATAGGTTCCTTTAACGAAAATAAAATAAAAACATTAGAAATAGCGCTCCAGAAGAATAAGACCACGCCCACTATGCTCGACAGTATCGGCATGTGGCGCAAAGAAACGGAACAACGAAAGAAAAGAGAAGAAGCAAAAGTAGGGAAAGAACTACGAAAGGCAGCCCACCTAGCCGCAAAACAACTAGAAGAAGAAATAAAAGAAAGAAAAGAAGCTACACAAAACCAAGAATCAGGGTCAACAGGCCAATGTCCTGTTAGGACCCCCTCTGCGCTCTACCCTGAACTGCCCTCCAAACAACGGGCAAACGATGAGTTACTGCTAGGTCCCCCAATCATCTACATGCCCCCTCCATACGCTCCCAGCCAACAAAACCTGCAAGCCCCGAGTGTGAGTGAAAGTGACCCTAGTGCTAGTGCACCGGCCCTCACGGCCTCCGCACCAGCCACATTAACAACTTCGTCAGACGACCCCGAGGCTAGCAAACAATCATCAGCCAGGTTAAGTAGGTTAAGCAAAGATGAGCGGGATGGGATCAACGAAATAGCAAAGACATTGGTAGACCGAAGGGAGAGCGAAGAATACACAATGAGCGTATATAATTCACATGCCGACAGCCACAGACGGCATTTCATTTTGCGATTCAGCTACCACACCCTGAACGCGTATGAAGATAGGTATCAGAGTAAGGGTCCCGCTAAACTAACAACACTGTATAGGAAGGTTGATGTTGGAGATGGGACTGAACGTGAGGCGACGGAGCTCTTCATGCAAATGCTTGAGGTCCTCCGCCACCTCGCGGAACAGAAGCCAGAAGCCAAGGTTACGGTCCCTGAAACAACCTCGGCAGAAGTAGTCAATACTATGATGCCTATCAGAGAAGCGGCTCCTTACTGGATCCCGCCACGGGGCCAGGGGACGAGCGATGATATTAATAATGAACATGCAAAGGGAAGGGTTGTGTACAATTGGGTTTACCAACCATGGGACCGACAAGATATCCTAACCTTCAAACAAACCCTGCCCGACTTAAGAAAGAACCCAACGGCATTTTATACCGAATTAGGCACAGCCTTGGGTTCGACAATAATGACTTTAGCAGATATTGACTTGTTCTTTGGGTTATGCCTGCCAGCTGATGTGTGGAAGCAAATCCGGAAGGTTGACCACACAGATCTGTTTGGACATACCTGGGACCAACTCGGTAAACTAGATAGACAGCGAGAGCCGGGGAGTAAACCAGTGAAGGACATACTGGAACTCCCAGACAAACTGGTCCAGAAGTTGAAAACCCTGGTCCCGGAAGAAAAGTAGACTGGTCGATAGTCACAGCCTGTCGACAGAAACCCCAGGAAGATGTGTCAGAATACTTCTCCCGATTTGAGACAGTGTTCTCCGACTACAGTGGCCAAGACATGACCACCGCAACCGGACAGCACCTGTTTGTGCAAAATTATGTAAAGGGACTAACACAAGAAGTCTCCCAAAAACTGCAGACGAGCGAGAGTAGTTGGGGGGCCTCCAAACCCGCAGCTATCCTTCAGATGGCTCAGTATTACGAGCACCAAAAGAATGAGAATGATAGGGCGTCCGAGAAAAAGAAGAAAGATTTAAAGGAAAGGGTAATGATAGCCCAGATACAAGGTATAGCGCTTGGACGGGAACACCAAAGGGGGAACTACCAATCAACCACCCCCAGAGATCTACCTCCTAAAGATCACACCCCAGCACCCCACACTGGACGTAGAGACGTTAGCAATGACCAATGCGCCTTCTGCAAAGGGCTCGGCCATTGGAAATTCCAGTGTCCAGTTCTGCTAGAAATGAATAGGAATAGGGATTCCAGGGATGTGGCGGGTGGTCCGAGGAATAGAGTACAGGGACGAGGGAGCCCCAACGACACCAATAATGACAGATCAGGAAGATCGAACACATTTGACCGTCCCCGACAGAACCAATATCAGCTATCTGAAGGTGAACATGCCCCCGACTTTGCATAGGACTGCCAGGGGCAAGGGAGGGATCCAGTCGAGCTCTGTGTTGACCAGCAAGGTCCTTATGTCACCGCTAAGGTCTTGGGTACAGAGTCTCCATTCTTGGTAGACACTGGGGCGACACGTAGTGTGTTATCAAAACGACTGATTCCAAGGGCACCCTTGTCTGGCTCACACATAACGTCGATAGGTTTCGATGGGACGCGCTCCACTAACCCCCTGTCCGTACCTATTACCTTTGACCTAGAAAACAACACTACTGACGCGACATTTCTACTCTCCTCCAACTCCCCTGACGCCATTATGGGTATTGACTTACTGAAACATTTTCGAGCTACCATTAGATGTTCCCCAGATGGAATACGAGTCATCCTGTACGACAACCCAGACATGCCCAGATCCCCTCCCCCACGACACATGTGCTCCGTAACTGACGCTGACCTGTCCCTGCTTGACACCCTACCCCCGTACCTGTGGGCCAAAAATGACTCTGATGTGGGGCGAATGATGATTGATCCTATTCACATAACTGTACGACAGGACGCTATGCTCCCGAAACTCCCGCAGTATCGGATATCACCAGAGGGTGAGAAGGCACTGGTAGCGATCATTCAGTCTCTGGTAGATGCAGGAGTGGTTGAAGAGGTAGTTAGCAACGTCTGCAACAGCCCAATCCTACCTATTGTTAAGAAGCAAGGTGAAGGAGATGAGAAAGCGTACCGCTTCATCATCGACCTGCGAGAGGTTAACAAAGTGGTTGTACCCCAATATCCTGTGGTCTCTGATATCACCACCATTCTGACCCTCATCCCGTCCACTGCCACCACCTTCACTGTTATCGACCTTAAGAACGCGTTTTTCTCTATCCCCATTCATCCAGATAGCCGTTATCTGTTCGGCTTCACCTTAAAATCCCGTTCGTACCGATTTTGTAGAGCTCCCCAGGGGTACACTGAAAGTCCCAGCATTTACAGCCAGGCCCTCAAAAGACAGCTGGATGCCTTCCAGCTACCGGAGGGAGTGGTGTTGATCCAATATGTTGATGATATCCTTTTGGCGGCCGACACCACCCCGCTTGCAACGACAGCCACCGTCCAACTCCTACACTTTCTTGCAGAGAATGGCCATAAAGTCTCCAAAAAGAAGTTACAGTTCTGCCAGCCACAAGTGACTTACCTAGGCCATCTTCTGTCCAAAGAAGGGAGGAAACTCACACCCGACCGAATCCAAACCATCCTAGATACCCCCATCCCGAAAACACAGAAGCAGGTCCGCTCTTTGGTTGGCCTAACCTCTTTTTGCAGACAGTGGTTGCCTAATTACAGCCTCATTGTGAAACCATTACTTGCCCTACTGACCAAAGATGTCCCCTCCCCACTTCCTTGGACCGCTGAGTGTCAAGCCTCCTTTAAAGAATTACGGGATGCACTCTGCTCAGCGCCTGTCCTAGGAACGCCGGATTACTCCAAACCCTTCTCCCTCTTCACCCACGAAAAGGAGGGATGCGCATTGTCTGTCCTAACTCAATCAATTGGTCCTAAGCAGCGCCCTTGTACCTACTTCTCCGCCACTCTTGATCCTGTAGCCAGAGCCTTGCCTGCCTGCCTTCGAGCAGTAGCCGCCGCTGCTGTCTCTATCCGTCAGAGCGAGGGAATTGTACTTTCCAACTCCCTCACAGTGCTAGTACCCCATGCAGTCGACACCCTCTTGAATCAGACAAAGACCCAGCACCTGACTAGCGCACGACTGACAGGGTACGAGTTGACTCTACTTGCACCCCACATCACACTGAAGAGATGCACGACTTTGAATCCTGCCACATTACTGCCTCTGCCTGAAAATGACCCCGACGTGCCTCCCATACACGACTGTGTGACCCTCACGGACGAACAAACTAGGAGTAGGGTTGACCTCCGAGACACTGCTTTTCCCGACCCCGATGGAGAGCTATGGGTAGACGGCTCTTGCATCAAACTCCCAGATGGCACCACTTCAGCTGCCTATGCAGTAACGACAGCCCGAACAGTAGTTGAGACAGCCTGCATCACACAACGATCTGCCCAGGCAGCAGAGATGATAGCCCTCACCCGAGCATGCATCATAGCCGCAGGGACCACCACGAACGTATATACGGACAGCCAGTATGCCTTCGGAGTGGTCCACCATTTTGGGCTCCTGTGGAGGGAGAGGGGATTCCTGACATCCCACGGCACCCCGATCCTCCACGGAGATCTAGTTTCCGCTCTGATTGAAGCAGTTCTCCTCCCCAAACGACTAGCGGTGATCAAATGTCAAGCACACAAAAGGGTGACAGACTTAGTTGGGCAAGGGAATGCATTGGCCGACGTCACTGCACGAACCACAGCTGAGAATAGGACGGTGACGCGCATGTACATGACCAGGTCACAAGCAGAAACATGGATTGACACAAGGATAATGATTAGAGACATACAATCGGCCAGCACCCCTCACGAGCTGACTAAGTGGGCAAGGATGGGTTTGAAGGATGAGGAGGGCTGTTGGCGAACGAAGGATGCAAGCAAATGGTTGCTGCCCGACTCATACCTGATCCCCATACTGACAATGGCTCACTCCCCCGCACACATAGGATCTGCACCCATGATCGAACTCATTTCCAAAGTCTGGCACAATGACAAAATCCCTGACTCAGCCAGACGCCTAGTTCAGCAGTGCCTCATCTGTCTGCAACACAACCCCGGGAAAGGAACTGTAGTGCCCCGGGGAGGGTTTGGGACCCCCAATCACCCCTTTGAGGTCCTTCAGATGGATTACATCCAACTAGAGAGATGCCAAAGCCTGAAGTATGTACTAGTCATCGTATGTGCCTTCAGCAAATGGGTAGAAGCCTATCCAACCCGTGACAACACTGCCATGACTACTGCCAAAGTACTACTGAAGGAATTCTTCCCTCGCTATGGCCTTTGCCGAATTTTATGGAGTGACAATGGCCCCCACTTCATAGCTGAGGTTATCCAGCTAATCCTGAAAGGGTTGGGGGTGAAGCAACGATTCCATGCGGTCTTCCACCCCCAATCCGCTGGTCTAGTGGAACGCCACAATGCCACACTCAAGCTGAAACTGGCAAAAATAGTGGCCACCACTGGACTTAATTGGCCGGATGCCCTCCCACTGGCTTTGTTATCAATGCGCTCCACTCCCACCAAGAACCATTTGACCCCCTATGAGGTCGTGTTTGGGCGGCCTATGAACCTCTGGACTGCTCCCAAACCGACCTCCATTCATGAGGTCCCAGACGTCCTACTATCTGATTATTTGTGCAAGTTGACTAAAACGTTGTCTGTCATTCATCAACAGGTGCAGCAGGCCATCCCCGATGCTTCCAGGGGCCCCGGTCACGACATCCAACCGGGAAATTTTGTATTGATACGAAATTTCCAGCGAACCAAGAGTCTGGAACCTCGGTGGACGGGCCCCTGGCAAGTGCTGATCACCACCCGAACAGCACTCCGAGTGGAGGGGAAGAAGCACTGGCTGCACGCGCATCATTGTCGGAAGGTCCCTGCAAACCTGGCCACGACAGAAAACGTCAGCACCCAAGAAGAGCTCCTGACCAAAGACCGACCGATATTGGACTGTTATCCAGATACTGGGGCACTCGAACTTGCAAAATTCTCTGATCCTACTGTGCCATCCAGAGAAGGGTATTTCCTGCGTCGAAAGGAGGGAGTCTCGGCTAAGTAGGCCACGGACTAAGTTAAAATCTCAGAACGGTGACCTACACACAATCAAGGGTTGCCGGGAGAGAAGCTAAACAAAGTCTGTGGTTCTGCCCACTACCGAGCCCCTTGAAGGTGATGGAAGCGCCAAATAAGAAGATGATGGAAGCGCCAGATAAGAAGATGATGGAAGCAACGGGAAATACCCAGTATAGGAATCCAAAAACTGACAACCTGCACAAATCGAAGACAATTGCACTCTTCATTGTCTTCCTCTTCTGCCTCCTTCTCATGACCTCCCTCTGGATTCTGGAAGAGAGCACACCGGCTCATGAGACATTGCTACCTACTGCACAGCCAACACCCCTGAAAGAGCATCACCTAATCTCTCTGTCGCCTCAGCTCCGAGAAAGGCGCAGGGAATTCTGGAACAATTCCTTTGTGCAACTGTTGCACCAACATAACCTTGCTGCAAATGCTACGAACTGTTGGATCTGTGGGTTGCTCCCACATGCCACTGGACACTCCATCCCCTTCATCCCTTCACCCTTCTCAGTTCACGGCTCTTGCCTCGCCTGGTTGATCCTCATGCAAGAGAGCCACAGGGACAACGCCACCTCCAGCCGGACAGTGTCACTCTTCTACTCTGGGTTCTGGCTGAACAAAACAGGAAAGACTCCAGCTGCCCTGTGTCCAGCACTCGCAGGCACCACCTTCATCAAAGACATTCCAGCCAAAGAACGAGTCGAAGTACAGGTGCTCCACAATCCAGCCAGAACCACCTTCTCTCATCTGCAGAAACAAACTACCGCCACCCTGACTGTGGCTCTGTCCGTGATCAATGTCACTGGCCTTGTGTGCCTAGAAGGCCAAGGAACGCAGCTGGTGGGTTACAGCGCCTGCCGAGTCACCAGAACATTGGACTCAGCTGAACCCCCTTCTTTTGTTGCTTCTCCGAATATGTACTTTGTGTGTGGCACCAAGGCTTACACCTGGCTCCCGAAAGGATGGAAGGGCACCTGTTATATTGCCTTCGTTCTTCCACCCACATATGTAGCCCCTGCCAACCACCACCGGCAGAGGCGTGCAGATGACCTTGGGCAAGCCGACTCCACTGGAGCACAGTTCCTGGATGCAGCAAAGGGACTTGTTCCTCTGTGGGGCCCAATGGCTAACAGCCGTGCTATCCGGCACCTGACCCAGGCAGTAGAAACAACGATCAATATCACGGCTGGCATCCTCGCCAACAATACTGCGGAGCTTCAGGCGGTCCGCCTCGTGACCCTCCAAAATCGTCTTGTCCTAGACGTGGTCCTAGCCGACCGAGGAGGAGCATGCCGCATCATCGGATCCAGCTGCTGCACCTACGTGCCTGACAACTCGCCTTCAGTCTACAAAGCCATTGAACACCTCCACAGACTGTCCTCAGAGGTTCACCAAGAGCAGGAAGGATGGTCGCTTGGGAGCTGGTTTTGGGACACTTTGAAAAATTGGGGTTGGAAGTTGTTTTCCTTCGTACTGATACCTATTGTAATATTATGTGGGTGTTGCTTAGGTATCCAATGTCTGCCACCTCTGCTCGGCCTTGCTTCTAACTGTATGTGCCCAAAGACTTTGGACTTCCGAAATGAGCACATGAGCCCCCTCTATGAAGTAGAAATACGTGGCCTTATGGGGATAAATCCAAACTGACAAGTTGGCGAGACATGTTAAAAGGGAGGACTGTGGAATTTTAGTTTGCGATCTGAACATTATCTGCGCCAGCTTGTCACCTATGCACCACATGCACGGCAGCCATTTTAGATATCATGGTCTCCCTGTCCACGACCGATCGCCAGCGCGCCCCTCTGACCCAGCAAGCATCCTCCGCGCGCCCTGGCTCCCCCCTCCCTCCTCCTTATGAGCATGACCCATCTGCATGACCCTGTCCTTAGGAGTCACGCCAGCGCCTGACCAACACCTCCTCTCTTCCCATGAATGCCCCTCTGTTGATAAACCTCCCCTCTGCGCTGGATTGTCCACGCAGCATGAATACCACTCCATTGATGGCCCCTCACCCGGTGTCCAACTGTCCACACAGGTCCGAGGCCATTGCCTAAGCCGAGAGATACCATTTACTGCCCTTATTGTATGAGGTCGCTCTCCTTCAAAGGGCCCTCTATTGATCCAGGCCTCCCCACCCCCTGTGACATGATCAGGCGCACACATCCTAAGACTCGACGAAACACTCAGCTGCGTGATGACCCTCCCTCTTATCAGCAGGTTGAGGACCTCCATTGTGAATGTATATGGGGGTGGGATTAACACGAGGATTACGGGGATGCCTTTTCCTTGCCTTACAAAGTTGTGATTGTAATAAAGGAAGGTCACATGCCATAAACCGGTGTATAAGAGGCCAGGCCTCTGAGAGGCTGTTAGAGCACCTCGAGACGATACCTTGTTGTCTGATCTGATGTGTTCTGCTCCGTCGGAATAAACTCCTGTTTCCTGCCTTCTGGTCTCCGGCGCCTGCCTCATTGCTTGGTAAATTTGAATGGTACAAGGGCGGTTAGCGCCGGGCAAATCTTGAGAAAGGTCCTAGCCCTACCTTTTTCTACACCTGTATCAGGGAAGTTGTTTTAAATGCCCCTAAGCCACCCCGAAGGAATGTCACCTGGCCCCCCTAGTTCGAACAAAAACGACCCCGTACCACTAAAGGTTATCTCTCTTCCTCAAAAATGACAAAAATTACTTTCTAGGACGTTTTGGACATTGATGATTTTCATATGATCTATTTATTAAAGTAATACTCATCTCTCCGCATGAAATTAATTTTCAACATGCTACACAAGTCAATCTCATCTTCCCAAAGTTCTTTTGCAGATTTGGGACCGTTTCCCTTGCCTCTGACTCACTTATTGCTAAGTCATTGATGGATGTTTTTTCCGAAAGGGGATTATCCACCAAATCTCGAAATTGTGCTTTAGAATAATTAAGAGGGTACCACCTCTCCATGTGCCAATGCATGGTATGATTACCATACCTATATTTTTTTTCGGTCCCTCTCGAGAGTTTTTTTTTTGCAGATGAGGCGGGTAACAAACCTGGCATTAACTTTCTTTTCATGAGAAGGAAAAGAAAAAAATTGCCAGATAAAATTTACTTTCACATGGGACGTTCTTGGCATTTCTTTCAGAAACTTTTACATCACTGTGTCATTTCTTTGTCTATCCTGGTTAAAACAATGTCATATAAATAGTTGTTTAAAAAGTTTTTTTTAAACGTGTTTACTTTGTTGGAGCATTGTATATATTTATAAGTTATTAAAGTGTTATAATCCTACTACTTTGTTGGAGTGCTATATATTTTTAATGTGACACATAATTGTGAAGACTTTGATGTACAAAAAGGCATCCCTGGAATCTTCCGCTTCAGGCTAGGTTCCACACACCCTTACAGTGAGAATCCCCTCCCCAATCACAATACAGGATCGTTATCAGATAGTAGGAACGCGTGTGGTGTGACGGATCTCATGAGATGGCGACCTTGATCTACTGTAACTCCTTTGAACAGGGGTGATTCTTTACAGTTGAGGCCATAAACTGCATCCCCAGGGCTACGTGATAGCCTGGGATCGGCCTGGACAATCAGACACAAAGGAAGAGGAATGTCAGAGGGTGCGGTAGTGAATAGGGTGAAAGGGTGGTGTCGGGCGGAAACAGGGTGTGATTCTCAGGGAAGAGCAGCACAGATGGGGGGAGGTTTATGGCCCAGGCATAAGACAGGGAGCAGGGGTGACCAGTGCGTGGGGGAGATGCTTGCGAGGGTGGGGAGCCAGGGTGAGGATCGGCGGCGTGCAGAGAGTGGGTCTGGTCAAGGCATCTAAAATGGCTGCCGTGCACGACAAAAGTGTGGCATTTGAAAAAAAGCAAGATGGCGCACACAATGTTTATCAATACGGATTAATTTATAACAATTATTTTTAACAATATATTTACTCGCAGTGTCAAAATGGCGATCAACACTTCCTAATTTCCATCGAAACGAACGTTAACAGAAGTCAAGCGGCAAAAAAAAAAAAAAAAAGCTCACGCGCAACCGCTGGAAGACAAGTATCAACATATATGAGCCTCCTCAACCACCCTCAGAAAACATAGGGGGTCAGGATACGTCTCCCATACCCCCTTATACCCAATACTCACATTGCTTTTCCTCCATCTTGTAATTTAATTAAATCGAAACACAAAATGGCGAATTCACGTTTCGCTACCAGTTTGCGACCCGGTTCGCGAACCGAGAAGCGCTTCTACCGCGAAAAATCAAATTTTTAATATTTGCCCCACGGGACCCTTTAATAACCCCAACATCATTCCTAGGGGGTCAAGAGGGGTCTACCTTGCCCCCTTTCATTAAATTCCCCCTTCGTTTTTCTCCTCCTCTTGTCTCTCGATCCTACCGAGAGACAAGAGGGTGGCCGCACCGGACTGTTTAGAATGTTGACAGACACCGGAGAGCCAATCAGCTTCGCTACGCAAAGCTCCGTTACGCGAAAAGTACGCGATCTGGAGCGCTATCTAGGACGCTGTCACAGATATATCTGTTTTTTTAAACGTTAATTTCTCAAAATCCACTGGAGCACATATATTGAGACCCAGCAAAGGCACATCGGGCTAACAGTCCCTATAATTTTGCCAAGTTTTGTGTAAATCCATTCAGCCGTTCGAGCTAAAAGTGAGGCCAAAGGCCCTATGGAAAAATGAATGGGAAAAATGCGTTTTGGGACCCCCCTTTTTTCTCGGCCCCCCCTTGACGGAACCCCCCACATTTTCAGGGGCTGCTCAGAAACAAAATGTGCCATTTTCCTAATATTTCAGCTGATTCCGTCCACAAACGCCAAAGTTATTAGACATAGAATTTTCAAAAGTTCCATAGAGAAAAAATCCTAACTATATAAACCTACTGGCTATCGCCAGTAGGTAATATATATATATATATATATATTCACTGAAAAAACCATAGGTTTTAGGCCATATATAGTTAGGGATTAGCATTTACAAAACCTTAATTTACTCGCACAAAACCATAGAAATTCGCATATATAGTTAGATGCAATAACTATATATCGCGCACCCGCAATCCACTGCTGATGATGTCACATATTACATCATTCATGACATGGTCAGTGACATCACTGATGACATCACTGATGACAACATCCAGTGACTGTATGTTTCTGTAAAGTTTAAATATGTTTTACATATTGAAGAATGAGTGGATGTATAAGTGTCTGGATGAAGAATTTAGTAGGTGCATGACTGACTGTATGAGAGAGTGATTAAATGTGTCTCACTGAGTGCATGGGTTAGTGACTAAACTGTCTTAATTTGTGCATCAGTATGTCTGTTGTTCTGTAAGGTGCTGCATGTGTTGATCAGTAGCTATATGAGTGGCTATATGGGTTATTGTTTGGTTGCCAAGTATTTGAATGGGAGGCTGAGTGTGTGTGTGGGTGGCTGGGAGGTGTGTGACTCTGTGCATAGATGTGTAAGCAGTTGATTCACTAGGTGCATGAGCTCAAGAGTGCATGTGGAAACAGCTATATGGGCAGTTGACTGTGCATGGGTGTGTTGGTGAGTGAATGGATATCTCAGTGCTACATGTGCAAGTAAGTACGTATGTAAAACACAGTACATGTGAGAGTTGACATATATAAATAACTGTGGATAAGAGCCAGTGAATGTGTGAGTGGCTGTATGGATCATTGTGAGCTTGTATCAGGGATTGTATAAGAGAGTAAATATGTGTTAGAATATGTTTGAATAAGTAAGGTGTGTATAACTGTATAGTTGAGGAAATGGAGGTGTGATTGATTCTTTGCATGACTGACTAGGTGTGTGAGTAACTCCATGGATGAGTGACAGTCTGTGAGAGTCTGTTTACACTGATTGTATCTAAGGTTATATTAGAGTCTGAAGAGGTTGATCGTATTATCACATGAATGATATCATCAGTGATGTGATCAGTAATGTGAAATGAGATGTCATCAGTGATGTCATTTGAGATGCCATCAGTGATGTCATCAGTGATGTCACTGACCATGTCATGAATGATGTAATAATTGACATCATCAGCAGTGGATTGCGGGTGCGCGATATATAGTTATTGCATCTAACTATATATGCGAATTTCTATGGTTTTGTGCGAGTAAATTAAGGTTTTGTAAATGCTAATCCCTAACTATATATGGCCTAAAACCTATGGTTTTTTCAGTGAATTTCAATGGCTTTTTAATAGCAAATATCTATAGCTGTAACATATATTCTTATTCTAATTCACAAATATATTTTATATATTTTTTTTTAAGCAAAGGACCCAGATATGTTTACAGTTTATCACTAACAATGTTCCAGGCTAATGTATTTTCACGAAAAATTAACAACTGTCCTGCAAATAAAATATTCCTATTTCGTGAAAAAGGGCGTTTCTTCATCCCATGAGGGAGCCATTGAGCAAAAGAGACTCAACCTGCTGTCTTAGTCGCTGATAGGCCTGATTATCGGATTTTTATCGATCACTTTATGTTGCAACAGTGGAAAACAAAACAGCCCTTGCCCATTTATTTTTACAGCATTCCTGCATATTATACCCTACCCCAAAACAGTATTTTGCCTGTTACCACAGTAGTAGTTTATGGAACACTTACGTCAGCACATAGGTTAAAAATTTCACCACAATGTGTTGCTAATGAGTGACATTCAGCATTATACTTCAAATTATAAATATCATTTCTATTGATGACTGCTACCCCCACAAAAAAACAGACGTATGTACTTTTTTAATTAACTTTTATTAAAACAATAACTGGAACTATAACTAAAATATAACACTAAAATAAATAACTAGAACTATAAGTAACAAAACAATATAATAAACAACATATGATATGGAGTCCAAAATAAGTATTGTAGTTAATCTGCAAAACAAAAAGAAAATTAGTGTTTAAATTTAGATTGAAGTGACTACATGAGATCAAACATCACAAGTCAAAGTAAAACTTGACAATATTTATATTTTTTAAAATCTTCGCAGTGTGCCTGAAACGCTTCCACTAGCATTGTACATGCAGACTTTGGTCCACCCTCTTTATCAATTTTTGCAGTTTAAAATATAACGTCCTACATGTGTTATTCATCTCTTACTTTCTCCTTTCAAATTCTCTTGTAAAGAACTTAACAACAAATAAAGGGAACATTTTCTGCATATTCTTAATAAAGCATATGACACAATGCATAGTAACACCGTATTTATTGAATGTTTTGAAAATAATTTTCACAAGTCTTAAAAAAGGTGAATGCAAGAAAAGTTACTTGCCGCATATGCAAGACTGCTTTCAAGAGGAGACCCCAATAAAAAGGACTTGTGTGTAACTGCAAGTATGCTGAAGCAGTTGCAGACTAAGAATCCGATCAACTTTGCAAGGGAAGAGTTAAGGAGATTGAGAGCGGTTCCTTCTGCTTCATGAGAAGGCCCGAGTACCAGTGGAGCAACACCGTCAACCTCTAGAGCACAGCCTAATATTTGTCCCCAATTTGAAACCCTTTAAGAGAAAAAGTAAGAAGGTTGGGAGCTTTGTATGCCATCCTAATATCTAATTATCCATAGTTATACAGAGATCCGCCCTGTATCAGACTCATATGTACAAGTGTTTGTACCTGTTTTTCTCCCCACTGATTGATTGATTGGCTGGACATTTATTCTTCAAGGAATACTTCTCTAGAGGTATTCTTTGTTTGTAAATAACGTGGAATAGAAATATTCTGTCTAGTCTTTGCAAGTAGTGAAGGGTGGGTAATGCGGACCTTTGTCCCCCGTTGTAATCTGTCATACCCATCTACTCCCCACTGATTGAGAAACTAGTTCCACCCGGACCATTTATTAGAGGTACATCATCTGGCTCAACCAGAGAGTACCCCTAATAAAGAAGACATATGTAAAAAACGAAGTAATCACTGAATCCTGTTAAACAGAAACTTTAGCATGAAATACACTTGAAAAGAAAGGGAAAGAAATCAAACAAAATCAGTAGGCCACTGATGAGTTTTTGACTTCGCTAGAAATAAGAAACATGAAAGTAGTGAAAAAACCCAAGCTTGACGTTACGGCAGCCACGAGGTAGCTAGGCTCCGCCACCCCCCCACTGCTCCAAGCATGTCTGTTCCACCGCCCGCCACGCCCATTAACGGTAACATGAAATAGATATAAATCAGCAGATACCTACCCCCATTCCGGAAACTCCCGAAGTGAAACAGGGCCACGGTTACGCCCATCCGGAGGATGAGGCCTCGACACGTGCAGGGCGGGGCCCAGCTAACCGCCATCAGCCGTGGCGTGGATGGGCCGAAATGTACTGGTCTCCCGATTCCCTTCTTCTTCCGCCTTGCAGGCCACAGGGGGGATGTCTTGCCTCTGCCTCCGACCCCCCCCCCCTTCTTATCGCCTGGTCCGTACATCACGGATATCAATGCCAGGTGTCGGCATGGGGTGCGCTGGGAGGGAGAGGCAGCGCGAACGAGCCTCTCCCACCCCCCAGGTGGGGGCCCCTCAGCTGCACCCCCAATGCTCCACTCACCCATCAAAAGGGTTGTCGCGTAAGGTGCACCAGGAGAGGAGCCGAGGCCGACGGGAACTCTAGCTGCGACAACACTGGAGAGGAATGTCTTGCACATGCCACCGACCCTCCCCTCGTATCTCCTGGTCTGGCCCCGGCTTGGTATGAGCTCCCCGTTCGGTCCTGAAGCGGCGCCCTGCAGGCCACGGGGGGGGGATGTCTTGCCTCTGCCTCTGACCCCCCCCTCTTATCACCTAGTCCGGACATCACGGATATCAACGACAGGTGTCGGCGTGGGGTGCGCTGGGAGGGAGAGGCGGCGCGAACGAGCCTCTCCCACCCCCTCAGGTGGGGGCCCCTCAGCTGCACCCCCAACACTCCACTCACCCAACAAAAGGGTTCCTCCACTCTTGCGATGCAGCGGCGCTGCACTCACCCGGCAAAAGGTCTCGTCCACTGTTGCGGTGCAACGACGCTTCTAGTTTCCTAGGTCCAGAAACGTTCTCCTCAACTTTGAAGATTCTATAAGAGCCAGGGGGGCCCCCGACCCCCGATGGGGAATGACTGCCATGATCACCCACGGAACGACCACGACGTAGCCGCGGGACGTCGGCGCGCTCATGCCGGCGCTGGCCTCAGTCTTGAAATCACCAAAATCCTGCAAGACTACCAACTTGATCAGTTCCGGTGGGACACCAGTATGACCCGGTAGGAGAGATTGTTGCCTCCCACCCCACTTTGACTGATGGTTCATGTCGGCAGTCCCCTCTGCTACCCTTCAATGAAAACCTTTGGACTGCCGAAGGAGGTCCCGGTCCAACCACGAGTTGGTGGAGACATTTTAACTATACTTGGACCTTCCTGACCTCACCCAAAATGGCGCCGGTACAAATGAAACTCTCAACTCCTTGTTGTGCCCCGATTGCTCAGCCTTAATATCATGAGATATGTATGCAGTTTTTAGCACATGAATTGATATGGGATAAGACTGATTACACGTTCGAACAATGAATTGATATTAAGTTCTAATACATCATTGATTACTGTATTTATTATTGAAGGTTGGAATTGTCGACACTAATGGCACTTGCTCACAATGAATTATCGATATGATTTTGTTGCACTTGTCGCACTTTTTACTATGAAATCAACGACCACTGACTCTGTTATGTTTTCCACAAATAAATACCACCCCCCCCATTTACAGTTCCAGCCTGCTCCGTGGCCGGCCCACGGGGTTGTAGGCCCGTATTTGGGCACCAACATTTTTATTAAAGGTTTTTGAAAAAGCCAACGTAGTTGTAACGCGTAGATTGGTAAGTTTCGAAGAAATGGCCACTGTTTCCGATTTTATTTTTTATTTTTTTTAAAAAGCAGGTGAAATCAAGCAGCTCAATTAGTTAAGGGTTAAAAAGTATAGTACGCAGAAACATTGAAAATATGAATGGTCCAGGTTTGTTGTATATGTTTTTCATTTTTGTACAGCATAAAGCAATCGATAAAGATCCTGGTATTTACCCTCTACTTTATATGCTACCTGTATCAGGGAAGTTGTTTTAAATGCCCCTAAGCCACCCCGAAGGAATGTCACCTGGCCCCCCTAGTTCGAACAAAAACAACCCCGTACCACTAAAGGTTATCTCTCTTCCTCAAAAATGACAAGAATTACTTTCTAGGACGTTTTGGACATTGATGATTTTCATATGATCTATTTATTAAAGTAATACTCATCTCTCCGCATGAAATTAATTTTCAACATGCTACACAAGTCAATCTCATCTTCCCAAAGTTCTTTTGCAGATTTGGGACCGTTTCCCTTGCCTCTGACTCACTTATTGCTAAGTCATTGATGGATGTTTTTGCCGAAAGGGGATTATCCACCAAATCTCGAAATTGTGCTTTAGAATAATTAAGAGGGTACCACCTCTCCATGTGCCAATGCATGGTATGATTACCATACCTATATTTTTTTTCGGTCCCTCTCGAGAGTTTTTTTTTTGCAGATGAGGCGGGTAACGAACCTGGCATTAACTTTCTTTTCATGAGAAGGAAAAGAAAAAAATTGCCAGATAAAATTTACTTTCACATGGGACGTTCTTGGCATTTCTTTCAGAAACTTTTACATCACTGTGTCATTTCTTTGTCTATCCTGGTTAAAACAATGTCATATAAATAGTTGTTTAAAAAGTTTTTTTTAAACGTGTTTACTTTGTTGGAGCGTTGTATATATTTATAAGTTATTAAAGTGTTATAATCCTACTACTTTGTTGGAGTGCTATATATTTTTAATGTGACACATAATTGTGAAGACTTTGATGTACAAAAAGGCATCCCTGGAATCTTCCGCTTCAGGCTAGGTCCCACACACCCTTACAGTGAGAATCCCCTCCCCAATCACAATACAGGATCGTTATCAGATAGTAGGAACGCGTGTGGTGTGACGGATCTCATGAGATGGTGACCTTGATCTACTGTAACTCCTTTGAACAGGGGTGATTCTTTACAGTTGAGGCCATAAACTGCATCCGCAGGGCTACGTGATAGCCTGGGACCGGCCTGGACAATCAAACACAAAGGAAGAGGAATGTCAGAGGGTGCGGTAGTGAATAGGGTGAAAGGGTGGTGTCGGGCAGAAACAGGGTGTGATTCTCAGGGAAGAGCAGCACAGATGGGGGGAGGTTTATGGCCCAGGCATAAGACAGAGAGCAGGGGTGACCAGTGCGTGGGGGAGATGCTTGCGAGGGTGGGGAGCCATGGTGAGGATCGGCGGCGTGCAGAGAGTGGGTCTGGTCAAGGCATCTAAAATGGCTGCCGTGCACGACAAAAGTGTGGCATTTGAAAAAAAGCAAGATGGCGCACACAATGTTTATCAATACGGATTAATTTATAACAATTATTTTTAACAATATATTTACTCGCAGTGTCAAAATGGCGATCAACACTTCCTAATTTCCTTCGAAACGAACGTTAACAGAAGTCAAGCGGCAAAAAAAAAAAAAAAAAGCTCACGCGCAACTGCTGGAAGACAAGTATCAACATATATGAGCCTCCTCAACCACCCTCAGAAAACATAGGGGGTCAGGATACGTCTCCCATACCCCCTTATACCCAATACTCACATTGCTTTTCCTCCATCTTGTAATTTAATTAAATCGAAACACAAAATGGCGAATTCACGTTTCGCTACCAGTTTGCGACCCGGTTCGCGAACCGAGAAGCGCTTCTACCGCGAAAAATCAAATTTCTATTATTTGCCCCACGGGACCCTTTAATAACCCCAACATCATTCCTAGGGGGTCAAGAGGGCTCTACCTTGCCCCCTTTCATTAAATTCCCCCTTCGTTTTTCTCCTCCTCTTGTCTCTCGATCCTACCGAGAGACAAGAGGGTGGCCGCACCGGACTGTTTAGAATGTTGACAGACACCGGAGAGCCAATCAGCTTCGCTACGCAAAGCTCCGTTACGCGAAAAGGACGCGATCTGGAGCGCTATCTAGGACGCTGTCACAGATATATCTGTTTTTTTAAACGTTAATTTCTCAAAATCCACTGGAGCACATATATTGAGACCCAGCAAAGGCACATCGGGCTAACAGTCCCTATAATTTTGCCAAGTTTCGTGTAAATCCATTCAGCCGTTCGAGCTAAAAGTGAGGCCAAAGGCCCTATGGAAAAATGAATGGGAAAAACACGTTTTGGGACCCCCCTTTTTTCTCGGCCCCCCCCTGACGGAACCCCCCAAATTTTCAGGGGCTGCTCAGAAACAAAATGTGCCATTTTCCTAAAATTTCAGCCGATTCCGTCCACAAACGCCAAAGTTATTAGACAGAATTTTCAAAAGTTCCATAGAGAAAAAATCCTAACTATATAAACCTACTGGCTATCGCCTGTAGGTAATATATATATATATATATATATATATATATATATATATATATATATATATATATATATATATATATTTCTCCACCAAGGCGATCCTCAAGCTCCGGGCGCTCAACTGTGGGTGCTCTGCAAAGGGGCCGGATCAGGGCCCAAAACAATTTTCTCCCCAAGGATGCGGCACTCAGCGTTTATAAATTTTAAACAGCATATACTTTATTTCTCCAGCTTGGACCAACGCGTTTCAGCCATCACAGGCTTTGTTCACGGTAAGTGAGCTTTTTTCTATGTCCACTATTTATCCCATTTGAAACAATTATGGTGCATTATGGGATTTGTGGTCAAGTTACATTTCATTACTTTTGCAGATTGCAGATAGCAACGTATATTTATAGTATTTACAGATTTTGAAACACACGCTCTGCTTTACGCGCATAGAATATTTTTACAGCCTCATATTATATGCATATGTAGACATTTTTTCAAGTGTTGGGTGTCGTACCCTTTCCATATCGTATTACAGTTCTCATTTAACATTATACTTTTCCCAGCATCTATCGATTATTAACTGTTATAGCATAAGTTATAAGTTTTGTAGGGATTATTCTAGATGTCGAGTTTTCAATAATCAAACATGCATCATTTAACCGGGTATAGTACCCTACAGTGCAATGATCAAATCTCAGTCTGCATATGAATTAAGTCATTATTTTCAATTATTCCAAGTGTACATAAAGTTCCTCATCAAAATTCATCCCTCTCGGCATCTTGGTCTTTAATCTGATTATGAATTTGGATTCAATTTGTCTTAATTTGCGGTGCCCTGAAAAAACGGATTTTAGAACACATCCGAGCAGTAAAAAACAGAAATCTGGCCTATGCGACAGCAAAACACATGATATCATGTCAAAAAGGAGACTGGAAATCGATGTCTTATTTTGGCATACACATGGTGAACATGGGAGAACGAGGAGGAAACAGACTGCGCAAATTAAGACAAATCGAATCCAAATTCATAATCAGACTTATAACTTATGCTATAACAGTTAATAATCGATAGATGCTGGGAAAAGTATAATGGTAAATGAGAACTGTAATACGATATGGAAAGGGTACGACACCCAACACTTGAGAAAATGTCTACATATGCATATAATATGAGGCTGTAAAAATATTCTATGCGCGTAAAGCAGAGCGTGTGTTTCAAAATCTGTAAATACTATAAATATACGTTGCTATCTGCAATCTGCAAAAGTAATGAAATGTAACTTGACCACAAATCCCATAATGCACCATAATTGTTTCAAATGGGATAAATAGTGGACATAGAAAAAAGCTCACTTACCGTGAACAAAGCCTGTGATGGCTGAAACGCGTTGGTCCGAGCTGGAGAAATAAAGTATATGCTGTTTAAAATTTATAAACGCTGAGTGCCGCATCCTTGGGGGAAAAAAAAATATATATATTCACTGAAAAAACAATAGGTTTTAGGCCATATATAGTTAGGGATTAGCATTTACAAAACCTTAATTTACTCGCACAAAACCATAGAAATTCGCATATATAGTTAGATGCAATAACTATATATCGCGCACCCGCAATCCACTGCTGATGATGTCACATATTACATCATTCATGACATGGTCAGTGACATCACTGATGACATCACTGATGACAACATCCAGTGACTGAATGTTTCTGTAAAGTTTAAATATGTTTTACATATTGAAGAATGAGTGGATGTATAAGTGTCTGGATGAAGAATTTAGTAGGTGCATGACTGACTGTATGAGAGAGTGATTAAATGTGTCTCACTGAGTGCATGGGTTAGTGACTAAACTGTCTTAATTTGTGCATCAGTATGTCTGTTGTTCTGTAAGGTGCTGCATGTGTTGATCAGTAGCTATATGAGTGGCTATATGGGTTATTGATTGGTTGCCCAAGTATTTGAATGGGAGGCTGAGTGTGTGTGTGGGTGGCTGGGAGGTGTGTGACTCTGTGCATAGATGTGTAAGCAGTTGATTCACTAGGTGCATGAGCTCACGAGTGCATGTGGAAACAGCTATATGGGCAGTTGACTGTGCATGGGTGTGTTGGTGAGTGAATGGATAGCTCAGTGCTACATGTGCAAGTAAGTACGTATGTAAAACACAGTACATGTGAGAGTTGACATATATAAATAACTGTGGATAAGAGCCAGTGAATGTGTGAGTGGCTGTATGGATCATTGTGAGCTTGTATCAGGGATTGTATAAGAGAGTAAATATGTGTTAGAATATGTTTGAATAAGTAAGGTGTGTATAACTGTATAGTTGAGGAAATGGAGGTGTGATTGATTCTTTGCATGACTGACTAGGTGTGTGAGTAACTCCATGGATGAGTGACAGTCTGTGAGAGTCTGTTTACACTGATTGTATCTAAGGTTATATTAGAGTCTGAAGAGGTTGATCGTATTATCACATGAATGATATCATCAGTGATGTGATCAGTAATGTCAAATGAGATGTCATCAGTGATGCCATCAGTGATGTCATTTGAGATGCCATCAGTGATGTCATCAGTGATGTCACTGACCATGTCATGAATGATGTAATATGTGACATCATCAGCAGTGGATTGCGGGTGCGCGATATATAGTTATTGCATCTAACTATATATGCGAATTTCTATGGTTTTGTGCGAGTAAATTAAGGTTTTGTAAATGCTAATCCCTAACTATATATGGCCTAAAACCTATGGTTTTTTCAGTGAATTTCAATGGTTTTTTAATAGCAAATATCTATAGCTGTAACATATATTCTTATTCTAATTCACAAATATATTTTATATATATTTTTTTTTAAGCAAAGGACCCAGATATGTTTACAGTTTATCACTAACAATGTTCCAGGCTAATGTATTTTCACGAAAAATTAACAACTGTCCTGCAAATAAAATATTCCTATTTCGTGAAAAAGGGCGTTTCTTCGTCCCATGAGGGAGCCATTGAGCAAAAGAGACTCAACCTGCTGTCTTAGTCGCTGATAGGCCTGATTATCGGATTTTTATCGATCACTTTATGTTGCAACAGTGGAAAACAAAACAGCCCTTGCCCATTTATTTTTACAGCATTCCTGCGTATTATACCCTACCCCCAAACAGTATTTTGCCTGTTACCATAGTAGTAGTTTATGGAACACTTACGTCAGCACATAGGTTAAAAATTTCACCACAATGTGTTGCTAATGAGTGACATTCAGCATTATACTTCAAATTATAAATATCATTTCTATTGATGACTGCTACCCCCACAAAAAAACAGACGTATGTACTTTTTTAATTAACTTTTATTAAAACAATAACTGGAACTATAACTAAAATATAACACTACAATAAATAACTAGAACTATAAGTAACAAAACAATATAATAAACAACATATGATATGGAGTCCAAAATAAGTATTGTAGTTAATCTGCAAAACAAAAAGAAAATTAGTGTTTAAATTTAGATTGAAGTGACTAAATGAGATCAAACATCACAAGTCAAAGTAAAACTTGACAATATTTATATTTTTTAAAATCTTCGCAGTGTGCCTGAAACGCTTCCACTGGCATTGTACATGCAGACTTTGGTCCACCCTCTTTATCAATTTTTGCAGTTTAAAATATAACGTCCTACATGTGTTATTCATCTCTTACTTTCTCCTTTCAAATTCTCTTGTAAAGACCTTAACAACAAATAAAGGGAACATTTTCTGCATATTCTTAATAAAGCATATAACACAATGCATAGTAACACCGTATTTATTGAATGTTTTGAAAATAATTTTCACAAGTCTTAAAAAAGGTGAATGGAAGAAAAGTTACTTGCCGCATATGCAAGACTGCTTTCAAGAGGAGACCCCAATAAAAAGGACTTGTGTGTAACTGCAAGTATGCTGAAGCAGTTGCAGACTAAGAATCCGATCAACTTTGCAAGGGAAGAGTTAAGGAGATTGAGAGCGGTTCCTTCTGCTTCATGAGAAGGCCCGAGTACCAGTGGAGCAACACCGTCAACCTCTAGAGCACAGCCTAATACTTGTCCCCAATTTGAAACCCTTTAAGAGAAAAAGTAAGAAGGTTGGGAGCTTTGTATGCCATCCTAATATCTAATTATCCATAGTTATACAGAGATCCGCCCTGTATCAGACTCATATGTACAAGTGTTTGTACCTGTTTTTCTCCCCACTGATTGATTGATTGGCTGGACATTTATTCTTCAAGGAATACTTCTCTAGAGGTATTCTTTGTTTGTAAATAACGTGGAATAGAAATATTCTGTCTAGTCTTTGCAAGTAGTGAAGGGTGGGTAATGTGGACCTTTGTCCCCCGTTGTAATCTGTCATACCCATCTACTCCCCACTGATTGAGAAACTAGTTCCACCCGGACCATTTATTAGAGGTACATCATCTGGCTCAACCAGAGAGTACCGCTAATAAAGAAGTCATATGTAAAAAACGAAGTAATCACTGAATCCTGTTAAACAGAAACTTTAGCATGAAATACACTTGAAAAGAAAGGGAAAGAAATCAAACAAAATCAGTAGGCCACTGATGAGTTTTTGACTTCGCTAGAAATAAGAAACATGAAAGTAGTGAAAAAAGCCAAGCTTGACGTTACGGCAGCCACGAGGTAGCAAAGCTCCGCCACCCCCCCACTGCTCCAAGCATGTCTGTTCCACCGCCCGCCACGCCCATTAACGGTAACATGAAATAGATATAAATCAGCAGATATCTACCCCCATTCCGGAAACTCCCGAAGTGCAACAGGGCCACGGTTACGCCCATCCGGAGGATGAGGCCTCAACACGTGCAGGGCGGGGCCCAGCTAACCGCCATCAGCCGTGGCGTGGATGGGCCGAAATGTACTGGTCTCCCGATTCCCTTCTTCTTCCGCCTTGCAGGCCACGGGGGGGGGATGTCTTGCCTCTGCCTCCGACCCCCCCCCCCTTCTTATCGCCTGGTCTGGACATCACGGATATCAATGCCAGGTGTCGGCATGGGGTGCGCTGGGAGGGAGAGGCGGCGCGAACGAGCCTCTCCCACCCCCCAGGTGGGGGCCCCTCAGCTGCACCCCCAATGCTCCACTCACCCATCAAAAGGGTTGTCGCGTAAGGTGCACCAGGAGAGGAGCCGAGGCCGACAGGAACTCTAGCTGCGACAACACTGGAGAGGAATGTCTTGCACATGCCACCAACCCTCCCCGCGTATCTCCTGGTCTGGCCCCGGCTTGGTATGAGCTCCCCGTTCGGTCCTGAAGTGGCGCCCTGCAGGCCACGGGGGGGATGTCTTGCCTCTGCCTCCGACCCCCCCCTCTTATCACCTAGTCCGGTCATCACGGATATCAACGACAGGTGTCGGCGTGGGGTGCGCTGGGAGGGAGAGGCGGCGCGAACGAGCCTCTCCCACCCCCTCAGGTGGGGGCCCCTCAGCTGCACCCCCAACACTCCACTCACCCAACAAAAGGGTTCCTCCACTCTTGCGATGCAGCGGCGCTGCACTCATCCGGCAAAAGGTCTCGTCCACTATTGCGAGGCAATGATGCTCCGCTCACCCAGCGGGGGTCTCGTCCACTGTTGCGGTGCAACGACGCTTCTAGTTTCCTAGGTCCAGAAACGTTCTCCTCAACTTTGAAGATTCTATAAGAGCCAGGGGGGCCCCCGACCCCCGATGGGGAATGACTGCCACGATCACCCACGGAACGACCACGACGTAGCCGCGGGACGTCGGCGCGCTCATGCCGGCGCTGGCCTCAGTCTTGAAATCACCAAAATCCTGCAAGACTACCAACTTGATCAGTTCCGGTGGGACACCAGTATGACCCGGTAGGAGAGATTGTTGCCTCCCACCCCACTTTGACTGATGGTTCATGTCGGCAGTCCCCTCTGCTACCCTTCAATGAAAACTTTTGGACTGCCGAAGGAGGTCCCGGTCCAACCACGAGTTGGTGGAGACATTTTAACTATACTTGGACCTTCCTGACCTCACCCAAAATGGCGCCGGTACAAATGAAACTCTCAACTCCTTGTTGTGCCCCGATTGCTCAGCCTTAATATCATGAGATATGTATGCAGTTTTTAGCACATGAATTGATATGGGATAAGACTGATTACACGTTCGAACAATGAATTGATATTAAGTTCTAATACATCATTGATTACTGTATTTATTATTGAAGGTTGGAATTGTCGACACTAATGGCACTTGCTCACAATGAATTATCGATATATGATTTTGTTGCACTTGTCGCACTTTTTACTATGAAATCAACGACCACTGACTCTGTTATGTTTTCCACAAATAAATACCCCCCCCCCCCCATTTACAGTTCCAGCCTGCTCCGTGGCCGGCCCACAGGGTTGTAGGCCCGTATTTGGGCACCAACATTTTTATTAAAGGTTTTTGAAAAAGCCAACGTAGTTGTAACGCGTAGATTGGTAAGTTTCGAAGAAATGGCCACTGTTTCCGATTTATTATTTTTTTTTTTTTAAAGCAGGTGAAATCAAGCAGCTCAATTAGTTAAGGGTTAAAAAGTATAGTACGCAGAAACATTGAAAATATGAATGGTCCAGGTTTGTTGTATGTGTTTTTCATTTTTGTACAGCATAAAGCAATCGATAAAGATCCTGGTATTTACCCTCTACTTTATATGCTACCTGTATCAGGGAAGTTGTTTTAAATGCCCCTAAGCCACCCCGAAGGAATGTCACCTGGCCGCCCTAGTTCGAACAAAAACGACCCCGTACCACTAAAGGTTATCTCTCTTCCTCAAAAATGACAAAAATTACTTTCTAGGACGTTTTGCACATTGATGATTTTCATATGATCTATTTATTAAAGTAATACTCATCTCTCCGCATGAAATTAATTTTCAACATGCTACACAAGTCAATCTCATCTTCCCAAAGTTCTTTTGCAGATTTGGGACCGTTTCCCTTGCCTCTGACTCACTTATTGCTAAGTCATTGATGGATGTTTTTGCCGAAAGGGGATTATCCACCAAATCTCGAAATTGTGCTTTAGAATAATTAAGAGGGTACCACCTCTCCATGTGCCAATGCATGGTATGATTACCATACCTATATTTTTTTTCGGTCCCTCTCAAGAGTTTTTTTTTTGCAGATGAGGCGGGTAACGAACCTGGCATTAACTTTCTTTTCATGAGAAGGAAAAGAAAAAAATTGCCAGATAAAATTTACTTTCACATGGGACGTTCTTGGCATTTCTTTCAGAAACTTTTACATCACTGTGTCATTTCTTTGTCTATCCTGGTTAAAACAATGTCATATAAATAGTTGTTTAAAAAGTTTTTTTTAAACGTGTTTACTTTGTTGGAGCGTTGTATATATTTATAAGTTATTAAAGTGTTATAATCCTACTACTTTGTTGGAGTGCTATATATTTTTAATGTGACACATAATTGTGAAGACTTTGATGTACAAAAAGGCATCCCTGGAATCTTCCGCTTCAGGCTAGGTCCCACACACCCTTACAGTGAGAATCCCCTCCCCAATCACAATACAGGATCGTTATCAGATAGTAGGAACGCGTGTGGTGTGACGGATCTCATGAGATGGCGACCTTGATCTACTGTAACTCCTTTGAACAGGGGTGATTCTTTACAGTTGAGGCCATAAACTGCATCCGCAGGGCTACGTGATAGCCTGGGACCGGCCTGGACAATCAGACACAAAAGAAGAGGAATGTCAGAGGGTGCGGTAGTGAATAGGGTGAAAGGGTGGTGTCGGGCGGAAACAGGGTGTGATTCTCAGGGAAGAGCAGCACAGATGGGGGGAGGTTTATGGCCCAGGCATAAGACAGAGAGCAGGGGTTACCAGTGCGTGGGGGAGATGCTTGCGAGGGTGGGGAGCCATGGTGAGGATCGGCGGCGTGCAGAGAGTGGGTCTGGTCAAGGCATCTAAAATGGCTGCCGTGCACGACAAAAGTGTGGCATTTGAAAAAAACCAAGATGGCGCACACAATGTTTATCAATACGGATTAATTTATAACAATTATTTTTAACAATATATTTACTCGCAGTGTCAAAATGGCGATCAACACTTCCTAATTTCCTTCGAATCGAACGTTAACAGAAGTCAAGCGGCAAAAAAAAAAAAAAAAAAGAGCTCACGCGCAACCGCTGGAAGACAAGTATCAACATATATGAGCCTCCTCAACCACCCTCAGAAAACATAGGGGGTCAGGATACGTCTCCCATACCCCCTTATACCCACATTGCTTTTCCTCCATCTTGTAATTTAATTAAATCGAAACACAAAATGGCGAATTCACGTTTCGCTACCAGTTTGCGACCCGGTTCGCGAACCGAGAAGCGCTTCTACCGCGAAAAATCAAATTTTTATTATTTGCCCCACGGGACCCTTTAATAACCCCAACATCATTCCTAGGGGGTCAAGAGGGGTCTACCTTGCCCCCTTTCATTAAATTCCCCCTTCGTTTTTCTCCTCCTCTTGTCTCTCGATCCTACCGAGAGACAAGAGGGTGGCCGCACCGGACTGTTTAGAATGTTGACAGACACCGGAGAGCCAATCAGCTTCGCTACGCAAAGCTCCGTTACGCGAAAAGTACGCGATCTGGAGCGCTATCTAGGACGCTGTCAGATATATCTGTTTTTTTAAACGTTAATTTCTCAAAATCCACTGGAGCACATATATTGAGACCCAGCAAAGGCACATCGGGCTAACAGTCCCTATAATTTTGCCAAGTTTCGTGTAAATCCATTCAGCCGTTCGAGCTAAAAGTGAGGCCAAAGGCCCTATGGAAAAATGAATGGGAAAAACGCGTTTTGGGACCCCCCTTTTTTCTCGGCCCCCCCTTGACGGAACCCCCCAAATTTTCAGGGGCTGCTCAGAAACAAAATGTGCCATTT
This sequence comes from Lissotriton vulgaris, assembly GCF_964263255.1. Lineage (NCBI taxonomy): Eukaryota > Metazoa > Chordata > Amphibia > Caudata > Salamandridae > Lissotriton > Lissotriton vulgaris. The sequence continues at coordinate 1,706,019,239 of NC_141694.1, forward strand.
TCCTAAAATTTCAGCCGATTCCGTCCATAAACGCCAAAGTTATTAGACATAGAATTTTCAAAAGTTCCATAGAGAAAAAATCCTAACTATATAAACCTACTGGCTATCGCCAGTATATATATATATATATATATATATATATATATATATATATATATATATATATATATATATATATATATAAAAATATATATATTCACTGAAAAAACCATTGGTTATAGACCATATATAGTTAGGAATTAGCCTTTTCAAAACCTTATTTTATTCACACAAAACCATTGAAATTTCATATATAGTTAGTTCCACTAACTATATATCGCGCACCCGCAATCCACTGCTGATGATGTCACATATTACATCATTCATGACATGGTTAGTGACATCACTGATGACATCACTGATGACATCTCAAATGACATCACTGATGACATCACTGATTACAACATCCAGTGACTGTATGTTTCTGTAAAGTTAAAATATGTCTTACATATTGAAGAATGAGTGGATGTATAAGTGTCTGGATGAAGGATTTAGTAGGTGCATGACTGACTGTATGAGTGAGTGATTAAATGTGTCTCACTGAGTGCATGGGTTAGTGACTAAACTGTTTTAATTTGTGCATCATTATATCTGTTGTTCTACAAACTGCTGCATATGTTGATCAGTAGCTATATGAGTAACTGTATGGGTTATTCATTGGTTGAGTAGTTGATTCACTATATGTATGGGTTCAAAAGTGCATGTGGAAACAGCTGTATGGGCGGTTGACTGTGCATGAGTGTATTAGTGAGTGAATGGATATCTCAGTGCTACATGTCAAAGTAATTACATATGTAAAACACAGTACATGTGAGAGTTGACATATATAAATAACTGTGCATAAGAGCCAGTGAATGTGTGAGTGGCTGTATGGATCATTGTGAACATGTATCAGGGATTGTATAAGAGAGTAAAGTAAATATGTGTTAGTATATGTTTGAATAAGTAAGGTGTGTATAACTGTATGAAAATGGAGGTGTGATTGATTTTTTGCATAACTGACTAGGTGTGTGAGTAACTCCATGGATGAGTGACAGTCTGTGACTATCTGTTTACACTGATTGTATCTAAGGTTATATTAGAGTCTGAAGAGGTTCATGGTATTATCACATGAATGATATCATCAGTGATGTGATCAGTCATGTCAAATGAGATGTTATCAGTGATTTTATCAGTGATGTCATTTGAGATGTCATCAGTGATGTCATTTGAGATGTCATCAGTGATGTCATTTGAGATGTCATCAGTGATGTCATCAGTGATATCACTAACCATGTCATGAATGATGTAATATGTGACATCATCAGCAGTGGATTGCGGGTGCGCGATATATAGTTAGTGGAACTAACTATATATGAAATTTCAATGGTTTTGTGTGAGTAAAATAAGGTTTTGAAAAGGCTAATTCCTAACTATATATGGTCTATAACCAATGGTTTCTTCAGTGAATTTTCAAGGTTTTGTAAATGCAAATTCCTAACTATATATGGCCTATAACCTATGGTTTTTTCAGTGAATTTCATTGGTTTTTTAATAGCAAATATCAAAAGCTGTAAAATGTCAAGTACGTGATAGGTAAAAACTTTTTCGTGTTTATGCACGCTGATGTGCTTTGAACGCTGCCCCCTCCCCTCTTTTCTCTTAGTAGTACTCTCTATTTGCAGATAGTGAAGAGTAGTTAACGCAGGCCTTTACCCCCGTTGTAATCTGTCGTGCCTGCTTGTCTCTCCATTTGATTGATTGTTATCCAAGCATTTACTGTTTTACAATTGATTCTCTTTGGTTCATTCTCTATTTACAAACAAGCACAAAGTCGCAATACTCTGTTTAGTCTTTGCAGATAGTGAAAAATCGTGAAAAATCGTGTAAAAAAATAAAAGTAATCGAGCAAAATCAGTAGGCCACTAATTGGATCTCTTTTTGACCTCGCTAAAATAGAAACATTAGGAACAACCCTTCATGAGAAATACGAAAATAGTGAGATGAACTGAGTGCCACACCATGAGGGCTGCAAGACAGCTCGGCTCCGTCACCCACCCCGCCCAAAATAACGACAAACCCTATGCAAATATTAAAAATATAGACAACACACCAGCAAAGTAACAGGGTAAAACATTTTATTAAATAACTATTTACATTACGTTGGTTTATGAGATGATGTCAGTAGTGGACCGATGTGTGAATAGGTCGGAAGCAGCACAAGGCGCCAAGATCCGGATGGCAAGTCCTGGATGTTGGGTGCCATAGTTCAGAGTTCTGAGTTTGAGCCTTTTTCAATGCCTGTGCTTTGTTGTTTCCCCTCCATCAAAAACAAAAAAAAAATATAAAACTGTGCAAAAATACAAAAAAATCAAAAAATGTTTACAAAAGCAGTGCTTGTAAGACTGTCTGAAGCTTATTTCCACCTACTGCAGCTTCACTATTCTCAAAGTAAGTGAGGGTCGTTTGTGGACCTGACTGCATTTGAAAACAATGTTATATGGTACCTCCCTAAACCGCTTGACGGAGGCCCCCGAGGGGCGGTGTGATGGCACGGACTCGGAGAAGACGCTTGGCTCCGACCCCCTCCCCAAGTCTTATAGCACTGGTGTAGCCTGAGATCGCCCCCGACATAGGCGGCCGGCTCCCGGGGTCCGGCGGAACTTTTTGCCTTTTGATGACTCTTCTATTCTGGACTTTGTCCCACAATCCGTTTGACCTGAAGACACGCTGTAGTGGGGCGCCCCTTTACCGTTTTAGTTGCCATTCCGCCCGCTTTTGCTACACTGTGCCTCTTCCGCCATTCAGCTGTTTACCGCCCGCTCTTGCGACTACAGCGTCTCGCTCACCATGTAGTTAAGTTGCTCCCGCTCTTGCGGTGCAGCAATAGGCGACTGCCACAGGACTCTCAAAATGGCGGCCGGCTCTTCGGTTTTGGGCCTGGTCCACTAAAATGGCCCTGGGACACCTTGGAACTCGGACGCTTCCCTGATAGGGCTTGGGTCCCATTCTCGAAAGCGTCCCCTCAGCCGTGAAGATTCTACAAAAGTCTTGGGGGCCCCGACTACCGCAGGCTTCTGGTGGGGAGCGGCTGCCATGTCTGCTCGTGGAATGGCCACGACGGAGCTACGAGATGGTAGTGCTCTCATGCTGATGCCAGCTTTAGTCTGAAACATCCAGAAACACTGTAGACTACCAATTCGATCAGTTCCGGTAGCGCCCCAACATGACCCGGTAGAGAAGAACTTGCCCTCCCCTCTTTGACTGATGGTTCTTGTTGCCTGTCTCCTCTGTTGTCATTTAACAGAACTTTTTGGACTGCTGAAAGGGGTTGTGTTCCGAACGCTGGTTGGTGGAGACATTTTGACTATATTCTTGACCTACGTTGTCGCGTAATGCGTTATATGACACGCCGCGTTAGCGCACCCGGAAGTGATCCGGGGCGCGGCGCGCAGCGCGTAACGTAAGCATAACAGGTCATGTGACTTGTTAATAAAACTTTTCATTGGTTCATTTTACTTTTGGTTTCCTAAAGATGAAAGGCTTGGTCATATGACCTAAAAATAACACTTTTCATTGGTTTAGAACATTTTTTTTTCCCAAACGATGAAAGCCCCACCTTGTTTCTGGATGATTCAGACTGAAGCTGGCGTCACCATGAGAGCACCACCATCTCGTGGCTCCGTCGTGGTCATTCCGCGAGCAATCATGGCAGCCGCTCCCCACCGGAAGCCTGCAGGAGTCGAGGGCCCCCAAGACTTTTGTAGAATCTTCACGGCTCAGGGGACGGTTTCGAGAATGGAGCCCAAGCCCTAGCAGGCAAGCGTCCGAGTTCCAAGTTGTCCCAGGGCCATTTTAGTGGACCAGGTCCAAAACCGAAGAGCCGGTCGCCATTTTAAGAGTCCTGTGGCAGCCGCCTATCGCTTCACTGCAAGAGTGGGAGCAACTCAACTACATGGTGAGCGAGACGCTGTAGCCGCAAGAGCGGGCGCAACTCAGCAAGATGGCCGCCACCTGGGGAGGCCCGTTCACGCCGCCTCCCCCACGCCCCCCCCCGGGCCGCCCCACGCCAATTTTCGGAGCAGCATTGTAGGATACCAAAACCAGTGCGGCAGTTTACTGGACATCACCTGGGTGCCATCCACATCTCAGCGCGTTCTGCTGCCTTGGGACTATTCGCACAACAGACCGCTACTGACGAGGCCACCACCCGGGACGCCCCACGCTGTTTTTCTGAGCAGCATTGTAGGAAACCAAAAACCAGTGCGGCACCCAGGTAACATCACCTGGGTGCCGTCCAGAACTCAGCACGTTGTGCTGCCTTGGGACTATTCGCACAAAAGACAGCTTCTGACCATTGTTGCTTTTTTTTGTCAAAAATGTTTAAATGTTTGTTACAGTTTTTGTTCCGTTCGTTATATTTAAAAGTTAATAAAGTTTTATAATCCTACTTTGTTGGAGTGCTATATATTTTTAAAAAATCGGGTGAATGGGGCCTTGAATCGGGTTATTGTCATGTGTGGGCTTTGCAAGTGTACTGCTACAGGATCGGACATTTCAAACTCAAATGCACGTTCTTTTTCATACCTTTCCGAAGCATGGAGCGCAATAGCAGGCAGAGAAAGGGTGATGCAAGTGTTGAACACTGCCTGGCCCGGCAAGTTGCTGGCAGTGCCCCCCCCCCCGCCCGCTCCTGAAAGAGGACACACACACACCGCCGCCCCGAGTACTTCACAGATCTTTAAAAGACCATGCGCTTGTTCATGAGGCTTAAATGGTTTATCACCCCTTCTAGAACCCCTGCATTGACCCTCTGACGTTTCCTGGACGAATTACCACGTAACACAATACCAAGCCTTGTCAGCTGAAACCCCCGAGGAATCGTGGGGCATATTATCAAGGGGGTTTATCTCCGCTTTTTTGGCTTTAAAAGCCAAGAAAGCGGAGATAAAATTATCTCCCTATTACCAAGCTGTCGCTAACACCAGTTAGTGACAGCTAAAAGGAGATAGCGACCATCTTGGGCCCCGCTTTGCATGTCAGTGATATTTATCACTAATGACATGCAAAGTGGGCGTGCCAAGATGTTAGCGACTGGAAACAGTCCCTAACATCGCTATCTCCTATTACCAACTTTTGGAGATATTCGCGCTAAGCGCGAATATCTCAAAAAGCTAACACCTGCCCTGAGCAGTTCTTAACCATGTTATCCAATGGGAGGTGGATAACATGGCTAAGAGCATTTGCTCGATAATGCATGAATATCGCTGACTTTTCAGCGATATTCATGCATTGCGGCCGTTTTTTATCGCATTTGCGATAAACCTTGCTAATAGCAAGGTTTATCTGCGATAAAAATCGCCGATGTGCGGCGATAATTTTTGTCTCTAAACAAGTTAGAGACGAAAATTATCGCTAGTTGTTGGTAATATGCCCCCGGGTTTTTGCTTGCAGAAATCGGGAGGCGGGAGACTAGCACTGAAATCAGTAGTCTCACGCCTGAATCGGGAGGGTTGGCATGTCTGGATTCTCTACAGCTGGGGCCATAAACTACATCCGCAGGGCTAGGTGATAGCCTGGGACCGGCCTGGCATCTAAAATGGCTGCCGTGCACGACAAAATTATGGCATTGGAAAAAAGGCAAGATGGCGCAGACAATGTTTATCAATAAGGATTCATTTATAACAAAATATTTTATCGCACTGACAAATTGGCGGTCAACACTTCCTGATTTCCATCGAATCGAACGTTAACAGACGTCACGCAGCAAAAAAAAAAAAAGCTCACGCACAGCCGCTGGAAGACATGTATCAACATATATGAGCCTCCTCAGCCACCCTCAGAAAACATAAGGGATTAGGATACGTCTCCCGCACCCCCTTATACCTAGTAATTTAATTAAAACGAAGCACAAAATGGCGAATTCCCGTTTCGCTACCAGTTTGCGGCCCAGTTCGCGGCCCGTGAAGCGCTTCTACCGTGAAAAATATATATTTTTTTATTTTCCCCACGGGACCCTTTAATAACCCCAACATCTTTCCTAGGGGGTCAAGAGGGGTCTACCTAGCCCCCTTTCATTAAATTCCCCCTTCGTTTTTCACCTCTTCTTCTCTCTCGATCCTACCGAGAGATAAGATGGCGGCCGCTCCGGACTGTTTAGAATGTTGACAGACACCGGAGAGCCAATCAGCTTCGCATCGCAAAGTTCCGTTTCGCGAAAAGTAAGCGGACCGGAGCGCAGCCCGGAGCGCTGTTACAGATATATATCTTGTTTTGAACGTTAATTTCTCAAAATCCACTGGAGCACATATATTGAGACCTAGCAAAGGCACATCGGGCTAACAGTCCCTACAATTTTGCCAAGTTTCGTGCAAATCCATTCAGCCGTTCGAGCGAAAAGTGAGGCCAAAGGCCCTATGGAAATTAACATGGGAAAAACGCGTTTTGGGACCCCCCTTTTTTCTCGGCCCCCCCTTGACGAAACCCCCCCAAATTTTCAGGGGCTGCTCAAAAACAAAATGTGCCATTTTCCTGAACATTTCAGCCGATTCCGTCCACAAACGCCAAAGTTATTAGACATAGAATTTTCAAAAGTCCCATAGACAAAAAATCCTAACTATATTTACCTACTGGCGAGACGCCAGTAGGTAATATACATATATATATATATATATTCAATGAAAAAACCATAGGTTATAGACCATATATAGTTAGGAATTCGCATTTACAAAACCTTATTTTATTTGCACAAAACCATTGAAATTCCATATATAGTTAGTTGCACTAACTATATATCGCGCACCCGCAATCCACTGCTGATGATGTCACATATTACATCATTCATGACATGGTCAGTGACATCACTGATGACATCACTGATGACATCACTGACAACATCACTGATGACATCATTCATGTGTTAATACGATGAACCTCTACAGACTCTGATATAACCTTAGATACACTCAGTGTAAACAGACACTCACAGATTGTCATTCATCCATGGAGTTACTCATACACCTAGTCAGTCATGCAAAGAATCAATCACACCTCCATTTCCTCAACTATACAGTTATACACACCTTACTTATTGAAACATATTCTAACACATATTTACTCTCCTATACAATCACTGATACAAGTTTTCAATGATCCATGCAGCCACGCACAAATTCACTGGCTCTTATGCACAGTTATTTATATATGTCAACTCTCACATGTACTGTGCTTTACATATGTACTTACTTTGACATGTAGCACTGAGATATCCATTCACTCACCAATACACTCATGCACACAGTCAACCGCCCATACAGCTGTTTCCACATGCACTTTTGAAACCATACATCTAGTGAATCAACTGCTCACACATCTATGCACAGAGTCATACACCTCCCAGCCACCCACAAACACACACAGTCTCCCATACAAATACTTGGGCAACCAATCAATAACCCATATAGTTACTCATATAGCTACTTATCAACACATGCAACAGTTTACAGAACAACAGACATAATGATGCACAAATTAACACAGTTTAGTCACTAACCCATGCACTCAGTGAGACACATTTAATCACTCACTCATACAGTCAGTCATGCACCTACTAAATCCTTCATCCAGACACTTATACATCCACTCATTCTTCAATATGTAAAAGATATTTTAACTTTACAGAAACATACAGTCACTGGATGTTGTCATCAGTGATGTCATCAGTCATGTCATTTGAGATGTCATCAGTGATGTCATCAGTGATGTCACTGACCATGTCATGAATGATGTAATATGTGACATCATCAGCAGTGGATTGCGGGTGCGCGATATATAGTTAGTGCAACTAACTATATATGGAATTTCAATGGTTTTGTGCAAATAAAATAAGGTTTTGTAAATGCGAATTCCTAACTATATATGGTCTATAACCTATGGTTTTTTCATTGAATTTCATTGGTTTTTTAAAAGCTAACATCTGTAGCTGTAAAATGTATTATTCTTTAAATCCCAAAATATATATAGATATTTATTGATGATTTTTTTTTAATATTTTTTTCTTCGCTTCTAGTTCGCGAACCGGGAAGCTTTCCGTTAGTTCATCTTGATGCCGCGATCTAGTCCGCGAACCGGTCAACGTTACGTTAGCGGAACAGTGACGCGTCGCGGAAGCGCGACATATCACGTTATCGCGTAATGCGTCTAATGACGCGTCGCGTTAGCGCTCCCGGAAGTGCTCCGGACCGCGAACCAGAAGCGATCTGGGACGCAGCGCGCGCCGCGTAACGTAAGCGGAACAGGTCATGTGACTTGTTTATCAAACTTCTCATTGGTTCATTTCACTTTTGGTTTCCAAATGATGTATGACTAGGTCATGTGACCTAAAAATAACACTTTTCATTGGCTCAGAACTTTTGTTTTCCCCAAATCATGTAAACCCCTCCTTATTTCCTCACTCTGACTTTCATCTTGGTGAGAGAAAGACCATTTATCTGAAGATCCACAATGGCTTCCATTCTTGCTGCAGCTGGTGCACCCCCACCACCACCTCCACCTCCTCATAAGAAGAGAGGACCACCTAGTCAAATTATGACTAACAGAGAGGAGGAAGATGAGGAAGAAGAAGAAGAGGAGAGAGAGGAACAACAATTTGTTGATGAGTTGCCCCGGGTTTCTAAACGAAAATCCAGTTTCATCTGGCAGTTTTTCACCATCCCTCCTGGAACAAAGAAAGTGAATGCAAAATATGCCACCTGCCTCATCTGTGACTACAGATTGTCGAGAGGCACAGAAAAGAAGTACAGTATGGGGAACTATACAATGCATCGTCACATGAGCAGGTGGCATCCCTTGAACTACAGCCGGGCTGAGTTAAGGGATCTTGTAGACAATCCGACGGCAACTCCTGTGGCAAGATCTACATCTACATTGTCTTTGACGGGAAGAGAGGCACAAGAGACTGTGCCAAACATCCAACCTAACTTCCAGCACATAAAGTTATCTTGTGTTTACTGTGGTGATATGCTGTCATATGGCAACATGAGTGTCAACCTCATGAACATTGCATATGAAAATCATAAATGCCCTAATGCACCCAAAAAGTAATTTTCTTTTTTTTGCTCCAGTTGAGCCGTTTTGAAAGCCTGTTTTTTGTTGTCTTCCCTCCATAAAAAAAACAAAAAAAACATAAAACAGTTCTAAAAATACAAAAAAATCAAAAAATGTTCAAAAAATAAAAAAAATATATAAAACAACAAAAACAAAAAAAAACAGTTCTTTTCAGAACTACCTCCCCTTTCAAACAAAATTGCTAGAATGTTTATCACTCTGGCAAGCTCTATTTCTTTTGGTTCGCTTCAAGTTCGCTGACCGGTTCGCGAAATTTAAGCGAACTAAAAAAATATTTTTTTAAAAAAAAGAAGAGTTAGTATAAGGGAAGTAATCAGAGAATAATGTAAAAAGAAAGACAGCTAGAGAGAGTAAATGAGAGATAGTGTCAATGACATCATCAGCAGTGCATTGCGGGTAAAAAGAGTGGAAAACATTTACCTTATAATTCTTGTTACCTTTTTTAAATATTTTTTCATACTTTCAATCTGTAAAACAAAGAACAAACATTTCAAAAAATATTAAAACATGTATTTAAAAATTAGAAAAGACAAGGGAAAAGGTTCAAAAACAAACAGTTTTTCAACAACTTTGACATTTACAGAAGTCTCTGCTTCTCTACGTCCCCTACACAATCCTAAAGATATATATTCGAAAGAAACTGTATCTTGATGTTGCTGAACTGAGGCCTATTTTGGAACATGATGTTTTTCTTGCACTGCTAATGTCTCACAATAGTGATGCAATAGCAGCGCAAAAAAGATGTAAAGCCATAATAAAATTGTGTCTAACATTGTAAATGATTGTTTTATGATGCAAATAAGATGTGTGCTTTCAAGAGCTTTCTTTGAGGTGAGGCCTCTTTTTTTTATAAAAAAAAAAACACTACCCAGAAGTACAGCACTCTAAGCATTAAAATTGATATTTACAGAACTCAGCTTACCCATATGTACCACACATTTCTAAATGTATATCATAAGGACAAAAAGCATAACATTAATTATACATGTTAAATGGTTTATTTTTGCTGTTCTCAGAATGTATCAAATTTCACTTAAATCAGTGACTTGAAGGTATTCATCATGTAACAGCGGGGAAAAAAAAACACAATCAAAATGACTGTGTTTAAAAAACCCATACAACCTAAGAAATCTGATTTCAAAACTTCTTAAAATTAACTTACTTTCAATGACGTCAAACGATCTCCTATAAACAGCATCCACTCTGTTGTGCTTTAAATATTTTCAGCCCGCCACTTTCTGAAAGAAAACCTCCATCGATACGTGAAATATGTTACATAGAAAAAAAACTTCTCTCATTATATCACATGTTTCCACTAGGCCAAATCATGTTGCCGTGATTCGCAAGTCTTGTAATTCTTCCAATCAAATCCCGACATTTTCTATTTTCGCAACTTTCAAAAATAAAATATTTGAGATTATTTTCACAATCCTGGACTACTAATATCTTAGTCTTCTTTGTCACTCATGTTCTCCTTTTCCTATGACACTGATACTGCTTACTATGAAGCAGACTTACTTGCATCAGGTTTATATAGTTGGATTTTTAATCGAGACAGCATTGCAGACTTACATTCCCTCTACTTAAAATTTTGGTTTTAAAAACACCAGGTAAGAATTTTTAAGGTCAAACGGCAATTTTTTTTTGAAAGTTACAACAGAATCATTACAGAATGACCAGCCGTTTCCAGACTTTAAGTAAGCTGTATAATGTCCTGATGTTGTTGATGGACCATCGTGATAGATAATTGCTACAGTAACAAAAGTCCTCCCTGATATTGACAGCTGAGAAGCCACAAAATTTTTTATTAAAGTTGACAAATTTGATCCATCAGGCCTACATCGTTGAATCATTAAAATGACATACTGGCCATATCTACGTATAAATAATGTTGACATCATATCACATTTACATTGGCTACACTCCATGTTGTGATCCGCTGCATTTACTAGCTTATTAAAGGACACTGATTTACTGTCTGGCAAAGTTAAATATATAAATCTTTCTGAGTCTACACTAGTAGTACTTGATACCATACAGTTCTCGCAGTCATGCTGCCATTGATAAGAAAGCCCAAACAGTTGATCTACATCTACACCCTCAATTTGCAATATATCAAGCATATACATTAAAAACTCCTGACAATCTTGCTGATTATTTTCAGAGAAGTCTGTTTGACCTGAACATTCATCTAAAAGATAACGAACTTCAGACACACTTTCTACTTTTGTTCGATCACTGCTACATTTCTCGAAAACAGAATTCAACAAACAGCATAAAATTTGTTCTGAATTCAACAGAATCTGTTCTTTTAAACTCTCTAGTGAAAAGAGAACATTAACCACTACATTTGCATAGCAGTTGACACCAGAACTGTTTTCAAATTGAAAACCAACAACATCTTCAACAGAATCCACTTTCTTTCTGCTAACAATTTTCGGTTCATTGACTTTTGGTCTTTTTGCAACAACCTCCCTACTATTAATGCTATTTCTACGTTTCCGGCATACCACACGTTTCTCAAACAAAGGATATTGAGGCAAATGTGGCGCATACTCTCTTCTTAACCTATTGTATTCCTTAACACAATCTAGATCTGCACAAATGTTTGTGACATCACAGTCAATCAAGTACAATCCCGATAAAGTTCTAACTCGTGACAATGCCACATATGCCATACCCTCCTTGAACACAGAACTGCCAATATTCACCAATGCACAGTCTACACTTAAACCTTGCGATTTATGGATTGTCACCGCATATGCCAAGCAAACAGGAAACTGTTTACGGCGAACATATAAATCTTTAACAAGCAAAAACCTAGCAGAACAACGACCAATTTGCTGTACTTCCTCAATGCCATCAAATTTAATTCTTAAAAATTCTATTCCATCTCTATTTCTGTATTTCTCAAAATCAACAACATTGATCCATTTACCAGACCTCTTTCTACATGTAAATTCCGTCTCAAAATGATTCGGCAATTTAAACACACATTCAGAGTCTTTTCAAAACCCGCTGTCTTAGATATAGTCTTCTCTAATGAATCCAATTTTGATTTCAAATTATCTGACAAAATAATTGTTGATCCCATATGCTCTAATTTGTCGATAGCTTCCAGTTTCACAATGTCTTGCTTTTCTAAATTCAACATTTTGTTGTTGAAGATGGCACATTCTGCAAGAGTTGGCATGAGACATATCCCGGATTTCTTCTCAGTAATTTTCGGAAAAATATTCTCAGGCACAATCTCTTGTTTGGGATACAAATTTGACAGTAACCGTGCATTTAAAGCTTCTTTCCCATGCTCGGTCACTTTTCCAATTCTGATATCTTGTAGAATATTCTTGTAATCTTCATCCTTTGCCTGACGCATATTTTGATGCAGTTCTGCATAATTGAAGTTTAACCATATATTGACGTTGCCAATGCTCCCTAAGCACTTCCTGGTATCTTCATGCGTGAGTATTTTGAACACAGGTTGACCTTTTACTGGTGTCAGCTGTAGAAGATCTCCGAAAACAATAATGTGTTTCCCACCAAATAAGACATCATATTCAGTTTTAAGTACTTCTTGCATTCTCAAATGCACAAAGGCAAGCATGACATTGGAAACCATGCTTACTTCGTCAATGATAAGTAGTTTCATTTTCCTCAAAACTCTTGAAACTTCACAGCAAGCATCTCCAGATAACTTGTTGTATTCTAATTTGTTGTCATGCTCCACCGGCAGCATCAATAGACGATGCAAAGTAATACCTTTAATATTATGTGCTGCCAGTCCAGTAGGAGCGGTGACAACACAAGACAGCGATGACTCAGTCCTTTCCTGCAAATAACAAGAGATTGCTTTAATGAGGAAACTTTTTCCAGTTCCCGCTTCTCCACTCACGTACAGTCGGACAGGCTTCAACGACGTACACGAGCACTCTTTCTTCTCATGACTTAATCCGTGCTCAATTTCCTTGGTAACTTCATCATATATTTTCCTCTGCTCAACGTTGAGTTGTTTTTCCAAGTCTTGTAAGTTAACTGAATCCTCCTGAGCATGTGCCATGGCTCTTTCTACTTCATTCATAGCAGTGGCAGCTTCATTTTCGATAATAGGTCCTCCAAGTGGATCTTGACTCAATGAAACAGAACTCTGACTGTCCTGAGAACTGTCTCTGGCAATCTCGGCTGCAATCGTTGCTTCCTGCTCAATTTCCAAAGTTAGCATTTCTTGATATTTAGAAAAAGCAGGACATTCTATGGACTCCTTGGCTGCATTGAAAGAGTCTTCGTAACAGAGGAAATCTCCAAGCAGTTCCTCTTCTGCACGCCAAGGCTTGAAAAGTTGCAAAAGTGCTAAATAGAAAAACTCCTTTTTTTCTGGAGATTCGCCACTTAATTTTCGATGGTTTACTAATTGGCATTTTCTTTGCTTGACCAGGCATCCCTCACTTCCAATTACAGCATACACTCCTTTCTCAATATCTTCTTTGATGTTCCTCTTGAATATATAATTTTGGAGAACCTCATATAGACAAACATTCTCAAGGTGACTGCTTCGATTTGGATAATATGTATCCAACATGTTGGTCTTCAAAATGTCGGTACTGTTTGGTTCCTTTTCTGCCAAATACTCAATTTCCCGAACAGGTTTTAGAACTCGATTTCGCGTTGCAGCAAGACCAAGACTCGCCCAAACGAGACTCCTGGATTTGGCATAGAGACTTGCTGAAGACAATCGATCAGAACATTCGTAAGCTCCGATTTCTCGATGCGACAACATCTTCAGACTGAAACTGTACAACTTCTTGCTGAGGCTCTTTTCATGGGAAATGTCCTCCCACATATCCTTCAGTTCGGTCTTTTCTTTTTTGGTGATGTAAGATGTCACATACCGAGCCACAGCCATACAGTTGTCAGCCACAAACTGTATATCCATGTTGGCATTCCACATGGACAAAATCACTGGGTTGTAGTCATTGATGTACTTGGACTCTTCGTTCCTTTTCAAATTGTATGTATTCTTGGGTGATTTCCTCGTCACATTATGTCGCAGCGAAGACATCAAACTGTTCACTCTTCCTTTAGAAATCACCGGTCGTGGAAAGTTGAAACGACATTTGGTGTAGAACTTGTCCTTGTTTCTGAATTTACGACGACAGTACTTTCCACAACGATGGCTTTGGAAACGTAGAACTTGTTCTCTTAGACTTTTCTTCTCCGTTGCGTTTGGAACAGCACACGTAGAATACTGTTCGATGAAATTCATCACTAAGTCATCCGGATCTGTTCCAAATTTAGGTGCATCCTTGATCCACAGCAACATATGTATATGAGGGGCACCTCTTGCTTGATACTACTTTCTCCAGAAGAAATCCAACACCTCTCCAAGAGGTGGATTCTTTTTATTTGTGATGAAAGACATCATTGCTTCAAATCTATGATTGAAGTACCTGCATACATTCACAGGATCCAAAGAACACAGTTCTCCAGGTGTCTTGAATTCAATGTTTTCAATATTTCCATTTGCCTCTCGTAGAAATTCAAGTAAGTCTTCCCAGCCATACTCGGCACAGCTCAGAGTGAGGAACCATGTCGGAGTTCCTAAGTTCCTCAGCATACATTTTAAATCACCATGACGACGGTACCAGTACTCATTAGTACCACGCTGACACGCCATGAGATTAATTAAGTGAGAATCCAAAATACTGTCTTGGACATTGACTTTATGCATGAAGTCCCTTGCTGAGATATTTTGCATCTGTATACCACTTTTTAAGATGTGGTTCACTGCATATGAAAGTCCAGACAGATCACTTTCAAACAGGAGATGAAACAAATAGGGAATGCATTGCCGAAACCTAGAATCTTCTGCATACAATCGTAAAGTCCGGTATTCAGACGCAGGAATTTCACGAGGTCGCTCATCATATCTTCCTCCTTGACCTGTGGGAAATAGCTGTGGGAAACACCGAGCTTCCAAACTTTCCTCCCAAACACTAATGGGACTCCCTTTGGCTTGTTTCATTTGAAACAACTCAATAGCATTCCCCATGACTTCCTTGGAATGCAAAGGATGAACACTATAATGTTCATATATTTCTTCACTTTTAGAGGCCTCTACTTTCTCAATTTGGCCAGCACACAAATCGCTATCCTCTTCATCACTTACTTCCTCTTCTGCAACATATACATTCTTATAGTACTTATTATTTTTCTTCAAATACACTGTTGCCTTTTTGACTTTCCTAACATCCACTAAATCTTGCCATATTTTCTTATTCTTTGTCGGAACCCCATTAACCAAGATAACCAGAGGTTCCTCTTCCACTTTTTCTATTCCAATTGTGTTAATGTTTTTCTTCAAATCTAGAGGCAAATAAACAACTCTTCCCTTTAATCCTCTCTGTAAATCTGCTGGAGGCAACTTCCCTGTCTTTGGCTCCATTCTTACAATAGCCTGAAAGGGATGGATACTTTGAATCAAAATAGATTCATAAGTATTTAAATCCTTCAATTCAGAAGGAATCTCAACCAATTCCAGATTATTATGAACTGCCCTAGCAGGCATCTGGTTTTGGTTTAATTTATTACAACAATAAGTACACACACGTTGATCCGATCCCAAATCAAAATAATTTTCTACCATCAAGTATGTGGCAAAATCCTTCCATTCACTATTATTTACCCTTTCACTTTTTGCATATAAATCCACTACCTTAGTCTGATTCTTATAATAAGTGCGTCGACAACATACACAAGTGAAATTAGGCCTCTCACTTGATTTCATCTGAAACGTGGCAATTTCCTTCTGAAAATTATCTGTACTGGAAACCTGTACATTATCTTCCACATTACCCTCTACTTCAGGGTCAATTTGAACATTCTCATCTTTACTACCAAAGTAACAAAACTCAATTTCTTCACAAAGATTCTTCACATCTATTTCAGAACCATGCAAAAGAGCAGCACATAACTGTTTAAGCATAATTGCTGGACTCTTAGCATAATACAACATTCTCACTAATTTTCTCACTTTATTATGATGCACTGCTAGCATCCTGAAATGATGAAAAACACTCTGGCATACTCTCCTGGAAAGACAAGCCAGTGAATGACCACGCAAACCTGTCATTTGTCTCACTCTGCAAGGATCTAAATCTTGCAACAACTTCATTTTCTGCTTCAAACTTTTCTTATTAAATGTCCGTATAAAATCACAAAGCAAATTGATGGAAACCTGTCGCACACTGCAAATAGAACTACACTTCCAAATGTACACAGGACCCTTAGGACGTCTTCCTAAAACCTCATCATTTAGCGCCTCTTCTGTCTCTGTTGTCACAAGTTGTTCTTTTTCAACTGGACAACCATCCTTCACTTCATAAGCTCGACCACTGATGTCAACTGCATGCACCAAATCATTATCCTGAAAATAAGTCTCCTCATTAAAAAATGCCTCAGAACTTGAACTATGCATCCATTCTCCAGAAAAAACTTCACAAAAGTTAGTACGATTTACTACTCTCTTCCATCTACTTTTTGTTTTGAAATCAGAAATTACCTTGCTTAGTTTCCTAATTCTATTGATTACCAAAATAAACAACTTTCGCTTGATTTCAAAAGCATGATCAATAATTTTCTGTACATTTTTCTTCTTCCTATAAAATGCCGCTTTCTGTTGGCCTTTCTTTTTAATATTTTTCAATAAATTAACTAATATCCTATTACGGAACATTCGTTGTCGAATGTCCCTAAACTGTTGTTTCCTTCTACTATCATGCACAGAGTTATCTCTTCCTCTACCAGTAACATTTGTGATGTGTCTCTCCTTTCCATTTAAATTACTTTTCTTTTTGTGAACAGACACATTTTTTTGAGCAAAATTTTTTTTACTACAAATATTTCTTATGGCTGAGATACCCGCCACCCCCTCTCAACACAATCCCCAAAAGGAGGGAAACCGGAAACAGTTCTTAAAGTTTTTGGATGTGGGATGGAGTGACCATCCCGGCCGTATTTATTAAAACAAAATTAAAACATTAAACGTTTTCATGTTATGTACAATTTCATTATCACATTACGATGTTTGGCTAACCTTAACATAATCTCTAATACAGAGGTTCTCCTAGCCGAACTAGCATCCTACAAAACATTCTCTAAGAACACTGAAATTGTACATCCTAACGTTTAAGGGCCAACGGCAAGGTCATAACCGGTGTCAAGATCCCTAACCAGACTTACCCCTCCCACTTGGGAGGGGCGACAGCACAGAGGCTTACCTCAAGTGCAACTACTAACAATTTCCCTTGACTTGACGGGGGCCCTTAAGACTCGACGCCATTTAAAGGTCGTTCGAACACTTGTGTGTGGTATCTAGAAGGTATCGTTGACCTCTCCCCACCCCACACAACTTACCGCATCTGCCGTCGCAGATGACCCTGGCCCCGGGAAATTCCCCAGGAGGGGGCTGTAACCCCTCCTACAAAGGAAGGGGCCTTGACCGCCTTTCCTTTACTTCCGGCGACCCGCCCTTAGACGGGACCGCCTCCCCACTGAGGGGCCAATGGCCACCTCTCCCGAGCGCTCCCATCCGTGTTGGGTGACGCCCACTCATAGGGATCTACCAATTAGTGCTCACCGATCATGACCTTACCGCCTACCAAAAATAAATACGACAATTCTGAAACCTATGAAAACATTGGTCACTACGACCGAAAGAGCCTGCTAGAAATGCAACACTACATCAACTCATTTTAATCGTAACAACCTAGACTGTATTCACCATACTTTATTATGATTAACCACAAACTGATACTGTCACAGCCTGTAAACGAAATGGAAAAACCAACTTATAACTTCACTTTATTGCACAACAACTTGCTGTCCTCAGGGGCTGGTGGGTGGGTCAAAATTGGCTCTTCGTTCCGTCCCGAGCTCACGTGTAGCGAGGGGGTGCAGCTTCGGAGCACAAGAACAAGAGGACGTCTTCTGGTCTTGCGCCTTCTTTTATCCGTCTTCAGGGTGGGCGAAAAACCCGCCCCTGCCCGCCCCGAGGGCGTGGCCGGCTGCGTCGGTGTCTAGGCCAGCCCATTCTAGGGCGGGAAAAAAGCGCGCCCCGGCTACGCCGCTTCGGGCATACCAGCCGAGACGCGCCTCCCGCCCAAAAATGGCTTCCCGGGGGGATCGAGGCACTCAGCCATACGTTCGGGGGGACCGAGTGGTCGCCCCTTTCCATATGGCTGAGATACCCGCCACCCCCTCTCAACACAATCCCCAAAAGGAGGGAAACCGGAAACAGTTCTTAAAGTTTTTGGATGTGGGATGGAGTGACCATCCCGGCCGTATTTATTAAAACAAAATTAAAACATTAAACGTTTTCATGTTATGTACAATTTCATTATCACATTACGATGTTTGGCTAACCTTAACATAATCTCTAATACAGAGGTTCTCCTAGCCGAACTAGCATCCTACAAAACATTCTCTAAGAACACTGAAATTGTACATCCTAACGTTTAAGGGCCAACGGCAAGGTCATAACCGGTGTCAAGATCCCTAACCAGACTTACCCCTCCCACTTGGGAGGGGCGACAGCACAGAGGCTTACCTCAAGTGCAACTACTAACAATTTCCCTTGACTTGACGGGGGCCCTTAAGACTCGACGCCATTTAAAGGTCGTTCGAACACTTGTGTGTGGTATCTAGAAGGTATCGTTGACCTCTCCCCACCCCACACAACTTACCGCATCTGCCGTCGCAGATGACCCTGGCCCCGGGAAATTCCCCAGGAGGGGGCTGTAACCCCTCCTACAAAGGAAGGGGCCTTGACCGCCTTTCCTTTACTTCCGGCGACCCGCCCTTAGACGGGACCGCCTCCCCACTGAGGGGCCAATGGCCACCTCTCCCGAGCGCTCCCATCCGTGTTGGGTGACGCCCACTCATAGGGATCTACCAATTAGTGCTCACCGATCATGACCTTACCGCCACAGGTCCGGATAGTTGACCGGCTATCCGGACCCCCCACAAAACTCCTACCTAAAGGTCATGTTCCAAAGATTTTAACCAGGCTAGGAAGTCTCCTATGAGTAACTCATTCCCCGCCCTCGACAAATGCACACCATCCCCCAGATACATACTGTCATCATTAATACCATTATGCGAGATCGAATGCAATGCCTTGGAACGGAACAACCTACTCACTTTGTTATTCAATTTTCTAACAGAATGATTCAAAGCAGGGATCGAGATAGCCCCCCGCCACACTTTTCGTGGGATCATATGAGACCATGCGATTAGGCACCCCGGAACTCTCCTCGCTAACCAACTTACCGTGGAAAGCATAGCCTCCAGGAGAAGTCGTCTACCGGTGGTGACCAGATCATTGCCCCCCAAATGCACTATGACTATGGACGGCGGTGACCTCATCCGCTCTAACAGGCCCTCAAAAAATTCCTGAAACTGGTCAATACAGAGACCGCCCCTTCCGTAGAAGGACACTCTGTACCCGTATTCCTCAGGTACGTGAACCATGTCACCTGCTTTGAATACGTCTGCAGCCCGTCTCACGTATGAGTGGCCCACGACCCAAACCTCCTTCCTCACAGCCGGTGACGTGCGACCGCTGACCTGGTGTTGGGTCGACTGCTCAGTCTGCCCTGCCGCGTAGGCTTGCGCAACTGAAAACAAACAAAGACAAGAGGCGTGAGTACAAGATTACAGTTTCACAACATGTGCAATCGCACGTACCTCTTATAACAATTGGAGGACCAGCGCCCCACACGTTTCACTTGTTCTACATTAAGACCTCTGGCTGTAGCTTCAGTGGCAGCCCCTATACGAAAGGAGTGGGTCCCAAATTCGCCCGGGTCCAAGCCCGCTGCGGCAATGGCCATTGCAAGCACCCGTTGAAACTGAAACCTCGTCAGCGGGGTGGCGTCTGCATGCCTCAACAATGTCCCTCCCCATGATGCCACCCTTCGTGCTAGGTAATCTTCTAAGCACTGTACCGGACACATGGATGAGTCGGGGTTCCTGCGGATGATCGTGCAGTCCCCTCTCCCATCTTGGTCAGTCTTGGACCTGAGAAAGGAGACAATCATCGCGTCACCCCTGATCTGGACATGCTCCCTGCACAAGCCCCCCGTCACGTCCCGTTTGTTCCTTGCAACCAGCTCACTAACTCTCATAGCCCCGTGAAATGCCAGCGTAAATGCAGTCCGGAACAAACAGGTCTCGAACGGGGACGAGCATGTGTTCGGGAGCGTGACCAGTAACTGGGACAACCTGTCTAGACCTATCGGTCGTCGTACATCTACTCTGCGACCCTCTAGACGTTGCCACCCACGTAGCGCTTTTTGTACCGTGAAAGACGCTGTTGGGTCCAGGATGCCATGGGCCCTGGCAACAAAGGAAATGGCGGCACGATGCCTTTGGGCCGTAGCCACCGATTTCCCAGCCCTACGTAAGGACATCAGAAAAAGTACTACCAACTCCTCCTGACCCCAAAGTCCTCTTCTCTCTGCCCCCAAAAAGGCTAAATAGGCCTGGAACGCCCCTTCATATGCCTTCCTTGTCCTGGGTGCTAGACTCTCTCCCACGAGGTGACGAAGTTCGGGGCACCGAGAGACCAGAGAGCTTCGGGGAAGGGTGCCGGCTCCGGGTCCGCTGAAGGAAGGAAACCCGAGAAAGCCTGCATGTGAAAACGAGACAGTGCATCAGCAGCCTGATTCATCACCCCTGGGACATGTTTTGCTCTGAATACTACGTTCAGTTGCATACACAGTAAGACAATTTCTTTGAGGAGCCTCAAAATCAACTTACAACGGGCTGCCTGACTATTGATGCATTCTACCACGGTCATATTATCGGACCAGAACACAACAGAATGATCTCTGAACCCTTCTGGCCAGGTTCTCAGGGCCACCAGAATGGGAAATAGTTCGAGGAAAGCGATGTTACTTGTCAGCCCCTTCTCGTGCCACCATAGGGGCCACTTTTGTGCCGACCATTTCGTGCCGAAGATGGCGCCAAAACCTACGCTTCCTGCTGAGTCTGTCCATAGCCCAAGCTCTTCAGAGGAGACGGCTGGCTTGTTCCAGACGACCCGGCCATTGAAGTCCGCCAAGAATGCTAACCAAATCCGCATGTCCTGGCGGACCTCGGCCGATAACCTTGTGCGATGATGACCCTCCTTTAAGCCAACCATTGCTTGGGCAATTGAGCGGGAAAAGGGGCGAGCCATTGGTATCACCCTCAAGGCAAAGTTCAACTTTCCCACTAACTGTTGCAACTGATGCAGTGTAACCTTGGATGCCTTTAAACATACTTGGAGGGCTGCCCTGAATTTCGACACTTTGCTAGCTGGTAAACGGAAGCACCCCTCCCTTGAGTCCAACTCGATCCCCAAAAACTCGAGGCAAGTCGTGGGACCCATAGTTTTACCTGGTGCCAACGGCACGCCAAGATGATCCATTAACACACAGAATTCAGCTAAGGCCCGGGCACATTCGGGAGTACCGGCGGGGCCAAGGAACAGAAAATCGTCAAGGTAGTGCATTACATTTCGGAAACCCGTTTTCTTAGTGAACACCCATTGCAGGAAAGTACTGAATTTCTCAAAGTAAGCACATGATATAGAGCATCCCATTGGCATACACCTATCCATGTAAAATGACCCCTGGAACCCGAATCCCAGAAGACGCTGATCGTCTGGGTGTACCGGAAGCAACCGGAACGCTGACTCGATATCAGATTTCGCCATCAACGTCCCGTGCCCCAGGCGATTCAAGATGGCTACCGCCTCATCAAAAGATGCGTATCGCACCGAACAAACTTCTGGCTCAATTGCGTCGTTCACCGAAAGACCATATGGAGCAGATAGATTATGAATCAAACGAAACTCACCCGGGTCTTTCTTGGGGACCACCCCTAACGGAGAACAAACGAAATCCGGTACCGGGGGCTCACTAAACGGGCCGGCGACCCGTCCCCGGCTAACCTCTTTCTGAATTTTTTCCTGCACTACAGATGCATGTTGTAAAACGGAAAGTTGATTTTTGCACATCCCTACACCCTGAAAGTCCCCTACCGGGATGCGGAAACCATGTGTAAAACCGTTCCGCAGCACCCCGGCAGAAGTACGATCCGGGTATTCGCTGAGCCAGGGAATCATTGCCAAGGTATCAATCGGGGTTGGTAAAGGCGCCCCTCGGCCTAGTTTAGACCTGTTTGGCGCCTCCCTTACCCCCATTCTCACTCGTTCTGGCTCTGCACGATGACTCAGGATGGGACGACCCACACGTACTACACTCATGTTTGAATTTACACGATCCCGGAGGCCTGGTACACTTCCCCTTGTTAAAATTAAAACAGAAACCCTTTCTACCTGTATTGCCTGCGGGCCTCGACTGGTCGTCGGTGCTCGTACTTGGTCGAAAGGGCGTCCCCACATTTTGGCGGGAGTAATCAACAACAGTGCTCCCGACCAATGGCATTCTTAACATTCCCGATTCTTTCATTTTATCCCATGTTAAAGAATCGTAACAATCCCAAGTCAAACTCTTGTTATGTTCCTTTTCTTTCCTGAACAAATTGTCATAACAAAACCAATGGTTACCTTGATACGCTGTCGAGTAACCCATAATTCGTGATTGATAAACGGGAAACTCAGGAAGCAACTCGGGCCTACGTTCCCCCAAAATTGATGTGAAAATACCCCATGCATTGCCCCAGTTGCCAATGTTCTCATTGACCTTAAAGGCGGCCATCTTTGCGCGCCAAACACTCGGATGCATTAAGTCCTTCTGACTTTTTACATGCTCCACATCATAATGATCAACAAGCAGGGAAAAAATATTCACGTACTCCCCCGCCCAGATCTTTTCTTTTATAGCTAAAGGCACATGTTGTCCTAATCTCTCTCTACGAGAGGGTGCTGACTCGTCCCTTGCAATCGGCAATGGCCGCTTACCTGCACCGGACGCAGCTTCTGCCGATTGCGACTTGTCTATCCCCGCCAACGGCGTAGCCACTCTAGCTGCCTCTTTCTTCTCACGAAGCCCTTTTATCAGCGCCTGTGCTTCGGCAGCCGTGGCGCCATCACTACTATCCCCCAACCATGCTGCTAGCTGTGCTGCCAGCTCGGGGGGCATGTCTTCCTTGGATGTCGGGGTGACGACAACGGGGATTGGATTCCCCTCCATCGGTACTGGGGTCGGCGCCTCGAGCGGGGCAGAGGGAACCGGGACGGCCCCACCGGCTGGAACCTTTCTCGGCCTCTTAGGTCTCCCTCCAGCCGGCGGGGTGCCCGAACCCTCCTCCCCATCTCGCTCCGCCAACCGTTTCTTTATGTCGGACACTTCTTTGCAAAGGGCCCGCACCATCTGTTCGGTCGTCATTCTTTTTGCGCCTTTCTTGGGCATCTCTCCGAGGAAGTATCTAGAAGACAAAGAAAAAGATCAAAACGCTCAAAATTGGCTCTTCGTTCCGTCCCGAGCTCACGTGTAGCGAGGGGGTGCAGCTTCGGAGCACAAGAACAAGAGGACGTCTTCTGGTCTTGCGCCTTCTTTTATCCGTCTTCAGGGTGGGCGAAAAACCCGCCCCTGCCCGCCCCGAGGGCGTGGCCGGCTGCGTCGGTGTCTAGGCCAGCCCATTCTAGGGCGGGAAAAAAGCGCGCCCCGGCTACGCCGCTTCGGGCATACCAGCCGAGACGCGCCTCCCGCCCAAAAATGGCTTCCCGGGGGGATCGAGGCACTCAGCCATACGTTCGGGGGGACCGAGTGGTCGCCCCTTTCCATAAGAATGATTTCGTGCTCTTACCCGGACCTTTCTTGGTGTTTTGACAAGTATTTGGGGAAGAGGACTGCTGCAATAAAACATCATCCTGCTGTCTTTGACGTTTTCTAGCCTTTCGTATTCGACTTCTGGAAGGCATTTTCCAAACTATGAAAGAATCTGCAGTTGAATCTGTGAAAAAATATAATATAAAATGTTATTAACCACTATTACCAAACAGTAAATAAATAACAGTCATCTAAAACTTAATGCCGTACTAATTATTTAACATAGCAAATATTTTCCACCAGCACTGCATCACAAAAATGACACTCAATGGTACAAAACAGGCATACAACACTCATAAATCACTCCCTAATATTTTAAATCATTAATTCAGGATGACGATAAGATGTAGCCTATCTAAAGGTTTGTTTAGGCCCAGATCTTTGGACTGGGGTGAATGTGTGTCATTGATCCACATTCATTCCATCACCTGTTTTGTTTATTTGAGGTGAGGCCAACACATGGTTGCAGATAAGATTATCACTGAAAAAAACCAAGGTCAAAAAACATGTGAAGGCCTACCAATGAAGTAAATCATTAAATGAAAACCAATACATTTCTGGAAATATGCACTACTAGTGCTTCATAAGATGTTTTGGGTCATATTTATAAGGCATTTGAGTGTCTAGTATGCTATTTTACGTTGTTCATGGTGCAAATTTATTGTAAATACGCTCCCACCTGCGGTTGGCAAATTTAGATTTTGATTATGGGAGTTAGATAGGCATGTTAATAATTTCCCAAAAATGGTGTATAACCCCAAACAACCTTTGAAGCAAATGCTCTTAGCCATGTTATCCACCTCCCATTGGATAACATGGCTAAGAAGTGCTTGCAAATGTGATAATAAAAGGCCTGCAATGCATGAATATCGCAGAAAAATCAGCGATATTCATGCATTTTCCAACAAATGCTCTTAGCCATGTTATCCACTTCCTATTAAATAACATGGCTAAGAACTGCTCAGGGCCCCATGAGGAACGCTTTCCATTTAAAAAGGGAAAAATAACATCAAAGACACTAAAATGCCTTCTAAATATGAACCCAAACAACCTATGAAGCAATGTGAAAAAAACGGCCGCAATGCATGAATATAGCAGAAAAATCAGCGATATTCATGCATTTTCCAGCAAATGCTCTTAGCCATGTTATCCACTTCCTATTAAATAACATGGCTAAGAACTGCTCAGGGCCCCATGAGGAACGCTTTCCATTTAAAAAGGGAAAAATAACATCAAAGACACTAAAATGCCTTCTAAATATGAACCCAAACAACCTATGAAGCAATGTGAAAAAAACGGCCGCAATGCATGAATATAGCAGAAAAATCAGCGATATTCATGCATTTTCCAGCAAATGCTCTTAGCCATGTTATCCACTTCCTATTAAATAACATGGCTAAGAACTGCTCAGGGCCCCATGAGGAACGCTTTCCATTTAAAAAGGGAAAAATAACATCAAAGACACTAAAATGCCTTCTAAATATGAACCCAAACAACCTATGAAGCAATGTGAAAAAAAACGGCCACAATGCATGAATATAGCAGAAAAATCAGCGATATTCATGCATTTTCCAGCAAATGCTCTTAGCCATGTTATCCACTTCCTATTAAATAACATGGCTAAGAACTGCTCAGGGCCCCATGAGGAACGCTTTCCATTTAAAAAGGGAAAAATAACTTCAAAGACACTAAAATGCCTTCTAAATATGACCCCAAACAACCTATGAAGCTCTAACAGTACATATCCTGAAATTTAATTCATTTCAAAATTCGTTTTTAAACACAGCATATAAATCAATTGTATACCTGCATTCATGAAGAAATAACTAAAAATGTCCTTGAGACACATGAAAGTGTTTTCTGGAATGCCCTAGCACCATTTTTGGGACACTATTAACATGGCTAGGTAACTCCCATAATCAAAATCTAAATTTGCCAAGCACAAGTGGGACCGTATTTACAAGACACTTGCCCCATGAGGAACACTTTACATTTTAAAAGGCGAACACAACATCTTAGACACTCAAATACCTTATAAATATGGCCCAAAACAACCTATGAAGCTCTAGCAGTACATATCCAGAAATGTAATTGATTTCTTAAATCGTTTTTAAAAGCAACATATCTGTTTCAGCTTACATAACAGACCATGAAATGGCCTCCATGTATTACAATATCTTGTGTTACTGCATGCCAGAATGTTACACCAAATATGCAATTATAATTTCTCTATGAAACTAATTCTATTAGTATATCACTAGAGACAAAACCACATTTTAAAAACACAGCTTTCTTCATCATTTTCTCCTTAAATCATACTATTCTCTATCTAAATTAAATAAATCTTTTCTCACCTTAGCAAATATTTTTTGAGTTTTGAAAACAGTCTCAGAAATACACCAAATTGTCTTCAGCAGAAGAAAAAGGATGCACTCCAAAGGCTGCAGCTATTGAAAGCACAGAAATACAGATATTCTTTTCACATATCTCTCATATTAGCCAATCATACCTCTTCCCTCACTTTTTTCAAATCAAAACCCTTCCCCCCTCTGCCCTGTCTGCCTTGTTTCCATAGCAACCACCTCCTGGAAGACCTCTCATGTTTGCAAATTCACACAACAATGTTTCAATTGAACTCTGAACTCTCAGTGCACCTGCGTATCCAGTGCAATCTTTCATTAATTGTTTCTTCCTTGACCATTCAAATTACATTTTTCAAAGAACACATCCATGCACCCTAACTTTCTGTTTTCAGAAATGGAAATGCACCAATCACTGCTAATGAATCATTAGCATAGTAAAACCACAGTTTTTTTTCTTTAGAAACTCCTACTGTTTCAACTGCCCTTTCATTACCACACTTCATCTGACTGCAGAACAACCTTCTTCCACCATGTTTAACGTCTGGATTGTTGGACATAGTTACATCCACTGGGCTCAAAGGTATGCTGAGAGCAGAAATTTACACAACCTCAATTTACAAGATGTGGAAATTAACTGGTTGGGCCAAAGAGGATTAAAATGTCACCAATTGATTCCATTGGTGAAAACCTTTATGCATTTGCCAAAACCTGACCTGTTAATAGTGCACTGTGGAGGTAATGATTTGGGCACTTTGACAGGGGTAGGTCTGGAAATGCTTTTAAAGGACACCTTGGAGCAATTAATGGCACTTTTTCCTCAAACTGCCTTGGTATATTCCAATATATGCCAAAGACAGAAATGGAGGTGGTCCAACCAATTTTGTCCACAAATTGAGAAAGCGAGGAAGCATGTAAACAAATCTGTTTCAGCTTACATGAGAGACCATGGAATGGGCTCTCTGTACAACAATAACTTGCGTTACTACATGCAAGATATCTACAGAGGAGATGGAGTTCACTTCTCAGATGAGGGCAACAGAATTTTCATTCTGAATTTAAGACTGTGCATTGGTACCTACTTATAAGTACCTAAATGTACCATAAACCCAAAAGCTCTTCTCAGAGCTACCCTACATCTGATCACTCACAATTATTATTTTTCTCTAACTTTTTTCACTAATTTTCCACAAAATTCGCTCCCCGGAGCGCTACCCGGTTCGCTAACCGAAAGCTAACCTCGCGGAATTTTTTTAAAAAAAGTTTTTTTTTCCGCACATATAAGCCTCCTCAGCCACGCTCAGAAAACCTAGGGGGTCAAGATAAGTCTACCATGACCCCTTCTACCCATTCTAAACATTATTTGCCCTCCATCTTGTATCTTAATGCGAACGAAACACAAAATGGTGGACTCCCGTGACGCTTAAGGTTCGCTAACCGGGCAGCTTCCCGGAAAGCGGTCCTAAAAAAAGGCGGGAAAGTAATTTACAGAAAAACGACTAGAGACACTCTCACCAAATATAGATTAGCTCATACTACATAACAATCCCTTCCATTCTCACAAATTTCATTGAAATTCCATTTAGCCATTTAGCCTGTAGACCTCTCCAAGTACCGTGAAGTAAATTACTTCACAAAACACATCTGAATTGTTGGAATTGACAACCAATGAAAATGTTACTTTCATTTTCTACTTTTATTACCTGACATTTGATTGGTTATATACCTGTATATATATAAAGGGAGAGAAGGAAACACAGCCATTTTGACTACTACTTCTTGTTGTACCTCCTATTTCAAAAGCTTCAAAAAACTTCAACTTCTTTGTGAAGGTAAGTTATAATTTAATATATTGTGCACTATGACTTAATATAGTAGACTTTTTCTGCTAGATATACACTATCCCTCTGTAGTAGTAATGTATTTAGATAGACTTCTCTGTTATAGTTATCAATGGAGTAAGGCTTGTCTTGGTTAAATCACATACACTTTTTTATAGTCCTATTTCCACTCTCATACTATACACTACCAAAAGATAAATTCACTGATAAAAACTGCCTATCCCAACAGTGCCCTATCTCTACTAATATATATTTTCTTATTCAAAATTTCAGGCAAAATGGAAGGCGAACAACAAGTTTCATTTTCGATTGAACTGAAGGAGAGCAGCCAAGACAAACTTGATGACTTTATGGATGACAGTAGAGACCACGAACTTCTACAATGTGTTGAAGCAGTAGACAACTTGCTTCAAAATGAAAAACAATTACACCCTATAATAAATTATGACATTTCTGACAATGAAATGTTAGAAAATTTAATAAAGTATGAAACACAATCATAATAAAAAAAAAAAATAAACAAAGAAAACAAAAAAAAACAAGAAAAACAACAAACAATTAACATACAGTATTAGAAAAGTCTTTCATTCTTTTATCCATAAAGTTCGCTGCCCAGAAAGCTATCCGGTTCGCGAACTTGGCGCTTACCACGCAAAAAAAAAATTTTTTTTTTGGACCCTCCTAGGCCCTTTTAAAACCTCCACATAAAACCTAGGGGGTCAACGAGGATCTACTATGCCCCCTTATGGTAATTTCCCCCTTTGTTTTGGCCTCCTCTTGTCTCTCGATCCTACCGAGAGACAAGATGGCGGCCGCTCCGGACTGTTTAGAATGTTGACAGACACCGGAGGGCCAATCAGCTTCTCATCGCAAAGTTCCGTTACGCGAAAGGTTCGCTAACCGGATAGCTGCCCGGAGCGCTGTTACAGATATATATCTTGATTTAAACGTTAATTTCTCAAAATCCACTGAAGCACATATATTGAGACCTAGCAAAGGCACATCGGGCTAACAGTCCCTACAATTTTGCCAAGTTTCGTGAAAATCCATTCAGCCGTTCGGGCTAAAAGTGAGTCCAACCGCCCTATGGAAAATAACATGGGAAAAACGCGTTTTGGGACCCCCCTTTTTTCTCGGCCCCCCCTTGACGAACCCCCCCCCAAATTTCCGGGAGCTGCTCAGAAACAAAATGTGCCATTTTCCTGAAAATTTCAGCCAATTCCGTCCACAAACGCCAAAGTTATTAGGCATAGAATTTTCAAAAGTCCCATAGAGAAAAAATCCTAACTATATATACCTACTGGCGACCGCCAGTAGGTAATATATATATATATATATATATATATATATATATATATATATATATATATATATTAGTTGCACTAACTATATATCGCGCACCCGCAATCCACTGCTGATGATGTCACATATTACATCATTCATGACATGGTCAGTGACATCACTGATGACATCACTGATGACATCTCAAATGACATCACTGATGACATCTCAAATGACATGACGACATCACTGATGACATCTCATTTGACATTACTGATCACATCACTGATGATATCATTCATGTGATAATACGATGAACCTCTTCAGACTCTAATATAACCTTAGATACAATCAGTGTAAACAGACACTCACAGACTGTCACTCATCCATGGAGTTACTCACACACCTAGTCAGTCATGCAAAGAATCAATCACACCTCCATTTCCTCAACTATACAGTTATACAAACTTTACTTATTCAAACATATACTAACACATATTTACTCTCTTATACAATCCCTGATACAAGTTCACAATGATCCATACAGCCGCTCACACATTCACTGGCTCTTATGCACAGTTATTTATATATGTCAACTCTCACATGTACTGTGTTTTACATATGTACTTACTTTGACATGTAGCACTGATATATCCATTCACCCACCAATACACTCATGCACACAGTCAACTGCCCATACAGCTGTTTCCACATGCACTTTTGAAACCATACATCTAGTGAATGAACTGCTCACACATCTATGCACAGAGTCATACACCTCCCAGCCACCCACACACACACTCAGTCTCCCATACAAATACTTGGGCAACCAATCAATAACCCATATAGTTACTCATATACTACTTATCAACACATGCAACAGTTTACAGAACAACAGACATAATGATGCACAAATTAAGACAGATTAGTCACTAACCCATGCACTCAGTGAGACACATTTAATCACTCACTCATACAGTCAGTCATGCACCTACTAAATCCTTCATCCAGACACTTATACATCCACTCATTCTTCAATATGTAAGACATATTTTAACTTTACAGAAACATACAGTCACTGGATGTTGTCATCAGTGATGTCATCAGTGATGTCATTAGAGATGTCATCAGTGATGTCATCAGTGATGTCACTGACCATGTCATGAATGATGTAATATGTGACATCATCAGCAGTGGATTGCGGGTGCGCGATATATAGTTAGTGCAACTAACTATATATGGAATTTCAATGGTTTTGTGTGAGTAAAATAAGGTTTTGTAAATGCGAATTCCTAACTATATATGGTCTATAACCTATGGTTTTTTCAGTGAATTTTCAAGGTTTTGTAAATGCTAATTCCTAACTATATATGGTCTATAACCTATGGTTTTTTCAGTGAATTTTCAAGGTTTTGTAAATGCTAATTCCTAACTATATATGGTCTATAGCCTATGGTTTTTTCAGTGAATATATATATATACATACATATATAAACATATATCATCTGTATATCTATATAAATACAAACATAAATGCATGCATACATATACTTATATGCATACAGATGCATGTTATTTACATGAAAGTTGAAAAAACACTAATAAAAGCAAAGCTAAAAAGCCACCTCATTACAAACAGAATGGCTTTAACTTAAACGAGGGCGAGATCTATTGCATTTTCAATGCTTGTTTACTTTGGTTCCATCAAGAAGGCATTCAGATGTGTCACACATTTGCCATAAATTCTGAATGTTAGCACTCTAGTTGCACATTAGATCACTGTAGTAAAGCTACTGCTCACCAGGGACGTCTGCTGCTGGTATTCAAAGTGCATGTTTCAGTCTGCATGTCAGAATTTTTTTAATGAAATAGAAGAGGATTTGAGAAGTCACTCAAAATGATCCCTAATTTTTCTTTCTGAAGCACTAATCATACTTTCTATGGCAAAATTAACCCCCTCATGTTGTTCCTTTTTAAATTGAGTGTTTTCAGACTTACCACTTCATTCCAATCAAGATGGCTTCTGGTGTGCCATACTTTTGTCATAAGTAAGACTGTTAGCGCTCTAGTTGTTCTTTAGAACACTCTGGGACATTCTGTCATTGGGCTATACTTGGGGTACATCTGGGTGATATTTGGGCTACATTTAGGCTCTTTTGTCTCTGGTGGCCATCTTGGGAGACTGTATGTCAGAATTTTTTAATGAAATTGAAGAGGGTTTGAGAAGTCACTCAAAATGTGCCCTAATTTTTCTTTCTGCAGCACTAATCATAATTCATATGGCAAAATATACCCCCTCATTTTGTTCCTTTTTAAATTAAATGTTTTAAGAGTTACCACTTTATTCCAATCAAGATGGCTTCAGGTGTGCCATACCTTCGTTCAACCAATGATAACCTCATCCTTCTACCTAAATACAATCTGAAAACGAAGGGTGAGAAGACCCTCAGTTTCCTGGCAACTAAAGCGTGGAACAAACTGCCCAAAACCCTCAGACAACAAACCCAGGAAAAATCCTTTCGAAAGCTCCTAAAGACATGGATCTTTAATCTCCCGGACGATTATTCCAAAGCTTCCATCTAATCCTATTGGACTGGTTCACACAGGTTTCCTAGCGCCAAGATGCTCCCTCTGGAGCGAACGTCGCGCTCTAGAAATACCCCACCAAATATCACCAAATATCACCAAATACCTTTGTAATAAGTAGGACTGTTAGCGCTATAGTTGTTCTTTAGAACACTCTGGGACATTCTGTCATTGGGCTATACTTGGGCTACATCTGGGTGATATTTGGGCTACATTTGGGCTCTTTTGTCCCTGGTGGCCATTTTGGGAGACTGCATGTCAGAATGTTTTAATGAAATAGAAAAGGATTTGAGAAGTCACTCAAAATGTGCCCTAATTTTTCATTCTGCAGCACTAATCATACTTTCTATGGCAAAATATACCCCCTCATTTTGTTCCTTTTTAAATTAAATGTTTTAAGAGTTACCACTTTATTCCCATAACGATGGCTCCAGTTGTGCTATACCTTTGTAATAAGTAGGACTGTTAGCGCTCTAGTTGTTCTTAAGAACTCTCTGGGACATTCTGTCATTGGGCACATATATTGAGACCTAGCAAAGGCACATCGGGCTAACAGTCCCTACAATTTTGCCAAGTTTCGTGCAAATCCATTCAGCCGTTCGAGCTAAAAGTGAGGCCAACCGCCCTATGGAAATTAACATGGGAAAAACGTGTTTTGGGACCCCCCTTTTTTCTCGGCCCCCCCCTTGATGAAACCCCCCCAAATTATCAGGGGCTTCTCAGAAACAAAATGTTCCATTTTCCTGAAAATTTCAGCCAATTCCGTCCACAAACGCCAAAGTTATTAGACATAGAACTTTCAAAAATCCCATAGAGAAAAAATCCTAACTATATATACCTACTGGCGACCGCCAGTAGGTAATATATATATATATATATATATATATATATATATATATAGTTATATATATAAAACGCTCCAAATCCCCTTAATAGTTGTAAGAGGACAAACAGCACTCGGAAAACAATGTTGTCGATCACGCAGGTTTTAGGAGCACACACAGACGCGTTTCAGCGTGCTGCCTTCGTCAGTGTGTGTTACACTGAATACCATTTAATAAAGCCCCAGACATTATTTCGGACATCAACATAGACAAGGGACTTTCGCCTCAACAATGAAAGGGCACGCCATCTTTAAATGACTTCAATGTCATATATTGAGCTTATTATTAACATTAGATGAAATCAAGCCCGTAGATGGGCATATATCCTGATAGAGTCGTGGTGCAAACGGTATACATTAGTTCATAAAATGAACGGAAATCAAGCCGTGGATCGGCTAATGTCTCTTCTCTTACAAGCCAGTACTGTCCATCATGTTATATAACTTCACATTTTGTATCATGCATTAAAAAGTTACTAAATGAAATAGAATTTGAATGCGGCTAAATGCAGTAGGTATAACGGCGGATAGAATATGGCATGAAAACTATAGATTGTAAAAAAGTGCAGCTCGATTATCACACTAGATTCAATCAATATCTCAAGTTCTGGCAGTAACATTAAACAATCTTACTTAACAATTCATTTCATTATAGGTTGCAAAGTTAGAATAATCTCAACTTAATTCCTCTGCACTAAAAAGTTTTCTTTTCAGCTACAGAGAATGAATCACATCCAATTGCAGATCTAATTTCATAATTTCAAAACGTCATCACGAAAAACAGATTAAATAGATTAGATCATACTGATCTGACTAAAATTCCAGTTCACCTGACAACTGTCAAATATCTAAATATTCAAATATACAATAGACGGAAACATCACATGTGTTTATGGAAAACCAAATCATAAGAGCATAAGAGATACATTTCAATTCAATTCAGACTAGGTCTCATTTCAGCATTATAGTCTAACAATATTCAAATTCAAGTTCTCAATACAGTACGGAGGTTAGTGTGTCTCATTTCCCCAGATGAAATGCCATCTCTTCCCCACTGTTGAGGCCTTTCGGATGTTTCGTTGAAAGGTCTATAATGTATCTCGATTCCAACCTCCGCAGTCTTCTAAGGCGGTCACCACCTCTTACATTCGGGGGCACAATATCAAGACCGAAATATTGGAGTTTATTACGATACTGTTTATGGGCCTCAGCAAAGTGGCGGGCCACTGGATAAGCTTGGTCTGCCTTGTCTATAGCTCTAAGGTGCTCAAGTACTCTCAGCTTGAGCTCCTTAATAGTGCTACCAATATAGCGAAGGTCACATGGGCACTGTAAGCAGTAGACAGCATATTGCGTACTACAGGTGATAAACTTGTTGATGGTCATTTTTCTACCTGTATCTGTTATTACGTACGACAGGACCCGTTTACTCCCTGCGGCCACTGTAAAGCGTGCGCAGGGGTAAAAGCCTTTTTGATCTCTTAAGGTGTTAACTCTCTGGGGTAATTTTTCAAAGTGGCTGGTCACTAGCATGTCGCCTACTGATCTAGCTTTGCTAAACGTGAGAAGTGGATGGGTTGGCAGGTCTTCCTTAAGCACATTATCAGTCAGTAGAATGTGCCAGTTTTTATTTAGCATCACTCTTAGGTCTTTAGCCCCTGACGAGTATGGAGTTATTAACCTGAATTTACCTTTGTTGTTACTTTCTTTCTCCGTACGTCTTCCCCGTATAGGGTTCGTCGTTAGGAGAGTGCGTCTTTCAATTTTCCTCACTTTATTTAGAGTCTTCCTCAGCAATTTCTCACCGTATCCCCTGATTTTAAAACGGGATACACACTCCGAGGCAGCCGTCTCGAAGTCAGACTCTCTAGAGCAGTTTCTGCAAAGCCTGAGTAATTCCCCGTAGGGGATGCTGTTGATCAGTTGGGGAGGATGGCTACTGCTGGCAAAGAGTGTAGAATTGCCAGCAGTCTCTTTTCTAAATAGGGAGGTATGGAGGTGTCCTTCTTCTATAAATATTCTCAAATCCAGGTAATCCGCTGCCACCGGACTCACTGAACCTGAGAAATGAAGGTTTACATTGTTGTTATTCAGTACGTTTATGTACTCTTGTACTCTCACATCCGCCACTCCATATAATGAACAGGTCATCGATATAACGATGCCAGCATATCACCTTCCCCTCTTGTTCCCCAACTGTGCAGCTCCTGGGCACTTGCTTCTCCCACCAGCCCACAAATAAATTTGCGTAGCTGGGGGCAAAGCAAGTGCCCATCCCCGTCCCTGACCTCTGTATGTACAATTGATCCTCGAATAAAAAGATGTTATGGGTCAGGCAAAATTTTACAAACTCGAGAATCGTGATGTTATGTCTGGCGAAACGTAGCTGGTGCTGTTCTAAAGCGTGTTTGACAGCTTCTAAACCATGTTGGTGTTCTATCCTAGTGTATAAACTAGTAATGTCCAGTACCATCAACAGGTACCCCGATTCCCATTCAAGGTCCTGTATTTTCACCAGAAAGTCCTTCGGGTCCCTAACATATGATTCTAAGGTAGACACCAAAGGAAACAGGGTGTTATCGACGAATCGGGACATATTCTCTGTTAGGCTTCCAATAGAGGAAATAATTGGACGGCCAGGAGGGCAGTCACGATGCTTATGTAATTTAGGGAGATGGTAGAATGTTGGTATCATGGGACAGTTAGTTTGCAGGAATAAGTGTTCATCTCTACTGAGCATCTGAAGATCGTACCATTTTTTAATCAGTTCATCATATTCTCTGATGCTCTGTTGATAGGTTTCACTGGTACACTTTTTATAAAACTTCTCATCCGAGAGCTGCTTCAGAGCTTCTTGTTTGTAGTAATCCCTGGTCATTAAAACCACGTTCCCCCCCTTGTCAGAGGGTTTCACTAAAATATTTGTGTCTGCTATTAAGGTTTTCAATGCATACTTTTGTGGTTCCGTAATGTTGTGCTCGAATTTATGATGGTCCGCTTTACGGTATTTTGTTAGATCGTTGTTCATAACTTCAATAAATACGTCCACTGCATCCCAAGGGGACTGAGGAACAAAGATGGAGACTGGTTTAAATCCACTATCCTCTCTATCCTGTTCCACTCCTTGCAGTTTGGCTCTTTGCGCCATATCTAGTTCTTCAATGTTCTGTGTCTGTTCTAATTCCAGGTTATCCAGGATTTCTACAGTATGTAGATCCCTGCTGCTTAAGGTATCTGTTGCAGTTGTCCTGGATCCTTTGTTCCCCTTGTCTTGTAAGTGCGGACGTAGTTTGAAATATTTGTGCAGTTTTAACTTGCGTGTGAAGCGGAACAAATCGATCTTAATCCGTGTATATTCCAACTCATTGTTGGGGCAAAATGTTAATCCGAGGCTTAGGACTTGTTCTTCATCGGTCATAAGCTCTCTTTTAGTTAAATTGACTACTGTAAAGTTGGCCTGATCCTCGGGGGCATTCCAGGTGAATGATGTTATTTCTTGTTGGTGCGGTTGCGGTTCGACCAGCGGGATACTCCCATGCCGCCTCTGCCTCTTCTTGCCGCTACCTGCCCTTCTTGTTCTCCTTCTTTTCTTGTTCCCGGGGTTGCTGTGTCCGGTGGTTTGTTTTTCCCCCCCGGAGCCAGGATTTCTTTATTACCTCGAACTCCTCCTGAAAAGGTGTTCTCTTTTTTATTCCGGGTTCAGTGCCCTTTGATGTTCTATTTCCACTTCGTTCCTCGGGATCTGATTGGTTCCGTTCGGATTCGTTCTCGGTAACGTCAGATTCTGAGGTCACTTCCCCAGTTGCATTCGTTGATCCAGCATCACCACATCTTGTTTTATGTAGGGCTTTGCGAGGAGCGTCATATTTCTTCGCATATGTTAATACGCGTCTTGTTTGATAATCATTCACTTCTCTTTCATATTTTTCTTGCTTGCGAAAATATATATATATATATATATATATATATATATATATATATTTTTTTTTTAACACCATGATCCACTCTTTCAATAGATCGAGTGGATCGTGGTGTTAAATATTTTGGGATGGCGGTAGCTCTATCTCGGACTGCCCGTGAAGTGGCTTGGCTATTCCTTTAACATATATGGCGGTCGCCAGTAGGTAGTTATAGTTAGGACCTAGTTTCCATAGGAAATCCGCAACATTCTACTTGGAATAACTTTGGCGCCGGTCGATGAATCTTCGCAAAATTCTCCAAGAAGATGTCCTGCTCCACTCCAATCCTTCCCTTGAAGTACGGGGGTGATTCGTAAAGCGGAGGCTGAGAAAAAAAGGGGGTCCCAAAACGTGTTTTCCCCATGCAATTTTACATAGGGACCTTTAGACACGGCTACAGCCCGAACTGAATTGCACGAAATTTGGCAAAAAGGTAGAGTTTGGTTCGCAGATTACGCTTTTTGTTAAATGGTGTAAATCCGTTCATTAGTTCCTGAGAAAATCAAAAGGTATATCTATAGACAAGGTACCGTACGCTTACCCTCCTGAGCACGAGCTTTATGCTAATTGGCTGTCAACACTCCAAACCAGGAATTGTTGGCAGCCATCTTGTGCCTCGGTAGAACTGAGGCACAAGAAAGCAGTGAAAGAAACCACGCAAAACACGCAAAGGGGGCAGGGTAGAAACACCCTGACCCCCAAGGCCCAAACATTTTTTTTTTAAATCGCGGGATACGCGTATCCCGTGAAAAAAAAACCCCACGAAGTCTGCTTTTTTTAATTAGCCCCCGGGGGGCCAATTCCCGGGGGCAATATAGTTCATTGTAATGGGGGTCCCATAGGGGTCCCCAGCCCCGGGGACCGCCACCCCCCAGGGCTTTCATATTATGGATACGGGGGGGCTCACAGGCTTGAGGTGATGAGTGTGCAAACACACCCTGCGGCGCGTTTTAAGTTGGGGAATTAATTCCTCTTCAATCCAGAGGTCCCCTAGGGGCCAACTAGCCTACCAGTTACCTCCAGTAAGCACCACGGAGCGGCGTTGCAGAGTGTTATAAAAAAGGGCATGGCCTCTAAACACCTCTTTGCAACGCAGCTCCCTGACGCATACTGGAGGTACCTGTCATCTCAGGCAATGCCCTCTTCCTTCATCAGTGTGCAAACCCACCCCGTTGTGCGTTGGGGAATTAATTCTATTTCAATACTGAGGGTCCCTGAGGGCCAAATAGCCCAACAGGTATCTCCAGTATGCGCCAGGGAGCTGCGATGCAGACAGGTGTTCAGAGGCCACGCCCATTTTTACACCTCTGTGCAACACAGCTCTGTGGTGCTTACTGGAGGTACCTAGTGGGCTAGTTTGACCCTGGGGATCCTTAGGACTGAAGGGGACTTAATCTCTCAACTTAGAACGTGACAGGGCGCGTTTACACAGTGGTGAAGGGAGAGGACGGGGCATGATGTGATGTGTGCAAACACACCCTGTGGCGCGTTTTAAGTTGGGGAAAAAATTCAATTGCAAACCTGAGGGACCATTTGGGCCAAGTAGTCCACCAGGTGCTTCCAGGAAGCGACACTGCGCTGCGTTGCAGAGAGGTGGTGCATGCTGTGCCCCTTTTTACATCTCTCTGCTATGCAGCTCTGTGGCGCTTACTGGATTTAGTACAAATTCCGATTTACTCACCTGTTATCAGGAGAGACCTCAGTGCTGCATCTTTCAGCCCACTACTTATCCTGAAAAGTAATTCTAACCGTACTTACAGTAACTTGAATTTCCTTCCATAGACTAACATTGACTGGTTTCATTTGGAAATTCATCTAAGTGTGGAGTTTTGGAACTTTAAAAAATCCCTCTAAAATCAGCCGAACTACGAATTCCAATTTACTCACCTGTTATCAGGAGAGACCTCAGTGCTGCATCTTTCAGCCCAGTACTGGTCCTGAAAAGTAATTTTAACCGTACTTACCACTTACTTGAATTTCCTTTCATAGGATTTCATTGTCTGCTATATAAAATATATATGAATTGAAAAAATATATAAAGTTAACAAAAAACAAATATTACAATTTCAATATTTTTAAACACAATTTTTCAATTTATATTAAAAATATGTAATGTAATTAAAAAAATAAAATATCTAAAAATAAATAGTTTAAAACAATGTAGTAAATCAGTATAAAAAATATAACAATTAATACATTTAAAAATTATCATTTACAAAGCCTTTGAAATTCACTGAAAAAAGCATAGGTTTCAGCCACTTTATAGTTAGGAATTAAAATTTAAAAAAACGTAGAAATTCACTGAAAAAACCATAGGTTTCACACGTTAGCTGGACATTTCACTCATACAAAACCATTGAAATTCCCCCGTTATAGATAGTTCAGATAGCTATAACTCGCGCGCCCGCAATCCACTGCTGATGACATCACATATTACATTACTCATGACATGGTCAGTGACATCACTCATGATATCACTCATGACATCTCAAATGATTTTTGTCATTGTAAAGTTATGAAAGGAGACAAATGCATTGATAGAGTTTAGATATACAACACCAGTCTATGAGTATTTGGGTTGTGAATTTACTGCACTAAACATGAGAAAATTAATCAGAGTGAAAATGAAAAAGCAAACCAAAAAGTGAAGAAGTCAGGCAAGGTGAATAAACTGCAGTTGAAGAGCCAAAATGTTTTGAAGTCCAATGTCCAAAATACGACTGTCATCAGAAAGGTAAAAATGTATGCAGAAGTACCACAGAGTGAGTGATAGTAACACAATGGTGAAAATTAGGGTTGTTATTTCTTGCTGGTGGTGGTAGAGGTCTTGCCATCCTCACCTTCTGATAATCTGGGTGGACGTCCCTTTGTATGGGGAAGGGGAGATCTACAGTTGCAGGACCTGGGTTGGCTGCAGATGGTTCTCTCTATAGCAGGAAACTAGAAACATCACCCAAAGGAAAACCGAATTACGGAACTATCTTTCTATAATATAGAAAATGTAATAGACACCGCCTGGATCACCAATTCAAAAGATACAATACATCATATTATGAGTCCTATTACAATTTATTGGATCAAACAAATATCATATCACATCAAAAATATAATATATAATAAAGAGTTAATGAAACAGTAAGTGTGCAAAAAAAGGTATTTCAAGTTGTTTTCTTTTTTCCTTATTCTTTTTGTATTTTTCCCCTAATAGTTCTCTCTCTCACCCCACCACATTCATACTAACTCCCTCAACCAGCATACTCAATCATCCCACATCTTTGTACCACTTTAGGCAGATATACATTTATATGGAAAACTGGAAAAGTGACACATATAGTTATAATAAGTTTACATACAGGAAATATATTGTCATCAGTCCACCTGGCCTTGTGTGTACTTTGTTTTAAGGCAATTAGCTCTGGTAGAAATAACACAGTTTCATATGTTCATTTATATATTGATAACATTTCCTCATACTTGATTCCTTAGAAAAATGATAAACATTCCTGTTACACCATGGACCTGTGCTAATACACGTTTCTGTAATTGGCCGATATTGGGGCCAGGACCTTCCTCACTGAATGAGCAATATGACATAGCAATATTCT
The DNA here is from genome assembly GCF_964263255.1 of Lissotriton vulgaris. NCBI lineage: Eukaryota > Metazoa > Chordata > Amphibia > Caudata > Salamandridae > Lissotriton > Lissotriton vulgaris. The sequence goes on from NC_141694.1 coordinate 1,706,059,732, forward strand.
TTTGGCAAAACAGAAACAGGACATCATGATAGTTGTAGTCATTTCAAAGACAACTTCCCAACACCTGCAAAATGGTTAGTGGAACATAACTGTGGAAATTATGTGGTTGAAATGGAACAGACGGGTAATTTGATGGTCTAACACTCATAGGCAGTATGCCACCAAGTGACATGTAATGGATATTGACATCTGTAATCTTAGATGCAACACAATACATTCACTCAAACAATCCACGTTATCTGATACTGATACTTTGAGGTTTCTATGTTAGGAAAATAGGTGCAGAACACATTGGCAACAGCTGAGTTGAGAACAAAGAGGATTTCGAGGTTTAATGAGACTTTACAAAGTGTAACTTATCAGACTCCACTTCACCACTCAACCCGTCAGGATGTAGGATCTGCAAATTCTCTTCCCAGGACATGAGTTGTAAGGGGGGCCAGGGAGAACCTCTACTTCCTAATTTCCTCCTGTGTGCACATGTTGTTTGCTACAGCATTCACTGTCGACTATTCTGACCCAAATTTGCCTTTTCTGAGATGGTATTTTGGACTCCAAACAATTCTGACTCTTCTCTAATGATTTCACCCACTATGACTGATAATTATCCTTCAGTAAAAAAGGGATTTTTGGACCTTGGCATTGTGCAAAGAAATAGGATGGATTCAAATTAATTAACCACAAGGAAATTAATGAAAAAGATAAATGGACAAGATACAGTGAAAAGCAACAAAATACCCTCACTTAAATGGCAAGTGTTGTGCTAGCAAATGATGTGATGCAGTAAAATGGCAAAGGATCATTGTCGGAAATGGAGTGTGTTTCATAGTGTGGTATGCAGGTGTTACCATTTCTCCAACGGGCATCAGGTATGTTAGGCTAGCATCCATCCAATGGCCTCAGTGTTGGTTCATTGTTGAGCGCTCACTACAACAGACTCCCTCTGTCAGGGAACTGCTGCTAGAAGACCGCCAGCATAACTGTGAAATCTATATCTGCTCAGTTGCAACCCGCAACCCTGACAGTGATATAGTACTGTTCGCCAGCTTTGGAGTCCATCAATTCAGCAGCGATGAGACGCGACCATGGCGGGGAAAACTCTGTTGATGCGGAAGGTGAGTCTGCCTGCATGCATCTAAATACGGTGGGCGAAAGACTGTCAACTTGACAAAGTACTTGGTATCACTGCTACAGAAGGACGGCGGTAAGACCGTCAAGATCTAAATCTGGCCCTTAGTGAATATTACTTTTTTCCTGGTTATATTTAGGCATGGAATTAATGTCTCTGCTTCTAGAAATGCATTATTTAATATTGATTTCACTTTAAGTTCAAAGCAGACACAATGGGGCCATGCACAGAATGAAATAATTCTGTTTCCTTGAAAGAACACCTTCATGTCAGTGCATAGTTGCTGTTTTCATTTTTTCTCCTGGGCAAAAACATTTTTCTTTATGAAGAAAGCTCTTCCTCTAGAAACCCAACAAATCTCTGTGTGATTTGGTCTCCTTTCTATCCTGAAAGAGGAGTTATGATAGGATTTGGCTAGAGTAAATCTCTAATGATTTCCAGGTTGGGAAAGGGTATTTGGAAATGGCCACAAATGTAGGAGATTTTAGGTGTTTCTATACTTACAAGGCAAACAATGCCTTGTAATACTTATTTGCTGCACTCTGAGTGATAGTTCCTGCTGCAAATTTCTCAGTACATGTGCTGGAGACATTTGCGGTAGCAAACTCATTAAACTTCTGCCAGGAATCATTTTATGTATTCCTGCCATGAGTAAATTGAGGTAGTTTCAGATGTAAACACATGTAAATGGTCAAAAATATGTTTGTGAATTGCCACCATTGTCTTTTTGAAACTTACTATACATTGGCCAATACTGTTCATATGTACATTTTGGTTAAGGTAGCTTAGAAATACATTGACAAGACTAGATATTAGTGGATACTATAATCTGCTCACTGCATAGATTAATATTCTCCATTACTGTTTTGATCCAGGATGCCAACATTTGGTTTCTGAAATCTGCTAACAAGCAGTTAAAATGCTGCTGTTAGGAGAGGAATGTGCCTTTGTAGCATCCTGTTAAGTCCAAGGGTCCCAGCAGTACTGTAATATTCAGTGCTTGTGATGAAAAGGTGAAACTTTATTAAGCAGATGGAACAGCACATGCATGATGACTGACAGGCCACTGCTCTCAGTGGGGATCTGGGTCAGCACCTCTTCAATGAAGTGCATGTGAAGGATTTGTACTTGCAGAAGGTTGGCTCAGTAAGTGGAATTCTGGCCACTGCAGCTCAGCACTTTGGAAGTTGAGAGTTGTAGTTCCAGCAGGGCAGGCTCAGCCTAATTCTGTTAGGAATTAATGTTCCCAGGCATCTGTTAGGTACAGACATTCAGATTCAGGGATACTGGGAGACTCTACAAACCGAGCAGACGCGTTCTCTTCACAAATGTTTGAATACAGGGTCCATCCTCCCCTAGCACCCCCTATGATATCTGTTAAAAAAACAAGTACATTTTGACAATACAGAGAAAAGGTTCTACAAGTATGGTCTGTATGGTTATGTGCATGTTTATTAATCTTTTAATTACACAGCAAATAGTCAAAAAATCGCCAAAAGCAAGGTGATAACAAGGTCCTGAGGAAAGTCGACTGAACCTTTACAGGCAACACAATGGCTGAAACATGTCGACGTAACAGATGCCTGGGAACATTAATTGCTAATAGCATTACACAGTTCTTTTTTAATCTGGTCCTAAATCCTTGAATAATAAGTCTGCCATATAGGATTCAGAGGCTATTTTAATTCACTCATTTACCCTGCCTTCACTCACCTCTACCATTTAAAGAGCCCTGCTTACAAACACTTCAAGCCCACCCACTCACGTTCAGTGTTTCGGTGAGGGTCCAATGATGAAACAAGCCATGGATGGTCCATGTGGGTGAGGACCATGGGCCTCATTTATGAGGCCTTGCGTCAGTTTTGCGCTGCGGATGCGTCACTTTTGGTGACGCATCTGCGGCGTAAAACATGCGCCTTGTCGCGCCATATTTAAAAAGTGACGCATCTAGGTAGATGCGTCACTTTTTAAATCCCTGCGCCACATTATACCTGCGTCAGGTATAATGTATGCAGAGGGGGCGTTCCCCCGCAAAAAGCCTCGTAATAGTGACGCAGTGAAATCTATGAGATTTCACTGCGTCACTTTTAGGATGCTGTTGCGTCAAAATCTTGCGCCTGCCTCACAGCAGGCGTAAGACTGACGCAAGCCCTTTCACATGGGGCTTTCCCCATGTGAAAGGACGCATTGCTGGAGATGCGTCACTTTTGTGACACACTCCAGCAATGCGTCACTTTTGCGCTTACAGATGCGTCAGAAATACTGACGTATCTGTAAGTCCTTGCGACATGATGCGTCATACATTAAATATGACGCATCATTGGTGTCGCAAGGAGTGCGCAGTGAAAAGTGACGCATCACTGTTTTCACGCAGCGATGCGTCACTTTTCATAAATGAGGCCCCAGATATATATATTTGAAGATCCTCATCAGGCATGTGGTGATCTCTGTGCCTTCCACAGAGTTACTACTGTAGCACCTTCCAGTGAGACACTGCATTACCCTACGGCACCAAATTTAGTGCACCTGGACATCGATTATGTGGAAAGGTTTTTTACTTACAGACTTAAAATAATGGCCTTGATGCACTCAGAACTGTTTTACCTCATCTTTCTATTCACTTTCAGATGGAGGAGTTTCTAGATTTTCCTATACACTTCTGCTCTGTATCTCCAAATTATAGAACAGATTAAGCTGTTTTCTTAATGTAAAAAACTTCTCCCCACCAATAGCAATTAAATGAAACTAAAACAATGTTTCCCACTTGTACTACCGTAAAGCTAGTTCCCCTTCCTCAGCCAGGAAATGAGGAGGTTGTGACATGTTAGCTACAGCCATGATGTAGATTATCTAATATGTATCTAATATGCATGTGCAGTTTTGATTTAAAACTGCGCATGCGCAGCTTTGATGAAGAAGTTGCGATGAAGGAGGAAGAGGGAGCCCCAGGATGCCACAGCTAAATTAGGCCATTTTCCTTACTTTTAAATTGGCTGGCCAACTCTGCTCTGCTGTGGAGTGTGCAGAGTTTTTGCCTACTCCGCCTACTTTGCAGAGAGCGGAGTAGACAAAACTCTGCGCACTCCACGGGCGTAACGGATCTCTCAGCCCATGGTTAAAACAAACACCTGACCCACCCCAGCCTGCTTAAATTTTAAGGCTTCAGAGTGAACAATGTGGGTTTCCTGAAGAAGAAACAAATCAGGGTTAGATTTACCTAGGTAACACAACACTCTCTGCCATTTAACAGTATTAAGAGATCCTTTAATATTCCAGGAAATTCCTCTGAATTATGCAAAATAAAGAAAAATATGCGTTTAAAAACCATAGTTAGTTAGTTGAAAATGTTTGATTTACGATGATTGCTCCATCACTGTGCATCCAAAATGATTACATTGTTATGAATATTGCAGATATGCCCCTGACGAAGGGACAGATAGTCCCAAAATGCATTGGACTGGATTTGTTTTGGTGATTTTTAATTGTTTTTCAAGAATGTAATGTATATTTCATAATGATCAGCCGAAGTGATCAATTAAATCATATGAATTTTTAAATGTATTGAGAAACCATGCAATGAGTGGAAAATTGTATGTTGAAAACAGTAGAAAATATCTGTTTTATTGTGTAATTTATGGTAAAAACATGTAAAAAAAAAATGTAACCCCCTTGCTGTGCCCGTTTGAGTCCAGGTTGCCCACAAGGGACCTGGCCGCTTCTTGAACATATTACACATGTCTGACAGACATATGTCAAACGTTGCACGCAATACAGTTTGTAATAGTTAATCATCTATTCTAATCTTAGCGCACACACGGTGTGCATAATCCACACTCTCTACCTTTAAAAACCATAAGGCATGTAAGACAAAGCCAACAGAAAATATAAGAAAGGGAAAGCAGAAGGGAGAAGGGAGAAACGGGATAGAAGAAACGAACACAAGCAAAGGAAAAATACAGGTAAGGAAAAAAATAAAAAGGAAGGTTTGAAAAGGAGACAATGAGCAAGAAGAAGAGACAGTACATGTCCAAACAGGATGACTGAGAAGGCATACCTGAAAAAAGGAACAACAGAAATGGGGTGGTGAAGACACAAATACAGACAACACACCAAAAAGGGAAAAGTCAATACTACACCAGGACGATGCACATTCAGGAACAACGTTACATTATGCAAACAAACCAGATGATTGTGTGAAACAAGAAAGAATATCATAATAAATTACATTAAAAAATTGCAATATGCTCAAAGATAAGGAACAAAGTTAGCCCTATAAGATAAGTAGGGACCATACTAGAAGTATAATTCAGCTCAATTGAGAGTCCATTGTGAACACAATAACCAACATACAAGATTTAGAAATAGATGAGAACATTTAGACAAATTCAATATCAAAGGAAAGTTCATCATAGAGAAGATCCATCAGTATCCATGGTATCCGATGTATTGAAGATCCTCTGGATCTTCAAATACAGTAGTATTGTTTTGATAACTTACACACAAATGCAGGGACGGAACAATCCATATCTGCCCTTTTATAACCAAAGCTGGATGTGGAATAAAAAAATGAAGTAGAATAACGATCTTAACGAAGATTGAGGATTTTTTTTCATCTGGATGCAGTGGCAGTAAAAACATCCTGAAACAAAAAAAAGTATGCCCCACCCTCTTCACTTGTTTCTTAGCTTTAGCCGTAGCAAGAACCAATAGTACGTTTGCAATTTGTAAAATGAAAATGATGACCCCGTGTGGTTTCGCAGGTGATACAGAAGAAGTGAGACTAGGACCCAACCTATGCGCTCTCTGGATGTTGAGCAAATTGGAAGATGGCATATCAAATAGTTTTGGAATTAAGGCAGTGAAAAAGGAAACAGGATCATTTTCAAGTGCCTCGGGAAGACCATAAATACGGAGGATATTCTACCGATTTCTATTTTCCAAATCCTCTGGATACATCTTAAGCTGGGCAATGTCTGTTTCTAATGGACTAATTTTGGGAATGTAATCATGTAGTTCTACTACCAGCTGATCCACTAAAGAAACCCGATTCTCCATTAATGACCATTTATCATCCAGATTTTAGATACGTTTATTAGTCTCCTCAACAAAGGGACACAACTCCCGAATCTCCTCCAGCAATAATTCTAAAGAATTTGGAGATGAAGACTTTTAAGGTGGAGGAGGGTCCTGTTTTAACCTCTTAGTAGCTGAAGCAGGTGACTGAGCTGCACTTGAGGAAGCTTGCATAGAGGACGCCCGTGGAGCAGTAAGAGTAGCCATCTCTCCAGAGGTAGTAAGCTGCACCAACAGTATATTATACGCAGGAGAACCACTGATGGGGGGAGCTGTACACCTCTTTTTAGATTTCACATACAAATACAGACGGGTCAAGGCAATAGAATCCCACACTTGTTAACAGTGAACAGAGACATTGGGCAGAGTACTATATATTGTTGGTGGTGCAAAGAACCCAGAGTAAAGCCCCTCTACACTCCTAAAGGAAAGGAAATTCCCAAACAATATGCATTATTGGTGGTTCAGCACTCAGGATTTGATAATTACATCAAAATAGAATGTGTTTATATTCAGACATAAGTTCTTGTCCTTGGAACAACACAGGTATTCTTGACAGTTGAAAATCATGCATTTGACACATACATAGCAGAAACATTTTCTTTGTTCAGTATTTCTTTATTCATTATGTTAAAACTACGCCAACAAACAGCAGCCAAAGCATTTCGTCCTACAAGGACTTTTTCAGGGCTACAAAATGCATTAAAAATATAGAAAAAATATTTACAATATGTACTTGAATTTTAAAACAATGTATATTTACACATATTTACATCAGTCCAAACCTCTACAATTATAGTCATGGTAATAAACAATCTAACATATATGATTTATTTAAAAAGAGAGCACATGCATTTGTAGCCCTGAAGAATTCCTTGTAGGACAAAACACGTTGGCTACTGTTTGTTGGCGCAGTTTTAAAAGAATATAACGAATAAAGAAATACTGAACAAATAAAATGTTTCTGCTCTGTATTTGTCATATGTCATTTCAGCTGTCAAGAATACTATGTAGTTTGAAGGACAAGAACTTATGTCCAAATATAAACACATTCTATTTTGATGAATTTATCAAATCCTGAGGGCTGAACCACCAATAATACATCTTTTTAGAAGTAAAGATAAACTGCAGCTTTTTTAATCTTCCCGTACAGGAAAGGTATAAACACAAAGCCAGCCAGCACCACATATCGGCAGCCAGAATGCCAGAAAATGCTAACATGTGCCAGAAAAATGACAAGAACAATGACATATAAATAAAGGGAAAACCCCTTAAAAATTTAGCAGCAGAATATCTTGCATTAAAAGGCTGCCAAGGTAAGAAAGAAGAAGAAAATAAAGGGTAGAAAAAAGGTTTCAGTAAACTTACTCACATTGTATGCTTCCGCCATCTTCAGCTCTTTCCTCCTGCAAGGCTGACTGTATAAGCAACCTAAGAAACACCAAAACGGCGTTTGTAGGTCCTGCCGTAATGGAGTCCTGTCCCTAGGTGACCATTTTGCATGACACCAAAGCCACGCCCCCACAACATGGCTTTCTGTGTCCACACTTAACAACCTCACCTGCTGCCAATGTTTTACTGATCTGATCACAGTTTAATGTCCTATCATACTTCAAGTATTAAAGTTGACAGCATAGGGGGGCGTGGCTTGCAGCCGACGAAAATGGCCGCTTGCTAGGAGAGCTCCGAGGTTGAAGTGACCCTCCGGAGACAATCCGTTCATTTATCCTGCAGTTTCTGGGAGGTGACGGCTCCAGTGACCGTCCGTGACTGAGCGACAGCGCTGACGGCAAATCCGGGAGAAATCCGTGGCCCAGATCCGCCACTACGCGAGACCGGAGGTGAAGGGCCTACCATCGTGATTGAAGCCGGCGCCTCAAGTGATCCGAAGGTCCGGAAACCCGCTGGGGCGAGGAGCGACAGGAAGACCGCCCAACACCAAGCAGTGAATTGGCCACGGCGGGCAGACGGCATCATCCCGCGCACCTCCTGGGAGTGACGGGACAGTAAGGTGGGAGCGCGATACAGGTCCCGCAGCGCAAGACTGTGACTGGGGGCGGTGGGCAAACTGCGGGCCCGGGCCGGGCGCCGGCAACAAGCACTGTGAAGCACCCACGCCGGCGAGGAGTACAACCGTGCCCGCGACCGGCGCTGGAACGCTCCTCCCCCTCCCCCCCAGCCCGCACGGCATATCCCACCCCAGCAGTCACCAGGAACGGGCCTGGACCAGAGACAACAGCCGGGGCCCTGGGTACCCACGCACGCCGCATGGGCTCCGAAATCGGCAGACTAGCTCATAGACCCAGCCGACCTAATACGCCATATTCACGGTGCAGGCCCCACCGCTATATCCAGGCAACAGCAAGGTGGGTTCAGGCAGCCTCAGTGTACAAACCGAACACGACCCATCACCTGGCATGCGCGCCAAGAGCTAGGGAGGCGCTGGGGACCATCTCACACAGGACCACTGACTGCGCACACCGGGACTATACCACGCATAAGCGAGAAAGAAGCGACGCATCGCAAAGGCTGCGTGAATTGCGAATAGCGACGCGTCCTCCCACTACAACCGAGCCAGTGTGCCAGGATGTCTGGCAGAGGCCCAAGAAACCTCACAACACAGGCCAAACTGGACAAATATGCTTATAATAAAGACTTTCCCCCATTGCAAGAAGGCAGGACCCCGACAAGCGGTGCCCAGGGTGGAGGGACATCCAAAAAAGTCACGCTGGAGGACATAATGGCGGCATTGGCCGCAGTGCAAACTACTGTGGGGTCCATTTCAACAGACGTCTCCTTACTCCGTGCAGACTTTCAAAAAATCACCGCTAGAGTGACGGAGGTGGAACGAACCACGGAATCACTAGTGGGCGACACAGCAACGCTAGTGAAGACGGTCTCCCGACTTGAGACAGAGAACAAAATGCTGGCCGAGAAGCTGGACGACCAAGAAGGACGCGCACGACGCAATAATGTGCGCATTTTAGGTATTCCGGAAAGTGAAGGCACTCAGGCAATGGACCTATTCGTGGAAGACCTAATAAAAACTAGGCTGCAGCCCAAGGGGCTTTTCACATTCTTCTCGGTGGAAAGGGCGTGCCTGGTGGCAAGGCCCAGCCGGGAGCACCCCCGAGACCGGTGCTAGCGCGCCTCTTTAACTTCAGGGACAGGGACGTCATTCTTCAGACTGCACGGATCTCCCCACAAATCCGAATCCAGAACTCATCGATCTCCTTCTTCCCTGACTATACTGCTGCAGTGTCAAAACGACGCCGAAGCTTTCTGGAAGTCAAAAAAGTCTTGCGATCCCGTGAATTACCCTACTGCATGCTGTTTCCGGCAAGGCTTAGAGTGGTGGCTGAGGGGAAGACATGGTTCTTCGAATCCCCGGAGGAAACATACGACTGGCTTGAAGGCTGGAGGAAGAAGGATGGACACCGTCGCAACGGAAGAGACCGCGGCCGCCACGCAGATGAAGCAGAGATAAGTAGCCCTGAACTCTTCACTCCCACTGTGGAGGATTCACAGAACCCGGAGCAGGGTGGCTCTGGCCTGAAGTGACTCAGTTGGAACAAGTAAAGACTTCCACCTACGGGCCTGCAAATGCAGAAGGACATTGTCAGAAGCCGGCTCTGGACATGGGGTGGAAACGGGCCCACCCTCAGAGGAGGGTCATGTGCACTCTGCTGAGTTGGGGAGGTGGGCAGTTCTGAGTCCGCCGGGCAGGGAGGCAGGGTGGGGGGAGGCGTTCAGGGACAGGGAAGTTAGTACTACAGAATTTTCTGTTTCTGTTTCTGTTCGAACATTGCATCACAGACACCGTTTCTTCATCACCCACTTAGGCACGTCGGCCTGGCCGAAGCGATCAACTGGAAATCCTCAGTCACGTCCACCTCGACAGGGCACTCACACCATATGCACGCTGCTTGGCACGCAGGAACGCGTTACACACTCCCACATACCTCCTGCCTCGGTCCACAATTTAAATCCAGTGACGCTACTGCGTCAGCTTACCGATGACCATGGCTAATCACGATAACTCTTCACTGGCCCCTCTAGCGCAACCACTAGTTGCCCCCACGCTAACAATCTTATCGTGGACTGTCAATGGTTTGGGCCATAAAATTAAGCGGGGTTTAGTCCTCCAATATCTCAAAAGAAAGGCGCCCACATTAGCCCTACTTCAAGAAACGCATTTGGTAGGTACTACCTCGAAGGCCCTTAATCGATGGGGCTTCAAGATGATCACACACGCAGAATTCTCGGCAGGTTCCCGTGGGGTTGGTATCCTGGCCCAAAAAAACGCTCCACTCCTCATCAAACGCACCTGGGCGGATGATCAAGGTCGATTTGCAGCGATACACTGTCAATGGGAGGGGAGGCCATATAACATAATCTCAGTCTACATTCCCCCTACGTTACACCAAGGGGCATTCCAAGACCTGGGTAAACTACTACTTGAACTCCCAGAGGGTGAATTAATCTTGGGAGGTGACTTCAATGTAGTATCGGACACAGCGATTGATCGGCATCCTCCTCGTGAAGCCACTAGACCTAACCAAATGTTTAAAGATTTCCTAGAAGCAATGGGGTTGGTAGATATGTGGAGACTTAAACACCCCCATGACCGTCTCTACACATTTCATTCAGGGGCACATAACAGTCTTTCCAGGATAGACTACATACTAACCTTGACGATCCCCCCCGGAAAAGATCACGGCTCTGGAACACCTGCCAAGAGGGATATCAGACCATTCCCCGGTACACCTCACTTACACGACACAACCCACCAGACGGCAAAGAATATTCCTGATATACCCCGGCTATCTCAAAAACAATACTATTTTGAAAACACTAAAGACTTCTACCACACATTACTTTGGGGAAAACCCGGACTCAGTAGATTCACCCACGGTCTTATGGGAGGCATTCAAGGTGGTGCTCAGAGGACAGGCTATCTCCACCATTACCAGGCACAAGAGAGAACAGAGGGCCACTGTTGAAGAATTGGAAACGGCAGTTCAATCAGCAGAATTGGCATATGCCACAGATAGCACAGCGGACACGGCACACGCACTAACACTAGCGACACGGGAATACAAGGCATAAGTAGAGGACGTAACCAAGACAAAGTTAACTAACACACTGTATAGGATCTATGAGTTGGGTGACAAGACGGGCAGGATGCTCGCATGGATCAAACGTAGGGAAACGGCCAGTAGGTGGATTGCCACAGTAGAACGCCCAGATGGTACACACGTGACTGCTCCCCCTCAAATAGTAGAAGAACTGGCTACTTATTATGAAACTGTGTACACTGCTCGGGGGGGGGAGACAGAGGAAGACTGCTTGCAATACCTGCGAGACATACCCCTACCCACACTGCCACAAGACGACGCACAGACGCTTGAGGGCGACTTCACAGGAGAAGAAGTGGGGAAGGCTATAGCAGCACTACATACTGGGAAAGCGCTGGGGCCGAACGGCCTACCCGTTGAACTCTACAAAACACTTTCAAGACAGATAATTCCCTACATGCTCCCAATGTATAATGAGTGCCTATCAAATGGAGAGCTCACGGCTGACCAACGACTAGCCACCATTGTAGTAATACATAAACCCGGTAAACCACCTGACCAGACTTCTTCCTACAGGCCAATCTCCCTAATGAATGTAGATGCTAAAGTCCTGGCGAAAGTTCTGGCGCTACGACTACAGCCCCACCTTACAGACCTGATACACCCGGACCAATCGGGCTTCATGCCTGGTAGAAATACATCACTTAACCTACGGCGCCTCCATGGAGTCCTACACCGTATTCCCCTCTTACAGGAGAATGCGGCCATCCTCTCCCTTGACGCTACAATGGCCTTTGACCTAGTAGAATGGCCGTTCCTGTTTGCAGTCCTCAGGAAAGTGGGCTTCGGCCCTAAATTTTGCAGCTGTGTTAAACTTCTCTACTCCAAGCCAATGGCACCAGTGGCGTCACTAGGGTTGGTGTCACCCGGTGCGGGTAACTCATGGTGTCACCCCCTCACGACTTACCGCATTGAAGCACACAGGAACATCCCCAGGGTTCATTAACTAAAACAAATTAAACTGTTGGGCAGAGAAGCATATTGCCTGCACCAGAACTCCCAAGACATTTTGCTAAATGCAGTCCTCAATAGTGTTGATACTCACTGTCTCTCAAGCGTTTGCCGCCTAGTGTTGGTATAGCCAGTGCTGGATATTCTAGGACATGTGTTTCATGCTTAGTTGGTATTTGTTCAGTTTGTTGTGCCTGACAGGCTGCTTCCCAATAGGAATTTCCTTCACCTCACAGTCAAGCAGTGTGTACTCGATAAAGGACGTAGGTCAGTGCCAAGCACTTTTTTATGATGATAAATACTCAGGACCCTCATTTATGAAAACGGTCACATCGCTGGGTGAAAACAGCGATGCAACAGTTTTCAGATTGCCCTCCTTGCAACACCGTAGATGCGCCATAATAAATGTACACCGCTCCACATCGCAAGGAGTTACAAATATGTCAGTATTACTGTCGTATCTGTAGGTGCAAAAGTGATGCATTGCTGGGGTGTGTATGAAAACAGACACAACTCTAGCAATGTGTACTTTCACACGGGGGAAGCCCCATGTGAAAGGGCCTGTGTCAGTCTTATGCCTGCTGTGAGGCAGGCATAAGATATTGATGCAGTAGTGTCCTAGAAGTGTTGCAGTGAAAATTCATAGATTTCACAGCACCACTTTTACCACCCTTTATTGCGGGGGAATGCACACCCTGCATACATTATACCTGACGCAGGTATAATGTAGTGCATGCCTTTACAAAGTGACACATCTGTTTAGATGCATCACTTTGTAAATGTGGTGCATTTTGTACGCTGCAGCAGTTTTACAAAGTGTGGTGCAACAGCAGCATAAAAAGTGTCACAAGCCTTTGTAAATAGGGCCCTCAGTGGTCAGCGAGTCACATACTATCCCAACTATCCTTTTATGCTGGACATAAAATACCATCAAATATCCTTGCAAGCTCTTCTTTGGAAAGAGTATGCACACTAATTTACAACAATAATTCAAAATCCTCATTAATAATTCAATAATCTGAATCAGTTTCACTATCTCTGATTCAATTAAATGTAACATCCCAATGATACTAAGAATGTACTAAAATGTTTTATGGTGATTTCCCATTGAGTAAAGAAATAGTGTTTGGGCGCACCAAATGGCTTACTCTGTTGAAATATTAAATGGGATTGGGCTAAACTCAAAGAAGCAGAATAAATATAATATTCAGTGGTACACACCTCCACCCTGCCCACTAAACATTAAATGTAATGAGTGCCCAACAGTGCATACACCAGGCAACAGCAGCAGTGGAAACTTACATCACACATACTTCCCTCATACCCACAGAACAGGTACAGAATGCTAGCTTAAGGGCACCCTTTCCACAAAACACAACACAGAGCAGGTACAGAGAAGTAGCTGTGCATGATGTGCTCAGACACAAAACAGGCAGAGGAAAAGCAGCAGCAAAGCAAGCTAACATCACAGAGCGAACAGGTGTAAGTTGGAACACAACAAGAAGCTAGACAAACATGGGGATACTGGTCTCCTCTGGTCGGCAGGGACATGTTAATGAACCTTTCTTCTGGTTGTAAAGAAGGTACCCGACTTGTCATTACAAATTGTGTCATGGCTCTCTAGCCCTTAGCTGGTATCAGCAGCACCCCAGCAAGTTCTCACAAACCATCAACTGGGCACCATAAACACTCAGCTAACACTAAGAGTTGACAGGCTATACTTCAGCCAACTAAATGCTAGCACTCATCCACCCTAAGAGGCCCTCTGCTTGTCCTGAGGCACCATCAGCCTACCTTCAACTCTCATCATAAACTCTCAGCTGGTTGTTACATTTCCAAGTGTCTATCAGCACCCTTAGTTGATCCTCAGACAGTGTTCAAGCCCACTCTACCACGGCTCATTACACAGATGAATGAATGAAAATGAATGAAAAAGACATTTGTACAGCGCACGTTCACCAGCGGCTTCTTGGATCCATTTACTCTGCCTCCATCTTCTCACAGACCCTGTCACCATGGTCTCAGACCATAATTTTTCACTCTCTACTGACAACAGATGACCCAAAGAGACTCTTAGCAGACCTCAGTCAACCCCTAACTAACTCTCGGAAGCCCTTGCTGGCCCTCACATTTAATTCCAGCTTTGTAAAACCTATCACCCTTAAGGGTATCCAGGTGCTGGGGGTCATCACGTAGATTAAGTGAGTCATTGTCCATAATCACATGATGCTATGCTGAGCTGCCGCAGGTGTTGGGTATCGAGCCACCAGCCTCTCTCTCTGGAGTAAGCCGCTCTAGCCGCTGCACCACACTTCTCCCAATTTAACCCACCCCTACTTTCAGCAAGATTTAACTGACCTTTAGCCTCTCTGTACCAGTCTACAAAGCCTCTGAGGGGCCCCCACCTGTGTTTGAAGCCAATCACATAGAAAGATCACCTCAGCTTGCCTTCCGTCCCTCCCGGCCGACAGTCAGATATTTCCAAAATACCTCTGCTAGCCCTCAATTCCTCTCTTGATTCATAAAATAACCTTAGGCTTCTAAGTCCATAAAACACGCCCATTAGAACCCGAGCCCCTCACTGCCCATGAAGACCCTTGTCAGTCTGCCCTCATCTACTCAGTCGATGTTGTCCCCAGGAACCTGTACTCAGTGTGCTGCAAGGTAATTCCCTAATCTGCAGCTCCTAATGCACCACTGTCACACTTTCTTAAGCGCTTTTCTTTAATTGGCCCCTTTACAACACTGTGCAAAAGACATACTAATATTGGAACTAAACTGCAACGCTTTGGTAACCGATTACATGTACAAAATTACATAGATGTATGCATGTGTTGGGTGTGCACGTAGTACATACACATATGTGCGTACACACAACACTTCACTTACATGCATCTTGCAGTTTAGCAGCAATGTTAAAGAGTATTCTGTACACTGTTCTGTAGATTTCTGGTACAAATCGTAGTAAGATTGTTCAGTTGGTTAACGCAGCTGTTGCGTATGGCCTTGTGCAAAAGGTAGATAACAAGACCCTGGAGAATAATAAAGTTGGTTGTCCCTCTGCTGTAAAGATGTGCCCTTGACCTGCATATCATAAATCGGAATCCTTCCCAGCATAAATCAAACTGCAATTGTAACGAACCAGATAATATGGATGTTCTTTGGCTTGATGGTAATACTATGAAGTCCACAAATTATGCAGCTTTTTATTGTGCTTTGAAAAAAGTCATTGTTAAGTTATGTATCAATATTCATTTCCGTACATAATAAAAGTAATATTCTCTAAAATTCACGCGTTGTCCTTGCCTCTAACGAAGTCAAGATACGAAAATAACTGCTCCCTCTCTTTGTTCTTGTGGCTCAGGACACACATTTCCATATTTTGTTTTATCTCTTCATCATCACGAATACATCACATGGCCCCGCACGCTGCCGCCTGGTCATACTTATACAACCCTCTCCCATCATCACCGCTCCGACATAATTGCCAAAATGCGTTTCAGTTTGAAGGTTCCTGACTTGCTCCCGATGTTTTCCTACAGACGTCCTTATTCCACCGTGATATCGTCATACAATTCCTGCTGGACTTCAGTGCACTACCGTGCCTGGGGTAGCAGAAAGTGACATCATCTACCCATCGTCCCCACAGAGCAGAGGCGAGGCTGCAGAGCTGTGTTACACAGCGCAACCTTGGTGTCACCCCATGTGGGTGGTGTCACCCGGTGCGGTCCGCACCCCCCGCACCCCCCTAGTGACGCCACTGAATGGCACAAGTGGTAGCCAACGGCCACACTTCCCGCACATTCACACTGGGACGCGGAACGAGGCAGGGGTGTCCTCTATCCCCGCTACTCTTCGCGCTTGTACTTGAGCCTCTGGCGATGCGGGTACGAGTGGACCCCATAATCAGAGGGATCACATGGGGGATGGGGTGGGAGGATCGCATCTCCCTTTACGCGAATGATGTGCTGGTTTATTTGATGTCCCCCTGCCAGTCGCTGGCGGCTTTGATGGAACTGCTCAGGGCCTACGGTGAGGTATCGGGATACACCATCAACTGGACCAAATCACTTCTTTATGTCCTGCAAGGCCACACGCCGACACTGCCCCCAGACTGCACCCTGCAGACAGTCACCAGGGGATTCAAGCACCTAGGGATCTATGTCACGCCACAAGAACCCTTATTTATAGAAAAAAACCTAATGAAACCTCTACAAAGGCTAAAATCGGACGTCACACACTGGCGATCTTTACCGCTTACACTGCTAGGGAGGGCCGCATTATTTAAGATGCTATCACTCCCCAGATTTCTTTACGCATTGCAAAACACGCCCTTTCCAGTCCCTCTTACCTATTTCAAATCCATAGACACAGAAATTTCGACACTCCTGTGGGATGGGAAACCGGCCCGTATAGCGATCGCCAAATTACTCCGATCCTGGTATGACGGGGGGATCGCCCTACCCTGTATCAAACTGTATTACTGGGCAGCACAGTTGATAGTGATTAACCAGTGGATACACGCCCCTCAAATGGACCCGGCCTTCCGCCTTGACCGAACTGTATTGCCACCTGACCAACTCATGCGGGCACTATACACGAACAAACGACGTCACACCCTTACAGGCCCAACAGCACACACGATCAAGATCTGGCACGCAGCGCAGAGATCCTTGGGATGGGAGGGAGTACTCATGCTCGCAACGCCACTTTGGGACACACGACGACTGGGTACCCTAGCAAACACAAAGGGTTTCCGACAATGGGACCTAATTGGTATCTCCAAAATCGGGGACTTATGGAAAAAAGGCGCAATAGTCACCTTCCCTGCTCTAAAAGAAAAATACGGGATGGCGGACACCGAACAGTATCGCTACGCACAAATCAAGCATGCACTGCAGGGGGCGATTCCAACAGGCACCTGACTGGTTGAGTCCTCCCCCCTAGAGGATAGACTCCTTACTGAATCCCTAGACAAAAGAGCGATCTCCCTCACATATTGCAAACTGATTAATAACATGCCCGACCCCACGGCGGTCCTCCGAAGCAAATGGGAGATAGACCTGGGGGACATAGAGGATGAGGACTGGTTGTACGCACTGGCATCTCCCAGGGAGGCATCCATTCCATCACGAATCAAGCTGGTGCAATTGAAAATATTACACAGAATATACTACTCCCGCACACTCCTACACCGGCTAGGCCGTATCCCAGAACCTACCTGCTTACGCGGATGCGGTCTCCCGGGCACATTCTTCCACATAATATGGGACTGCCCAAAGATCCAATATTATTGGGACCGAATACTCTCCGAAATATCAAAAGCAGGTGGTGTCGTATTACCAAGAGACCCTAGATGTTGTTTACTGAACATTTGGTCGCCCACTGATATGAATCGAGGAATGCAAACATGGGCAACATTGGGCCTAGCCCTTGCTAAAAGGAACATTGCCAGGAACTGGGGCTCGGGGGTAGGACCCACTCGCGCACAATGGGGAAGAGATATGGACTCAGCCATGCTGGCAGAAAAGGCAGTGTATGTGCATCGAGGATGCCCCAAGAAATGGACTAGGGTATGGGGGAAATGGAACGAATACAGGGGTCAACTATGCGAACCACCACAGGACCTATCCGATCTCGAAAGTAATCCATGAAGGAGACACCCAGAGATGTTATGGTACTTTGCCGTAGGGTTCTATTTACCGAAGGGAGGAATAGAGATCCTGTGTGCCCCCTGACTGGTGAGGTGGGAGAATAGAAAACGACTATGGTCAGTAGATGGCACTCCTCTGTGAAGCTCTCAGGTCAGGAATACCGGTGCCCGATATGATGGAGAAACACTTTCCCCCTAGAAGTAAAAGTGATGTAGTTTACTTGATGTGTGCAACGGAAAGTCAGTTACAGAGAAATTGTGCCTATTTCCTATGAATGAACCGAAATGCCTACTGTTAAGTGTAATAGGTACAGCGAATAACGCACACATGACTGCTCATGTCACCTATACTGTTTGATGCAATTTCAACATGTTTGTTTTAAAACTAAAAAATCACGGACCTAACCAGATTTCTACTTATACTGTACATTATGTACCCACATTGTTACTAAACGCCGACGTACCCCTGGGATATCGGCACAAAGGCTGTGTTTCTCCTGATGTTAAAGAATGCTAATAACCAAATTACGGCCAGCCCAAGGGGTTGTAGCCTGAAGCTGTGTTTACTATTAGAGGTACAATAAAGGTCTTAAAAAAATAAAAAAATAAAAAGATAAAAAAAGTTGACAGCATAGTGTTGCAACACAAACAGTGGTGAGGTTGTGCTTCTGTCTCCTGAACATCTGACTTCACAGCTCCCAAAGATCGCCGCCAGTGATGTAAAGTAACTGAAGCAGAAAACGTTAGTTAACAGAAGATTTATTCCCAACTGTTCCCAACCTCCAGTTGCAATAACTACATCAAAAGTCACTACCAAGCAAACATTCTAGCACAGATCACACTAAGGTGACATTGTAGATGGAGGAAAGATAAGGGACAAATTAAGAGGCAAATGAGAAACATAAAAATATGAAGCAGTATTCTACTCATAGTTATGCAAATATAAACATTAAATGTCCAAAGAAAGAATAAGTTTGTTACAACAGCAGAGTAAGTGAGAGACAGGAAGGGAGAGGCATCCAGGCACAAAGAAGGAAAGTAAATAAGAGATAGGTAGAGAGCAGCGAGGAAAACATGAAATGAAAGGAGAGATTAGCACACCAGTCGGTCGCTAAAATTGACTATGTTTTAAGATGTGCATAGGAGCATAAGCAAAATGTCATTATTCCCAGAGAAGAAAGCCAACGGCTGAAATTAACTGTCCTATTGTCTCATGTTGAATTTTGTAGTAGGTGAAAGAAAAATATGGATGCCACTTGAATAGACCAATGGATGAAGAGGGCTGATAAAAAGCCCCCATA
Organism: Lissotriton vulgaris; assembly: GCF_964263255.1. Classification (NCBI taxonomy): domain Eukaryota; kingdom Metazoa; phylum Chordata; class Amphibia; order Caudata; family Salamandridae; genus Lissotriton; species Lissotriton vulgaris. Next base: position 1,706,078,977 of record NC_141694.1, read on the forward strand.
TCTATATTTAGATGCACGTATTTTCATGACCATTTTTGGGAAAAATACAAAAGGGGCAAGATAGCTAAACTATCTCTAGGCCAGATCCAGAGAGTCTTTGTTCTAGGGAATGTCGTTTATGTGTCTGCTGAAAATAGTTGTCACAGTGCCAAAAGATGGCCTGTCTGTAATGTGCCCTTTACAGATGCTCTTCACTTCGATGTTTTTTGTTACTGGCTGCAAACTGCTGATAGGCCGCAGCAGGATTGGCTTTTCGCATCCATAGAAACAACTCCCCAAACTTTCATACGCGTGCAAGGTCTTTAAAAAAAAAGTTTGCAAGGTCTAGTGTCTCCTGAATACTATGAAATTTGTGTCTATTCATGATCACTTCATTTCATTCAAGGTAACCTTAGATCAAACCTCGAATTTCTCGTTTGAGTGGTCATCCTTGCATTACATAGCCTATTTCAATATAAACAAACTTTGGCATAGCCACTAGATCTCCCTTTGAGGTCTTATAAGTGTTTAGCCTCAGCTATTGGCTTTGCCAATGGCTTTTAGCTATGTTTGAAATCTTTATTTCGACCAATAATATCATAAAAGATATACAGACATCACAATCATATGAAATTTACACAATGCAATAAAACAGTAATTATAAAACTTGATCTCTAAGATATAAATCAAATTATCCTCAATGGTACCTAAAACCAATTGACGAGCTAAAGTTGTTAAAAGAGATTAAGAAACTGAGTCCAGCTTCAGAAAGCGTGAACGTGCGTGCCACATTGCCGTTAGATACTTTGCCATTGCAAACACTATCTGGGGGGACAGATCAGTCTTCAGGATTCTATACGCAGATAAAAAATGTCTGAAGCCCATGTTTTTAAGAAGAGGAATGAGCCAGTATTTCCTGATCTTTTGGCAGGATTTACAAAAGAATACCACAAGTGAGTCATTTTCCTGGGAATGCGCGCATGCCGGGCAGCGTTCAGTACTCAGGGGCGAAGACCAGGAACTTGTAAATGACCTTAAAGGTAGTGTACCATACCGCCACTGCAGAAAAAGCTTCCTGGTTAAAGCGGGAGTCATACCTTCCAAAACACATTCGAAAGAATAATGGTCTTTACTTTGGATGAATAGGTTTGTTAAAGAGCCCGCCCGCGTGGCATCCAAGGCAACAGTGAGCTTTAGGTCATAGTAAGCTTTTGATAGTACTTTACGTGAGATCCTGATGCTTGCATTTGACGGGTCAGTCCAGAGTTCTGATAAACCTAGGGTCTCAAGTGACCTTTTTATACAGCTGAACCATGGGATATAGGTAACATTTGGTACATTTAAAAACTCCTGAAGCTCAGTCCTGTAGTTAATGAGTTCTTTGCAGCTCAAGAGTCGTCGCCAAAAAGTTAATGGCTTGAGTCCCAAATTATCTGCGATTGGCCTGATATCCAAGTCGAGTCTCAGAGGAAACATAGGCGTGCTTGAGGGGAGAGCTACCATCTGCCTGATGAATTTATTTTCCGTAGATGTCAGCTTTTGGGCAGACGTGTGACCCCACAGTTCGCCCCCGTATGTAACTGCCCCCCGGGCCTGCAATTTATAGATTTGGATGACAGGACTGAGTGGGCGGTATGTGGAGTTCTTCACCATCCTTGAAATACCACCCACTAGCTGCACCAGTTTCATGTTGACTTTGGTCTTATGTATTACCCAGGTTGTTTTCTCATTTAGAGTTACCCCCAGGTACTCGAACGTGGAGACCCTCTCTAATCAAACTGAGCCAAGCATGGGGTTGGGGCGTGTTGAGGGAGTGGGGTTTAGGATCATATATTTTGTTTTTGAGGCGTTGATCTCAAGTCCCCTGTCCGTACAGAATTCCAGAAAACCATCCAGTACCCTTTGGATTCCCATAGGGGATTTCGACAGCAGCAGGGTGTCGTCCGCAAACATAATAGCGGGCACCCTGCTGCCATCCAATTTGGGGGCGTCAATGTCACCGATCCTGGTCAGGTTGGCGATTACCCCGTTCACAAAGAGGCAGAACAGGGTCGGTGCAAGCACACAGCCCTGTCTCATCCCTCTGTCAAGGGGGAATCTATCTGTGAGATCCCCATTCCTGCCACACCTAACACATGCAAAGTTATTCTGATGTAATTTGATCAGGATGGATAGAATATCTGCCGGGACACCTGTATCTGCCAAGACACTCCATAATTTTGATCTTGGCACCAAATCGAAGCTATGTTGCAGAGAAGTATGTTGAAAAGTTATAATAAAAAAAGTGTAAACATTTTTGTTACCTTGTATATAACCAAGAAGACAATATGTACAACTGAGCAACCCTATTAAACAAGCATTGGAAATGCAACAGGTTTCGCATTTGCTTGAGTTAGAGCAATTGGCGTTGTAAATGATCATGTTTTTTACATGTGTGCAATGGAGTGTATGTATGTGGTGTGTAGTGGAATTATGTAGTTTGGATTGGAATTGTTATTTGTGGAATTGTGTAGCATGGAGTTGTGTAGTGGAGTTGGGTAGCGGAATTACGTGGCATGGTGTGCAGTAGGAATATATGGCTAGTAACTATGTGGTACTGAGTGAAGTGGAATTATATGGGGTGGGATTGTGTGTTATGTAGTGTATTTATGTGGAATGTATTTTGTGCTGTGGAGCGTTATGTAGTGGAGTTTACCTAATTATGAGGTGTGATATTAAATTTTGTGGCATGATGTGGAGTTCTGTGGTGTGGATTGGATGTAAGTGGTGTGTTTTGTAATTTTGTTGTTGAGTTGAATTATGTGTTTTGGTGTTAATTTATGTGGTGTGGATTGGAAATGTGTGGGGTTGAACTGTGCGCCATGGAACTGTGGACAGATTTGCCTTTTTGGTGACAAAAAACAATAGGTATGAGCTAAGCTCTAGAACTGTGTATTAGGGTGCTTCAAAAAAAGATAAATTCAAAAAAGTTTATTTCGTTAACATAGAATCTTTGACAGTAGTAGGCACAGAGATGTGTACTGATATGCATTGTTCGTCACTGTTATGTTACTTGAAAAAGCAAGGTATGTTATCATACACTGGAAAGAGGTCAACTGTTTCTTGACATGGGTTTTGCAATTGGCAACAGTACACCTTTTGAGGAATGTCACCCCATATTACAGAGGTCAAAGAAAGTACTAACGTAGGTTTGACCTTTTATAATCAAAGCGGATGTGGAATTAAAAAAGAAATAGAATAACGAGCTTGGAAGGATAATCTACTAGCAGTTGTTCTAAATAACTAGTCTGCACAAATGTGTCTTTGCAATTATGCAAACCTATAAAAGTACTACGTTTGAACTGTTTTAAAGTTATTAAGCTAGATTTTGTGATACATCATTGTACGACAGACAACGGATCTGTACAGTAACTACAGTTGTACACGAGGGATTACTGCACTGTACATCGCTACTAGATTTATGCTGTGATTAATACTGAGTGCAGCGCATTGAAGTAATTTCTTATTAGGGGCATTAAAGCGAGTGCTGGTCACGAGCCTCAGTCTATAAACCATGCAACTGGTTGCGCTGGCTTGGCTTGTGGCAACAAAAGAAGCAGTGGAAATGTTATCAGCAGGGAAGATTTGCAACACAGATGTAGATGCCTGAAAGCCCACTAGAAGTGAAACCTATTGTAAAGGTAAGAAAAGTACTGGAAGTGGTGACATTTTTTTTTTAAATAGAGGTGGAAGTATGTCAAATTAAAAATAAGTGTGCTGATTACTTGCTTTACATCGCCTCCGGCCAGTGGCAGATGATGGGCTGATAAGAGATCTGCTATTTTCAAGAAATGAGAAAGACAGGAGAATGAGGACAGAGTAGGGGACAGCACATGGATAAACGGTGTGTGGGAGGGGAAATCAGACACAGGCAAAACAAGTCAATGAAAGTAATGTGAAATACAGATGTAGATTCCTGAAAGCCCATTAGAAGTGAAACTCAAAAAACTATTGTAAATATAAGAAAAGTACTGGAACTGGTGGAAATAGTTTTAAATAGAAGTGGAACTATGTAAAAAAAAACGATGTGCTCCAATTACTTGTTTTACATCGCCTGGGGCCAGAGGCGGATGGTGGGCTGATAAGAGATCCAGTATGTGCCAAAAATGAGATAGACAGAAGTACGAGGACAGGACAGGGGATGAGGTGATGGAGACAGCACATAGATTAACGGTGGGTGGTAGGGAAGTAACAGTAACAGGCAAAACAAGAGAATGAAATTAACATGCTAATGAAACAAAAGTCTCGAGTACAGAGTGGGTAAGCAACATAAAACGTTTATAAGCTTCTGTTCTGATTTACGTGGAATAATGCCCCGGTCACTTACCGGTAATCTTCATTACTCTGAGTTAAGTCTTCCTCGCCACATGACTAACAAAGTGAACTTCAGCTCCACACCAGAACCCTCCAAAGCAAAAAAGGTCAGCCTCCCATCCCTTCCCAATATGGCCGACCCAATCCACCCTTGACCTCTATAAGAGGTGGGCGGGCCCAACCGTTCAGCCTGTTCTTTAATACCAAAGTTCCTGTAGCTTTGGAAATCTGTGCCGATTGCTGCAGCTCCTAGGCTCCGGCCCTGGCCATGATGGGCTGTTGTGGAAGAAGCTAGAGTTCTCTTGAAGGGTTACTTTGGTAGGTAACCAAAATATCGAAATTAAAATATCGATATACAATAATATTGATGTTTTAATTTTGATGGTATAGAATATTGATGTGCAATAATATCGATGGACAGAATATCGATTTTAAGGTATCTATGTTATTAATATCGAAATTTTGTTTAGTGTTACGTATTTTATTATGTATTTTGTATGTTTGTTAAACATGTTTTTTAATGTATGTTTAGAAATTGGTAATTTTGTTTACATTTTGCGTTTTAGTATCAGTGCGGGTTGTGGGTTTATAGGGAAATAGGGCGGGAAGTAATTTAATTATAATTAACTCATTACTATGTTTTTTACATTTTTTTGATTAAGAATTAATTGTTAAATATTAATTAATTGGTAATTAATTATTATTAATTAGTTAATTAAATTAATGAGAGTTCATGTAGTGATATTTTTTATTTTGTGTTATTGTTAATTAATAATTAATTGGTAATTAATTATTATTAAGTGATTAAAAGATAATTAAATATTTTATGTGATTTATTTATGTGTAGTGGGTTGTGTGTTTATAGGGGAATCGGGTGTGAAATAATTCAATTAAACTAATTAAAGAGATTGTATTTACTTATTGGTATTTATTATCAATTAATTATTAGTTAATTAATTGGTAATTAGTTTTTTTAAATAATTTATATTCATTATAAAGAATGTATTAATAAATATTGTTTATTCTTTTAAATTTCTTGTTAATTAATTATTAACTGGTAATTAATATTTGTCAATTAGTTAATGTATAATTACATCAATGTAATAATATTAATTGTTATTAATTGATTAATTGATATTTAGATTAATTGTGTTTTTGTATGTGTAGTATGTTGTGTTTTAAAGGGGGAGTAGCGTCTGAAGTACATTTTTGTTATTTTAGTAAATATTAATTATAAATATTTGGTATTTAGTAATATATTTTTGTAAATAAAATATTACATCTTTTTTTCTTTAAAAAAATATGTAATTGATAAGTATGTTAATATAACCCCTACGCTATCCTGGGCTTTCGCTACTAGTGCACCCTCTGGAGTGGGAATAGTAATTTTTACCCCCACGCTATCCAACGCTTTCCCTACTGTTGCACCCTCTGGAGTGGGAATAGTAATTTTTACCCCTACGCTATACAACGCTTTTCCTACTGTTGCACCCTTTGGAGTGGGAATAGTAATTTTTCCCCCTACGCTATCCAACGCTTTCCCTACTGTTGCACCTTCTGGAGTGGGAATAGTAATTTTTCCCCCTACGCTATCCAGCGCTTTCCCTACTGTTGCATCCTCTGGAATGGGAATAGAAATTTTTACCCTTACGCTATCCAATGCTTTCCCTACTGTTGCACTCTCTGGAGTGGGAATAGTAATGTTTACCCCCACGCTTGGCCAATGCTTTCCCTACTGTTGAACCCTTTGGAGTGGGAATACCAATTTTTACCTCTACGCTATCCAAATCTTTCCCTACTGTTGCACCTTCTGGAGTGGGAAGAGTAATTTTTACCCCTACGCTATCCAGCGCTTTCCCTACTGTTGCACCCTCTGGAGTGGGAATAGTAATTTCTACCCTTACGCTATCCAACTCTTTCCCTACTGTTGCACTCTCTGGAGTGGGAATAGTAATGTTTACCCCCACGCTATCCAATGCTTTCCCTACTGTTGAACCCTTTGGAGTGGGAATAGCAATTTTTACCTCTACGCTATCCAACGCTTTCCCTACTGTTGCACCCTTTGGAGTGGGAATAGTAATTTTTACCCCTACGCTATCCAACGCTTTCCCTACTGTTGCACCCTCTGAAGTTGGAATAGTAATGTTTACCCCTACGCTATCCAATGCTTTCCCTACTGCTGCACCCTTTGGAGTGGGAATAGTAATTTTTACCCCTACGCTATCCAACGCTTTCCCTACTGTTGCACCCTCTGAAGCTGGAATAGCAATTCTTACCCCTTCGCTATCCAACGCTTTCCCTACTGATGCAATCAATCAATCAATCACAGGCATTTATATAGCGCACTACTTACCCGGAGGGTCTCAAGGCGCTAGGGGGGGGTGGTGCTACTGCTCGAATAGCCAGGTCTTGAGCTTCTTCCTGAAGGAGAGGTGGTCTTGGGTCAGGCGCAGGTCGGTCGGTAGGGAGTTCCAGGTCTTGGCGGCCAGGTAGGAGAAGGACCTTCCTCCCATTGTCATTCTTCGGGTGCGGGGGACGGCGGCGAGGGCGTGGCTGGCTGATCGGAGATGTCGTTTGGGAGCGTAGAAGTTGATGCGGTTGTTGAGGTAGCTGGGGCTTTGATCGTGTAGGGCTTTTTGTGCGTGGGTGAGGAGGCGGAAAGTGATTCTTTTGTTGACGGGGAGCCAATGCAGGTCTCTCAGATGTCCGGAGATGTGGCTGTGTCGTGGGATGTCGAGGATGAGTCTGGCTGAGGCGTTCTGGATCCGCTGAAGTCTCTTCTGGAGCTTGGCGGTGGTTCCCGCGTAGAGGGCGTTGCCGTAGTCCAGTCGGCTGGTGATGAGGGCCTGGGTGACCGTCTTCCTGGTCTCGGTGGGGATCCACCGGAAGATCTTCCGTAGCATGCGCAGGATGTTGAAGCATGACGAGGAGACGGCGTTGACTTGTCTGGTCATGGTGAGGGAGGAGTCCAAGATGAAGCCCAGGTTGCGTGCGTGGTCTGTCGGTTTGGGTGCGCTGCCCAGGGCGGGGGGCCACCAGGAGTCGTCCCAGGTGGAGGGTGAGGAGCCCAGGATGAGGACCTCCGTCTTGTCTGAGTTCAGTTTCAGGCGGCTGGTCATCATCCACTCGGCTACGTCTTTCATCCCTTCGTGAAGGTTGGCTCTGGCGGCGGCGGGGTCGTTGGTCAGGGAGAGGATCAGCTGGGTGTCGTCAGCGTAGGAGATGATGTTCAGGTTGTGTTGGCGTGCGATTGCGGCGAGGGGGCTCATGTAGACGTTGAAGAGGGTGGGGCTCAGCGAGGATCCTTGAGGGACGCCGCAGAAGACTTCGGTGGCCTCTGACTTGTACGGTGGTAGACGGACTCAATATGTGGAGTAAGTTTATATATTAATTTATATGTAGAGTTTTCAATTTATTTTAAATGTATATGTATTAGTTATTATTTTGTAAATATGTTTTTATATTTATATCTACAATTTGTTAAATGATATGTATTTTTACATTATTTTTACATTATTATTAATACATTTAAAAAAACAATATTTTTTACTTCGATATTTTTGTACAACTATATTTTTTTCTCAATATTTTTGTACTTACCCTTATGTAGATAGAACTTCGATATTTTTGATGTCGATATTTTTGCTTCGATATTTTTGTATGTCTATATTCTGTCTGTCGATATTATGTCATAGATCCGTTAATTTACCCTTTGTAAAGATGAACAACGGTTAACCTGCGGGAGTGCTTTATATTTAGAAAGAGACTTAAATGTTTTGCTAATGCCTCCAAAACGCACCTGTCCCCTTCCCTAGAGCCATAAACGTGCATAACCACGGCAGGTGCAGGGCCTTTCTCACATAATTTAAAGAAAGCAATTGCCTCTAGATTTGAATATTAATTAACCCGCGGGTGATCAACATCAACACGCTATGCATGTGTGGTCACAGGTGCCTGATGTTTAAATGGCGGCTTCCTGTTTACTACAAGGAAACAACTGTTGATAAAAAGACATACAGAAAAATAAAAGTGAAAACATTAGTGTAAATGTACATGACTTAACACGATCACTGAGCGGGCGCGTAACATGACTTACAGTCCTGTTTTGACACCTGCTCCAAATGGAAAGGGAGCAGCTGCGGGTGAGGAGTGCCTTCTCATGGCACCCTGCAAACATATGAAAACGAGAAGGAACAAAATGTGCCAAAACTAAACACAAGCAGACAGGAGAGGAGGAGTACTTGCAAGAGGGGCAGTCACCATGGGAGGGACCCAGCACACAAAGGAGGGACAAATACAACCGGTCCAATGAAAACCCTGCATTTCTGAACGGCACACAGCATAAAGAATGGAAATCGAGGGGAGTGACAAAACCGCACAGGGGCAATACTGTATGTTGAGAGACAGCTCGCATGCGCACTGGCTAGGCTAGACCAAAAAATCAAGGAAGAGCATGCAGGCACCGTTCCACACCACTTTCTGGATTAAAAAACAAGAGGTAAAACTGTACCGGTTTCCGCATGCAGCAATGGAGAAGGTAGACTGTTCAAGGAAGGCGGGTCCCAGATATGTTGCTCAGGACGTACGAATATGACTGAAATGAAACACTACCTTAGCAGCACGCTTTGTGACTACTGCAAATAGTTCTAAGTAAAATGGCAGACAAAATGGGGTTACTTGCACACACATACATGATAAGCAGATCTTAGATTTGGTTTGACAGTTTTTAAAGCAGTGTTCCCTTGTGTCAGTGTAAAAAGAAATATGAACAATGTCTTTTGCTACCTAAAACCATCATTGTCCCTCGTCGCCTAATGAAAAGGGCCGAAATAGCACACCATTATAAATGAGGGCAGACATTGGTTATATGCCTGGTATCTATATTAAACATAAACAATACAGTGATGCAAGTAAGTCATCAGAAGCAATTTGTAAATCTGGGCTGATTTGCTTAGAGGCATTCTCCCTGAAGAGACAAATTACTTGTGGACAGCATTGATGTCAATTTAGCACAGTCAGGGCTGCAGCTACTCGCTCTAACTTGCCCTTCGGCACCCCTGGTAGTGCTCCGGCTGGGCCTGGCCTCAGCGGTAATGCAGGCAGCATGAAAGCAAAGTTAACAGAAACCAATGGCCAGATGTATGGAGATACTGGTTGCAAAAGTGGAGGCAACTTACGAGCCCAATTTTCGTGACTTGTTTCTAATTTTGTGAACTGACCTATGTACTAATACATCCGTTTATAAAATACAGATTCAGAGGAGGTCACAGAAAAAAGGCTTAATTAATATTCATTTCGCAGTTCTAAGTTTGCTACTACCTCCGCTTGGCTATCTTCACAGAGATAGAGATCTGCAAGTGACAAAAAGACCACCATCAGAGTAAAAGTATTTTAAAATCGACTTTTTTTTAAAAAAAGTACAAAAAAAACAGCCAGAGTTTGTTAAAGGACATGTGGCAGCTTTAAAACAAAAGGTTTGCTATTTTGAAAAAAATTGGTGAGAGCACAACGTGAACACTGATGCATTGCCCTGTGGCACCAAACTTAATTAACCAAAATCGCAAAGTTTTGTTTTTCAATAACGGACACCCAAAGCAGAAGTTTGTTACTGACGACAAGAAAATAATGGCATACATGTGTTTTGAGTTTATCCCTGTGCATAGGGGCCCTTTCTCTTGTTTCCTGCTCTAGACTTTCCCTGATATGACCCCGAACAGGAAAAATGTACATCGAAAACGCTGACCTAAACATGTACACTGACTGGCGGCTGCTTGGTGAATGAGCTGTTGGACAGGTTTCTATCAAATGAGGCTCTATGAAGAAAAAAAACCCCTAGAACACTGCCTACTGCCCCCGAAACTAATACTATGATTGCTTAAGAGGAAGGTGTTAAAAAGAGACATTTTCATCTTTGTGAATCTGTTACCATCCCAACTTGGAAGTAAGTAATTAGTTGATCATTTGAAACCAAACACAGTCTCCAAATCAAATAGAGTTTTCCTTCTTTTCATCCACGTTTACAGAAAGGGCACTACTTCTGGCAGTGCTAACATCCCTCTCTAGAACACACTATATAGTGAGAACTATCTCATCATTACCATATTATGTCAGCGCTTTAAATCCTCCATTGGTTCCAGATATTAGAGCAGCCACACTGTAAGAGCCTGTGTTTTAGCCACAAGTTATCACATGGGCATTAATCATGACGGTTATTGTTCTGTATCATCCATCCAATAGCCTTCAGCCATCAAACCTGGAACTACTTTCTTCACAGCTGACCAGCTATGAAGATTAGGCAGTGAATATCTTCATTATTCAATGCCCTGTGCTCGGTTGATTGCCTCCAGGGTGTCTCTGTTTATAAACTCTGCACGTTTCATTAAGTTATTACAATTAATTTTACTTAAGTGTAACTTTTCATAATTTGGGGTTGAACTGTTCGGTGCCATTACAATTTAGTGTTCAGATTTTGTGATTGGAGAACTGAAGATCTGGCACCTTTGACAGTGAGATCCCAAAGTGCTTCCTAGACCTTTGTGTCCTCAACTTGATTAAGCCACTTGGGTACATTACTGACTCTGATAATGGCGCCAACACTTGTTGTTTTTTAATCCGACAGTGGGGAATATAGAATAAAGCAGGGCATGACATCTTCTAGTCAGTTTTAACTTACTATCACCACACTCCACTCTGCACTTCACGTCGGACACCCACGCACTCATCTGACGGCAACAAAATCAAAAGATCTCAATGACAGTGACCCTTCGGGGGACCCATAGGGTACTGCAGTACCAGCAAGATGAGGAACACCTGCCCTATCAAGAAGATTGGCATCCCTGGGATGTGTGAGGGCAACAAGAAACAGTCTTGTTGACTGTCCTGTCTGCCCATTCCAATCTTCCTATTCTTTTTTTAGGAATAGTGACCCCCTGGTTTTGACTTAATAAATATTGAACACTCAGACCCAACTCCTCAGTACACCTCTGGACCTTTGGAAGACTCAGAAGGACTGCTGCGCTGCTCTGCAAGAAGGACTGCTTCTCTGTTGCTCTGCTTCTCTTTTGCTCTGCTGCTCCGCTGCTCTCCTACCTGCTGCCCTGCTGCCTGAGTGAAGGACTGGGCCGAATCTTGAAGCCGGACCGCCAGAGTGACTTTAAGGGCCAGTTGGCTGGCCTCATGATCAGAGCGTCAGTGACAGAACAGGCTCCACCAACCGTGAACCCAGCACCTGGACTCTGCCAGCTGTGAGACCAGTCCCTCCAAGTGCTGCTATGCCTTCCTGGACCCTTGGAATTCTCCCTGAAGGTGCACCCTCCAAGTCATCTGTGGTCCCGGTAGAACCGAGACAGTGTTACACATCTCCAATGCAGGACTTCACATCGCCACTGCAGCACCTTGAAACCGCTGCTTTGTGACGCATCTCTATGCCATGGCCTCACATTGCCTCTGCTGAGAAACAAATCCTCGACACAGTACTTTGCATCGCTCCTCGACCAGGATTTAAGGTACTTTTGTTCAGCTGGCCTAACTTGGTCCCTGTAGCCATCCGGCACTCCATTGTAGTTTGCCTGTACTTGTGACTTTATCCTTGTCCTGCATGATCAGATATCTATAGTTGGTGCTTTGTTGTTCTAGGCACTATTTTTTACCCGAAACTTTGAAATTGCATATCTTCCGTTCTACTGATTTGATTTTTGTTGTTTTGGTCTCAAATAATTTATTACATTTCGCTCTATTGGTCTAAAATAGTGTGAGAGGAGTCTTGTGTTGTGTTTTCACATTATTACTGTTTGAAGTGCTGCCTAAATACTTTACACATTGTAATTTGGGGTTTGCTCGAGTTTCAGCCTGACAGAGATTTTGGTTGCTGCTTGAGTAGAATTTCACCCCCCTCACCAGTAACCTAATTTGCTACACTTCCTATCTTCAGGATATGTTAGGTCCTGGGTGTAAGCCCATACCTCCTGCTTGATCACTGTAAAAGCACAAAACATTGACTTAGAACACGTCATGTGGCTAGACATTTACCCAGCACTCTACATGCAGACATAATACATAAGTTTGTCCTTAACCTCTGTTTCTGACAAGTTTGTGTGCATGGCAAAGAGATATACTTCCTGTGTTATGAATGTGGAACAAACATCTAGGAATGCAGTTTTAAATATCTCCTGGCTCACCAAGAAATCTCCATCTTCCAGTGTATTGCCATTGATGAACTGGGAAGTAGTTGTGCGTCGATCAGCACCAGTCACCAGACTCCCACCAGTTCACACTACCTGGTTGTAACATGGCCACCTGGCAGAGGAGGATGGTGGTGGTGTGGCTATAGACCAGCCAGCTCCTATCTGGTCATTGCATTCAATGCCCACTACCCGGGTGCACAAGGGGATATGGTGGTTCTACATAGCCTGTGACATACCCACAGATGGTTGGGAATGTAAACCCTGGTTTGTGATGACGGTGAGGGGTTTGGGGGATGAAGGGCAGTTTTTACTTTACCACAGAACCTCAGTAATCTCCTGTATCACCTGCCATTTGGTGCACCTGTCACTTCAAGCTTCAGAATCTCCTCAGCAGTCACCTTTCTATAGTTTTCTTGCAACTAGAATAATCATTGTTATTTTTATTTTCTCATCCACGAAAAACTTCAGTTCCTTTCTACTTGGATTACTAGCAAATTCTCTCTCTCTCCTCAGCTCTGTTTTTAAATGCTCAATTTCTTATTGGAGTCCTCTTCTTTGATCACCCCACATTCTCTCGACTGTCTCTATTTTAATGCTACTATCCTCTTTCTTTTTCCTCTGTGTTGCCTTCAAATATATGTTCTGACTCTCTTTTCTTGTATTATGATCCTCTCCTCACCTTTCTGTCTTCTCAGCCTGCTTGTCCTTGCTTGTTTCTCCTCATTCTCCAATCACATTTCTTTTCATTCTTGCTTATGGGCCCCAAGCAACCTCCCTCCGCTTTCTATTAACTGTGCTTCTATCGTGGGTGTGTTTCATCTTTTCCTAAACTATTTTCTGTCATATTTTTCGCAACATTTATCACCAATTGCCTGTATGAAGTGTACCTAATTTAGGACAGTTTTTTAGAAACTGCTTTGGTATCAGCTCTAGGTAACTCCAATGAAAAGAAAATGAAATATAGGAGAAGTGAATGTCACCAATTAGACAATTTAGAAACATTCTCAGAGATTATCTTGCTTGTGTCATTATGGCTTTTCCAGCTGGATATATTCCATCATTGCTTTCCTCTACTCGTATTCCTCTTTACTTATGAAATACTCCCCTTTCTGTACTTGGCAAGTGATAACGTGCCATCTAATTTCATGCATATGTGTGCGGGGCGCAGATGTTGAACTCTGCTTGCCACCAGATCCAACCGCTCGCCCAGCACCTGAAATAATATCTTGCTTTTGCGGAATTCCTACAGATGTAACTGTAGGAAAAATGTTCTAATTTAGAACATGCATATTTGTTCATTTGAAAAAAAAAAGTTAAAAAAATAAAGCATGACAGGGGTTACTGGCTTCCACAGAAGCTCGTAGAAAAGAGCACGGAAACCCCAAACACGGGAATTCAGCATGTCACTGCTACTGTCCATCATCTGAGTTGCTTAATAAATAACAAGACAATATTTTAATTCATCCTTTCCATGTTTGGGAAAGAAATCAAAACCCGGATGAAGAAATGATGTGAGCGCAGCCATTTTATCATTCCATCTGTGTGAATATGGCTTGAGCTGCTAAATTGCACGAGGACTAAGTGCAGAGCAGATGTTTATTAAGATATGGTTGCGGCGGTCAAAGTGTGTGGTGTGGTACTCCACCCAGGGTCATGTGAAGAGCGCGACATTTCAGTAAGGAGTGAACTTTAAACGGTGCCCACAATTGGCATTACATCACGAGTTAAATACACGAAAAGGGCATGGGATGGAATTTTAATTTCTGGATTCTGTTAGAAACACTCTCTGACTACTTTATCTGCTGCCCATAACTTTCACTACATTCTGTAAACTTTTGTTTTTTTTTGTTTTTAGTAAAGTAAACCAGACTCTAAGCTTGAGTTTTCTTTGGAAGGGGGTATTGTGCATCTAGCCTATTTCAATCCCACCGAATGAGCTCGATATTAAACAATCAACTCAATTAATTAAAAAACATAATCGCACTCATGAGAAACAGCTCCAGAATTTGAGCCCGTGGGCCTCATTTATGACTTTTTGCCGCAGGGAAGCGCAGCAGGCCTTCCTGCTGCGCTTTTCCCTACGGCAAAAGAAAAGGGCAGAAATGCGCCGTATCTATAAGATCCTTTTCCCCTCCGCCGGCGCACAATGGGCTGCCTGCGCCAGCGCAGGCACTTGCACAATTGCGGTGCCTGCGTTGCGGGGAAGATTATTTTTGTACAGGAAGGGAAACCTTTCTGTACAAAAATAATCACAAGAGGCTTTTCCTCTTTCTATGTGTGCTGTAGAATGCAGCACACATAGAAAAAGGAAATACGAGGAGAAATAAAGACATTTCTCCCTGTTGCGCCTCCCTTACGCCTCCCCTGTGGAGGCGTAAGCTTTTGGCACTTCTTCAGAGTTACGATTTCTCGTAAATCTGGGGCATTGTCAAAAGGCCATGGATGTTGCTTGGAACGCCCCCAGCAACACCCATTGCACGCCCCTTTAACGCAGTACACTGCGTTAAAGGGACTGATACGCCACAAAAACTGGCGTACTGCTGCCTGATAAATACCACGCTGGTTTCTGCGCCACGGAACTTCAAGAAAAGTGAAGTTCCGATGGCGCAAGGGGCCTCATAAATGAGGCCCCCAGGATTCCAGCCCACGATTCGCGGCCACTTACAGAAATATAGCTCCACTGAACTTCCGCAATGCACCGATATTTTTGCTCGTCAATTTTTTTTAGCCCTCAAAGCCACTAATGTTAGAATGCTCATGATTAGCTGAATTTTACAAAAAATACTTTCCGAAATTTTTAAAGATTATAATATTTGTCCATATCTTGATATGTGTGTGTGATATTTCATTTTGAAATTGTATTAACTGTATAATTAATTAAAATCTTTACAGTAAAAACAATCAATATACAAAAACTAAAAACAGTGGATTCAAACCTCAATGCTAAATAAAATTTGACACCCCTCCCTGAGTCCGGCTTAGTCTTTCCCTGGCATTGAGAGCCATGTTTTTGGAGCCCCTGTTTGTGCCCTGCAGATGAGCTGCTTTGCAGGACTCTTGAACTCCCCTCTGTGGTTCACTAGGTCTCTCTCGAGGGGCGATGCTGTCTTTAGAGACCGTGCAAGAGGGGTACTGTTGGTGGATCTTTGGTACGTCGTTGAGAAAACCCCATCAGCTTTCCTCCATAGATATCCCCATGTTCTTTCCCAGGGTTTTGCTGCTTTCGTTGGCGACTTTTAGGCCTATCCTAATTTGGTGGATGAGTTTTGCCAGTCTCGATAGTACATGGTGTTGGTGGTTGAAAAACACAGGACTGATGCATCGCAGCATGACTTTGTGCCTTTGTTGAGACATATCGGGCGCAGAAGTCGCCAACGTTCGTTATTAAAGTTGGGGCAGCAGCACAAGAGATGCAGCCAGGATTCCCTATTGTAGGGGCACAGTCTACATGTTATGGATTCCCCTCTTCGGGCCCATGCAGGGTTGAATTCCGCAAACCCTAGCACGGTCAGCCTCATGAATAAGATTTTACTTCGGACTTGTGTGGTGATGGACTCACTTAGGTAAGGTTGTGCTTTGCCTGCTGTGTAGGAATTATTCAACGGATCTAAATGAGAACTCCGGCAGAGAGATTTAAGGTCTTGTTTAAAGGAGATTTTGCGCACTTGTTTGTTGACTGCTCTCTTCCAGGCATTCAGGGGAATGTCCGGCCACCTGATTCTTTCTTCCTCGATTTTCAATACTTTAATCGCGTTTCCAAGGCTAGAGTGCTAGACTGAGCCAGGTGTCTCAAAGATTGGTCTCAGGTGATTTTTTAAGGAGTTAGCCGGTGCCCTTAATATCCTTAGGTATGCCTTTATAATCTCCCCCCTGACACGTCATGTCTGGCTTTGCCAGGCCTAACTCTAGTCTTAGCCTTGTTTTCCTGGCTGTCCTCGGTAACAGAAGCACTGCCTTGTGCGCCTTAGCTTGGGCTGTGTTGAAGAGGGCATCCAGTTTCCCGGGGAAGGCAAGGTGACCGTAATTAATTGCTGGAAGGAGCTTAGCTCTTAAGACTGTAAGAATTGGGCTGATCAGATGCTGGCTGAGGTGTTTTATTAGATGAATGACCTTGCTGCCCTTGGAGCTCTGCTGTTTTAAGTGTACATTCGCCTTAGCACGTTCCATCAGCCAGACCCCTAAGTAATTATATGAGGCCGCCGAGTTGATTTGCACATTTCCCAGTTGCCACAGTGCATTTTTTTAGATGGTGGGACCCAAAAATGATGACCATGCTTTTTCCTTGGTTGACTGTCAAGTTATTAGTGATGTTGAAGTTATTTCGTGCATTTAGGGCTCTTTGTAGGCCCACCTTCGTGTGGTCCATTATGACTGTATCGTCAGCGTACTGTAGGACTGGCAGCCTCACACTTCCTAGTCTTGGGGCTACTAAACTGGCTCCTTTCAGGGCCTCCCCCAAGTCTGTCGTGTATAGGTTGAAGAGGATGGGGGCCAGCATGCATCCTTGCTTCAGCCCATTCTCCGTGATTATTTTGGAGGATACTGTGCTGGCGCTTGTTTTAATCCGCACCCAGTTGTCCTCATATAATGATCTTATTGCCCTCAGTAGATATGATGGAATGCCCCAGTTTTCTAACTTCCACCATAGTCTTTTTCTGTCTACTTTTTCAAAAGATGTACTATAATCCACAAAGCAGCAGAAGAGTGGGGGATGATTCTCAGAGATATCAATACAGCTGACCTAGCAGCCCTCTGTAATCAGGCCCTCTCTCTCCCCAATCAGCTATATCTGAAGTCCATGCTCTCACAGACTTCTACAACTCTTCTATTTCCAACATCAAGGATTCTTTGGCCTCACTCCAACAAAAAAAAAATGCACCTGCACACATTTCTAAACCTTGGTTCAATGGCAACCTAAACTTGGAACGGCTCAATCTGGGCCATAGACATTCCTGGAGAGCCACTCCATCTGATGACCACCTAGAAAACCTTAGAGCACCAAGAAGTGCATATAACAAACAAATCAAGACAGCCAAGGCGGAGTACTTCAGATCCCAACTTAACCAAGCAGCGAATCGACACAAGAAATGATTTGAACTGGTTAAACAAGAATCGGTGGTAGTCCCTAACCGATCAGCTGTGGAAATCAGGCCTCCCTCATCTGTTGATCTGGCTTCCTTTTTCACTGAGAAAACTAGGCTTATTAACATTGATCTGGAAGCCAGGAAGTCGTTATTGCTACCCAATGAACCTGCTCCCCCACTGGCTGTACTAGATAAGACAACACCAATTATCTGGGGTATCAAGAACAATGCTTCCTAGGACACCTTTACCCCCCTCAATGAAAATGATATCAAAAAGGTACTTCGGATTATCAACCCATCTAATCACTTCAGTGACCCGTTACCACATAACATTTCCAAAGTAATTAAGGACGAAATCGCCCCCTTCTGAACAAAGATCGTCAATGCATCTTTGTCACAAAGCATGATCCCAGAATGCCTAAAAGAGGCTTAGGTAACACCTATATTTAAAAAAACACAGCCAATAGTACAGATCATAACAACTTCTGACCTATCTCCAGCATACCTACTCTAGCCAAACTCCTGAAAAAAATGTGTCCAGTCACAACTATGTGCGCACATCGAAGATTTTCACCTCCTGGACCAACACCAATCTGGCTTTCGTAGTGGGCACAGCACTTAATCGGCCCTCACTCACGTGATAGATGACATCTTAATAATGCTTGATTGAAACAAATCCTGCCTCCTATCCTACTTGACCTTTCCTCCGCATTTGACACTGTCAATCATGACAAACTCCTATTCATTCTGGACCATAGGATGGGCCTTTCAGGTCAGGTGTTGCTTTGGTTCTCATCCTTCCTGCAGCACACAATCCAAAGAGTTAAAGTGAACCACTCACTCTCCCAGCCATCCCCAGTCAGCATGGGGTTCCCCAAGGATCCTCCCCAAGGATCCTCCTTATCACCCGTTCTCTGCAATCTGTTCCTGGAACCATTAGCTAATGTTCTAAAATCCTTGGACATTCGCTTCCATATGTATGCAGACGATACCCAACTCTATCTGAAAATCTCCTCTCCGGACAACATCACTTCACTCAACTCTACCCTACGATCTACCCAAAATTGGTGAACTTTGAACCACCTCCTGCTAAACACCTCCAAAACAGAATTCCTCCTCATTTCTCCCCCGGAACACACTCCTTAAATCAACCTATGGATGACCACTGCCTTCAACTGCTCCTCCTGCATTATCAACTCAGATAAATCTCTAGGAATTACCCTGGACAAGCATCTGAATATAAAGTCTCACATTAGCAATGTGTGCAAGGGAGCTAACCACCTTCTGAGAACACTCAGGATTCTCAAACATTTCCTACTGCAATGAAGATTTCAAGCAAGTGGTCCAAGTGCTTGTTTTACCGAGACTTGACTATGGCAGTGCTACGCTGTGTGGCCTCCCTAAATACTCTTTGCCCCCTAAAGGCTTCACTAAATGCAGCAGCCAGACTGGTCACAGGAACCAAGCGAAATGCACACATCTTCCTGGTTTTAAAATCGCTAAATTGGCTACCCTACAAAGCTAGAATTCAACTGAAGATTGCCTGCCTTTCACACAAAGCCCTCCACTTCAAAACCCCCACCTACCTTGCACAACAACTAGAACTATCAGAAGGAGGTAGATTGTCAAGGAGTGTCAATTCCCTCCTCTTGAACCCACAGATCTTCTGCAAAAAGAGAATTTGCCAACAAGCCTTCTCTGGCTCTGCTCCTAAAATCTGGAACATTCTTGCACCTGAAATTCGGAGGATCTCTTCCAAGGCTGCTTTCAAAGTGGAAGCAAAAAGATTCCTCAGGAACAAGTTTTTACCTTAACAGGTGGGGCAATTTTTAGCTCTAAGTCCGTCGGAAATACTATAGTATCGGTCAGTATTCCAGTATATGATGATTATGGTGGTATTGGTTAGCATTTCTGTACATGTTTAATGTTGTTACTCCCCTTAAGTAATTATGTTACATCGTCATGCCCATTCTTCATTCACCTAGGTGTATAAATGATCTAATAGTCATTCACCACTGATTCAATGCCTATTAGATGCCCATTTGACTCATGTTTAGATTATTATTTTGGTACTGGTTATTATTCCTGTATATGATTACACTCCATCATATAGCCCACTCCTCGTTCACTCTTGATTCATGAATGAGCTGTTATGTGCGCACCATTTGATTCAATGCCTATTATACTCCCCATGTTAGACTCATGTTTTTGATTGTTACCTGTCCCTATATTTGTAAAGCGATCTGATATTCCTCGGGATCAAGTTCGCGCTATATAAAACTTTGTAAATAAATAGATAAAAGGCATTGTCATGTACAATGCCAATGGTTCAAACTTTTGTAAATGCAAGACCTAATCAAAGAAGCGGCCGCCATTGTCCCAGGCTGCTCGGAAAGTTAAAGCGCGCATGGGTCGCTGAATGTTGCAGGAAAGCCTGTTGTAGGAGAACCTCATTAGAGAAAATAGTGCTTACAGACTTAAAAAGACATACTGCGTGACAACCAACGTAAAAGGGAAACTCATCATGGGAGATTACAAATGAAGACAAGGCGCTACTAAGGAGGGATTAACAAGCCTATTACCAAATCAGAAGCCAGCATTTATGAATGAAGGGCAATAACACAAGCCAATGACAAATATGCGTGTAGGGTGGGTGGGGCTTTAATTCCATACTCCAATACAGCATGACGCAGAGCAGCGCATGCTCCGCTCAGGCTCGACCTAAAAAATACAGGTTCTCAGTGACGTCTACATGCAAAGGTCTGCCAATCATGTCATCTGTTGGGGTAATGAGCAGTCGTCCTTGGGAAGAGAACCCACATTCATGCAACTTCCATACCAGACCACCCCATCAGCAGCATTCCAGCCACCTTCCATCCTTGTCTATAGCATAAAAATCACCCCCCTCAGCAGCAATCCGTCCAGCTTATCTAATTGAAGACACCAAGACAGATCAACTCACCAGCAGCAATTCAGACAGGTTACATCCTTGGACATACCAGAGAAACCACCTGCTCAGCAGCAACTCAGCCAGATTAGATCATAGAAGACACCATGAAAGATCACCTCACCAGCAGCATTCCAGCCAGATTAACTCAGTGAAGGCACCATGATCAGATCACCTCACCAGCAGCAATCCAGCCACCTCACATCCTTGTACATACCATGGAAAACACCTGCTTAGCATAAATCCAGACAGCTTACATCATTGAAGGCACCCTGACACACCACCTCATCCGCAGCAATCCACGCAAATCAAATCCTTGAAGGCACCCTGACACACCACCCCACCAGCAGCAGTCCACACTTCTCATGTCCTTGAAGGCATCATGCCACACCACCCTACCAGCAGCAATAGAAGAAGCTCACATCCTTGAAGGCACCATGACACCCCACCCCACCAGCAGCAATCCAAGCAGTTCACATCCTTCAAGGCACATGACACCCCACCCCACCAGCAGCAACCCAAGCAGCTCAAATCCTTGAAGGTACCCTGACACACCACCCCATCCGCTGCAATCCTGCCAGCTCACATCCTTGAAGGTACCAAGCAAGAACACCCCCATCAGCAGCAATCCAGCCAGCTCACATTGCTGCACATAGTAGGAGAGGTCACCTTCACAGCATAATCCAACTATCTTCCACCATGACACACCACCAAACAAGCAGCAATACACGCAGCTCACAGCCTTGAAGGCACCATGATACATCACCCTATCAGCAGCAACCTAGCCTGCTCACACCCTCACACATACCAGGAGAGACCACCTCACCAGCAGCAATGTAACCAGCCTACACCCTTGAAGACATGATGACAGATCACCCCACCAGCAGCAATCCAAGCAGCTCACTTCCTTGCCGGCACCATCACACACCAGCAGCAACCCAACCGGCTCACATCCTTGAAGATACCATGACATACCACCCTATCACCAGCAATCCAGTCAATTCACATAATTGCACAGTTCATAATAGAACACCCACTCAGCAGCAATCCAACCAGGGTACATGCCTGAAGACACGCTTGACAGATCACCCCACCATCAACAATCCACCCAGGTCACACCCTTGAAGACACCTTGACAGATCACCCCATCAGCAGGAATCCATCCAGCTCACATCCTTGAAGACACTATGACAGGCCAGCCCATCAGCAGCAAACCAAGCAGCTCACAACCTTGAAGACACCATGATAGACCATCCCATCAGCAGCAATCCAACCAGCTTACATCCACAAATACGCCATGTCAGATCACCCCATTAGCAGCCATCCTTGCACATTCCAAGACAGACCACATCTACAGCAGCAATCCTACCAGTTCACATCCTTGAACACATCATGACAGTCCACCTCTGCAGCAGCCATCCTACCAGCCCACATCCTTGAATACACCATGACAGACCACCTCTGCAACAGCAATCCTACTACAGTTTCACATCCTTGAAGATACCATGACATACTACCCCATCAGCAGCAATCAATTCTGCTCGCATCCTTGAACATACAATGATACACTACCCCAGCAGCAGCAATCCAACCACCTCACATCCATAAAGGCACTATGCCATACCACCCTATCACCAGCAGTCTAGCTAACTCACACCCTTGCTTAGACCATGACAGACCACCCACTCAGCAGCAATCAAAGCCGGGTACATCCTTGAAGACACCATGACAGATCACCTAACCAGCAGCAATCCAACTAGGTCATGGCACCATGACACACCAACCCACCAGCAGCAACCCATCCAGCTCACATCATAGCACAGAACATGACAGACCACGCCAACAGCAGCAATCTAGCTATCTCATATACCAAAACACCAGGCCAGACCACTGCATCAGCAGCACTCCAACCAGCTCACATCCTTGAAGACGCCATGACAGACCACCTCTGCAGCAGCAATCCAAGCAGATCATGTCATTGAAGTTACCATGGCACACTAGAGCACCAGCAGCAATGCAACCAGCTCACATCCCAGCACATCCCATGACAGACGACCCATCCAGGAGCAATCCAACCAGCTCACTTCTTTGAAGACACCATGACAGATCACCTCATTATTAGCAACAATACAACCAGCTAACATAACATAACAGACCACCCCATCAGCAGCAATACAACCATGCCGCTGTTAGACCTGGTGGCATCTGTATTTTAAGATCACGCCCAGAGTTTTGCACTCCGAACTTTCAGCTTCTCATGAAAACATCTTTAGAGGTAGTAGTTACTCTGTGCTTAAAAGCAAGACTTATTGGCACTTCGCAGAGATCCAGGAATGGTCCAGAATTTGTGACCTCTTCGTACAATTCTATTTTTACAAAATTGCAACAAAAAAACAAGCACATATGTATGAGGTCCCTTTTGAATGATTATAAATGCACTGGGTGTTTGTAGTGACCCTGCGCAGCGCTGCATGAAAATCTCCAGTGACCATGACATTCAGCAGGTCAAATCCATGATGTCATTCGAGAGTAATATGTTAGGAGGCCGGAAGTCCAGTGGGGAAGAGGAGCACGCCTAGGGAAGGTTACTGCACGGGTCAGTTGAATTATGCGTTAGGAAAGGGTCAAATTATGGGGCAGGGTTGTGTTCATTATGTGGCAAGAAAAGGCAAATTATGCGGCGTAATACAGCATTTTTTTAATACCAGTACTTCATTATTTTGTACTTTCTACGCGTTAACACTGTCTGGGCATTGGGTTCACCTCATTGGTACCAGTCTAATACCCACATATGGGAAGAAGAAGAAAAGTGACCAGTCAACCTTTGCAAAGAGCCTTCCACTGCGCTGCAACACATGGGCTGCATTATTTTTCACTTTTGAACCATTTGACGTAGAAACATTTTTTTTGTTAAATGCAGCAGAAGATGGATTATGTGGCAAATGCGGCAAATCTATAATTATGCAGCCACACAATCACATAATTCCAGTGGCCCTAGTTATAATTGAACAATCCAACATAGAATGTTAACAACTCTCCCTGCTGAAGAAAGTTACGCAGACATCAGGACAACTGTCTGGCTACGAGTGCCCTGGCCTCAGCCCCTCTAGCAGGCACACCTGCTGCATTACAGAAAAGAGGTAACCCCCTCACCTCTTGGAAGAGCACGGCATCTCTACACGGACTCTGCTCACACTTGCACCCTTAGGCGGACCAGGGAGCTCCTCTCTCGCAGCAGCAGTTCATGCCCCTCCAGGGGCGCAAGGCTTCGGATAGGGGCATTTGCGTGCTCATTTGCATATGTCCCGCAAGCACCGGAAGCGAAGCTGTGTCCTGCTGTAAACACTTGTGGGGTTGCATTTCAGAGGCTACTGCCGGGATCCACAATCTCCAGCCCTATTCTAGGGTCTTAGGGCCAGATGTAGGTAGCCCTTTACCGATCGGAAACGGCCGAAAATACCGATTTTCGGCCGTTTCCGATCGGTAAAGGGCTAGGGAGATGTAGGTGCACATATTCGGTAATTTTACCGAATCGTTAATATTACCGAATCGGTAAATTTACCGATTCGGTAATATTTACCGATTCGGTAAAATTACCGATTATGCTATGTGGGTAGCCAATTTTACATTGGCAAATGGCTTACAGAATCGGTATTTTACCATGGAATACAAATCCATGGTAAAATACCGATTCCTGTGTACATGCACATCTGTGCATGTACACATGTGCCATGTGACAGACAGACGTGCCCTTAGGGCATGTCTGTGTGCCACATTGCACACATGCCCGTTTTGGGGGTGCTAGAGGGTGTCAAAGTGACACCCCCTGCACCCTTGACAAAATCGGTATTTACCGAATCGTTGAATACCGATTCGGTATTTGAATTGAATCCTATGGGCTTCAAAGGCCCATAGGATTCAATAGCAAATACCGATTCGGTATTTACCGAATCGGTAAATACCGAATTTTAAGGATTCGGAAAAGAATCCAGATGTTGGGACCTACATCCCATTTACCGATTTTGAAATACCGAATCGGTAAAATTCGGTATTTCAAAATCGGTAAATGGGATTTACCTACATCGGGCCCATAATGTGCACGCCTCGAAGGGGCTATAATAAGATATAGCGCTTGAAGGCAACGGACTACGTGATGATATCAGTGAGGGGTACAGTACAAAATCAGCTGTCAATGTTGCACTATTGGGCAGTATTAGGGCATCGGGGGTCATCCCTCTGATTTGTGGGAGCATGAAGAGGTGTGCAAATATCCTTATATATGAAAAAGCATATATAAACGTCTCCAGAATCCCAGTATTCCAGTGTTTGAGCCTGGTGTGAAGCTAATATGCGCTTGGTGTTGGTGTGTGTTGTTTTTTCGTTGTTGTAATACTTTATTCGATAAAAATATATCATAAAAGTACAGACATAAAAGCACATTAAACTATTTGCCAAGTAATACTACAATTCCGTTAAAAGTAAAAACCATCACTACAGATAATTTAAAATGTGGAGAAAAGTCTACAGAGATTTAAAAAAAAAAAAAGATGCATTCTTAAAAGTGAATCTGGTCAGATAATAAAAGCAGCCTAGACCGTATAAATCAAGCACTGGCCAGATATTTAGCTATCCCGCGGACTATGTACTTAGAGGTAGTGTTGGTTAGAATAATGCGCAAAGCTGATCTGTGATACCTAACTCCCATCTCCCTACACACAGGTTTCAACCATTTTGCTCTGACATGTTTATAGGCATGACATGCAAACAAAAAATGGCCAAGGAATTCTTCCGGGCATGGGCAACCTGGACATTTTAGGTCATGAACCCTCCTGACCTTCCACCTTTCCATAAATTTTTTAAGAGGGAGGGTACCGTATCTTAGTTTCAGGAATAGAGTTCTATCTCGGGGAGTCTGCATAAATTCCAGGAATGGTTCCAACTTTCTAGAAGGTTTATGATGAAGGAAGTTATTCGTCAGAGGCCCCCAGCTTGAAATGTTGAGGTCTTTGCCCTCAGCCCATTCCCAGTTTAACTTTTTTAACAATTTGTTTAGTGGGAGGGGACTGCGAGGCCCAAGACTCAGCCAGACCTATGGATTCCACCAGCTTTTTTAAAATTGTTGAGCGACCTTATTTTGCCGGATACATTTAAAGTGATTAACTCGTCCAGCACCAGAGCATATTTTGCTAGTTCAGGGGTCCTTCTAAGTCGCACCCAGAATAGCAAAGGGCGTAGTTGAACTATTTCTGGAATTGGTCTTTTGCCCATATCATAGAATAGTGGTTTCAAGGGGGTCGAGGGTGGAAGGGAAACTAGGTCTCTCAAGAACTTATTATTTGCAATAGCCAGCGCCTTACTATTCTCCGCACCCCATAGTTCAGAGCCATAAACTGCAGAGGCTAAAGGTTTCCCCTCATAAACTGCCAAGGCGGAGGCTACTGGTCTACTGATGGAAAGACACTGGTTCTTTAATATGGCTCCGGAGACCCTTTTAAGGTTTAGGACCATTTTGGATATATGGGAGTCCCATCTCATGTTATTGCAAAGCCTGACCCCAAGGTAATCGAATTCATCCACCACTTCTAGGGGGGTCCCATTCAGGGAGAGATAAACTTTCTTCAGATTCCTTTTAGCGGATAATACCATCAGTTTCATTTTCGTGGTGTTGACTGTTAACCCACGATCTTTACAGAAGATACTAAAACGGTCGAGCAATTTTTGAAGACATCAGGAGGGTATCGTCCGCGAAGAGGAGTGTGGGAGTGAAAAGGGAGAAAAATGTTGGCGCCATCACACATCCCTGCCGCACCCCTCTATTGACTGGTACCCTCTCTGTCAGTTGACCTTGGCTTCCCCACCAAATCCTTGCATAGTTATCTTCATGAAGCTTGATGATATATTGCAGCAAATAACTAGGGAAACCCATATCTAATAAAACCTCCCAAAGTTTGGCACGGGGGATGACATCAAAAGCTGTTTTCAAGTATATGAAAGCCAGATATAAGCTACCCTTGTAGATAGACACTGACTCCCAATAGACTGCACAGAACCGGAATACCTGGTCCATTGCACCAACGTTTCGCCTAAACCCCGCCTGAAAGTGGGTTAGAATGCCATCATCTATTAGCCACATCTCAATTCGGTTTATGATGACACTGCCAACGACCTTTTGGATGGTGTCAATTAAACTCATCGGTCTATAATTGGCAGGGTCATCTCTATCACCTTTCTTATATATGGGGATGACCTCCGCCCCTTCCAGGTTTCAGGGACAGGATGGCCATGCTGGATTAAGTTCATGAGACAGGCTATAAGATCTGCCCATATTTTGGGGTCATGCAATAATAAATCCCCCGGGAGGCCATCGGCAGCCTTCCCTGGTAGTATTTTCAAAATCGCATCTTGAACTTCCTGTGAAGAGAAAGACTCTTCCTTGCATCCTGTCTCCAAACCAGGTACGCTTAGTGTATCCTTTACTAGAGATATTGAGTGATCTTGCACACTATCCTCGCAGTATAATTTTAAAAAATGGGAATACCATTGATGTTCATTTATATGATTTAAAATCGGGTCAGACCCCCTTCTATCAAGGACATTAATCAATTTCCAAAACTCAATGGCATTTTTCCCCCATGCTGCAACCTTAAGCTGCTGCCAATGCTCCTCCTCCCAATCCTTTTAACTAAGGTAATGCTTCTATGATACTCTTTTCTTGCTAATCTCACGGCTACGGGATCCTTATTTCTTATGGCTTGCGTTATGGCCCTCCTCTTATCTCTGCAGTTTGCCGTATACCAGGGATTACCCGTGGGGGTTTTTTGTTTCGGTTTGGATTTCCCCTGTGGTCTCTCCAGAAAAAATTCTCCTATTTTATCTGTTAGCTTCTTATACGAAACTTGTAGGTCTAAACCAGGAGCATGAGGCGCTGCCGAAACAACAGCTGCAAGACTATAAGTTTCCGCTAAAACTATCTCTTTGATACTATTGAGATTCCCCTCTTCGCACTTGACCATGTTCCATTTTAGCTTCCGATTACAATTGGAGAGCAAGATCTCTTTAGTAATCATCACGGAACCACCGCTCTTGCAAATCCCATTTGCCCAGTGGATTTCCATACATAATGGGTTGTGATCACTATCTGAGGACTGCCTAACCTCCATATCTACTAGACCTACCCAAGATTGAATATCCAGGAGGATTTAATCAATTCTAGAAGGGCAACCTATCCTATTATAAGTCATTGCCCCGTCCCGGTCTGAGATAGTCCGCCCATTTAGGGCCTGTAGATTATGTTCAAGAGCCAGAGTATTCAACTGAATAGCTCTGGCTGTCCATTTCCTGATGGAGGAGAGGGTTAAGGGGGGTATGGTCTGCCTCCAGTCCTCTGAGCTAAAACCTAGTTTCTCTTCATCATACAGGGGTTCGAATGTGCAATTAAAATCCCCTCCCACTAGTATTTTAGACCTAGAAGGAAGATCTGACAATCTTGCATCCAACAACTCTATTGTGGGCGAGATTAAACCACCCTGTAAGCCTCTTGCGTAGACACAAAAGAGTTTGAAAATGGTGCCCCCAGATGGACTTTTTAAGGAAATATGCAAGATGTCGTTAGAATGGACTTTATGGGTGGTAACAACGCAGTTCAAAGTCACCTTAACCCAGATATGCAGGCCACCTGAAAGGCGACCTTTCCCCACCGTGACTGCTGGCGTAAAATAAGTAGAGTACCCATTTTTGTATTGTGGGGTCAGTGACCAGGTTTCCTGGAACATACATATGTGGAATTTATTAATAAAATTATTCCAATCTGGGTTAGCAAGATTTTTTTTTAGCCCTGCTATGTTCCAAGACAGAATCTTAATGGAAGTAGGGGTTTCAGATAATTCCTTGGTTATAACTGGGATACTAGGTTCTATTCCTCCCAGACTAGAGCTAATAGTTCCTAAATTAGCTAAGTCCTCCCTACCGCTTTTGGTTCCATCCCGTGGGGCAACTGCCACCACCCTCTTTCCCATTTGTCCAGCAGACTGGGTTGGGAGTCAGTCGACTGCTTCCAATCCACTATAACGATTATAGCAGGGGATTAGGGGATAGTTAAGCTGTGGGCCATGCCATTCCCCATTGAACTAGGTGTCATCTGGAGTAAACCTCCCTGCTCTTCTCCCTACTATGTTCCAACCTCCATCATCACCCCCTACCCAATTAGTTGTGTTCCAGTCTCTCAATGGCTCACCCCTCATCCCCCTCCTCGTGTGGTTAGGAACCCTCAACCAACTCCACCTATTGTCATGATGTTCCGTACGCATGTAAAAGTATGACAGGGTTTACCCCTAATCGTGGAGGTGTTGTTGCATGGGGACCTGAAGCAAATATGTTCCACCAAGCGTGGGTCCTCAAATGTAACAACAACACAGTTCCCTTGTAGGTTTTTCTTATTCTCACCCACCCAGGGTGCTCTCTTCACCATAAGAATTTTGCTATTGATGTTAGGAGGAGGGGGAGAATTACTTTTTAGCCAATGGCAAACTTTGTTTTTGAGTGCCCAGAAACATTCAAGTGTTGCAGGGGCAAGCTCAGGGACACCAGTTAGAACTATCACATAAGGACAGGCGTCGGGTGGTAGATTAATATTCCTACGTGTCTTAGGTTCCTCAGGATGGGATAAAGAGGGTTTAGGTATAGAGGTAGTTGGGCCAGCTACATTCTGGGGTTTAATGAGCGCGTTGGATGCTGGCTTGTTTGCACTGACTTTATTACCCTTAGGGGTAGGATTTTTAGCAGTAGGAGTTTTAGGAGGGCAGGTCCTGGGGGTAGTGTTTTTCCCTACAGATTGGTTCTTAGTAGTGGGAGGAAGATTACGAGCTGGGACCGATGCATTGGGTGCACTTTAGATGTGGTTACTATTTCGAGATTTTAGTTCATGATGAAGAGTCTGAAGCTGTTGTTCTATGCCCTGGAGTCTACTCTCCAGGGGCGAGAGTAGAGACTTCATGAGATCGGATAGAGTACTTATGAGTGGGCCATGCTCATCCTATAGATCCTCTGAAGTTTCTTCAAGACTACTATCACCAAGTACACTACTATTCAAGGTTGTGTCATCTGGGGTACTAGTGAGGGTGGAGTACATGCTGTGCCTCTCCTCTCCCTGTATTATGGCCCAAGTTATCCCTCCCCTCCTCGATGCTGCCACCACCGCTAGCCATATCACTCAAGCATCCTGACATAATTTGTTTATTTGTATTGACACCGTTGACCTTGATGGTGACACTTTTCAATTTAGGAATTGCTCCTTCAAGTATACCCCTTTGGGTACAGATGTTCTCATGAGGAGCAACAGCAGGTAGGGACAATGAATTATTATCCTGAGGGGTCGATATAACAGAGGTCCGGCGGGTAGATCAGAAGGGTCTGCATTGGTACTAGAGATAGGATAAGTCAATGAATCGACCTCCATAGGATAGATTTCAGGGATAGTTGAGGATTTGACAGGGGTGCCCGCAGAGGCTATATTGCCTAATGACGACCTTTTAGCATGCGCTAAGTCCTGAGAGACTCTTCTTTCCATGAGTACTATGCCTTGGTCGATTAAGGAATTAGTACGAAGGATGAAATTATCCAATGTGCCGGTCAATTTTTTGGCTCCCGCAGCAGCCCTACTTCGGGTCTCACGGGTAGACATCGCCATTACCAAAACAGTAACAGACTAACAATAGGAGGCGGAGACAAAGTACTAGCAAGAAAAATACAAATAAGCTGGGTACTCAACCTTACAAATTCCCTCAATGAGTACAAATAGCATAGGGTACAAACAAGAAAAAGGGGCCAATAAAAACGCAATATTAAACCACAACTAAAGGGGTATACTTGCTGTACAGGAGAAGTTGAGGGTAAGGTAAATCAAAGGACCTGGCCCAGTCCAGTCCCTACAGGCCTCGGAGGGCCACAGAGGGCCCGCCCTTTGCCCGGGCTTAGCCCCGGGCTCTGTCCCGTGCGCGTCCCGCGATGCGCGATGGGTGATTGATTATATACGTAGTAGGAGGAGGGGCACTGCCGGGAAGAGGCACCAGCTGTGGGTGTTAAGCTGAATGCTGGTCCTCGCAGTCCCGGTCTCCCGTTCTCACTCCTCCCAGCTGCTCAAGTCCGTGTACTGGACAGGCTCCCAGTGGCCCTCAAAGTCCAGCTATAGACACAGGCGTCATTTTAAATCGAACTCATTTTACTTCCACGCTGACTCACACAACCCACCACACTAACTCTCCAGAATCACCTCCAAACATGGAACACAGGGGCATATTTTCAAGGGGGTTTATCCCCGCTTTTTTGGCTTTAAAAGCCAAGAAAGCGGAGATAAAATTATCTCCCTATTACCTAGCTGTCGCTAACACCAGTTAGCGACAGCTAGTAGGAGATAGCGCCCATCTTGGGCCCCACATTGCATGTCTATGATATTTATCACTAATGACATGCAAAGTGGGCGTGCCAAGATGTTAGCGCCTGGAAACAGTCGCTAACATCGCTATCTCCTATTACCAACTTTTGGAGATATTAGGGCTAAGCGCGCATATCTCCAAAAGCTAACACCTGCCCTGAGCAGTTCTTAGCCATGTTATCCAATGGGAGGTGGATAACATGGCTAAGAGCATTAGCTCGGTAATGCATGAATATCGCTGACTTTTCAGCGATATTCATGCATTGCGGCCGATTTTTATCGCATTTGCGATAAACCTTGGTAATACCAAGCTTTATCTGCGATAAAAATCGCCGCAGCTCAGCGGTAAATTTTTATCTCTAACCAAGCAATAGCGATAATTATCACTATTGCTTGGTAATATGCCCCTCACTCCCAAGTAAAATCCCACAACCACACGCTAATAAACAGTCACTGTAATAGGTTGGCTCTGGCTGTTTAGCACTAAAGAACTCCCAGATGAAGACAGCGCACTGATGCTATAATAAGGACTGAACACTCTATGCAAAGCCATAACATCATAATCAGTGAAGTACAGAGTGATGGAAGCTGTGTCCAAAGGGGCCAACTATTCACCCCCTGTTGGTGTGATGGGATCAACTCACCCGTCAGTTATTGGTTGGGATTGGGGTGGCTTGAAGCGTCCTAAGAGGGGTGAGCAAGTACCTGCAGCTCCTTCTCTGTATTCTGTGACACGAATGAGGTCTAGTCCCAGCAAGTGAGGTCACACACGGGCAGATGATCACTCCAAAAACCCTGCGCACTGAGGATCACTGCAGGAGCTGTGTTAGTAATTGTGAAGTACCTATTAGGGCTCAATGTAAACATCTAAGTGCTATGTTTCTTCTTCTATACCAGATGACTGAGTTATATAACTGAGTTATATAACCAGAGGCTGAACCCTCCCCCACTACACACGCACACAGTTTTACAGTCATTCGTATAGCGCTACAAACTTACTTCCACTGTCAGGCGGATTCGTAGCTCTATAAACACAGGTATTTTGATTACCCTACTGGGTCATATCAACCTGTCATGGATGATGAAAGGCTGAGTCAGCCCTATCCTTTTTTGAACCAGTGAACTGGGGCTGAATATTTACTGAGCTTTTTTGCCAGGTTCGCACAAACCTGAAACCAATATAAGACAGGTAAGTAAAACAGACAAAATAAGGCACAGGCATATAATGGTATAAAGGTGTGTTACACACTCACCTGTCCAGTACTCTGTGCTGCAAGTTGTGGGCGAGGAGGCCAGTAGTCCGGGGGCGCAGTGCTCACATGTGTGGTGGAACACGCAGGCTGGGCTGCAATGAGCAGTCAGTCCTGAGGGGAAGTGTTCAGTCCTGAAAGAACAGAACTTGTAGAACAGCCTCCGTGGCCCAGTACAGTCCTATGCATCCGCGGTCGGTAGTGGGAGTACCTGCCGGGCGGTGACGTGGGGAGGGGGAGGGGCAGGGTGGGGGTAGTAATCTGTGGATTACGGAGGTTTACAGGTAAGCAAACATATAAATAAATAAAACAAATTTTGTTGCATGCACTGCATCCCCAAATGCGATACAGTGCACGTAACCGCCCGCAGGCACTCCCACTACCAACCACGGCTGGTCCTATGATGGAATGTGTCACCCCGAGGATGAGTCTACAGTGCTGTGGAAAATGTGTCATTTTACAACAAAGTGAGCTGCCGTTGTAGTTACTGATTGCTGCTTTGTTACGACTGTCTGCTCTGCCGGCATCAGCTTCTTTGACTGCGCACAACCGCTGCTTTTGTTGTGGAAGCACTTAGTTATGACTTCTGGGACAGGTGACTACCGGCAGCGTCAGTCAGCAAAACCAGAAGAATCTTGTCACCTGAGTCTCTTATGAATTCATGGCTCAATGTAAAAGCGAGCAGCATTTGAATACATTGAATCATAGTATGAACAAGCATTTGCAATGCAATAGGACGCGCATTTATGCGAGACCTATTGCTTTGAAAATGGGAGTGCGGGCGGGCGGGGTCTGGGCAGCCAAAAGGCACGGACAACAGGAGTGCAGAAGGGAGGAAGAACACTAGAAGTAAAGGGGCCAGTAGCCATGGAAGGTTACAAATGACGATATGGCCGTCATAAGGAGGGACTAACAAGTCTATTAACCAGTCGGAAGAAAGCATTTAAAAAATACAAAGACACAAGCCAATAAAAAAGATGGGCGGGAGAGTGGGCGTGTCTCCTCTCCCGTAGTTTACTACCACAGATCAACCCCAGAGCTGTGCTTGTGCGCTGGCTCAAGGCGCGACCTAAAAAGATGTTCAACCCCTCACCCCTAGTTATTGGCATGCTTCATGATTGAGCTTGTTCCTGAGTGGGAATCCACCTCCACTCAAAGTCCCGGTGTGTGTCAAGGTAGTCATTTACAAACAATGACGTTCCAATCATCTCATCACTGATCTGTGGGCCAGGCTACCGCTATTGGCTAAAATATATAAGGTTCCAACTGGAATTTGCTTCCTCTCAGCTTGCCAATCCAGAAGCAAGCCATATTGATGTTTAACTAAGACCAGCACATACACCTTCATGTGTGCGATTCTTTTTCACCATTTTCTGGCATGTCAATACATTATGCATACTATTATTATTCTGCATTGATTAAATGTTCACACAATCGATTGATACATGAGTCTTTTATTCTCAGGTGTCTCCTATACATATATTTCCATCCTAATGATGTCCCTGGTATAAATAATCCCGATCTTGCTCAAAACGTCGACAATCTTTACAGTGGACTGACTTTTAATTTGATTTAGAATGCCAACACTCCTACACGGATGTGGCTGAATATATTAATCTATCTTTATCAGTCACAGGCATAGCACTAGTGCACTTTATATTCTCTTTGTCACTTGCACTGGGCAACAACATTATTGGGAGCACCTTGTTCTTGAAAGAAGTTTGTTCATGTTAAAATATGATATGTGTTTCTAAAGTTAAGAAATAAAAATTGAGTATAAATTACTGTTCAAAGCTATTTAATGTAGGTTTCATATTGATCGCCATGGAAGTCAAATGCTACACTTTCCCCTTAAGAACCGCTTGTGTCTTTATCAGTTGGCCTACCCAGGTCCCAGGGTTACTGGGTTGCCCCTTTTTTCTTGAATACTAGACTACATGTACATCATTCCACATCAAGTCTCCTTCAACAGGGTTCAACAAAGGCTAGCACTGAACTCACCATTGCCAAATCTTTCCAAGGCATTTGTCAGCATGCAACAGTTACGATGTTGTCCGTGGAGAAATCACATACAGCTGCCAACATCCTGGAAGAATGTCATACCAAATGTAATGAAATACTTCAACTTAGAAGTCTCAGCATTGAATTCATTGCCACATACATTGTCAGTAACATTGACAAAGCCATGACTAATGAAGGATACTTCAAAGTCCTACATTTAGCTCATTGCATCAACCTAATTATGCAGGACTTCCTCAAAAAGAAATAGTCAACAACATACTGGTCATCTGTCATAGGGTTTGCACTCAATTCAGTCATTTCTTCAAATACCAGAATAGCCGAGGATCATTGAGCATGCTAACAGAATTCCTGTAAGAGCCCTCATACAAGGTGTCTCATACCATTGGAATGCCACATTCACATGCTGCAAATACATGTTGAACAGTACAGTCTATGAGTCTATGTATTACTATGTACTACAAGGCAGAGGGTATGCAACTGTCAAAGCCATGCCAACGGAGGACTAGATTTTGACACAAAAAGTCAGCCAGCAGTATTGTACCAGGATACAGGTCATCTGACTTTTGCACATGCCACACCACCAATTGCAGAAGGAGAAACAAACACAACTGTCAAAGAAGAAGTAGCTCCTTTGGTCAACAGCTTAATCCTGTTTGCGAACACAAATCAATGGCTGAAAAGAGAGTGAATCCCCCGAACAGTGCATCTATCTCACAATACTGAATCCATGGTACAAAAAAGAGGACTACCCAGTTTCATTATTTTTTTACAATAGTTGTCTCGATATACAAGATTTGTATTTTCAAGAAATTCATTAACCTAGAAGATGAAAGATTACAACTTCAAGAGCATGGCAGAACTGAAGTGCTAGGCTCTTGAGAGTATGGTAGTAGCTCTGAGTTCTGAAGCAAATTGCTACTGCAGCAACACAGTCATCTCCAACTAAACCTACAGAACCAACTGCATCTCTTTTACTTCCAACATCTGCAATGGGTTGGTTTATAAATATTCCAGGACATAAGTCAAACACACAGCAACAGGCAGCATTGTAATAATAATAATAATAATAATAATAATAATAATAATAATAATAATAATAATAATAATAATAATAATAATAATAATACAAGTTATCAAGATCATAGCTACTTCAAAGAAGTGTCCCAGTGCTGCAGTCCAAGCTCCCCCAAGTCACACACTCACAAAAATTGACAGTATTAGAAAATCTAAACAAACCATTTTTTTTGTTTTTTTCTAAAAAGAAGTTCTGAGGGGAACTTTCAGACAGAAAGAGGCAGTGAATTCCACAGACTTGATGCCAGGAAGGAGCTGCCACCAAGGCGCACTCTTCTCACTTTCGTAATACAGACCCTACTAGTCTCCGAGGATCTAAGATTCCTTGAGGAGTGTAGGGTTTAATGAAATGCTGTAGGTACAGAGATCCAGGGTTTGTCAGGGCTGTTTAGCAATAGCAGCGCACCTTGAACAAGATCCACTGCTTCATATGTAGCCAGTGTAACTTCGCCAGTGAGGGTCACACAGAGACACCTTTTAGGAGATTGAGTAGCAAATGCACTGTTGTGTTCGGTACACTTTGGAGTCGCATCATACGTGACTGTGACAACCCCAGGTACAACACATTACAATAGTCCACCCTTGAAATAATCAGTGCCCAGACCACTGCCTTCCTCACAGTTTCTGGAAGCAAATACAGGATTTTTTACATCGTCTTAAGGATTCCAAAACACTTCCCAGTCAACACTGTAAGTTGACTGTGAAAGGACAGCTTCTGGTCAAACTAAATACCCAAGTTTTCAACCTTGGACTTAGAGAAGGGTAGAGGCCTAAAAGTTTCAGGCCACCAAAAGGTTGACCAGATGTTGGGTTGTTTGCCTAAGATCAAAACCTCTGACTTCCCTGCATTCGAATGTAGATAATTTTGCTCCATCCACCTGGTGACCTCCTTCAGGCATGATCTTAAAAAATAGCAGTGGATGTCGCATCCTGGGAGAGTGTAATGATCTGCTGAGTATCATCAGCATAGGCGATTACTGAGAACCTATGCAGTTCAATGATCTTTGCCATGGGAAGCATATATATATATTTAATAAGGCTGGACTCAGGGAGAACTCCATAGGTACTCCCTACTGCAGACTGAACACTCTTGAGTGATGTGGCTTTTGACATACCTGGAAGGTGTGTCCCTGGAGGAAGGAGGCAATCCACAGAAGTAACACTACACATCCACAAATTTTCAATGAGCTGGTTGTGCAATATGGTGTTGAATGCCACACTGAGATCTAACATCAAGAGAGCTGTAGTACCCACTGCATCCTTGATTTG
This sequence comes from Lissotriton vulgaris, assembly GCF_964263255.1. Classification (NCBI taxonomy): domain Eukaryota; kingdom Metazoa; phylum Chordata; class Amphibia; order Caudata; family Salamandridae; genus Lissotriton; species Lissotriton vulgaris. The sequence continues at coordinate 1,706,115,567 of NC_141694.1, forward strand.
ACAAATAGATTCTTAGGCTAATAACAGGGCTGACTCCGTACTATAGGATGGGCAAAACCCCAACTGTGTCTTGTGAAGACAGTCGTGAGTCTCGTAAACTGAGAAAGCACTCAGTTTATATTATTCTCAGTGACTTTTGCCAGTAGGGGAAGTAGAGAAACTGATCAGTAATTCTCCAGATTGATAGGATCCAACAAAGGTTTTTTGAGCAAATGGACTACCATTGCATGCTTGCACTTCTCCAGAACTGGGCCCACCACCAGGGAATTATTGAGTAACTCATGGACCAAAGGCAACACAGCTTCCACTCCTAGGTCCAGGATTAAGGGCGAGGCTGGATCAAGCAGGGAGCCTGACTTGACAGACATAAGCAAAGCAGACAAGAAACAGCCAATGTCCACAAATATTATAATAGAGAAGATGGCACATGAGTACTCTGAATGACCTAACAGAAGTCTACGCGTTCAAGAGCCGCTGCCCTATTGGAATGGAAAAAAGGAACAGTTGGCAGAACCCAGCAATAATGCATCATACGTGTCCTGTTGTCATTGTATCCTGGGAGTTGGTGGTGACTGTCATGGTTATAAAGACCACTCTCTCTCCCCAAATCATGAAGAGACTGATGTTTAAAAGGAATAAACATTTCATACCTTAATATTATAAGTCTCCACATGATACAACTCTGGGAGAGGGCAATATCTCAGCACTACAAATTTAGCCAGTGATCATCCTCCAGACAGCCTCCCTGATTTTGAGAATGACCTCTACTTTCCGGATTAAAAAAGAAACAATATTAACATAACATAGATGTCTGTTTAAATCAAAAATGTAAAAATATACCAGTTTTGTTTCCTTTTCATGTGTAGAACTAATATAAATTAACTTAATAGTTGAATGTGCGAAGCACAGATTGACAATCTAGAGAGACACACTCATTTTGTCCTGGTGAAAAGTGACAAAGAAAAAATCCAATTCAACAAAAATTATAATGCTTTAGATTCCTCACTTTCTTGAAAAAAACAACACAGCTGCCTCTTATGCATAACCTTTCATTCCCTCGTTTGGTCGTGAAGGTTCAAAAGACTGCACTGCTTATGTGTGACACTTGTTTGCTGCCATGGGAAAAGAGACACATTGCTGGTAGATAGACACCATACTTGAATCTGGAAAAGGTAACTTGCATCAATGAATGCCAACTGATGATTTATGTGAAGGATTGGAGGGACTTAGGTAAACGTGATATTTCATGCTCAAGTGATCATTCTGTATGTCCTACCTGTAACTTTGAGTTTACTTGATTGGTATTTTGTTAGTTGCACGCTAGCATCTCTTGGTTCTTCTGAAATGTCTCAGTTTACCAATACTAGACTAAGTTTCAAAATGTATCTTTCTGGTTAAAAAGGCCTGTGTGTTTTTGGAAGAAATAACATTTCAAGTCCTGTCAAACACATCTTGGAGAAGGAACACTGCATAGCTATTTCTACAGGGGAAAAGAATCAGAGAGGCCTGCCTCTGTGACTGGAAATAGGTGATTTATTTAGAATAATGCAGACTAGTAGCTTGCCAGACAAATCCTTACTGGATGTGGACATGATGGTCAAAGCTATAATATTGTTATTGCTTAGGCCATCAATCATTCAGGGTAGATAAACTTAATTAGCTTGCTAGTTCTCTGGGATAATTGTTACTAGGTTGGCCCTTAGTAAATTGTAAATCAGCTTCTGGTTCTTTGACTTCTCAGGCGCAATGTTTGCCTTAACTCTCAAATATTGTCATATTCTTTTCTCATTCTACAGATCTTCTCTTTTGCAAGAAACCTCCATGACACTCCTGTTCTGCGGTACACCCCAGCCTTAAAACGGACAACACCAGAATAATGCATCTACAAAATGTCTGTGCAGCATAATTATTCTTAACTTTCATTATAATTGTTTTTGAACTGTGTGCATTCTCATCACCATTTTGTATTCCATCCTAGATAAACGTATCTAACTTGGAAATATGCTGGCTGCTAAATACTATTTGAGTATGTAAGTTACATTTCATTGTCCTTCCATGTCAGATGTACCATGCTCAAGTAGTTGCTAAATGCTGTTAATTTCAATTGCTATATAATCATTGACCCTAAACCTGTTCTTGCAAGTTGTGAGATCTGTTGTGCTGTTATCTATTTCCACCATCAACACATCTCACACTTCCAGTGGTGGAAGCATGTGGTGTAAGCAACACTAAAGCATTATAAGAGGATATTACAAAATACAATTGCAAATTAGCCCACAACATCCCATTTAGACAAGTCGTCACAACTCCCACCCACTCCGCTGGTCACACGCTTGACCCCATCTTCTCCGCAAGCCCCCACATCTCCTTCAACCATACCATCAAACTCCCCTGCTGCATCCACTTCACCTTCAAGAAACCCACCACGCACCACCGCACCCAACAGATGCCTCACCGCTGCTGGACCAAAGTCACCGAAGACCAGCTAACCACCACCCTCACCCAAAGCCCACCAGCCGACCATTCCGACCCAGACACGCCGCCCGCAACCTCAGACAGTGGATCAACGACTGCGCTAACACCCTGGCCCCGATCAAGAAACCCTCTAACAATCATACCAACAAGAAATCCAGCTGGTTCACTGAAGACCTCCGGGCCTCCAAGCAAACCTGCTGAAAGCTGGAGAAGATCTGGCTCCGTGAACGAACACCGGACAGCCACGCCGCCCACAAGAATGCCACCCGCAGACACCATCCCCTCATCAGATCCGCCAAAAGGGCCTCCTTCAAAGACCGCCTAGACAACATCGCGCACAACAGCAAAGAGCTCTTCAACATTGTGAAGGAACTCTCCAACCCCAGCTCCAACACCAACGACGTCCCACCCTCGCAAGACCTGTGCGACTCGCTGGCCACCTTCTTCCACCACAAGATCACAGACATCCATGACAGTTTCAACGCCACCACCGACCCGACAACCACTGAGACCTCCGACCCCACGACCACCATCTGCACCAACCACCTGCTCTACTGGACCAACATCAATGACGATGACATCATCAAAATCATGAACACCATCCACTCCGGATCTCCGTCAGATCCATGCCCACACCACATCTTCAACAAAGCCAGCCCATCCATCGCACCCCATCTCCGGAAAGTCATCAACACCTCCTTTGATACAGCAACCTTCCCGGAGAGCTGGAAGCACGCCGAGATCAACGCCTTACTCAAGAAACCCAAGGTGGACCCCAAGGACCTCAAGAACTTCCGGCCCATCTCCCTGCTCCCGTTCCCGGCAAAGGTCATCGAGAAGACCGTCAACGAACAACTGACCCGCTACCTTGAGGAGAACAACATCCTGGACCCTTCCCAGTCCGTGTTCCACAGCAACCACAGTACCGAGATTGCCCTCATCGCCGCCACTGATGACATCAAGTTTCTGCTGGACAACGGAGAATCAGTGGCCCTCATCCTCCTGGACCTGTCAGCTGCCTTCGACATGGTCTGTCACCACACACTACAAACACGCCTCCACAACACTGGGATCCAAGAGAAGGCCCTGGACTGGACCACCTCCTTCCTCTACGGCAGAACACAGAGAGTCCAGCTTTTCCCCTTCCGCTCCGAAGCCACCGAGATCATCTGCTGCATACCCCAGGCCTCATCCCTCAGCCCAACTCTGTTTAACATCTACATGGCACCGCTCGCCCACTTCACCCATCGGCACAACCTCAACATCCTTTCCTATGCCAATGACACCCAGCTGATACTCTCCCTCGCCAAAGACCCCCACACCGCCAAAGCCAACCTTCATGAAGGAATGAAGGCCGTTGCTGAATGGATGAGGAACAGCCGACTGAAGCTGAACTCGGACAAGACCGAGGTCCTCATCCTCGGCTCCAACCATTTGGCCTGGGACGACTCCTGGTGGCCGACTGCATTGGGAACCGCTCCAACACCCACCGACCATGCACGCAACCTAGGGGTCATCCTCGACTCCACCCTCTCCATGACTAAACAGGTCAACGCTGTCTCCTCCTCCTGCTTCAACACCCTCCGCATGCTCCGTAGGATCTACAAGTGGATCCCCACCGAAACGAGAAGAACAGTCACTCAGGCCCTTGTCAACAGTAGGTTGGACGATGGAAACGCCCTCTACGCAGGACCCTCGGCCAAACTCATGAGACGGCTCCAACGCATCCAGAACACCTCTGCACGCCTGATCCTAGACATCCCTCACCGCAGCCACATCACACCCCACCTGAGAGACCTGCACTGGCTCCTGGTCAACAAGAGGATAACCTCCAAGCTCCTCACCAATGCACACAAGGCACTCCACAACACCGGACCAACGTACCTCAACAGACGACTCAGCATCTAAACCCCCACCCGCCAGCTCCGCTCCACCGACCTCGCCCTTGCTGCAGTCCCCCGCTTCCAAAGAGCGACCTCAGGTGGCAGATCGTTCTCCCACCTCGCCGCAAACACCTGGAACACCCTCCCCATCCACCTACGGCAGACCCAAGACCTGCTGACCTTCAGAAGACTCCTCAAGACGTGGCTTTTCGAGCAGTAGCAGCATTCCCCACCCCAGCGCCTTGAGACCCTCACGGTTGAGTAGTGCGCTTTCCAAATGGTATGATTGATTGATTGATTTATTGATTGATTTACAGTGGAAGGACAGGGAGATCAAGGTACAAGCAATACATTATAACAATGCTAGGCAAGAATAAATAGTGTTTACTTTTCTCCCCAAACTCTACATACCACAGAGAATCTATATTACTAAGGATTCTAACGAAGTTTCCTCCTCTTGAATGTTCATTATGCTTACTTTAGTAACTCAGTCTTACCTTGTGCTGGCCCCCCTGTTTCATTTGGAATAAGAATAACCCTGCTTTTCCTGTAATGTCTTCCCTGTTTGGGCCTGTGAGGGCCAAGAGCAGTTAGGATCATTGGCAAAACCCCTGCATCGACAAAAAGATGCTCAGTTATTGGTGGAAGTGCCAGATAATACATTTCTACTCAGGTAAGAACTAGAAGAAGGAAGCACTTGGGTTTACGGTTGGACTCTGCAGTATGCATATTGTGATGAGATTATGTCAGATCTATGTTCCATGGATTGCTTCAAGTAGTATTTCTTACTGGTGAGTGGTGACTAGATGCAGAGGGTAGGGCAGTACACAGATATTACTCATTACTGATGAGAAGTTGGGTGAGTCATGAAAAGGGGAAGCAAAGGTTATGCATCATCAATTTCCCACACTAAGTGAAAGAAGATGGACTGGAGGCCTTTACTGGAATTAGCCTGGTAAGGGAGCTCAAGTCAAGTATATACTAGAAAAAAGACAATGAGGGTAGGCAATAGGACAATTTCTGTGTCATGGCAGAGGTTTGGGACTCAGCCTCTATTGTTAGGTAGGTGCAGCATCCTAGTATTAATTATGTTGATGGTACAGTAAAGAATGAAACAAACAAAATGAATAATAACAAAAAAAGAAGTTCAAAGAAAAGGTATTTATTTTATATAAAAATGAATCGAGACAACTCTACCTGCAACAGATCCACCCCTCTTTAAAACTTAAAAAAACTGCTAATCTAATCTAACCCTTCCCCGATTGTTCCCACCCACAACAGTTCCCTTCCTAAACCTTAATACAACACTTAAAACAACACCCAGAGTGTTTCCACCCACTTCACCTGCAACAGGCTCACCGCCTCCATATTTAAAATGCTCCTTAAAATGTCCAGTCTCAGGTGGCCAGTCGTCTCAGCTGCCTGCAGTGGCTGTGGCATTGGGGATGCCCTCTGGGTTCCTCCAGCTGAGTATTGGAGGAAGGGGTCGCCACTGCCTCCTTCACTTCCTCTTGCAGAACCACCAACCATCAAAAGAACACTGCAATGGCATCTAACTTTCAGCAAAGATACAGTTTTCTGAAACCAGTTTAGGGTTGGTGGTAATATTTGTTAATAAACTATCCATGCACCTAGTTCAAGAAGTAATTTTGAAAGTGCTATCTGATCGTTGCACCATGTTTCTTGTAAACATCTCCAGTTTGTGGTGGACCCCATAGTTCTGTACAGTGGTTTATTTTGGCTATCTAGGGTGAGTCTTAGAAAAGACTTCCAGGTTGACCCATAAGACAACAAATAAGGATTTGATTCTAAAGTTTTTTTAGGCCACTGGGTTCCCCTTTTTATATATTGGGTGGAGAATTGATCTTCTCCATGTCTTTGGTATAATTTATGCTTCTAGTATGGTCTTGTAGAGTGTTATTAAAGGTTGAGACCAAAACACAAGATCAAGTTTTAGGACACAGACAGATATATAATTAAGGCGAGGGACATTGGTTTCTCTTCCTTGTTTCAAAGCAGATATTAGCATGTTGCCAGATATCTCTAAAGATGTACTCTTCACCCAGACTAATTTCTCGTTGTTCAATTGTTCATCATAATAAAGGTCAGATAGGTAAAATGTCCATATATCTGAGTTGATGTAAATGTAATCTGGTTCAGACTGGGCAAGATTACAGGTTAATCTCCCAAACTGTTTGGAATCATTAGCCGAAGGCCACCTAGTAATAGTGTTCTATTGTTTTATGTCAATGTTTCTTTTGCCTACCAGCGTTTTTCTTTATATTCTCCTCTCGGAGTAATAAGTAGTAGTTTAGCTAGATTTGACCCTTCTTTCGGTTGCCTTGTTAATCGATTCCATTTAATTTTCATTAATTTCAATTTCTGTATATGCCAGTAGATTTTCAGCCCCTTAATTTATTGTCCCCTTTATAGTCATGTGGCCAGTGTTGCAGTTGATGTTTTAGTTTATTTTTAAGGCTCCATGTTGGCACTTCCACCTCTCATATAACACAGGAAAATATATTGTCCACATTTGAGACTTTTCATGGCTAAGCAATCATCTTGTTAAAACAAAAAAGTTTTGAATAATTAAATTCTAATCAAAGTTCTTTCATATGTGAACAATGGCTATGTTCCATCCTTTCTACAGTTTTGAATGAGACCACTTTCTTCTGGGGTTAGGACTACAAAGATTCAATCAAGTAAGCACCATTTCGTACCTACTTGCCTTAGCTAGTATATCATGATGAATTAGATCACCAAGGTTGATTAGTGGGTGTTTCTTATGTTACTTGGTCTGTGCTCATTTCCAGTATTTCTCATGTAGATTTGAATACCTTCAACAGATCTTGAATGCACTTGAATGGGCCCAGAGCCTGATTTAAGTCACCAGTGCAGATCGAGTCACCTTTCGTTGTTTATTGATATGGTCTCCTAAAGTAGTTTCCTACTTTTCACAAATAGTCTGGCGGAGCATAAATATCAAATAGCATTAGATTTGGAGGACTAGCTAAAAAGTCAAACTGAACTTCTAGAACCAGATTACAATCTGAGTAAATTTCTAGAACCAGATTATTCTCAGGCTGAGTAATTCATTTTGCTATTATATTCCAAACTTGCTGGGATTAAAGATGCAAGACCTCATGTCCTGTACAGTGGCTTCTATTGGCTATCTTTCGTGAGTCCTAGAAAATGCTTCCAGGTTGACCCATAAGACCCTTGAATTAATTCTATTTTCCTGTCCGGGGTCATAGTATTTCCGTCCACGGGTAAAACCCATCTATTAATGTATGATGACTCAGTACATCTCACATCACTTAACCCCTTCGATGCTCATGACGGAACGGTTCCGCCATCAGCATCGGTCGCGCTGTGCTCATGACGGAACCGTTCCGTCATGACCACACCCATTTACATTAGGGCCCAGCACCGGGGGTAAATCGGCACCGCACAGATGAGATTAAATCAATGTAAGAATGATGTTTGTCATTAACTGACACTAGGCTAAACATTGTTTGATCAAACACATTGTCTGGGATAATCTCCTGCAAACTGAATTTTAAGAACAAGGGGGGTAGATATAGTAAGAGAGTATGATAAGTTAAATCACATTTAACTCTCCCACAACTTTTAGACGATGCATAAGCGTAGCTATGTTTGCTGCAATATGTTTGCAGTATACTGTTGAATATCAAACATAATTTCAAACTGTCTCCAACAAAATAACAGTATGAAATATACACTATCTCAATCATACAGAGCAAATTAAGATTGTGTCACTATTGAGGCCATACAAATCTGACGCTAGCAAAATGATCAGACCTCAACAGGAAAAATATTGCTTTTCATAGTTCTGATAGTTAAAAGCATGTGTGTACCTTTGTTCTTAGCTCGATCATTATTGTTCATGTGTATTCGCTTTTCCTGTTTGGCTGGTGCCAAATTGAGCATATCACCAAAGAGATCCCATGAAAGTCACTCAGGAGGTCGAAATTCTGCAGCATGTATAGTATCCTGCTCCATTTCCTATAGATGTGTACCAGTCTGGCACCCACCCTTCGATGCTTCTGTGACTCAATTTATTTGAAGAGCATAACAGGATTAAAATCTAATGGCAAAAGCTGCTTATGTCCAAAATGATTCAGATAGGAACAATGTGAGTCCCAGATCTTCCCTAATGTTGTGTGTCCTTACTTCCGCCTGAGTCTCCAACACTCAAAAGTGAGCAGTGTCGCATTATAACCGGAAGAATACCCGACTTTAGCTAAGGCAGCAATGACTAGGTTGAGAATTTGTTTTTAATCACAGTCATGATTCTTTGTAGAGAACCACGTTTTCTAAACTTTCTTTATTCAGAACTTACACCAAAAAAACAAATCCCTGCACAGGAATCTGTTTAGATGCCACTTGTGATCACTCTGTGTTTGCTCAAGTTATAGTTGTGCAAGTCCACACTCTGGTGTCTCAGTGAGTGTGAGCAAATTTCATATACCTCAGACACAGTGTACTATTTTAGTAGATCTGCCTTTGCATGAAAACTATTAGTTAGGCATTGTTTCCACTTCCTTTTCCATAGATTAAAGTGCCATATTGCAAAGCAATTTTGCAATGTATTTGCATTATCTTTCAATGCAAAATAATTTTGATCAATGAAAGTTGATCGGTGCTGCCGTTTGCACAGCTTTGCACTGCAAAGCATCTCCATGCATCTGGCAATCAGCTACACAAACATGGAGTAAATCTTGGAGTCCCAAGTCTTGTCTCACCAAAGCTTCGAAGAATATGAGTAATATTAATCTTACAAATTGACACTTTGAGCCCTGTGTGAAGCACAACTTGCAACTTAGACCTTTTGCAAAGTACCAGAAGTAACATTCTTCTATAGGAGGTCTCTCATTTCTACTTACCGAAAATGTTCTTGTCAACCCCAGAGGTTTTTCCCACAGGATCACACCAAGCACACCTTAGGGCATGTGTGTGTGCACAACCTGAAACTTTGAAAAATGCATAAAAGTGCATTTTTCAAAGTTTTCGCAAATTACCATGAGGTACAACCTCATGGTAATTTGCTCCACCTAATTGCGAAATCGCAATTTTTTTAAAGTTTCATGCATTGCATTTAAGGAATCACAAAAAGCGATTCCTTAAATGCAATCGCAATTTGAGAATTCGCAAATATTTGCGAATTCTCAAATTGCGAGGGCCTTCATCCTTCATGCATTCCAAAAGCAGATTTTGCGATCCCAAACGGCCGATTTTTGCGATTCGCACCGTTTGCGATCACAAAGTCCTTTGATGCATGTGCCTGATCCTTCCTACTACAGGCAAACACACAAAAAACGCTTACCACCGAAAAAACAGTTAAGAAGTACCACAAATGAGTACAATAATACAGTTCAAAGTTCCAAAGTTTAAATTAGTTCCTATTAATCTTTTTAATAAATTCAAAATATGACATCTTGATCATAGCTCGTCAACACATTTCAGATATGTCAGCACCTCTTCAGGACAAATATAATCTATGAACCACAATAGAAAAGCATGCCTGTTATGTTGTAAAAAAATTATAAAAAATGCACTCTATCATGAATATTCATGTTCAAAATAATAAAATACCTATCATCATAGTTTGTGAGACCTATAAGCACACTGTATAGCCCCAAGGATCATAGGCTTAAACAATTCATAAGACTAAATACATGTTTGTAATACAACAAATGACAAATAAGCCCCAAATATAACTGAAAACACTGTTAGTGCAATTGACATTTTTGCAATGTATACTGCTGCCATAAAAATGGTAACATTCCCATTTGGACAAGTAATATATTCCAAATCTGTTTTCCTCAATTGATCGGTAAATGTAAAAAGAACTGGAGAAAGAAAATGCACATCAAAGTTAAATTACTCAATAAGACTAGCTCAGTTGGTTGTAAGTGTCATAACAAATGAGGCTCAAACACAAGAGTTGAACTATTCACATTCAAAGTTACGACGCTGGCTACATCAGGATATGCATGTGCTAGGTAAATCCAGGGGCATTTTACGAGCCCCTTTGTGTCACTCTTGCACCAACATAGTGCAAGAGTGATGCAAATAGGAAATGAGGTTTATGAAGCCAAGCAAGGCCACCTTGTGTGGCCCTGAATGGCTTCATAAATCTTGAGTAATGTAACTTGCTGCATTGAATTACTCTGCACCACTAAGGCATTCCCATTGGTGTTCCCACACAACAAAACACACGAGAGCAAATCAAGTCAAGGGAATGTGTGTGTCTGTAGTATCAACGCGCAACACCAATGGTGAGGCGTGAAACAAGGGTACCAAAACATGAAACCTCTTGGCGGCACGTGGCTGATAAAATTCCCATCAGACCACCCATGTCCTATCAAAAGAGAACAAGAGAAAAATGTTAAAGTCACACCAAGTCCCACACCTTAGTGTTCACACGCAGAGACAAACCAGACACACCTGCACCACTTTAAGGATACACATTATGATCACAGTTTTGTGATTTTTTTGCCTGTACCGACACTGATTGGTTGGTTTTTGGATGGCATGATCATGAAACTCCCACATGACGTAAACTCCACCACATGGGTGGTCTGATGGGAATTTTATCAGCCACGTGCCGCCAAGAGGTTTCATGTTTTGGTACCCTTGTTTCACGCCTCACCATTGGTGTTGCGCGTTGATACTACAGACACACACATTCCCTTGACTTGATTTGCTCTCGTGTGTTTTGTATATGTAAGACTGGGGAGCGAGCAAACAGGTCATTAAACTTTCCCCCTGACCCTCCACACATCCTCTTTGTTTTTTGAGTTCCCACACAACAGTCATTGGTTTTGATGCATTCCAACATTTACCTGAAGTGGTAGACCAGGGAATACGCCAAGAACATAAGCCTCCCCAGTTATGGCGTAACGAGGAGAAATATGTTGATTTTTTAAATTTTTCCTCCTTCTCTTTGTGCTGCATTCTTAACGTTGTATTATGAGCAATAAAGTACCCCGTCGTGTAAATGGTAAGTGCATTGCAAGCCATACTTTCATTCAATTACCTTATATAGGAACTCAGCCTGTGGCTGGACTCATTCTTATTTGTGGCCACGGACTTAGAATAGCAATATACATGATGGGGGGTCTTTCTCCCATATACTATCACAGAGGCTTGACCACATCTCAATTACAGGGGTACTGATGATTCATGGAGATGAGGCTATTTTTTCTACTGCTGTTACTTGTTATATGTTCTACTGCGCTTACAGCTGTTACCTTGGCTACCATTCTATTTGTGTCCTTATATTTTCTACTGCTGTTACCTTAGCTCTCATTCTCTTTGTGTCTGCCAATCTTCACAAATTGTTAAATATAATAATAACATTATAACATGTCCAGTGTGCCTGAACACTTTACATCCACTAATGACTGTTCAGAGGCACCTTCTTCCTCACCCTTCTTCACCCAAGTCAACCAAGTAGCTAACCTGTCCTTATCGAACCCACATCAGATTAATTTAAGGCCTTCCTTTTTTGTCAAGTTTGAAATCCATATGAGTGACTAAATCCCAATATAATATTGAGTAGTAGGTCAACACTTCAAACCCTATCCAAAAGCATGCACTGCTATGTCTGTAAGCTTGAGCTAGTTCACTCTGAAAAGAGGGCCAGAAAAGTCTACTATTTTTATTTCGTACCCATCCCCATTAAGAAAAGTTTGATTTGCACAGACTCCTATGTTAGTTGTTAACAGTCCCTCCTGTTGACTTTCAATATAAAAGTAATTTGCCTTATGTTCTACCTTATCAATCTTCTTTACTTTAAGGAGTCTTTGGTTTGCATCAAGAAGTTCCTTCTGGCAAGGTTATCGTTAACGTTACTTGTATACAACTCTTGTGCCTCTTTCTTCCATTTGTTTTCCAGGAAGTTAAAAATTCTTAATTGTGTGGGAAGAGACAGATGTAAAACTTTACGCTAGTGGGGATATTAAAGTCTTTAGGCTCTCCAGCTACCCCAGACACTTAGTGCCTGATTACGATGTTGGTTGGAAAGCCTCTGACCGACAGTCGGATTCTCCTAGACCGTGTCTGAATCCTTCCGACCGACGATGCTTACGGTCGAAAGGGAAACTGTTCAGGCATTCTGAATCAGTTCTGCCCGGCACTGGGAGAATCTGAGTCGGTTGGAGAAGATTCATACAGCTATACGGATGCAGTTTCTGACCAACCGATTACGATGTCGGATTCTGACAGACTTTCAGACTCGGTCTGTCCAACACGAAAAAAGCTGTCGGAAACTGACTTTTTCCTGAATCCAAGAGATCCCCCTGTAAACCCATGAACAGTGTATCAGGCCCCATGGGGTGCCCACAAAAGGGTGCAAGATTTTCCGCAGACACCCATTTTCCCCATATAAGCCAGTTTTGTCGGTCGGAACACAGGCTCCCATTGAAGTCAATTGGAGTCCTTCCGAACGGTGTTTGGAAGATTCATCATTGGTCAGGCGGAACTGCTGACGGCGAGTTAGTCTGAACCGAATCCAACAAGTATTCGGGCGGTTTAGTTTCCCATCAACATCGTAATCAGGCCCATAGTCATTTTGTTACAAATAGGATATTATTTCCTGATATACAATAGTATATTTCAGGAGAACCAAACCCTCTGACAGTCTCCAAATTACCCCATGAACAATATGACCACAAACATCGATGGAAATGTCAGGTAAGTGAGAAGAAGTGCGAAGAAAGATGATGCCCAGTAACAGGAGACTAAATGGCCTCTGCCACATCTCTAACCAAATTTAAAAAAAAAAGTTTCAGGGTGCCTGACTGAATGCCATCCATCCTCAAAGAACAACAATAGCTTTTTCCACCAGTGCACATCAAGTACGGTATATTGACTACAAAGTGGCAAACTCAAGTATTCTGCTATGTTTGAAAAACTAGATCAAGGTCTTGAGTTGCTGATGTAAAATTCACAGCAGTCTGAGACTGAAAAATATATGTATGTGAACACATTACAAGAACCCTTGACTTGTGATGCTCCCAGGTTCTGGAACTATCCCCAGTTCCTTCCAAACAGTCCTGACAAGCTTCCTCACTTCTGTTCTTCAGAACTGAAGACACTCCTTTTCAAATAGCATCTCACCCATGTGTTACCCTCATTTCATAGCACCCCTTGTCATGCCTGCATCGCCTCCATATTTACTCATTCCCACTCTCCACAACTTAGTGCAGTTAATCCATTGGTTTGTAGCACTGTTTGTGTTTTATAAATCCCAACACATCCATATTCTGTTCCACTGATAGCCATATCATATATGGAGATGTGGCATTTCATTCATTAAATATTTCTTCTGCACATGGAGAGGATACACACCATTGAATGTTACTTCTGAGTACATAGTGCAGCATGATCTCCTTCTCAGGGCAATTGCTTCTTGTGGAGCACCTCGTAATTGTATTTGTAATTGCATTTATATAGCACTTACTACCCCATATGAGGAGTCAAAGCGCTTTTCTGTGAGTAGCACGCTACTCCGGAACCCAAACAGGATTTGTGGTGAATTAGTATTGGGAAATATGAAATTCGTTTGCGCTGTGCACATGTGAGTCTGTTAGTTGGGTTGAAAAAGATAGTTGAGGGATAGAAGATAGAAGGGTCTAGGAAGTGTTTATTTGGAGATTATAGCAACAGGGGAAGGGGGACGAGTCAGAGGGAAGGATTTAGAATGGCTTGTTTGGAAGATCTGAATCGTAAAAGAGCTGTCAGATGATGCAAGGAGGGGTAGAGGAGGGAAGAGTCTAGAAAGGATTATTTTGAGGATCATAGTTGTTGACTGGGGTTTGGGATGAGTCAGAGAGTGGCAGTAGAGGATATAATGAGAGAGGTATAGGGTGAGATATAGGGTAGTGTATTAGAGATGCTGAATTATGAGTAAAGTAATAAATATAAAGATACATAGATACATCGGTACATGGAAGGTATATATGTATAAGTAAGGTAGTTGTATTTAATAAACTCAGACTTTCAAGTGTCGCTGTACTTTAAGCTAATTTTTTTTATAATTTATTTATTTGTATTCAATAGTGAAGCAATTGTAGATGAATAGTTATGATAACATATACTTATTTATGCTGTGACCTATATACATGTTAAAAATAGAATAAAGTGATTATGATACACATTTATTCAAAGGAAAACACATATTTAGGTACACATATATAATCCAAATAACTGCTTTTATACACAGAGATAGGCTATAGATGTAGGTTTGAGTATGGCGGTTATGTGGGGAAGAGTCAACTCTTGAGTAGTCTTCCGATGATAAGGTAGTTATCCATTCATCTTATGTTTGGGGGTAAGGAGTTCCATAGTTTAGATGCTTGAACAGAAAAGAATGTGCTACCTATGGCGTTTTCCTTGTATGCTAGGGTTTTGAGGCAAGGTGCCAATCTAGAAAGGATGTTCCTTTATTGAATGTATTTTGCGATTTTATTCCTGATGAAGATCGGCCATGTTCCATGTATCGCTTTGTGGGTGATACAAAGCAGCTTGAAGGTGGATCTTCTGGCAATCGGTAACCAATAAAGGGCCTTCAAGGCCCGGGAATTGTGGGCTTGTGGCTTTAAATGTCAGAGTAGTTTGGCAGAAGAGTGCTGAATCCATTATAGTCTTTTCATAGTTGTTAAAGATGATCTGTTGTCGAGGCTATTGGCAAAATCGAATTTAGACAACAAGAGAGATAATAACCTGGACCATGTGTGGAAATCCCAGGTGAGGGAAGATGTATTGCAGAGTTTTAATAGTAATGAAGCTTGATCTTGCTAGTTTGTTCATTTGGGCATACATTGATAGCTTGGAGTCCATGGTAATTCAGAGATTTCTTACTTCCTTAGACACTTTAGGCTGTGGTCCCAGACTGTCAGGCCAGGCGGCAAATGGGTCATAATTTTTCTAATCGCCACATGTGAGTATTTCTGTTTTGGAAGCTTTTCATTTGAGATGGCTCAATTTCATCCACTGATCAATGGCTCTGAGGCAACTGAAAATGTGTGCGTTTCCAATGTATTTGGGACTTTACAGTTTAAGGAGTATTTATGTGTTATCTGCATAGTTATAGCATGTGAAATTCATTGATCATTGGTGGTAATGACTTCCTGTAGATGTTGAAAAGCATGGGTGAGATCATAGAGCCCTAGATCCCTGTTTTTGTGAAGTACAGTTTGGATGAGAAAGGGGGTATGGATGACATTGGTTCTGTTTTGAAGGTATCATGTGATCCAGTTGAGAGCAGTCACCTCAATGTAAAGTCTTTGTGCTAGAGTGTCAAGGCCAACTGTGTCTAAAGCAGCTGAAAAGTCCAAGAGAATTAGTGCAACAAAACTCTTCCGGTCAACTGTGTTCTTAAGGTGATCCCAGATGTCAATGAGGGTAGATTCTGTGCCTCTTCCCGGACAGAAACCTATTTGGAAGTCTGAAAGTATGGAATTATCTTCAATGAATTTTGACATCTGGGAGAATGCTGCTCTTTCTATCAGTTTGTCCAGGAAAGGTGCATTTGTAATCGGTCTATAGTTTTTGGGGTTGAGCCGGTGTAGGTTTGTTTTCTTTGGTAATGGGTGTATGTATGACTTTTTTTGGATCTTCTGGAAATATTCCCATAGTGGAATTGTCAATGATTCTACTTACTGGGTGACAGCAAAGGAAGTTAGAAAACTTTTCTTGAAGGTTTGTGGTGGACATGGGTCTGAAGAGCTGCCAGAAGGCCTGCTTGCTTTGACCAGGTCCATAAATTCATTGTATGATACTTGTTGGAAGGAATGCAGAGACTGGGTTAGCCCACTCTTGGAGGGTTGTTTCTGGAAAAGGGTCGATGCGGGTGGGTTTTCATTGTTTTAAATAGGAGTCCAACTTGTCTGCTTTGGTTGTGTAATGATTTGGTAGTTTGGGAATTCTTGAGTAATGGGATGATCTCGTTCAAGGCAATTTGGTTTACAAAATTTGATGAGAAATGTATAGAAATCTTTATTTGCACATTTATCTTTTTGAATTCTGTCCCCAAAGTATCTTTTATTAGCTTTTTGATTGTTGATTTGTATTATCTGTTAAGTTTCTTTAGGTGTCGTTTTTCTTGATTGGTGTTCATTTTGAGCCAGGTTTGTTGCGGTTATCTAATTTTTCTATTTTATCTCTGTATTTCTCTAGGAAGGCTGTTTTCTTTTGTTCTGTTGTGTTATTCTTATTGGTATTAGGATATCAAAAGCTTCCTATAGTCTCTCATATAGTTTTTTTTAAAGGACTTTATTGTGTCTAGATCTGTACTTGATGCTAGTTGTGTTTCTAAGTATTCAAAATTGAATTTGTTCCATGGTCGATAGCTATGATTGGGAGTACTACCATCAGCGGACCACATGGCCCCGTGGCTGCGCCCCCCAAATTCAGCAAAATGCTGCCTGTGTGGTACGCACGAGGAAAACATCACACACCTCATTACCATCTGCAAGGAGCTGCAGCAAGTCCGTAAGAACTTATTGAGACTCCTATTTATAAAAAAAGGAAACAGGACCTGCAGAGAAGCAACTCTGGCCTGCTTCAGAGGCGAGGACGTACAAACGGCCTGCCAACTGGTTAAATATCTCGGAGCAGTAGAATCCAGGCAAAAAAAAAATGAAAGACCAAACGTATACCGTCACCACTCCCTCAACACCGTCAGCTCCTAAAAATCAGGTCGACCTAGAGACTTAAACTGATCCGGAAAACTGAAGCACCTCCTCCAAGAGGTACGAAGATTTAGGGAGAGTGCCAGCCCGTCCGCCAAAAGGAAAAAAGGGGAATGGAGTTGATCGAACACACCGTCCATCGGGAACAAGACCCAGGACAGTTAACAAAAACTTCTTCGAAGAAACACACAAGCATCTCGTGGTGGACGGACATTCACCCAATTATTGTTATTTTTATTTTATTTTTTTAACTGTTTTTAACTGTCTTCTTTTACAACCTGCTCTCTTTTATTGCCGATGGCTATTTGTAATGGTTTTTATTAACTGAACAATAAAGCACTTACCTTACCAATGGATGCATGTAGGTTGTTTTAGGTGTGTTGCTTTGTGGTGTTTTAAGTTAGAAAGCAAGCAAATGATGGTCTGACCATGTGACAGGAGTAATCGTTTGAATGGTAACTATTATGGATTTGCAAAAATTACATCAAGAATGTGTCCAGCGATGTGTGTGGGTCTGTGGATGATCTGATGTAGGTTCAGTGCGTCTAGGCCAGTGATGATTGTTTTTGGATGGGGCATATTTTGTGTGTCAAATCAAACATTTAGGTCATCAATAATGCATAGGTTGGAGTGTTTGAAACAGGTCAGGCATGAAACTGTATCTGGAAATGTGTCTGGGAGTGTTGCATTGCCAAGTGGAAATCTGTAAGGGGTAGGAAGTTACAGAAGTAAGACGGTGTAGGGTTGCATCTGGTGAAGAGGGTTTCCCAACCTTGTATGGAGACGTCATCAGCTTTAGTGATATTTAATGTTTGCTTGAATACAACAACTAGGCCACCTCCTCCTTTCCCTGCACAATTTTGTGTGATAGTGTGGTAGCCTAGATGAACGGCATCATGCAACACTGAAGCCATGTTATCTCCCAACCATGATCCAGTTATGTAGAGTAAGTCAAGTTGTGTGTCAGGGAGAAGGTCGTAGATGTGATGCTTATTTTTTTAGAGTGATCAAGCATTTATTAATAGCCACTTTGTTTTGTAGAAGAGTGAGCTGTGCTTTGTGGGCTTGTAGCTGGTGTGTCGTTAGTGCTGGTATTAGCTGTATGAGGATAGTAATAGTGTAGTTGTCCTGTGTCATATTCTTCATCCAGCAGGCTAATAAGGCCTTTTAGTGGGACTGTGTGTGTAGGTTGTGGAGATGGTGGTTGAGAGTGAGTTGGTGAGATGTGTTGTTTTTGTAGAGTAGCTTTGTTGTGCAGTAGATATCGAGATGTGAATTTGTGAAGAGTGGCATGTTGTTTATTTTGTTTGCATCTGCTTAGGGTGGAAGGTGTATGAGTTGGGATGGTGGTGCAGCAAGCGGATTATGTTATAAGGTTCTAAATTGTCCAATGGATGATATGCGGTTAAAATAGAGTTGCTGTATATGTGTTAGGTGTGGGGGAAGAGAGAAAGCTTGGCAGTGGAGTTGGCTTAGTGTTTGTGTTATTTGTGTAGTCAGGAGGGTGAGAGTAGGTGTATGGTTCTAATTTGGGATGGAAAGTAGTATGAGGTAGTGTGTGTGTATGAGATTTTGTTGTGCTGGTGTGTATGTTATGCTTTATTTTTGAGGAGTAGTGAGAGGAGATGATGCATTTGTTCTCTGAGAAATATTTGTATGTAAAGTATTGTTGGTGAATGGAAGCTGCTAGGTAATGTGGGTGGTGAGGGTATTTTGGAAGAGAGTTTATGTGGTGTGTGAGAGGAGATGGACAAGAGTTAGGAGTTTTTGTGTTTGGATTGCTGGAAGAGGTATTATGTGTGGTGGAGTGGAGTGTAAAGGTTGTGTTTTTGTGTTTTTTTGGTAAAAAGAGGAGGAGGGCGTTGGTGGATGAAAAGATGAAAGGTTGAATATAGGTTTGCTGGTGACAGAAAGAGGTCTGTTAGGAGTAATTAGAGGGTAGAGCTGGTGCTTTGTATGAGCATGGAGTGTGTGTCTGGATGGGATATAATTATGTATGGTGTCGATTTGCGTTGTGTTGGTGATGAGTGGATTGGTTAGTGGTATAGGATAGAGTGGTGTTTTGTATCTGAAAATGATATTGTAACAGCTATAAAGGAAATGCGTTCATCTGGGGCAATGGGGCCGGATGAACTTCCAATATCTGTTTTAAAGCAAAGCAGTGAAAAATGGAGCAAATTGTTATGCCCTGTGTTCAACATTTGTTTCTCTAGCGGAAAGATTCTCCACTCGTGGAAAGGGAGCATCTTAGTGCCCCTTTTCAAAAGGGGTGACCGATATGCTCCCCAAAACTATCGCCAAATTGCCCTCTTAGATGCAATCGGCAAAGTATTTGCAAGATGCCTTTTGAAGCAAATAAATGATTGGGTGGACCAAGAAAATATACTTCCCCTTGAACAGACGGGTTTTCGAAAGCACCATGGTACCCTGGATAATTCAACGGCTCTACAGGTAATAACGGACAAATATATCAGGGACAGAGGTGGGGGAGTCTATGCCGCTTTCATAGACTTCTCCACGGCTTTTGATAAAGTTGACCATCCTCTGTTGTGGAAGAAATTACTTACTTTGGGTATGCCAGTAAGGCTGTTGAATTTGGTTCATGAACTCCACTCTGAGACGTTGTGTAGAGTATTATTGGGTGGGGAGAGAGGCTTATCGCAAGTAATTCCTTCTGCCAATGGTCTTAAACAGGGTTGTCTATTGGCCCCCTTGCTGTTCTCTCTCTATGTTTGTGATCTCCCCCAGACCCTATCCCTGAGCGAAGGCATTGCCCCCACTCTAGGAGATAAACCGATTGCATGTTTAATGTATACAGATGACATACTTCTTTTAGACCTTACTCCAAAGGGTCTCAATAGTCGTCTGCATGCCTTGCATTTATTTGCTCAGCGCCACCATTTGAAGATTAACATGTTCAAAAGCAAGGTAATGTGCATTACAGGGAAGAAAAAAACGAAATTGGGTAATTTCAGTTGGTTTCTAGGGAGTGAGAAACTGGAAATTGTAAAATTTTATGTTTTCCTTGGTAAAATCATATGTGGTAACTTGTGCGACAAGGCTCACATAGACAGCAACATTAGGAAAGCCATGACTCAGGGAAATGGACTGAGTGCCCTCTATAAAGCAACCGGCAGAAGACATTTTGTCTATCTGCTGGAGGCCTTTCGTGCAAAAATTCCAGCATCCCTGCTTTATGGCATTGAGTTAATAGATTTGAGGCAATGGGGTTTCCTAGATACTGTCGAGGGTAGACTCTTGCGACATTTATTGTCGGTCAATAATGCCTGTACAGTGGAATCCCTCAGACTGGAATCGGGCATACGAAGTAGTTGGGTTCAGGCCCTAGCAGGAGTAATACGTTGGGTCTTTTATTTAGCCAAAGGCAAACCGGATACTTTAAGATCCCTCATTAAAAAAGAATTATTGGGGCCTATGAAAGAATATTCTTTACTTATAAAGAATTTCAGAAAGGCTGTTACATTATTAGAACTGGAGGAATCAACTCTTTTTCTATTATCTTCACATCAGCTAAAGTTGTCATTAAAACGGGCAACATGGGAGTTAAGTTTTAAGAGGGATAGAGATGCCCCTATTGCAAAGGAAGGTGTTACTGAGATTGTTAATTCCTACTTATTCAAACAAATACAACCTTATGCATCCTGGATTCATCCTCATGGCTTACGCCGTTTTTGGTTCCTCTTGAGACATGATCTTCTCCCTTTAAATAAATTATTGGCTAGATGGCATGGTTGCTCCGATAAATGTAATCTATGTAACATTGATAGCTCAACTCAGGATATCACCCATATCCTTTTTATATGCCCTGCCCTAATGGTCCATCGTCGAAAGTGGGTGAGACCAATATGCTTAAAGCTAGGTATTTCTTCAGCTAAATCTTTCCTCAATGCCATTCTCATCCCTCCTAATGAAATGTTCTGTTACAGAATTTTTTATTTTTTTAAATGTTTTTTAGAATTATACTAATAGGTATCATTCGTACTTTTCAATTTTTGTATAAATGAAATGTATTTTGATGATTCTCTTTTTTGATTTGTATTTTTTGTTGATTCTTGTTGTTCTGTTTATATGTGGATCTCAACTGAGTTCCAAAACATATTTAAATAAATTGAATTGAATTGGTGTTTTGTATGTGAGTGAAGGTGCCATTGTGTGGTAGTTGGGGTAGTTGGGTGTAGAGGTGTAGTTTGTGGGGTATTGTGGTGTGTGTTGAGATATTGAAAAGTGTGTAGGTTTTGTATGTAGTAAATGTGTCAAGTGCATTTGCTGTGCGTGTGTTAATATGTTTGTGGATATGGATGGGTTAAGGTGGGAGCTGGTGAATGGGAAAAAAGGCAGCATCTCTGGCCCTCGGCCCGACCAGTCCCAAACAGGCAACTGCCCTTGTCCTTTCCACCCTTAGCCTTCATGCCCCAGCTGAGATGCCCCGAACCCTGACCTTAAATAACTCTAGTGATCAGGAGACCCCTTCAGCCAATGAGAACACTAGCCCTAAACCTAACTAATCATTTGTCAGATCTCTCTAATCAGGTGACCAACTCAAATCCTCTTTAATATACTACAGCAAGCTCGTTTGTAACACAATGTATGGTACAAACAATACATATGATGAATTCATGCTTGGGCAGCAATCCGCAGTAAAAGAACAATGGAAGGACTGTATTGCCTTTAACTCTCTTCAGTGCTTCCTTGCCTTTGAGGTAGATTTGTGCTACACGAATATCTCATACATTCACAACGTTCAACCGAAGGGTATCTTGGCCCATAATATAAAATCTTGATTGTTATAGAACTCAATGGTACTCATTTTATCAACATCAGAAGGATGAAAAACTGACCTTGTGAGTGATACAAATATCACACTAGTTATCCTTAGGAGCTATTTCTCAGGTACTTGAACGCTGCGCACACTCCACATGGTACACTCATTTTGTTATTTGTTTATGCATTGTGAAAAAGTCCTTGAACAAGGCACATGTCGACTGGATGCTCTGATGAATAATGCTGTAAAATTATCATTTGATAAAGAATGCAGAGAATAAACAACATTAAGTTAATCTAACAATATGGTGTCTGGACCCAGTGATTGTGGACTGTTGAGGTGCTGGATGAGCCCCTGGTACCCAATATATTACATACATACATATGTACATAACCCTGGTGACCTGTCTGGCCCTCAGTTGCAGGTAAGACCAGCAACATCGATTATTAAATTTAGATTTAGAGGTTTATAGAGTTACTATTTACCGTAGACAACACTGTACATTGTTCTATCCCTGTTAAAAAGAATCTTTAAATACTGGATCATGAAAAGGGGCTAGACATCAAAAAAAGGGAATTCCCTGACAGAGGCACACAGAGCTAGTAATACTGGTTTAGTCACCCCACACAAGGATTGATTACTTGTCTGCTAAAGCCTGATCTTTTTCGAGGCGAACCTCCCAAGAAGATGAAACGCCTACTGAATTCCCAGCCAAAGTTCCAATCGAGCAATAACCTCTAACGCGAAAATTCAGCAAATTACACCCGAGCAGGAGACACTCGTGAAATTCAGTTTGCATTTGGTTTGCCACTGCCTGACTCCACGGTGCCTCTGAAGCAGTGCCCTCACACACACGGGGACAAGGCAGCGCATCTCCCTCATTGTTCCCAGTCACACTCAAACCTCGCGATAAACAAACTACCACTGCTTCTGTTTTGGTGAGATCAATTAACACAGCATCTCGAGAGCCAGGACTAAAGAGGAGGGGGGGGGGGCGCGCGGGGAGGGGGGGGGGGCAGCTGTGCATGCCAGCTCAAAGCACGAACTTGCAATAAATCTATCCCCACTGTTATCTGGCTTTAAAAATCCCATCAAACCACTACACCAATAAACAACGCTACTGTATCACACAACACAACATCCTCCAACTGGGCCACACAAGACCATCTGGCTACAAAACTGCCTGCGCGCCAAAGACGAAAACTTTGAAGATAAACATTGCCATGTGCGGAAACTTAAGAAATTAACGAAAAAAAGCCTACGAGCTTTGAGCGTCAGTTTTTATGTTATTATTCATGGGAATGTATTATTTCATACTGGGATTGACACATTTTATAGGAAACCTCAGACACGTAGAGCAGAGTTGCAGATATGGCTGGAAAATATGATGCTGGAACAAATTGGCAGGCAGCTGCCTTGGCTCTGTGCATTGATCCGCAGCCCTGTGTAAAGAACACACATCTGTGGGAACCATCACAAGCCCATCATTGCCCCTTCGCATCTTACTTGCAGTTCCTGTTGCTTTTCATGGTCAATAGTGAATTGGGACCATTGCCAACTAATCGGCAGTGGCCTAAAAAGTAAACTAAAGAGGAGCTCTCATGATGGGCATACTACAAAACCGAGTGGATTCTTGATATCTTCACAAGGACTAACATCAGAAACCATGATAATACTAATGCAACTATTGCTAGTACTAAGAGTAACTATCGATTCAAGGGTCTCAGCCTTGCTTCACTATAGATTTTACCCACCTTGACCTATTATACTCTGTCAAATAATAATATCAATGGACACACAGATAGTGTACACCACAGTTGTTACATAGCTTTGAACAAGGTCACTACTAAAGTCTGAAATTGCAAAACTTAAAGCACTGCCACCTTGTACACAAAATAACGTAGTGCGAATTGTAGCAAATATTAACAAAGACCAAGCTTATATAAAGTATATTCTGGTTGTACTATTTGTATCTTGTTGTGTGGTATGTTTATATGAATGCTCACTCACACATCACACATGTAAGCTAGCATGTACTTACAGAAATCATGGATAGAAGGGCATATACACAGAACCAACACAAACACGGGCTTGTATGCATGCAAGGGTCAATAGATTTATAGATACGTATGTGAGTGGGTAGCAGGTAGATGTATAAATAGTTGCATAATATTATTGATAGAATGGGAGAGGTTTGTAGGTGGATGTTTATTTTGGGGTTGAAAAGCACTGTGATATAGGTACGGTGCTCTCTTGCTAGTCCTAAAAGCGTATGAAAAATTATATATATACGTTTGAGTGTCCTTCATCCACAAAATGGCAGCCTTCCTAAATTTGCGAAAATAAAACATGCTTACAGGTAGATTCATCAAAGACCCGTTTTGCGAGTCTTTAATAGCGATTCATAAGGAATCGCTATTACAGACTCGCAAAACAGGATTCATGTAGGAATCGCAAAATAAATTGCGATTCCTACACATTCCTTATTTGGGATTCATTCCTATGGGCCTACGGCCCATAGGAATGCATGGGGAGTATTCCTTATTTGCGATTAGCAAATTGCTAATCGCAAATAAGATAGCGATTTCAAGGGTGCCAGGGGTGTCCAAAGGACACCCTGCAGCACCCCTGAAATGCAAATTTACACAGGTGTTGTGCACACACATGTCCAAAGGACATGTGTGTGTGTAACATGCAATAGAGAAAAATGCACGAAAGTGCTTATTACTATTTTTTTGCAATTTACCACAAAGTCAGACTTCGTGGTAAATAGCGACCAAATATTGTGAATTCGCAATTTCAAATTGGTTAATGAATTGCATTTAAGGAATCTCTAATAGAGATTCCTTAAATCCAGTTCCTCGCAAATATGCGATTTCGCAAATAGCGATTTTTGCATTTGGGATGATGAATCCCAAATGCAAAAATTGCACTCGCAAAGGGCCAGATTCTCAGAATCTGGCCCTTTGCGAGCGCAATTTAGCTTGATGAATCTACCTGTTAGCTCCTTGATATACACAAGGCAGCTTGCAAATTGAGACTACAGCATTGCAGTGCACTATAGAATTTTGCAGAAACTATTTCAAAATAATTTCCTTTAAAAACGTTCTCATTTCCAAATTGTCTTTTCAGATGTTTCCAAATTCAGAAATGTGGGATTGCTGCTGTTCAACCAAGCTCAGCAAATCTCTTTTTCTCAATGGTCGTGACTTTAGATTTCCAACAACCATCATATTAATGTTAAACACTGCCAGGATTGCAAACTGAAACAAAGGTAATATGCTCTGTTGATCAGAAAACTTTATGAAATAGTGAGTGTGTGGTGATGCAACAGTTTGAAGGTGTCATGGAAATCTAGGAGTATGCTGATCCATTGGTCTTGAATAACAGCTGTGATTAGGTGTTGGGCATGGTGAAGGAGTGTAATGATGCCATAAGTCACATTGCGATGGTGAGTTGTGCAATATTTTACAGAAGCTGTGATGAGACATTGAAGTGTGTGGGATATAAGTATACTGTAAACGGGGGATAGAGTGACAAGACAGCTTTAAAGAAATACTTACATTAAAATGTATGGGCGAGGGACTCATTATGTAAGGGGTGGTGATCCAGTCCAACGGTAGGTGGAGCTACCACGCGGTGAAAGCTACCATCTCAACAAACAAAGGACAATGGTGATGGTAGGTGACCTCAGCTGGGGGAGAGCTCTGCACTCATCACCACTGATGGGCAGGAAGAAAGTTGAGGGCCTAATTTAATGGAAACTCTCTTCATTTACATCATATCCCCCCACTTCTCATTGCTGGAATTTTTATACTGATTCAGTAACAAGTTGGCAGAGATGACAAACCACGCACAATTCAAGATAAGAGCGGCAGGTCATAAATTGGGTGATGTACATTGGGTCTCACCAATAGTTTCTCTCTATATATTGACTTTGAACAGGACCCAATCTACCTATACAGAAGAGGCCACATGGACCCTCTCACCATATGGGCTGCATCAAACACCTACCTCACCCTATGGAGACTTTTGTCTTCAGTGGTCTACTGAACTGTTAAATGAAAATGTCTGGACACACTGGTCAAAAATCTACTCCAAGTATTTTGCTGGAAGTTACTTTCAGTATTACCCCTAAACCCATGCATTATTAGTCATCTGAAAGAAGCCAATTCAACCAATCCAACAGTATCCATGTACTAAGGGCCATTGTGTGGTCCTGTAAAAAAAAGGTGTGGTCCCTAAGTAAGAGCTGTGGGACGATGAAGATAAAAGATTTTAAAGGGCAAAAAAGAGTGCTTTGTAAAAGTAATGCTTGAAGAGTAACACACAATGAGGTGATGATGTGCAGTACGTTTATGAATGAGGGAGGAAGGTATAATAAACATAAGTTTATTAGATGAATCCACAGCTCAAGGAGAACTTGGAATTCTAGCCCAGTATGTCCGTCAACAAACTGTTCATATCTAGAATCTTGGTCTACTTTGTTTAATTGAAGTGAACCCGAACTATAGAGAATTGCCATGAACTAAAACATTGTGTTCTTGATCACATGTAGTCGCCTGCCAATCTTGTGAGCATAACTTATTCAAATGAGGGCTGTTTTACCATATGTGTGTGGTGAAGGATGGTGGCAACTGGCAGAGATATAGAATTAAATAAATAAACATTTTAAATCTAAGAATATTTTGTCCGACATTGAAAAGAATTATGTATAGGTTAGTTATATTTTTATAGAAGCGAGAAGAGATATTAAACATCAAAAAATCTTAATTCTTACCTACAGGTGTTTCAAACAGCTCTATTTGCAATTTACAGAAAGTGCCTGACTCTATCCAAAAATTAATTACTGGGCAAATATATCTTTTCACATCATTCCTCTGCTCATCTCTCCGCAGGGGCCAGCCCAGGTGATCTTATTCATTTATCTTCAAGTATGCTTCTCCCATACATGACATCCCTGATCTCACACTAAGAGAAGCCCTCACTCAGGAGCTAGGATTGATTAATCGGGTCTTCAAAGTGTATAATGGCTTAGGCCCTTTGAGAAAGGGAAAATCTAAAACTTTCCCTCGCCATTTGGTTTACATTAGATGTAACAAGGCTAAAAAGCAAAGTTAGAGCCAAGGAATTAAAATGTAGAATGACTCAAAGCATGGACTTCAAATATATGGTCAACCAGTAATATTTCACTATTCTTCCTGCAAAAAAAACAGCATTATGTCTTATCACTCAGAGTCTGCCAGAGCATTATTTACGATAAATTAAATTTTTTAAAAAACACAAGCTCAGTATTGCAAAAAGCAAGAATCTCAGCCATAGTGAAGCTTCCTGCATCATTTCTTTAAAAAACAGAAAAAAGGATTGTCCTGATTTGTCATTGATAAGTTTTAAATAAAATTCACACTCCTTTTTGACAGAATTTTTTCTCATTCAGTCATCAATGATTGGCTAAAAACCTAATAACTGAAATCAAAACTTGCAGGATCCTGTTCGCACAGATTTATTGTAATAAAATGCTTACATTTTCGCCTGCCTGGAATTCCCAAAAGGATTCTTGACAGATTGAAATTAATTTACCACTGCAGATTTCTCAACCACACAGTGAAGTAATACATATTAGCAAATCCCAAGCAAGGACCAATACGTAGGCATTGCAAGATATGGTTTGCCTTGTAACTTTGTGAATACCCATAAACATGTAAATGTGTGGCCATTCAAAAAGACTAATCCAATCCTCTCCTAGCCTGGAAATTGCCAGGAATTTCCTCCAGCAAACAGATGGCCTAGCTCCATATTTTAGGTTCAGAAAGGTGACAGACAGCTCACCCTCAGAAATGGTGAGGGGTGTTGAAGAACTGCTTTTACCACAGGGACAAATCGTTTCCCCAATTGGAAAAGTACAAAAATATCCAAAGATGGAAAATAGGAGCCTGAGCAAAATGTCACAAGGCATGGCAATAGTGCGCCTGGAAAGTTGTACCTGGCAGAGCTTTCCAGGAGTATTAATGGGAATGTTTGTGGATCGAAAACATTTAAGAATAAGATGATGTTTTGCAATTAGGCCTGAACGGCAGTGGGTGTGGCTGCCTGATCCCGTCGCTCGGAGCACTGAGGAGCGATTTTCAAAACAAATCTGGAGTAAAATTGTTCGGATGAAGCTGCAGACACCTGATCCTGACATCTAAACGTGTGGGTTGTGAGGAGCAACAAAAAGGTTGGATGTCTTTAGTGTGAGAGTGCCATAATTCACTAGTGAAGGCTACGACATTCACTCGATGAGAGGATCACAAAATGGCGGTGTTTGGTTCGACCATATAACGAAGGGAAACACAGAGGAACAAGGAGGCGAGACCAAATCCTAATCGCCTTCATCTCGACTATTTTTACTCACCTGTCCACAGGAGCAAAAGGTTCCAACCAATTCCAAGCATACACAGGTCTCAGGCCCAGACGCAAGATGGCGGACAAAGAATCTAGAGGTCTAAACAAAAAGTCAAAGCCTGAACCGTCGTCCTCAGACTCTCCGATCAAAGCTAAATCAGATATGCACAGTACAATGGACATGATCCTCAGGAAATTAGCTAACGTACATGATCTGGCAAAATCTACTAAGCAAAACACTGACTCTATGCAACTGGAGCTTACCGCCATCAGGACAGACTTACACACGATTAACTAGAAACTCACTGATGCAGAACAGAGAATAAGCGATGTAGAAGATGTGACCTCCCAGGCCGGTAAATAAATACAATACCTCAGAGATACTGCAAGCGAGCTTAAAAGGCTTGCAGACAAATTGGAAGACCGCAACAGACGAGGGGACTTACGCATTTATGGTATCCCGGAGGGCTCAGAAGATGCAGCAGTTTCATGTGGAGCATTTTTAGAATCCTGGATACCCATGATAACAGGCATAACATTTCCTCAGGCTTTGGAAATGTACAGAGCACACAGGATCTGAAGTTACCTGGAAAGGCCATCAGATAAACTTTTCGCAGGATTACTCAAAGCAGACGGTGGACACGTGGCAGGGGTTTCTGCAACTGAGAGATAAATTGAGAGACAAAAACATCCAATTCTCTTTTGCAGGCCCGGCAAAATTTAGAATCTTTGAGAATGGCAGACCACATTTTTTTAAAAAATCCCAGGGATCTGGCAAGGCATTTGGAGGCTCCCCCGGTACCGGATATGTAGACCGCTGCTGGACACTCAAAAAACCGGAAAACATGAACATTCAGTAATATCATATCCTTGGCCCTACAATAGTTCTGTGACGCCACTCTGTCAGTCACATGTGTATTTACCTGCCTGAGTCATAAGTCTATGTTTAGGCTATCTACGCTGGGCTCCTTGGCGTATCTGGGCTCCTTGGCGTATCTGTTGCACAAAATGTTTTTGTTTATGTTCACGCCCTTCCTCTCACGAGCCACAACCCAAGTGTGCTTAAGTTGACGTGACCTAGTACACAGAGTATGCTCGGCATCAAGGGGCCACTGGGGACAAGTTACTGAATGCGAGTGGTGGGCAGTGCCACATTAAAACATATGCTGCACAGCTTCAGAATGTACTAGCAATTGTTTGGTTACAAATGTAGGATTGTTAAACTCTAAATATGGAACCCCGACCAAGACCGCAGTCCCTCATTGTGGTTTTATATTTTATTGCATTTTTCAACGGGTAATTAGTAAGAGACCGACAGTTCTAGTTAGGGTTCATCCAGATCGGATACAAACTAGTTTATATCCTCTCGGCTGCCAGTTGACAGACTTACCGTTGCAGCTCCTACTCTTGAATCTTTCAGGTGGGGAAGGGAGGGAAGGGGTAGGGGAGGAGGGGCAGGGACAAGGGGGGTAGATGGGGTTGGCTTTCGTGTATTATATGTATTGCATGATCTCTTTTCTTTGTTTTATCTTATCAAATATGTTGCAATGACAATTGGACTCTACTTCAGATACAAACTCATGATCAGGGCCCATATGGCTCGCAAGAGAAGAAGCCGTCAACGACTATCTACTACTAAGACGCTAATTGCATTACTGTGGGTCCTGCAGAGGGTAATGTACGCTATCCTTAAAGATATATTCAACCAAGTAGCCAACAATAGACCAAGGGATGGCTAAAAAAAAAATATAATAGAATATATCAATATAGTATCCCTAATTGTTAAGAGGCACAACCACCCTGTCAAGCGTAGAAAAATCTTCGATTACCGAGCCAAAACAAAGGGAGACCTTATTCTTCTCCAAGAAACAAAACTCCCAGAGGAGGATGTGAGCTTTATTAAACACAACTGGATCTCCCATGTTTTCTGTTCACTAGCTAATCATAAGAATAAAGGTGTTATCACTCTTATAGCCAGAAAATCACATAATTCCAACATTTCGCACACACATGATGAAGAAAGGAGACTGTTAATTACACACACGTGGATGGGGAGGGTATCATCCATGTTATCAACATTTATGCCCTAACTCAGATGAGCCCAGCTTCTGGGAAAGGATATCGGATACGATAGGCTGCCTACCCCAAGATGAACTCGTCATAGTAGGAGGGGATTTCAATCTACCACTAGATCCCCTAATTGACCGGAAATCTAAATGTAAGTAACCCAATCCCATGAGGTCCTCTATAAAATCTGTTCAAAATTCAACCTTAAGGACCCCTGGCGCCTTCAGCACCCAGACACGCGCACTTATGCCTTTTTTTTACAGTCCCACACAATTCCTATACTAGGATTGATTGTATTTTAATTCTTGGGTCCTTTACCCACCTCATTGACCAAACAGACATTGCTCCTATACTTGTGTCAGATCATTCCTGTATTAGTACAAAGCTAGCAGGTACTCACCCCACACTTCCCCCTAAATGCTAGCGATTCAACGAGGAGGTACTTTCCGACCCAACCGATAAAAAACTGATAGAGGCTGCTATCCATGATTACATCATACACAATGACCTCACAAACGCATTCACACTATGGGATGCGCTTAAAGCAACCATCAGGGGGGTACTCATTGGGATTAAAGCAAGAATCAATAAGAACTTAAACTCAGAACTAAACGTTTTGGAAAGAGAGATTAAACTCCTGGAAGCATTACATGCCAATGCAATAAATAATAATGAGACATTTTACCAACTAGTAAAGAAAACATATATCTATATAACAAAATCATAAGTAAAAGGGCGGGGTGTGGATTAATACATATAAGACCTTGAAACTATGCGAAGGTAACAGGGCAGGGAAACAACAGGTCCCCTATCTCAAGCACAAGCAGAGACAGTTTACCATCTCCTTGATAAAAGACTCCACTAACACCACCCAAAATAAACAAAAGGAGATTCTGAACGCATTCAAATCATTTTATGAGGATCTTTATAAAAATAAACAAACAGTAAACTCAGAAGAATATGCCAGGTATTTAGAATCTCTAAATCTCCCACTCCTATAAAAGGCAGATGGTGAAGCTCTGGGTAAACCCTTTTCAGAAATAGAATTAATTAACTCCATTAGATCCCTGAAAAGTAATAAGGCCCCGGGGCGGGATAGCTTCTCGGCGTCTTTTTACAAATCATTTAGCGAATCTCTGCAACCAACTCTGCTAAAAGTTTTTAACACCATAGCCAGGGAAGGATGCACCCATCAATCAATGAAAGAAGCCACTATCATTGTCATACCCAAAGAGGGGAAAGACCCGCTTTTACCTAAAAACTATGGGCCAATCGCACTGATTAATGTGGATTGCAAATGCTATGCCAAACTATTAGCAGTACGGTTGAACGCGGTACTCCCTAAACTCATTAGTAATTCCCAAGTTGGCTTCCTTAAAAGTCAAATGTCTAATGACAACACCCGCTTGCTAAGTCATATACTAGAATAGGCAAAGCAAAAACCTGACTATCTATTGCCATTACCCTAGACGCAGAAAAACAGTTCAACAGAGTCTCATGGGCATTCTTACGGCATTGCATGCTGTCCTTTAATCTAAGAAGCTCGTTCACCAATATGGCCATGGCGATGTATTCAGAGCCCACAGCATATATAGCGATTAATGGAACCTTATCAGATGCCTTTACAATGGAGCAGGGCACTAGACAAGGCTGCCCCTATCACCTTCCCTCTTTCTCCTAGCCCTTGAACCTTTACTTCAAGACATTAAACAGAACCATGAAATTAAAGGGGTAAGCTTTAAGGACCTCAAGGTGAAATTGGTCACCTACTCGGACAACATCCTTATAGTCACGGAGGAGCCATGCTCTTCAGTTATAGCCCTGATGCAAACCATAACAATGTATTCGTCCCACTCTGGCTACAAGCTGAACAGAGATAAGTCACAAGTCAAGCCCCTTAATATATATTGTGCTAGAGAGATACTAGGTGACTCGGGCCTCGCCTGGCAGCCGGGTTTCATTAAATATCTAGGGATAGAATTTAGCAGTAATAGCCTAGTGTTTTTACAAAGAAATGAAGCCATCACCCTAGAAAACATTGAAATCTTCTAGAAGCATGGTCCCCTGGATTCATAACATGGTGGGGCAGAATCGAAACCATCAAGATGATGGTTACACCATTAGTGAACTACCTAATAAGGATGCTCCCTCCTACATTGTCGGAGGGGTTCCATTGGAAGTTAGAAATCCTTATCTCCAAGTTCCTTTGCCAAGGTAAAAAGGCCAGAATGAGTCTTAAAAAACTCAGACTGGACAAATCCCTTGGGGGAGTAAACCTAGCAGACTTTAAACTCTTCCAAGCAGCATTCTAAACTTGGCTCCTATTGGTTCGTTCCTCCCATGGGATATGCCCCAGTCTGGCTAGAATCAAGAATTCGCTGCTCAGTAATTTAGCCCCAGCTGCACTACTTACCTCCAAACTCACAAATATCAGCTGCTCTAAATCTGTCTTTAAGAACACGAAATACGCTCTATTGAAACTAGATAAAAAACTAGATGTTAGCATAAGACATTCAAACTTGGAGTCACTGTGGGACAACAATAAGATCCAGTATAGGGGAAGCACTATACACTACACTACATGGATCGACAAAGGTATATCCTTTCCCCACAAATTGGTAGACCTGACATCCCCCTTCACCTTCAAAGTCTTAAAGGCAAAATGTAACCTAGATCCCCTGGAGTTCTACAATTTCTTAAAAATAAAGGCAGCAATCACAAAAGCTAACCTCCAGCCCTCTTCCCCTTCCCTCCCACAATACATAGAGAAAATAAATAAACTGGGTCACCATGTCATGTCATTAGCGATAATTATCGCTGACATGCAAAGCGGGCCACAAAATGCTCGCTGTCGCTAACTGGTGCTAGCGACAGCTTGGTAATTGGGCGATGAAATTTTCGCCCCTTTAGTGGAAAAAAGTCCCGCTAAAGCCCTTGGTAATATACCCCCTGGTTTTAAAGTTAACATGTGTGAAAAGGGCATATCATTCTCATAAGCGGTGAAACATGACTTATTAGAACCAACAGCCTGCATCACAATTGTGACATATGGAAGGATTTACTTGCACCCCACTGCGACAACCGCATATATCCAGTGATAAAAAGGTAAGATGTTTCGAATCCTATTATTTTTTGTTTGGAGACACACATTTGAAACCTCCTCCTTTCAAGCCACAGAGCTGAAATTAAGTACCTCAAATTCCACAAAGTCCTAGAATCTTGTATTTTCTACTAATGCATTGTTGAATCTTAATGCAGTATCTCTTTTGCTTAAGCTCATTGATTACTGCCACTCAAGTTTAGTCTCGAATTCCTCTCTTATGTTCTTATTTTAAACTCACCTTGCCACACAAATGTATTTCATACACATACACAATACAAATAGTCGATGTTTGTTTATAATATTGATTTACAAAGTGGCAATAATAATAATGTGAAATATTATAAATGTTGTTATTGTTTGTGCTATAAGTATGATATTTTTATTAAGAATGACAGCACTAAAACATGAATTACAATTATAAAGCTACATAATGAGGAGGCAGTCACACACATTTCTGTTTATCCACATTTGTACGTTTTACAAGCTATAGACAATTACAAGGCTTACTGGCATGCATAAGTCACATCACAGGACCAATACGGAAAGTGTTGTTTCAGTAAGTAATGAAGTGTTACCCTCACATATGCTGCTCAAGTGACTGTTTGATATATTGCAGCCAGGTTTGGTATGGCAGTAAACCTCCTGGTATGGATAAATATTGAAATATTCCACAGACAAAGGCGAACTGTATTTTTTCTTTCTTTTTTCTAAATGTGATCTTTTAGAAACTCCTTCCTTCAAAGATGGAGATGATGGCAGCAGGTACCACTCCAGTGCTCGTGACTAATGTTGTACCTCCTAAAATCATAGCATCCCTTTTTCTGGACATATTCCAGCCTGCACCTGTCAAAGCTTGGGCTACTGAAAGGACTTCAGAGTCCCAGAATGTGTAATGGAAAGGTACGTCTTCTCTGATCTTAAAATGAATGGATATGCATTTGGTCTGCGTTACTTGGCACATATCAGTTTATCTTTGTGGATGTGTACAACCTTCTTAAGCTAGCAGTGACTTTTGTAGAGACCCGTACACTCATTCTGGAGGTTGGTGATTTATAGGCTTTTTTCACACACTTTTGTGTACAACGGAGGCATGCGATTCTTATTTTTTGTTTTGTTTTCTTTGCTTTCAAATTTATTTTATGTTTATTCTGAAGCATTCACACATAAATTGAACATAGGAGCATTTCATCATTTTCATTAATGTACGAAAGCATCCACATGAATAAATCGCCTGTGCCAGACTCTCCAACAAGCTTTGAGAGTTTGCTGGTCTCTCAACTTCTGTTGCCCAGAACGTACTGCGATTGAAAGGCCAGGTTGAGTCTGTAGGCCTTTCATGAGGTAATTATGGAATGTCTCCCTTACATTTCATGAAATAGGATAGATTCTTCAGTGGCTACTCATGAATTAGCTTTAATGATTTAAAAAATGGCATCCGAACTTCTAGAAACAATGCCTAGATAAAACATCTTCACCCGCCTTCCAGATAGCAAGCAGGGTTGATTTTCTCACACCAATGGGACATAGAGTGCTTAGTTTTAGATTGGTGGTGGGGGCCACCGGCACTTATTTTTGGGGACCGGCACACATTTTTCTGTATCAGACATTTACAAATAGCAAGAAAGGGAAAAACACACAAAGCAGAAAACAGACAAAGAGAACGATGGAAAGCCATCACAGAGGGAGAAAGCAGAGACCTGTAAGTGTGAGAAACAGTGGAAAGGAGTGTCTGATAGTGGATTAAAGGGACATGAGATGGATTGAAGACTATGCAGTCTTGGTGTCTGGTGCACTGACATTTAGTTACACCAACCACGGGCTTCTGAACAGAGCTTTGGGCTCTGGCACTTGTTCATTTATAAATTAAGCACTGGGGATATCTGTCAATTTGGACTTCTATCAAAACCTGATGGAGGCTGCATTTAACAAGTTCACAGTTCCCCATCTCTTCTAGAGACAGTAGCAGTAACGTGTTATTGATGTTGTTATATAATTTATGTTATATAATTTGTTAAGCGCAAACAGCTGCCCCAGCAACGGAGCGTCCCGGCGCTGACCTAACCAATACCAGAGGGGAGAGGGGGAACCAAAGGAATTAAATGGCAGAGAAGAGGTGGGTCTTAAGTGCTTTCCGGAAAGCGATCAGATTGGTTTGGGCACGGATGTGTGGAGGCAGTGAGTTCCATAGCTTAGCTCCTAGGACTTTGAAGGAACGTCCACCCTGTCTACAGAGCTTAGTTCGAGGGATCATCACGAGGTGTTGTCCCAAAGAACGCAAGTTGCGCTGGGGCGTGTATGGTGTCAGAAGTGGGCGTAGGAGTTCAGGGCAGTCGGCTTTGAGAATCTTAAAAGCTGTGGTCAGGGCTTTAAAATGGATCC
This sequence comes from Lissotriton vulgaris, assembly GCF_964263255.1. NCBI lineage: Eukaryota > Metazoa > Chordata > Amphibia > Caudata > Salamandridae > Lissotriton > Lissotriton vulgaris. The sequence continues at coordinate 1,706,151,363 of NC_141694.1, forward strand.
GAGATTCCACAGGCAGCCAGTGCAAATTGCGAATGGTGGTTCTGGCAGAGCACCTGCGTGGGAGACCAACCACAGCTCTGGCGGCCGAGTTCTGGATACGCTGCAGTCTTGCAAGTTCCGCTTTGTTTGCTCCTAAGAGCAAAACATTGGCGTAATCTAGCCGGGCAAGAATCATGGCTTGCATGATGAGTTGACGGGTTTTGGAGTTGAAGAATCCGAGTATGGGGTGGAGGCTCCTCATGAGACCCACACATGTGGCTGCCACTTTCTTTGTGTGGGACTGAAAGTTTAGGGCGGGGTCGAGCCAGACTCCTAGGTTTTTGACAACTTCTTTTGGCACGGGAGTGGGGCCAAGCACAGAGGGCCACCAATGATTGTTCCAAAGTTTAGGGTTTTTTCCCAGGAGGAGGACCTCCGTTTTCCCTGCATTCAGCTGCAGGCAGTTGAGTGTCATCCACTGTGCGACTGCCGCGAGGCCATCTCTAAATTTGGTTGCCGAAGGTGAGGGACCTTCAGAGAGTGTGATGACCAGCTGGGTGTCGTCAGCGTACGACACCAGCGTAAGGTCCCACTCTTTTGCCACCACTGCGAGAGGCTGAACGTATAGGTTGAATAAGGATGGGCTCCACCTGATCTGCCTTCAGAAACACTTCAGGGCTGGATAATGGTGAAGATGTTAAGCCTGCTCTTTTTAGGGTGGGATTGCCGATGCAATGTCACCTGTTTTATTGACTGCCTTCACCTGCCTTGCACAGCATGGGTGTACAGGACAGAAAGAAGCAAACAGTGGCACGCACTGTTGAACCTGTCCCTTTTTTGGCAGGTTTTTCCCAGAACTTTTTGCCTCCCTCCTGAATTTTCTTCTGATCTGGTTTTGTTGGTTTCTTGCCTCTGGGCATGTTGACACTGCTAATCAGTGCTAATGTTCATGTGCTCTCTCTTGTAAACTTGGTAAGATTGGTATACACCTGTTTGGCATATTTAATGTACTTGTTAGTCCATTGTACAGTGGTATCCCATATACCCAGACCCTGTAAATTAAATGCTACTAGTGGGCCTGCAGCACTGCTTGCAGCACCCACAGAAGTAGCCTTTCAAACCTGTCTCAGGCCTCTGCCTCTGCAGGGTCTGCCTGCACAGTTTACTGCCACAGTGACGTCGCATTTAAAGTAATTGCCACACCAGAAACTCCCCTTTTACTACATATAAGTCACTCCTAAGGTAGTCCCTAGCTAGCCCTATGGGCAGGGTTCTGTGTAGTTAAAAGGTGGGACATGTGCCTTAACTGTGTGGCATGTCCTGGTAGAGACAAACAGCCTATTTGGTTTCTCACTGCTGTGAGGCTGCTTCTCTCAAAGGTCTGCATTGGGAATTTCCTGATATGTTTTTCAGTGGTAATTTCTGATCTGAAAGAAGTATCGCTGACAAGTTTGGTTTGTTTGGAAAAGTAGTGAAAAGTCACGCTTACTGGTGTTGGTGGATTTGTTATTACTATTTTAGAAATGCCACTTTTAGAAAGTGGTACAAAAGGGGGTGGTTATGGACGGAGCATCTGAACCAATCAAACATTCACACCCAGTCAACAGATCTGGGTTTAATCCATCACCGTTCTTTAGCCCACTCTGACACCCCAGTTTAGACATGACCATATGCAAATCAGTCTGACCCTGGGCCTCATCGGAACAGTCCAGCCCGAACTGACAAGACTTATGTAGTATTTATGTAACACTTATCAATGGTTGTTTAAGAATGCTTATAGAACCATATGCTTAGGAGCTTCTAATGAGAATGTTCACTGTGTGGGGAGATTCTCATTAGAATCTAGACAATTAACTGCTTTTATTTCTCCTTTTGGGACATACCAATATGTACGTATGCCGTTTGGGCTTGCCTCGGCGGCATCCGTTTTCCAACGACTTATGTCTAACATGTTAGAAGGTATCGAAGGTCTTTCTGTTTTTCAAGATGATGTTCTCATTTTTGCACCTGACATAAGTACACATGACACAATTTTGAAAGAAGTATTGTCTAGATTTCAATCGAATGGAGTGGTATTGAGGAGAGACAAATGTGTATTTGGAATGAATGAAGTTGAGTACTTAGGGCACTTTGTAAAAGAAAAAGGTATTCTTCCCAAGAATAGTTTCGTGGAATCTATTGTGAGTGCAAAAGCTCCCACTGATAAGAGTGCGTTAAAATCCTTTCTTGGTTTATGCGAATTTTATTCTCAATTAATTTATAATTTTGCAAGCAAGTTGAGACCACGTTCACGCATGTTGTAGAGAGGTGTAGAATTTAAATGGGATACTGAATGTCAAATTGTGTTTAATTGGGTGAAACAAGAACTTAGTTCGCCTACAATTTTGAAACATTTTAACCTAACTCTCAGGTGCACTCTTACTGTTGATGCATCTAATGTTGGTCTGGGTGCAGTCCTTTCCCAAGAAAGGAATGGTGAGTTTAATACTATTGGGTATGCTTCCAAAGTTTTGTCTCAAACTGAAGAAAAGTATTCAGTCATTGAGAAGGAATTATTAGCATGTTGGTGGGCTGTCTTGAAGTTTAAGAATTTTCTTTGGGGAAGAACATTTTGTCTCAGAACGGATCATAAACCCTTAGTATTCATTCTTAGTGGAAAAAATGTCAGAAGATTTCCCCCAAGAATTGCACGCTTATCATTCAAACTTTTACAGTTTGATTTCTCTGTTGATTATATTCCAGGGAACAAAAATGGCTGTGCTGATTTTCTATCTCGTTCTTCTTGTATTCATGAGGAAAATGACAATAGTGATAAAGCAGATAAGGAGCAATTCCTTGTAGCTACTGTAGATCTTCCTCAGTTATGTGCTGTGTCTGAAGACGAGTGGCGTGAAGCTCTCCGTGATGATGTGTCTTTGAAACAAGTTGTGAAGTTCATTGAGGAAGGGTGGTCTAAAGAAAGGAACCTTAATTTTGAATTTAAGACGTATTTACAGGTAGCAGATGAGCTCACCCTTGAAAGTGGGTTGGTTTTGAGAGCTGATAGGTTAATTCCTGCTGCGGTTTTAAGAGGAAAATTAATAAATTTTGCGCATGAAAGGGTTGTGCTTTCATTTTGGTGGCTGAACATGAACAGGGAGATTGATGACATTGGTAAATTATGTGTAGTTTGTTCAAGTTGCGATAAAGCTTTGAAAATACGGACTCCACCCTTATCACCAAGTTTCAAGTTTCAAAAGACCTTTATTCGAATTTGTTAAAATTCATAAAAGTACCGAACACATCAAAGCACATATATACACATAATACAAAACAGTTAAATAATTTACATTCCATAGTGACAAAGCAATTCATACAGAGGTTAGGCAATAAATTTCATTAACTTATAAGGTTTTAGCAGTAGTATTTTTATGACTGAATCTGATTTCAAGGACTTTCCATAGTCTTGCGTGCGCGTATGGCTAGTCTTAAAAAAGTGCTAGTGCGAAATGTCAGTTCATCATTGTCCAGGGTGAGCAGCAGCATATAGGATTCCTGAAGTGTAAGAGGTCTAAGTTTTCTAAAATATGGGGTTAAAAGCCATTTGGTATATCTCACATAAAATTTACAGAAAAACAGAAAGTGCAAATCGTCTTGAGTGCTTGTACCGTCACAGGGGCAGGGGGTAAGGTCAGTATGGTGTTGATACCCCAGAGGAAAAGAGAGCAAAAATTTCACAGTTCCTGCCCTTAGACGAAACAGTAGAGATCGTTCCCAATTTGACATAGGCAGTGATAGGTAGGGTGGCATGATTTGCATACAGAGACCATTACCAATGTATTTTTTGACCCCTGATTTCTGTAATTCAATTCTAAGCCGTTCATTACGGTAAAGTGCATAGAGTGCCTTTTGGACCTCATATTTGTCCTTTAGTTCAATAGCCGTTGGCTCAGTAAACAAAATGCCTCTACCAATTTCATTAAATATTTTAAAAACTTCTTTAAACCAGTGGATCTGCATGCCATTTTCACTATTAAGGCAGTCCCTGATGATGTTTTGCGTAAGGGCAGCAGCCTCATTCCTCCAGATTCTGATCCAGAAGAGTGCTGGTCTTACTTTAATAAAGTCGTTTATGAAAGGGAGGTTGAGTTCGTTATGACAGATGAAATTGGAAGAGGAAATTGGAGCTCCCAGCACTTTCCTGCAAAAACGGTTTTCCTCTCTTTGAATGCCAATGCTGCTGGCCGATCCCCAAACTTCGGCTCCATACGTGGCAACAGGGGAACACTGTAGTTTAAAAATTTTAACAATAGCTTTAGTGGCGCCGATTTTCTTAGGGCGGGGGAGACTCAGGACAGAATTGTTGGCTTTCGAGAACTTGCTCGTGGCGTGGGCCACATGCCCACTCCAAGAGCCGTTCGCAGCGAAAACCAACCCCAGGTAAGGGAACTTATGGACAGATTCGAGTTTATCTGTTCCAATTTGAATAGTGCCGAGTTTCCTTTTGCCCGGCCCACAGGGCATAATAAAAGACTTTTTAAAATTAACTTTCAAATCCAGTCCCTCCATAAAATTTACAAAACTATGTACAAGCAGACGTAAGGCGTTAGGTGTACGTGCCATAAGGACAGCGTCGTCTGCATATAAAAGTACGGGTAAGGGATTTCCTAAAATAATTGGGACATCAGGGGTAGCTTTCTTTAAACAGTTGGACAGGCCATTAATATAGATGATAAACAGCAGGGGTGCTAAAACGCACCCCTGTCTCACCCCCCTCCCTATCTTAATGGCTCCCGATACCTCTCCGCCCATCCCAATACGTACCCGAGCTTTCAAGTCAGTATGGAGGTAGGCTAAGAATCTAACAAGAGTGGCATCGAGACCGTTTGACAGGAGAGTTAACCATAGCTTGGATCTATTCACAAGATCGAATGCGGATGAAAGATCCATAAAAGCTAGGTAAACGGGGGATGAGCGAGCAATGCAGTATTTATCTATTATCAATTTTAAGTTTAGGCATTGCTCGACTGTTCCTACCCCACTCCTAAACCCCATCTGGCAGGGGTTTAAAAAGTCAGAATCAGACACCCATTCCAGTACCCTGTTATAAATTATTCGTCCTAGTATTTTTAAAGTATTATCCAGGAGGGAGATGGGACGATAATTTACTGGGTCAGATCTGTCTCCCTTTTTGTAGATGGGGACAATAATACTAGTAGCCCAGGTGGCAGGCATGGCTGCATGTGGGAGACTGTTAAAAATGTTTAAAAGTATTGGTGTCCAAAGATCAACGTTAAATTTGATGATATCAATAGGGAGGCCGTCCGGCCCGGGCGCCTTGTTACCTAGGCTCTCTTTGATAGCTTTCCTGACTTCTAAGTCCGAGATCTCTAAGCCTTCTGTTTGGTTCAGGTTAGGGAGAGGTTGCTCATCAGAGGGGGCGGCATAAATATTAGAAAAATGGGTCTCCCAGGCTGTACTGGTTATGTTGCAACTAATTTTTGTAAGCTCTTTGCCCATTTCCCTCGTTCTCCTAACTGCCGACCAAAATGGGCCGCTGCCACCCAGATTGGCGCTGATAACCAGCTTATCCCAGTGATCGGAGAGCAAATTTGCCTTCCTTTTCGATGTTTTATCTTTATAGTTTTTCCTGGCAGCTCGAACTACGTCCTTACACCTGGGATTGGCAGAGAGGTCCTTTCTTAACTCTCTATTGGCCACGGAGCAAGATGTATCAAACCACCGTGGCTCTTTATGGTCAGTAGGGAGTGGGACTGACAGGAGAGTTTTTATATTGGAGCATAAAGCTTCAAAATCAGTAATCAGTTCTTCATTATTTGTACTTGGGGAGGAGAGGCATTTCAATAAATCCGGATGTGCCTCCTGAATCGTGTCTATAATGGCCCCACAATCAATTCCTCTCCATTTAAGGCGAAGGCCATCAATTGAGGGTGTGATATCCCTTGCTCCATTTAAATTCATAAAAATCGGACTGGGTGCGAGGTTAAAAATAGCAAACAATGGATTATGATCGCTGAAGGACGTTTGCACCACAGAAGATTTGATTAAACAGTCCGTTAACACAGGTGATGTAAAAATGTAATCGATAATTGAACCGTTATCCCTGCCCTTAAACGTAGGGGCATAGGGAAAATTCATATCATACCCTACACTCATTACATCAACAAGATTAAAATCAGAGAGTATGCTAATCAGTTCCAAACCCCTGCGGTCATTACAGTGATCAAAATTAGTGGATCCATAGTTATCTATAAGTTTCACATTAAAATCTCCCCCGATCAGAATAATAGTCTTAGTGTCTACTGACAAGGAACAATCAATCATGTTTAAAACCTTAGATAAAGCAACAAAATTTTTGTTCGGTACACCATAAAAATCATTGTTGTAAAAATTGATTAAATAAATTGTGGTCTTTGATTTCAATTTATATTCCAGAATTTGAATATTGGAATTGGCAAGGTTATTTGGCTTCAAAACATTAATTGTACCGCCTGCCAAAATTCTAATCCCCGTGAAGAGTCCACCCACCGCTCGGCCAAAACTGGGTTTTGGTGATGTCAGGCTGAAACAGTGGTAGCCTTCAATATACAGGTTATCAACAGCCCAAGTTTCTTGGAACATAAGTATGTCTATGTCATTAATTAGTTCGGTCCAAGCAGGGTCAGAGAGCTTAGATTCTAAACCTGCGACATTCCAGCTTAGAATTGATAGGCCGTGTTTGAACCCCTGGTTAATAAATGTGCTCCTAGTATTCCCATTATCATAGATAGTTGGTTCGTTTGAAATGGCCGGAATACTATCCGACAATATAATTTCTGAAACTGCTGTTTTAACATGGAGCGATGCAGGTGAAATTATAATTGTGGCATCCTCTTGGTTACAGGCTTTTGCATTATTGCATAATTCTTTATTGAGGGGTGTGCTCAGTCAATCCTGTTCGTCTAATGATGATAGATAGTCGAACCGATTGAAAGTTGGGATATTGTACAATGGCCTAGCTTGTGTCATCTGTGCAAACTGGAATGGGTTGGGGATTGGGTAAGACCTATCCCTGTGATTGCTCTGGTGCATAGTTGGGGCTTGAAAGTGCTGCGGATGGTTGGGGGTAGGGATTGGCATTGGGGGTTGTGGATGCCAATTGTGGTTGTTGGAAAAGGCGGCATTTAGATTCTGGTTTTGGACAAAAAGGGGTGATTTGACCCTTGCACCAAAATTCATCTCTTGGTATGAATTAGTGGGGAAATTGTTGGGAAAGTTAACCGTGGCTTGTTCTGGGGGTATCAGGTGTCGATAAAAATATCCTAAGGGGAGGAGCGTGGTGTTAAATTCCCAGGGCGATGGTCGAGGTGCATTGGCTAATGTTTTCTCTGCCCAATGTGGTTTTCTAAAACTAATAATGACACAGTCGCCCTCAAATTTTTTCCTAAGTGGTCCAATCCAACCCACCCGCTGTGTGTTAATAATCTCCCTTGCACCATCAATCGGGTAATTGCAGTTAGTAATTAGCCAGTGCAGGGTTTTATTTTTGAGTGATGTGGGATTTTCATCCTGGTCCTTTCTTAGTTTGGTAACATTTACTAACGCTAGTACATATGCACCGCATTCCGGTGGGAGGTTAATGCGGGCAGGAACTTGCCTGGGTGTTTTTGGGATGGGTTGGGTCAAGATAGGATTGCTTGTTGAAATTGAAGGGTGACCTGTGGTGCTCACATTTGGGAGTATAGTATTCGTGGGGGTATTGGTGCCAGGATCCTTCCTTTTATCTGTGGATTTGCTATTAGTGTGTGATGTTGCTGCTTTTTGTTTTGTAATTAGGCCATTGGCCAGCGCAACAGGTACGACTTTATCTACGTTATTTGGGGCGGCTGGGGGTACTTGTAAAATAGTTGTTTTGGGACCTGCTATATTAGTGGGGTGCTATTTTTTGTACTAGTTGCAGGACCTCCCTTTAGGAAATTCTTGAGAGGGTTGCTCAATTCATCTAGCTGTTTTTCTAATCGAGCAAGCCTATTTTCGATTGGGGATAGATAAATGCTTAATAGATCCCCCAGCCTTTCCAACAGGGGGTCATATGCCTTGTCTATATTTCCGTTAGTGTTCGTTGTTCTACCCTGCTGAACAGTTTCACTATCATCCCTCTGGGATATTACCGTAACCTTAGTCGTGTTATGATTATTGTTAGGGACAAAGTTGGTATTTTTCCCAGGTTTCCTTTGTGCCCGGCCATATTTCCTGATCGTAGTGACCCGGGGCTTGGGTGCGTGTAACTTCAGTTTTTGAACTGCCCCCTCTCGCCTACCTCTAGCATGCCTGGTGTTATCAGCAGATTTTACTTTGGGAGAGGGGTTAATTAGTAGGTCAGGGGTTTTTTCCAGGTCTGTGCTAGTGTCGGTGTCTGTGTCTAACAGGGGAATGGAGGCTGAGAGGTTAACCTCGCTGGGAATGGTGTGTATGTCAGCACAAACATCAAGTAGGGGTCTGATGTTGTTAGGCATAGCTTGTGCAGGTGTAGTGGCAGTAGCAATGAGGCCAAGCGAGGAACGTTTGGCATGCGCCAGGTCTTGTGATACCCTGCGTTCTAGTAGGTTAATGCCCTGATTGATGGCATCATTGGCCTTAGATATAAAAAGGTCAATGGGGCCAGTCACAGCGGCAGCAGTTCTGCTGCGGGTGCCTCTTGGGGACATGCTGGCAGGTACTAACTAACCCCTATTCTGCGGTTTGGGTTGTTACGCAGGACTACAGACACAAATGTCAATGACACCTAGCAAACATAATAGTTAAAAGGCAGATAGTCCCGGAAATGATTGCAGTACCCACAGTTCCCGAATGAGGAATGGCCAATAGACCAATGAACAGTACCTTCAAGTTGTAACGAATGGGTGAAAAAGGGGTAGCCCCGTCCCCCTGCTCCGCGGCCGCTGATGGTGTGTTTGGCGGCGGCGGCGAGGTCCCGCTGCAACTGCGCCCTCCGTCAGCTCCCAAACTGCCTCCGTGCGTCTGCAGTCGCCTCCAGGCAACCTCCAGGAATATCCAGTGAGTTCCCCCTTATCACCAATTGAATTGCCACTTGGTTCATGGAATAAGTTAGGTTTAGATATTGTGGGACCGTTTCATGCGTTGGATGTGTCATCTAGGTATGCATTGGTCCTTATGGATTACTATTCTAAATGGCCGGAGGTGAGGTTTGTGAAAGATGTCTCTGCGAAGGCAGTGGTGGAATTCCTTAGTGATGTGTTTCTGAAGGAGGGGTTTCCAGAATATTTGGTGACTGACAATGGGACACAATTTGTTGCTTGAGAAGTTGAGGATTATTTGATCAAGTGTGGTATTAAGCATCTTAAACGTTCTTTGTATCATCCACAAACAAATGGTTTGGTGGAACGTATGAATAGAGTTTTAGGTGAGTGTATACAATGGGCTTCATCTAATAAATGTGTTGTGAGCAGTTCTGTGAGGAGTATGCTATGGTTTTATAGAACAACTCCTCACTCAACTACGAGAGTGTCGCCTTTCGAACTTTTACGTGGTCGTAAGGCTTCTACGTTGTCCCGTCCGGGATGGATGAGTAAGTGGATCAAAGGGGAACGATGGAATGATGATGAGGTCAGGAAGCAAGTGGAAAGTGTACAAAGTAAACAGAAAATGTATTTTGATAAAAAAAGAAACGTGAAGGATGTGAACATTTCTTCTGGTGATTTTGTACTCATCAAAAAACCTACACATGTTAAGAAAGGTTTCTCTAAATTCAGTCCTCCAATTAGAGTCAGTGATATCAGGAAACACTCTGTAAAGTTAGTTAATGGGCATTGGTGGAATAAGAATTGCTTAGTGAAAAGCCATCAATCTGACAATAAGAGTCATTTGTTGAAAGTTTAACAGGCTGACAATGTTCTTGACAGAAATGTTATTACGAATAATGAAGATTGTACGAGACCTTTTGCTTTAAGGCGTAGTACGCGTGAGGTAAAGATTCCTCACAGGTATAGATGTTAATGTTTTTCTGTATTTGTCTAAATTAGATTTTTGGAATCATTCTTTGTTCTTCTTTACTTTATTTTTGTATTCTTCTTCTCTTTTCTTGTTCTTATCTATTTTCCCTTCTTTTCTTGTTTTTTTTCCTTTCTTTTGTTTTGCTAACTCTTGTTTTGTTTAAAGGGAAAACTTATGTAGTATTTATGTAACACTTATCAATGGTTATTTGAGAATGCTTATAGAACCTTATGTTTAGGAGCTTCTAATGAGAATCTTCACTGTGTGGGGAGATTCTTAGTTTATGCTTTAGAGGACAAACTCCATCTTTTACAATAATTTTATGTTGAAAATTGGATATCTTCCTAAATTCCCCTGAAAATACATGTGGATAGTCATTAATTACATTTTCAATCCCAGGACTATCTCTTATAGCCAACACTTGATTCTTTGTATGCGGCCTGAGAACCATTTCAAACAACCCTTGGTGAACCTAGGATGTTTAACCCCTTGTGTGCCACATACATTTTTCCAAAAATGTTCCTTCCCTTAAACTCCATAACCTCTTCAATGTAGCCTGACACACTTATTTCTCTCCCTTCATAAGAAACTGCCTTCCGGTCTGGCGGTAAAAGAATTCAATTTGGCCATGTACAATGGTAGAGATCTAAAGTGATCATAGAAATCTGTGTTCCTGAGTCAACTAAAAGTTAAGAATGCGATCCCCCACATTGATGTTCACATAAGGATCAACACATAAGTCAGGATCTCCCACTACAATACCATCATCTTGAACCACAACAACCATATTTCTGAGTTCCTTGGTGGCAGATTCTTCATCAGTTTGGAAAGTTTCTTCATCCACCACACATTTGACTTGGAGAGATTTTAGAAAGGACTTGTTCTTACTTGTTTGGCACACTTTTTCAAAGTGTCCTATTTTGTTACAGATCTTACACGTTACGAATCTTGCTGGACATTTTCCGTTTATACCATGTGGCTCATAACCACACCTAAAACATATGTTAGTCTTGGAAAAGGATGAATTTTGTTTGTCCGCAGATTGTTGGCTATCCGAATATTTATTATAAATAGTCTTACTGTCTTTCACTTTTACTGCTGAAATGTGTTCTTTTTTCTTTTCCTCCAACTCTTTTACTGAAATCTGAGATGTCTCAATGCTTTTCGCCATTCGTATCATCTCTTCTAAAGTTGGATTGCCCAAGGTCAAAAGTTTTTGTTTAATTGCTTTGTCTGTGCATTTGGCTATGAACTGATCCTGTACAAGTTGTTCAGTAAAATTTTCAAACTGACAGTCATATGCAAGACTCCTCAAAGCTGTAATGTAGTTGTCAACATCTTCACCGGTATTTTGGCCACGTAAAAAAAACTTATGACGGAGCACTACTAAGCTGGGTTGTACATCGAACCTTGTCTGCAATTTTTTTTATTGTTTCTTGATACTCATCAAGAGGATCACCTTCAACTTGAACAGGGTTAGGCAGATGCTTTAATATTTCTCTGCCTTCATACCCTAACGAGTGTAGTAAAATGTACTTTTTCCATTGTGCACGAAATTTCATTGCACCAATTGCACCCAGATAATTTCAAATCCGTAAACCATTTCCTCCATTTTATTGGTGGATCACCAGCTGTTTCCAAAAATGGTGGAGGAGAAACAGCTTCCATTATCATACTGAGAAGTTAATTGAAACAGTTAGACTGTTCTTTTATGATGACATCAAAATATCACAGTCTTAGTCACTGGGTGAAACTGTGACTATTATTAAAAGTAGAATCCCATCCTCGTCGCCACAAAAAGATGTCGTAATGAACGTAGACATCAAGTTGATTTAATTCGATTTATTAGAATAACTAGACTCCCGGGCAGAGACACATCTTCCAGTTATAACAAGTAGCAATAACTGACAAATTAAGAATCTCCACACACAGTGAATATTCTTATTAGAAGCTCCTAAACATAAGGTTCTAAAAGCATTCTTAAACAACCATTGATAATTGTTACATAAATACTAAATAATGCCTTCCCTGGACCAGAAACAAGCTTCCTAGGACCGGTTTCTGGCATTCCAGCCGTCTTCAGCCAGGCTTGCTTGAATCCAGTGGCAAAGTGAGCAAGGGACTCACGTCTGAGCATACCCTGCCAACTTATGGCAAACAAAGCGGTACAAAAGGGGGTGGAGATGGACGGAGCATCGGAACCAATCAAACACTGACACCCAGTCAACAGATCTGGGTTTAATCCATCACCGTTCTTTAGCCCACTCTGACACCCCAGTTCAGACATGGCCATATGCAAATCAGTCTAACCCTGTGCCTCATGGGAACAGTCCTGCCCGAACTGCCAAGCCATGTCTACCCTGGACCGGAAACAAGGTTCCTAGGACCGGTTTCTGGCATCCCAGCCATCTTCAGCAAGGCTTGCTTGAATCTAGTGGCAAAGTGAGCAAGGGACTCACGTCTGAGCATACCCTGCCAACATATGACAAACAAAGCGATACAAAAGGGGGTGGTGATGGACAGAGCATCTGAACCAATCAAACACTCACACCCAGTCAACAGATCTGGCTTTAATCCATCACTGTTCTTTAGCCCACTCTGACACCCCAGTTCAGACATGGCCATATGCAAATCTGTCTGACCCTGTGCTTCATGGGAACAGTCCATCCCGAACTGCCAAGCCATGCCTTCCCTGGACCGGAAACAAGCTTCCTAGGACCGGTTTCTGGCATTCCAGCCGTCTTCAGCCAGGCTTGCTTGAATCTAGTGGCAAAGTAAGCAAGGGACTCACGTTTGAGCATACACTGCCAACTTATGGCGAACAAAGCGGTACAAAAGAGGGTGGTGATGGACGGAGCATCTGAACCAATCAAACACATACACCCAGTCAACAGATCTGCGAACACTTCCTGGTTTTGAGTGTTGGTAGCCAATAACAGTGAAGCTCGTGCCCAGGAGGGTTCACGAACCCACAGCTGCCCTAGATATTGAAATTTTTTCTTTATCAAATTTGTCAGGAACTACTGAATGGATTTACACCATTTAACAAAAAAACTCATTTTGAAACAAGGGCTATCCTTTTGCCACGTTTGGTGTAAGAAACTCCGTTCAGCAGTTCGGGCTGTAACTTTGTCTAAAGTTTCCTATGGAAAATAATATGGGGTAAATGCATTTTGGGACCCCCCTTTTTCTCAGCCCCCACTTGTTGAATCACCCCGAAACTTTCAAGACAGGAGATGACCGGAGCCAGCCAATAGTTTTAAAAATTGTGCGAAGATTCCTCAACCGGCGCCAAAGTAATTAGGAAAAGAAAAAATGCTTTTCCTATGGAAACTAGGTTCTAACTATAACTACCTACTGGTGACCGCCAGTAGGTAATATATATATATACAAATATATATATATATATATATATATATATTCTGTGATTTGTTCGCGAACACACCGCTGCTCTAGATATCAAAACGTTTTCTTTATCAAATTTCTCAGGAACTACTGAACAGATTTACACCATTTAAAAAAAAAATTTCTTTCTGAAACAAGGGCTACCCTTTCGCCAAATTTGGTGTAATTCCGTTCAGCAGTTCACCCCGAAACTTTCAAGACAAGCGCTGACCGGAGTGGGTCACTAGTTTTTAAAATTTTGCGAAGATTCGTCAATCGGCGCCAAACTTATTCGGAAAAGAAAAAATGCTTTTCCTATGGAAACTAGGTCCTAACTATAACTACCTACTGGCCACCGCAAGTAGGTAATATATATATATGAATATTTGTTGATTTGTAAAAACGGGGGGGGGATGTAGTGTCTTGTGATTTTTTAAAAATGAACTGTTTTAGCTCCTAACAGACTCCATAGAGCTGTGCCGTAGGTGTCAGAGTGCAATGCCATGAAAGCTTGCTTTAGAATGTTGTTTTCAGAATTACACGTAGCAGAATAAAGACATGTAATGCTAAGCTCCATGTGTGGTGTGGGTATTGGCAGGTATCTAGTCTGGAATATGCTACACCATTTACTCTAACTTTTTCTCAAGCGCATCATGCCCGAAATGTATTTTATTTATTTATTTAGAAATTTGTAAAGCCCTCAGCTACCCCCAACAGGGGTGTCCCGGCGCTGAAAACATGAGAATGAGAAGGTCAGAAAGGGTGAGCTGGAGAGGTTCAGTGAGGCTAGATCAGAGAAAAGAGCCAGGTCTTCAGTTTCCTTCGAAACAGAGGCTCTGATGTCAAGAATCTGAGTTCCACCGGTAGTAGATTCCACAATCTGGAGGTGGCCACGGCAAAAGCCCTGCCACCCGTACACGCCAGACGGAATCGTGGGCAGAACATAAGGCGAAGATGGTTAGATCTCAGATCCCGCGTCGCATGTGTCAGCCTGAGTATATGCATTAAGTATGCTGGGCCTCTGCCATTGAGAGCTCTGAAGGCGAGGACCAGAGCCTTGAACTCAATGCGGTATCTCACTGGTAGCCAGTGCAGTTTGGCCACATAAGGTGAAATCGAGTGGCGATAAGGAATGTTACAAATCAGCCTGGCAGCTGAATTCTGCACTGTTTGCAGACGATTAATGAGGTACGCCGGGGTTCCAACATACAAACTGTTTGCGTAGTCCAGGTGAGACGTTATTAGGGCATGGACTACTGTTCTGCGGGACTCAAGTGGCAAAAAAGGGATGATTTTATTAATCATTCGGAGTTTTCCAAAGCAGGATGATGATACTTTATTAATTTGGGATTTGCAGGAAAGAGCTGTGTCAAATTGGAAACCTAAATTCGGGGCAGCTTGAACTGGCACTCGGGGGGGATTAAGTTCAGATGTTGGAGGGGATAGAAGATTTGTGGTTAAAAAATAAGACCTCCGTCTTATCCGTATTCAATTTTAAGTTGTTGGCGGGCATCCAGGAGGCGATGTTTACCAGGCAGAGGCGAAAATTAGCCAAAGAGCTTTCAGAGTGATCTTTAAAAGAAAACACAAGCTGAGTGTCATCAGCGTAAAAGATCACTCTGAGGCCCCAAGATTCGACCACCTTCGCCAGCGGCATCAGGTACACATTGAATAGGAGGGGGCTAAGGGCAGATCCCTGCGGAACCCACCATATCAATGGTTTCTCTGTGGAAGCAAAAGGTCCAAGGGCGACCTGTTGGAATCTGCCCATCAAAAATGATTTCACCCAGGCCAGCGGGATCCCTCCGATGCCCACCTCATGAAGGCGATTCAGCAAAATGTCATGCGAGATGGTATCGAATGCTGCGGATAGGTCGAGGAGGACCAGCATGGCCTCCTCTCCCCTATCCACACATTCGCGAATGGACTCAGAGGCTTCCAGCAGGGCTGATTCAGTGCTAAAATCCGGCCTGAATCCTGACTGGGTGTCATGAAGCAGATGGTTAGTTTCTAAGTATTCGGACAATTGCTCTTGTACCGCCTTCTCTAACACTTTTGCTGGCTTAGGGAGAAGTGAGGTGGGCCGGTAGTTGCTAAAACATAATGGGTCAGCACCCGTTTTTTTCAGGATTGGTAACAACAGCGCATGTTTCCACAAGGAGGGAAAGAGGCCCGATTGCAGGGAGGAGTTCCAGATTTCTAGCAGAGGTTTAATCAGTAGCTGAGCTATTTCATTCAGAATCTGAGCCGGGGCTGGATCGAGTGGGGATCCGGATTTACACTTCAGGAACAAGGACAAGGCATAATCTTCAGACAAAGGTTTAAATGAGGTAAATACTTCAGCACAGGTGGTGTCATGGACTGAAGTTACTGCTGGGAATCTGTTGAATAGTTGCCGTGATGTTCACAGTTTTCTCATAAAAGAACTCAGACAGGCCTTCGCTAAGCAATTGGCTGGGGGTGACAGGGCATGCCAAGGCAGAGGGGTTGGCAAACTCCTTAACAATGTTAAAGAGGGTTTTGGTGGAATTTTCTGCTCTTTTAATTTTATCCGCAAAGTACTGTTTCATGACGATGCGTTTGAGTTTATGAAACTCTTTGAGAGCTGATCTGTAAATGGCTTTGGCCACCGGATCATATGATCAGCGCCATATACGCTCCAGTTTTTTGCATTTACTTCTATTGTCCCATAGTATCGTTGTGAACCATGGGGCTGAGGGTTTAGATCTTAAAGAGGAAAGGTTCTGCTTAGAGGCAATTTGCTCAATGGCAGCAGAGAGATCTTTATTAAAGGTGGATACTACTGCATTAAGATCAGCATCGAGTGGATCAGATATGCTCCTAAACATTTGCTCCAGGGCCGTACAAGTGACTTTATCCCACTTTATGCCCTGTTCTCTGATGGTAGATTCCATCTTAAGCGGTCTGGATGTAGATACTACAAATGGAATCAGGTAGTGGTCAGACCACATGAGAGGCATAGAAGGGAGAACATTAAGGTCAGGCCAATTGGAGAAAATTAAATCAAGGGTGTGTCCTGCAGAGTGTGTAGGACCACTGACCCATTGGGTTAGATTCAAACCTTGCATGGAGTCTAAAAGATTTTTGGCACGTGTACAGTCATGTACGTCAACGTGATGATTAAAATCACCTAGTACAGTGAAGTGAGGGTGCCTGAGGGACAGATATGCAATGGCCGTCAGTAATGAGGCAATTGCAGGCTGGGGGGTGTTAGGAGGACTGTATACCAGGGCACCTGAAAATATGGCAGTGGAGGCATCTGAGATGGAAAAATAGAGTGCCTCTATAGGCCCTAAATTGGGTATTTTCCTAGAAGTGATAGTTAAATGATTCTGTAAGATGACAGCAATTCCACCACCGGACTTTCCTCCCTCGCGGCTAATACCCATTAGGCGATAGCCCGGGGGTGTGGCCATGGCAATATCTGGACTAGAAGAGTCCTTAATCCACGTCTCTGTGGGAAAAAGTAAATCCCAGGACGTTGAAGAGAGCAGCAGCCATATGTCACTTGAGTGACACGGTAGAGAGTGGCAGTTCAATAAGCCGGCCGTGTAGGATCGTGTTGGAGTGGGTGGGGCATTTGTAGGGGAGTGAGGGAGTGATTTATTAATCGTTAAAGAAAAGGTGCATTGCTTACAATTAAAATGGTGGCGGTTAACCGAAGTAAAATTGCACCGTGCCTGGGGAATGCAAGCTCCCTTGTTCAAGGCCATCAGCTGGGATCTAGACCAGGATTGCCTTTGAGTGTATTGCTCAATCTCTGTAATATAAAGTTCTTGCACATTTTGTTATTCGAAGTGAATTAGTGACGTACCACCTATATACTAAAACATAACAATCGAGAGTTGAAAAAAAAAATCTAAATTGTCTCTCCCATGTGTGCTGTGCACTACCAAATGTACCATAGTCTAAATGTAAATGACAGTAGGAGTATACTGTGTAGTTTCTTTGAATAAAGCATAACCTTTCGTGTACTTTAACTTTGAGGTATTCTTCTCAAAGCTAAAGTTAGGGTATGCGTAATCGCACAAACACACAAACACCAAGTGGTGGCAATTTGTTTAGCCAGTTCTAGGTACAGTGGTCATTCTTACAACTGCTTCAAGAGAGCTGTATGTTTCTTGGCTAGTTACATTGAACAGTTTCACATCTTGTTCCAGGTTCTAAGCTCAGTTGGTGTTCATAGACTATGGGACTGCCCTGTGTAGCAATTTAGTTGTGTCTAAATGGCAAAGCACTTAGAACCAGTAATTACAGTATGTTCTTGCATAACACACATTTTAAGTATTTCCCTCAATTGTTCATCTATTGAACATTGTGTGTTTATGAAAATAATATAAATATTGCGTATTTTGTACATTTTCTACACATATAATACAATGTATTACTTCTTATTTCATAAACTAGTTAGTCAGATATATATATATATTGTTTTCCAATATTGCACCCATAATTTTCTTTATTTCAATAGCAGATTCATAGTAATGTTCACTTTGAAGGCTGTACCTTGCAATGTTTCTTTAGTGGCTAGCTCAAGTAATGCATGAGGCCAAACTTAAACCTGGTGAGGAGTGTTACAATTACATTTAATAGCAGTTACCAAGGATTTCATTGTGGGCTCTAAAGAAATCTATAACTGAAAGTCTTAGGGTTTAATTAACCCTCAATATTGATTGTTTGCTCACAGACAGGTGCACCATGACTGAGAGAGGACTACCCCCTTCTGATATTTGAGAGGTATATGTAGTTTATTTTAATTTCTTTTTTAACAATGGCACTGCTTGAGTCTCAGTGTAGTAATATGTTTAATTCTCAATTAAGACCATTGTCTTCTCAGGCATAACCATCAATAATTAATCTTCCCAATTTTTTCTCCAGTCATCATAAAACTCTGCATCTTTTCATTTTTTTTTAGTATTCTAAATGTAATCTTTTCTTGCCCCCAGGCAATTAAACAGTAATGTCTCTGATGTACCCTATGTATGTTCAGTGGGGTGTCATGATTCCTCATAAACTTATTCAATGGTTGCTCATGTATCTCTTTTTGTCAGATATCATGCTGTTCTAGTGGCCAAAATCTTCAATCTACATTTTCCTTTAGGCCATTTATATGATTTCTTGGCCAATATATCCAGCTTTGTTCATCGCCCAGTCTTTAAGTTATACTAGTGGTTCAAAAACTCATCTTTACTTGTTCAGTGATTGTTCATTTCATGTGGTAGGAAGTACTGTGTTTCTAATGTGTGAACTACTTGCAAAATAATCTGCCAAACTGGATGGTTTTTCTGCCCAGGAATCTGATTTTATCGTCTATGACCAGGACTAAAGCAGTTTCCACTCTAAGGTGGCACAGCAGCTAAAAGTCAGCAAAAAATGTTGGGCTGGAATGCACCAAAGTAATTCAATTGAATGGGATTAATTCAACCATTTCACCCCTCTTTTTTTGTTTTTCTTGGTTAATTTTATATTTCTGGTTGAGATGTCCTAACAGTGACAGGTATGTCGCGACATGGGTCTCGTGCGTACAGTGCCATAGGACTCAAGTTGTACCTCACTGATGAGACCGGAAAAGGTTGAAACCAATTTGTGGTTGTTTGTGTTATTGTTCACAGGAAACATAGCCTGGAAACTTCAGCTGATTGTTTCGATTGGAGCATAGGAATGGCTGTTTTGAATATTCTTTGTCTGAGGTGGCAAGGTGGGCAAAAAAGTAGTGGACTGCAATGGGGGTCTGAGTTTTTTTATCAGTGGCTGAGAATAATTCAAGCATTTTCCATCCTCTTATTTTTGTGTTGAAAATTCAGCAACTCCATCTCAGAACCACTTCAGGCGAAAAATATGTCACCTTCATTTGACTTGCACATATGGTTCTTTGATCTGAAGGAATTGTTAGTATTAGAAATTGGGTTTCTGGTTGGCTAGTGTATGCACTTAAGCCAGGCAAAACCAACCACTCTTCTTAGGTTACACACCCAATATAACCCCTGCGCACCTGCTTGGTAGCTTGGCCAGAGCAGTCAGGCTTATCCCAGAGGCAATGTCTTAAGCGTGTGTGCAACACACTTCACACAATATTATAAAACAATTGTTTCTGTATTGTATATAAACATAGACCACATACACCAATAATCACTTTGCCAACTAGGCAATTGTCAAAACATTACAGTTAGTGTAATAAGATAATGACTTATATGTTGCACAAGTCATGAAAAACACCATTACTTTACATGTAACTACAGTTCCTGAAATAATAATTGTTACC
This sequence comes from Lissotriton vulgaris, assembly GCF_964263255.1. Lineage (NCBI taxonomy): Eukaryota > Metazoa > Chordata > Amphibia > Caudata > Salamandridae > Lissotriton > Lissotriton vulgaris. The sequence continues at coordinate 1,706,171,002 of NC_141694.1, forward strand.
CTGCCAGTACAAGTTAAGTGACATATATATAAATATTGTAAAATCAGGAAATAAAATACATCATTAGATAGCTAGAGCAAACATATGGATCACCAAACACTGGTACCAAAAAAGAATTACATAAACAACAACGAGGCTGTACCCTGCACTCTTATTAGCGAAACTATGGTAGTGGCCTTACAAGTGTGGGTCCCAGAACACCTGCGCTCCTATTAGAGACAATATGGTGACTCAGGCCAGTGGCAATGCCGACAGGTGCCTCTGTTGAGGACTTCTTCCCATCCAGCTCGTTGGGACCAAAAATGCCCCCCAAGTAAGTCGCCACATGAAGAGGGCATGTGTTTGTTATACACAAGGGAACCCGCATGGTAGGAAGGACCCTGGGTATCAACTAGTTATGAACAACAATTGATCCTTCAAACAATTATAAGTCAGACAACCATAAATACATACCAAAATCAGTGCTATATTGAGTTACGATGTCCAGCTGGACATTTAAATTTAATGATTTCAAAAGCGATTGTTTGCAATCAATCAGAACATGATTAAGTAGGACGTGGTCCTGTATCCTTTAAGACCAAAACATAAAGACAATCACAAATATACAAAAAAAATTCCAGGCAAAAAAGGAAGCTTTTCGCCAATGCAAATAGTGGGGGCAAGCTTTTTAGAAGTAAACAGGAATGCACTAGCTTTAACACATGAGTTTAATGTGCATGCTGTTTAGAGAGTCAACGACGTTTCAATCTATAACTAGATACATAGATCATCATCAGGACGAGAGTATAGCAAGCCTGAAATTACACTGCCTAATTGGCAAGTGCAGGAGAGGAAGGATCCAGGGGTTATGGACGTACACTGTACAAGCAAACTGTTTAAGAGAAGGTTAGAATCCTATTTCCGATGTAAGGTGATGATCAATCAAGGGAAAATTGCGGCGCCAGTGATAAATTAGGACCAGGGGGGCGTCCGCAGTGGCAACTGGGGACAGTGGCAACTTGCTGATCACAAGGCAAAATGTCGACGATGCTTCTATCCCATTAACATAATGCTGGGATCATCTTCAAGACACGACAAATTGGTGCCAGAAGCAATTGTCTGTTGAACAAGGTTCTGGAAGGGGGGAGGAAAAGAGAGGCAAAAAGGGGAAAAAAGGGGAAGAGGGGGATTAATAATGGGGAATTTCAGCTCCCGACGAAATAAATATACATGGATGGTGAGGCATGCTGCAGTTATTTGGATAAGAATAGTGTTCATTAAAGAGTTACATATCTGGGCATGCGACGGCTTAAGGGGCTGATATGTACCCGGAATTCAGCAAGAGTCCATGCATTATTGTAAAATAATGGTGATGATGAAGTTGGCAGTGAATTGGGTGTGATGAGGAATTACCTGGGACTCAACTCGGAGTCGGAGAGGGATGCTTGTTCCAGGTAGAGCTAAGAATTATTGTGGTACAATTAGATGAGGAAGCGCTGTGGAGGCAAATAAAATCTCTTTAGAAATGGTAAGAATTGGTGTGATTGAGGTCAAGGTGAGTGGCAAAATATTACAAACCCGGGAATGACCTGCTGAGAGGAAAGTACGTAGTCTGATCAAGGAACCAGACCAGCCGGTCGCTGGTAGTAGGGCTGCGGGAGAGATTGCGTAATGTTAGCTGTAGGGCATATGCTGATGAACAGCTTTTGGGCCTTGTGCGTGTTTGATAATTCTTACCGTGAAGTGTAGGTGAGCTCCGAGATAGGGTTGTGTCCGCTGAGGGAGATGGAGGCAGATTAAAGCGTGACAGCGCTGGGTCCAGCGGAACCGCGATTGCAGGAAGGAGATTAACAAGGGCGTGCCAGGTGAAATTGGTGCAATGACGCTACAAAGATGGACCTGATGAAGCAGTGTTAGTTCGAGTAGGGCTAGTGTCTGGATGAAGATAGAGAAGGGCAGCCATGTTGGAATGGAGTAGGAAGTATAATGTTATTCCAACTTACATTAGAGGTTAGTGTCAGAATCAGTTGTAATATACATATAACGAAACAATGACATTTAGCATCATAAAAAGGAGGCAATAATCAACAGTAAATATTAAAACAAAAGAGTTATGGTCCACATAAGTATCGTTCGAGGATATACTCTGTGTATGAGTGAAAATGGGGTTTGTTCTCGATAAAGGTCATGCATAATATCGACTGAATGGTACATGTTACTAAACAATATACAGAGATCATGTACTGTATAGAAATCAACTGATCTACACATATTGTTTGACACTATGCAAAGGTGGAGCAGGAACATAGAGTGACAGAGTAGACACTGAGATCAGTTCTTATTGGAAGGTCAATCATGGTTCAGGGGGTAGGTTACAGTGTGGAAGTGCATAATGTGAGGGACTTGGTGTGCAGCATTAACTCTGTGTGATTAGGAGATATTAATTAAGCATGGGTGAATTTTGTGAATTTGCTATTCGCGAATTTGCGTATTCATGAATTCGCAATCCGCAAAATCCGCAAACTTTCGCAAATTTACGGATTTTTTCTTTTTTTGTGTTCGCAAGGGTTTCTGCCGGTTCGCGAGGGTTTTTTACCAGTTTGCAAACGCGAACTTACTTGTCGGGTCGCAACGGTCGCGACCTTGCTGTTTCTACATCTGGTTCATCACAGCACCCTCTGTTTCACCACTGCCACCCTCTGGTTCACCCATGCCACCCTCTGGTACATCACTGCCACCCTCTGGTTCATCACTGTAGATTATGGGGGGAAAAGCACACCTGCCCTGCCTCAACTGACATGAATTAATTTGGGGCTGATTAATGTGTCACTGAATTTGAGCTGGCACCTGCTTCCTTAGCTGTAAGTGCGTCCTGATTAATGATGAGCTTGAACTTTTGCACCTGCTACGTGCTTTCAGTTTTGCAAAATTTGTTAGCACACCTGCCCTGCCTCTACTGACATGAATGAATTAGGGGTTGATTAATATGTCACTGAATTTGAACTTCCAGTCTGTCACCTGCTTCCTTATCTGTAATTGCTTTCTGTTGCAGTGTAATTTTTTTTAACAGGACCTTTGTGGCATACTTGTAGCTATTCTCTGAGCCTGCTGTGACGGTCAGAGCAGGGTCATAGAATAGTTGCAAGTAGGCAACTGAACTCTGGAGGGGCCCCTCAGGAAGCACTACAGGGAATGGTTACTAATGATGAGCTTGAACTTTTTCACCTGCTGAGTGCTTTCCGTTTTGCAAGAATCGTTTTTCTGCAATTTCGCGGGATTCGCGGGGTGCAAATTTGCGCGAGATCGAATTCGGAAGCCGCGAATTTGTGCGAATATGCGATTTGTTTTTTTGCGGCATGTTAGTTCACGTGTTTTTTTGCGTTTTCGCAAGCCGCTGGTAGCGCAACAACGAGAAGTTACCCTAGCGGTCGTACATGGGCGCGGCCATCTTGTTGCGTGATGTATTTCCGTTTCCGGGCGCTATGTGTAATCTTGCAAAGTGTGCGGCTCGCTAGTACAAGTACGCGTGTAATCGCGGGGGAAATCTCGCACAAGCTTACCCATGCGGTCCTGAACGGGCGTGGCCATCTTGTTTTTCATTCATTGCTATGGTTCTTGGCATGCTTTCTGTATCCTCTCTCAATCTCTGCCATTCTTTGCTTGTTTGAAGTTTTTTTTGATCTATTTTACTTATCCATCCCTCTATTATTCTAGCTCTATATTTTTGTGTTTTCTGCTACTTTTGGTTAATTTTAAACTACTACTTTAAACTCTTTTCTTTTCTTCTTCCCTATTCTATTTCTTATTTATTATTTACCTTCGTTTCTGCCCAGACCATGGTAAAGAGAGACAGGAAGCAGCCCGAGAAGGGGAAGGGTCCCGCACCCCGTCCCGGCTCCTGTGCGGGCTTTTGAGGGGGGAGCTGGTGATGCCACGGGAGATCGTTAGCTCGGAGGAGGTGGCCACACTAGTGTTCTATGTACAGCACCGCCTCCCCAGGACCATCATGGCAGGCGGCAAGATCACAAGCGGCTACGGGCTCCGAAAGCACCGGAAGCGGTGGGAGAAGGTGTGCCGGGCCATGTATTCTCACTCTCGGGTCCGGCGCACCTACAACCAGGCCACCCACCGTTGGACGGATCTCTTGGACCGGGAACGCGACCTGCTCAACCTGCTCTGCGTCGAGATCCGCGGGCTTGGTGAGTAGTAGCAGCTATTTCATCACTACTCTGTTTTCTCCTGCTCTGTGTGTTATTATATTGCAAAATTTTGTTTTTTACCAAGAGCAATAATGCTGCCGATTACATTGTAGGTAAATTATATTTCAAAATCTTCTGTGCATTTCAGGTGCACTGCTCCCCTTCTCAGTAGCGTTGCTACTATGCTTATTTGTTTTCGATTTTGTGTTCATTTCATTGGCCTGAGAAATTATGTATGAGTGTAGTTTACAGAACTGCATAATACTAGACACTAAGGGGCAGATTTGCAATTGCCGGCGCATCCCTGCAAAGTAGCAGGGATGCGCCAGTAATTGTGCACCATGCCACCACCACCCATGGTGCGTCGTGTTTACAATGCGGCTCAACATGGGCCCAAAACGTTACCGAAGCGTTACGCATCTGTGCCGTAAAGGCGGCGCATTGCTGGAGTTGAGCCGCAACGATGGCGCAGCTCCAGCAATGCTTTGGGGTGCCCTATCTCCCCAATGCTGCATCAAGCCGTACGTCTGCTTCTAGCAGGCGGAGGGTTTGAGTGACGAATCATTGTACTAAAAGTGACTGATTGAAATCTTGTAGATTTCCCTCAGCCACTTTTAGGATGCGTTCCTGCGCAGGAACGCCCTCCCTTGCGCCGGAACGCCCACTGATGGGGCAGGGCTTTACAACGTGATGCATCTCCCATATGCGTCACGTTGTTAATATACGCCGCACCATGGCGCCTCTTTTGTTCTGCTGCTGCGTCACAAAATTCACGCAACAACGGAGCAAAAGAGCCGCGAGGGGCTTTTAAATCTGCCCCTACAGACTCAAGTCCAGTCCTTCCTTTGTACTCCTGGCAATAAGAAGAAATAGTGGTGGTGGATTGATAGTTTGAGTGACTGGTAAATGTAGTAGGAAACTTTTTAGTGTTGTCACTGATCTGCAATCACGATGGAGCATATCTGTCACTTCACGTGCTGCGGACTGCTGCCTGCCAGTCCTAGGCGAACCTTTTTAGTAGTTTGTTTAGTGAGTTACAAAACTTTCCAAGTCGACGGTCCACAAATCAAGCAATACTAATATCGTAGTAGACCACATGAGATAGGTCAATATATCCCGTGGAATAGTTGTCTATTTGCTATTTCGCCAAAATATTTTGTTTTTGTTCTTTTGAAATGTTTGATTTGGTTGAGAACAATCATCCATGTTTTCGGGTCTTTCTTTCTTTCATGTTGTACATCAGCTCTCCCCAGGGGCAAGAGGACATAGGAGGAGGTGGTATCGGCTGCTGCTGCTGTAGAAGGCCAGGATCGGTCAGGCTAGGGCTCCTTTGGTAGCCCCGGTAAGTTTTAATTTTAATATAGAGTGCCTATTTTTTCCTAGCGTTCCTCATTCGATTTTTTCTAAATCGTCTTTGATCTTCTTGTAGACTGTATCTAAATTCTTATCCTGCCTCTACTATGACTCCCTGTGGTATTACTAGATTATTCTTATTAGTCTGTCTGTGTAGCTAACTAAGATTGCACATTTGGCAAAAGGTGTTAAACGAAACTCCCATTCTAGTCAGCAATAGCTCTATGCACTGAGTGCAGTCCTCCGGGATTGTCCATAATGTCTTTTCAAGTCTTCTAAATGTTTATGCTTTGACAATTCCCAATAATAAAATGTGAATGACCACCAAGAAAGAATAAGATACTACTTTACTTTTGGTTTGGATAGGAGGACAATCCATACTACTACTGTTGCAGGGACAAATCTGCACAAACAGAGCTATGGACACTAAATAGTGCATTGTTTATCAATTATAATAGGCGCAGGTAGACTTTCCACATACCTCAGTGATATCAGACTTTGAAGAACGCCCAATCTCCTTACTGACTAGATAGTGTGGCAGAGTCATTTAGCTCCCGAATTTATCGATGATTGATCCCCAATGATGATTATCCAACGCAGGACAAGAGTACGGAGTCAGAGTCCAGAAGTGTCAGAGGCATGTATGTATGTATGTATGTATTGGCATTTATATAGCGCACTACTTACCCGTAGGGTCCCAAGGCGCTTCGACCGCTGCGAAACCCTTCCTGGCTTCCCTGAGAGATGGTCCCTTATTGGGTATCTCCAGGGTGAGACCAGGCATCCCCGGCGGTCTGGTGGGGCAGTTAGTGAAGATGAGGCAAGCTAATGCCCAGAGTTGCCGAGTGTGATCGCTGATCAGAGTGGGCACCGAGGCAAAAGAATTATCGAGTCCGCTGACCCTGGTCCAGAAACCTGCCGCGCCGGGAATCGAACCCTGGTCCCGGCTCGTCCTCTGCTCTCGGGTCTGCCGCCTCTAACCAGTGAGCCACACTACTTCACTGAGGCACAGTGGCACAGACTCATGCTTGCAAATTGCAAAAGCTTTTGCTCAGTCACTCTTGGCCAAAAACCACAGAGTATATTTAAGTTTTAAAGCTTTATTAAAAGTAAAAACATGGTGCGTGTTAAAAAGCAAGCATTCATCAGTTGTGCCAAAAAGTGCAGCGAGAAAACACCCTTCCATGGAAAAAGGGACATTTTTACTTTACATTAGACAGTCACAAATTATTATATTGGTTTCTGTATTCACATTTCTTCATTCCTAGACAAAATACTAGTGAGTGGTGTATGTCTATGACATCTAACATTCTTAAATGTACTTTATAGGTGGAACATCTGGTGCCGGGGCCAGCGCGGAGGTGGAGGAGGACACTTCTGGTGAGGAAGTGCCGGAGGAAACTGCTGTGAGGTTGCCACGGTATTTAATTTAGAACAAAGTTTTTATCAACCAGGTAGTAGCCTCCTCTAAATTTACTTCAACTCAGCGGTGATTTTTTTTTCGAGAATCCAAATCAGATCTGAGATGAACTTGATGGATGGGATGAACGAAAAGTGAAAGAAGAGTGTAAGTAAGTGTGGAAGGACGAGCAAGTTAAAAGTAATGATGACTGACAAAGAATAATAATACGTGTTTGATTGGTGCCCGAGGTGGCTGGGTAGGAATATGATGCATGGCTGGGTGAAGGATGAAGCAAGGATGGTTGGAAGGAGAACAGCCTGGGTGGGTGAAACAGAAACTGTATGTGTGCGCAATATATCCTTTGGTTGAAATTCAAATGCAAGTCAAGCACGGATGTATGTCTTGCGGTTTCCCTAATAAAATGAAAAGGTTGTTTTCCCGTGAGAGAACGTAAGGTTTGTCCAGATGAGAGACAAGAAGAAGAATGATTGACATATAGTTTGAATGGATGGATGCCTGGATCATGGTACTATATGACTCTTAGATAGCATATGTGTATCTAGAGAGAGTAGACGGTCACTTGATGAACTAAGTGTTACTTTGAAGAGCATGTAACACCGTACCCGCACGTCCGTCCCAGTGTAGGAAAGGCAAGGAAAAGAAGTTTTAATTTTGTCTGAATACTACCATGAATAGTAGCAGTAGTTTGTATTGCAAACACAGCATATATCCGGCAATTATGATGGCCACGCACTCACTACCTCTGTTAATAAGTTTAGTAGAACTCGGTCATTCATGTGTGGATGTATCACTGTTCACTCAATAAAAAGCAAAGAACCTAAAGTCATCCCATATGTAAGCAAATACATACCATGTGCAGTGATAGATAATCAGATTATTTATCTTCTTCATTTTCCTTTTCTAGTATTCATTGGCACTGTAGGGTGAAAGTTAAATTAATTAAGCAGTAGCCCTTGTAACAGAGTATTCTCAATGCCACCCGTAATAGAAAAGTAAGACCATCACCACCTGCATGTACTGGACTGGTACAGTAACGCAAGTCTGTCTCACTCATCATGGCGGGCGTCTGTTTTTCTCGGGGGCAAGTTGACTGCGCTGGCATTATGCCGGTTTGCAGAAGTTAACGTACCAATTTTGGTAAACAAAAGAGAAGAAGCAGAATAAGACTGGTGTACTGTCATAGTCGACTCTAATGGAGTGAGTCCATAGTGCTCGTAGAATTGATTCCTTAAACTCCCACTAATCTTAGAGCAAGGAGGTTAGATAGATACTGGCCACAATAGTTATGTACTGCGCTTGCAAGTTGCTAGTTCTACTGTGACACAACTTTCTGCTGAATCATTTTGTGTTCATCTTAAAGAGCATTGATTACAGACTATGTCTTTCTTCATATAGATGCTCCTTCCAAACCAACACGGAAGGAGCTGGTTAAAGGGCCCGGCAACGAAGGCTGGAGGCGACTGTCGCTGAATATCGGCGGCTGGTGGCCCAGGAGGAGGGGGACACGCAGTCGACCACAACATCGACCGGGACAAAACCCTGCTCGAGACCCTCAGCAAGGAGCATGCTGACCTGGCCCGAAAAGTGAACAGCAACAAGCAGTAGGAGGAGCCTGTCCCTTGCCCCTTTTTTAAAGACTTCTGGGGGTGGGAATTTGGGGTTGGGTTTTTTGGACTTTTCACGGACATTTGTTGGGGTTAGGAAGGGGAGGTGGGTTGGGTCTTGCGGGAGATAATTTTTGTTAGGGATATAAATATACTTTAAACTTTATCTTAGCATACATGTTTTTTACTGCTTTTGAGGCTGGTGGGTGGGGGTTTAACAGTAAGTTTGTTTTCCTGAAACGTAAGTGGCATCTTGATTCAAGTTGTGTAAGTAATTACTAATTGCCCAAATGTTTTCAAAACTAAGTGCCTCTCACAGAGTAAGTGAATTCAAAAGACCTAGGACTTTACTAGTACTACAGTCAGTCTCTCGTCTCTCCTAATACTCCATTATACTACCTCCCCCCAAACGCTTATCTTACCTGTAATTTGTGTTTGGAAATAGGGCTAGGCACAGGGCTGGCTGCACTGGAAATGGCGATTAAGGTTGTCAATCCTGGGCGGATGAAATGTCCTCATTGCGGTGGTACTAGTGGTGTTACACAGTGGCAGTTGCAGCATATGAAAAAAAAGAAAATTAAACCTTGTTTGTCCTTACCGTAGCATTAGAACGGTACGATAGAGAATATAGCAGGTGACAGTACACTAGAACAGTGCCACAATGTAGCCTAACAAATGGTAAAGTATTTAAAGTATAACTAGTACTTGCGTTGAGTTTCTGTGACATTGGCTACTACTGCAAGAAATAGTACTGAAGGTGAAGGACACAGCAGCGTAATAATTTGCCACGTCTAGGAGGAGGATGTTCTTGATGATCAATCAAGTTGATGGCGCACATGAAAATCTGCTTTCATTTGCCAATAGTGACTCTGTGTCAAGCTGAGTAAGAATATATCCCCGGATTTCTTCACCAGCCTGTTGCTATGACCTTATCCTCCCCAGCAAGTGTGTGGAATTATTGCTGTCATTTAGTTACACATCAATCAAAACCACACAGCCCGGGGGAAGAGGGTTAGGGTTTGGAAAATGGATGGGAATGGGGGTTTTTGGGAAAGTTTTGTTGAGAGAAGAAAAAAAAAGCACAGCATGGACAAACAATAATTGAACAAAAACAAATCTTTGGGTACAAAGCTCAGAGAAACACTTCGTACGTTAAATTAGGTTTGAAAATAGCAGAAGTAAAACCTATACAATGGCTGTAGGGATGAATTTAGAAGCAGAGATCTAAGAAATGCAGAGTCACACTCATAGAAGTTCACAGCAAAAACATTACTTAAAAGATAATTAGAAAAGAACGGATACTGTATCTGTATGTTGTTGTAGTTGTCCTGTTAAATTTGGTAAGTTGCATGCATCCAACCATTCCTCTTATTAGGGGGACACCTCCATTCCATCTGACGCTCTGTCAATCAATGTTGGTGACCAGAAGACACCCTGTCCACTGCCTGCCTGGCGGATGCTGAATTGCGGCTCGCAAATGTGAAGCCTGGCTTCATCCTTTTTTTCCCATTGCACAGGCTGAAACTCGGCCTGTAATTATTGATGGAAAAACAGGAAGTGATATTAGAACACCCCTGACAAATAAATATAAGGTATGTACGCTGTGTAGTGCAAAAAGTCACACTTTGAGTTTCATAATAGACAGTACAATATTTTTGAAAGTGCGTACTCTGTCTGAGTCTCCTTTTGAAGGATAAATAAGTATGGGCGAATTAATTTAGCGGATATTTCCCCTCAAGCTAGGTGTACTGTAAATTGTGATTTAGAACAAAATTAGACCTTCCCAGCAGTGCTCCCAGACCCTAACTAAACCCAGTCGCAAAAATGTAGAAGACCCCCAATCAGATCTCCAAAAACGAGGCCTAGTAGAAAATGGTGACAAAACGTACTTTGAAAGTAAAGTAGGCTCAAATCCCCCCTTACCCACCATGGATTGTATTCAAACCACTTGCAAGCAAGCAAAAGTATCCATACCCAGCATTGCTCCAAGACTCGAAACCCCCCCCCCCACAAACACCAGGAACCCCCACAAACAGCCCCCCGAAAACGGTAGAGTGAGCGAAATCCCAGAAAATGCAAAAACTTTTTCCCCAGCGATTGCCTTCAAAACACTTTCTTTCGGGTATTAGACCTTCCCAGCAATGGCCCCAGAACTGTCAACCCAGGCGAAAACAAGTTTAACACCCCCAACAAACCAAAAGGCAAAACCCGGGAAAAGCCACACTTAGAAAACTTTGGGCCTACCTGGAATTCCGTCCAAATGCACTCTGCAGCTAGGCCCCTACTCCCCTTTTCCACCATGGATTTCCTGTAAAACAAATGCAATTAACATTAGAATGTGCCAGCAGTGCTCCCAGACCCCAAACCCCAAAACCCACCCACAAAAACCTGGAAGCCCACCTAACAGCACCCCAAAGACAGGCAAGTGAGCAAAAACGCAAAAATAATTTCAACATGGATTTGGTCCAAAGCACTTGATTCCAATATTAGACCTTTCGAGCTATGCCCCCAGACCTCTGCAGCCACTAGCAAAAAAGCAGAACACCCCCAAACAGGCAAAAAGCAAAAATGGGCCTACCTTCAATTCAGTCCAAATACGCTGTGCAGCTAGGCCCTAACTCCCCTTTTCCACCATGGATTTCTTGAAAAACAAATGCAATCAACATTAGACTGTGCCAGCAGTGCTCCCAGACCCCAAACCCCACCCACAAAAACCTGGAAGCCCCCCAAACAGCAACCCAAAGACAGGCAAGTGAGCAAAAACGCAAAAGCTTTTTCACCATAGATTTGGTCCAAAACACTTGATTCCGATATTAGACCTTCCGAGCTATGCCCCCAGACCCCTGCAGCCACCCGCAAAAAAGCAGAACACCCCCAAACAGGCAAAAAGCAAAAATGGGCCTACCTTCAATTCAGTCCAAATACGCTGTGCAGCTAGGCCCTAACTCCCCTTTTCCACCATGGATTTCCTGAAAAACAAATGCAATCAACATTAGACTGTTCAAGCAGTGCTCCCAGACCCCAAAACCCACCCACAAAAACCTGGAAACCCTCCAAACAGCACCCCAAAGACAGGCAAGTGAGCAAAAACGCAAAAACTTTTTCACCATGGATTTGGTCCAAAACACTTGATTCCGATATTAGACCTTCCGAGCTATGCCCCAGACCCCTGCAGCCACCCGCAAAAAAGCAGAACACCCCCAAACAGGAAAAAAGCAAAAATGGGCCTACCTTCAATTCTGTCCAAATGCGCTGTGCAGCTAGGCCCTAACTCCCCTTTTCCACCATGGATTTCCTGAAAAACAAATGCAATAAACATTAGACTGTGCCAGCAGTGCTCCCAGACCCCAAATCCCACCCCAACAACCTAAAAGCCCCCCAAACAGCACCCCAAAGACAGGCAAGTGATCAAAAGCGCAAAAACCTTTTCTGCTCCGATTTTCTCCAAACCACTTTTATCCGGTATTAGACCTTCACAGCAATGCCCCAGACCCGTCAACTCACCCACAAAGAAGTAGAACACCCCCACAAGTGCAGAGTCTTTCTTCATTGGGCGTAATCCAGCCATCTGCTTTGAGGGAAATAGGAGTCTGGAGGAGGAGGATAGAGGAGCATGTTCTTGTGAACTTGTGAACCTGAGGAATGCAGACTGTGGCACCTTCAAATCAATAAGCAAATAAGTGAAGACAATTCTGCTGATGGGCTTTTTTTTGTGATTAGGTGATGAAAGTTTTTTTTATATAGATTTTGCAAAACAAAGAAAGACAGACACACAGGAATAGAAGTGAATAATGTCGAAAAAGAAAGTTAGTGATTCATTGACTCATTTTCAGGGCTCGGTGTCAGGGAAGAAGAGCTCGTCCTCAAACTCTGCGAATTCAGACGGGAGTAGGTCAGTTAACAGAGAAGAACTTCCCTCATCTAATTTGGTATCCACCTCGTCTTCTTCCTGCGTGCATTCTCGTATTTTGTAATCTGGTGGTATAAGGTGCTGATTCATCTTGATCATTGTTAACCTCTCCACCTTTTTGGGCGAGAGGCGGGTCCTTTTGGAAGTTACAATGCCACCAACAGCACTGAAAACACGTTCAGAAGACACGCTTTCGAATGGGCAAGACAAGTAATTTATAGCCAGGTTGGTGATCTCCGGCCACACATCTCTTTTCCCATGCCAACACGCCAATGGGTCATGATGAACATAGACCTCTGTTGAGTCATTCAGATAGTCCTGCACCATCGACTCAAGGTTCTCCAGGGTTCCTCCACGTTGCTTACTTTTTTCTGGGACCTTTTGAGAAGCAAACCCAAGCTGAGTTAGCCAAACCTTTTCTTCACATAATGTTACTGTTGTGTCTGGTGCAGATGATACGGTTGCTGGTGTCGTTAACGGCTGAGAGGGAAAATTACTCACTTCTGCCACAGCCATAGATGCAAAAGTGGATTTTTTTTTTGACTCCGGATGGCCTGCTGATGCTTGTGTACTGCCTTTTCCTTCAATTTCCTGCCGTTCTCTTTCAAACCGACTGGCTGACACAGCTACCCAATGTTTGTACTTTGTAACATCTGCGTCATCAAAAGGAAAGAATACTCTGCCTGCCACTGCCTTTTTGTACCGTGGATCCAGAATAGTAGCAGAAATGTAATGCTGTTCTGTGTGGATCTTTTCAAGACGTTCATCGCAAAGTAGGCACTGTTATAAATTCTCCGCCAACTCAAATGCTTCTTGCTTTCCATCTTTTTGAAACGTAGAAGACACCCTCTTTAGTTGGTGCTCTAGCATGCGCAACAATGGGATAGCTTTTCCCAAATTACAGTCCTCCCTGCTGACTGCACACGTGAAGATCTCAAAAGGACGAAGCATGTCTGTCAGGCTTTTAACTAGATCCCATTGCTCCACCTGTATCCTCAGGTCTATCATAGGTGAACCCAGTTTAAAGAAATACTGATCGACTACCGGATACTGCTCATACAGACGCTCAAGCATGTAGAAGGTTGAGTTCCAACTTGTTACCACCTCCTGGATGAGTGCTTTCACTGGCACTTTACGTTCATGTTGCAGGCACCTCAGCTGCTTTTGGGCCTTAAAAGAATGGTTGAAATGTGTGCACGTTCTTCGGCAGGTGGACAGTAACTCGCACACTGGACTTTCTTCACTCAAGAATTTTTTAACAACCAGGTTTATACAGTGCGCCAAATACGGCACTCTGAAATAGTTACCCTTATCCATGGCCTTAACTACATTGGCGCCATTATCCGTGGAAACATAACCAGTCATGCGTTTTCTTGGGGACAGACATTGAAAGACCTTCATGCAAAATGTTTTCTCATGTATAATTTTTCTCCATGGCAAACATGGCTAGTGTTGCATGTTTCCGAGCAGCTTTATAAACTTTGTCCGTGTCAACACCTGCGTTTACCTTTGCTTTAACCCCTGAAAAAGAGACCCAGTGTGCAGTGATCAAGGGCTTGGCAACTGGTCCACATGTCTGTTGTCAGATGTATATTGTGAACAGCACTCTTCTGCAAAGCTGCCCCAATCACCTACAGCACATCTTCATGTACTGCTGGAACCGCAACTCTGGCAAACTAGAACCGGCTAGGAACCTTCCATTTAGGGCAGAGCGTTGCCACTAATTCAAGAAAACCCACCCCTTCCACAAAAGAAAAAGGGAGAAGGTCCAGCGCTAGCATTTTAGCCAGCTTAGCGTTATACAGACGCGCCGCTGGGTGGTTGCGTTCAAATGGCGCATCTGAAAACAACATGCTTCTAATGTTGGGCTGGACCATTTTACGGGAGGATGATGACTTCTTCGACCCAGTTACGCTCAGTGATGATGAACTTTTTCGCATTGGTGTCTCAGTCTCTCCCACA